>NC_081298.1:99000000-100250000 GCF_030435805.1 Mustela lutreola | reverse complement strand
AGGGAATTCTGAGTAGTGTGGGAGGACCATAAAACTTACTGTAGAAAAGTGTGAAGAAATAGAATTCCAGGATTAGAAAAAAATAGCTCTGAGCAGAAAATAAGAGAAAAACACTAGGACAGATAAATGGAGGTGCTAGCTGCTCTAGGCAAAGGCCATAGAAAGATGTGCCAAAAGGAGTCTTTCATTAAATATAGAAAGTATGCTTCTTAGATTTGTATTAATTCTTTCTCTCGACTTAAAACTAAGTGAATGATGAAGAGTACTAGCTTCATCAATCAAAATACACAGGAAGTGAAGTTATGTGGACCAGATTTTGTCTGTCTTAATCAAACCCTATAGGGGGCACCTTCATGGCTTAGTCTCTTAAGTGTCTGACTCAGGATCCTGGGATCAAGCCCCGCATTGGGTACTGTGCTCAATGGGGCATCTGCTTGTCTCTCTCTCCCTCTGCTTTCTCTTTCTCTCTCTCTCTCTCTCAAATAAATAAATAAATAAATAAATAAATCTTTTTTTTAGAATTCTATAATTAATAGCCATTATCATCCCTTATTGAGCATATACTCTCTGTCAGGATTATTGCATTTTGTCTTCATCATAACTCTGTAAGGTAAACACTAGTATTTTCCCCAGAACTTAGGAACTACTCTGTAGTTTCTAGTACAGAACTACTTTGAAGATGGTAAGTTATAATAATAGTATAATTGAGGTAATTCATGTAAATGGCTGAACCTCTTTTTTAATATTGCCCCATCGCCCATAACTTTCAGTTGCTAGAGTGTATGCCAGCTTAGTCTTTCTTTGTCCTTAAGGCTCAACTCTCTCTTACCTAGATTAGGGGAACAGTGTTCATGAGTTTACTCTGTTTTCCTTTGCCTTTTCTGGTAGATTCTCAACAAAGCAGTTAGGAAAGTCAGATCCTGGCAGTCTTCCACCAGAGTTCTGCAGTGGTCTAAAAAGCCTCACACAATCTCCTCCCCAATTAGCTTTCAAGGTCATCTCCCATAGTTCTACCCCTTGCTTACTTGGCTCTGGCCACATAGACTTTCCCTGCAGACTCTTGACAATGGGACACATTGTCTCTGTAGGGCCATTGCACTTGCTCTGTCCTTGCCAGGAATGCTTTCTCTCTATTTGCTTATTCTTTTCTCTCACTTCCTTTAAGTCCTTTGGCTTAAATGTCTCAGAGACCTTCCCAGACCATCCTTATTTATTTATTTTATATACTTTGCTTTTTGTAAAAATTGAAGGACAAATTTGGTCACAATCAGAGATTAGCAGGCCTCATGTAGATGGTTAAAACCATCTTTCTCTTTCTTGGTTAACCATCTCCTAATTGCAAGTAATGTCCATGAGTTCTTTAGAACCATTTCAATTGGCTTTGAGGAGCTCTGTCATGCCACTATGTAACAGGCATGACCACACGCACTGCTGGGTGGTGTCTCACTGGATATCATCATCATCAAGCAGATCTTCAAAATCATTTAAAAACTCTGCACAAACTGAACTGCCTTCTCGTTGACTGCCAAGTCCATCAGGAGCCCCGTGTGCCTGCTGCCTCACCCAGGTCCATGTAGGGCCCAGAGCCCTCAGGGAACATCTTGTCCACCTGCTTCATGTCACCTGTGGTTTGTTCAGAGTCCCTAGCTCACTTTGGCCACCCTGACATCACTTCCCCAGATCATCCTTTGAAAACTGTATTTCCTGCTTGACTAACATTCCTCATCCCTCTTCTCATAGCATCTATATCTAATGTATGAAATATTTGATACAAGCTGGAAAATAGCTGCTGTTTATCTTCCCTTTCTGGAATACCAAGACAGAATAACCCAGCACATATTTGATGCCCCCAAGTTGTGTGGAATATTGAATGAACCTTTTTTTTTTAACAGCTTTGATCTCTAATGTCTCTCCCATGACACCAAAATCTTGTCTCTGTACTCAGGGATGGAATATTGCTTTCAGTTTTACTTCTGAAACCCTCTAAAAATTAGACAAACCAGAGTCATCTGGTCTGTGGCCAAAATGAACAAGGGTTACAAACCCTTCTCCTGCTTCCATCTTTTTCATCCTCTTGTCATTCTCTGGGTGCTGGCAGAGAAAAGCCCAACAAAAGGGCATAATTAGAAAACAGGCCTCACAAACACAGGAATGTAGGTCATTGTTCCTAATATAAGGAAGAAGATCTCTGTTTCTAGCTAGGTTATGTTCTACTTGCATGAAAACACTGTGATTAATTGAATTAACGTAATTCTGAATATTTAGGGAAAATGTGTGCCTTTTAGGCTTTTAGTAATCTGCCATTTATTTTTTCCTGTGGATGGAATATCTTGTGCCTACTCAGCTATCTGTTTGATGACATGTTTGAGTGATATCCTTACTCAGCCCTACATGCAACGCATACTTCTGACTACCTACTAAGTATGAGCTAAATATGCCCTTGGCTTCAGGAAGATTACAAGACTTCTATTGAGAGCACAGACTACGTTCTAAGCTTTGATTAAAGCTACTGAATATATAACAGAAGTTTCCTCTTCCACCTAGTGCTGTGGCTGAACTGAATATTAACCCTCACTGTGTAACCTTGGAAAAACCTTTTGAATGTGCAGCAATCATAATCCATCATAGTTGCCAGTGACCCGGGACAAATCAAGGTGTGAATTACAGTGGCCATTACTGAAAAATTTCAGAGGACCCAGGACACATTACTGCCTTGAGCTCTCTTGGTAGGAGAGAGAGGATTGAAAGCAAAACAGTTGTGACTGAAAGAACCACAAAAGGAGGCATCTTATTTTTCTCATCTCCTCTCCAATCACCAAAAGAACTGGGATCATCTTCTCACTTTCTGAGCTTTTATTTGCAGATTGCAAACATTTACTCAAATATTTTACACATACCAAGAAATGTTGCATTATAAATCTTACACAAGATTCAAGATGCTGGGATGATTCGGTAGAGCAAGGCTAAAACAATGTACTTTGGAAACAAGCAAACAAATACAAAATTTAAATGAAAGTTAAGAAATAGTTTCTGTCTACTCTTCTACCTAAACTATTGCCATTCACCCCCTTTTTTCAAATAGTTTAATTATTAGTTTATATGTGAAATCAACTTTTGACATAAAACTGAGGTTAATGGAAGATAAAGCTACAAAATCTCAGAGGTTTAGCTGAGCTTCAATGATGTGAGGGATCTTTGAAATCTTGAAACTTTTGTCTCTAGAATTTGTTCTACCTAAAGCAGCGGAGAATTCTGCACACTCTCTCCAAAAGACAATCCAAATTCCCACCAAGGTACTGAGTTTGTTTAATGCTTTGCTTCTACAAAGGCTGAAGAAAATATTTCACTCGAAGAGCTTCCTAAACTAGCAGGCTAGTTAGCAAAAGATAAATTGTTTATTTTATACTAGTAGGTTTTTCACAAACTCTATAAATTACACAGTGGTAGATCTCCTGCATACAAGACTGGTCCTAGTCATGACAGACTTGTCATGAACTTAAAGACTTGTCAGAACTTAAAGCAAATGTAAGTTACTGTTCATCAAAATACATAAGTCATTTCATAAATGTAAGGAAACAAAATTATGAACCATCACAAATACTTGTTGTGGTGATGGTTCTGTCTTGCTAGAGGATGAGTTGGGCTGTTCCTATTTACTCTCCTTTATTAACAATCAACTTAGCTCATCTGCCAACTCTGAAAACTGCTTGCCGGTAGTTTCTGCTCCCCCCGCCACCCCCAAGACCTTACACTGTGAAAGACTTTAATATCCATGATTTGCTGTGTCAGAATGATGTCCCATGCATGTTCAAGTTACCTTCAGATTTAATGCTTTCTCTCCGGCTGAAAGTCACATTAGGAAGTGAAGCTCTGATCTGAGACCTTCACCAGCCAGGAGTCAGCTATTTTCAATGACTTTCTCAGTAACATTCAATCCTTTTGACCTGCCTCTCTGCGTTTCATTTGCATTCTAGCCTGGCCCAAGGAGAATGATTGCCTGTCCTGGATTGCTTCTTGCACGGTGTTGATTTAGTGGTAACACTGTACTGTATAATTCATCTGCTCTTCGGTCCCATAATGACTTGGCTTATACAGTGCACACACTGAATATCTATCTAGGAACTTTGGCCCTAGGGCATAGAGGGCAGCAAAGGAGAGTCCTTCCTCCAGAGATGGTCCCTAACCTATGGTAAACAGGGAATTTTCAGTGATGGCTGGTTATAAACAAGGTAAAAAGGTTCAGTTTTTCATATGGCATGATCTTGTGTGTGTTGGGGGAGGGGAGTAGGGGATTAAATTAAACGTAATGAATACCTACAATTTGATAGATACTGGGACAAGTATTTTACACATGTTCATTTATTTCTCAAACCAACTGATGAGGAAACTGAGGCTCAGAAGGTTTAAGTAACATTCCTAAGATCACACAGCTAGAAATTGATAGAAAGGTTAAAATTTAAATCTGTCTGATGCCAAATACTGTATTATTTTCTTATTTGACTTAACTATTCCTCCTGTTTTTCCTTGACACACATTTTTTTTTTTTTCTGCTCACATTTCAAGGCCGTGTCTAAGGACCTGTGAAATGTAAATTTACCATGTACTTAGAAAAACAATTGGGAATATTTGATAAACACTGGTGATTACTATAGCTCCTCCGAGTTATGAAAATCTCACTGAGTTTCTAAATAAGTCTAGAATGCCACAGATGAATTCACCTGCTGCCAGTTGCAACTCCTTGTTCCACTTTTACTAACATTTAACGACATTAGATTTATCAAAAATGGTTAGATAGTACCTAGTATTAAAAACCGTAACTATGGTTTCCAATCTTTGTGGGTACATTTGGGAAGAGATGGTGGATGAGTGAAAGTGTTTGCCAGGACTAAACCAAGGGTTCTAGCAAGGGAAAGAACGCTGGTCTGGCTGGACCACAGATGGCCTGGTATTGTCACTGCTTAGTATGAGAGGCTTGAGCAAACTCAAAATGTGACATATGTTAACCACCACGCTGTCATTCTATAAGCATTTTTAAAAAATTATTCTTAAAGATTTTTTGGCTAGCCAGGGAACCCTTTGAGTATGACCAACTAACTTCTTTCCTAACTCCATGTGACATGATCACTAATAGACAAAAGCAGGATGTAGTCATCCTACAAAAGCCTGGAAAGACGATGAAAGGGATCAAAGAACCATAATCCATGTATCCATCTACATTCCCCATTCCTGTCTCTGATATTATCACCTTGTTCTCTAACAAGAGACCTCCAACTGTACTTCATTCTGATAAAATGTGACTTCTCTATCCAATTAGATTTATCCTTAAATTAAGGATACTTTTAACTATATATTCTTTTTGTTTGCTTGTGTAAATCTTCAACACGTGTATATATCATCTATTAAAAACAGCCAATTAAGCAAATAAAACTTAGAGGGAAATATTTCTTAAAATGTCAAGGTACTCATTCTGCTATATATCTCAACATAAGAACAAGGAACAAGAGAAGCTATTTTTAAAAAAATTTTAATTAATTTAATTTTATTTTTTAGCAAGATTATCCCAAGGAAGGTGTAGTACCTATGTTGTTCCCTCTTCTTTGGAAAAGTAAAAAGGATCTTGTGGTTTCCTCAGGTCTGCATATACCCATGGCTGTGCATTATTTTCAGTTATATTTAATGCCTTTCTCTGAGATTGATAACACATATTCTGATAGCTAAACATTTATACCCTTATATAGCATCTTTTTTTTAAATATATATTTTATTTATTTATCTGACAGACAGAGGTCACAAGTAGGCAGAGAGGCAGGCAGAGAGAGAGGAAGGGAAGCAGGCTCCCCGCCGAGCAGAGAGCCCGACGTGGGGCTTGATCCCAGGACCCTGGGATCATGACCCGAGCCGAAGGCAGAGGCTCTAACCCACTGAGCCTCCCAGGCGCCCCCTATATAGCATCTTTTGATCTTCAAAGCTTGACATTTACTCTCCTTATTTTCAAAGCAATTTTGGGAAGAAGGTGGGCCTTATGATCATATATGATTTGTGGGTCTACTGATAACTAACCAAGGAAAGATATTGCTTAGGTTCAGACAGCTGGTCAGAATCAGGAATAGTTTTAGGTGTATACATTTATTTTCCCTATACAGTTCCCTTTGAGTTTTTATATATTCATTTAAAAATATTTACCCATACTGTTAATTAGTACTATAATTGAACAGGTCCTAATAGTTTACTCCCTTATTAGTAATTTCTATTTACTAGTAATTTTTTCTCTTACGCTGGGGAGTTTCTTTTTTTCCCCTCTTAGCTGCTCAACAAACTACCATGATCATTAAAATTAAGTTCTCTTTCTCTCTCTGGCACTCAAGCTTCCTCATACTTTAATCTCATCTCATGTTCTTGGTTTTCCCTGTTACTATTGCTTTTCAGGCGTGACACTCTCACCTAAGGATTGACTGTTACCAGAATGTGCTCCATGATTTGGTGCCTCTGAGCATCTGGCTGTGTTTTTCTCTCAACCAGAAACACTCTGCTTCTACATTACTATCTGTTGAAATTATCATCCTTGAAAACCCACCCCTTGAGCTATCTCTTCCATTAATCTGTTACTGACTAGAAACACATATGGCCTTTTCCTTTAATGAACACTTCACACCAAAGCTAGCAGGATGGAACCTTTTGTTCTGAGGGCAAAGAAAGCTCTTGGCAGTGTGCCCTTAGTCATAATAGCAGCTTAATAATATTTGTTCAGCTAGAACTACTATAATAATATTTGTTCAATATTACAACAATATTGTTTCTCAAAAGCATTGGTTCCAAGGTCCTTAATACTCTTAAACATTTTTGAGGAGCCCAAAGAACTTTTGTTTATGTAGACTGTATCTGTTAATATTGGATATACTAGACATTAAACTGAAAAAAATTTACATCACAACATCACAAGAGTATTCAAGCACACATTCATTACCCATCAGAATGATGATATCAAAACATGTTATTCAGACACTGGATAAGTTCATTATATGCTTGGGAAAGGGGAATGTAAAAGGAAAATAATTCCTTAATAGAAGTATGAAAATATTTTCACCAAGAAAGTTTAGAGGATACACAAAGGTCCTTGTACCACTCTTGGGTACCACTAAACTATAACTACAGAAAGAAACTTGAGCTAAGAGTCAAGAGTTCTGGGTTTAAGTTCTCTTCTTACACAAACATATATTTATCTGGGCTTGAGCCACCTTCCGAAAATGAGGGAATAGAGGGTAGGTGAAGGTGAAACCTCTCCTACCTCTACATTCCGTCTCCTAATCCTATACAGATGAATATTATGATGCTCTCAGGTAATGTCTCATAAAGGGATTCTTTTTTAAGTTAGCATTAACCTTTTTGCTAACCATCAAGTTGGTTGGCTATAGATGTTGTTGCCATGCCTAGAAAATCAAGAGATATGTTTATGGCATGATAATATGTGGGTGCCATGAAGGCAGGCAGCAGAAGGAATCTCAGCAGCACTTTGAAACAAGGTTTCTCTTACCAGAGGTGTCATGCTGAGGCCCTGTGGTAAATTCTAACAGAACTGGGTCATGTGACATATGAAGATAGCTGGGGAGGATTAAGACTTCAAAAAATTATAAAGTCCATGGAAGTTCATTAGAATAAAATTCTAGACTGTTTAGTTTTCCCACAGATGTCATAACATCCTCTCTTTGAAACTTCATACTTGGCCTTCTGTGTAAGCCCCTGCCTCAATCCACATGAGGCTTCTCTTTGTTAACCCCCTTTCCTCTGCATCAAAAATTACCTGTTTTATGTCCTCAGGTCATATTCAAAAGCTGAAAGTTAACCAGTTCAGGGAAATAAATGGTCAGGTATTATTGGGCTTTAATAATTTATCATATTATATCTCATAGGTATAACCACGGTCCTTAGTAGACATCAAGTTGTATTTATAAAATGGACTCGCCTGAATATGTCACACTGGAAGCTCCGTGGGAAAGGCAGTTTGGGTCATGAGGCTTTCAGCAATAGAGATCACACTAACCAGAAGTCTCTGAGTAATAGAATAGAAAGTATATGGAAAACTTGGGCTCTGTTCCTAACTCTGCCAATAAATAGCTGATTGACCTTGAATAAACTGTTTAAGCATTCTGAGCTTCTGTTTACTCATCTGTAAAATGAAGTTATTTATAGCTATAAACCTAGGATATTTAGCCTTAAATTTGCTGCTGCTTTGATTTCATGAAAAGAATACTTTGGTCATTGGTCTTCAAAGCTTTCTGTTTAGCTCTTCTACCAACCTTATGTGGCATGTCTTCCTTTGGCCTGTTATTATTCTTTTAAGAGAAAATTTTCACCAAAGTGCTTATTTCTTTCCAGATACAAAGAAACAGCTTTTTGAAATAATGTCTTACTCAAGGTTGGAATATTTGATATAGAATCAATAATCTCAGAGATTTTCCTTTAATAAGAAGAAAAGTATCTTTTGTCCTCATCAACTTTAGTTCTATCTCTGAGTAGTAGGACTCCAAGATAATGAGACCCAATGGAAGGGTAAATAATAAGAGAGTCTTAAACTGACATCAAGAGAAAGGTTAGGATCCATGATTGCAGGAAAGAAAAAATCATATCTGGGCAGGCAATTCTAAGAGGTTTCAAATCTCCTTTTTCCCTTTTAAGGGATATTTTTGCTGGGTTATACAATTCCAATTTTATAGTGCTTATTTTTTTCCAGCTTCCATTATTCAGAAATTAGCTGTCAATCTTATTGTTCATTTGAAGACAATGTATATTTTTGCTTGGGTTTTCCCCACCCGCCACCCCTGCCAGCAGCTACTGAGAGTATACTGACAAATAAATCTATAAGATATTTGAAGCATACATTATACTTTATTTAGTATTTATGTTACATTATAAAAGTATTTCCCTTTTCTAATTACATTTCACATCCATCACCTCATAAATTTACATATTTGCCTTTTTTCCCTGAGAACACTGAAATTCTATTCTATTAGCAAATTTCAATTACACAATGCAGTGTTATCAACTATAGTTACCATGTTATGCATTATTTATCTTATAGCTGAAAGTTTCTATCTTCTTACCAATCTATTTCTATTTGGGATTTAATAATCCTTATCCCCTGGCAACCACTTTTCTATTCTCTGTTTCTATGTATTTCACTTTTTAAAAAGTATTATTATTCCACATATAAGTATACCATATGTGTTTGTTTTACTCTGTTTGGCTTATTTGACTTAGGTCCATCAATGTTGTCACAAATGGCAGGTGTACCTTCTTTCTCATGCTAATATTATCCTATTTTATCTACATAACATCTTCTTTACCCATTCATCCACTGATGAACACTAAGGGGTTCCCATATTTTGACTATTGTGAATAATGCTGCAATGAACATGGAAGTGCAGTTATCTTCTTATACCTGGTTGCTTTCAATATTGTACTTTTGTCTTTAGTACTTAGCTGCTTTGATATGATGTGGCCAGGCATAATTTCTTTTTTTTTTTAAATTTTTATCTTGCTTAGGGTCTGTAAGAATTTTTGAATCTTCAACTTGATGTTTTACAATTTGAGAGAAATTCTTAGTCATTACCTCCTCACTTATCGCTCTTGTGCATTGTCTCTCTTTTTACTCTGGGGCTCTCATCACATTTATGTTAGACTGCTTCACTTTGTTCCATGTGTCTTTACGTTCATTTCCACTTTGTCCATAGTTTTTCTCTCTAATTCAGCCTTTGGATTTTCTACTGTCTTATCTTCCAACTCACTAAATGTATTTTCAGCTGTGCTCAACTGCTTTTATATGGATCTACTGAGTTCTTAGTTTCAGTTACCGTATTCTTCAGTTATAGAATTTCTATTTGATTCTTTTTAAATAGTGTCTACCTTGTCATCTAATTTCTTGAACATTTAATCACAGTTATGTTCAAATCTCTGACATCTTTTATCTAGGACTCCCATGTGTCAGTTCTATTGCTGGTTTTTAACTTCTGGTCTCATTTATTGGTGTGCTTGCTAATTTTTTATTGTCTGCTAGTCCTCTGTAGGAAGTAGTTCTCTTCATAGTGCTATCTTCTTATAAAAGGGATTCATATTTTCCTCTATTAGACAACTACAATAGAGCCTGTTCAACTTAGTCAAGAAATTGGATGAAAAGGTAGAAGCTTTCTGACTGCACAATGCCCATTTTGTCATAGTTTACCCAGATTTTGGTGCTTTCCTGATTCATCCCAAGTTTGTCTAATCTTCTTCCTCTGACTTTCAAGACCCATTACTGACTACTATACTCAATTTACAGAATTTTAATTATTCTTCAGCTTATACATAACTTTTGTCTTTAACCAGCTTATATTCTTTTTCACAATCAGAATAGTTTGTTTCTTACCTCCAGCACATTGCACAATGTTTTTCAAAGTTTAGAGTAAATCAGAATCACCTGAGGGAATTCACTGGTCCTAATCCCAGAGATTCTGAATCAAATCGTGGGTTGAAACTGAGGAAGGTGCCTTTTAACAAACACCACAGATGTTTGAAACCCATGGAACTAAAGAACTTCATGAAATATTTCTCAATACTGTTAATATAGGAGATGTCTAATAAATACTTGTTAAGAGAATAATGACTTTACACTCACTTTTGAAATGTTCTTCCTAATCTCATTCCCCATTGATGATGCAATGCCTTATGTATTACTTATACTTCACCCTTGCCTGCATTCCACCCACTGTGCAATCAGAATATGCAAAGTAGGTTACACCATCAATATGCATGATATATTAAAAACGTGGACAAGGTGAGTCAGTTACAAGGTATTTCCATTTTGCATATCATAACTTTTATCTTAATATTGCACTGACATTCAGTAGATCTTTGATGAGTAATTTGACTCTGGAATTACATTTTTTGCTGTTGATCTACTAAAAGAGCTAATAAGCCATACATCATGAGTATGGTCAGTGACTGCCTTATATTTAACCATGACCAAAGTAAGGAGAGACTGAAGTGGGCTAAGACATCAAGAAGGGCAGAGATTCTCTTAAAATAGACCTAGTATAAGACCTGTGTGATCTGGAGAAGTTAGGGGCAAATGGAAAGAATTATCAGCGTAATTCATGCTAAAGTATTTTTGCCTCAATTATTTATCTCAATATTTAAATGAAAGTATTGGTCTGAAATTCTCCTTTTAGGTATGGTCTTTGCCTAGTTTGGGGATCAGGGTAATGGTGGCTTCATAGAAAGAGTCTGGAAGTTTTCCTTCTGCTTCAATCTTTTGAAACAGCTTCAGAAGAATAGGTGTTATTTCTTCTTTGAAAGTTTGGTAGAATTCCCCAGGGAATCCGTCAGCTCCTGGGCTCTTGTTTTTTGGGAGGTTTTTGATCACTGCTTCAATCTTGTTACTAGATATCAGTCTATTCAGGTTGTTGATTTCTTCCTGGTTCAATTTTGGGAGTTTATAGTTTTCCAGGAATGCATCCATTTCATCAAGGTTGCTAAGCTTATACTTTGGGAGCCTCTGTGATGCATGTAACTAACTTCATGCCCTAATACCATTAGGTGGAATCACAGACACATAGTTGTGGGTTTCAGCTCAGGCCATGGTACTTGAAATGCTGAGAGAATTGGTGAGAGAACTGCATGACTCAAGCTCCCCTGCATTGTTGTCTTTAGATCTAGGTAGCTCCCTGAATCTCCCTGGATCTAGTGAATAACTCTTCCTTCTCTGTAAGATTAGATGTAAGAGAGTTCTGTGATGGATTCTACCCTGTTATTTTGCTCTGTGTGAAGTATAGAGCCAGGTGCTAAAATCAGGTAACTGTGATCTCAAAGCAACATAGCCACTTCCATACTCTGAGCCATTGACCAGATTATTCACCCATTCTCAGACTCAGTTCCTTCATTTGAAAAATGGATCAATACCTACTATATAGAATGACAATGAAGAATACATGAGATATTTCACTTAGCATAATACCATCTAGGTCATGAGAATAAAAGGCACAGCATAAGATATAAACAATGCTATTGTAATGCAGTGTATGGGGACAGATGGTAGCTACACCTGTGGTGAGCACAGCACAATGTATAAATTTACCAAATCACTGTCTATGTTGTACACCTGAAACTAATGTAACATTGTGTGTCAATCATACTGAAATAAAAAGAAAGAAAATAAAAGCAAAAAGAAAGCAACATCTTTTTTTTTTTTTTTAAGAGTAAATGAGGGGCGCCTGGGTGGCTCAGTGAGTTGAGCGTCTGCCTTCAACTCAGGTCATGATCTCAGGGTCCTGGGATCATGTCCTGCATAGGGCTCTCTGCTCAGAGGGGAGTCTATTTCCCTCTCTCTCTCTGCCTGCCTCTCTGCCTACTTGTGATTTATGTCTGTCAAATAAATAAATAAAATCTTTTTTTAAAAAAGAATAAATGAGATAATACAGTAAAGCAATAAGTTTTAAAAATGAAGCGGTCATTAATAGAATATCTATCTTTATGAGTCCAAAGTGAGTAGTTTTGCATTTTTGTTCATTGGTTCTACCAATGGATTTCATGCCCTGTTGCCTTGTGATATTTTATCCCTTCTGAAAGTATCTTGACTAACATAACATAATAATAATAATAAAAAGTATCTTGAGTATATCCTGAGCCAACCATGCTTTCCTCCTTACCTTTTTTTCCTGATCTATACACACAAGTCCTTAAAGTGACCACTTTTCTATGTCTGGATCCTAGCTTAAATGGGCGGTGGCAAGTACCCTGTCCAAAATGATGGCCCCATCAGACAGGTGGTTGTCATTATGAACAGGATACTTGCACACCTTCTCATAACAGATATTTACATGCATTAAACTCGCTAGCTTATTTAATCCTCACCTAAAATATACATAAGCTATCTATATATCTATACAATTGCATATATACATAGCTAGATAGCTGAGAAACTCTCAGGTCACACAACTTCATGAAACACATATAGTTTACGAGAGACGGAGCAAATATCTAGCCTGGTTCCATCTATCAAATAGAACATTGATTTTTGCCTTTTTTTTTTTTTTTAACATTAAGCCCAGTCAAGCTTAATCTAGAGAGGTTGAGTTTTGAACCAGGTTTTAAATAAGAACTGATGGAAAGACTAAGAGGAAAAGCTTTCCTGGTAGAAGCATTCTGGGAGTATTTAGAGTTAACTCATAACAACCACATTCAGTAGGATCCTATGGTGTTTCATTATTGCTTCAATGTGGTCTTGTATAATTTAAGATGTATTGTGCCAAACTTTTCTAGAGGGGGAAAAATCATAAAAGTCAAACTGAGACTTCACAGTTATTTAGAGATTGTAATATCCCTGAATTTAAGGCATGTGAAGGGAAAATGCCAACTGTTGGAGCAATAATTGCCACTAGGAAAAAAAATCCATTTATCTTACATGAGCATCAAATTATTCTTGCACTGAAATAAAAAATAAATCCCAGAAACATCATTCTCTTGCCTGCTGACCTTTGTGCCAGCCACTGGAGATAATAAGTGTAGCGACATCTGGGAGGCCCTAGTCAAAGAGCTATGCACATTGGGTTCTTTTGGCAATATTCTAGGCAAGGACTGCCCCTTTAGGGCAATGTACCTGCTGAAAAACAAGTGGGAGGCAACTGAGTTTTGCAAGTAGCATCCCAGGACTGGCTTCTTGCAATAAGAAATGCAGAAAGGGAATGAGAGGCAAGATGGCAGAGGAGTAGCAGACTGAAATGACATCAGATCTCAGGACTTCAGGTAGGTAGGTATCAAACCATTCCAAACACCTACAAACTCAAAAGGAGAAAGAAGAGAAGAAGAGTAGCAATTCTAGGAACAGAAAGTCTACCACATTATGAAAAGAAAATAGACTGTGGGGGAAGGGGCCAGCTCCCAGAAAGTGGTGGAATAGTGGAACACAAAATCCTAATCTTTAGAAGTCTGCTCCACTGAGGGACATTGCTCCAGAGCCATTGTAGGTCTCAGGTCCCATGGGGTCACAGAAAGATCAGGAGTGTCTGAGTGTGGCAGAGCTGCCAGGTATCAGAGCGGGGAAGCTGACTATAGAGATAGAGCTGAAGAGTGAGCTTTCAGATTAGGGTCACCTTAAACAGTAATCTAAGGCACAGTCAGATCACTGCTCTTCGAGCAGGGACCCCACATGAGCCAGGGAGACTCACCTTTCTCCTCCAGGAGGAGAAGTATGGCAGGAATCTGCAGGGTTTGGAGACTCTAAATGGAGCCATGCACCAGAGAGAGAAATGCTTGATCACAGGCCGGGTGAGCTCAGAGTGTGGCCAGAGACCAGGGAGACAGGAGTGATTGACTGCTTATCTCTGAGGGCACACTGAGGAGTGGGTCCCCAAACTCATGGCTACTCCAGGCCAGAGATTGGGAGCCTACCATTTTCATTTCCATCCTCCAGAGCCCTGTGGAAAACACTCAGGGAGCAAAAGCTACAAGACCAAACCTGAGCAGATTACTTAGCCCAGTCCCTGGCAAGGGTGGTGCAATTTTGCCTCGGGAAAAGATATTTGAGAATCACTACAATAAGCCCCTCCTGCAGAAGATCAGCAAGAACATCCAGCCAAGACCAAGCTCATTGATCAAGGATAACAGTGGAACTCCTGAGCTAGAGGAAAGCAATGCATAGAATTCAAGGGTTTTTCTGCATGATCCTTTAGTCTTGCAAAGTTAGATTATTTTTAATTTTATTTTTCTATTTTCTATTTTTTTAACTTTTCCTCTTTTAACGTTTTTAAACTAGTTTATCTTAATAATACCTTTCTAAAAGAAATCTTTTTAAACCTTCATTGTTATAGTCATATTTTATCCCTTCCTTGTATTTAACCTTATTTTTTGCATATATATAGGTTATTTTTTTTCTAAAAAATTTTGGGATACAATTTATTCTAATAGATCAAGATATACCCATATGCCCTAATCTAAAACATGGCTTTGTTCTAGTCTCTAGCCTTAGCACATTCTCTCTTCTTTTTCTTCTTTCTTTTTCCAATCAACATATGTTATCAATTCCTTTTTAAGAATTTTTAAAAATTTTCATCTTTACAGTCATATTCCATCTCTTTATCATGTTTACCCTTATGTGTGTGTGTGTGTGTGTATACACACACACATATGTAAGTTTTTCTTTCTTTAAAATTTTGGGAGGTAGTTTCTTCTAAGAGAACAAAATACACCCAAAATCAAGTGGATGGCTCTGTTCTATTCACCAGTTTAATGTGTGTGTGTGTGGGTCAGTCAGTCGGTGTTTGTGTGTGTGTGTGTGTGTGTGTGTTTGTATGTGTGTGTGTGTGTGTGTATATATATATAAATATAATTTTTTATTTTTTAATTTTTATTTCTTTTTCCCCCATTTTTCTCACTCCAGTTTTGGATCTCTTTTGATTTGGTTAATGTATATTTTTCTGGGAGTCTTTCCTACCATTTTAGTATTTTAATCTCTCGTTCATATATTCTTATCTGGATAAAATGACAAGGCAGAAAAACTCATATCAAAAAAAAGAACAAGAGGCGGTACCAATGCCTAGGGACCTAATCAATATGGACATTGGTAATATGTCATACCTAGAGTTCAGAATGACAATTCTCAAGGTGCAGGCTGGGCTCAAAAAACGCATGGAAGATATTAAGAAACCCTTTCTGGAGAAATAAAATCCCTTTCTGGAGATAAAAAAGAACTAAAATCTAACCAAGTTGAAATTTAAAAAGCTATTAATGAGATGCAATAAAAAATGGAGGCTCTTACTGCTAGGATAAATGAGGCAGAAGAGAATTAGTGATATAGAAGACCAAATGTTGGAGAATAAAGAATCTGAGTGAAAGAGAGACAAATAACTACTGGACCATGAGGGGAGAATTCGAGAGATGAGTGACACCATAAAACGAAACAATTAGAATAATTGGGATTCAAGAAGAAAAAGAAAGAGAGAGGGGGGCAGAAGGTATATTGAAGAGAATTATAGTAGAGAATTTCTCTAATATGGCAAAGGGAACAAGCATCAAAATCCAGGAGGCACATGGAAACCCCCTCAAAATCAATAAAAATGGGTCCACACCCCATCATCTAATAGTAAAACTCACAACTATTAGTGACAAAGAGAAAATCCTGAAAGCAGCTTGGGACAAGAAGTCTGTAAAGTACAATGGTAGAAATATTAGATTGGCAGCAGACCACAGAGACCTGACAGGCCAGAAAGAACTGGCATGATATACTCAGAGCACTAAATGAGAAAAATATGTAGCCAAGAATACTATATCCAGCTAGGCTATCATTGAAAATAGAAGGAGCGATAACAAGCTTCCAGGACAAACAAAAATTAAAAGAATTTGTAAACACCAAACCAGCCCTACAGTAAATATTGAAAGGAGTCCTCAAAGCATAGAGAGAGCCTAAAAGTAGTAGATCAGAAAGGAATATACAGTATACAGTATACAATATACAGTAACAGTTCTTACAGGCAATACAATGGCACTAAATTGGCATCTTTCAGTAGTTACCCTGAATGTAAATGGGCTAAATAACCCCAATCAAAAGACACAGAATATCAGAATGCAATAAGAATGGATAAAAGCCAAACCCATCAATATGCTATCTATAAGAAACTCATTTTAGACTGAAAGACACCTGCAGATTTTAAAGAGAGGGGGTGGAAAACAATTTACCATGCTTATGTTCTTCAAAAGAAAGCTGGGGTGGTGACCCTTATACCAGATAAGTTAGATTTTAAGACAAAGACTATAATAACAGATGAGGAAGGACACTATATCATACTTAAAGAATCTGTCCAACAAGAAGATCAACAATTTTAAATATCTATGTCCCTATATCTATGCGGCCAAATATATAAACCAATTCATAACAAAATCAAAGAAATACAGCGACAGTAGTACAATAATAGTAGGGGACTTTAGCAACCCCCTCACTGAAGTAGATCATTCAAGCTAATATCAACAAGGAAATAAAGGCCTTAAATGACACACTGGAGCAGATGGACATCACAGATATATTTAGAATATTCTATTCCAAAGCAACAGAATACACATTCTTCTCTAGTGCACATGGAACATTCTCCAGAATAGATCACATCCTGGGTCACAAATCAGGTCTCAACTGGTACCCAAGGATCGGGTTCATTCCCTTCATATTTTCAGACGACAGTGCTCTGAAGCCAGAACTCAATCGCAAGAGGAAAGTTGGAAAGAACACAAATGCATGGAGGCTAAAGAGTATCCTGCTAAAGAATGAATGGGTCAACCAGAAAATTAAAGAAGAATTTAAAAATTCATGGAAACAAATGAAAATGAAAGCATGACTGTTCATAATCTGTGGGACACAAAAAGACAGTCCTGAGAGGAAAGTATATAGTGATACAAGTCTTTCTATTTCCTTTACAAGAAACAAGAAAGATCTCAAGTACACAACCTAACCCTACACCTAAAGGAGCTGGAGAAAGAACAGCAAAGAATGCCTGAACCCAGCAGGAGAGAAATCAAAGATCAGAGGATAAATCAATGAAATAGAAATTAAAAGAACAATAGAACAAATCAACAAAACTAGCAGCTGGTTCTTTGAGAGAAATTATAACATTGATCAACCTGTGGCCAGGATTCTCAAAAGAGAAGTGAAATGATCCTAATTAATAAAATCATGAATGAAAGAGGAGAGATCACAACCAACACCAAAGAAGTACAAACAATTATAAGAACATACTATGCGCAAATATATGCCAGCAAATTTGACAATCTGGAAGAAATGAATGCATTCGTAGAGACGTATAAACTACCAAAATTGAACCAGGAAGAAATAGAAAACCTGAACAGATCCATAACCAGTAAGGAGATTGAAGCAGTCATCAAAAATCTCCCAACAAGAGCCCAGGGCCAGATGGCTTCCCAAGGGAATTCTACCAAACATTTAAAGAATTTATACCTATTCTCCTGAAACTGTTCCAAAAAATAGAAATCGAAGGGAAACTTCCAAACTTATTTTTTGAAGCCAGCATTACCTTGATCCCAAAACCACACAAAGACCCCACCAAAACGGAGAATTACAGACCAATAACCTGGATGAACACAGATGTGAAAATTCTCACCAAAACACTTGCCAATAGGATCCAACAGTACATTAAAAGGATTATTCACCACAACCAAGTGGGATTTATTACTAGGCTGCAAGGTTGGTTCAACATCCACAAATCAACCAATGTGATGCAATACATTAATGAAAGAAAGAAAAAGAACTGTATGATACTCTCAACAGGTCCTGAAAAAAGCATTTGACAAAGTATAGCATCCTTTCTTGATCAAAACTCTTCAAAGTGTAGGGATAGAGAGTACATACCTCAATATCATCAACACCATCTATGAAAAACCCACAGTAAATATCATTCTCAATGGGGAAAAGTTGAGAGTTTTTCTGCTAAGGACAGGAACACAGCAGGGATATCCACTATCCCACTGTTATTCAACATAGTACTAGAAGTCCTAGCTTCAGAAATCAGATAACAAAAAGAAATAAAAGGCATCAGAATCAGCAAAGGAGAAGTCAAACTCTCACTCTTTGCAGATGACATGATACCTTATGTGGAAAGCCCAAAAGAGTCCACTCCAAAACTGCTAGAATTCGTACAGGAATTCAGTAAAGTGTTAGAATATAAAATCAATGAACAGAAATCAGTTTAATTTCTTTTTTTTTTAAAGATTTTATTTATTTATTTGATGCACAGAGAGAGAAATCACAGTAGGCAGAGAGGCAGGGAGAGAGAGTTGGGAAGCAGCAGAGATCTTGATGCAGGACTTGATCTCAGGATGCTGAGATCATGACCTGAGCCGAGGGCGCAGGCTTAACCCACTGAGCCACCCAGGCACCCCAATTAGTTGCATTTCTATACACCACAACAAGACAGGAGAAAGAAAAATTAAGGAGTCAATCCCATTTACAATTGCACCCCAAACTATAAAATACCTAGGAATAAACCTAACCAAAGAAGCAAAGAATCTGTACTCAGAAAACTATAATGTACCCATGAAAGTATCTGAGGAAGACAAAAAGAAATGGAAAAATATTCCATGCATGCATTGGAAGAAAAAATATTGTGATAATGTCTATGCTACCTAAAGCAATCTATACATTTAATTCAACCCCTATCAAAATACCATCAACCTTTTTTCAAAGAAATGGAACAAATAATCCTAAAATTTATATGGAACCAGAACAGACCCAGAATAGCCAGAGGAATGTTTAAAAAGAAGGTCAACATTGGTGGCATCAGAATTCCAGACTTCAAGCTCTATTACAAATCCATTATCATCAAGACAGTACTGGTACAAAAACAGACACATAGATCAATGGAACAGCATAGAGACCCCAAAAATGGACGCTCTTTGGTCAACTCATCTTTGACAAAGCAGGAAAGAATGTCCAATGGAAAAAAGACAGCCTCTTCAACAAATGGTGCTGGGAAATTGGACAGCCACATGCAGAACCATGAAACTAGACCATTTCCTTAACCCACACACAAAAATAGACTCAAAATGGATAAAAAACCTCAGTGTAAGACAGTAATCCATCAAAATCCTTGAGGAGAAAACAGGCAGCATACTCTTCAACCTCAGCCATAGCAACTTCTTCCTAAAACCTCGTCAAAAGCAAGGGAAGCAAGGGCAAAAATGAACTATTGGGATTTCATCAAGATCAAAAGCTTTTGCCCAGCAAAGGAAACTGTCAACAAAACCAAAAGTCAACTGACAGAATGGGAGAAGATATTTGCAAATGACATATCAGATAAAGGGCTAGTATCCAAAATCTATAAATAACTTCTCAAACTCAACACCCAAAGAACAAAGAATCCAATCAAGAAATGGGCAGAGGACATGAACAGACATTTCGGCGAGAAAGACATTCAGATGGCCAACACACACCTGAAAACATGCTCCACATCACTCACCATCAGGGAAATACAAATCAAAACCACAATGAGCTATCACCTCACACCAGTCGGAATGGCTAAAATTAACAAGTTAGGAAATGACAAATGTTGGAGAGGATATGGAGAAAGGGGAACCTTACTCCACTCTTGGTGGGAATGCAAGCTGGTGCAGCTGCTCTAAAAAATAGCATGGAGGTTCTTCAAAAAGTTGAAAATAGAGCTACCCTATGACCCAGCAATCACACTACTGGGTATTTACCCTAAAGATACAAATGTAGTGATCTGAAGGGGCACATGCATATGAATGTTTATAGCAGCAATGTCCACAATAGCCAAACTATGGAAAGAACTTAGATGTCCATCAATGTATGAATGGATAAAGAAGAACTGTTATGTGTACACACACACACACACACACACACACACACACACACACACAGTGGAATACTATGCAGCCATCAAAAGAAATGAAATCTTGCCATTTGCAATAATGTGGGCGGAACTAGAGGGTATTATGCTGAGTGAAAAAAGTCAATCAGAGAAAGACAATTATCACATGATCTACCTGATATGAGGAATTTGAGAGGCAGAGTTGGGGGTCTGTGGGTATGGAAGGAAAAATGAAACAAGATGGGATCGGGAGGGAGATGAAGCATAAGAGACTCTTAATCTTACAAAACAAACTGAGGGTTGGTGGGGGAGGGGTTTGTGGAGAGGGTGGTTGGGTTATGGATATTGAGGAGGGTATATGATATGGTGAGTACTTTGAAGTGTGTAAGCCGAATGATTCACATACCTGTACCCCTGGGGCAAATAATACATTTTATGCTAATAAAAATTATTAATAAAAATAATTCAAAAAGATGAAGAAAGGGTTCATAGAACCACAGGCAAGGAAGGTCACAGACTATGGAGCGCCCAGGAACCTTATTGGTCTTGGATCTAAGATTCCAATCACATAAGCAGCACATTTTTTTTAAAACATGAATTGATTAATTTATGACTCTTGGGTTGTAAGACACAGAAGTCAACTCTGGTTTACTTTAACAAAAACACTCACCAGAAGGTCAAATGGTCGGTCAAGAATTAAATAAGAGCTTCAGAAAAGTAAGGTCGGAATAACAACAGGGTTTTTGGTATCAAAAAATAATGGTTTATCCATTTAGGCCACTGCTATAGGGGTTAGGTCAATATTAATACTTTTAATTCTTGTTTCCATAATCCAAATACTAAGTAGAGTGTCTGCCTGGCCTAGATTGGGTATGGTGCCTGTGACCTGGACCAGGAAGAAATGGACACCTTGATTAATAGCCCTATCAAGACTACCCATAGTAGGAAATTTGTATCTGAGCTGGAAATTGATAGGTTATTTCTAGAAGTTGTAAGAATACAGAACACATGAAACAATCCACTTTGAATTGTACACTTTTATTCCTGAGGGCAGAACTTAGTTTCTAGAGCCCAGTCCAGCCCACAATGTTTCTCTGCACACTGGAAACTTTGCACACTTGAAACAAAAAAGTTTACTATCTCTCCCTATGTAAATCATACTCACAAGCATTTTACACTTTTATACTTAAATTTTTTTTCTTCTTAGCAATTATGACCCTATATACCTGATTTTTCTCTATTAATCTTTCATTTAAAAATTTCCTATCATTTCCTCCTCTCTCTCTCTCTTTCTCTCTCTGCCTGCTTCTCTGCCTACTTATGATCTCTGTCTGTCAAATGAATAAATAAAATATTTTTAAAAGGGGGGGCACCTGGGTGGCTCAGTGGGTTAAAGCCTCTGCCTTCGGTCAGGTCATGATCTCAGGGTCCTGGGATCAAGTGCTGCATCGAGCTCTCTGCTCAGCGGGGAGCCTGCTTCCTCTCTCTCTCTCTCTCTGCCTGCTTCTCTGCCTACTTATGATCTCTGTCTGTCAAATGATTAAATAAAATATTTTTTAAAATTTCTTATCATTAATTTTATTCAAATACCTAATTTTAATGATTGCTATGCCATTATGGGTTATCATAATTTATCTTACATTCATTTGCAAGAAATTTAAATTTCTAAGGAAATTTAAGCATACTATAATGAATAACCTTGTACATAAATCTATGTGCACATTTGCAATTATTTTTCCAGGATAAATTCCTAGAATTACCAGGTCTAAATAAGTGAACACTGTTAGGATACATATTGCCAAATTTCCCTCCATAAGGGTATTTACCTCTACAGAAGAAAAAAACCTGGCAGGTGTGCTTAAAATGAAGGCAGAGGCAGGGGGCAAGTGCCCTGGAGAGTATTTATGGACCATTGCCTGGCTTGGCACAGTGGGAACATTTGGTCTGGTTAACATACCTATCCCTAGGCACAAGGTGAATACTCAACTCCTAAGGTAGAGTGGATATATATTTCCAAGTTAATTTGTGTCCCAGGAATACCCAACATGAGATGCTCTGTGATTAGAGATGTATTTGCAATTGTTGGCACCAGAACGACTATAAACGAATCTTAATAAAGTACCCACAGCATGTCTAATTGTAAGTACTACAGCATCCTGATAAAATCTTCAAGATAACTAATTGCAAATGTACCCTTAGGTAATTAAATGAGTTGACTAAATCATTATATTTCTTTTCCCAGGATTATTTGCATTTGATGTCTTCCTTCACAGATGAAAAGTTGTGATATAGAATCAAATAAAGAAGTGGAAGAGACATAAAATAACTTGCTACAGGAGGGACATAAAATAAGTTTTCCCAGGAGGCAAATATGCAGAATGTATACTAACTTTCTCCCATTCAAAATCCATAGGAGAATGCACTAGTCTATCAGGTAATCTTTCCTTCTCAGCCTAAATGCAGCTTTAGAATCTTTCTCATCACAGCTACCAGGCAGACAACAGTGGTCAGCTGGAGGTGGAAGTTTACTGGAAATCTATTTCAATCTGATATCAAGGAAATCCAGTCTATAGAATTGGCAAAAATCTGAGTTTACCTCGCTTATCTTAACACTTTCTGTCTCAGTCTGGCAATCCCATGTAGGTATTAACTAATGTTGATGTAATACACCCTACATTGCATAATGAGCTATATACAGGCCACTCCATTTAATCTTTATGATATTGGGATACTTATTATCCCCCATTTTATGGCTGAAAGGACTGAAACTTAGGTTAAATCACTTGCCCCAAGTTTCCTGCTATTGAGTATTAACTATGTGAAGAGTCTGAGAATGTATTCTACTGGGGATGTTGTATTCAATAAATGTTTCTGATCCCTTTTATGTGGGACAGTGTCTCTAGTACATATAAGGTATTTGAAGATGGAGATTAGTTGCTGTCTTTTTTAGTGCAGAGGACTCATCCCTATAGCACACACAAACTCTGAAAAGCTATTTGAAAAAGACAATGAAAATAATGACACTCCTATTTTTACATGGATTCTCAGTATTTCTGTACATAGAGTTTATAGCTTCTCTCTTTGCTTTTTGGCAGCTTGAATTTGAATGATTATTCCATGGGAACACATCTTTAAAATCATTTGAAAAGGCAGTCCCATAGCCTATAAGATCTAAGCTTTAGGAAGCTTTGGGGGAATCATCCTTGATTTTTTCTCCATTAAAACATGTATTCCTGTTTCTCATAGTTCAATGCTCCTCTTTTTTAATGTAATATCTCTCCTAAGTTTCTGCACCTCAGGGAGATCTTAGGAGGTTTTGGATTTATCTCTTATCTTAGTCTTCCAATAAAAATGAGACCATCCTTTGTGTTTCGGAAGATAGCTTTGAAAAGCAGCTTCAGAGAACCGGGGATTTTAGACTTATTGAAGGGTGGTGGATTTATGTAGCTTCATTTTACCAGCAGCGTTAGTCCCTGCTGAGCCTGGACCTATTTTTTTTGGCTATCGGCATCTTGAGCTCAGGTTGTATCTTCATTCTTGGCAGTGTTAAGTATGGCTTCTCCTTGCACTGCCTCCTGCCAGGCTCTGTGGTGGGCAGAAAGGATAAATTCTGGATATCAACTGTTCAAGATTTTTCCTTGAAAATTTTGCCATAGGTGTGTGTGTATGTTGAGTGCCTCTGTGCATATGCTTGTCCTGTGGGCCCTTGACCATCAGGGAATCTCCTGGGGGTGGTCATGGCTCCTAAAGGTAGAGAAACGAAATGTCAAGAGGTGTCTTGGGAAGCCTGTCTCAGGACGAGTGGCAAAAGGTGGCAGTTGCTGTTCCTTTTGCTTGACTAAGTATAATGTAGTTTATTTTTTAGTTTTGTTGTTTTGATATAGTTTTGAGGCACTTCTGGTGGTTGATCAGTTCTTCTTTTTGGCCAGGTGATTAGGTCCATATCTAAACCCCTTCTCTTCTCAGGTTCTCACACTTCAGAGTCTCTATATACCTAATGCCTAATTAACCCTAGGACCAGGTAGCAAACAACTAGCAACTGTCCCTATGCCTAGAGTCAGAGAAATTATTTGAATTATCCAGTCCAGAGGGAACTGCAATTAATCTCACCTCAATTATTATAAGCTGTACCCAACAACTCCAACTTACTGCTACCCTATTCCTGGAATGCAATCCCCCATGTGACTCTGCCTTCTCACATTCATAACTATAAGCAACGAAAAGCTCTGCCTTCCACTCATTCAAGTGTTATTATACCATGCGCCATTATTGAAAGAATCTTTAAATCTTATAGAATAGCAACACGCTGTTTAAGATGCCCTTATTGTCAGGGATTGAGAGCATGGACTGAACGGGCTTAAACTACAAGAAAATCTTCTGACTTACATAAAAAGAAATTCAAAATAGGGTCAGGTACAAACTGATAAAGGTTTGGACTCTTATATAACTCTGCAAACTCTTCCTTTTAAAAAAATATTGAGATATAATTGACATATTACATTCTAATTGGTTTGAGGAGTATAACATAATGATTCAATATTTGTATATATTGTGAAATGATCACCATAGTATATCTCATTAACATCCACCACTAAAGTTACAAAAATATCTTTCTTATGATGAGAACTATCAAGATTAACTTTCTTAGCAACTTTAATTATGGGATACACTATTGTTAACTATAGTTACCATGCTGTATATTACATCCCCATGGCTTACTTATTTTATAACTGAAGTTTGTACACTTTGACCACTTTCACCCATTTTATGTCTCTGTCCCCCTTCCAGGCTCTAGTAACCACCAATCTGTTCTCTGTATCTGTGAGGGTTTTTTTTGTTTTGTTTTGTTTTGTTTTTTAAGATTCCACATTTAAGTGAGATCATATGATCTGTCCTTCTCTGGTTGATTTATTTCATGCAGCATAATGCCCTGAAGGTCCATTCATGTTGCTGCAAATGGTAAGATTTCCTTTTTTATGGCTGAATATTTTGTGTGAGTGTCTGTACACTAAATTTTCTTTATCCATTCATTCGCCCATAGGCATCTAGATTTTGTCTTGCCTATTCTAAATAACGCTGCAGTGAACATGAGGTGCATATATCATTTCAAGTTAATGTTATCATTTCTTTCATAAAAATATCCAGAAGTGGAATTTCTGGATTATATTGTGGTTTTATTTCAAAAATTTTGAGGAACCTCCATATTTTGGCTGTGCCAATTTACATTCCCATTGAGTGCACAAATATTCCCTTTCTGCATGTCTTCACCAACACTTGTTTTTATCTTCCTCATGGTTACCATTCTAATAGGTATATGTATTTTTATGCCAGTACCATACTCTGTTGATTACTACAGCTTTGCAGTATAGTTTGAAATGAGGAAGTGTGATATCTCCAGCTTTGTTTTTCTTTCTCAGAATTACTTTGGCTAGTTGGGACTTCTGTGACACCATATAGATTTTAATACTGTCTTTTCCTATTTCTGTGAAAAATGCCATTGGAATTTTTACAGGGATTCCACTGAATGATGGACGATTTTGTACAGGATTGACATATTAGATAAAAGAGGCTTCAAACCAAAAACAGTAAAAAGAGACAAAGAAAAAGCATTTGACAAAATATAGTATCCTGTCATATTTAAGATCCTCAACAAATTGGGTATAGAAGGAATAGACCTCAACATATTAAAGGCCATATATGACAAACCCACAGCTAACATCATACTTAATGGTGAAAAATTGAAAGCTTTTCTTTTAAGTTCAGGAACAAGACAAGGGTACTCATTTTCAACGTTCTTATTTAACATAGTACTAGAAGTCCTAGCCAGAGCAATTAAACAAGATGACGAAATAAAAGATGTCTAAATTGGAAAGGAAGAGATAAAATCATTGTGATTTGCAGAAGATGTGATTTTATACAGAACGAATCCTAAATAATCAACTGAAAACTGTTGGAGCTGACCAACAAATTCAGTACAGATGAAGGATATAAACTCAATATACATAAATCAGTTATATTCCTTGCTTTACACCATGGGAGAAATCATGGCCAAAAAGATCTCTTTTGTTTATAAACTCCAACATCTTAGAAGAGGGTTAATAAGCTTAATAAACTGCTCCTCTTACCCTCTCCACTATGTCCAAACTCATACTGTTTTGCTCTAGTAGTACACTGAAACATCTCTGGAAATCTGGGCTTCCATAAAGCTGTCTTGTCCATGGATGATTGTCTAAAACACAGCTTTTCAGGGGTTCCCTGACCTTGACTGAGAGGGACTGGGGCCCGTTCATAGGCCACTGCAGGTGCCATTGCCCAAACTGAGGTCTGTATGTCTATTACTGAATGCATGGGTCTGAGACTCATCCTGAGTGACTTGGTGTATAATGCTGGATCCCACAGTTCCTACAAAGGCAATTTTGTCCATGGATAGATGCTAAACTATGGTTGTTGAGGGGAAGACAAAAATGAGGAACATCACATTTTACCATATGCTGATGTCACTCCTCCTTTTCATTGTCTTGAGTAACAATTATTAGCTTTTGTTAGGATGGCTGACTAATTTCCTTACCAAAGAGTTTTTTGCCACATCCTTAGTGATTTCTTCTTGCCACACTTTGTCATTTTTTTTCTCTTTTTTCACACTATGGGTATGATGAGAATTTTCCAGATCTTTAAGTTCTGCTTCCTTGTTGATAAACAATCTATCATTAATCCAATCCATTAATTTCTCTTCTCAAATTTTACTATATTATACATTTTACTATAAGCAGTCAGGAGAAGCCAAACCACACCTTTAACAATTGGCTTAGAAATAAATTAGGTAATATCTGATCTCATCACTTGTTTTCAAAAACACTAGAATGCCAACAAAATTCAGGCAAGTTCTTTGCCACTTTATAACCAAGATGGCCTTTCCTTCATTGTTCAATGATGTGTTTCTTATTTTTATCTGAGACCTCATCTGAATGGCCTCCACAACTGTATTTTTACCAACATTCTATTCACAGTTGCTTAGGGATTCTCTAAGAAGACTTGAGGTTTTCTCTACGCTCTTTTCTTTTCTCCCTGAGCCCTTAGCAGAATTACCCTAAACAGCTCATTCACAGCAATTTAAACTTTTACTAGCATGTAACTCAAAAGTCTTCTAGCCTCTGCTTATTACCCAGTTCCAAAGTTGCTTCCACATTTTTATATATTTCTGATAGCAGCACTTCCAATTCTCAGTGCCAATTTCCATCTTTAAGGACATGAAGAAAAACTCTAAGAAACTCTACTTCCCTTTCCCTAGGAGATTTCTCCCCAAATCATTAGATACAATGGTATTAAATGCTCAATCGTAAATCAATCACTAAAAAAGGAGACCATTATTAGATTAAATTAAACAGGATTCAGAATAAGCCATCCTCCCTTGAAACTCATGGTGAAATAGAAGTGGTTACATGCCTAAAAATTAAACTGTAGATCTGGTTTTTAAATTTTTTTATTTTTATTTTTAAAGAGGAAAGGGAGAATCAGAGAACCAGCAGTATTTGCTGTGCCCAGGAATACACCTTTATTTATTTCATCCTCGAAGCTCACCTTATTAATTACTGGCGTTATAACCTTGGGCAAGTTCCTTAGATTCTTTAAACATGAGTTTCCTCATCTATGATATGACTTTAGGAAAAAATATTCACGCAAACTCCTCACCATTAACATATAGGACAAAACAGTACGACTGATGGTTGATATTTCCTTGATCTTTAGATAACGTCTTTTCTTCCTAAATGAGAAGTTGGCTTTAGAACACAAAAAATTTTACAAAGGGTAGTGAGTAACTTACTATCCTACTGAAGGGTGGCAGATGTTGATTGCTGTCCTGTGTCCAGGACTGAGTAGAGGGAGATATGGAACAAATTTGTGGGAGGGGCACAACTAAATTCTGTCTATCTTTTACATTACTAATCTTTTTCCTTTTCATGGTAAAATATCCCAAAGTCTGTGAAGAAAGATGTTAAGGCAAAGAACATGTATTTGCAGAGAAGTAACCAGCCATGAAAACTTGAAAACTTCTCTTCCTAAACACAAGAGTAATGTCTTTCTAGTGAAGGAAAACTACACGGAAACAGATGAGTAGAGACTGATGAGGTAGAAAGAACATTTGACCAGGAGACAGAAACCAAATTCAAGTCTACCTTTACCATTTGCATTCAATTTTATTTTGAGAAAATTCTGAGCCTATTCTAGATACAGTCTTTACATCTGTCAAATGGCAGTAAATATGTCTGCCTTGTGAACCTCTCAAGGGGTCATAAGAATTGAATCAATCAGTGGAAATGAAAATGTTTTAGAAAATACTGCTCTTCATAGATGTGGACAAGAATATGTTCTGTCCCTGTAAAGATATCCTGAGTTTCAACACCTACATTCTCTCTTTACTAGTCAGATCAACAACCAAGTATAAAATCTGAAAAAAAAAAAAAATATGTGGACTGAGGGGATTTTCTAATATTAGAGTTTTAGAAAACCAAAAATACAAAATCTAATACAGTCTCCCACAAGTAACTGATATGAGATACATATAGGAAAAATTTTCTGCCAAATGATCCTTTTCCTAATAACAGATACATACATATATATGAAGATGGAACGTCACCGTTAAGTATAGAAAAGTAACATAAAGTCAATTCAGGGTCTCAATGAAACAATGGCAAGACAGTAAAATTAACATGACAGTATCCCATAGACCATCAACTCCTTGGAGACCATTCATTCAGTGCTTGGAAACTTCCCTAGCAGATTCTTCTAGACCCTTCTTCACAATTATCTTTGTTCCTTTGAAGCCTTTTCCTTTAAGAGAGTAGTCAGGCTTGAGGATCATTTCCAGGATAGCTTCAGCCTCTAAAACAACTTTATTGAGGTTGTGATTTATTAATTGTCCCTAATTAGTTTCTGTGATCAGATTTGCCCTTTCATCTCCAAATGATGCTATCACTGTAATTTTTATAAATGAAAAGACTAAAGGCACAGACTTCAAATGCTAAGTAGTGCTACAATTGGGGATAATATGTCTGTTGGGATATTATCTACATATGTCAAAGCCCTGTGGCTAGTTAAGAGTCTAGGACTAAAATGTGGGACTTCCTATGCAGCTACTGGTTTCAGACCTGCATGTACGCAGATGTATGCTTGTGTGTGTTCAGTGTGTGTACCAGCAGAGTGGTGGGAAATACTAGATAAGGTCCCAAAACCTACATCTTATCTCTGCCCTCTGACCACATTATCTTACAAGGGTACCCAGCAGTTGCTGTCCCTTCCTGACCCTGGGCTTTTTATCTGTAACATTAAGATCATAAGACTTGCTTTTCTTACTTCACAGCACTTTCATAAGAATTATTGTTATTATTTTTAAAGATTTTATTTATTTATTTGACAGAGATCACAGGTAGGCAGAGAGACAGGTAGAGAGAGGGAGGAAGTAGGTTCCCTGCTGAGCAGAGAGCCCAATGCGGGGCTCGATCCCAGGACCCTGGGTTTATGATCCGAGCCAAAGGCTTAACCCACTGAGCCACCCAGGTGCCCCTCATAAGAATTATTTATAAAATAAATCATTAGAAGCGTTGTGCAGACAAGTTCCCTGTCAAGGACACTCATCAGGCACTCAGGCAACAGAAACCCTAGTCAGCTCTCACAGAGTAGCTTATGTCATTCTTTCTTCACAAAACATTTCGAACCTTCTTGAGTAAATACATTTCTATTTTTTCCTCAACATATATGGTACCAATAATTCTCCATAACTCAGCCCTGAATAAGTCTCATATTAAATTTTTGTTTCAATGGATATACTCTAACATTCTTATAACGGAGGCCAATGCCTTACATGACATGTGATAGACTAGGTAAAGTCAGTGTTTTGGAGTCAACAAACATTAATACAGATCTTATTTTTCCTAGGAAGTTGCTTTCCTAGAAAGTTGACCTCTTTAAACCTCAGTTATTTCTCCTGAAAAATGGGGGTAGTAATAACTAACTCAAAACTTTGGTGTGGTGATTAAATAAGACAAAATATCTAAAGACTTTAGCATAGCTTCTAGCAAATAATAAGTACTGAAAATAACTTACTTAATAATAATAGCCAAAACATTATAATATTGTTTATAATTATGACCTTGAGGCACTCTTAAGAGTCTAGAGTGCTAATGAATTGTTACGCTGAAAATAAATTTAAAAAATTAAAATTTTTTTTTAAATTTAAAAGAAAAACAAGAGTCTAGAGTGCTTTCAGAATCAGTGAAGAAAAGTTAGATTCAAATTTAACACAGTTAGTATTTATTTTGATAGAATTTTGACTTTTTAACTATTATTACTTGCCTAGACTTAAAAAAATATATATTTATTTACTTGAGAGTGAGAGAGTGTGCACAAGCTGGGGGTGGGGAGCAGAAGGAGAGGGAGAAGCAGACCCCTCGCTGAGCAGGGAACCCTACACGGAGCTCAATTCCAGGACCTCTGGATCATGACCTAAGCCAAAGGCAGAAGCTTAACCAACTGAGCCACCCAGGCACCTCTTGCATAGACTTTTGATACTTCACTGTCTTTATTTTTCCCAGAGAACAAAATTGATATTTGGACTGTGAACAAGCATTTCCATGTTGTTTCCTTTTTCTCTTTCTTTCTTCCTTCCTTCCTTCCTTCCTTCCTTCCTTCCTTCCTTCCTTCCTTCTTCCTTTTATTTTCTTTTTCTTTTCTTTCTCTCTCTTTCTTCCTTTTTAAGAATGGTGCTTTTAATCTAAAAAATGAAAACATAAGTCTGACTTTCCTTTTGCAACAAGATTCTAGTTAGTGCTTACATACCCTCTTTGCAAAGCCTGCAGCCATCTCATATGCAGCTTGGTCTACAAGTCTTTCCAGTGGATCCCAGCATCTACAAGGCTACCTTCTACTTTGGGTGCAAGAGATTGTCAGAGCCAAAGAGGCAGGCAGAGCCTTACTTTCTGTCTGCCAGGTACTGATTCCTTTCAAGTATGGGTTTACATCATGGAAAACTATAATTTTTTTTTGCATCAAATACTTTTTATACTATACTACAATTTTTTATAGCATCAAATACTTGGAAGAAGCTATATTGTGTTCTGTGCCTAGGACTTGGTTAGAGGTACAATAGACTCCATATCTCTACATATGCCTTCCATGAACCTGGAGACCATTTGGCACCTAGGATGAATCACTTGGAAAGGTAACACACACCATAGGGGGAACCCATCTGTCTCAAGTCCTCCAGTTTCTGAGACTGCCTTTTCTTAAGGATTCAGGTAAAACAATTTGAAAACTAAAACTAAAGGTATATCACTAAGAAAAGTCTGATTAATCTTCCCCAAAGATTCCTGAGTGGACTAGGAGAACATTTCATGTTTCCTGTGCCAGGCCTTGATTGAAGCTGCCTGCCTCCCTGCTGTTTTCATCTCCTGACTATGGCCCTCATTCCTGAGGTTGACTTGTCTTGTGTCATACTAGGCAACTTTTTCTTTTTTGATTTCCTCAAAATACCAATTACAAAAATATTTATGTGCTAAGTATTCACAGAAGAATATGAGGACAGTGGAAAGTAATGCCAGTGTAGGGAAGAAAACCACATCAAGATCAATGTCAAATAACAATTCCTTGAAATTCCCTGACACATGGAATTCCTACAAGCTGAGGCTCTTCACGCCCCCTTTCTGGTCATCTAGCCCCTGTGGCCTCTCTTCTTTGCCTTCATTTCATGTCTCTCTGCTTCTGTTTTTTCCTAGGAGTCTCCTCTCCTGTGTCTCATGAAATAAAGTGAGTAACTCTCAATTCCATGCTACTTTTGTAGGTCGAACAATTTTAGTATTCTTGTGTTCCATTCTTCCCAGAAATTTCTGGGAAGAATTCAGAGGATGATGGATATTTATTATCTTCAGAGAAGTATCAAAGTGTTTATCTGAAACATAAAAAAAAATCTCATTTATTGGTAATTTATTTTACTTTCCTACTAATTACAGTCAGTTTCAGTTTTTTTTTTTTTTTTTTAAGAACTCACCTTAAGTTTACAATAAATAAGAGGAGGGGAAGTGGATAAGGATAATCAGAGAACATTTAAAGGGTGGGGGAGAATGTGGCCTTAACCTGATTCCTGAGGTCTTTAGAATGGAACTGAAAAGAGAAGGAAAGAGATGTGATGATACAGCAGAGTTCCAGAATTCAATTTCTAGCTCCCTGGCAGTCAGGTGTGGCCTCTGGATTGAGTTGTGGCCAACAGTGTGTGAGCAGACATAATGTGCACTATTCTTAGGTATATATTTATATTCTTTTCCCTTCTGCCATTTGAATGAGTAGGATGCTGAAGGCCTGGGGGAAACAAAGCTACAGGTGGAAGAAGCCTCAGTCTCTGAAAGTTTATATGGAACAGAGCTCCTCTGCCAACATACAATAGAGTATGAATAGATCCATATTAATTTTCTCTTGATCCAGAGAAGAAATGAGAAGTATATGGTTTTTTACCTGGGTCTTTTTCTCTACTTGGAGGATTCCTTGTCTTTATTAAACAATGCCCTGTCCTTATCTTCAGTACTGGCCTCAGAAGTCATTTTCCCCAGAAAAATCTTTCCTGACAAATTTTTCAGTGACTGTTACCTCTGTGTTTTATTGGTTCAGTTTACATTAGGATTGTTCTCATATTGTATCAGGTATACTTGTTTAGTGACTTCTGCTAGACCAAGCTTGATGTTCAAATGGACAGTCCGGGATCTTCTTTCATTCAGATAGATACCAAGAAGTAGTAGAGTTTTCTGAGAAGGGACTGGTGAACTTGTTCTGTGAAGGGCCAGATGGTAAATGTTTTAGGCTTTGTAGGCCATATAGTTCTTCATGGCTACTCCATCCTATTGTTGTAGCAGAAAAACAACTATAAACAATAAAATGAGTAGGTGTGACTTTATTCCAATAAATTTGTATTTATAAAAACAGGCAGCAGAACATCTGTGGCCTTTTGACCATAATTTGATAAATCCTGCTCTCAAGGATTCCTTAGGTTTTCATACTCTTTATCGGGTATACATCTTCCAGTCAATAGAGGACATCTTAGTACCCATAAAAATGATACATGGATTCTTTTTATATGAGTGAGCACAGCCTAATGTAGGGAAATCAACAGGATTAATCAATGTTCCTTAATTAAAATTGAACTGAGACCTGGTAAACTTTGAAAAAGTGAGGTAGTTGCCACCTCAATGGAAGAAAAAGTCAATTCACATTGAAAACAAACTCTTAAAACATATAATTTTCTTTTTTTGCCCTACCTAAAATTATACTGTTTCCACCTTATTGACCAGATTGCATTTGAATGATAGCTCCAGGAAGAACACCGATAAAGAAAATAATGAAACCATCACTTCTAAGTGATGGACTAATAGCCTCTACCTAACATTTATCTTTTAATTTTTTAAGCATAATAGGTATTCAATAAGTATTTTTGAATGAATAAGTGGAACCTTTTAATATGATACCCTTTATCATGCTGTACAATTTCCACTTATTATGTGAAACTTTTTAAAAATTACCAAATTTATATTGATTAACATTTGTTTATTCCAATGCTTTTTCATTTGTTTTTGAATATTCTTGGGATTAATATATTAAGAAAAAATCACAGTAAAGCTCAAAATAAATGGCAAATTCTAAGTTTTTTTAAAAATTAATCTTGCCTAGAATTTGAATCAAGGCAAAAGAAATGATCAACCAGCTCTATTTCCAATAAAACTTGTGAAAATACATATATACAAAGTTTCAAAAACTTTGCAATGAGAAGCCATGTAGAATTTGGGATAATAAGAGAGAGAAAGAAACCATTTCCTGAGGATTTGGTAGAAACTTATAATGGAAGGGGCCCAGTGTGCAGCCAAATCAATTCAGTTCATCACACCTTTATTGAATTACTGGTTTGTGAGTCTTTGGGTTTGATTCTGCCCATAAGTACTTATATTCTTTTAGGAGAAGAGTCTATGTAAAAAATCAAATAACCCAATTCAATCTATAAGGCTGGTTTTACCCTGGTACCAAAATCAGACAAAGACATCACAAGAAAGCAAAACTACAGATCAATATATCTTATGAATATAAATGTGAAAATTCTCAGCAAAATACTAGCAAACTGAATCCAACAACACATAAAAGGAATTATATAACATGACCAAATGAGATTTATCCCAGAAGTAAAACTACTTCTATTTGCAGATAATATGATCTTCTATATAGAAAATCCTAGGGGTGCCTGGGTGGCTCAGTGGGTTAAGCCTCTGCCTTTGGCTCAGGTCATGATCTCAGGGTCCTGGGATCAAGCCCTGCATCAGGCTTTTTGCTCAGCAGGGAGCCTGCTTCCCCCTCTCTCTGTGCCTGCCTCTCTGCCTACTTGTGATCTCTGTCTGTCAAACAAATAAATAAAATCCTTAAAAAAAAAAAAAGAAAATCCTAAAAAATGCACAAGAAAACTATCAGAATTAATACATCCATCAAGTATGCAGGATACAAGATCAAAGGACAAACATTAGTTGTATTTCTACAAACTAGTAATAAAAAAATCCACAATAAAATTAAGAAAACAATTCCACTTAAAATAGCATCTAAAACAATGCTTAGGAATTACTTTAACAAAAGAAATACAAAACTTGTATTCTGAAAACTATAAAACATTATTGAAAGAAATTAAAGAAGACTTAAATAACTGAAAAGATTGACTGTGTTTATGGATTAGAAGACCTAATATTATTAACATGGCAATTTTACTCAAACTGATCTACAGATTTAACATAATTCTAAGTTTCATTATAGTAGAAATTGATAGGAAAGTTCTAAAATTCATATAAAAATTCAAAAGAATTTTGAATGGCTAAAGTAGTCTTAAAAAGAAAGAAACTTCCCAGTTTCAAAATTTACTATGAAGACACCGTGGTATTGGCATAAGGATAGATATAGATTATTGGAATAAAAGTGGGACCCCAGAAATGAACTATTACATTTATGGTCAGCTTATTTTTGGCAAAGGGGCCAAGCCAATTCACTAGGAGAAAAACAGTCTTTTCAACAAAATGGTGCTGAGACACTTGATATTGATATACACATTAATAAATCTGGATCCCTTCCTTACACTGAACACAATATTAACTCAAAATGGATTGTAAATAGACCTAAATGTAAAAGCTAATAGTATAAATCTCTTGTAATAAAACTTGAGGGTAAATCTTTGTGACTCTGAGTTAGGCAGAACTTTCTTAGATACAATATCAAATGCATATGTGACAAAAGAAAAAAGAGATAAACTGGACTTCATCAAAATTAATATCTTCTATATTTGAAACAATACCAAGAAAATGAAGAGAGGTGGTATAGACTTGCCTACACAGATGAGCTGGGAGCAGTGGGCGGCGCGTGTCTGGAAGAGGAGGCCAGCGCTCTCCGGCTGGAGGAGGACAGCGAGCACCCTCCTATGATTCTTTGGATGGACTGAACTTGACCTGTGAACTCTGACCCCCAAAGCAGAGAACACTGGCTTGACGGAGGACTTTGTTATGCTGCTATGAACTTTGACCCGAGTTGGGGAGAGGATGGTAGAGACTTAAAAAAAAGAAAGAAATAAAAATCGTAGCTGTAGTCTCATTCCATACTGTTGAGAAATACATCGTTTTCACTGGCGAAGATGTAGAGAAATTGGTATCTTCGTTAATTGTTGGTAGGAATGTGAAATGACAAAGTCACTCTGGAGAACAGTTTGGCAGTTCTTCAAAGGGTTGAAGAGGGGATTACCATATGACCCACACTATCCACTCCTAGGTATATGCTCAAGACAAATTAAAAAAAATGCATCCATACAAAAACTTGTACACACATATTTATAGCAGCATTATACATAATAGCCCAAAAGTAGAAAGAACTCAAAAGTCCATCAGATGATGAATAAGGCAAATGTGGTATTATCTACACAATGGAATATTACTAGGTCATAAAAGTAAATGAATGGTATAGGTTATAATATGTATGACTCTTAAAAACACAATGCTAAGTGAAATGTCAGTGACAAAAGACCACAGATTGTAAAATTGTAAGATTCCACTTACATGAAATGTCCAAAATAAACAAATTCATAGAGCCGCAAAGTAGACTAATGTTTGCTTATGGCTGGTTGGATTGAGGAGAAATAGAGAGTGACAGCTACTGGGTACAGGATTCCATTTTGGAATGGTGAAAATGTCCTAATGTTGATATAGTGGAGGTTGCACAATTCTGTAACAATAATAAAACCACTATATCATAGACTTTAAATGGATAAATTACATGATATGTGGATTATACCACAAAAAGCTATTAAACTTTTGGGCGCCTGGGTGGCTCAGTGGGTTAAGCCTCTGCCTCTGGCTCAGGTCATGATCTCAGGGTCCTGGGATCGAGTCCCGCATCAGGCTCTCTGCTTGGTGGGGAGCCTGCTTTCTCCTCTCTCTGTCTGCCTGCCCATCTGCCTACTTGTGATCTTTCTCTGTCAAATAAATAAATAAAATCTTAAAATAAAAGCTATTAAACTTTTATTAAAAAGTTAAGAAATAAAAGGCAGATTATAAGAATAGTAGGTCATAAAGTGTTACATTAATTTCAGGTATACAATATAGTGATTTCACAAGCGTATACATTATGCTATGCTCACCACTAGTGTAGCTACCATCATACGACACTATTATGCTATTATTATAATAGTGTTCCTTTTATCCTATGCTGTTTCTTTTATCCCCATGACTTATTCATTCCATGGGGGAAGCCTGTATCTCCCACTCTCTTTCAGACATTTTGCCCATCCACCCAACCCCTTTCCTCTGGTAACCATCACTTTATTCTCTGTATTTATGCGTCTGCTTCTGCTTTGTTCATCTATTCATTTGCTTATTTATTTATTTTTAGATTCCACATATAAGTGAAATCATATGAAATTTGTCTTTTCTTGTCTGACTTAGTTCACTTAGCAAAATACCTTTTAGGTCCATCCATGTTGTCAAAAATGGCAGAATCTCATCCACACTAAAGTTCAGAGAAGAAAGAGAGTGGGAGGTAGAGAGAAAACAAGAAGGAGAGAGAACACTGGAGTGATAGGGTACACCTATCACTTCAGAACAGTCATTTATTAAAGTGATCCTTACTATTTTTCTGTTTCTGTTATTCATTAATGAGGCTAAAACAACAGGCCCTAATTTGTTTCCATTTACCAAAATTTGCCTTTGAGCTTAATGTGACCCTCACCTATTCAAGAACTAGTGCAAAACAAGGGATTTGTCCATGAGTGATTACTTCATAGTATGTCAAGCAGTGTTCATGCGCTTAGGTACTAGCAAGTTATCTGAAGCATCTGAGGGATACAGAGTAGACCCTTGGAACTGGATCACATTTGTAGAATGTGGTATGGGCATCCCCCAGGAAAGCAACACACAACACACAAGATGATTATGCCAAGTAAAAATGGGACCCTTGGGAAAAATTCCTATTTGGGGACAAATGCTAACCTAGAATAGTAGAAGATATAGACTAAAAGAAGGATTTTAGTCCATGTTCCTGAGAGGAAGAACCACAGAAATTATCCTCCACCTGGAGTCATTCAGTGGGATCTCACTTCTTTGAGCCTTGCTACTATCAAATCTTTGATAAAATTCTGTATTGCACCCCCCCCCCCCCGGGAGAGTTCCTTTACTTGTACAATATCAAAATTGTGAAACCACAGACTGGAGGGGTCAGTTCAAAATGTAACACCAATCCATTAGCTCAGAAGCAATTATACATACACGTGGAGCCTGTCCAGTTTTAACCCAACTACATAACACAGAAGGGAGTTAAGGATATAAAATATTATGGCTGTTGAAGTACTCGAGGATGGTTTATAAAAAATTAAAGTCATTGAAGTAATTTTTTCTCTAGATATCAGAATTTTGGTCCTTTAGTTCTTTGAGTGAGGTAAAAATGTGGCTAATGCTGTAAGCTAATTAACTGCTCTGTGCACAAACATTAATTACAGAGAGATAAGGTTTAATACTAGCTGTACACGGGGTGTTAAGCAGCCAGCTAGGTTTTGAGAAGAAAAGAAGAAAAAGCTCATTTCTTGAAAAGGAGAATAAAGAAATGAGAGTTATTGGATTTCAGCTAGGAAAATCCATCAGGATAAAACATACCCTTGTTTCTTTACCTTTTTGATGAGATGCCACATGATTCATGCATCTCACTTTTGCAGGGATATTAGAACTGTGACAAACACCCAGCCAAATTTCTGCATGGAGTGAAGGTCAAGATGAGATTTAAACTGAGTGTGGAGCATCTATTTTGTCACAGGCTTTATCTACAATTCTGGACTTCAGCCTTCACTCTGGACTCCCCTTCAAATATGGACCTTTGAAACTTGCTTAAGAAATGATTTCCTTACTTTAACTGTGATTTGGCTTTTCTTTAATGCACAGTTTACTCCCAATAGATAGCATCATTTTTGATGCACAAAGTACTCATTACATCCTTGTTAAATGAATGAATGAACGAATGAATGAATGAGACGTATCAACTGTTCTTGTCTCAGTCTACACCTGCTTGACTGTTGGGGGAAAACAAAGCATATATTATAAAAAAGGTCAAAAGGTAGAGTTCATGTAAGAATGAAAGCTTACACAACTTACTTCATAAGTGAGCAAAACAGAATTGACTGTGTGATATCTTTGAAAATTCTCCAGAAGAGTGGATGGCCAAGTATATATCTCTTTCTGTTTATGAAGTTGTACATTTTGACTAAAACCTTATATCTGGTTAAAATAACACTGGCTTGGGAGATAATGTATGCATATATTATAGGTGTAAATACTTCCATGGGAAAAGGCTTACCAGATTCATTCCCCAAGCCAAGGGTCTGAAGATTGCTTTTGCAAATGAGATAGCTGATAGACCAGGTTTGCCAGAGGAAGGGCGATGCAACACCTCTAGCAGAATTTGAGGAATGAAGATGTGAGGGTCTGCAGCAGCTATAGGACAGCATGCGGACACCACAATCCTGAAGATGGGAGAAATAGAATGGACTGAATTGGAGTTTGGAATGTGGGAGGCAGTTGCTGATGTCTTAATTACTAAGAGGCAGTTGGAACAGACTCGGTCTTCAGAGTACAGTGAGACTGAATCTTGTGTCACTGTTTCACCATCTGACTATGACTGAGGGATGATTATAAAGCATCAGCACCAAACAAGTCTTTAGAAATTATCTGAACGAATCACTTCATTTTATAGACCCAATTACATTATTTGAACTAAGTCATACATAAGTGGTTGATGACTACAGCCCCCTGCTGCAATGCTTTTCCAGTTAGTCAACAGATGTAATTTATACTTCTTCTGCCTGCTTTATTCCCCAAATTTCACAGGATTGAAAACAGAGGCTTTCCAACAGAGGTGAAAGCTGCCTAAAGCAGAGCCATCTTGTGACTCAGTCTCAGCACTGATGGTCACTCTAAAGAAACACACAAATCTAACAAGGAAATGATGCACATTTAAGATTTTGCAGTTATTCAGAAAAAGACAATTTGTAACATTCAGCTAATCTTCCTTAAAATACTTTCTCAGGGGCCTGGATGGTGCAGTATGTTGAATGACAGACTCTTGATTTTGACTCAGGTCATGATCTTCAAGTCATGAGCTCAAACCCCATATCAGGCTCTATGTCTCACAGGGAGTCTTCTTCTCTTTCTTTCTCCCTTTCTCTCTGTTCCTCCCCTCTCTTTCTTTCTTTTTTTTTTTTTTTTTAAGATTTTATTTATTTATTTGAGAGAGAGACAGTGAGAGAGAGCATGAGCGAGGAGAAGGTCAGAGGGAGAAGCAGACTCCCCATGGAGCTGGGAGCCCGATGCAGGACTCGATCCCAGGACTCCAGGATCATGACCTGAGCTGAAGGCAGTCGTCCAACCAATTGAGCCACCCAGGCGCCCCTCTCCCCTCTCTTTCTCACACACATGTGCCCACACTCTCACTGTCTCAAATAAACAAATTAAAAGAAAAAAAAGAAAGAAAAAATTTCCCAAAGTCTCATTCATCACAGTATAGCTGCCCTCAGTCTCTCTTCCACTTTCTCTAATTTCCTTCAAGCTCTTTTTTTTTTTAAGATTTTATTTATTTATTTGACAGACAGAGATCATAAGTATGCAGAGAGGCAGACAGAGGGAGAGAAGGGGAAGCAGGCTCCCTGCTGAGCAGAGAGCCCGATGCGGGGCCTGATCCCAGGACCCTGGGATCATGACCTGAGCCGAAGGCAGAAGCTTAACCCACTGAGCCACCCAGGCGCCCAAACTCTTTTTGAACCTAAACTATGCTGGCTTTGACCAACTTGATTTCTATCTTTCTTGGTTTATTTGTCTCTTCAGAGGAACGGAAAGGTAATACTCTCACAAAATTCCTTATATTATCCATGCTTTTTAAAATTACTCTTCTCATTCCTTATTTCCTACATGGACAACGTGACCTACTAACCACATGGGCAAGGAAAATATTTCCTTAGTAGCCTATGGATAATCTTATGTTATATTATAACTAGAATTTATGGCAGAAAGGCAAGGATAATTTAAATACATGTAGAAAAAGCATATGATATAATTCAGCATTTATTTGTGATTTTAAAATAAGAGCTCTTGGAAAACCTTGCAAGTGAATTTTCTAACCCTAAAAGGTATTTACCTAAACCTATATAACAAACATCAAGGTATCTTAGAGACATTTCCTCAAGGCTAGGAAGAAGACACCCATTTTTATCACAATTGTTAGTATAATGTTGGGCGTTTGACCAACACAGTAGGAACCTCAAAAAGTAACAAGTAGTATTCAAAAGAGAAAAACTGTTGTGATCTACATATATATAATGATTCTTTATATAAAAACACAAGAAAACCAACAAACTATTAGATATGTTAGATAAAAGACCAACACATACAAATCAGTATTTTTCATAGTGAAATTACAGATTAGAAAATATAGCTGAGAAAAAAGATAGTATGCACAATAATCAGTGTAGAGCACATAGGAATCAACCAATAAAAATGCACAAATTTTGTGAATAAAATTATAAAATATTATTAAAAAACACACAAAAGCTGAAATAGTGGAGAAATACACCGTATCTGTGGAAATCAGGATTTTCTATTGTAAAGATGTCAACTTTTCTTAAAGTAATCCCAAAATATAATGCAACTTTGGTTGAAATCTGAGAAGATGAGGAGGTGAAATTGAACAATCTGGTTATAAAATACACATGGGAAAACTAAAGATTATAAAAAAAAGAAAACGTCTCAAAAAGAATCAATGCCACGATATACAAAAATTATGCAAAAGCCAAGGAAATTAAAACAATGCAGAAATGAGTCAGAGAAAAACAAAAGCACCAAAAGAACAGTCTGGAAAGTCCAGAAATACACTCATCGATATAAAGTTCCCTGTTTGATAATGGTGACAACATGAAGCAGTAGGGAGAGATTGCTTGACAAATGGTGTGGAGAAGTTGTTTTCAATATGAAGAAAAACAAAACTGGATTATATTCCAAATAGTAAAAAAAAATAATAATTTCCTGAGAGATTTAATGAAAACATTAAGAGGAAAAACTAGAAAAGCATTTGAAAAAATACAGAATGAAAAAAAGATTTTCTTAAATAAGACACCAAAAGCAAAAACCTTAAAAAAATTTTAATGGATTTGACTATATTAAAATTAGATTGCAAATAGTTATACTATGAGAGAATAAGTATTCATATATATATAATTAATAAAGGATTTATATTATTTAATATATAACTAATAAAGGATTAGCACATAAGCAAAAGAAAGTCATCTCAGTAGAAAAGTAGGCAAAACATAAATAGGCAATCCAAAAAGTCAACAACAAGAGTTGCTAACGTGCATGTAAAGAGATGCCCAGTTTCATTAGTTGTCAGAGAAATGCAAATTAAACCAACAATGATACAATACTCTATACCCATCTGATTGGCAAAAAACTAAAGTCTGATAAAATCATGTTCTGGTGAGGATGTGAAAACAGGAATTATAAATAAGTAGAGCTATTCTGAAGTGATTTGAAAATATTTAATAAAATTAAATTTGTACATATCTAATATTGAATATGGAATCTAGATAAGTTCCTTACAAATGCATACAAATATAAATGAATGGGTAAGATTATTCATCACAGTATTGTTTACAGTAGACCAAACCTTAAAGTAGCCTAAGTGGCCATCAAAAATGTATTATCTGGAAAGTATGAAGAGTTATGCATAAGCTAAAAGAATCTTTAAGATTTTTAACTAGCTATTGACTGGTTTATATAGATAGATGGATAGATGGGTAGAAACATGGATAGATCTCAGAAAAATGTTCATGGTGAAATATTAGAATCATAACAGAACAATACCAATAATATAAATTAAATACTTAAGAGTGGGTACATACAGTAATTAAGACTGATGAAAAGAGAGAAAAATATAATATGCACAGACCAATTAAGATAGTTATAAAAATGGTTACTATCTAATCCACATCAATACACCTCAATTTACATACATACATAAATACATTTGTAGGTATTTTTTTCTATGTCACATAAGAATATGTTAATTTTTTTCAATTAAATGCATTTTAGTTTTTGTTTCAAAATTACTTCATATTTTCTTCCCTTAATGCTCTGACAATATGAATTGCACCATTTCATGCTTGCCCACACGGAGACTCCTTGGTTACTAGTGTGCTCTGCTCTCCCAGAGTTAGTATAATACCCAGCTGTAGTCTTCCCTTGTTTGCATGGTTTGTCATACTCAATAGTTTTGGACTTCTCTGGACTTCTCTGGAGATCTCACTGAGTGTTTTATTCCATATTTCAATTATATGGATATCAGATAAAACTGGTTGTTATTCATCAAAACCCATCAGTTAGCAACTCATTTCTAGCTGCTCATTTCCTGAACAATTCATGAACTCTGGTGCCACCTTAAGAGTCTGTATTTATCTTGTTTACTTATCTTCCCTGTGGCCTAAAGTTCTGACAACTTCTAACTCTGGTTAACTCAAAGCTTCTTCCTAATTTGGTTTTGCTCAATCTTTGGTGTTTATAACCACAGCAGACATTTACTGACTTCTTAAAACAGATTTTTTTTTTTTCTTTTTACTTCTTACAAGAGTGACATCTATTGAAAAAGAACAATTTGGAAGGAAGATCTTTTCCCTTTTCTGTATGATGTGTTTAATCCTTTGGTTTATGAATCCACGATCAAGACATATTCAGCTCCCCAGGATAGTTTATTTGTATCTTCCTGAATTCTCCAGGAAGTCAGGCTTCTTTCACTTAAATTTTCTTCAAATTTTCTCTTATTTGTATGCTTCCTGACTTCTACAGGAAGCAGTAGTCGGTCACACTTTGGCAAAGCCTTGGAAATTCACTTCCTTAAAATAAGTTAAAATGCAGAAATTGCATTGAAATTTACTTTTTTTTTTTTTTCTGTGATTCAGTCAAATTTAGAGGAACCAGATCTATTCTGGGATTGGTGTACCAATTTCCACATTCCTTCTCTGGACTAACATCTTTTGTGAATAAATGAAGTGGCCTGGGGAGCAAGGGGAAGCTAGAGAGATTGTCCAAGAGGGTCTGTGTGACAACATTGGTGGTTTCCTATGCTATATCTTGTCCACAAAGTCTTATACCACAAGATCCAATCCTGGAGTAGAACTTCTAATCTCTGTTACACCATGGTGGGTCAAAGAGCCAGAGTTGAGGATGAGACAAGGTTGATTTTCCAAACTGACTTTCAAACTCTGTACTTGGGCTATAAAATGAGAATAACAATAATAATAATTCTTATCTTATATGGCCAAAAAACAGTATGACATAGTTTCTATGACTTTAGGCACAGATTCATTTGGCCCTGGAGTGAATTCAAAGACCTGCTTTATTAATTATGTTTTCCTGAATGAGTTGATTAACTTCTCTTTATGTTTTATTCCTATCTGCAAAACAAGGATAATTTAAAAGTAACTATATTATATGTGGTTGTGAGGGTGAAATTAAGTAGCTCAAGTAAACCTGTTAACAGAGAGCCTGACACATAATTAGAGCTTACTAAATGCTGGCAAAGTTATTATTCTGGTTGTTGTGAAAATTGAAATAATAGCTATTTATGCAAGTCACTGAGCTTTATGCTTAGTGATGAATAGACAAGTAATATTAGTTCCCTTTTTAGCAACAACAAAAAAAATGCAGATCTAATTTGCATTGGACTTGAAAGGGTGCTATCTCAAAAGAACAAAACAAAACAAAACAACTCTCTGGTCCTAAGGAATTACATAGTTGCATTTGTTAGAAGATTTTTTAGACAGCCCTCTCATCAACATACCTCAACATTCACTGAAAAGACAGCTAATATTTCCTAACAAGAGAAAGATGGTCCAAACTCTCCAAAGAAGGAACTAAAGGAATGAGATAGACATATCAGAAGCATCCTTTACCTCTCCCACATTCCTTGCAGATACTCTTCGGTCAAGCAACAGAGGAAAAAGGAGTCTGATATTTTGTTTTGTGAGTGAACAGAGCCAGTCTGGTTTGACCTTAAATACTGAGAAGAGTAAACAGCTCTATTAGGGAAAGGGGAGATGCTGTTGGCCAGCAATGCCCATGAGAAAATGAATAGGAGCAACCTGAGCCAGGGATGGAAAGCACATTGGAATGAGAAATATGAGAGGTAGGTATTATCACAATAACTCTCTCAGATGTGGGTTAGGGTTTGATCTCATTAGGTCTTTTCAAATAAATCCCCTGTGTGTGGCAAAGCTTCTTATTTAATGAAAAAGTCCAGATCTTACTACTCTGACTCCCAAGGGAGCTAACTGAAGGTTGACCCAAGTTGTCCCCTGCTGGGACAGCTTCACAGGAATTACATTGACTATACTCAAGGCAGAACTGGGGAGATGAGCAGTGACCACTGGAAAAATGTTGTCTATGTCAAAATATGAGCAGAGAGAAAAATAATCTTTAGATATTGCAATGGAGTTCAACGATATTAGCAGGGAAAACAAGAACATACAGCATTTGATCCTTATCAGGGTTCCTGTAGTCCATTCAAGGTTCTCCTGCCTCAGACTGTGGCTTGGGTCAACTATAATCATAGCTGGACACCATATTGGTGTCCTCACTGAGAGAGATAAGGACTTCAACCATAAGAGCTCTACACAGTGACCAGTCAGGAGTCAGCTCAGTCTTGAACATGTATTCTTTCATTCATAAATAGCATCTACAAGTTGTACTATGTACCAATTTCTTTGTCAGGAGTGGTAGACTTAATGATGAATGAGTTTCTGCCTTTATGAATCTTAAAATCTAGTGTAGAAGAAAGATGTGGAAATAGATAATCCTATAAGATATACAAAACTGGAGATATGCACAATCCAGAACAGGGGATTCAACATAGTTGAGAGGGAAGAGGAAGAAGAGTAAGTAATTTCAGGGAAGATATGTTAGAATATGTAATATTTTGGCTACTATTGAAGTCAACAGAAGTTGATTAGGGGACACAGAATGACATTTTAGAAAGAAGGAAGAATAAAGTAGTCACAGAAGTCAGGAAAACTATTGCACAGGAATTGGTGTTGCCAAAGAGCTAAGTGTAAGGCAAGAAGAAGCTGAAGATGAATCTGAGAGGCAAGAAGAGTCAGATGATGAGGGACCTGAACTTAATGCCAGAGGAATGAGGAATTATTAAATCATTTTAGCAGAAGAAAGACACGGCAAGTTTTCTATGTGAGAAAAATCTTTTTAGAAACAACAAAGAACATTGATTGGCAGAGGGTATGGCTGACGGCAGAGAATATAGGTAGGAGAATACTGCAATCATTTGTTGAGAAATGATGAGGGCCTAAACTAGTTGCAGTTAGGAGAATTTAAAAGAAGTTATGGATCTAATTAAATTTAATAATTTTAGGAGGGAAAATCTTCAGGTTTGGTGTGATCAGTTAGAAGGAGTTTGTGATGGTACATCAACTGAGATAGACAATATAGAAAGAATTCTTCCTATCATAACCTGATGTGGTTTTCATTCACAAACTAGTGTTCTCACAGTAAATGAATTCTACATCGTCCTCCCCCATTGGAGAAAGGAGAAAGGGATGAAATTTCCTGGATGGAGTTCCCTAGCTCCTGGATGGGTCTATGATCTATTATTAAAAATACATATTTTTAGTCAGTCAGGGAGAAAAATATCATATGATTTCACTCATTCATGGAATTTAAGAAACAAAGAGAAGAAAAAAATGAGACAAATATTAAAAAAATACAGACTCTTAAATACAGAAAACACACTGATGGTTGCCAGAGCTCTTATGGTTGAAGTCCTTACCTCTCTCAGTGAGGACACCCACATATAGGTAGGGTGAAATAGGCGAAGGGAATTAGGATTACACTTATTGTGATGAGCACTGAATAATGTATTGAATTCTTGCATCAGTATATTGTACACCTGAAACTAATAGAACCTTGTATATCAATTATACTGAAATTTTTAAAAAGCTACAAGATTCAAAAGGAAAAAAAAAACACATTTTCACATCCATGCGATGGAATATTATTCAGCAACAAAAAGGAATGCACTATCAAGCTGTGAGAATTCTTGGAGAAAATTTAAGTGAAAGAAGCCAATCTTCAAAAGCCACATACCATGTAACTACAACTCTGTGGCATTCTGGAAAAGGCAAAACTATGAATACAGTGAAAAAAATCAGTGGTTGCCAGAGGTTGGGAAGAGTGAGGAAGGAGTGAACAGGTGTAACAGGGGAATACTTATATGGTGTAACTATTCTGTATGATACTGTAATGGTAGGAACATGCCATTATGCATTTGTCAAAACCCCAGGACTCCACAACACTGAGTCAACCTTAATATAAACTGTGGTCTTTAGCTCATAATAGTGTATAAATATCGGCTCATCAGTTATAATAAATATATCACTAATATAAGAAAGATATTAATAGTGATAGTAACTGTGGGGGGGGGCAGGAGGTGAGAAAGCATATAATGACTCTCTGTAATTTCTGCTCAATTTTTCTGTAAGCTTAAACTTCCTCTAAAAAATCAATTAATAAAAATACATATTTCCCCTCACATCTGCTCTTTTTAATTAAAAAATTTCTTAAGAGATTTTATTTATTTGTCAGAGAGAGAGAGAGAGAAAGATCATAAATGGGGGGTCGGGGGGGCAGCAGGCAAAGGGAGAAGTAGGCTCACTGCAGAGTAAGGAGCCCAAAGTGGGACTTGATCCCAGGACACTGGAATCACGACCTAAGCTGAAGGCACACGCTTGACCACCCAAGCTACCCAGACGTTCCCCCTACACATCTCCTTCTTAATTTATGGAAAACTCTTAGCGTAGGGTAGCTTCAGTTCAACCCCAATATGACTTAGTTCCCTAGGGTCTCCCTGGAATGTATTTATTGAGTATGAAGAAAACACAAATCATCTGTAATTTTGTTTCAGTTCTAGAAAACTTCTTCAAGATTTAAGAGCCAATAAGAACCTCATTTTGTTTGATTATTTATTATTACATCAGAAGTGTACTTTATATTGCTATTAATATGTCCATATGACCCTAGAATTCAGTTATTACTTCTTCCTTACTTATCTCATATTTGCTGCTTTGTGCATTATGATCCTTCAGATGAAAAGCAGGGGCATTTATTTAGTTTGGGATTTCTAATTTCTCCCATCACTGGTTTGGCAGTGGGCTCTGAAACAGAGCAACCTCTTAGAATCCAGAAAGGAGAATTAATCTATAAAAATTCAATTAACCTGTACAATGCTCATTGAGTCCTCTCAAAACTTAATCAGAGTTTTCTTAACTTATTAGCCGCTTCGCCTATTTTGCATCTTGTAGCCTGTGACGATGGCACTAAACAATCAGAATAATGCTGACAGGCTAAACAAACTAATAAGGTACATCCAAGGATTGGATCCTTCCTCACTTGCTAAAGACGTCCAAATAAATCTCACCTGTGAGTTGCAGCAGCAAGACTCTGAGAGCCAGTGGGCTGTGAGGATAAGCCATCACATTCTGCCTGATAACACCCTGATTCACAAAGCAGCTGTGTTGCCCACTTTGCTCCTGACTCACTGTGTCCATTCAGGGAAAGCACCACCTCTTGGAATCCAGCCTAGGGCCCCATATAATAGAGCTAATCTCAAGAAAGATAAGTATTCTCAACAAAGCTGTTGAAGAAGCGGTTAAAGAAGGAGATAATGAAGGACTATGGATTTTTCTAAGCTCTTAAAATGAAGATCTCTGTTGAGACATCTATATAGAATCAGGAGCTGTTGTGTTGGATAAGTGATTCCAAGTTCAATGTCCTCTCTACTCATTCAAAACATGTTTTTAACTACCAGCTACACATCAGGCAGACTTTTGGAGAGCATATCTGTAGGAAGAATGGGTAGATTCATTCAGGATGTGCAGAGCTTGAGATGCCTACAGTATATCTCAGTGGAGATGCCCAGCAGGCAGATGGTACTGAAGCTCTTGAGAGAGTGTGACCTGAAAATAAGTTTTGGGAACATCAGTATCTGAGGAGGATCTGTACCTTTGGAGATATATATATATATATCTTTCTATATATATATATATATATAGAGAGAGAGAGAGAGAGAGAGAGAGAAAGAGAGAGAGTACAACGGCCTGAGGAGGGAACTGGGGGAACACTTATGTTGGGAAAATAATAAAAGAAAGAGCAGGAAGAAGACTCCTGAGGAGAAGTTGAGATGGAGCAGTCCATGTTGGGGGCAGGAATAGATATATGAATGATGTCAATTAAACCAGATTTGGGGAGGAATAAAGAGTTTGAATGTTGTAGTAGTATCAAGAATGATGATGACAGATTGGTTTGGGGATAATGAGGACATGAGTGACCTTTGGAGAAGGAGTTGCATGAAGTGATAGGAGCTGAAAATAGATTATAGAGATTTGGAGCTTAAGAGGGAGATAGATGAGTAACTATTTCCAGTTACTTATCTGTTCCCAGGAAGTGTGGACAATTTGTCTGAAAATTTGACTTTAAGGGGGGAAAAATGCAAAGAAAAGGGAAGATTGAAAATCAGAGAAAGAAATAAAGTAATGAGAAGGTGAAAGATAGACGATGACAGTAGATGATAAATGGATGGGCAGATATATAGGTAGGTAGATAGATTAAAGATAGATAGATTTTGGTAGAGGACAAATTTGTAGTGTCTCCAGTCTTCACGACTGTATGATTTTCCTCAGTAGCCTGGAAATAGGTGTAGAGAAACTGAGGGATTATACTAACTCAAGGCTTGTTTGCAGGATAGGTGAAAAAGAGTTTTAAGTGTAAAGGAGAGAAAATAATAAAATAAACCTTGATGTCGAGCTGAGAATAGGAGAAAGTAAGTTGCTGTAAGCACAGAATTGTTTGGTCCTGTGGTTTTGGAAAGAACCTCAGAATAAAGTACAGCAAAGATAGCATTGCTTTCCTTGGTAGGGTAAGCCCTGGAGAGGAATAGTCTCTTTTCTATATAGGTGTTTCCTGTTTATCATTCAACTGTCAGATGCTATAAGTCTATGAATAGAGTGTCCTTGTCTGTCTGTCTTATTGGGGTATTCTCAGGGCCTAGCACAGGGCCTGGTCCATTGTAGACATTCAGGTACACAATAAATGCATTAAATACATGCATGGACAAATGAGAGTTGCAATGAGAAAAGTAAGCATGCTTAACAAGCAAAAGTCACAGTTCATATTGAATTTCTATCCCAGCAGAAAAGTTCTTTCACGACTTTTAAGTCTTTGTTTCTTGACCCATTATGTTGACGGAAGAGCTTTGAATGTTTGAAAAGGTAATAGTGCTATATAATTTAAAAGAGATCAGAGAGAGAGAGAGCACTGTGTTTCAAGAAGTCAGATAATTCAGCATTCTCTATTCTATAACTAGATATAGGCAATATGATTACTTATGTCTGCCATAGGGAATGCTCCTTAAAGTTGTGTATGTTTATATCTTTAACCCACTGTTAGATTTTATGTAATCTGAGGCTAGAATTATTTAGGTCAAAATCTTCCCCATTATCTCCTCACTATTTCCAGAAATCTATTAGTAAGTGTTTATAATTCTACTATGTTACTGTTTTTTTTAATTTTTTATTTTTTATAAACATGTATTTTTATCCCCAGGGGTACAGGTCTGTGAATCAGCACTCACCAAAGCACATACCCTCCCCAATGTCCATAAACCCACCCCCCCTTTTCCCAACCCCCCTCCCCCCAGAAACCCTCAGTTTGTTTTGTAAGATTAAGAGTCACTTATGGTTTGTCTCCCTCCCAATTCCATCTTGTTTCATTGATTCTTCTTCTACCCACTTAAGCCCCCATGTTGCATCACCACTTCCTCATATCAGGGAGATCATATGATAGTTGTCTTTCTCTGCTTGATTTATTTCGCTAAGCATGATACGCTCTAGTTCCATCCATGCTGTCGCAAATGGCAAGATTTCATTTCTTTTGATGGCTGCATAGTATTCCATTGTGTATATATACCACATCTTCTTGATCCATTCATCTGTTGATGGACATCTAGGTTCTTTCCATAGTTTGGCTATTGTGGACATTGCTGCTATAAACATTCGGGTGCACGTGCCCCTTTGGATCACTATGTTTGTATCTTTAGGGTAAATACCCAGTAGTGCAATTGCTGGGTCATAGGGCAGTTCTATTTTCAACATTTTGAGGAACCTCCATGCTGTTTTCCAGAGTGGCTGCACCAGCTTGCATTCCCACCTATGTTACTGTTTTTAAGTGTAGTACAAAGAAGGGCAGAAAAAAAGAGAAGTCAAAATTCCTGCCTTTGTAAACTTATGATTCTATTGGGGGAAATGAGATTCATATCCTTGAAGCATTTGGCAGGGTGTATGATTAAACACTCAGTTAATCCAGGTAATACCTTAGGAATCTAACGGAGGATGAAAGAGATCTAAAGAAGATGTCATAAAGAATGGGTAGAATTTGGATACACAGAGAGGTGGGGATGAGGGTAGGTTCCCTTTAACATTCTCAAAGTCTATCATCTGTAATTTCATTCCATTCCTCTGCTATTAACTAGCTACCCACATCATCATTTGCCAGTTAAAGAATTTTTTAAGAAGTCACTTTAGACAATGCACGTGCAGAGTCCGAAATATATGGGCAGTTACGGGGGAAGAAAGAGAGGGGTATGCGTGTGTGTGTTTGTGTGTGTGTGTGTGTAGGTTGGAATCAAAAAAACAAGGAAGCCAGCCAAGTGGAGAAAAGCACCTTTTCCATTGATTGGAAGGAAGAATTTGCACTGCTTCTTTTACTTGTGGCCTTTTACTTCTGGCCTAGAGCTCGCATTTAATTTGAATTTTATTAACACATGAAATCTAATTCTTCCAATTCAGGGTGTTTAATTTTTTTAAAAAGCTTGCAAGTTGATTAAGTGGCTTTGCAGAATACAACAGGGTTTCTTCTCAGCAAGGTGTAAGTGTCAAGCCCACTAGCATTTGAACTAGATTAGCTCTCTTGGCTCTTGGGCCTTGGACTGGAAGTATGTCATCAGCTTTCCTGGGTGTCTCACTTTCCAAAAGCAGATACTGGGACTAATCAGTCCTCATAATTCAGTGCCAATTCCTTATTATACATATGTACACACACACACACAAAACCATTAGCTCTGTTGTTATTTCTGTGGAGACTTTCTTTCTTTTAATCAAAAGTTACCTTCAGAAAGGACTCTGAAAATAGTCTAGTTTATTTCTCTATGAATTACTCATGTATTTTCTCAGCCAGGGGGATTTTCTCTCAATATCTATCTCATTCTGGTATATAAGACATCAGTAAGCCAGTGCAGAAATGCCTTTCCAATATTTCTTTGCTAATGGAAGCAGGTATGTGCTTCACCTTCCAATCAGATTACTTCTTCCTTTTTTTTTTTTTTTTTTTTTTTTGCCCCCATCAGATTACTTCTTTAGCAAACTTATGATTACCTGGGTAAACATGACACTCCTGGGGTCTCTGAAGACAAATAGGGCAGAAAACTTGAAGAAGCAACCCTTTTCCCATCAGACAGACCTATATATACCTGTATACAAAAGAAATCTATATACAAGTCATATGTTTCCCTTTTCATGTGTTAGGACAAACATTTTTGGTTCCTTCAATGGTTTCTCCACATCATTTCAAGGAATTTAGTTACCTTCAGAACATAGTCAAGATTGTCAATGTCTCCTTTAAATTCATTACAGGAACCAAGTAGATACTCCATATGCAACCAACCCCACTCAGCGAAATGATGGGCTCCTTTATGTGGACATTATTGTTCCAGAATATATTGTTCTAAGACTACTGGCATTTTGAAGGCTATCATCAGCCTCTATTCGGTCCTCCAAATCATATTTATACAAAGTGCTGTTCACTCACTGAATATTGTTTGCTTTTGTTTGGGATATTTGCTGGTTTTATTTTATGGTTTTTTTGTTTGTTTGCTTGTTTTTTGTTTTCTTTCACTCTTACTTTTCTTGTCCCTATTGAAACTGGAAATGAAGCAGGGAACAGAGTTATTTACATTCCAGAGCACATTACAATCACTGACGTGAGCAAAGTCTTCCTTTACTTCGTTTTGTCCTTACACGTCATCCCCACTCCCTTTTCTCCCTGCACAAAGACTCCCACATTAATGTGTTTGCTGTAAGTGATTAAACCCATATGTCCTTGAAAAACAGTGCTATTTTGTATGCATACTTTAAATTTATATAAATGCTTTTCTGTCAGTTCTATTTTAATTTACCTGTAGCTAATGGCAATTTCTTCTATAAAGTCTTTTCCAACTTTCCATTCTCTATGCTTTTGAGCTCTTGTACAGGATCGTTGTTGTCGATACTATTTATTTGATTCATCTTATATTTGCCTGATAGTGCTTTCCCTTTGAGCCAGAGAGTAAGTTCCTGGAAGAGAGGAACTCTAGTATTTTTTTGCTTAGCACCCAAACTGGTTTTCACGTATTGCTTAATGCATTGATATTAAATAAATGAATGAAAATCCCTAAGGAAACTAAACAACCAATTTATGTTCCTAATTTTTTTTTCTGCAACATTTCTCCTTCTGAATCTGAAATTGGCCCACACCCTTCATGAAAACATTTATATTCTGAACCTCTTCTAGGTAAAACCCAAAATGTGACTCAATACTGCAATACCACTGATGTCAACAGTGGCCTCATGCATGCAAATAGATGTCTCAGAAAGGAGGTAAGCCCTGAGAGCTCACTCAAGAAAGACCCACCAGCTTTTGATGAGTGAGGGAATGCTGCCAAATAACCCAGGAGAAAGCTTTGGGGGATAAATCAAAGAAAAGTTGAAGTGGAGAGAAAAGTAAAGGTGACAAAGAACTCAGGCGGGTAAGTGGTAACATTTAGGTTGTTGCAGGAGTCAGTCACTGCTGTGGACCTTAATATTCTACCACCTCTGTGAGAGAAAACAAAGGTTATTATACTAGGAATTCCAATGAGAAGCCAGTGTTCCACACAGTGTGATACTGACCAAACCGAGGGCATTGTCCCCACTCAGAAATGCTCCAACAGAACAAAGGGAAGGGTTATGGGAGCCAATATGTTTTTGTTAAATTCCTGTACTGAAGCCAGAGTTGCTCAGGGAATAAAAGCTCAGTTTGTTAACTCTGATCCTCAGTTCACTCCAAAATTCAGGACATTATTTTGTCTTTTCATTTCCGTCATTCATCTGTTGTGTAATTCTGAAAACATCCCATTCCATCTGGGCCTCAGTGACTCACCCTGGGAAATGGGGTACTTGTACTTACCACACCCCTGCTTTTAAAGACACACTGAGAAAATTAATTAGAAAATTTTTTAAAAGAAAGCTTCATCGTTGAGTCCCTTAGAGACAGTCTGGCATTACAGCTGATCACCTAGGTGATGGCTCAAGCCATTCAGTCTCTGCTGTTCTGTATGCACCTCTCTCGGCTCACTTCTGAAAGAAAACCAGCTCCTTAAAGCCTCGGCTGGAGCTCTCTCAGCTCTCAATGACTGCAGAGTGAAATATAGCTCTCAGCGTAGAAAATGTCCTTCCAGTGCTCCAATAAATAGCATTCTGTTTTCAGCCCCAGGGAATTCAGTGTAGCCCTAGTTACCCCTCACTGCCACTGTCACCACTGCTTCCTTGGGCAGTAGAAATGATTTATGGAGGCAAATAGCCATTCCAAACTTTAATTAAGCACATAAAGAACCATCATTTTTTAAAAGGGCACCAGCCAAGAAAGATGAAAGCTGACCCTATAGAACACTAATTACTTTTCCAACATTTTATCTTATCTCCTTATTTTTCATCAAGATGAGCTGAGAAACCCAGTCAATCAACCGACTCTAGCAGGTAAGCTCCACCTACCAAAACCCCTGGTTATCTGAAGTATTGCTCCAGAGGCCTGTGAACATTTCTCCTCAATCTTGTGGTTAATCAATAATCTCACTCTCTTATCTTTCTCTTTCTCTTCCCTTCTCTCTCTCTCCTTCTCTCTTCTTTGCAATACAAGATCTTGGCTGCCATGGCAATAGGAACCATGGCAATGCATAGGTAAATAGTTTTCTCTTTGAATAAGTATGTAAGGAAATAAAAATAAATACAGACGACACATGGGCTAGATCTTCCCTAGTGTTCAATTTACTGCCTTGGGAGGAAATTATCTGCAAATGATACAGTCAGACTACTTGACAAATTTGTGACTCTTTTTGGATATTTACTTCCTTAAGAGAAAGGTTGGAAGTAAGGGCAAAAGAGGGGGCTGGTAGCCACACACCTGAGTAAAGTTTGTCAATTTTAGGGCATAAATTGGACACACTCCAAAGTGGAAAATGTTTTCCTAAACCCCTGAGGTTTCAGGGAAGAAACAGAAGAAGGGGAGGGAAAATAAGAGAAGGTGGTTGTCTGGAAATTTTGGAGTTCAAATACCAAATAAGTAATACATTACCAATTACACCTCAGCAAGAGAGACCCAGGTGTAAGGCAGAAGGCCAGAGAGTACTTCATATGTAAGAAGATGAAAGGTATCCTGCATACATCAGTTATGCTTTTTTTTTTTTCCTTGCCTGGAGATCTCTTTGAGACCAACACACATTTGACAACCTCCTGGGACAGTCACACTTGTTAGAAGGCCTGTATTTTTAAAATATTTCAGCATAGACAGTGTAACACAATACACATACTAGGCAGTTTAAGATTTAACTCTCTTGGGTGCCTGGGTGGCTCAGTGGGTTAAGCTGCTGCCTTCGGCTCAGGTCATGATCTCAGGGTCCTGGGATCAAGTCCTGCATCGGGCTCTGCTCAGCAGGGAGCCTGCTTCCCTCTCTCTCTCTCTCTCTCTGCCTGCCTCTCCATCTACTTGTGATTTCTCTCTGTCAAATAAATACATAAAATCTTTAAAAAAAAAAAAAAAGATTTAACTCTCTGGCCAATTTTTACTCGAATCAAGAATTCATAGCATAAGTGTAATTAACTGCCATCATATCAGAAAGGACCACACTTCAGGGGCAGTTGCTTTAGTGCTTCTGCTGTCTGTACTTGATCAGTAACCAATGCTCTAGTAATCAACACACCAAATGTCAGGTTTTTAGTAGTGAAAAACGGTAGTTGTTGACCAGTCTGCTAAAAATGGCTCTCTTTGGCTTGGTTTTCAAATGACTCTATATCCATACCAACATCTGGATTAGAATAAGGCAAGCTAGGGTGCAAGAAGTTAAGGAGATGCTTTTAGGGTTAGTTAGGAGATTTTTAGGGTCCTGCAAGTACATGGTAGGCGCCTGAGTAAGTGACACCCTAAACTTGCCTTGCTTGTCTCACTCTAGTTCCCACCCGGGTCAACCATTTGTGAGTTTTTTTGTTTCTTAGTTTTTTTTGTTCTTCTTTTCTTAAAGATCTACCTATCCATTTGAGAGAGAGAGAGCAGATGGGAAGGGCTGAGGGAGAGGAAGAGAGAGAATCAGAAGTAGACTTCTTGCTGACTGGAGAGTGCCATGTGGGGGTCAATCCTACAACCTCAAGACCCCAACATGAGCCAAAATCAAGAGTCAGATGCCCAACTGACTGAGCCACCCAGGCACCCCTAAACATTTGTTAGAAGCATTTCTGATTTTTGATGCTGACTCTAAGGTACCAAATCCGGTCTCTGAAAAGTTGCTGTGTCTACAATTGAATTTTTTATATAACCTGAGATCATTTGAAGGCAACAGCACTGGAATCTCACCATGCTAATGGGACAATCTATATGATCTGCTTTATGCCTGTCTATATGCTGATAGGTTTTGGGGTCAGACATCATTTTTAAATAATCAGATAGCAAGGTTGTGGGGCTTATTAGTATAAGCTACTAGAAGTGAGAGAGGAGCTACTCTTTACTTAGCTCAAATTCTTTTGGTGTCAACTGTTGTTTACCTAAAAGAACCTAAAAGTTGTGCTTGATTAAAATAACTTTAATCCCGGGTGTCTGGATGGCTCAGTGGGTTAAAGTCTCTGCCTTTGGCTCAGGTCATGATCCCAGGGTCCTGGGATTGAGCCCCACATCAGGCTCTCTGCTCAGCGAGGAGCCTGCTTCCCTTCCTCTCTCTCTGCCTGCCTCTCTGCCTACTTGTGATCTCTGTCTGTCAAATAAATAAATAAAATCTTAAAAAAAATAACTTTAATCCTCTCCAACAACATTTGCTGCCTTCCCTTGGGCAGACAGTAGACATATCAAAATCACCATCAGCTCATTGGATATAGGGTTTACTTTATCTATCATGCCCCTATCTACGAATTAAAAATAGGAAGGGAGGTCAGCTGATTAAATGTGCTATTCATGTTGACATTTTTCAATAGAAGAAAAATCGGGGGAAATTAAAACCAAACAAAGGTGGCTGGTTGATAAAGATAGATCAGTAACTCTTTTTCAAATTCTGAATCTATGACAGATACTAAATCCTGTCTGGCCTCAAAAATAATTCCACTTAGTGGAAAATAGAACTTTTGATCAATTTTTTTGTTATGGTCATAGAAAACTGGGTCTTACTAAAGCCAAATCTATGACAAAGTGGGCCTTAATTATTAAAAAGGTTATACCCACTTCCTTTCACTCTTAAGGGAGATTGCACTGAGCTGTACCTCCTATATGAAAATAGTCTCTGGTCCATCCTTATCTTCTCATCTAGTTTCTCTGCAACGTCCTCTCTTTCAGTAGTGGTCAGGACCCTGAAAGGGATCAGTTTGTAGTCATTCAAGTTTCAGCCTCTGGTAGAAATTAATCATTTAGGAGTTAGGAGTTAGGTAAAGTCTGAAGCCATGGGACAGAAGAATTACCAACTTGAATATCAGCTAATTTTATTGAGTGTTTAAGAGGGTACTGTACTTCTCTGAGCATCTGACCTGTAGCATCTTATTTAATCCTTGTAACCCTCTGACATAGATATTGAGCATCCCCACTTCACAGAATTAGAAATAGAGGCACAAAGAGGCTGAATAACTTGCCCCAAATTTTCACAGCCAGTAAGTAAGGCAATCAGAATTTATGCAGTCTGGTAGTGCCTGGCTGGTGTAGTCAGTTAAGCGCCCGACTCTTGCTTTTGGCTCAGGTGATGATCTCAGTGTCTTGAGATAGAGCCCTGTGTCAGGCTCCTGTCTTCACTTAGCAGGGAGTCTGCTTGAGATCCTGTCTCCTTCTCCCTCTGCCCCAGCTTGTGTGCTCTCTCTTTTGCTCTCTCTCTCCAAATAAATAAATAAATAAATCTTTAAAAAATTTTGGCTCTAGATTCTGGCTCTAGAGCCCCCATTCTTATATGGTGCATTGCACTTAATGCTAATGTGATTACCTTGACAAATATGAACACTAATGAGTTCAACAGATAACTCCAGTTGTAGTTGGACTGAATTCTAACCAAATCAACCCATTAAGCCACCAACAGGTCACGTTTATTTATAGGAAACTAGACAAAGACTGTAATTCCCAGTCTTAATAATAAACACCCACAGCTTTTGTCATTTGCATCATTTAATCTATATACCTTATGGAAATTATGCTAGCTCACAGAAACAAAACAAAACAAAACAACCCCCAAACAACAGGAAAGAAAATAACATCCTTGCTTTTCCTGGCTTTTTTAGAAATCATCTGTTCCAGCTCAGCTTTGTTAGACTGAGGTGGTAGAATCTATCATCCACCCTCTTGTATTATGCAGACAATAATAACAAAATGCTGAGAGGCAGAGACCCAATTTGGAAGAAAATGGGTTCCCTCTCATTTTCAGATACTAGAAGTCATCTTAGGAAAATGTGATTTGCCCCCTATTTCTGACATACATAAAAAAATAGATCCCAATACATCAAGCTTAAGTCATGTAGTTCTTTAGACACACCCTGAAACCCTATTATAAAACAAACAAAAAAATAAAGCCATCAACTGGTATCTTGAAATGTCAGGACAAAAGATACAATGTCTATACCAGAAAAAAAAAAAAAAAAAGATTCCCAAATAAATGAATATTTTATTTTTTCTGTTTCAATTTTAGGAAATTTTTCAATTCATGTTTATCTTTTTCATATCCTTGTGAAAGTACTGACTTTCCAGAAATTAAAATTCCAGAGACATAAGAAGATGTGGTCAGTTAAAGAAGACCACGAAGTATTTGACACTCCTCCCATTAAGAGATGAAATCTATGTCTTCACATTTCGAATCTGGGCAGATCCTGTGACTGTTCTGACAAACAGAATACAGTGGAAATATTACTGGGACTATTTCCAGGTTTGAATCTAAGAAATCAGAAGCTTCTACTGTCTCTTCTTTGGAATATTAACACTTGGAGCATGCTATAGACTATTTGTGACCTCCCAAAATTCGTATGTTGAAGCCCTAAATCACAAGGTGGTGCTATTTGGAAGCGGGATCTCTTGAAGATATTAAGCTTAGATGAGTGAAATTTATTAGATTAAGAGTGGGGATAGGATTAGCACCCTCATAAGAATAGGAAAAGAAGACCTCTGCCGCAAGGAAAGGCCATATGAGCACACAACCAGAAGGTGGTCATTTGCAAGCTAAGAAGAAGGCCTTCAAGATCCAAATTTGCCAGTACCTTGATCTTGGATGTTTCACCGTCCAGAACCGTAATAAATGAATATCTGTTTAAACCACCTAGTTTATGGTATTTTGTTAAAGCAGCCTGAGCTAAGACAGAACACTAAAACCACCATCTGACTACAACCACATGAGAGACCCCAAGTAAGGAATACCAAAAACAAGTCCAGTGAACCCATAGAACCATGAGTTATATTAATACATTTTAGTTTTAAACCCTAAGTTTTGGGGTTGTTTATTATACAGAAATAGATAAACAGATGGTAAATTCAGAAGACTGAAAAGATGAAAACATAGTGTCATTTAACAACTATAGAGCATTTAAAAATGACTTAAGTTTTCTCAATTCTATTTTTCTTGTCTGAAAAACTCTAATTTTCCTTTCTCAACTGAAGCTAATCTCATAAGGATGTCTTAAGATGTCCTAAAAATTATTAATAAACTACAAAGCACCTATAAAAGACCAAAGTTCTTATTATGAATATTTTATTAACAGATACCTACTATAAATTGTAGTTGTTTTCAAAGCCAGAAGTTGGACTGGAAATATTGGAAATACTAATGAAACAATTTAGAAATCAGCTAATTGTGATTTCCTGAATATAACAGTTAAGGAATTATATCAATCATCTCTTCTGTAACAACAAATGTGCTCCTGAAAATTATGCCAATAATTGGTAAGTTCAGAAATATAAAGCACAAATGTCTGGAATCACTTTATTCTGTTTATGGAAGATGTTAATACTGACATCAATAAATAAAAATTCTGACCAACCGTGTGCTATCTTCTTTGGTAGTTTCAGAAAGTTCTGCTGTCAACCACTGAACTGTGAAATGCTCAAATAAAAGCAGAGAAAAGGCAAATACAGGTGTTTTTTTTTTGGTAATGTCAAGTAAGCAATATACTGAACAGCAAAATAGCACTAAGTGGGACTGTTTTTGCAATAATAACAGATGACTTCAGAGGAGTACTCATAGTGGATAAAGCAGTTCTTTGCTATTTTATTTGATTTCTATGTCAGTTAGGGTTATTTATGCATAAGAACTTCTTAGTAATGCAACAGAAAAACATTATTTATTCCAAGTATATAGGTTAGCTCACAGAAATGAAGTTAGAAAAATGAAGGCTATGGAGGACAAGAATCACTGTTATCAGGGGATCTGGAAGTAGGAATGATTGGTAGTATCTTTAGATTATAACCATGGGAAGGAGCTTCTTCACTTGAGTCATCTGATGGAAATGTAATTTCCCAAGTGAGATGGTCTGATGGGTGTTTTGGGTCACAAGCCACTCCTCATCTGTGGAATACTGCACCTGACTGACAGTTCACCAAGTCTTCTTATCATCATTGAGACATGGTGCTTCTCTTAGTTTAAATTCTCTAGAAGCATACCCTGAGATGACAGTTTATCTGCAAATGACGCTTTAAGTGATCTGGGAAAAACATACACGGATGTGGGAAGGGAGGCGAACAAGGAGGAAGTCATCCAGGAGTGGGATCCCAGGACAATTATGTCCAGGCTAACTTCACCCTGATCCTACAGGGGAGCTTCACGATATAAGTGGGGTCTAGTGTCATCTCAACAGGATTTCATAGTTCTGTACCCACTCTTAGTGGTTATGGGCTTTCTCTGGAGACGGGAGGTTGTAAATCGTCAGGCACTTTTGTCGTTTTGGGCATGCAAGGCAAAGTGTGCTAGTAGACCAAATAAACCAAAGGCAGTCCTTCAGAAAAAGCTGCCAAAGGGGCATGTGGCAGAGCACGCAAAAAAAAAAAAAAAAAAAAAAAAAAAAAGAGTAAATGTGGCCTAAGGAATTCTGGGAGCTATACTTTTTTTTTTTTTTTAAGATTTACTTATTTATTTTAGAGAGAGGAGAGCCTGAGGCACACATGAATGGAGGGAGGGGCAGAGGGAACTGGGAGAAAAGCAGAGTCCTCAGGACCTGAGCAGAAACCAAGAATCAGCTGCTCAACTGACTGAGCCACCCAGGCGCCCATGGGAGCTTATTTCTTTAAAGGAAAACTGCAGCACAGGGGAGGGAAGTTGGGTAAATGAAAATAAAAAGCCCATTGTAACATTCAAACCACTTAGTGAGATTAGAACCTTTATTTTCCCAGTTTTTAAACCCAAGGAAGTTAACTGTTTTGTCACTGATCTAATGGTAAGACCAGGACCCACTGGGCCAGTGATTTTTTTCATCATACTCTAAAACATCTGACTTGGCAGCATTGTATATTACATTTGCTTTTTTTTTTTCTTTTTTCTCCACTTACTTTTTGCTTATAGAAATGGCCAATGGTTTCAGCAGAGGGCATTGCACATTATGTGTGCAATGTTTTCACCCACATTCCAGTTAACAGATTCTCCTAAAGAGTTTTCCAACATAGGCTTTGTGGCTCCCACACACCAGGATGAAAATAGAGTCCCAGGTAGGATTCAAGAAGCTATTTCTTAGGATGGGTACATATACCTTACCAGAAGAGGCAGATAATTATGGGTATATGAGAAGGAAAAGACATGCCATTCCTTCACCCTACTTAAAACAAGTAAGAACAAAATTTTTATCTCTTAGCAAAATAATGGCAGAAGGGAAGAAAAATTTAGGAAGAGATGACCTTCTGCATTCTACAGACCACAATTTCAAATGGCTATTTTAGTATGGAAAACAGAGGCATGCAAATAAGAATGCAAAATATCACTACCTCTTTCATAGTATTTCAGCGATGGAGAAGAGCAAAAGGGGAGAATTAACCTTGACAGTTCCATGTCCTAACAAATGAGCATAAAACTGTTGTCATTCAAGAAAACATTCTGGGAAAGTGGGCTCACTCCATGGTGCTTCATTGCTTAAGCACCATGAGAGTGTTTAAGAAATGAAAGAAAACAGGATTTCCCTAGAAGGAAAGGTCATATTTTATTTTTCCCATAAATCCCGAACATTTGCAGGCAGGCCCGTCTGTATAACTTGTAGGGCCCAGTGCAAAATGGAAATATGGGCTGTTGTTAAAGAATGAGGAAAAATAAGTGTCCTTAAAGGTTCTACAGTATAGGGGCAACTGGGTGGCTCAGTGGGTTAAAGCCTCTTCCTTCAGCTCAGGTCATGATCCCAGTGTCCTGGGATCGAGCCCCATATCGGGGTCTCTGCTTAGCAGGGAGCCTGCTTCCTCCTCTCTCTCTGCCTGCCTCTCTGCCTACTTGTGATCTGTCAAATAAATAAATAAAGTCTTAAAAAAAAAAAGGTTCTACAGTATAAACATTTTTCCTTTTTTCTGAGGTCTCTTAAACCAGTTTTTTAAATTATTTATTGTCTGGATCTTTTAGGTGCCTGCATTTCACTGTTCTCTTCTGGGAACATCTTCCACCCCATCCTAGGTGGTCTTTCCATTACTCACAACAGAAGACATGGCCTTGTTGCTGCTATTCTCTGACATACAATCTGAAGGCTTCAACCTGGACAGTCTAGCCAGTCCCTGACACTCTTCCTCATTGGCACTGGATGTGGAAATGTAAGTCTAATGAAGATAGCTACACTGGGACTTTTTGTGTTTATTTTCTAAGCAGAAAATTACGATATCATGGTTTCACTGAACAAGTATAACCAGCACTTAGGTTTTTCAATATGCATAGCTAGTGAAATGCATTTTTCAAAAGTAAAAGTAAAAAAGTAAAAAAAAAAAAAAAAAAAAGTAAAAATAGTAACTTTTTTTACCCCCCTATCTTGTGCTTGGGCATATTGTTTTTAGACTGTGAGACATATATAGGCCCTCTCTTTATGGCTGGCGTGAAAAAAATGCTTTTGCTGTCCATCTTATCCTTTCTACTTCTAGAATAGTACATTGGCCCATTGCTTCCTCCCTAATCTCTCCGCATTAACACAGAAAAGAACAAAGTTGGATTTTTTTTACTCGGTTTGGACTTGATTGGTGACTGCCAGCACTGTCTCTGGGGCTGTTGCTTAGGATCCATTTTCATCCCTCGTTATGCCAGTTCTTACAGACTTTCCCTCCCTTTGTCTCCTTTCCCCCTGCAAGTCAGTGGTCTCGCAGCCAGAGCTAGGCGGCAGAGTAGAGGCTAGAGCTGTCGAGGCCTTGGTTCTACAACAGCCTGAACATCCTGATCTCATGAAGAGTCCCTCGCCCTCCCACCCAACCCAAGTATTCTGTAAAAGGGAGGCCTGCATCGACAAATGAACTCTTATATACAGAGGTTTTAACAAATCAAAAGCGACAAGATCTTGGAGCAGGCCATCTTAGCCATCCCTCATGCACACCTCCCACTCCTAGTGGGCTTCAGAGTACAGTTTGAAAATCATGGATTGGGCTGAACTTTTCATTTACAGACATAGAAAATGAACATGTTGGTAACTTGCTCAAAATTGCAGAGCTTATGAGTCACAGAAGCTAGGTCCTCCAATCCAGGGGACTTCTTTCCTCAAAAGGTTGCTTTTGAGGATAGCTTTGTGTAGATAAAGTAAACTGAATCCATGAAAGCTCAAAAACACCATTCTGTAGTTACTTCATGGTGACGGTTTCAATCCTCTATTCCCTGCCTCCCCCCCATTCTTAAAAGGCATCATTAGTGAAAAGTTCAAGTTTTGGGGGCCAGACAATGCATAGTTTTAAATCCTATATCTGCCTATAGCTGACTTGCATTGGGCATCTTGGAGGCTCAATATGTTATGTGTAAAATGGGGATGACAACATCTGTATGATAGGGCTTTTATAAAGATTAAATAGTAATTAGGCATTGAGCTTAGAGAAGGAAAATGTAGGGACCCCCCCATCTCCCTGTCAAAGCCCCTAGTGAGGGGATTCCCAGACACCCAGGTACTTCAGGCTGCACTGCTATCCTCCCTACCCCTAGGCTATGTCCTGACCTCCTCACATGATTACCACAAATAACACTGTCCCTTGGTGAAGGACTCACCATAGCTGGTATTAGGGGCATGGGCTTTTAATAAGCAAACACAATGTGACAGAGATCCAATCAACCGTGTAGATTTAAAAAGGCAAGCCAGAGCAGCCTACATACTCAATAAGATAAGAATGATAAACAGCTTTTAATAAAAAAAAAAAAAGAATATTCTACTGCATACAATTTCCTTTAAACTGTCTCACGTCTCTCTGGGTGGCTGCAGCTGCTGTTGTTACAATCTTGTAGCAAGAAGATATGGAAGGGTATATTCAGTTTAAAGTATCATCCAAAGAACTGAATATTGAGACAAAATGACCCTACACCTCATCTTTTCAGCAGACAGCTCCTTTGTGATTTTTCTGGTCTGAGAGCCAGAGACCCACTCATCAATGCAAAAAACAGGATGGATGGGTGCAATTCTAGCTGTGCAAAATAGCAAATATGAAGTGTGTGTGTGTGTATGTGTGTTTGCACATGTGCATTTGTCTGAATGTGTAGGCTCAGAGAATAAGTATATGAATGTGGCTTATAATGACTACAATGAAAAAAGTAAAAGCATGAAAAAATTCTTATCCTACATACATGGTATACCCTTTCCTTGATAGAGAAATACAGGTGGGCTATGCCAGTTTTTATTTTAATCAAAGTGATCATGAGGGCATAAATTCCAAACTAGGGGGGAAATAGGACAAGATTATCTTAAGAAAAACCACAAAAAGAGAATTAAAGAAAAAATAAGTAAAAGTTATCAATACACAATAATATATGTTACAACTAAAATAAACAAAAGATTAAGAATGAATGTAGATATTCAGGTAACTCAAATGCAAACAAAATGAAAGTAAGGGTAGCAATATTGATATCAGACAAAATAGAATTCACACAAAAATATTACATTGGACAAAACACAAAGAGTGACTATATGTACATATACATGTATATATATATACATGCATATTCATTCCAGTGTATACACAATGGAATATTACTCAGCCATAAAAAGATGAAATCTTGCCATTTGGATAGAGTTAGAGAACATAATGCTAAGCAAACTAAGTCAGTCAAAGAAAGACAAATACCATATGATCTTTCTCATATGTGGAATTTAACCAAAAAACCCAAATGAGCAAAGGATAAAAAGAGAAAGAGATAAATGAAGAAACTGACTCTCAACTATAGAGAACAAATTGATGGTTACAGAGAGGAAGTGGGTGGGGGGGATGGGTAAAACAGGTGAAGATGAGCACCCTGATGAGCACAGGGTGATGTATGGAACTGTTGAATCACTGTATCATATACCTGAAAGTATATAACACTATATGCTAACTAACTGGAATTAAAATAAAAACCCAAAAACATAAAGTGCAGACTACATGCTAAAACAAACAAACAAACAAACAAACAAAAAACACCAACCAACGAACCAACAAACAAAAAAACCCAGTATTTGGATCAAAGGAACTCAAACAAGAGTAGATACTATATAATTCCACTGTTATTTATAATAAGCAGCCTATGGTGAGCTGGTGGTCTTTGGGTAGTTGAGCAGAATTGATTGGAAACTGTCAAAAAGAGACTTTTTGTGGTAATTATGTTTCTCTATTACCTGTGTATAAAATTTTCAAATTATATCGAGCTGAATATTTAAGATATGTGCATTCTGCTATATATAAAATATACCTAAATAATAAAAGAAAAAAATATTACATTGGACAAAAGGATTTGCCTTGTACTATTGATGGGTATAATTTATAATAAATCCATAGTATTCATTTTACTTTTATGTACCCAATGAAATGGGATTGAAATATATAAAACAAAAACTATTAGAAAAATACAGAAAATTCACCAAAATCACAACATTAGAAGGATATTTTAGCACAACTCTTTTAACCTTAAATAGATGAAGTAGATTAAGGAGATGAAATAAACAAACAGGTAAATATGTAAGTGAGGATGGAGGGGACTTTTTTGAAAAAAATAATTAACAAAATAAACAATTTGAACAGAAATCCTTTCAATGGCTAGATTGTGTTCCTTGATCTGCTCTGGATTTACTTCTTCAACCAATCTCTTTGTATTTGTAAGCTTGCACATTCTCACATCAGCATATTTGCACATTTTTGTTCTCTCTTCCTAGAATACTATTCCCAGATAATTTGAGTAGCTCCCTCTCCCAACTTTAGGTCTTTGCGCTGCCTGACCTCCTGCTTTACCCTTTCTATACTGTGACCTAGCTCTCCCTATCATGTTTCCAGCCCTACTTTTTCTGTTTTTTTTTTTTTTTTTTGTCTTTGGCATTGTTCACTATCTAACATATTGTGCATTTTCCTTATTAACTTTTTTATTGTCTTCCCCCATACTCCAAATATAAATTCTCTGAAGGCAGGGATTTTTATCTAATTTGTTCACTTTTGGACCCCCTAGAATAATGTCTGATACATAGCATGAACTCAACAAACATTTGTAGAGTGATTAAAATTTAATTTTTATATGGTCTCAGATTGCTGAATGAGCATATACTGGGCACTGTGTAACACCTTGATATAGTTCAAATATTATGAAGTATATAGCCACCTTTTAAATAATAACATAACAGAATAATAATATTAGAGAACCTAATAACTTTAGAAAGTTTTCCCTACAAAAGTTATCTTCCCTAAAGAAGATACTTCTTTCCTTAAATTCTGAGGGAACCTACAGTGGATTCATGATCCTCCTGAAACAGACCCTAAGAAAAGGAGTTTGTTTAGGTGGTATAGGAAGTGCCAGCAGTGGAGGGACAATGATACAGGAAAGCAAAAGCATCCAAGGAAGGATGAATTGTTCACCTGGCTGTAAGGCTCTGTCATGGATGCTAACTCCCACAAGGGAAACTCTGGAAAACCTTATCCCACACAAGAAACAAGGAAGCTGGGATATTTATACACCAACTCCCATCATTCATTGATAGAGAGGTTTTGCTGAGGATGTTAATTTGTCTAGTGTTCCCAGGCAGTTGTGGACAGTTCTAGAAATGCAGACACTGGCAGTTTGAAAGCCCACCAAAATGACAGAGTCAGAGGAATAATGCTGGGGACTTGTCAGCTAATGTTATATAACCCAGCACCATCCTGACATCCCAAATATGGGAACATTCAGAAACTCTACCCCTCAGTGATTCATAATAAGCAGCAATAATTCATAGTAAGTAGCAGTAGCTTTGAAGCTTCTCTAAGAGACTTGCAGAGCAGGGATCTTAACACATGGGAGATGGAAAAAGATCAAAGAAAATAAGGCAGACACTGCAATGCTAATGGTGATATGCTTACATGCATGATACCTACTTGGGACTCTTGGAAACATTGTTAGAAACTTGGAGAATATGGAGAACCTGTTACCATAGAAGGTGTCTGATAGACTTTAGTGAGTGACATTAAAAAAAAAAAAGATCAAGTACACAGAGAAATATAATCTCAGTGTGAGTTCAGATGTGGATGATTCAATGAAAGAGAATATAGTTCAGAAACAGAGTCAAGTGTTGTTATGACTTTGTTAAATTAACATTTGTTAAGTGGAGCACAGGATACCAGATGGCAAGCTGCTGTTCCAAAAAAAAAAAAAAAAAAAAAGCACAAGAGAAATTGAAATAGAGAAGTTTATTAGTCATAGATCCTGGAATCCTGGAATAAGTGTGCAGCACAGATCCAGGGGCTGTATGAGGAGGTTAAGGCAGGGTGGTGCAGGCAGAGGAAGAAAGATAGGACCTTAGTCTCCTGTCTTTGTTAGGATGTATGAGTAGAGTGCTTTGGGCTTCTTGGAATAAGGTTATATTGGTCAATTCAAACAAAAAAGGGTGGGATTTTGTTAAGCTCCACAGGGGTCTTTCCTAAGGCATACACAAGTGGAAAGCCTTGCGAGAGGCTGAAAAGACTATTAATCAAAAATGCTGTTGGGGAAGTTACATGAGGAATTTAACATTTGCTTGTGACTCTATGGGCTGTTGTTTAGGTCATGCACTTGCATAAAGGACTAGTTTAGGATCCTGCAGTCTGCCAGACAAAATGGATACTGAGGCAGCAGTACCATGGAGTATCTTAGTTAAAATCTCAACAAGTTTGCATGAGAATTTTGTGACATCTCTAACCATTGCCTAAACAAAGGAGTGCTCAAAAAATTGTTTCTGGAAAATGACCTAATTTGGGGAAGTCAGGGGGTGATCCTTAGCTTATAATAAAGTCAAGAGAAATAAAATTCTTAGATATAACAAATTAAACTGTGAAATTAATATAGACAAAAAATTATATATCTTTAAATATGAAAGAAATGATTTTCTATTTGGAAAACACTTTAAAAAGAGTCAATATATTTGACTTAATATACAAAATTCCATGTTACAAAAAATCAATAAGATATTAAAATATAATTTGAAGTTTAATGATAAAAATACATTGTAATATATTTGATAGACTAATACCAGTATCCTTAATATGTAAAAAGCTGTTACATGTCATTAAAAATAAAATGAACATTACCATGTCTAATAAACTTACTGAGTCTTAATAGTAACTAAATCAACCAGAACCAAAGCAAGTATTTCATAACTTTTTAGGATGTGTAATTTATCAATTTTTTCTTTTATGGATTGTGCTTTTGGTATCAAGAACTTCTTGCCTAGCTCTAAATCTCAAAGATTTTCTTCTGTTATTTTCTAAGTTTTGTAGTTTTATATTTTACATTATATCTGTGATCATTTTGACTTAATTTTTATATAAGGAATGAGGTTTAAGTAAAGATTCATTATTTTCTTTTGTCCATTTTCTATTAGGTTGTTGAATTGTAGATAGTCTTTACTCATTCTGGATACAAGTCCTTTGTCAGATATTGTATTGTGAATATGTTTCCTAGTCTATTTTCCTAACAGTATCATTTTATAAAAGTAAATTTTAATTTTGATAAAGTCTGATATCATGATGAAGACTGTGAAGAGTATGGTTAGATCTTTACTGTTTCAGATAAGAAAACTGCCTCCTCTAAGGGCATGAAGATACACTCCTGTGCAGTTTTTGAAAATCTTTGTCATCTTATCTTTTACATTTAGGGCTAAGATCTATCTTGATTTGTTTTTTTGTATGAAGTATGGGAGGAATTGAAGGTTTGTTTATTTGTTTGTTTCTCCCACACTAATATCTAGTTGTTATAGCACTATTTGTTAAGTCTACTTTCCTACTGAATTGACTTGGTAGTTCAGTTCAGATTGATTGAAAATCAATCTATCTATCTATCTATCTATCTATTTCTTGAGTCTATCCTGTTCCATTGATCTATTTGTTTGTCTTTATGCCAAAACCACAGTCTTTGGTCTTTTACATCTTGAAATTAGGTAATGATAGATCTTCAACTTACTTTTTCTTTGTCAAGATTATTTTGGTTATTGCACATCATTCGCATTTCTATACAAATTTTAGAATAAGATTACAATACTTTCAATTGAGATTTCATTGAATCTGTAGATGAATTTAGAAAAATAGGTATTTTAACAATATTTTCCTAATCCATGAACATGGTATATTTTTTCATTGATTTAGATTGTTTTAAATTTCTCTCTGCAATGTTTTGATCTTGGGAAAGACAAGGCTGGCATTTTCAGAAAATTACCAAAAAATTCTGTTTTAGCAGCCAAATAAGCTTTATCCTTAACAGAGTAGTAAATTGCTTCCTTTAAGTGATTTGAGCAAGTAAGAATACCAATCCTGTAACAAGATTATTCTATCAGGAAAACTTATTAAAGTCCTTTAAAAAGGACCTAGTGCATGTTAGGTATTATTACCATGAGTTATTGAAACTCAGTATGAATTCATTTTATACCAAGACCCTGACAGAATGGTTTCAGGCCAATTTTGATGGAAGTAAAAGAAAGTTATAGCATAGAATATAGTTTGAGCTGATTAGGGCTCCTTGGAGGAGCCTTTTATAACTAGGAGGAGCAGAAAAGCCTATCTGCTATTTGCCTGGGATGCAGATGGAGTCAATGAGTGGTGGAGAGACTGAAATGCAGCCTGAACTACTGTGCAACTTTGCCCCTAGACATCTCTGTTAACTTCCTGAAATGGAGGAAACTTCAAGGCCTGCCCAATTTGCCCTGGGGACATTGCCTCCTTCACTCTTAGCAAAAAAGGTAGAGAGGGGAGTACTTCAAAGAGCCACTCTCCCTGCCCAGATATCTGAAACCTCCTCCACCCACTGTTGTGATATTCTCTAGTTAGACTGCCCAAGATCAAAAGCTGTCTCCAGCTGCCTGCCTCTCCACACACACATACTGAAAAGCTAATCACATTAGCCACTTCATAAGGAATAAATTATTTCCTCTCCACTTTGATTTATCTTCTTCTCTCCCTGTGTTATGGCTAGTAAATGGCTCTCTCTATATCATTCTATCCAGGAATTTCCTTTTTTTCCTTATCTATTATGTCACTAAAGCTCTTTTTCTGTGGTTTGGACCACTTCCTTGAGACTAGCAGCTTCATGATCTAGATATGCTCCCATAACCCATATTTAAACCACCCCTCTCATGGCTCCATTAGCATGCCTTCATAATTCAAGAAGTCTAAGTGTCAAAAATAACTGAAAGAGCAATTTATTCCTTACAAGAATATATTTACCATTCACAGATGCTGAGCATCTTGTTTTTGAAAGTATAGATTCCAAGCCTTTACCTTCAAAACTCTAATTCTGTATGTATGTGGAAGTAAATATGTATGTGAGGTCTGCTTTTTACCAGTTATATGCTACATGACATTGCTATAGGTGGTCTGAGTGCCATGCTTGGAAAATCTCAGGGTAAAGAGCAAAGCATAAATGAGTCACATAAGGATGAAACAGTAGAACATAGGAAGGAAATGACACATGTTAGAATTTTACTAGAAGGTAAAGACCCTGCAGGTTTGTCCCTTTTCACCTGGTCACTGGGAGCATTACTGATGGCTAAGGCTGAGGTCTGCAGTGGATGAACATGATGTTACTTCTCCTTCAGTTTGGTTAGACTCAATAATTCTTCTTTGCTGACCTTGGCCCACTTCTGCCAAGGCACCACAAATGATATCTCTCAGCCATAACCTCCATCTAGCTCCTGGTTTAGGCTGTCACTATTTTATATATAGCCTTTGCTGTGGTTTTTCTGCATATTTCTCAGATGCTAAGGGTCTCAGTTGGTCTCCCCCTGGAAGTATCCAGAAGCTACGGATCACTTTACGCTACATAAGAGCTGAAGGAACCTCAGGAGCATTGTTTTGTTTTGTTTTGTTTTTTGTCCTGAGCAACCCAGCAGGCATTTCTAACATACTGCATGGGTGGTGCCATAATCAAGATGCAGTCCTTCTGAGGCAGCTAGATATCCTTCCATTCTTCACATAAGGAAGTGAGGAACATGCCCCACACAATGGGGTTCAAATTTGTCTTGTTGGATACCCATTTCCAATACGGGTAACTGTATTCTATGTCTGGCAAAAGTCACTGTTGCAAGGAGTTGGCCCATTAGGGCCTTGGAATTTTTAGCTCCGTATCTCTAGAGATAGCAGAAATAAGAAGTTCAGTTTCTCCCTCTCTCTCCACAGCTCTACCTCTTTTCTGAGAGTTACTCAGTCAAAACCTAGTTCTACAATGTGAAAATAGTTTCTTTTCAGTAGGAAAAAAAATGATGTGAACATGCAAAATTAGGCCAAGATTAGAGATAAGTAAAGATGATCAAGTGACCAGACTGCCAGGAATGTTAAAGCACAGACTTCTTCCATTGTTCATTTGCTCCTCCAGAACTTTATTCAGTCTTGTCCCTGAGTCTTCAAGGTAGTTTTCTGGTTATTATATGATTTACGTATCTGATTTAAAAGAATATATATTACATATATATATATATTATATATAGAGAGATAAATATGATAATATATCTCTCAATAGATAGATAGAGATACAGATACAGATGTAGATATAGATATATTGGACAAGCTAAATTCCTGCAGCAGCTACAATAGTTGTCCCAAGGTTATAACTGACATTTATTATATTGCTCTTCTACAACCCATTCTAGAATTCCGTTATCCCACTTACTCAACCAGTATTTCAACTAGTTTTTTTGCTTGTCCATGATAACCCAGACTTTTATCCCTGAAAGCTTTGAGGCCTCTGTTAGGCTATCATTATTATAATTTCCCATTTGCAGTTATCATTAGATAAGGAAACACAATTCCAGGTGTTCCAGACATGCTCTTTCCTGCCCCTTTTTTGTCTCATTTCAATTCACTCTTACTTCATTGGGTGGTGGGAAACATGATAACACTTTGGAGCACCTGATATTTATGAATTTGTGTGCCATTGACTTATTATAAGGTAGTCTTTTGATTAGGACTTTATTTATTGCCTTTTTTCATATACCTCCCCCGATAGAAACTTCAGCTTAGATCCTATATATAATACCCCTTGAAAAATCTGGATATTTCACTTTTCCTAGTATAGAGTTACACTTATGAATAGTTGGGAGTCCCTTTGGGAAACTATTGAAAGAACTGTTGCTGTATTATATTATATTATATTATATTATATTATATTATATTATATTACATTGGATTGCATTGCATTGTATTGTTTTGTATTATATTGTATTTGGAGCTATTACAGGGTTGTTTCTCAAGGAGACCCAGAAACCCCTTCAACTAACAGGTTCTAAGTTTGAGAACTGCCTGAGGTCTGGAAACTAGGTGAGAAATTGTGATTTTTTCAATAAGGTAGCTAACGTTCACCTCCTACTCACTAGGTATTGGTCATGTTTTGATTAAATGGTTCAATCAAGACTCTAGATGACTATCTGTTGTAGTTCTTTACTGAATGATAGAATATTTTCTAGGCATGGAAGCTAAAACTTGAACCAAGCTATTGGTCTATAAAAGAGAAGGTCTATCTCTAGGAAGGCAAGCATTATCTTTTGAGGCACCTAATTCAATGAAGTATTTTCATAGTCTCTAGGCAAGGAAGGCCGCTATGCTCCATCAAGGGGGAATGGAATTCTGCTGTTGCAAAAGAATCTGGAGGTTCAAGGTTCTCGAGCACATCTATTCTGATATTCTCATTCCAGATCTCAGGTCTCACCCCCTTCCATCAGAACCTTTACTTAAGCATAGAAGACTTGCTGGGACCATGAAATTTCCTTTGTAAATCTGTAACCCAGCAACAGGCTGATATTCTGTACAGTCTACTCTTGGTTTATAGGAGATGAGGAGCTCTTGGAATCATATGATGAATCCTTACTGTTTTTTTTTTTTTTAAGATTTTATTTATTTATTTGAAGACAGTGAGAGAGAGCATGAGTGAGGAGAAGGTCAAGGGAAAAGCAGACTCCCTGTGGAGCTGGGAGCCCGATGAGGGACTCCATCCCAGGAATCCGGGATCATGACCTGAGCCGAAGGCAGTTGTCCAACCAACTGAGCCACCCAGGCATCCCTAATCCTTACTGTTTTTATGCAATGCCCCTATTTGTCTCACCTAACCTGGATTTTCTTCCCTTGAGGTACTAATGACATTTAATATCAACCAAGAACCCTGTCTTTGTATCTCCCCAGTACTGGAGATATTAGGTAAACCAATGCATCCTCTACCACCCAGTTCACCATAGGTAAGATTCTTAGTAATTTGACATGACAGCATGCCAATGGTTACCACTACTTTCACTTACCACCAGAAATGGATCATTGCTACCAACTGTCCTGAAAATGATCTATTTTCAAAATGCTATTCTGAAAATCTTTTCCTGGAACCACATTAGTACCAATTTCTTTAGTTTGGTTATTCCAAACAGTGACTTCTAAGAGAAATACTTGAACCAACTATTTTACTTGTGATATAATCTCAGGAAATACCAGTAGTAGAGTGAGGAAATGAGATGGAAAAGGAAAATAGGTCTCAAGAAGGATTTGTTATCAGACACATTACCACCAGGGGTAGTTGAAGCTTGAGTCCAATGGGACCAAAACAGAAATGTATCTCTGAGTTATCTCCATTCAAGAAGTTGTTCAAATATTTATTACCCAAATCCAGAAACTCATTGCTTGAGAGGTGTTTCTAAGGAGCATTAATTCTTTAGCATTTCGGTCCTGCTGTAGGGTAGTCAAAGCAAACCTTAGGTGCCAGAGAAGCAAATAAATGAAGGTGCTGACAGTTAGAAGTCAGGTTGACACACACCAAATGAGTGAGGGTGAGGTGGTAAAGGTGGGGCACCAAGAGAAGTTACTACAGAGATAGTTGGCAAATTTCATGTTTGGTAGCCCTAAGTGATTTTCAGATGCTTTTAAAAAAATATACAAACCAAAAAACAAAATTATATGTTCTCATTAACTGCACTTCCACCCGTTGCACTTTCATTCTTTTTCTGCAAGGATTATCTAAGGGAGTGCTAAAGTCCAGACTGACTACCTTAAATATCTCCCTGACTTACAATTCCAGTTATTGTATAAAAACAAAAAATTGAATTCATTATGATTTCTGGAATCATTCGCTCTCACTACCTTTATGTAGTCACACTTAATGTGAACATTTAAAATTATTTAATCATAGGGGCACCTGGGTAGCTCAGTCGGTTAAGCGTCTGCCTGTGGCTCAGGTCATGATCCTGGGGTCCTGGGATCAAACCCAGCATCTGGCTCCCTGCTCAGCGGGAAGCCTGCTTCTCCGCCTCCCTCTGCCTGCAGTTCCCCCTACTTGTGTGCTTTTTTTTTTCTCTCTCTCGCTGTGTCAAATAAATAAATAAAAATCTTAATTTTTTAAAAAATTATATAATCATGTATGTTCAGCCAAACCCTCAGCATCAGAAAATATCTGTCTTCTTCAAGACTTTTAGACTTTTTTGTGTTTATGCCATTCTTCTCCTAATGGACAGCAGCATTTAGTACAAGATAGAAAAGAGAAAGTGTCCCGAGATCTAGGCTTGTCTTAATCTTAACAAGACATGTATCGCAATGCCCTCATTTTCAGAATGACTCTAAGGCCCTTCCTAGGTATGACAGTCTCTGGCTTAATGATTTTTGGACAGTGCTAGGCAGAGAATTTCTATTCCTCCAACAGTCCAGGCAGGTTGTCTTGGCACCAGATGCTTTCTAGTTCCCTCCTTGACTATCTCATTCCAGCTCAGCTCTGGGGTGAAAATATATTATGCTTCACTAATTACTGAAGCTGCCTGACTCAGATTTATGAAGTATTCTGGCTTTCTTCCATATGTTGTGTGTTATCTGTTGCTAATATCTGTGGTGACTGGTGAGTTTGTCTCCAGCCGGCAATTTGGAGCAGAGAAGATTGAAGTAATTGTGGGTAAAATTGGGATTGTGATTCTTTCTTAGAAAAATTCCCTAAAGTTCAATAATGTTATGCTTGAAGCATTTTAGTATGGATGAAAGCACAAGTTTTCTTTCTTCTATTATTGTATTCTTTAAAAAGCTAATGAAAAATGTAGCGTGAGGGCCAAGTAGCCCCAGAGCAGATGGGCCAAAGGACCGGGGACAAAGCTGCTTCACTTTATGCAAAAGAGGATCTTTCATAATGGGACCCAGTATCTGATGTAAAGCTATTAGGAATTTCTCTCCATAGCTTAATAGTATCAAATTTAAGTTGACAGAATTAGCTTCAAGCACGTTTCTGATAACTATCTTCTCTTTACAACTGTATTACTATACAAGTGATCATAGAAAACAATACTGCTAATTTCAAAACAAAGATAGAATGCAGTAGAATATGAAGTATGGGCTCCAGGGACCTTTGGTTTTAAAGGCTCTGACAACATTCACCATTCTGACCCCTGAGGAGATTATAAGGTAGATTTGTTTTATACCTTAAAAGAACTGAGTAGTGATAATGAATGAATTCTGTTCAACCTGGTGATTTCACTTTAGTTATCACAATATCACTACACTTCAGTTTTATTTTTTAATGATCGCTTTCATATCTGATTCTCTCTTATATTCAGAAAAGATACAAGGTATCATTATTTGCTCAATAATTTTGGAAATATAACTTCTTTTTCATTTAGCCTCATTCTAAACAATAATAACCAGAAAGTCATAGGCTTGCTGAACTAATTATAATTCTCATTAAAGTAAATGCATATTTTAAAAATACTTTACATGTACCATTTACATAATCGTCTGTGCTACCAATTGTATGAAAGTAACAGGAATAACAGAAAGTAACAGAATATTTAGTTTTTAATTCCTCTACCCTTACCCGTTTAAACACAGCTGGGCCTCACCCTATCACACCATACCCCATAAGTCCATAAAGCCAATACTGCCTATTCCAAGTAGTATCTGTATACCCCTCATATATTTTGTATATGTTATTTTGGTCTTGAATTATATTTCCTCTGAAATCAGAATTGCTCCATTGTTATTTTCCTTTTCATTTGCCTGGAAAATCTTTAACAATAGAAATAACAACAATTACTCAGAGACAACCTTTAACTCAGGGGTTAATTAGTTGTTAACTAATAATAGTTATTAACAACTATATTATTATTATTATTATTATTATTATTTTGAGCCTTCTCAGCTTTAGATATAACTTTAATAAGTGGTAAATGTTGAATATTTTTTTAATCTAATCTCAGATTTCTTAGTGTTTCAATTTTTTTTAAAGTGTAGATCCTTATATTTACTGTAATAAGTTATTTATATGTTGTCTTTTTATGTATTGTTTTTAATACATCCTTCCTTTTTCATTGTTTAACTGTTTCCACGTAGCTTACAGACTGCTTTATGACTGAAGTGTATACTATATTATATTCCCAGCACCTAGAGCAGTAGTATGAGCATGAGAGTGAGCCTATAAGTCTTGTCGAACAAATAAAAGGAGTAATGAACACGTTTTTTTGTTGTGGCTTATGATTTTTTAGTTTAGATTGCCTGCTGATTTGGAAGGTATTTCATATTCTACTAGAACAGTGGTTCTCAAATCTCAAGATGCATCAAATCACCTAGAGGGGCTGGGAAAACACAGATTGTACAGCCCCACTCCAGTTTCTGATTTAGTAGATCTCCAGTGCGACCTGAGAAACTGAATTTTTTTTTAAAGATTTTATTTATTTATTTGACAGAGATCGCAAGTAGGCAGAGAGGCAGGCAGAGAGAGAGAGAGAGAGAAGCAGGCTCCCTGCTGAGCAGAGAGCCCGATGCGGGGCTCAATCCCAAGACCCTGGGATCATGACCTGAGCCGAAGGCAGAGGCTTTAACCCACTGAGCCACCCAGGTGCCGCAAGAAGCTGCATTTTTAATTGGAACCCAGGTGATGCTGCAGCAGATGGCTTGGGGCCCACACTGAGAACCCCTGAGTTAAAGGTTGTCTCTGAGCTTCAAAACTTCCAAGCCTAAATTTTTTTTTTTTTTTTAAAGATTTTATTTATTTATTTGACAGAGAGAAATCACAAGTAGATGGAGAGGCAGGCAGAGAGAGAGAGAGGGAAGCAGGCTCTCTGCTCAGCAGACAGCCCGATGCGGGACTCGATCCCAGGACCCTGAGATCATGACCTGAGCCGAAGGCAGCGGCTTAACCCACTGAGCCACCCAGGCGCCCCACCAAGCCTAAATTTTTTAAAATATTTTTTCATATTCAAGAATAATATAATGACTTTTGATTACTGCTTATTTATAGAGAAAACTTTTGAGAATCTAGGGTTCTCTCTTCTACTTTTCTATCTTTAAGGTTTGAGATCCACATTATTGATGCCATTTAACTTAAATTTTCAGCCCATTCTTTAGTGAGTTCCTCTTTCATACTCTAGTCTGTGTTTTTCATAATTTCACTGAAAAAAACGAAACAACTATATTCTAAAATCATGCTTTTCCTCTGCATACTTAGATCATTCTTTCATATAGAGGGATCTTTCCACAGACCTCATGTTAGTTTTTCTCTGTTTTCTTCACCTTCAAACAACTGTGCCTCCCTCTGTTCAGTATCAGTGATGCTGAATGAAAGTGGTTTTTTTTTTTTTCTTTTTCTTTGATCACCTGAATGATTTTAAAATCCCTTTGGCTAATGCTGAATTGGAGTGACAATTATTTATATCCAGTCCTAGTCATGCTCCTGAGATTGGAAAGCATTAGCCAAAGGCAGGAATATAGTTTACCCCTGTGGCCTCCTCCTCTTTTATTGTAAGAAGGTTCATGTATAGTTGACTAATTTTGAACAATTGTCTTTTACCAGAGGTAGTATATAAAAATTATCCAGTTGAAGAGTTCCAAAGTTCTCCTGTCTCTGCTTCTATCTTTCACTAACAGATATGGACTGAATTGTGTACCCCACAAAATGCATAGATTTAAACACAGGCCCCCAATGTGACTGTATTTACAGATAGGCCTTTAAGGAGATAATAAACATTAAATGAGGTGGGGTTCAATTACAATAAAATTGATGTCCTTAGAAGAAAAGGAAGAGATGCCAGAGAAAAGGCCATGTGAAGACAGTAAGAAGACACCATCTGTGAGCTAAGGAGAAAGGTCTCACCAGGCACCAACCCTGCTGACATAATGATCTTGGCCTTCAGAACTGTAGAAAATAAATGGCTGTTAATTAATCACCCAGTCTACAGTTTCTTCTTATGACACCCTGACTAATGCACACTACGGTACTATGAAGTGGGAAGTTCTTGGACCAAACACCTAAAAATGTAGAAGTGGCTTTGAAACTGGGTGATTGAGGCTAGAAGAGTTTTGGGATATACATTAGAAAAAGCCTAACTTGCCTTGAAGAGACTATTGGTTGAACTATGGAAGTTGAAGGTGAATCTAGTGCAGCCCAGAAAGAAAAGAGGACAGAGATACAGAATTTATCATCTTCGAGAATCCTTACAGCACCATGAATATAATGTTGGTGTAAGTATGATTAAAGGTGAGTCTGATGAGATATCAGATGGAAATGGGGAGCATGTATTGGAAACTGAAAGAGAGGTGATTTTTGTTATAAAGTAGCAAAGAACTTTTTGAATTACATTCTATTTGATGGAAAGTAGAACTTGTGAGTGATGACCTTAGATGTTAGCAGAGGAGATTTCTAAGCAGTGTTGGAAGGAGTAAGGAGACTTACTGCTTATATAAAAAATGTGAGAAAAAGAGATAAATTGAAAGAATTGTTAAGCAAAATGAAGCCAGAAGTTGAAGATTTGGAAAATTCTTAGCCTATTCATATTGCAAACAAGTGATAAAGACTACCCTGTCTACAGGTTGAGACAACAGAAAAATCTGGTTTTGAGTATGTGTTATCCTTCAAGAAAAGAGAAGAGTTACCCAGAAATTGATTTAGGTCATCAGGACTGCCACTTTCACCATAGGCCCAGGGAGCAAGAATATTTACTCTTTGGGTTCAAGAGTGGACTCACTTCACTGGCTTGCTATCAGCTGGCCAGGATGAGACCACCTAGTGTCCCAGGGAAAAGGCTTTCTTCAGCACTCAGTCTAGAAGGCTAGGCTTCCACCTAGGGTCATGAGGGTGATGTTGCCAGCTCAATGAACCCCAAGGGCAAAACACTGAGCTAAATAGGGTCATGCTTGAGCCTTAAGATGGAATGGTATCTGCCTTGCTAGATTTTAGATTTGTTTAGGACCCATTTTAGATTTGTTTAGGACCCATCACTTTTTCTGATTTCTTCCTTTAGGAATGGCAATGTCTATCCTATGCCTGTCCCACCATTGTATTTTTTTTTTTAAAGATTTTATTTATTTATTTGACAGAGAGAAATCACAAGTACACTGAGAGGCAGGCAGAGAGAGAGAGAGAGAAGGAAGCAGGTTCCCTGCTGAGCAGAGAGCCCAATGCGGGACTCGATCCCAGGACCCTGAGATCATGACCTGAGCCGAAGGCAGCGGCTTAACCCACTGAGCCACCCAGGCGCCCCCCACCATTGTATTTTTGAAGCACATTATATCTTGTTTGGTTTTATAGGTTCACAGCTGGAGAGGAGTTTTGCCTCAGAATAAATCATACCTCGAATCTCACCTATACCTGATTTAGATGAGTTTTGGACTTGTAATTGATGCTGAAATGAGTTCAGACTTTTGGTGCTATTGGGAAAGAGTGATTGTATTTTGCTTGAGATAAGAACATGAAGTTTGCAGGGTCAGAAGGCAGAGTACTGGAGATTGAGTTGTGCATGCAAATCTCCCAAATTAATAATTTGAAATCTTAATACATCATGTGACCATATTTGGAAATAGGGCTTTTAAATTAAAGTTAAATGACATCAAAAGGATGGGGTCCTGGGGCACCTGGGTGGCTCAGTGGGTTAAACCACTGCCTTCAGCTGGGGTCATGATTTCAGGGTCCTGGGATCACGTCCCGCATCGGGCTCTCTGCTCAGCAGGGAGCCTGCTTCCCCCTGCCTCTCTGCCTACTTGTGATCTCTCTCTCTGTCAAATAAATAAATAAAATCTTAAAAAAAAAAAAAAAAAAAAGATGGGATCCTGATCCAATAAGATTGGTGTCTGTATAAGGAAAAAGAAGCACCAAAACTTTCTTTAAGTATATGCACAGAAAAGAAGCCATGTGATCTATGATGAAGCTGTACTCCTCTTCTTTGACTCTAACCACTCAAGGCACTAGGAATTCCTTTGGATTAGACACTGGAATGTGAAACCCTGAAGACCACTTTTCTAGGCTTGTATAGAGGCAATGAATGCAATGTTATAAAGTTCCTTCATTATCCTGTGACTCTGGAATCATCTTAGATAACTTTAAAATATCTCATCATAGTTCTAGCCCTTATTGCTATTTAGCAAATTCTCAGCCCAACAGACACAAGTGACTAAGAAAAGAAAAAAAAAAGTGAGTAACCGAAGGCAGAGAAAAATCCTAGTTTTCCTCAGATAGTTCTGAGGTAATTTTAGACTGATAACCAGTAGAGACAGAAGAATTTGCTTCGCCTGAAGTCATTGCCCACTCCTTTTACAAATGCCTCATGTGTGTGGCCTTGCTCAGACAACTGACAGCTTTGCTTCATAATGCAGAGGGAAAAAGCAAGGAGGAGGAGGCCTCTGAGTGGGAGGAAGACTGTGGGAGAACATTTCCTTTAGCTGAGAGGAATGAATGAAGGTGGGTGATGCTTTCCTCAGCTGCCAGATCCATCACCAGTTGCACTCAGAAGAACTTCATGCAACACCCACGACCAACAGGCCAGCTTCAGGGAGAAGAGAGGCTCTGGGAATGGCTTGTCTAGTTTTCTGGTTTATTCTGGGGGAAATTTAAATTAATAAGGAGAAATGACTATGGAGAAAATTCACCAGGAAAACTGGCAAATAAACTTCTAGGTGTCATCTCTTCCTGTCTATCTTTACTTCCTCATTTTGCGAAATAGAATGAATCCTAATTTGATCATTTTCTGCCTCAAGCCTGATCAAATAAAGGTTTTAATCAGAGCTCTATCTGGAGCCTACCTGCATAGGTTGAGGCCCAGACCATTTCCTGTTTAACGTGCCCCATCTGTTCCCAGAGCATTTTGATGCTTTCATTCGTTCCCCATGTTACTTCTCAGTCTATCACCACAGTCCTGACTGCACCTGTCCTTACTATGTCGCCCTGACAATGACTGGGGTGGGAGATGCTGCCGGCAAACAACCTCCTCACAGCCTTATCCCCATGCTGGGTATTCTCTGCCTCATACCCTGCCCCCGCCCCCCAAATTCATTCTTGTCTTACACCCATTTCCTCCAGGCCCCTGGGCATTCTAGTAATAAAAGGATCTCCAGCTGTGTATGCCTTGAAAGTTACTGGCTAATGAGATTTTTACTTTTTTAAGGTAAACATGATCCTGCCAGCACCAGAGCTGACTCACCTCAGACCCTTTTCCCGGCCATCTCAGAACTTATTCCTTCTACTGATTCATGGCTGAGGTGGCATCTGTCCCTAGTTGACACAAGCACTGTGAAATCTTGAGCTTTCTTTCTATAGCTCACCTCAGTCTACTGTTTGGACATTGAGAAGGTAAATGTACACAAGGAGGAGCTGGGGAAGTAAAGCAGGCTCATATTCCCCTCTGCTCTCCACAGGAATCTAAACAATGGAGAGAATAAGCACAAAGAGCATATGCCCCATGGGAGTCAACATAATAGTCATACACACTGGCCAGGCAAGTGACAATAACTAACAAAACACAGGGCTCCCTGGTGTGTTGCCGACTTTCTAGAAGTAGGGATCGGATCATTCTTTCCCACCTCTCAAACTTAAGATTTATCTATTTATGTAGCTGGAAGTCTGCGGAACCCTGAGTTGCCCAGCAAGCTGTTAGGGTCATAGGCCTGCCTTTTTACACCTCTAATCGACAGAATAGAGAGAACAAAACATCAAAATACAGCCCCAGTTTTCTCATAACTGCCTAGGAAAACTGAAACTTCTTGATTATCTGAAATTCTAACCAATCAGATTAATTAGTTTTCTTGAGTAGAGGAATCGGACTGGGCTTGAAAAGAACTGTCTGAGCTTCTCCCTTGTGGGGAGGAGGTGCAAAAGTCCCTCTTCTATGGAAACTAGAGGACGTGGAGGAGAAACAGAGGCCTGCTTTCAACAGTGGTTTGCAGTGCTTTACTCTCACATTTTTCTTCAAGCCTCCTGCACGGCCACTGCTTAACACCCTCCACTGAGCAATCTATTCTTTCTCTTTGGGACAGCATTTTAAGACTTTATCAAGGATGTTCTAGAGATAAAGTTTTCACACATAGAAAATGGTCCCAATCATTGGGATTTCCAGTCTTATCTGTATAGAGTCAGTGGATGACATTTGGATAAAAGGATCAGTAATAACAGCACTTTACATAGTTCGGGTCCAGGGCTCTAAGATTTTTAAAGTGCTTTCCCATCATCATTCCATTTCACCCTCCAAGAACTGTTAATTATATAAAACAGGTAGTTCTGTTCCATAGGTTCAGAGAACTTGAGGGGAATTGCCCAAAGTCATGTGGCTAAGAAATGAACAAACCAAGAATAGAATCCAAATACTCCAATTGCTTCAAGAGAACAGTTCTATAATATACCCTCTTCCTCTTGAAAGGATTTGTTTTGGCACCGTTATGGGTTAAGCTCCCCTCGTCCCCCCCAAAAAGAGATACACTGAAGCTCTAACTCCAGTTCCTCAATTCCTCAGATTGTGATCTTATTTGGAAATACTGTCATTACAGATATAATCTGTCAAGCAAGGTTATACTTCAGTAGGGTGGGTCCCTAGCCTGCAAGGACTGGTGGTGTCTTTATAAGGCAGCCATGGTGATGATAGGGACACATAGTGAAAGATATATGATGATGAGGGCAGAGGTTGGGGTCATGCAGCTCCAAGCCAAGGAATGGCAGATTGCTAAGAAACCACCCAAGCCTTGAAGAGGCAAAGAAAGATTTCACTACAAGTTTAAGTAGGAGCATGGCTCCATCCACACCTTGGTTTTGGACATCTAGACCTGTAGGAAAATAAATTCACATTATTTTAAATAAACCAGTTGTGGTACTTTATCACAGCAGCCCTTGGGGACCAATACAGACATCATATAAGATCCTCCCTATGACAGTTCAGAATAATTGAATCACTTCCCATTCCTTTTCTTCTCACTTGTCCTTTTAATCTTCTAAAATCTCTTTTTACCTTTTGATACAGTCTCTCTTTGATGTATTCTTGGAGGGCTGTGGTTCTACCTATTTTTCATATCCTGTTTAAATTTCACTTTCCCCATGAAGGTTTCTCTGGTTATTTCTCCTTCGGCCTGATATGGCTTGTCATTTGTACCACTATAAAGGCACTAATGACAATCATGACGGGACGTGTATTCAAACACTATTTGTGTTTCCCTACTTTCTCAAAACACACCAACAAGCAAATAAGCAAGCAAGCAAACAAAATGTAGGCTCTCCTTGTAGTATTTACTGTTGGAGATCTGTATCTTTCAGCATGGAGTAGAGTGCCTGGTACTGAATAGACAGAATGAAGTAAAATCTAGATGAATTTTGTTAAGAATCAGAAACTTCAGTATGCTATTTTTATGTCCATATATCTATGTGTTATATTGATTATTTTTAAATTTTTATTATGGTAGTTTTCAAACATATACATAAGAGGGGAGTAAAGTGAATACCCATATAGGAGTTGCTAAAACAATCAATCCTTAATTTATGGCCAGTATGTCATCTTTGGACCCTCTTGCTACCAACTCAGATTATTTTGAAGTAGATCCCAATTATTCCATCTTAAATGTCAGTTTATGCCTCTAGGAAATAATATGTTTTCCATAAAGATATAAATACAGTATCATCACTATGCTAAATAAATGGAAAATAATTTCTCATATCAACTTTTTAGACAATATTTAAAATGTTGCCTATTTTATGAGTGTTTTATTTTTCATAATTTATGTGTTTTCATATGAATGATATACTAAAAATTATAGTGATAATTGTAAAGAATAATGCCATATCAATAAATAGCTTTGGAGTACACACTGTGCCAAGCACTATGGGCTAAGCATTATACCTCATTTAATCTTCAAATGGTTTTTGTTTTAATTAAGCATTATTATTGTCATTCCAATTTTACAAATGAGGAAACTGGGGTTTAGAGAGGCTAACTTCTTGTTCAAGGTTGAAGAGGTGGGCTGGGCTGTGAGAGAGTATTTCTAGAATCCAGTTTGCTGACTCTGGGTATGTGCTCCTTCTAGAATACTATTTAATAGAGTCAGCTCAGCTACTCCCCATGGGAACTGTGACAGAGACATTTTCTTGAGCAAATATTGAATGGAATCTATAACAACCCATTACAATATTACCTTCAGATCAAACATGTCATAACATGAACATCAAAATATGGCACTCATAGGCAATTAAATAGTGATTCATAATTTTTAGTCTCTGATGCTGGTATAATAATCTGGTTTAATCATAGAATTTCACTGTATTTTCATTCATTCATTCATTCATTCATTCCATAGTCTTTTGTGACAGTCTGCTGTGAGTTAGGCACTAGGGATACAACCCTTGACTTGGAGGAGTGACTGAATTAATTATACATTTACTTAAAACTTGTAAATATCTTGCCCGTGAAGATAAAGAAATGTCCATATTTGTTTTTACAGTGGGAAAGTGAGGTGGCTAGAAAGAGCCTCACTTAATTCCCTCAGGATCCTGGAGCTTCCAGATAAATCATCACAGCACCTGACTTTTATTACTGCCCTCATTTGACTCCTCTTCACAACACCAACTTACAGTACTGAGTGCTAATGTGGCCGTTGTCGGTTTAGGCATTTGCCATGTATTTAATTATTTAATATTCAGAAAAATCCTGTAAAATAACTGTTAAGTATTATCTCCATTTTTACAATTTATAGTACTTGGGTAGGGACAATTTAAAGTAACAGAATTTTGGGCTTAGTAGTTTGTCTCCAGAGCCTTCCTTCTTAGATGGAAAATTTATTCGCTCTTGACTTTGAGCAGTATTAGTACCAAACTCAGTACAGTATGGAAGTGAAGCTAAGTAACAATCCTCATTCAATTACGTGGACATTATAAACTGTCAAAATCCCATGATATTTATGAAAGTCTGACTTTAAGCAAGAGAGGAGAATTTAAATTTATTTGCATATAAGATGTTCACAATAGTTAAGACGACTTTACAGATCCCACATTGTGCTAAGTTGTCCCAACTTCTTCCTGGAACTTTTGTCTTCCAGGATTAGCTTTCCTACCTCACTCCTTTTACTAAAGTCCCACTCTCTTCAATACCTAGCTCTCTTGTTTCTTTCCTGACTACCAACTCAGTTGTAATCTTACCCTGTCTCTGTGCCATATCTCAATATTTACACGTCTCAATCATAACTCTGCAGTGCTGATATTTCCTTGTTTGTTTCTCTTTTGCTCATTATTTGAGAGATAAAGGGAGAACCAATGCCTTATTTTTATCATCACAGATGCACCAATAATGTGTCATCTATAATGACCTTCCACCCACTAAATTTAAAGTTGGCAGCTCTGAGTTGGATCCTAGTATGCAGTCTGTTCTAAAGTATGGCAAGCATTTGCGGTTAGAAAAGAACTAGTGAAGCCCTGAATAAAAGTCAGCTATAGTCAGAATGACAATGTTAGCTGACTCTAATGCGCTGACTACAGGAAAAAACGGTCCTGCAGTGAAATGCAACCTGTATGAAAAATGAATTTTCTACTTAAAATTATTAGGCATTTTAAAGTTTCAGGCATATTTCATGCCATCTAATACAGATGTTCCTAAAACTGGTTATACATGAAATCACTTGGGAAGTTAATTTATCATATAAGTTCCAATGTCTTTCTCTTTGGTCCTAGTAAAGCCTTTGGAGATGCAAGAGATATTATGTTTCAGCCAAATCATGGACTGATATTTTGGAGTCACTGGTCTGATGTGTCTTCCTTGCCCCAACCCTACCTGCTTTCCTTCTAGGCTGGTAACTCTTTCTAATAATTGTAAAACCTCAAAGAATTTTCTCCCCATTTATGGGCCCTAGTCACTTTAACAAAAGTAGGACATCTTAATACAGATAAATAACTTTGTCATTAGAGCTATGCAAATTTGTCATGCCTGTGCATGGATGTGCTCACTGGTCTTTTTGCTGTAGACATTTCTACTGTGGACATTCCTCCTTCCTCTAGGACATTAACATGCATGTATTAGAATTAGTCTAAGTGCAGCTCACTTTCTGCCTTACAGAGAGTAATAGGCTCACACAGTCTCTAGTTTAGAAGGTGCTACAGTGGTCCTAAAATCAACCTTTAGAGGTTTTTCACTGGCATTTATAAGAAATAGTCATCCAGCAACTGCTCGATCTTGTTTACTGAAGTCTGGAGTAGACTGTTCCAATCCAGGTCAACTCTCAATTTTAATATAGAAACTTCCTCTTCCAAGCCAAGAGCTCTTCTCTGAAACTTTCATCTTTGTCCTAGCGAGTCCAACAAGGGAGCCACAGACTACAGATGTGCTCTTTTCTCTACAGGAGAGCCCAATCAAGCATTGATGGCAGCTAACCAACTGTCTGTCAAACCCAGTCATGAACTATATGATAAACACTCACAGTCTTCTTTTCTTCCAGGAAAAACAGGAGCAAAGTGATCAGAGATATTATATCTGTATATGAAAGTCACTAATAAATGCAGATATCACCTTTGCCTTAAGAGAGTTTGGACACATGAATGTAAACAAAGTTAATATCTGCAGCATAAAGGAAATATAGTGACTCCTTCCCTGTTCTCCCTCTCTTCCTCTCTGTCAGAATGAGCGCCCTGGGTAACCAATGTCCACCATCAGGTTTAAAATTACTAGACATTGTGGAGCTGATTTGGGGTTCATGGCAGTGTGCCAGCACAATGATACAAGTCAAGCTGTTTGAAAGCTCACCAAATTACAGTATTAACCTTGGAAGATAGATACAGGCCAATTTGCAAATCTTATTTTGATCATTAACATGCACTAGTGAGAGAAAACAAACATCAGCCTTTCCCTGGACATCTATTTCTTGTTTGCCCATGCTAATTAGCAGAATTTGCATAAATACATAAAAATCCAGTGTTTTTCTTAATGTATTCAGAGTTCATTTCTCATTAGCTTCAATAAATATTCCCACACTGCACATAGATTGACTCTCGACCTCTGACCAGCCCAAACCCAAAAGCACACTGTATCTCTGGCTTCTTTTACTGGATATGCTGAAGTAGAGAATCGATAGGCCAGAGGAGAAACCGTATAAACCATTTGACCAATCACCTTAGTTTGCAGACTGAGAACCCAGATAGGTGCATTAAGTAAACTGCTCCCAACTCACAGTCCTAGAATCTGCACCTCCAGAATAATTGAATGAGAAATGTGCTTCCATGACAATGGCACTAAGGAATGGCATTATAATATGCATTTTCCTAAAGTTGCTCTACCTGCCTTACTTTCTCTTGGCTTCAATCAGTGTGACCAGGGCTGTAGTCATCTCAAGCTCTAAGGGGTAGGTGAACCACTTTAAGAATGACTCATGTTAGCAAGACCATTGAGATCTCGATTTTCATCAGTTTTTTTGCCACATAGGTTACTGCATAAGGTTGGCTCATACGATGGTAGCTGGCTTCCCCCAGAGTGAGAAATTTAAAAGAGCAATAGAGGACCCTAAGTTTTTTATAACCAGTCTCCAAAGTGATAGTCTATCACTATGTTATACACAATTTGTTAGGAGTTGCTCAACCTAGCCTATAGTCAAAGGTAAGGGATAACACGTGGGGGTTGGTATCAGGAGGTAGGGATCTGTGGGGCTCTCTTAGAAGCTGACAACCAAGGGTGCCTGGATGGCTCAGTGGGTTAAAGCCTCTGCCTTTGGCTCAGGTCATGATCCCAGGACCCTGGGATCCATCCCCATGTCAGGCTCTCTGCTCAGCAGGAACCCTGCTTCCTTCTCCTTCTCTCTCTTTGTCTCTGCCTACTTGAGATCTCTGTCAAATAAATAATAAATAAATAAAACCTTACCAAAAAAAAAAAAAAAAAAAAAAAGAAAAGAAGCTGCCTACCATAATAGTCCTCTGAACACTGCCCCCTACCCCAAACTCTTCCTAATCCATCATGTATTTGTTTGCTCCCAGGCAGGCAGAAGAAACAGCAGGCTTTTTTGAGCATAAGCTGGAACTGGTTGCAGCATGCCTCGCAGTTGCAGGTACAATGAAATTTTGTAAAATCTCAACACTTCTCTTGCTGACCACATCCCAGAAAAGGGCAGCTGGGACCTGGGTGGCTTTGAAGAAGAGCAGAACTGAGCTGAGCTGTTGGTTTGTTGTGACAAAACAGATGGCAGTTAAGTAGAGGTTGTAGGAATTGTCCGAGTTTAACTAATGCTGCATAGACATCCTACTTGGATATCAGATTACATACTTTTCACCCCTAATTCAGCCCACTTTCATTAGGAAAATGAGCCCGTGGTGGTTGTTTTTATTTTCAGAAAACTTGAGAGTCAATATCTCTACAGGTTTGGACCTGAAGCCAAAAATTCAAATGACTCCAGGGCCAGGTGTGTGTGAATCGGGCCTGGCAAAAGACAAAATGGACTGGTAGTGATTGTGGGGATGTGGAAAGGCAGGCTTCGCTAAGGCATCCTGTGGTACTGTGACTTTTAGTAAGAAAAATATTCTAGATCTTTGTCATTTCAGGCTCAGAGCTGCTAAAACCCTTGGAATTTTCTGAGTGATAAGAACAAAAAGGTGTAAGCAGCCTTTTGTTATTTACAATAAGTACCTTTACATCTGAGCTTATGCTAATGAGGTGATTTTTGGAAAGGCCCTCAGGGTAGAGGTTGGTTGCCAGGGAAATCGAAGAGGATTGGAGAGTTGGAAATTCCCGGTCCACTCCCTGACCCCAGGGAGAAAAGAGACCCTGGAGATTTCCATCACCATTAGCCAATGATTTAATCAACTGTGCCCTGTAATGATGCCTCCATAAAAACTGAAGAGGACGGGTTCAGAGAGCTTCTGACGAACCTTCTGATGAACCTGTAGCAGTGCTGGGACAATAGTCCTTTTGGAGCAGGCAGGGAGCTCTTCACCCCTTCCCACACACCTGCCCCCATGCATCTCTTTCATCTGGTTGTTACTGAGTTATATCCTTTTTATATCTGGGGCACCTGGGTGGTTCAGTTGGTTAAGTGCCTGACTCTTGATTTAGGCTCAGGTCATGATCTCAGGGTCCTGGGATCAATCCTACACAGGCTCTGTGCTCAGCAGGGAGTCTGCTTAAGGATTTCTCTCCCTATCCCTCTGCCCTCACCACCCTACCCCCTTCCAGGAAGGAGTAAGCACTGGCAAGGGCATGTGTTCTGTCAAATAAATAAACTCTTAAACACACACACACACACACACAAAACCTGGTAATCTCATAAGTAAATGTATTACTGAGTTCTGAGACCCACTCTAATTAACTGAACCTGAGGAGGGAGTTATGGCAACCTTCCATTTGTAGATTGTTCTGAAGCACAGATAACAGCCTTAACTTGTGATCTATGTCTGGAGTGGGGGAGAGCAGAGTCTTGAACCCTCAACCTTTGGAATCAGATGCTATCTCCACATAGTTAGTGTTAGAACTGAGTTAAATTATAGGACACCCAGCTGGTGTCCCAGAATTGCTTTCTGGTGTTGTAAAACAGATGTTAGACATCTGAATTTAATTCAAAACAAAACACCGTGCTTGCCAAATATGTGACAGTGAGGTGAATTCTGCCTAGAGATTGTTAAAATGTGAGCCTGCAGGCCTGGAGGTAGAGTGGAATTCAAAAACCAGATAGCAACTAGATATCCAAGCGACCCCTCAACACAGCTTACAGACAGGACCAATCTAAAGCAGATCTGGAGAAGATGGACACATGGCTCAAGGGTACAGGGATTTGTGGCTAGAATTCAGGCTTCTAACTCTGAGTCTAAATCATTTTGCACCAATGAAGCTTTAAATATCCATATTATTTCTGATCCTGGCACCTCTGATTATAAATCCCTCTGCAAGCAAATCTCAGTAATAACAGACCAGGGACAGGATGTTTTTGAGTCTACAGGGGACCAGGTGATTTTCCAGGTATGAGTATCAGGATAGCAGAGACCCAGATCAATAGGCAGTCTAGGTCTTCACTGTGTACTGGAGAATGTATTGGGGACCAATATGAAGACAGAGCCTAGGAAGGGGCTTGCTTTTTGAAGGTTTCCTCTGCCAGAAAATAGGAATGCCTAAATAGGCTATAAACAGCAAATCATTTCCCTACTAAAGTGACTTAGATGGCCTCAGGGCTGAGACTTACTTAATCTTCATTATAAAGTGCCAATATAGAGGGTAAAAGAGACAATGATGGGAAGTTTCTGGCAGTAGTAGGCAGCTTTTCTAGCCACAAGGGCTGATACCAGTGCTGTCAGTGGGATGTCGCCTGCTCAGGAGGAATTTAATCATTAGTTTGGTAAAATAGTGCACAGCAGTAATAGCAGTAACAAATGCAGCTGATATGAAATAGTTAGGCACCCACCAGCAGTTCCCATAATACATAAATGCTAATTTCCAGCCAAAAGATCAGGGATGGGGACAAGGAAATAACCCTGCAAGAGAAGGGATGGAGAAATTAGTGAGTGGGGTATCAGGGACACAAACCAACAGGCAGAAGGTGAATGTGAGCTCCTTGTCCTAGAAAAAGGCACTGGAGATCTAAGTGGAAAAGCAGTCACGAACTATGAAAGAGGAAGATCTACAGTTCTGTAAAGATAAAGACCAAGGCAACAGGAATGTATAGACTGTATATCTCTGAGGTCTTCTACAAGCTAGTGTTCCAACTAATTCAGGTAGGTTTTAGTTGGTTGCTGTGCAAGATCAAAGCACTGGGTGCCCAGAAGAAGGGTTTGGGAAAGGATTAAGGACTGGTGAAGTTTGAGGATGAGGCTGAGGAAGAAGGCTCAGTCAGGAATACCTAATTCCATTTTGGAAGCTCTAAAGGAATACCCGGGGAAAGTTGGTAATCCTTCTGCAGATTTGAGTTACAGTATTACTGAGTCATGAAATTAGGTAATTTGATTAATGGCCAGGTGATGTGATGTATTATGATGTCAAAGGAGAACTTCCTTGGCTCCGAGGAAAACTTACTCTAAATTTATCACCCCAAAACTGAGACTAGTGCCAGGGACAAAAATTTCAAATACTGTTGGATTCTTAATATGTTGGGAAAATAGAAGAGGTGGTAGAAAATGAATACTAACCTTAAAAATAGAGGAATCAAAACTCAGATTTGCTTTTAAAAAACTTGCAAGGATAGCTAATGTTCATAGTTATAAACGGACTATGTGGTAGGCATTTTGCAGTCATTATTTCTATTTGGTTCCCAAGTAATACTATTATTGCCATTTTATAGATATAGAAACTAAATACTATAAAGATTAGTTAACTTTCTCATGGCTCATAGCTAGTTAGTAGAAGAGATGGGACTTCAAATTAGGTCTGACTTCAAAGTCTAGGAAATTAATAGAGCCACATTGGAGCAGGGGTCTAATTAGTTCCCTGTATTGTCTACAGAAGTTCCAACCTGAGGCATGTCAAGGGGACTCTGTTGGAGAACTGGTTAAGAAATTGTAGACAGCCAGGTGCTGAAATCACTGGAAACAATTTAAGAGGGGAAGAAAAGGAAAAGCCTTGGGATTAAGTGTCTCCTTCACATAAACACATTCTTGGTCTATTTCTACAAATCAGTCATTGGAACCCAGCTTCTTGAATCAATTCATCATTATCTATCACTTCCAGGGGTCACGGGGGATAAAAAGAAGCCCAGGGCTGAATCACACCTGGAGGGCGTTGGGACTGCAATGGTCCAGGCTAGTGGAGTCTGGAGGTTGGAAAGTAGAAAGGCCAGTCAGGAGATGTAGATGATATGAGAGATATCCAGTAATTGACAAGAGAGGATAACATCACAGCTAGCAACAGACTTTGGGCTCCAGATCTGACACAAGGTGGGGCTGGAGTTTCAGTCCTCTATGTTTTAGACACAGGGGTAGGCATTCACATCTTCTATATGATAATAACTATTATTTACTGAGCATGTACTAAAAATCATTTTGTCAGGCCCTTTCCATGCATTATCTCATTTAGCACTTGCAACAAGCCTAAGAAGTCATTGCAATTCTTCCAAGTTTGTAGATAAGAGTAACTACTTATTAAGCACTGATCCTGAGTCAGAATCACTAACCCGTACCTTCTAGATGCAGTCACATGTGACTACTGAACTTGTGAAAGGTGGCTGGTACAAATTTAAATGTGCTATACGTATAAAATATATTAAGACGCATGAGAAAAAGAATGTAAAATGTCTCAATGTTTATACTAATTACTTGTTAATATTTTGGATATATCCCAAAGGATAATATTTTGAATTTGTTAGGTTATATAAAATATCAACAATAATTTCATCTGTTTCTTCTTACTTTTTAAAATATAATTATTAGAAAACTTAAAATTTCATATGAGGGTCACATATGTGCCTCACCTTGTATTACTAATGCACAGCTCTAGACAAGATATCATCTTATAATGCCTCAAAAACCTAAAAAACCCTATGAAGTAAATTCATAATTAGAATTCACCGTGAAAAAAAGCAAGCCTCAGAGAGATTAGTATTCTAAAGTTAAAGGGCTTAGTAATAAATACAGGCTTCTGACCCCCACCTGGAGATTGCCCTGCATTATTTTCCTATTGCTGCTGTAACAAATGAACACAAATTCAGTGGCTTAAGACAACAAAAACTTATTCTCTTACAATTCTAGAAGCCAGAAGTCTGAAATAAGTGGCACTGATTTAAAGTCAAGGTGCTGTCAGGAAACTGCTGGGGAGAATTTCTTTCCTTTCCTTTTCCAAACTCTAGAGCTGCATTTATTATATTCCTGGGCTCAATATCCCCTCTTTTATCTTCAAAACCAGTCCCCTAGCATTTTCTTTCTTTTTTAAAAATTTCTTTTCAGCGTAACAGTATACATTGTTTTTACACCACACCCAGTGCTCCATGCAATACATGCCCTCCTTAATACCCACCACCTTATTCCCCCAACCTCCCACCCCCCACCCCTTCAAGACCCTCAGGTTGTTTTTCAGAGTCCATAGTCTCTCATGGTTCACCTCCCCTTCCAATTTCCCTCAACTCCCTTCTCCTCTGTTTCGCCCCATGTCCTCCATGTTATTTGTTATGCTCCACAATAAGTGAAACCATATGATAATTGACTCTCTCTGCTTGACTTATTTCACTCAGCATAATCTCTTCCAGTCCCATCCATGTTGCTACAAAAGTTGGATATTCATCCTTTCTGATGGAGACATAATACTCCATAGTGTATATGGACCACATCTTCCTTACCCATTTGTCCGTTGAAGGGCATCTTGGTTCTTTCCACAGTTTGGTGACCGTGGCCATTGCTGCTATAAACATTGGGGTACAGATGGCCCTTCTTTTCGCTACATCTGTATCTTTGGAGTAAATACCATTTTCAAATTATCTCTGATTCTTTTGCATTGCCTTCTGTGTCCAAGTCTCTCTCTCTCTGTCTTTTTCTCATAAGGCACTTGTGATTACATTTAAGTCTCCCCTAAATAATCCAGGGTAATCTCTCCGTTTCAACAGTTTTAATTTCACTACCAAAGCAAAGTCCCTTGGCCACAAAAAAGATACCTACTGATTGGTACTGATAGTAACCAATGTTGTCTTGTGTTGTACTTCTAGAGTGCACCCTAGAGCACTTCCTATTCATCTTTTTTTTTTTTTTTTTTTTTTTTTTTTGACAGACAGATCACAAGTAGGCAGAGAGGCAGGGAGAGGGGGGGGGGGAAGCAGGCTCCCCACTGAGCAGAGAGCCTGATGCGGGGCTTGATCCCAGGACTCCAGGATCATGACCTGAGCCGAAGGCAGAGGCTTTAACCCACTGAGCCACCCAGGCGCCCCACCTATTCATCTTTTCTAAGATCTGATAGATACTGAAAGCAAGAGAGATAAATAAGTAAGTAAATAAAACAAAACCCTGATTTTATAATAAGGGTGAAATATATAAATAAAAAATTATAATGCCTCCAAATTAGCACCTTGAGGAAGGTACTCCCGCAGTCATAGTTGGACAAGAGCTACCGGCAACTTAAATATGGTACTTTTTAAACTCAAAATGTATTCTCATGTTTAACTCATATGAAATTTGCAAACTCCTATGAGGTTAGCATCTTTAAATATAAAATTATTTCAAGTTAAAAGTTAAAAAGTTAAAATAGAGAAAGAAACCAGGGATCTTAAGTCAGGTGTATGAGGATCTAGTTTAAGCCAGTAAGGATGATCATAACTGGAGTCTTATGACACTTGGTCCACAAATCCACCCAATTCAACAAGTGCTTTCTGAAAGCTCTCTGGGCCCAATATAAGGTGCTGAGCATTGCTAGAACATGGACTAGCCCCACTGTTAGCATACCCAGAATCTCAGTAGAAAATGCAGATATGTCTCACCTATGCTGCCCCTAACATGTGGTTCTGCAGATATGTCCAAGGATAACTGGCCCCCAGGATGGTGTAGTCTCAGATCCTCAACCACAGACTCTTCTCTCTTTTCTTTCAGATCTCTAGCTGTTATGCATCCTCAGCTTCTGTCTCCAGCTGGAGCTTGAGCAAATAGAAATTAGGAAGTTATGGTGTCAAAGAAATCGAAAAAATTTCATTCCGTCTTAGATCTTGAGGTCAATTGTGATTTCTTCTCTCTCTATGAAAGGAAAAGAATGATTATTCTGGAATTGCACTTGGTATGGCTGCTCAGCTTTATGAGATCAAACCAACAGAGTGTTTATATGTAAACCTGCGTGTAACACAATTAACACACGAAACCATAACTTTGATGTTTATCGCATCGTCTTTCCGTCTCATCCTTTTTGTTGTTTTTCACTCCAGTCAGTCCTTGAACAAAAGGGCCTCTAGGTCCCATTGCTGATACTATAAATGTTAATAGAGGGAAGGAAGACACTGACAGCTAATTCTTGAGGATTTGTATGACAGTTTGGCAGATGGTAGAAAAAAAACCCCAAATATATCATATATAGACAGTGCCTCACATGGAGACTCAGCTGTAAATTATAGAAAATGAAAAGGACTCAGGACAAAAAGCAAATTAAATTAACACCAATGGGATAAAAAAAAAAAACATTTTTCTTAGCAATAAAAATGGACAGTATATCCTGGTCTGGATCTTCCTAGGATCCAAGATAGAACCATAGGATATAAGGGCCAGAAGAGACTTCAGAGATCACCTTGTCCAAATCCTCAAAGAAGGATGGAAAATGAGGCCCAGCAATAGTAAAAGACTTACCAAAGAAGGTATAACCCTAGGATTGGGACACTGAACTTATATCTTCCAACCATGGGTTCTTTCCATAATGTCCAAGAAATCAGTTTGTAAAAAATCATATTAGCTCCATAAAGCAATAATCAAAATATTCAGCATAATGATGGGTTCTAGGAGACAGCTTGGATTTTGGAATAGGCACCAGGCTTCAAGAAACAGATTAGGGTTGGTGGCCTAACCTGAACTCTGAAATGCCTTGAAGTTTGTCACGCCTAAGTTCCTGAGCTCTGGAATAAGATCTCTGCCACCCTAACTGTGCAGAGAATGGTATCAAGACGACAATCCATACTTGGAGAAACCCCCTTAGTAGAGACATTTGGGAATGAGACCAACCAACCCAGCAGTATCCACCTCACATGAAAAAGCTGTTTGGTGATTTTGTCTAATCATTGATCATTTCCATGGTAGTTCCAGTGACATAAATAAAAGGAATTGAAAAAATAAGCCAAACAGAATTCCATTTCCAGTGATGGAAATAGTTTGAATTGACAGCAAATGCCTTACCTCAAAGGTAACGTTGATCCTTAAATGTTCCCCAGAACAAACAGACCTTCCTGGAAGTGTTTGGGTCAGGCCCATCCTTGGGAAGGCACAGAACTTAAAGACTCATAAATAGATAATAATATATGCTTGTGTGTAATATACCTGGTTAGGAGAAGAAACTCTAAATAGTTTGTATACTTTCTTTATAAATTGTTGTCTCTAACGTCTGTCATTGCTAATTATGTATCCATTTATTCAATATTTATTACATGACTGCAACATGATGGACTCTGCTATAATTGCAAGAGACAGCAGTGAACAAAGTCAATGAAATTCCTGCTATTGTGAAACTTCGATTTTAAAGATCTTCAGTCTGTTAGAATTGACAGATTGTTCCACTTTGCAAGAGCCCTGTGAATGGCATGACTGTCTTTCAACATATTTGCTATTCTAGGACTTCTTCCTTTGCTCCTATCTGGGTAGCTGCACAAACATCCTTAAAATGAATTTACACAAACTGGGGCCTGTGCCTGAATCAAACTAGCCAAACAAAATCAGAGCCAAAAATCATAGCAAAAACAAAATAAAAGCCAAGTGAGTTATTTGTGTCAGTCTGTATGTGATTAGCATCCAAGGAGGATCTTACAGAGTTGGATCAAATGCTGCACTAAAATAAATTGTTCACGGTCTGCACACAATGAAAGCTTCTCCTGAACACCACAGAGATGAGACTGACGAAGCCCAGGAGCGATGGTGTTAAACTGAAGATGGGGCTCCCAACTGAAGTTCTCAGGAAGAGTTTAAATGGGAAAGCATGTAGCTTGCATTGAAACAATCCACCTACAGACAATATGCAAGCAAAACACAGTCTCCAAAGTCCACACAGACAATGAGGCCCAGAGCCGATGAGTAATTCCTCACTGTGAAGAAGGGCAAAGATGAAAGCAGCTGACCTAAGAGTGGGCGTAAGGTCAGCAATCAAGGTATTCCCAGGGGGTGCCAGGGTAAAAACCTAAACCTTCCCTTGCACTATTAGACCCTGCCATCTGATCTTATCCACTGCCTAAGATCTCAGAAACAAGTGAAGGAGCTAACATGGAAAGAAAAAATAAAGGAGAGGGAGAGGAGAAGTAATAGCAAACTGATAAAGGGGGAACATAGGAACATAAGGGGCAAAGAACAAATTTAACTATTTCCAGAATGTGTCCTCCCCTATGGAAGTTTCTTTCCTGCCTCATGTGCTGTTCCTATATGCTGTTCCCTGTTCCCTTGTCTTATTATTTACACCTCTTCCTTTTCCCTTGTTAATCTTAATTTTGGGGTTTCAGCTTAAAGGTTGCTTCCTTGGGAAGGCACTCCCTTAATCTCATTAAGATCCTGGTTAAAAGCATCTATAGTACTCTGTATTTCTCCTTCAAACAACTAATTATAGATTTAATTACACGTTCAATGTTTTTTTTTTTTTCGTTCTTGAATGTGATTTTCGGGAAGAACCTTACCTGTACTTTTATGAGCATTCCCCTGATCCTGATGCCTTAGCACATAGAATGGGCTCAACAAACTTTGTTGCTTAAAACAGGTACATGAAGAGCAGGACTTTGAGATAAGACAATCCGAAGGGAGAAACACATAGATCCTGCAATTCCTCACTTTGGAGAAGGCTAGCATCTTTCTGTAATATTAGGATAACGTATCTTTAATATTCTTTGACTTTCACTATCTCAAATTATGACCACCATAGTAAAACATAGAAATATTTTATTACAAGTTGAGATGATTCTCATTCAAAAGTTTAGGTCAAAGAATCTATAGATTCAATGCAATCTCTATCAATATACCAACAGCATCTTTTGTAGAACCAGAACAACTACTTCTAAAATGAGTATGGAGCCACAAAAGACCTTGAATAGCCAAAGCAATCTTGAGAAATAACAAAGCTGGAGGTATCACAATCCCAGATTTCAAGACATACTGTAAAGCTGAAATGATCAAAACAGTATGATTCTAGCCCCCAAACAGACGTCTAGATCTATGGTACAGAATTGAAAGTCCAGAAATAAACCCTTCTTTGGAGGGTCAATTAATCTACAACAAAGAAAAAAAAAGAATATACAATGAGGAAAAGACAGTATTTTCAATAAATAGTTCTGGGAAAACTAAACAGCCACATGCAAAAGAATGAAGCCAGATCACTTTTTCACACCATATACAAAAATAAATGCAAAATGGGTTAAAGACCTAAATATAAGGCCTAAAACCATAAAATTCCTAGACGAAAACATAGGCAGCAATCTCTTTGACATCAGGCTTAGCAACACTTTTTCTAGATAGGTCTCTTCTGGCAAGGGACATAAAGCAAAACTGTTGAGACCACACAAAATAAAAAGCTTTTGCAAAGCAAAGGAAACCATCAACAAAATGAAAGGCAATCTACTGAATGGGAGAAGGTATTAGCAAATGATATATCCATTAAGGGGTTAATATGCAAAATATATAAAGAATTTATACACCTCAACCCTGAAAAAAACAAATAATCTTTTAAGAACAGGCAGTGGACCTGAATAGACATTTTTCCAAAGAAAACACACAGATGGCCAACAGACATGTGAAAAGGTGCTCAACCTCTCTAATCATTAGGGAAATGCAATTCAAAACCACAGTAAGCTATCACCCCACACTTGTCAGAAGGGCTAGAATCAAAATGATAAGAAATCACAAGCATCAGTGAGGATGTGGGAAGAAAGGAACCCTCGTGCATTGTTAGTGGAAATGGAAATTGGTACAGCTATTGTGGAAAATAATACAGAGGTTCTCAAAACATTAAAGACAGAAATATTTCTTCTTTTTTCTTTTAAAGATTTTATTTATTTATTTTACAGAGGTCACAAGTAGGCAGAGAGGCAGGCAGAGAGGTGGGGGGAAGCAGGCTCCCTGCCGAGCAGAGAACCTGATCAGGACCTGATCCAGGGTCATGACCTCAGTTGAAAGCAGAGGCCTTAACCTACTGAGCCACCCAGGCACCGCCAGAAATATCATTCAATCCAGCAATTCCACTACTGGGTATTTACCCAAAGAAAATACACACTCAGAAAGATATATGCACCTCTGTGTTTATTGCATTATTCCCAATAGCCAAGATATGAAATCAACCCAAGTATCCATCAGACAGACACACAGACACACATAGACACAGACACACAGACACACATAGACACACACACACAGACACACATAGACACACACACACACGACTGGAATAGTACTAAGGTCATCGAAGAAATGAAATCTGGTCCCCTGTGACAGCATGGATGGACCTAGAGAGTATTACCCTAAATGAAATAAGTCAGTTGGAGAAAAACAATCGCATAAGATTTCACTTACATATAAAATCTAAAAAACAAAACAAAGAAATAAACAAAAAACAGACTCTTAAATACTGAGAACAAACTCGTGGTTGTCAAAGGGGAGGTAAGTGGGAAGATGGGTGAAATAATAAAGTAGATAAAGAGGTACAAACTTCCAGTTATAAAATAAAGAAGTGTCATGGAGATTGAAAGCACAGCATAGGGAGTATAGCCAATAATATTGTAATAATCTTATATGGTGACAGATGGTGACTACATTTACTGTGGAGAGCACTGAGTAATATATAGAACTGTTGGATCAATATGTTGTATACCTGAAACTAATATAACATTGTATGTTAATTATACAATTAATTATATAATTTAATTATATTAAAATTATATAAGTTAATTAATTATATAATTTAAAAGAAAATTATATAATTTAAAAGAAAAATAAGCTTAAGCCATCTTACAATGATTTCCCTTAATTACAATTTTCTCTGCCTTAATGAACAGTTAATATTCTTTCACTTACAACACATCTATGGTCAGCTTCCCTGACTGGATTGAATATTACACCTTCCTTAATTTAGTACTACTCTCCCTAATGGGGGGCACAAAAACACAGTGTATTTGAGGATTTCCCTTTCTTTTCTTTTCTTTTTTTTTTTTTTTTTAAGATTTTATTTATTTATTTGACAGACAGAGATCACAAGTAGGCAGAGAGGCAGGCAGAGATAGAGGAAGGGAGGGAAACAGGCTCCCCTCTGAGCGGAGAGCCCAACGTGGGGCTCAATCCCAGGACGCTGGGATCACGATCTGAGCCGAAGGCAGAGGCTCTAACCCGCTAAACCACCCAGGCGCCTTGAGGATTTCCCTTTCTAACTGTAGTGTGCCAATACTACTCCAGCTCTTTGAATTAACAAAACATTCTTCTTCTTCTTTCGGTCCAACTATTAACAAGTATTCTTTTTTCTTATATTTTTCTATAAGCTTCAGCTTCTTGGCATCGACCATGTTATACTCCCAAGAGTACGGTACAGAGAGAAAAGATTCTGCACAGGATGACTTTTGTGTGTTGATTCTGACATTCTCAACTGTAAAATTGGGTTAACAATACCTGTCCTGCCTAAGTCACATGTTTTTGTAAAGACCAAACAGGGTAATGGTTGCAATAGTCAAACCTAATCTTAGAACCCTAGACTCATGGTAAGTCAAATTATTACTGCACAAACATTCTTTCTTATGCCTACCTATTTCAATCCTTCAATAGGTATTTTCTCACCAAGATTTTATATTAGCAATCATTAAAAAATAACATTGTGTATTAGATCAGATGTATTTTTGTATCCACAGTTCATGCAAATTATCTCACATAATTCTCACTAATATCCTGAATATCAGTTAGAACAGAAATTAATTTCCCCAACGTGTAGGTAAGGAAACACATGTTTCAGTAATCTGAAGGTTGACCAAGTCTGCACACACATCAAATCATAGAATAAAATTTAAATCCAGGTCTAGCTGCCTCCCAGTCTTTCCCCTCTCCAAACTCCAGCCCTATTATATACATTGTACCATGATGTTTACTATGGCGAAATGAAAACATTTATTTATGCTGTTTGGGAACTGCTACAGATCCAAAGGAGTTTCCTTTCATCCTCTACTAAAAGCTTGCACTTAAGGTCAGTGGGAAATCCATCAGATTAATAAGTTTATTCTAAGGTCTGAAGGTCTCAAGAGACTGCCGAATGTGTTAAATCTCTCACGTATATTTTCATTTTAACAGAGAGTTCCTCAGCAATTCCAGGCAATGTGCCAGCCAGGTGGTGGAGGCTTGGCTTGACATTTTTTAGCAGAGAGTTTGTAGCAGAGTCCCTCAGATCACTCCATCTGAGCCACTGTTTGTTTTTGCATTTAATAAAATAAAGGCCATGGCAGTACTTTGACATACAAATCCATGTTTCTTTAGAGCCTGTTGCTAGAAATGAAGTTACTTTTATCTCAAAAAAAATTCCTATGAGCTCTGCCACCAAAATCATGATATGAGAAACTCCCACCCCATATTTCATATTCAATGTCCTTTTCAGGCATGACTTTTGATTACATTTCAGACTTCTAATAAGGCAGGTTATATTTGATTACTTATTTTATATTAAAATATTCAAAACTATGAATGGACTATTCTTTTAAAGAGGAGAAATCAAGAGAAGCATATATTAATTGAGCTACATTGGAAGATATTAAAAAAATCCATCAGCAAATTCAGGCATCTAAATACAATGCCTGTTAGGCTCACTGTATAGGCTTCCATATTTAATACCTGAAAAGTAAGAATACAGAGTAATCAGGCAAAATTGGTAAATGTGATTAAAGAGAGTAATAAAAATAACTGATATTTATGGAGCCAGGTACTGTGCAAAGTCCTTAACATGCATTTTCTCGTGTAATCCTCTCAACAACTCAAATAAAGTGGGCTCTACCATCGTCTTGGTTTTAGAGAAGAGGAAGCTGAGGTATGTAGAGTCTAACTTGCTCAAAAGACAGACCATAATCTCAGGTGTATCTGATGGACTGTGAAATTTATTTTCTCTTGTGCTATGTTATATGTGCTCCCGGCAAAAAAATAGCATGAAAGCTGATGGAGAGAAGTTTCAAGCCCATTTTAAAAAGAGGGAAGATAAAATTGCACTCATTTCAGAATGCTGTCTCCTTATGTATAAGGAGCTATCCATGGTGCTTGCAAGTCCAAAATAACAGAAAACATATGTAAGACTTTGGCATTCATTTGACCTGTCACATAGGGCAAGTCCTCTACATATCACTAGTACATTGTGATACGGGTTTGAATTTTGCAATGTAAAATAAAAAAATCATTTGATTGATAATAGGCAGCAAGAACAATGACCAGACAACTAAATCTTGGCAGGGGCTATAACGGTGGTGTTATACATACCAACCTAACTGAACACTGCGAAAGTCTGCACATGGGAAGTTGCAGGGCATTTCCATCTCTTTTCCATACTGCTTGCTTATTCTTCTGAGTTTAGGGTCTCCTCTTATTTTATAACCTAAATGGCACTCGCTTTTCAATCTTCAGCTTTAAGACTTCCCTGGCAATTGACTCTTGGAATGACCATCTTTATTCTAATCCTGCTCTTTGCGTCCAATTTAGTCACACAGACTTTGCATTTTATTGTCTCGTGTTGTAGATGTTAAGAATGTAAGCCCTTTAAGGATAGGGGCTATTTTTCTCTTTCACCTTTCACACATTTCCTAGTAATTCTACACATAAGAGTAGACATTCAAACACATTTTTTAGAAGTTATTTTTGGATGTCTCTGAATATAAAAACAAGCCACATGGTTCACTTAAAAAAGAAGAGCTGACATTTAGGTCAGTTAAAGTCTAAGATGCTGTTAGGTAGATATCAAAATGACTAAAATTAAAAAGACTGAAAATGCCAATTGTTACTCAGTGTATGGAGCAACTGGAACTCTCATTTATTATTGGTGGGAAACCAAAATGGTTAAGATAACAGAACTACTTTATTAAAAATTCTGGCATTTTTAAAATAAAATTAACATAGTCCTCCTTTATGACCTAACAAGTCTACTACTAGGTATTAATCTAAGAGAAACAAAGATATATTTCCACAAAATATTTATACCTGAATGTTCATTATTGGACTATTCATCATAGCCCCAAGTTGGAAACAGCCTGGTTTTCCATCAAATATAGTAGATACACAAGCTAGAATATTTGTGGGTTGTAATATTATCTAGTAATACAAAAGAAAAAATAACTATTGAAATTCACAACATGGATGGATCTCCAAAAAATGCTAAATAAAAGAAGCCTTATACACACATGCACATACACACAAAATCTTAATATATGATTCCACTTAAGTGTGATCCTAGAACAGGCAAACCTGGGTTATAGTGGAAAATAATTAGAACAATGGCTGCCTCTGAGAGATGGAGTTGAGAATCCACTCATATAGGAAAGCATACGAGGGAACTTGGGGGGTGATAGGTGTTCTGCATGTTAACAAGGAATTAGGTTGCACAGGTAAATATGGTTGTCTGAACTCATCGAAAGATATCCAAAAGATGTAAGCCTTTCATTGTATAGAAATTTTATATTAAAAAGCATAAACACATCTTGAACTCTAGTTATTAAGATGCATAGTGAAGTATTTGTACTGATGTCTCCAACCTATATTAAAATAGGATATATCAAAAAATAAGATAGATTGTTGGAAACAGAGGAATGCATAGGTATATAGTTAATTGATGAAACAAAGATAGTAAAATATTTGTTGCAGAATCTAGGTGGTAGGTATTTGGGTCTTCATGATAAAAATGTTTTAGTTTTCTCTGTGATTTATTTTTTATTTTTAGGTTTTTTTAGTTTTCAATGTGAATTAAAATGCTCATAAATGAGTGTTAAATGTTAGAAATAAAATCAATAAACACAAACACATATATAACAATCTCAGCCACTCCCTGGTTGGGTGGAATTAATATTCATTTTGATCTTGCCTGTGAGTGGAAAGGGAATCATTAAGAGAATTGAGACTGCCTGACAATCAGTAGACATAAGTCTTTATGTATACATATCACCTATGTATGTATTTCTCTCTCTCTCTCTCTCTCTCTCTATATATATATATATATCTGTATCTGTCTATATCTATGTTCATATGTATATATGATAGAAGCACAGTATCACTGAATACTTTGGCAAGCCTGTCAGATCAGAAAGATGTGTCTGAAGGAAACTTTTATCCCAACCTATTCTTGAGTTTGAAGCCCTGTCACCCCATGTCTTTACTTCGAAGAATGTGATTTATGTACTACCTGAATTGGAATCACTTGGAATACTAAACCTGCAGACTTCAAGACCTACTCTATTTGTTCTAAGAGGCTGGGTTCAGAAATCTGTTCTCCTAGCAATTCTCATGTCCTTGGAGTTTAGATCACCTCTTGTGGTGAATAAAGAGATAAAATTTTTTATTCTTATGCATTAGGAATTTTGGTTGAGAAGCAGTGCCACCAACTGTCAGTTTAGCTCATGTACCAGTCAACGATATGGTGTTCATATTTCTGGATGTGGGGTATGAGAATAGAAAAGAGAGGAACAATTGGTAGCTATGGGGGTAGTTGGCAGAAAGAGATCTATCTTTGGAGTGCATTCTGATGGACAGATATAATGATAGGATGTACCGGAGGGAAATGAAACTCCCATTCTTAGTAACTACCTTGTGTAGTTAGAAAGGCATAGTATCCACTCTGTTAAACCTCCGGTCTGAGAGGGAAGATCTCATAATGTACCCTGAGATAGTTCACAATCTAATGAGAGGAAAAGGATAGATTGAGAGGGAAGGAAGGAAGGGGGGAGCAGGGAGGAGGGAGAGGGGGAAGGAGGAGGGAGGAGGGAGGGGGGAGGGGGGCGGGAAGGCAGGAGGGTGAGAGGAACCTCTGAAAAGGATATGAATGCTCTAAAACTACACTGTACATGAATTGCTCTATCTAGTATTTTCCTGGTTAAATTTTGAAGCTGCCCCCACCCCCACCCCACCTGTTCTAGTAATAGAAAATTCAGTCTCAGTATACCAAGAGGAGGATGAAGTCACATTGCCACTGCTCTTCACTGCCACAAGGTGTCACTGTTGACTCTGGTCTTCTCCATACAACAGAACCAGAATGCCCAGTATACAGAATGCCTGCCTAAACCATAATCCTATAGTCAGTTGTGATTCTCTGAAGGACGATTAGCTCTCTCTCTCTCAGTCAAGGGTCACAAACTGGTTGCCTGTGGACCAAACTAAACTGTCAGAAGTGGTTTATCCGGCAGCACAGGTTTCATGGCAAGCGTTATCGTCTCTCAGTTTCATACCAGCCTGATACAAATCTTGATAATGACTGACAGGCAGCACTTTGGCTCGCAATCCTGATCCTGGTGCTAGACTTAATCGAAGAAGCCCAGTGGTTTGCCTCTCATATTATGGATCTATGAACTTGGTATTTCCAGGTGATGCATAGCCTGTTCTCAGAATTCTGTTCTGAAAGAGGAGTTCATCCCCCTCTCTCCTCAGAGATCCGTGCCAGGAGCTAGGTAGTTTCTCATTTAATCTCTTGACACAGAAAAGACCCGCCTGAATTCTTTTTTGAACAATCACCTATACCTCCTACATTTCTAAGAGTGATTATTCTCAGTGATCACAAATGTTTTCAGAGATATTTGATGGTAGCAAATGGGGGTGCTCACCTTCAATGACTCAAATCAAACTGAATTTCCTGACATCTCTGCTCTCTAGAGATTATCTTTGGCTGGGTTGCCTACCCACGACATAGATACAAACTATTATCTCTAAATACCAATTCCTAGAATGACATATTAGTAGATCTAATAGAATTGTTCTCAGATTTATTGTTTCATGGACTGGTGAGTCTTTCTTCAGTGCGGGGGACAATATAAAGTTGTCAGAGAATTTTAAAATTCTGCCACGTTAGCACATTTAAAAACATCTATCACCATAATTTTATGAGGATGATTATAAACACTTCTGTGATGAATATCCCTATCATAAACCATTATGTACAATGGCATGTATATTCCTAGGGTGAATTCCTACTATTAGAATTTCATACTTTTATTGCTGTTGTGAAGAAAATGTTTCTATTTTATGTTGTAGTTTATTATTATTGCTATGGTGCTATTATGCAGTTACTGATTTTTTTCCCTTTATACTATAACTGGATGGCTTTTAAACAGTTTTATAATATAATGACTTCTGAGCTAATTATTTTCTATTTGAGCTGAGTCTCCCAGGCAAACTGAGTTTTCAAAGTTTCCCACACAAACTGAAGCAGCATTTTGAGCAGAATGAGTCTGACATCAGTATTTATTCTCTTTTTAGAGTCATTTATTACCTTCACCTAAATTATGATCCCTTCAGGTTGGAAAAGATGAACAATAATGTGCAGAGCTGTACCAAGCCAGATAAATATCTATACTTCACCTCAACAGCTCTCAGGTGAAGCTGAGATTACTTCACCAAACAACTAAAATTTCACTAACAGTGATATCATTAATTCATTTGCATTAGTGTGAATGCTTTTTCTGTCTTTCTGTTGTTCTGAGGAGGGAGTTTCCATAAACAGTCTGCCCACACTTTAACTCATTCTTCCAAAGTAGAATATTAACTATGAGTGGGAGACAACTGCCCTGCTCACAGTAGACTCTCTTCTTCCCACCCTCCCTCCGTTCTGCATCCCTCTCTTCTCCCTGGGGCCAGCTGCTCATAACATGTGCCCCTACAATTTTTACAGGGACCTGCCATTGAGCAAGGCCCATGGTTTTCCAGAGCTTGCAAGTAGTTAAAAAAAGTCCAATTCTGGGGGTGCATGGGTGGCTCAGTGGGTTAAAGTCTCTGCCTTTGGCTCAGGCCATGATCCCAGGGTCCTGGGATCGAGCCCCGCATTGGGCTCTCTGCTCGGCAGGGAGCCTGCTTCCTCCTCTCTCTCTCTGCCTGCCTCTCTGCCTGCTTGTGGTCTCTGTCTGTCAAATAAATAAAAAAAATCTTTAAGAAAAAAGTCTAATTCTGAAGTTCAATATTAGAATTTCCATCACTGCCGTACAAAAACGTCATATTTTTAAAAAAATACTTCTATCAGCAAACTGGTGCAGCTATGGTAGAAAACAGTAGGGAGTTTCTTCAAAAAGTTAAAAATAGAATTATCCTACAATCCAGCAATCATATTACTCGGTATTTACCCAAAGAATAAAAAAAAAAATCTGATTCAAAGGGATATATGCATCTTTATGTTTATAGCAGCATTATTCACAATAGCCAAGATATGGAGGCATTGTTCATTGATTAGATATGGATAAAGAAGATGTGATACACACACACACACACACACACACTATCATATATATGAATATATGTATCTCATATATTCATATATATATGTATCTCATATATTCATATATATATATGTATCTCATATATTCATATATATGATAGAATATTATTCAGCTATAAAAAAGAATAAGGGGCACCTGGGTGGCTCAGTGGGTTAAGCCTCTGCCTTCGGCTCAGGTCATGATCTCAGGGTCCTGGGATCGAGCCCCACGTCAGGCTCTCTGCTCAGTGGGGAGCCTGCTTCCCCCACTCTCTCTGCCTGCTGCTCTTCCTACTTGTGATCTCTCTCTGTCAAATAAATAAATAAAATCTTAAAAAAAAAAGAATAAAATCTTGCCATCTGCAATGAGATGGGTGGAGCTAGACAGTATAATGCTAAGCAAAATAAGTCAATCAGAGAAAGACAAATACCATATGATCTCACCTATATGTGGAATTTATGAAACAAAACAAATGAACAAAGGGAAGACAAAGAAAAAGAGGGAGACAAACCAAGAAACAGACTCTTAACTATAGAGAACACACTGATGGCTACCAGAAGGGAGGTGGGGGAAGGGGAAGAAACTGTGAAACAGATGATGGGGATTAAGGAGTACATCTGTGATGAGCACCTGGTGTTGTGTGCAATGTTAGATCACTACATTGTACACCTGAAATTAATATAACACTGTATGTTAACTAACTGAGATTAAAATAAAAATTTTAAAAATACTTATATCAGTAATAAAGCTGATTCCTCCAGATTCCTCTGGAGGTCACTTCCTTCATCCCCTGCCTCCAGGCCAGGAACTATATCAAACTCATCCCAGACTGGGATGTTTTCATCTTCACCTGTTTTCCGTGGTAGCCTAGCTTTAATTAGTTAGAAACTTAGTTGGGGTTAAGGTGGATCTTAATTTTGCTCCTCTTTTCGTCACCAATAATTCATAGATTCAAAAGACACATAAATATACATACATGTATATATGTTTATATATGTACATACACATATATCAGGCCAATTTTGAGAACTGCGTGTTAGATTTAGAAGACGGATTACGGGTTGACTCAGCTGGAGATACAGGACACATAGAATAGAATATACAACATGGACTCCATAACAAAAATGCTGAATGGATCTGTAGAACAGGAGTATCAGTAGAGGTTATGTGAAGACAAATAGGGAAAAAGCTGGTAGGAAAATAAAAGTTTTAAATAATATTTTAAAACAGAGAGGATTTTTGAATAGCAGAATAAATAAAGGGCCTAATTTTATGTCAGTAACTCTTAGAGATTTCAGCTGTTCATTAAAAGATCTACCAAAAGAGTGACTATCCCAAATGGCAAAGCAAATATGCCTATTCTTAGGGTTTGTCAAGGCACTAACTGTCCCAGTGTGGCTGCATTCACCCTGAACCTGCAAACACCCTGGGTTTTACCAATGTCATACACTAAATTTTCAGTTACTTTACATAAACTATTAGGTATACTCTTGTGATCCAGGAACATCATGAAGTAACAAATAGTGCTTATAGTTGACAATACACCCTGGTTTCAAACAATTTTAAAAGCAATATTCCAGAAGGCCACAAGATGGGGGTATTCCTGCATACCAGCAAATAACCTAAAGTAGTGCAATAAACTCAAAGTTGGGCTTTGACCAATAAGGTCACATGTGAGTACTTAAATTTAAATGCATTAAAATTAAATAAATGAAAAATTCAGCTCCTCTTTTGCACTAACCACACAGCATAAACTTAGCAGCCTTATGAGGTTAGTGGTTATTGGACAATGCAGAATAAAACATTTCTATAATTTCAAAATTTTCTACTGATTTTTTTTTCAATTAAAGAATGGGGAGGCTTTACAGAATGCGGAATCTTCCCATTATTTATAACACTAACAAGTGGAAGAATTTTAAATGTCCGGCAATAGAACTTTGGTCATCTGAGTTGTAATATAAGCACATGCTAGAATAGTACATAGCCATTAAAAATAGTATCTTCTTAGAATATGTAGGGATGCTGATGATATTTAAGGACAAAAGAGAGGAATTAAAAACATGTATATATTTATAAATATATGTATCCATATATAGGAATATATGATATAATTCTAAATACATATATATATATTTACATAGAAAGAAAGAAAGAGGTCATAATATTGTCAGTGATTAACTGTGGGTACTGAAATTATTAAGGATCTTATTTTCTTCTTTGAACTTTATCTTATTTTTAATCTTTTTCCAAGATCAAGAAAAAAATATCAATAACAGAAGAAACTATAAAAATAATGTAGAGCTTTTAGGACTTGAGCAAAAGCTAAAGTGAGTTTTGGAAGATTATGGTACTTCACTTAAAAAAAAAAACTTTAAAGTTTTTTACTCATGTAAAGTTTTGTATATGCCTATAAATACTCATACGCATAAACGGTTTGCATACTTCTTGCCACCAGGGCAGTTTGTAAATCTGTAATTTGTACCATGTCACTGAGGCCTACTAGGGAGTTGAGTGGGCTCCAGATTCTCCCTCTAGGGCTGCACCTGTTTAACACTTGAGCCCAGTGTTACATCCATTTATTCATCAGGAAGCAAATCAATGTCAGAGAAGTTCCAAATGAAGGTCTTCTCCGTGTGTCTATTGCTATTCCTTAACTACACACATTCTTTTCTCACGGGCTCTTTCGGAAACTGGTTGATATTCATAAAGACTCCAGTATCTGGCTTATGAAAGGAAGCTCAGACTTTCTGCATTCATTTGCTTCTTCCCTCCACTTTCCACCTGAAGGCAGGGTAAGGAAAGCCCAGGGTACACCAAAGGCAGCTTGCTCTGGGGGGCTGGCCGGCCTGGCTGGCCTTGGAACCCTAACAACTTCCAGCCTTATGCTTTCAGCTTTCTGGCTTCACTTTTCTGATTTGTAAAATGAGGGTAACATGGAGAATTCTTGTGGAATTATAATAATTTAAGCAAAGTACCTAAATCACAGAAGGAATTTAGGTATTTTAGTTGTTATTATGCAGATGTGCATTCATTAACCAAAAATAATCCTCTTTTTTCCTCCTTTCATCAAATATTTTGAGCCAGTGAGGGACTTTATATTATCTGGCTAGGAGATAGGCTATGTTTAATCTCTGTGTAGCTGTAGGTGTCAGAGTTTGTCCTGCTTCAATCAATTGTAATCCTCTCTTAGTTCGGTGTGCTTCAGTGTTTCAGACCCAGAGGCCATGGAAAGATTACTGGTGGGGAAATGAATAGTTTGCTTTGCTAAAATGAGAGGGGGAGACTGTAAGAGATGAGATAGAAACAAAACCATGGAGCTTCCTCAAGCCAATCAAATCTGAAAAGAGTACCTAAATTTGTAGCTGGGACTCTTAGATGGGGAGCAGGGAGACATAGAAACACGAATTAGTATTGGAAGGAAAATAATTTGGGGGTCTTCAAGAGAAAGATCAGATCATTTTAGTTAGAAATAAATGAACTACATTGTATTTTCTTGGCATATTTAAAAGTAATGAATATTTGCAGGTGTAATACATATCTTTCTTTTTATTCATACAAACCTGTAACTACATCTGATGTTTTCTTTTATTTAAAATTTATTCTCAGTTTATTGGGTTTTTAGGAAAAATTATTTCTTACCATTTGCAAATACTTTCAAATACTTTTTTGGGCATGTAATATATGTATGTATGTGTTGTAAATCCTGATCTGGATCTCTAGCATGTAGTGCAGACCTGACCTGAATTTTGCTTAAAAAACAAACAAACAAAAAACCCCCAAATAATTTGATTATGTAATCCCAAATTGAGCACCTAGTTATATCATCTGGTGTCGGACTCCGGTAGGTTTTGCGGGCCGACAGGCACGAGGAGAGCGTCCGGGCCAGCCGGTAGCATCCCTTGGGGCTGAGCGGGATGGCGAGTGTCCCGAGTCCAGGCGCATTAACGAACCACACCAGACTCGGGGATCTATCGAAGCAGGATCTCACTTTATTGAGTGGGGTTGCAGCTTATATTGGGTAGGGGATGGGAAATGAGGTCAGCGAGGAGAGAGCCTATGGGGTTTGGTTACGTAGTCAGTAACTGGGTAGGGTGTGTTGGGCGAGAGGAGGAAATATCAGAGATATGCGGAACCGAAACCGCCACGTTGGCGCCAATACTGCCACGGTGGCGCCTTTTCTAGCCGGAAGAGAAGGCAGGCCAGCGCCATCTTTGCTGTGCCCAACAATCTGGTAGAAGCAGCTGATAATTCTAATTCCCATTGTAAATCACTTTACAATACACACCCACACAGACTACCAAAATATCTGTTAAGTAGGCAAAAAAGAGCTTTTAAACTTACCACACCAAGGCTAAGCATCTTTTGTAGCAGAACCAGTGGTTGGTCAAAAGGGAAAATGTAGGGAAGGGTGCTTCTGGGACTTCCAGTGCCTGGGCTAGATTATTTGAAGCCCACCATGGCAGGGAGCTGATGTAGCTGGGTAGCTTGTGATGTTAATAGTTTTTAGTTGATGGGCTGGGGGTTAAGGGTCTTCAAGGGAGCCTTGAAAAACAAATCTGTTCACTTGATTTAATAAGGAATTTTAATTATCTTCCAGGAGCAGGTTGTTTTCTGGCATAGCTAGTTAACTATAGACACAAGAAAGTATTCCTGGTCCCAGTATTGTATAATATATATCAATGCTCTCAGTTCTCATTTTTGCTGAAAAAAGGTAAGATTCAGACTCTCAAAATTATAAAAACTGAACTTGTATTAAAAGATTATATTTTACTCATTTAATGAGAGAATCAGGCAAATGTTATAAACAACTCAAAGAAAAAGATTAAAAAGACAAATATATATTAAAAGTAAAGGAACTGAATCGTATCAGGATGCAAAACTGATGTTTCCACCAGAGGGAAGTCACTCAAAACCTCCACTGGATAAGACAGAGTTTGCATGTCTAGTAAATTAAAGAGTCATAAAATAGGTGAAAGACAATAATTGAGACTAGAATCCGATAACTCAGAAGGGCTGTGTCATTTGTAGAGAATACAGATGTGCTATATGTGGAGAATACATAGTTTTCCATTGAAAGTTTTTTCTACATTGGCATCCTTTCAAGATATTTATTATTAGCTCACATCTACCTGAGTTTATTATGACCCATACTTACATCTTCCTCTCATCCATAATGAGTATCATTGCCAAATGCCTTGATGAGGGGGGATCTCTGTTTCTACCATGCATCTCTGACTTACCCATCTAGGCTCTGTCAAAGAAAAAAAAATGGAGTTACTCTAAGGTCATTCCTGATAAGCCCCTGTTTCCATTTCTCTGCATTCACCAATTAAATCTGAAATAATTTCTTGTCATAGCACAGGTTTCAATGGCAAATCAAGACAGCTTACAGTGATCATGGAGATGGAGAAATGGAGAGGGTCCTGGACTAGAACCAGATACACTGACTAACACAGAAAAAGCCTAAAATAAGATGTGTGGCTTGAGTGACTGCCCACATTTAGCTGGAAGAGTAGAAAGTATCCAGTGGGAAGAGTGATTACACCAAGATCACCCCAAATCACACAGCTAGTTAGCCACAGAGCCTGGCATTCAAATGCTGGCCTAATTCCAAATACATACACTTTCCAATTCTTATATTCCTTCTCTTCTCATTTGTTTTTCTTAATACTCTCCATACTAACAGGAATATAGGTTTTGATAAAAGATTTGTCCTCCTGATTAGATGGGCCTAACTCTAGCAAACATATCCTTTCTCATCTAGGCAAGATGGACTTTGTTCCCAGCCCTGAACCTATTCTGGGAAAATCTTGAAATGTTTCGAAACCCCAGATATTATTCATTCACATCCATTGCAGAGCCCGTCTATCGCTTGTGAAAGAAGAAATTAACCAGATAATTAAATGATTTTATTCAGGTTACTGCAATGGAGAAAAGTGCATCATTAATGAACATTTAAATGATGAACACTTTAAACACAAGGGCCCTGAAGATATCGAGGCCAATAGACAGGAGTCATCCATTTCATCTGTAAGTCTGTGGGAGTCAGGAGAGAATGGAGACTGGTCTTGTCTTCAAATATGTGAGGGCAAACTAATTTCTTTTGGTCAAACATTGAAAAACAGAAGGATGGGAGAATTTCTTAACTATCACTGCTTCAAGGGGCACAAAGCTGAGGTAAAGTTCAGTACCATCCGACTCAAACCTTTTTTCTCTATCCCAAATTCCGAAAGAAATGCTCTCTAAACACTGCGGTTCTTTGGTGCCCTACTGGGGTCATTATGTTCCTGATACGCCTTCCCCAACCTCTTCTGATGTTCTCATTCATTCTCTTTGAGTTGTAAGAAATAGGCAATAGCCAGCAGATTTGACAAAGGAGATTTTCATCACAGACTAGATGCATCCCCTGACTGGCCACATCAGGTGAGCCCACATGAGCTATGAAAAGCCCTCCACCACCCCAACTTGTTCTTTATGCTTAGGTCAGAAACCACTTCCTTCCTAAATGTTCCTGCTGTCTGTCTTACTCTTCCATTCTATCTAGACATCTGCAAAATCTTATTGTTTTTTGGGAGGGGATAATCCCAATGCTGGTAATTTGGGCTTCAGGTACAAATGAGCCCACTGTGGTCCCAACTTCTCTGTGACTCTCATATTCTCATTCTGTTCAATGCCAAGGCAAATCTTACAATTTCCTCAAAGTAGAAAGTGGATGGGAGTTTACTTCTGGTTCTCCCTACTTTAAGGAATAGGTTTAGAGGGTTCCATGTTTAAAGAAGTAGAGTCTTTTACTAGACATTCACCGTAAGGGAGACCTGGGCTTTGAAATTCCTATTTAGCATTCATGAATTCTGTAGTCCTGCCCAAAGAAGTGTTCATAATGGATGTTCAGTTTTGCCTTTTTTGCAATGTCCTTAGGACAAAAGAAGTTTAAATGCTCAGGTTATAGATTTCACTGAGATTTGTTTTAATAATTTTTTACCACTTTGTCATATGTTTGATGTTTTAAGATGTTTCTCATAGCTTATTTGGCATTTTTAATTGATTTCCCTCAAAATGTTTGTCTAAACAAAGCATTCTGCCACATTACCAAAAATGGAAGCTCCACTGGACCTTGTAAGGGAAGAGATGTGATACTATCATTGATTTTTAGGATACATTCAGTTGATAGGAAGAGAAAACACTAATACTAGCTAATGCAACAACTGATCATATAACTAAGATTAAGGTGGCCTTCAGGAGTTGTCTGATCAGGGCTCTATCTTGGTTTCTCCATGATTTCCTTGACTCTCTTCTTTTCAGTGTATTGGACTCATCTACTAGCTGGTTTTATGCAAATAGTGCTAAAATTAACTGTATTACATCTTGCTCACAGTTATGGGGAAAGGAGGGCCTCTTCCATCAAGCCCAGAACTTAACACTTTGTCTCAAAGATTCAAGTGATGTTAGCTAATTTAAGGTCATCCTGAAGCTGATTAGGTTTAGCTAATAGGTATAGCAAATAGGGCTCTCCTGAATGAAGCTGGGGCTATATCATTGTCATTCATATAACAAAGTTGTTATACAAAGAGAGGAAGAAATGGGATATTCAGGAGATGATCAGAATGGCAGAGAAGGTAGGTGACAAGAATAGGAATGCTTTGGAGGCTTGAAGTGTAAGAGAAAAGAATTAAAGGAACAAAAAGGTGCATAAAGAGAGAACTCATAATTTTGTCAAAGACTGACACTATTTATCATCTGGTTATGGAGATGTAATTGCAGTGAAATATATTGGTCACGTTGCTTCAGATTAGAGTCCTGCTTTTTATTAAAGGCACTTGTCAAGGTTTTTTCCTTATTAAAACATTACTAGAAGGAACGTTTTCCCTTATTTGTTGAATTCTCACTCAGCAAGGGGTACTCTTCAGGTCCTAACACAGGTCTAGGCACTTTCTGTAAGGGGGTAGGTTCAATACTGAAGTGCTTGCTTGCAAATGTCTATAAAATAAACACCTGGTCAATGAATGGAAAAAGAAGCAAAGAAACACTGATAAGAGAAACTCTCCACTGTCACTGATGTTTTTACAATCTAAAATCTGCTTTTGAAAAGAGATCTGAAGCTTTCTGCTTTTAAAAAAAAAAATAATTTAATGAGTTTTTTTTTAATTAAAGACTTTTATTTATTTATTTGACACAGAGAGAGAGTGAGCACAAGCAGGGAGAGCAGCAGGCAGAGGGAGAGGGAGAAACAGGTTCCCCACTGAGTAGGAAGTCCTATGTGGGCTGGATCCCAGGACCCTGGGATCATGACCTGAGCTGAAGGCAGACCCTTAACAGACTGAACCACCCACGTGCCCCTTTTTGCTGGTTTTAGCTTCTTGGGATCCTTAAGAGGCAGCAGATAACCGAACCTTTGAAGTCTAAAGGGAGAAAAAGAAGAAAGCTCCAGGTATTTAAAACCACATGCACCAAAAATACAGGGAGGCCTCAGACAAATTATTTCATCTCTCTGAACCAGTTTAACATCTGCAAAATGATCAATGTGTTTTTAATGTCAAAAATTCGATCATCTTTGGCTTTTCAAGGTGTATGAAATTGTGTTGGGCAGAGGTTTCATGGGCAAGTATGCTTTATTTCATTATACTGCCTGCTCCTGTATCGTGCTCCACCAAGCAGTGAAAAAATGTCTTCACTGTCAATGAAGGCTGCCAAGGGAAACAGGATCTAATGCTTAGGAAGTGTCTGGGTCATATCATCACTTCAATCTTTCCTGTTGAAAAGTGAATTACAGTAATGAGCTCTTACGTATACAATCAGGCTAAAGAAATGGGAACAGCATGCTGGTTAACTAAAGACTCCTCTGTACCTTAACAATCTTCTTTATGACTAGACTGAAGTTTTCAGGACCCAAATATTCTACTGTTTCTCAAGGGGCTGTTCTGGTGATCTAGATGATGTGTAACAAACCACCACAAACTGAACTACAATGGCCATTTATTATTGCTACCTTTCACAGTTCTGGGTGTTGACCAGGCTTAGTCAAGCAGTTCTTGCTTGGAATTTTTGTCATTTTGAAGACTTTTTTTGTTCCTGTCCTTTGGAAGATTCAAATGTCTGTAGGCAGGAGGAGCTAGGGTGCCTCAGAAATATCTCTCTGTGTGGTCTCTCCATATGGTCTTTCCAGCATGGCAACCAGGGTAGCTGACCTCTTCCATGGAAGCTCTGACTTGCACAAGCACGTGTCCCAAGAGGAAGTCAGGCAGAAGTCTTATGACATTTGAGGACCCAGCAGAAGTCAGCAGAGTCAGCCATCTGAGTACATTCTAATCTTCAGAAAATCTAAATCATTGAAAACATATTCAAGAAAGAGAAATTAAACACCACCTCTTGGTGACTAGAATATCAAAGAATTCTCAGGCATGTTTTAAATTCTCCACAAAGACTGTCATTTCACCATAAGAAATTCATTATTATTATTTCTAATTCTGATGGGCTTTTCAAGACTCTCATAACCAAGGCAAAATGGTCCAGAATTAGAGCTTCATCCATTATCAATTCCTTATTTAACTAGGAATGAGCATACAAATCCATGAGAAGTAAGCATCAGGAGCATTAGTAGTAGGGAAAACATTCCTATGGCAGGGAAAGCAGAGGACTACAAGTGGGTATCAAAGGGAGCAAGGTGACTGATTCAGATGCAACTGCCAGAAGGCAAAACAAACAATGTTAGCAAGGCATTCCTGGGTGCTAGCTCTGGTTGTGCCACTGGACCTTAATGTGAGCTCAACTGGCAAGTTACTTCACCTCTTAGGCATGCTTCCTCATTTGTAAAATACAATATTGAATCAGATAATTTCTATGGTTCCTTCTGGTTATAACATCTTGCAATCCCATTATTATTGCTTTAGATGCTGAAACATCCTCTTAATAGGACAGAAATTAAGTCTTGACCTTTGGCTATTAACATCATCTGTGCCAACATTTAATAAGTTGAGATGAATCACTGATGGTGAAAGACACCATAGCCAGGATGTCAACAGACAACTCACTCACGTGACAACAAGAGATAACTGCCATATTTTACACGATTCAAGTGAATCATAAAAGAAGAAATAACCCATGTAAGGCTTCACTGGAGGTAAGTAGTCAAAAACATATTGCTTTATTTGATACTCAGATACTACCTCCCAGTTTGATTATAGTAAAGGAAAAGTATAATTTAAGAGCACTCATTAGTGTAATTTTAAGAGCATTGGTAAGGGCTTCAATTCTCAAAGGGAGGATTCCAAGCCTTGGTGGCTTTTTGTTCAGCAGTGCATGCCACTTAATGTGTTTCTGGGTATGCTCAATATAGGTAAAAATTGTATTTCATTGAAGTACACTGTCCATAGCACACCCTTATGGGAAGTCTGGTTCCAAGCCTTTTCATTATCTTCAAGCTATTTTGCACCACTTTTTAAGTTGCAGGTAACTGATGAATATGCAAACTCTGTCTTGTCCAGTAGAGACTCTACTGACTTCTCCATTTTGGAAAAACCATGTTGCCTCCATTTGCAATTCAATTCCTTTATCTGTTTGTGCTTTGTGGTGTTTCTCCTGGACCAGTTCCCTTATATTACATGAATTAATGAAAATCTTTAAAATGTGTTCATTTTTATATCTGTGGGAGAGTTATGATTTTTGCCATTTTCTGAAATTATCATTTTTTAAAAGATTTTATTTATTTATTTGTCAGAAAGAGAGAGAGAGAGGGAGAGAGAACACAATCAGGCAGAGTGGTAGGCAGAGGCAGAGAGAGAAGCAGGCTCCCTGCTGAGCAAGGAGCCCGATGTGGGACTCGATCCCAGGACCCTAGGATCATGACCTGAGCCAAAGGCAGCAGCTTAACTAGCTGAGCCACCCAGGTGTCTCTGAAATTATCTCCCCCCCCCTTTTTTTTCTTTTCTTATTTATTTATTTACTTATTTATTTAATAAATGTATAATGTATTTTTATCCCCAGGGGTACAGGTCTGTGAATCACCAGACTGTGAAGTGCGAAATTATCCTTTAACATGAGGTTGGACCTGGGCTTAATTTAAAATTGTGATTAGGGAAAGACTGAAACTGCTCTCTATTAGCAATGGATTTTGGAGATTGAGGACTGGCAGGTTTAGAAAAGGAGAAGACAAGCAACCACAGAGCTATGGGAAGAGGGGCAAGAGCCAACTAATGTGGTAGCCTACGAGGCTGGAGAGAGGAAGGAGGTGAAGAGTAGAGTGGGGCAGGAGAAGATGGCCGAGGAGACGAAGGAGTTCTACCTGGAAGAGGGAATTAAAAAACGTTAAAGATGGTACTAGTAAACCATGTTGGTCTAGGTTTGTCATGATTTGGTGGATCTTTTTCTATTATCTCAAAGCATTGGTAGTAAATGACCACACCCAAAGCTTTTCAATCATAGAATGCTGCGGGATGAAGTAAGGGCATATTGTATTCCATGTCAGGAGCAATGTGAGAACTGATGCTAGGCTATGTGACAGCTGGGATGCAGGTTGTCGTAAAGAAGAAAAGAAAAAAACACAAAACAAAGCAGAAAATCAGAAGCCCTCCCACCCTCAAAACTTATAGGAATATTGAGGGGTTTTTGCCTAGTACAAGGAATATAACTTTCAACTTTGTTACTATAATATGAAAGAAAGTGGCACTTTCAGAAGGAAGATAACTATGTTGACATGAAGATAACTAAAATTTAGGTTAAAAGAGAACTTATGTTTCCAATAATGGTACTTCAGAGAACCTTTCTTCTCAGGTCAGTTAGGAAGTGTGAAAACTTTTAAATAAAATCTACTTGAGGAAACTGAAGAGCTAAGAACTGTAGAGAATAAGCCAACACCCAGGAGATGTTGACTTGCAGAGATGAGAGTGTGGTACTGAGACCTCTTAGCCCAAGGGCACCAGATAATTCCAGAAAAGAGATGAAGGCAACACGTGGTAACCTCCCAGGGCTGGAGTGCCAAAACTTGGAGTAAAACCAAACTCATGCTTTAGTTTGGACCCTAAAGGTTATATCTCAGAACTCAGAGTAAACCAGAAGTTAGCCAGCCCTATCTTCTTGGAGGTCAAGAAAAGATCAATATTTGAGGTTGGATTAGGGTGGTCATATTGTTGCTTATGGGAGAGCAGGACCTTAGTGGGTAAAAGAGACAATATAAACAGGGACATGCCTAACTGCGAACAGCTCTAGGCGAGCAGCAAAGACACTTATTCCCGCCATGGAACGTGCTGAAAACAGTACATGCTGAAAACAGCAATGATGGTAGATAAGATAGCTAGGCCTGCTGAGGTCAGTGCTCCCATCCTTGGCAGCCCCCTAGTTAATGCCTCACTGGATCCTTGCTAACAGGATACAGTTAGTTCCCTGCTGACTCTCACATGACTGCTTTCTTGAGTTGTTTTTACCACCCTGCTTCTGCATACTTTACATTCTACGATAGGATAACAAAACTGAGAGTCCACCAAGACTCCCCGCCTCGCCTCTTCTTGCCTGTGCCTGGCTGTGCAGCCCCTTTGGGCCTCGCTTTGTTCCAAGTTATTGGACTTGAGTAATCATTTCTGCTCTCCACAAGGGCACTTCGTGGCAGGTGGTGGCCCAAGAAATCTGGCAGAAGCAAGCAAAATGCTCTCTGAAGGAAGATAATCATCCTAAATTCAATTTTTTTTTCTATAACCAATTTTTATGATCTGGTTTTTTAGCAGGTTAGGAAAAGGAGACTCCCTTAATCTGATAAATGGTATCTAAAAAGCCTAAACAAAACAAAACAAAACAAAAACCTTCAGCAAAATGATACTAAATGATGGAAGGTTGTACTAGTCATGGATTTAATTATTTGCAGCTTAAATTGATAGAACTTTCTTTGTCTTACAAAATCACAGGTCTGGAAGTAGATGGCTGCTGGCATTGGTTCAGTGACTCCAAGAAGTTAGGGCCGGTATCTCTGTGATTCTTGGAAGAAAGCAGGATCAAATAATGGTTAGGACCACAGCTTCTGCCACCAGACAGCCTTGGTTCAAATCCTGACTGCACCATTTCCTAGCCACGTGACCTTGGACAAGCCATGTCATCAGTCTTTTTGGTTATAAAACAATGAAAATGACACCTGTTTTGAGGGAAATAGTAATTAAAAGAACCAATAAGAGAAAAGCACTTAAAACACCTGGCACATAGTTAAGTGCTATGTAAACATTAAGTATTATTTTGGACTCAGTTGCTTTTCCCCAAAATTAACATATTGAAGCTCTAACTTACAGTGGGATAGCGTTTGGAGATGGGGATTTTTGAAGATAATTAGGTTTAGGTGAGATTAAAAGGGAAGGGCTTTCATGATGAGATTAGTGTCCTTCTAAGAGGAGAGCTTGCTCTTTCTCTACCAAGTGAGAACATGGTGAGAACTGGCTGTCTGCAAGCCAGGAAGAAAATTTTCACCAGCAACCATACCAGCTGGCACCTTGATCTTGGACTTCCAAACAACTACGAGAAATAAATGTCTTTGTTTAAACCACTCAGTTTATGGTACTTTGTTATAGCATTCTGAGGACTCTAATACACCTATTATTATTGTTTTTTTAATGGCCCCAAGATGGCTGCTGAATTTTAGTAATTATATTTATATTCCAGCTACAAAAAAGGAAAGGGAAAGAGGAAGGGCTATGCTAGCTGCCACTAAATATTTTCATCAGGAAAGCAAATGCAGCCCTAGAAATCTCACATAGAAAACATCCCCCTAACATGTTCAAAATTGATGACAGCCCCGAAGTTATTAATGGCCAAGATAAATGATGAAATATCATTAGTTCATGGGGACAGGAGTAGGGAACTCTTCATTTACCTAAACAAGTCCAGGTTCTGTTAGCCGGGAGGTTGATAGAGAGAAGGGCCAGATAGCAATGCGTGCTCTAAGTGCTATATATCTGTCTTTGCTCTGCAGGGAAAAATTAGGCTTTAGTAGAAAACTGTGCACTATTTATTTATTTATTTTGAAAACGACGCACTATTTAAAGCATTCTCTCCTTGGTTATCTGATTCTGAATCTATGGGAGCTATTTCACAACTCTGTAAATTATAAATAACTGATAATAAATCGAAATAATTCTTGTCTATAGACTGTAAATGAATTCTGTATACTGGCAGATTTTCTGTCAGGGAAAACCAGTTCTGTTTCCTATTTGCATACTCAATTTAGTATTTCTGAAACATAAATCTGTCTGTTCTCTAGATTCATCTTCGGACTGATTGTAACATCTTACCAGTTTCCTCATTAATAAGTTAAGTAAAATCTTTAACACTGTAATCTTTTCCTATTTGTATGACTCATGATTTTTCTTAAAAATTCCATTTTACTTTTAAAATTTATTTTATTTTTAAAAAATATTTTATTTATTTATTTATTTGACAGAGATCACAAGTAGGTGGAGAGGCAGGCAGAGAGAGAGAGGAGGAAGCAGGCTCCCTGCTGAGCAGGGAGCCCAATGTGGGGCTGGATCCCAGGACTCTGGAATCTTGACCTGAACCAAAGGCAAAGGCTTAACCCACTGAGCCACCCAGGTGCCCTCAAAATTCCGTTTTAACGTCCAGAAAAATCTAAATATCTTCAATACCATACTTTGCTTATTTGCTTTTAATCTCAGTTACTGACACCATATCTAAAACATATTAGAAGCTAAATATTTGATGGATGGATGAATGAATAGATTAAGGAGTAGTATCAACTATTTAAAGGCAACAAAGTTCTAGTACAGAACAGTTATAAAATAACTATTCATTAAACTACTATACTTGATAGGAATATCTCTTTATATGCAATTCATTTGCTCCTGTTGATTTATTAATCTGCTAATAATATCCCATCATATAAACTTCCTGCGGGGGGAATACACGCTACAAATAAATAATATGAGTTTATTATCTGAGATAAATTAATTTTGTGTGTGTGTGACTTAAGCCTACAAAAATAGCTTATGAGTTAGATTCCTAAAGGGAAGTTAAAAGTATTGTGTACATTCTTCCATTCCTTTTTCTAGATAATGGCTGTAGGATTTGGATTAAGGTTTTTGTAACCCCCCAATCTTCTAGTTGTATAGCCTTCATCAGGCTTGTTAACATATTTGAACTTCATTTGCCATGTCTGTAAAAAGAATGTAAAGCCCTACACAGCAAAGTTTATGCAAGGATCACCTGAACTGCTGTAAGTAAAATGCACAACATAGGATCCAGTTTACAAAGAAATCCCAGCAAAAATTAATCTTCAGCATGAAGAAAACAGGATGAGACCCAAAATTCTTGGTGACAAAAAGCCTTTGTCATTCGAATTTATTATTTATTTATTTATTTGGAGCATTGCGGGAGGGGCAGAGGGAGAGAGAGAAAGAAAATCTCAATAAGGCTCCATGCTCAGTGAAGAGCATGACACCGGGCTTGACCTCAGGAGACTGAGATCATGACTGGAGCTGAAATCAAGAATCAGACTCAAGAGAAGATCGAAGAGAAGAAGAGCAGCAATTCTAGAAACAGAAAAGCAACCACTTTCTGGAAGGTAGGACATGGGGAAAAGTGAATTCGACGTGACATATGAGACGACAGACCCCGAGGGAAGGGCCAGCTCCCCACAAGCAGTAGAACAGCAGAGCACAAAATAAGAACTTTTAGAAATCTGCTCCACTGAGGGACATCACTCCAGAGGCTAAGCGGGGGGTTGGAGCCCTTGCAGGGATAGTGTGGTCTCAGGACCTGCGGGGTCATAAAAAGACCAGGGGTGTTTGACTGTGGCAGAGCTCCCAGGTATCAGAATGAGGAAGCCAGTAGCAGAGATGGGGCTGAGAAGTAGACTCTCAGCTCGGGGTTACCTTAAACCATGATCCGAGGCATAGTTGGGCAGCGGCTCTTCAAGCAAGGGCCTGACAACTGGCAGCTCTGGGGAGACTCACCTTCCTCCTCTGGGAGGAATGGTGTGGGAGCATGTGGCAGGAATCAGCTGGCTTTGGATATTCCAAACGGGGCAATGTGCCAGAGAGAGAAAAACACTTGGTCACAGGCCAGAGCATGGAGTATAGCTGGAGACCAAGGAGAAGAGTCTGATTACTGCTTTTCTCTGAAAGTGTATTGAGGAAAGGGGCCCTGAGCTCTTGGCTCCTACAGGCCAGAGAATGAGAGGCTGCCATTTTCATTCCCATCCTCCAAAGCTGTATGGAAAGCTTTCAGGGAACAAAAGCTACGGAGAGTGAACCCAAGCAGATTGCTTAGCCTGGCCCCTGGCAAGGGCCGTGCAATTCCACCTCAGGCAAAGACATTTGAGAATCATGGAAACAGGTCCTATCCCCAGAAGATTAGCCAGAACATCCAGCCAAGACCAAGTTCACCAATCAATGAGAACTGTGGAACTCCAGAGATAAGGAATGCAGCTTTTCATGGCTTTTCCCCCACGATTCTTTAGTCTTTCAAAGATAATTTTTTTCCTTTTATTTTTTTCTTATCCTATTTTTAAAAAATTTTCCTCCTTCCTATTTTAGCATTTTTTAAAACTATTTTATATTATCAATACCTTTTCAAACATCTCTTTATATTTTAATTGTTATAGTCACATTCTATCCCTTCATTGTATTTAACTTTATTTTTTGTATAGGTTTTTCTTTCTTCAAAATTTTGAGATACAGTTTCTTCTAATAGATCAAAATATACCCTAAACCTAGCACATGGCTTTGTTGTATTCTCCAACCTGATCGCATTCTTTCTTTTCTTTTTTCTTTTCTCAATGAACCTCTTATCTTAGCAATTCCTTTTATAGAAGCTCTTTAAATTTTCATCTTTACAATCACATTACATGCCTTCATTGTGTTTACCCTTATTTTTGTATATACATAAGTTGTTCTTTCTTTAAAATTTTAGGAGGCAGTTTCTTCTAACAGATCAAAATACACCCAAAATCAAGGTGTGGCTCTGTTCTATTGACCAGTCCTACACACACACATACACACACACACACACACATTATTTTCTTTTTTCTATTTTTTTCTTTCTCCTCCTTTCTTTACCCCTGGTTTCAGGTCTCTTCTGATTTGAGTAGTGTATATTTTTCTGGGGATGTTGCTACCCTTTTAGTATTTTGTTCTCATTCACCTACTTTTTAAAAAAGATTTTATTTATTTGACATAGAGAGAGACAGCACAAGCAGGCAGAGAGGCAGGCAGAGAGAGAGGGAAGCAGGCTCCCTCCTGAGCAGAGAGTCTGATTCAGGGCTCCATCCCAGGACCCTGAGACCATGACCTGAGCTGAAGGCAGAGGCTTAACCCACTGAGCCACCCAGATTCCATCACTTACCTATTCTTATCTGGATAAAATGACAAGGCAGAAAATCTCACCTAAACAACAACAAAAAAAGAACAAGAGGCAGTACTGATGGCTAGGGACCTAATCAAAATGGACATTAGTAATATGTCAGACTAGAGTTCAGAATGATGATTATCAAGGTGCTAGCTAGGCTTGAAAAAAGAATGGAAGACACTAGAGAATTGCTTTCTGGAAAAATAAAATCCCTTCCTGGAGAAATAAAAGATCTAAAATCTAACCAAGTTGAAATTAAAAAAAGCTATTAATGAGGTGCTATAAAAAAATGGAAGCTCTTTGTGCTAAGATAAATGAAGCAAAACAGAAAATAGGGTGATATAGCACACCAAATGATGAAGAATAAAAAAGCTAAGAAAAAGAGAGAACAACAATTACTGGAACATGAGGGCAGAATTCGAGAGATAAGTGATACCATCAGATGAAACAATATTATAATAATTGGGATCCTGGGAGAAGAAGAAAGAAAGTGGGGGCAGAAGGTATACTGGAGCAAATTATACCACAGAATTTCCCCAATTTGGTGAAGGGAACAAGCATCAAGATCCAGGAGGCACAGAGAAACCCCCTTAAAATCAATAAAAATAGGTTCACACCCCAACATCTAATAGTAAAACTTACAAGTCTCAGTGACAAAGAGAAAATCCTGAAAGCAGCCCAGGACAAGAAGTCTGTAACATACAATGGTAGAAATATTACATTGGCAGCAGACCTATCCACAGAACCTGGCAGGCTAGAAAGGACTGGCATGATATATTCAGAGCACAAAACAAGGAAAATATGCAAATACTATTTCCAACTAGGCTGTCATCAAAAATACAAGGAGAGATAAAAAGCTTTCAGGACAAACAAAAACTAAAAGAATTTGCAAATACCAAACCAACCAAACCAGCCCTACAGGAAATATTGGAAGGGGTCCTCTAACCAAAGAGAGATCCTAAAAGTAACAGACCAGAAAGGAACAGAGAAAATATACAGTAACAGTCACCTCACAGATAAAACAATGGCACTAAATTCATATCTTTTAGGCTGAATGTAAGTAGGTTAAATATTCTAATGAAAAGACACAGGGTATCAGAATGGAAACAAACAAACAAACAAAAACAAGAAACAAAAACAAAACAAAACAAAACAAACAAACAAACAAACAAAAAACCCAAGACTCATTGATATGCTGTGTGCAAGAAACTCATTTTAGACCCAAAGATGCCTCCAGATTTAAAGTGAGGGGGTGGAAAAACAATTTACCATGCTTCTGGACATCAAAAGAAAGCTGGGGTAGCAATCTTTACACCAGATAAATTGGATTTTAAGCCAAATACTATAATAAGAGATGAGGAGCTTAAAGCATCTGTACAAGAAGATCTAAAAATTTTAAATATCTATGCTCCCAACATGAGAACACCCAATTATATAAATCAATTAATAACAAAAATCAAAGAAACACATTGACAATAATACAATAATAGTAGGGGACTTTAAAACTCTCCTCACTGAAATGGACAGATCATCCAAGCAAAAGATCAAAAAAGAAATAAAGGCCTTAAATGACATACTGGATCAATGCACATCCACAGATATATTCAGAACATTCCATCCCAAAGCAACAGAATACACATTCTTGTCTAGGGCACATGGAACATTCTCCAGAATAGATCACATCCTGGGTCACAAAGCAGGTCAAAACCAGTACCAAAAGATTAGGATCATTCTCTGCATATTTTCAGACCACAATGCTCTGAAGCTAGAACTCAAACTCAAACTCAACGAGGAAATTTAGAAAGAACTCAAATAGATGGAGGCGAAAGAGCATCCTACTAAAGAATGAATGGGTCAACCAGGAAATTAAAGAATAATTTTAAAAAATCATGGAAACAAATGAAAATGAAAACACAGTGTTCAAAATCTTTGGGACACAGCAAAGGCAGTCCTGAGAGGAAAATATCTAGCAATAAAAGCCTTTCTCAAGAAACAAGAAAGTCTCAAGCATACAACCTAACCCCACACCTAAAGGAGCTGGAAAAAGAACAGCAAAGAAAGCCTAAACCCAGCAGGAGAAGAGAAATAATAAAGATCAAATAATAAAAATCAATGAAATAGAATCTAAAAGAACAGTAGAACAAATCAGTGAAACTAGGAGCTAGTTCTTTGAAAGAATTAATAAGATTGATAAACATGGCCAGACTTATCAAAAAGAAAAGAGAAGGGACCCAAATTAATAAAATCATGAATGAAAGAGGAGAGATCACAACCAGCACCAAAGAAATACAAGCAATTATGAGAAGATATCACGAGCAATTATACACCAGCAAATCTGACAATCTGAAAGAAATGGATGCATTCCTAGAGATGTATAAACTACCAAAACTGAACCAGGAAGAAATTGAAAACCAGAACAGACCCATAATCAGTAAGGGGATTGAAGCTGTCATCAAAAATCTCCCAACAAACAAGAGCCCAGGGCCAGATGACTTCCCAGGAGAATTCTACCAAACATTTAAAGAATTAATACCTACTTATTTTCTTGAAACTGTTCCAAAAAATAGAAATGGAAGGAAAACTTCCAAACTCATTTTGTGAGGCTAGCATTACCTTGATCTCCAAACCAGACAAGGACCCCATCAAAAAGGAGAATTACAGACCAATATCCTTGATGAACACAGATGGAAAAATTCTCACCAAAAAACTAACCAATAGGATCCAACATTAAAAGTACATTAAAAGGACTATTCACCATGACTAAGAGGGATTTATTCCTGGGCTGCAAGATTGGTTCAACATCCACAAATCAATCACTGCGATACAATACATTAATAAAAGAAAGAACAAGTAGGATATTCTCAATAGGGGCTGAAGAAGCATTTGACAAAGTACAGCATCCTTTCATGACCAAAACTCTTCACAGTGTAGGGATGGAGGGTAAATACCTCAATATCATCAAAGCCATCTATGAAAAACCCACAGCAAATATCAGTCTCAATGGCAAAAAACTGGGAGCTTTTCCCCTAAGATCAGGAACATGGTAGGGCTGTCCACTATCAACAATGCTATTCAACATAGTACTAGAAGTCCTAGCCTCAGTAATCAGACAACAAAAAGAAATAAAAGGCATCTGAATTGGCAAAGAAGTCAAACTCTCACTCTTTGCAGATGATATAATACTTTATGTGGAAAACCCAAAAGACTCCACTCCAAAACTGCTAGAACTCATACAAGAATTCAGTAAAGTGTTAGGATATAAAATCAATGCATAGAAATCAGTTGCATTTCTCTACACCAACAGCAAGATAGAAGAAAGAGAAATTAAGGAGTCAATCCCATTTACAATTGCACCCAAATCCATAAGATACCTAGGAATAAACCTAAGCAAAGAGGCAAAGAATCTGTACTCAGAAAATGATAAAGTACTCATGAAAGAAATTGAGGAGGATACAAAGAAATGGAAAAATGTTCCATGCTCCTGGATTGGAAGAATAATACTTTGAAAATATCTTTGCTACCTAAAGCAATCCACACATTTAACAATCTCTATCAAAAACCATCCATTTTTTAAAAGAAATGGAAAAAATAATCCTAAAATTTATATGGAACCAGAGCAGAGCCAGAATAGCCAGAGGAATGTTGAAAAAGAAAACTAAAGTTGGTGGCACCACAATTCCAAACTTCAAGCTCTATTACAAAGCTGTAATCATGAAGACAATATGGTAATGGCACAAAAAGAGGCACAGAGATTAATGGGACAGCATACAGAGCTCAGAAATGGGCCCTCAACTCTATCGTCAACTCATCTTCGACAAAGCAGGAAAGACTGTCCAATGGAAAAAAGACAGTCTCTTCAACAAATGATGTTGGGAAAATTGGACAGCCACATGCAGAAGAATGAAACAGGACTATTTCCTTATACCACACAGAAAAATAGACTCAAAATGGATGAAGGTCCTCAATATGAGACAGGACTCTGTCAAAATCCTTGAGAACACAGGCAGCAACCGCTTCAACCTCTTCCTACAAACATTGCCAAAGGCAAGGGAAACAAGGGCAAAAATTAAATATTGAGACTTCATCAAGATCAAAAGCTTTTGCACAGCAAAAGAAATAGTCAACAAAACCAAAAAACAACTGACAGAATGGGAGAAGATATTTTCAAATGACATTTCAGATAACGGGCTAGTATCCAAAATCTGTAAAGAACTTATCAAACTCAACATCCAAAGAACAAATAATCCAATCAAGAAATGAGAAGAAGACATGAATAGACATTTCTGCAAATAAGACATCCAAATGGCCAGGAGACACATGAAAAAGTGGTCAACATCACTCGGCATCAGGGAAATACAAATCAAAACCACAGCAAGATATCACCTCACACCAGTCAGAATGGCTAAATTCATGAGTCAGAAAATGACAGATGTTGGTGAGGATCTGGATCTCCTACACTGTTGGTGGTAATGCCAGCTGGTGTAGCCATTCTGGAAAACAGTATGGAGGTTCCTCAAAAAGTTGAAAATAGAACTGCCCTATGACCCAGCAATCGCACTTGGGCATTTACCCTAAAGATACAACTGTAAAGATCAGAAGAGGCAGGGGCACCTGAATGTTTATAGCAGCAATGTCTACAATAGCCAAACTATGGAAAGAACCTAGATGTCCATCAATAAATGAATGGATAAAAATGAAGTGACACACACACACACACACACACACACACACACATGAATACTATGCAGCCATCAAAAAAAACCCCAAATCCTTCCATTTGCAATGATGTGCATGGAACTAGGGGGTATTATCATAAACAAAATAAGTGAATCAGAGAGACATTTATTATATGTCCTCTCTGATATGAGGAATTTGAGAGATAGGGCAGAGGGTCACAGGGTAGGGAGGGAAAAAATGAAACAATATGGGACTGGGGAGGGAGACAAACAGTAAGAGACTCTTAATCTCAGGAAACAAACTGAGGGTTGCTGGGGGGCTGGTAGGTATGGATAGGGTGGCTGGGTTATGGACTTTGGGGAGGGTATGTGCTATGGTGAGTGCTATGAATTTTATAACACTGATGGCTCACAGAACTGTACCCCTGAAGCAAATAATACATTATATGTTAATAAAAAACAGACAAATAAATAAAAATTTAAAAAAAAAAGTCTTTTCCTGGCGACTGGTATTCACAAATGGATGAGGAAACAGATCCAGGGAAAGAAAGTAAATCTTGCAATGATGTGGGAAAAAATTTAGAGAAGAGAGATGCTCATGGCACTAAGGTAAATTGAACCATCTCCCTCTATTGTTCTAAAAATATAAATTAGAACCTGGGTCACCTGAGTGGCTCAGTTGATTGAGCACCTGACTTTGGATTTGGTTGTGATCTCATGGTCCTGGAATGGAGCCCTGCATCTGGCAAGTGGCTTCTAGTTCAACTGGTAGTCTGCTTCTCCCTTTCTAACTGCCCCTCCCCCACACCTCATGCTCTCATGCTCTCTCTCGACATAAATGAATAAAATCTTTAGAAAAAATATATATTTATTTATATATACATAAATTAGAACATAAGATATGCTGAAAAGAGATAAATAGGCATCCCTAAAGAAGAATCCTGCAGTAACAAAACAAAAAGAGCTGAACATATAAACCCCTGACCCCAAGCCATCCCTACAAGTAAACTTCATTGCAGTTTTTGCTGAGATGGCATAATTTCCACTCTCTTAAAGTGTAATGAATTTCCTTTGTGAAGTAAGTTGGTACCGAAAGTGAACATTTTGAGAAATTTCAGAGAAACTGCAAAAATCCCTAATGTTATTTAATTCTTTACTCATGGACCAAAGCAAAATGATGATTAAGTATGAGGCATTCACAGGCAATCCTGTGAAGTAGATACTGTTCAAAGATAATTTTCAGGGAAAGGTAAAATCAGACTTTCATACTGATTGAACACATGTTAAAAATTTTATTTTACTCATACAAGGGAGCCAGGCAGAAATTATAAGCAGTTCAAAAGAAAAGTCAAAACAGCACAGACTTATTTATATGGGTAAAGGAAATGTCAAAATGAATTGCAAATGGGACTGTTTTTCCAAGAGGAGGGTGGGAGTAGGATGGGGAAGAAATCACATCACTACTAGATGGGAACATATATATTACCTACAATTTATTTAAAGAATTGCAAAATGGCTCAAACACAATGACAACGAGCAGGGCTAGAATCTGATAATCCAAAGGATATGTTGTAGATGGTGAATAATTTTCTACTGAAATACAGAAACATGTTCTACCATACATAACTCTACCAGTGCAAAATTCACAGGGTTAATCGAGGCAGAAATTCAATCACTCCTGAAAAGTCACCGATAACAAAAAGTTGGCTTGAGTCTATTTCAGAGCTGCTCAATTTGGAGTGAACCTGTAAAAATAGTTGGAACTATCTAAGTACTACAGATTCGTATGTGTCACTTGAAAGGCCTAAAAGAGCTACATTTCAAACTCTAGGTACATAAAACAGAGTCCATTCCCACACTTCTACCCCACCGTGGCAATACCTACCTCCCTCAGTTTATAATTTATCCTATAAGTTTAAGGCCCTAGGATTTCCTTCAGCAATATTTAATGAAGCACCTCCATATGTGGGGCCTTGCTCTCTCTGCTATGGATTCAGAAATGACAAAACTTGCTTCCTCAGATGATATTACCCACACCTCTATGTTTCAGACTCATGTGGCAAAAAAGTTGATGGCAGGTATACGCATACTGAAATCCGTGGGATTTCAGCCTGGGAAAGTGCTGCAGAGGCTGCCTGGCATTACAATGTCAGGTTTTCATTTTTCTGACTCTGTGGGTAGAACTGTTTGTTTCCTGGTTCTGAATCAAGCAGCACATAAAGGATGGGTCAAAGAAAGCCCTTCAGATTAGCAGGACAAAATTGAGAGGAGCTGGTACTACCTGTGGTGGGAGAGAGGGACAGACGTCATAAAAGCTTTGTTTCTGCAAAAGCCCAATCCACCAAAGACCACCAGAGACAAAGACTTCTGTGGGCAAAATCATATGTAATAACCCAAGTTCATGAGGAAGGGTACCCCAAAGGAAATATTTGCTGCTGTCCAAGAGGGAAGAGAAATGCATTTTTTGTAAAAATTGGATTCCTAATGAAGGAAGGATTCTGAGAAGGGTCCCATTTCTGTACTGGGTGCTATTTCTGAGGTAGGATTAGGAGAAGCAGCCATTAACTAGGGATTCAGTGCTATCATGATGTGAGGGAGGATTACCAGTTGGGTGTCTCTGGTAATAGATAGGAATAGCAAATGGATCTAGAGATATCATTGATAAGAAAGCAGTAGTCACTCAAAGATGGGGTCACTGGGCATTGAAGACTTCTCAGAAACACATTGTGAGTGCTTTGAAGAGAACAGCTTGAATTCTCATGGCTACCAACTCACAGTTCCTTCCCCATGGTGGCAATTCCAAAGGGCCATGTTAGCTTTATCCCCTAAGCAGGGCTGTTGAAAGAATCCTAAAGAACAGGGAGTTCATAAAATGTTGTTGGCCATTCATTTGCAGAATGGCAACAATATCCTCTGAGAAATTACAAAACAACAACAAAAATAACATTTCAGATTCTACTGCAAAACGTCATCCTCAAGTATCTCTACAATTGTTGTGATTTTGTAAGTAAATTGGACATTTTTTTTTTCCAGAGACTTTGAATTTCTCTGAAGGTGGTAAGTAGAGGCAGCATGGGGACTTAGTGATGACTGAAGGAGATAAATCTCACATACACAAGGCAAGCAGCTCTACCTGTGCTGAGTCTTCACTGTCACTGGCCTGAAAGTTTGGACACCTGTCTGGAGGTTAGTTTGAACTACAGAGAAAACACTAACATCATAATACCATGGCTACAGATTTGCTCTAGGAACCAAAATGTACAATAAAGTATCTTGAGACCTATCCACTGGCCCGAAGTAGAGGACTGGATGTGTTAGAGAAAAGACTGAAAGTTTGGGATAAGCCTATTGGATCTGGGTCCTCTGGGACTACCAATAGCTGTATTCTAAGGTAGCCTGAAGTGAGATGACATGAAATGGCATTCCCAAGATTCTTCCAGTCCCCTGCCTCCTTAAGATATGAAGAGGCCTGAACTAGAGGCACCTTCTTGTTGTCCCTTGACTCTGTTGCGGCCCCACATTCCAGCTCTCCTCCCAACCTCGTTTGCTCTTCACCAGTAGTTTACCTCACAGTAGCTCAAAGGTTCTTTCCATCTTTTTTGCATCTGGGCTTAGAAATACAAACTGAACAAACACCAAAGATATCAAGTCATGTTTTGGAGCATAAGGCTTATGAGGGACAGAAATTTTCATAGACAATTTCTGTTCCTGTCTCTGAATATGTATCATCCAAACCCAGTCTGAGGAATAGTATATTTGATGTAGAAAAACAGTACCTATAAAGTTACTATAATACATAGGAAAATAGCCAAGTGTCACTTGTGGTATTACTATAATAAAGATGGTGACTAACACTCAGATAGCATGTACTATGTGCTAGACATTGTTATAAGCATTTATGTGTATTAACTCATTTTAAACCTCACAACCACCTTGTAAAGTGGATACCATTATTGTTCCTTTTGGCAGATGAGAAAGCTGCGGAATATAATACAATTTCCACCAATATATGACATACCTTTTAATGAAAGAGTAGAAAATTCCTACCAACAGGCCATATCTCATGCTTGGGGTATGGTCACATTGATTTTAGAGTCTATTTGTTTCCTGAGGCTATATTTAACCGATTACTTTCCTCAAGAGAGACTAGAGATGTGCTATTAGAAATGAAAGCCCCAAGATGGAAGGTGAAGGACAACTGTGAAAGGCATTGTCTAATAACAGACCAGAAAAAAAGACTGAAATTTCCATCCAAAGAAGAATGAATGAACTGAAGTGTAACTAAGGAATGGAATATCATACACATGGAAAAATCTCACAAAAATAATGTTGAATGGAAAAAATCAAGTTGCAGAATATATGATAATGTTTATATATAATGTAAAATGGTACAAACTAGTGCCAAATGGTGCTTATGGATACATGTACTGCTAACCCTTGAATCACATGAGAATTAGTCGTACTGACTCCTTGCACAGTAGGAAATTTGTGTATTAACTTCTGACTCCCTGAAAACTACTAATAGCTTAATCTTGACTGGAAGCCTTACTAATAACATAAATAGTCTATTAGCACATTTTTTATGTTATACATATTATACACTGTATTTTTATAATAAAGTAAGCTAGACAAAATGTTAATAAAATTGTAAGAGAAAATACATTCAGAGTACTGTACTGCAAAAAATGTGTGTATAAGTGGACCCATGCAGTTCAAATTTATATTGTTTAAGGGTCAACTGTTTTAAAGGTATAAAGAGATGTATGGTAACAAACATTTAATTAAATGCTCTTCTGTGTCAGACATTATGCCATTATAGGTATTATCTCGTATTTGAAGTACTCAAGAATTACAAAAGTGCTTATCAAAGTTTCTAATGTCATGAATTAGATATGGGAAGGTATAGTAGGGTTGCTAAGTCTGTATTTTATTAAAAACAAAGTAAAATAGGGGTGCCTGGGTGCCTCAGTTGGTTAAGTGTCTGACTCTTGGTTTTGGCTCAACTCATGATCTCATGGGTCATGGGATCAAGTCCTGCACCGGTTCTGTGCTCAGTGGGGAGTTTGCCTGAGATTCTCTCCCTCTGGTCCTCCCCCTACTTCTCTCTGTCTCTAAAGTAAATAAATAAATAGATCCTTAAAAAAAAAAGTGAAAATAAAACAGAACTTACCATCAACTTTCACCCTTATTTATAAACAGGAGATATTCTAATACCACCAAATATATTAAAAACATAGTCACAAGGGAAAAATTTAATTGATATATCTTTATCTCACCAAATTCTTTATTTTTTCCCTGAAGAACATAGTACAAGCAGTTCAGAGCTGCTGTTATAGAACACTCAAGATTTGCAGAAGTGGAAAGAAGACCTTCACTGATTTAACTCAGAACATCAGTAGTCGCTTTTTTCTCACTTTGTTGGTTATGGCTTCCTTCATCTCAAAAGGATGAGATGTTAAAAGACATGATATGACAGCTATTATGCTGAATTTCTCTTACCCTGAAAAAAGTTGCCCATAATGAAGATATGGCAGTGACATCTGCAGGCTATGTGTTCATTTGGGACGAAGGCTCCACATGTTCCAAACGAAACAGATGCATATTATGTTCTCTAGGGACTCTCTTACAAATATTTGCCTTTGTATCAGTTTCCTCTCTTCCTTTTCAAAAACAGATCTCACTGTTTTACCTGTAAAGCAGACACTGAATTGCATGCTCTCCCAGGAACCACTGCATTTAGGTTGGCAGTTCTTGGTTTTAACACAACTGTCACCACTGACTCCTTGCAATTGACAGAAACCACAATAAGATGCTATGTTAAACAAGGGACAAGAAAACAGTAGGATATGAAAATATCTACAATAGTATAGACTATTTCTCTGTGAAGCAGCTCACATGGCCAAACAAGAGTATGAAAGAGAAGACATCACTGTTCTAAGTGCTGTCATTCATTCACCTTGGATCCGAGTGAGAGGATTGGGCAGTTTAATTTCAGAGAAGAGAAAATGATGGTAAAAGATGCATAGAACTGAGTTGGACCTAGTAACTTCACTCTAAGATAAAAGTGAAGGAGATTCAGGGGCACCTGGGTGGCTCAGTCTGTTAAGCATCTGCCTTCCACTCAGGTCATGATCCTGGGGTCCTTGGATCAAGCCCCACATCGAATCAGGCTCCCTACTCAGCGGGGAGTATGCTTCTCTATCTACCTCCTCCTGCTTGTGCTCTCTCTCACTCTCTCTCTCAAATAAATAAATAAAATCTTTTTTTTAAGTGAGGGAGATTTAAAATTCAAAATTCACAAGAAACAGAGTTGACAGAAAGAAGTGATAGACATGATGCAAGACAGCCAGCATAGGTAGAGAGGCTAGTATCCTGGTAAACCAGATGTGCAGCCACAGGGAACCTCTGCAAAGCCTCAACTCACAGAAAAAAGGTCAGACTGAGACAACCTGCTCCTCCCTTCTCCTGCACTGCCCTTTATCATGCTACAGAAGCTTAGTAACCTGGTTTGTCAGCTGACAAACCAGGGGTTTGACAGCTTAGAACCAGGGGTTCTAAGACACCTCAGGTTGTTTAGGCCTAAGAAGCCAGAAGACTTATAAATTTCTGTAATTCTAGTGCTCGTTTTGGCAACACATATACTAATAAATTTCTGCAATTCTAGCAGATGCTTTTGTCATATTCACATCTGAAGTCAGAAAGAATCTTTATATCATTATGTAGCCTTTTATGGAAAAATCACTAATTCAATAATACAACATGTTGTCAATTGCTTTTTATAATGATGGCACCACTGAGTAAATAATATTTTAGAACTTATTTTACAGACTGGAAGAAGGCTTACTAACCCTTTGGACTGAAATTGCATTGTTCCCAGGACTAGGTGCAGTGGCCTCAAAACAGAACTGCTGTAACTTTAACAGAGAAGGAGTTAGGGCCATGCTAAGACAGCAAATTTGAAAAGTTGGCAAAGATTTCTTTGAGTGCTCCTTTCTGGCAACAAAATATTATACTTGGTCATGATTTTTTTTTTTTTTTGGAAAGTTTAGTTAAGTCACTATAATTTGTATTTTTGTGTTTTTTTAAATTTTTTATTTTTGTATTTTGTGTTTTTTAGAGCAATATTGACATTGGGTGCCTGGGTGGCTCAGTTGATTAAGTATCTGTATTTGGCTCAGGTCCTGATCCTAGGGTCCTGGGATCGAGTCCCACATCAGGCTCCTTGTTCAGTGGAAGGCCTGCTTCTCCTTCTCCCTCTGCCTCTCCTCCTCTTTGTGCTCTTTTGTTCTAAAAATCTAAAAAAAAATTAATTGATACATATGTCCTTCTCAGCAGACTCTCTTGCCAAGGAAAGCTCTTGTTTATTTAACTCCCTTTTCTAATGAACCCATATGAATGAATAAAAGTCTAAAATAGTGCAGTAAAATATATCTTCAATCAACCTGCCACAAGTCCACATGATAAACTTACCAGAAACATGAAATCTGGATCAAATGAAAGACAGCTACAGAAAACACTTCACATGTTGACCACAGTGCAGAGGTCTGACTATAGATGAAAGGCAAGAAAAGGCCTGAAAACAACCCTTTTTTGGAATGATGAAAACAGAAGGAAATACACAGGGAGTTCCCCATTTTGGTAATTCCATCTTACTCTTTATATTGGAAATTTCAAGTATAGACAAAGGCAAAGAAAATAACGTAATAAACCAAATGTGTCCATTACTTAGATTTTTAACAATATTCAACTATAAGTGAAACAGGAAGAACAGATTTGGAGATTCTCTGGGACTCTGGTGGTAGATCAGTCCCCTACATAAAATTACCTCAGCTTCTATATTTTTATTTATACAAACAACGAAACAAAACCCCACTGCTAAAGCCATTGGGTTTCCTTCACTCATGAAGAATCCTACAAGATATGAGATGAAGCAGGGCAAAGAATATTGGGCAATAATGAGCTGAGATTTAGGTTTTCAGTTTCAGATGAAAGTCAATTGAGATAATTTAATAACCATCCAACCGAAAGTTTGGGGGCCAAGGGGATTTCACAGTCACTCACTTGCCAACGTGAAACTTGCTCTCCTCAAAGCAAGGAAAAGGATAAACTCTGAGGTAGCTTCACAGTTCTAATCAAGGGAGCACATACAGCCCTCTGGCAGATGGTATTGCAAATTTGGCAAATGCTAAGAGAGAGCTTACCCGAATTAAAATTACCAGCTGCCAACTGCTCCTTTTGTCAGCTCACTCCAGATACCGCTGCCACCTCCCACGCTCAAAAAACACAAGATCTAACAGAGATTACAAACCACCAATTCAGGCACTAAGTTTAAAATGAAAAGTATCCAGGGAAGCAAAGGAAGAAGTTGAGTGGTATCCTCCAATATTTTTTCTAAGGCAAAATAATGACACAGATAGAACCTCTACTCATGTAGAGTAAAAAGACAATCTGGCTTTTGATCTCTGTAAATACACTGTGTTAAACAAAAAGGACATAGACATTAGAAGTGAAGTTCAAATACAGAATATATATAGAAATTAAAAAAAAAAACAAAAACAAAAAACAGAAGAAAACGTTTGCAAAAGTGTCTTTGTATTCTCAAAAGAATAAGAAGCGATCAATGAAGAGAATACTGAAGATGTGAAGATGGAAGATATAACAACATGGGGAAAAAGTTATGATGGTGATATCTTTTTCTTATTCTCAAAGTTCCTTCATCTAGCTCCAAGTCATCCTGACAGTAAGTATTCTTTTTCTCTCTCTAGAACTCAGAAGGTTCTGGATTCAGGTAGTCCTTTATTGTAAAGTTTTATTTTTTCCTTGACTAGTTTTTCTGTTCTTCTTGTTCTTTTTTTCTTCTTCAGTTAGACAAATTATAAGTCTTTTGGTCTCTGTGGCCTATATTCCATATCTATCATCTTTTTATGGAGATTAAGAAGAAAAACAAAAACAAAAAAAATTTTAATCATAGATATGCAACTAAGGAAGCACTAAAGAATAGATCTAAGACGAAAAAGAAGAGTATCAGTAACTTTGTGGACAGGCTTGAGAAATGGTGAAAATGGAATGGAAGACTAAAATGGAAATAATTTAGTATAAACAAACAAATAAATAAAATCTGAATCCAGGTAGAAAGATCTTATGTTCTACAAAGGAGGGGAGAATGAATTACTCTCACTCTTCTCCACAGAACATTAGATTCCAAAAGAAAATAGACCATTTGCATAAAAAGCCAAGGGGAAAGTTTATTCTAATAGAATTTCATAACCAGCCAAGATATCATTTTTAAGATTTAAATAATGGGAAGAAAAGACTCAATATTTGTAGCACTCACATACTCTCTAAAAAAAACAAAAACCCATTTAAATAAATAAGGCAGTTCACTTTTTCTTTAATTAACTGAAGTTCATATTCTATTAAATTTCTTCAGTATTTTCCTAGTGATTTTTTTTTTTCTATTCCAAGATTCTCCTGCATTCCTAATTCACAAAAAACTTGTTGCTTTAAGCTTCTAGTTTTGGGGCATTTTGTTACATAGCAATAGGTAACTATTAATTATAATTGTGTAGCCCCAAATTAGGTATTTCTACTCTACTTGCACCTTTCCTAAGTATTAATTTACTATATCAAGTCCCCTTGGATTTTCACTAATGTTTTGAATTGATTTCGATAAATTGGACGGTTTGAGCATTTTAATTTCTTTAGTGAGCCTTTCTGTTCCGTGACCTCTAACATGGAGGCTACCGTTATATCAAGGCAATTTCCCATCACAACAGCCTTACTATCAATGGTGGCTGCCACAATTCTCACCAAGTCTCCCTCTCTATTCGGGGCATTAAGTATGTGTAAATAGTTTTTTTTTTTTTTTTTTTTTTAAGGTGCTCAGCTGGTTTGCTAGGAGGGATCTGGCATTTTTACACAGAGCAAATATGTTGAAGAAGCTTTGGAAATAATTTGAAGAGTAAGGTGAATTTCCAAAGAAAATTAGAACTTCATGCTGAATGTAAGCAGAAATTGCTATCAGTGCCTAGTCACAAGATGATCTGCAAGCATTTCTTGATCTAGAGATTGACCCTTGACCCCTTTTCTCAGACTGACTCCTAGGTATAACTGCAGCCGGCCCCTCATTTTGTGTTTCTTCTGACCTCTAGCCACGGTCACAGACTGAAGCTTAACCTGTTTCATAGGTACAGGGTGTCAGGGGTTGTCGTTGGGTTAACATTGCCTAGTCCCATTTCTGGGCAGCTACAACTCAGTTAGGGTGAGGGTTACTCAACTGGTATAGAGGTGGAAAAGAACAATTCAGAAAATAGTGTTCAGATGGCATTTATGGGAAAAAAATAAGTCACTAACCTTGTCAACAAGTGGTTATCGAAGACTTACTAAGTGCCAGGTTCTACCCCAGGTGATAGGAAAATTAAAACAATGACAAAGACTCAGTTCTTGCCAAAAACCTTCGAAACACATTTACTCATGAGTGAAAGAATCACAATTTTCCTCACAAAGAGAGCATGGTGGAAAGATGACACCATGAGTCAGATGCGAGTAAGAAGGCTGATGACTATGCTGGCAGGTGGATAGTAAGTTTTGCATGAGGCCCCTACCATGTCATGTACTAGAGGGAAATTTTATTTCTTATATAAAAATGAATGTTTGGATGTTTTTAGAGCTTCCATAAAAAATAACCACATGTTTGGCAACTTAAAACGATACCTTTATCATTTCACACTTTTGTGGCTAAGAGGTCCAGGCATAGCATGGCTCAACTATTTCTCTTTATAAGATTTTTTATTTTTAAATTTTCATTTATTTATTTATTTTAAAAAGGAGATCCATTTTATTTATTTATTTACCTATTTATTTGAAGACTACTCATTTATTTATTTATTTGACAGACCGAGATCACAAGTAGGCAGAGAATCAGGCAGAGAGAGAGAGAGAGAGAGAGAGAGCAGGAAGCAGGCTCCCTGCCGAGCAGAGAGCCCGATGCAGGGATCGAGCCCAGGACCCTGGGATCATGACCTGAGCTGAAGGCAGAGGCTTTAACCCACTGAGCCACCCAGGTGCCCCTAAGATTTTTTAAAAATGTATTTATTTGAGAGAGAGAGAGAGAAAGAGAGAAAGAGCTAGAGAGAGCACAAGGGGGATGAAGGAGAGAGGGAAAAGCAGACTCCTCATGAGCAGGGAGCCAGATGGGGGACTGTGGGATCATGACCATAATCGACTGAGCCACCCAGGCACCCTCAGCTGCTTTTCCACTCCAGGTTTCACAAAGCTGAAACCAACACGGCAGTAGGGCTGTATTCATTTTCTTGAGGCTCTGGGATGAATCTGCTTCCCAGTTCATTAAACTTGTTGGCGGTATTCAGTTCCTTGTGGTGGGGATTGAGGTCCCTGTTGTCTTGCTGGGTGTCAGCTATGGGCTATTTTCAGATTCAAGAGAGTGACTACATTCCTTCATTCATGTCCCTCTTCCATTTTCAAAGAAAGCAGTGTTCAGTAAAGTTCTTCTCACCCTGAAGATCTCTCTGTCCTCCCCTCCTGCCTATCCTCTCCTGACTTCCACTGCATCTCTCTGACTTTTCTGCCTCCTCCTCTTAAGTGTGTATGTGATTAAATTATGCCCACCCAGATAATCCAAGATTATATTCTTATTTTAAAGTTAGCTTCTTAGTAGCTTTTATTATATGTGCAAATTTCTTTACCACAATATCTAGCTTAGTGTCTGAATAACCAGGGGCAGAAATATTGATGGTGGGGTGGAAAACAGCTATAAAATTTTGCCAAATCTCAACAGAGCTCCTGTGCTGAAAAAAATACCGATTTGTTCCTTAAATACAAAAACCATAAATCACAGATTCTCCCAGGGCTGGAAACTTGCAGAAAATGGGGTGAAATGATGCAAACTCTTAATCCCTTATAAATGTAAAAAACTAGAAGATTTTGCTGTTTAAATGTCAGTTCTATTTGCAGCCAGCAATCACAGATGTCAACAATGTGGTTTAAAAAAATCAATACATTCCTGGAGTGATGATCAGTTAGAAGGGTTATAAATTGCATGTATGGCTTACGAGAAATGGATAGGGAGACTTGCCCAGTATATTGACTATTTTGTCTTTGAAATGTAGCCATCAATTATGAAGGCCTCTTATGCAAAAGTACCAGATTTATGACTGTTTGGAGAAGGAGGGGTATAAGGCTTCACTGAGCTTTGACTTGGGGCCAGAAATTGATTAGTCATTATTATAATCATGTCTTTGGCTTTATGTGTCAGCAGAGTAAGTGTCTGTACCTTTCTGTGTTTTCCCCCAGGGCAGAGCCAAAAGGAGGTGAGGAGGTAAGGGAGGCCCAGCAGGCTTAGCTAGTCAAGACTTGCCATGAGGCTGCTCACTTCAGGAGGTCAGGCTGCCATGGGAATTTTTATTATAGATGGAAGAAATGAAGGTGCTCATCACTTTGGCCATTGGGAAAACACTTCTTGATTTTTCAGGTTTATATTTTTTCCTATTTGGATAATATGCAGCAGGTCTTCATTAGGGTGAACAGATAGCTTGATAACTTCTCTTTTATGAGATTTACTTGGGAACACATGCCATGGTTTTATAAATCATGGAAATCTGGGTACAGGATCTTCCCTTTAGAGCCTTAAACAAAATGAAGAGATTTTACTTTAAAATACAATTTTTACTTAATAATTTAAAACATTTTGGTTTGCCTGTTTGTTTTCATTATTAAACAGGGCAATCAATGCCTCTAGCCACCTTCATTCTAGAGTGAGAGTTGGATCAGTGCCGGGGAAGTCAGCAGTGGACCTGGGGGAGGGACAGCACTGCAAAAACCCGGAGCTGATAACGACTGTCTAGGAAACTGGCTAGAAAGTGGGTAATTTCCCGAGAAACTCTAAAGCTAAATGTAACCATGTCTAAAAAAGTGAGTATCCCCTCTACAAAGGTGAAACAGTGATCTTATTTTCATTTTTGAGGAGGAGTACTTTCCCACCCTTGAAAAAACTAGGTACATATATATATATATACACATATGTGCATGTATAAAATTTGTGTATATACACACATACACGTGTGTGTACATGAGTGTGTGAGAAGTTTTGCTCCTACTTCTGACCCCATTTTCCATGGATTCATACCACCACCCCTTGTATTTGAAAGGAGCTATCTTTATTACTGTCTTCTTTATCCTCTATGAGTCTTTCCATGCATATAAAAGCAAGTATTAATATATTGTCTTATCTCCTTTAAAAGATATAATATACTCTGGTCTGTGCCTATTTGCCCTTTGATAATCACACCTTAGGAATTTTTCTCGCCAGCACATAAACAGCCTCTACATTTGTTTTTATAGCTACATAGTATGGGTCCTTAGTTCCTCATCTGCATTTCAGAAAAATGAAATAAAACTTTAAATTGCTGGGGCGCCTGGGTGGCTCAGTGGGTTAAAGCCTCTGCCTTCGGCTCAGGTCATGATCCCAGGGTCCTGGGATCAAGCCCCGCATCGGGCTCTCTGCTCAGCAGGGAGCCTGCTTCCTCCTCTCTCTCTGCCTGTCTCTCTGCCTCCTTGTGATCTCTGTCTGTCAAATCAATAAATAAAATCTTAAAAAAAAAAACTTTAAATTGCTCAGTATTTCACTCCTAGATATATACTAAGAATAGAGTGTACATGGATGTACTACAGGACATGTGATGCTCCTAGATCCTAGCAGCACTATCTTAAAGCCGAACAGTGAAAATTACCCGAATGTCCATCAACAGAAAAAAAGATAAATAAATTTCAGTATATCCATGTAATGAAAGACTACACAAAAATTAGAATGAACAATCTACAATTACACAAAATAATTTGAATGTATCTCACAAACACAAAGCTGATTGAGAGGAATCAGACACTAGACAGTACATAGTTTATGATTCCATTTATGACAAGAATATAAAGAAGCCAAACTCATTTACATATTTGAAGCCAGGACTCTGTGGAAGAAAGCGGGGGTGGACCTCTTGGTGTGCTGGTAATTACTATTTTCTGATCTGGGCTCTCGGTGTACCGATGTATTCAGTTACTGAAAACTCATTAAACTATGCATTTACCGTTTGTGGAAATATATATATGAAAATATATATACACTTTGAGATATATATATATATATATGGAAATATATATACACTTTGATAAAAAGTTTAAAGAAAAAGGAAGAAGAGGAAAAAGAGCATTAAAAAACAAGTATTTGGGGGGCACCTGGGCAGTGCAGTTGGTTAAGCCCCCGACTCTTGATTTTAGGTCAGGTCATGATCTCAGGGGTCTGGGATCAAGCCTGGCATGTAGGTCTACACCCAGCATGGAGTCTGTTTGTCCCTCTCCCTCTGTTCCTCCCCTGCTCTCTCTCTCATAAATAAATGTTAAACACACACACACACACACACACACACACACACACACACACACCCACTATGTTTATCACTCCCTTGATAATTGTATTGGTTTTCTATTATTGCCTGAGCAGATTACCACAAACTTAGATTCTTTAAAAAGCACAAATTTATTATCTGCAACTCTTCAGTTTCTGCAACACAGGCTCTGGTTCTCTGCTCCAGGTCTCACAAGGCTAAAATCCAAGTGTCTTCCTTTGTGGAGGCTCTAGGGGAGAATGTGTTTTCAAACTCAGTCAGGCTGTTGGCAGAATTCATTTCCTTGCAACTGTCAGTCTAAATTCTCCATTTCTTTGTTGGCTTTAGGTCTCTCTTAATCCTTAAGGACATCTATATTCCTTTTGTCCCCTCCACCTTAAACCAACAATGGTGCATATAGTCCTTCTCTGTGACTTTCCTTTCTATCACATCCCTCTTCCTCTTCTCTTCCGGCTTCTTCTTTTAGCCAGAGATGGTCATTTAGTTTTTTTTTTTTTTTTTAAAGATTTTTATTTATTCATTTGACAGAGAGAAATCACAAGTAGATGGAGAGGCAGGCAGAGAGAGAGAGGGAAGCAGGCTCCCTGCTGAGCAGAGAGCCCGATGCGGGACTCGATCCCAGGACCCTGAGATCATGACCTGAGCCGAAGGCAGCGGCTTAACCCACTGAGCCACCCAGGCGCCCTGGTCATCTAGTTTTAATGTCTCACGTAATTATATTGGGTTCACTAAGAAAATACATGGTAATCTCCCCATCTCCATGTCCGTAGTGTTAATTACATTTGTAAAGTTCCTTTTGTCATGTAACCAAATGTATGCAATCTAATGTAGTGCCATGTAACTCTGGTACTCATAGGGATGGACATCTTTCAGGGACCACTATTCTGTCCAATCCAGTGATGCAACCTCACCCTGTCTGAGCTAACAGGAAGTGAAGATATTTAAAAACTTATGGCCTTTTTATACCATTTAACGTGATTTTTCACACATATTGCTGCAGAATGTTAATGTGGTGCGTAAAGAGGTGCTGTCCTACTGTCTCTTGGGAGTGTCATGTAATGTACAATTACCATATTACCTTTTAATCAAAAACTTGTAAATTCTGAAACACATCTGATTCAGAGACTGTGAACTGGTCTTTCCTTGAATAAAGGCACTGTAGTTTATTCTGCTCTCCTGATATATACTATTTCTATTCTTCTCCTCTTATTACTAGTAACAAAAACCAAAAAGCCTTGCACATAGTTAAGTAACAAAAAACCTGAAACATAGTTAATTTTACATTGTATGTAAATGTATTTCTGTAATAAATAACAAGAAGTAAAACTTTAGGATTAAAGGATATATGCATTTTTAAATTTTTGATATACATGGCCAAATTGTTCTATGAAAAGGGAGGCATCACATTAATTTATCTTCCTTCCCTTCACGTATGAGGTTTCTGCTTGCTCACAGTTCTGCTCATATAGTTTATAATTAAACTTGTAGATCTTTGCCACTAAGATAGATTCAACACAGTTTTACTTTAATTAATGGACTTTTTGAGAAGTTTTAATTTTACAGAAAAGCTGAGCAGAACATACAGAGTTCCTATATGATTCAGTGAAGTTTTAATTTATAATTATTTTATTATCTGAGCACACTTTTAATAGATTGATCATACTGTAGTATGAAGAAAACTGTAATTTCTTTACTGTGAAATATTTGTTTATATTCTCCACAATTTTTTATTGAATTGTTGATATTTTTACATTGATTTATAGAAAATCGTTTCATATTGGGTATATTTTTGGTCTAAGTTAAAAATGGTTGTTCCCAGATTTGTCTTTTGACTGCTTATGTTACTAGATATTTTTCATTAGAGAAGTGTGTCACTTTTATTTAAAATGTTATTGATATATCTTTCTATAGTTTATTGGTTTTTATCATACTAAGAATTGCTTTTGTAGATTGCTTATATACAGGAATTAGGTATCCAAGTTCTAATTCTGAGCATATACTTTATAAAATACAACATACAAAAGCTAGCTACATTAGTTAGGGCATTCATGCATGCAATACTACATGCATTAATATATTAAGGTTTTGTGATTTGCATATTCATAAACCCTATAGCAAAATGGATGAGAATAGCAAGGGAAATAGGTTCACTAATTATACATAGAGCCAACATATGAGGCTTCATTAAGTATTAAAGTCCTGAACACAGATGGTATTTGTTTACATTATAGGCATACAACTATCACCATGCTCTTCACTTAAAGAATGAGTCTTTGGGGGTGCCTGGGTGGCTCAGTCGTTGGGTGTCTGCCTTCAGCTTAGTCTTGATCCCAGGGTCCTGGGATTGAGCCCTGCATCGGGCTCCCTGCTCCTCAGAAAGCCTGCTTCTCCCTCTCCCATTCCCTCTGCTTGTGTTCCCTCTCTCACTGTGTCTCTCTCTGTCAAATAAATAAATGAAATCTTAAAAAAACAACAACAACAAAATAAGAATGAGTCTTCCTCAGAATGCAGGGACCTTGCTCAGATAAGATCTTTTGTTCCAGGTATAATCTTTAATCTTTTCCTAAGTAGCCAGCATGGAAAGACTAAAAGCACCCATAACAGGAAAGTGAAATTGAGAGGAATGTATATTTCTGAGCTGTCTTGCTTTTATGAAGCTTATGAAAATGTTAGAGAATCAGCAAGTATCTTAAGACAGGAGAAGGAAAAGAATGAAAGAAAGTATTGGGGGAGAATTAACAGGTGTCAGAAGAGAGGAATAAAAGAACAGAAGACGAGGAAAAATTCTGAAGGATCAGCAAATTTTAGATTCGGTGGAAGGAGGAAAAGGGGGAATAAAATCTAGAGGATTTGACAGATATTTTTTAAAAGGGGGGCTCCTGGGTGGCTCAGTTGGTTAAGCGACTGCCTTCAGCTCATGTTGTGATCCTGGAGTCCGGGCCTGCATCAGCCTCCCTGCTCAGCAGGGAATCTGCTTCTCCCTCTGTCCCTCCCCCTTCTCATGCTCTCTCTCTCTCTCATCTTCTCTCAAATAAATAAAAATATTTTTAAAAAGGGGAAGAAAGGGAGGAAAATCTTGAAACCTGGAATGACTAGAATTTGAGATTGACATTAAATGTGCATGTAGCCCTGGAACTTGCACCAAGACTCCAGTCATGTACATGGGACTGACTTAGGATATGTACGTTGGATCTGGGCTATAGATATGGACCATAAGTCTGTACTAAATATGGACACTGGAAGTGGACATTGGACCTTATACCTGCACTTTCTCGTAATTTCAAACTTAGACTTTAGATCAAGTCCTGGATCTCACATATTGGACCTTAATGTAAACCTATCGCCTATACTTGGACATTGAAATGGGATATAAGACCTAAAACTTGGTCTGAATTTGTCTAGAACATTGAATCTGACCTTAATCATGCCTCATGGTCATGGACTTGAGTGTTCTCCCCTGGCATTGACCTAGACATCTCATCTTAGACTTGGAGCTTAGTCTGGACCTGGACATAGAACTAGAACCTGGACTTCAGTTCAAAACACAGATGTGAAGTTGGATTTTAGAACTTTATCATGATCTTAGAAATTTACCTTGACTTGGACATTGAATCTATAAATCAGAAATGAATTTGATCTATATCTTAGACTTGGTACTAGAGGTGGATCTTCAGTCTGGACGAGATTCAGAGTGGAAATATACCTAGGAATGAAACCTTGGACATGGTCTTTATCCTTATATAGATAAGGACTTTGGACCAACCTTTGTACTTGGACCTAGACTTCACCTTGATCATAGATGCTGACTGTTGACCTCTGATCTGGAAGTGGATTTTGGACAGAGAACCTGGATCTGCATATTATAGTTTCTTGAATAAAACCTTCAGTTGGAATTTTTATTTTTTTTGAACAGGAAATAAGTTACTTTGGATAAGAGTGTCTTGAGACTGACCTTCTTCTTATACTGCCTTTTTTTCATAAATGATTCTTTGATTCATCTTAATTTGCTCTAATCATATGAAAAAAGTATGTTAGAAATGAATGTTTTTCTGAGCTCTTTTGGTTAGTCTGGTGTCACTACTAAACATCTATTTCTTAGTTCTGATTGGAAAAAAATTATGAAAATAAGTGCCCTTCGGAATCATATCAACTTGCTGTCTTCTAAGATCAGATCACACCACTCCTGTTTTATCCTCTCAAAATCCTTATACTTCTTCTTCAGGCTCTTACCATATTATAATTCAATAATTATATTATTGTTTGATTCATTCCTTTATAATTTTGTATATACCAGCTGTCAGCAAACTATATTCAGTGGTCCAAATCTGGTTCACTGCCTGTTTTTATATGGCCTATAAGCTATTTTTTTATTATTTTTAAATGTTTAGAAAATAACCAAAAGGAAAATATTTTGATATTGTAATAATGTTGTATAGTGGACAGATGGTAACTACACTTATCATGGTGAGCAATGAGTAATGTATAGAACTGTTGAATCAATATGTTGCACACCTGAAACCAATAATATTTTATATTAACTATATTTCAGTAAGAAGAATATTTTGTGACATATAAAAATAATATGAAATTCAGATTTCACTGTTCATAATTAATGTTCAACTAGAATACAAGTGTGTCTATCATTTGCATATTGTTTTGGGCTGCTTTCATACTACAATGGCAGAATTGAGAGCAGTATGGCTCACAGAACCCGAATTATTTACTATCTGGCTCTTTACAGAAGTTTAGGGACCTTTGTCCTACACAGCAAAGATGAAGACCATGTTTGTCATTATTAAGGCTCTATTCAGATTTTAGAGATTTTATATATTTATTTATATTTATTTAAAATATTTTATTGGGGCACCTGGGTGGCTCAGTGAGTTAAAGCCTCTGCTTTCGGTTCAGGTTGTGATCCCAAGGTCCTGGGATACAGCCCCGAATCGGGCTTTCTGCTCAGCGGCGAGCCTGCTTCCTCCTCTCTCTCTGCCTGCTTCTCTGCCTACTTGTGATCTCTGTCTGTCAAATAAATAAATAAATAAATAACCTTTAAAAAATATTTTACTTATTTATTAGAGAGAGAGAGGGAGTACATGAGTGGGGAGTGGAGGGGCACAGGAGGAGGGACAAGTGGACTCCCTGCTGAGCAGGGAGCCGCATGCTAGGCTTGATCTCAGAACCCTGGGATCATGACCTGAGGGGAACCAGATGCTCAACTCAACCTACAAAGGACCCAGGCACCCCTATTTATTTATTTATTTATTTTAAATATTTTATTTATTTAGTTTGAAAGAAAGAGGGAGCAATGAATGGGGGGAAGTTGAGAGGGGTAGAGGGAGAGGGAGAAGCAGGCTAGCAGGCTCCCCACTGAGCAGGGAACCCTGGGATCTTAACCTGAGCTGAAGCCAGATGCTTAACTGACTGAACTACCTAGACACCCTCAGAATTTAGAGATTTTAAAACATGACAAATTACACATCTTAAAATCAACTTAATGTGGTAAATCACCAATATAGGAAAGGATTCATACTTTTGAAATAGTTGGATAAGTATATACTACACTGCAGTTAAAATCAAAGAATTAGAACTATTTATCTCAAAGTAAATTTTAAAACTTAAGGCCAAATGAACAAAAAAATTCTAGGAGGTTATATAAAATATTACACATAAATGTAAATCTAGAAAGATGACATAATACTATATAGAGCTGATATATCTATACATAATAAATGCTCAAAAATGTAAATTGGGAGGATTAGAAAATTCCTAATGGAGAACTAAGAAGAAGTGAGAATTACAGAAGTAAGAAGTAACTGCTATGCTATTTCTCATTGCTTCTTCTGTCTGCTTTTTTATTTCTTAAAAAAAAATAAAGATGTGAAGATTGCAAGTGATATCATTGCTGTTCATTCTCGATGGTGAATACATAGATGTATACTAAGTGTTTTCTCTTTTGTAAAAATAATTCATAGTAAGAAGAAAAGCAACACAGCTATGAAACCATTGCTGGTTTTTATTTTCATTTGCTGCCAAAAGAAATATGTACTCTGGAAATGTATTTCAGATCTGTAGAGTTGCCATCAACAAACTGATTATATCTGATGGTAATCAGAAACATGATCTTAATTTTTTCCCAAATGAAGAATATTTTTGTATTATGACTAATTTATCCTAAAAGAAAATAAATAACAAACAATAGCCTTTATAAAATACACAATAAATATATTAGAAGAACTAACATGATACACAACAGGGAACTGTTCTAAAACCAATGTGAGGCACTGAAACTAAATAAAAATCGACAGTTTCCTAATAAAAAATTTATTGTCCGCAATAACTGCACAGGTGATAAAATGTTACTGTTCATTATTTATATATGATTAACTAAGTACCAGCAGCTATCAGCTCTCCAGGGCTCTAACAACTTCCCTCATCAGCCACAGGGACATGGAGGTTTGGCTAGCCTGCTCTGTTTCACAAAGTGTGTGGGATATCATTTTACTCCTTTCTCATTTGTTCTGACAGACTTAGGATAAGGTGAAAGGACTAAAGTAGCATCCCAGGTATTTGGTTAATATATCCCAATGGGCTGTGCTTTGGTGATAAATCTCCAATAAAATATATTTCAAGGCTATTTTTGACAAGGGCTCTGCTGAGGAACTCTTCCAGGAACTCTTCATTTTCACCATCCTTGGAAGAAATATTCCAGATTCCTGCAAAGTGATCATTTCCCCCTTGTATTAATTCCAAGAATAACCATGCTAAGGCATATCTGCAAATACTGTTGGACTTGGAAGTTGACAGGTATAAAAAGTAGAAGTTGGATATCGTATCTTTTGGCAAAGAAAACTTCTTAAAGCTCAATCTTGGTTATTCCAAGAGTAAGGATTCCTCTCTCACCACCAAGAAGTGGTTGGTAAATAACCTAAAACCAGCTTTTTAAAGATAGCATTTAAGCAAATTTCTCAGTGTCTGATTAGTGGGGACTGTTAGGAAGAACAATTACAAATAAAGCAACAACTAATTTTTACTGAGTTTAGTGAGCTGTCATATGAAGCAAAAGTCTTATATTAAAGTTAAGGATATTATAACCTTAAGGTTTATTATAAGTATAACATTACTTCAATTAAAACAGAAACAAAACTGAGTTTTAGTAACTTCTCATAGGAGGATCTGAGTTTAACTGCATTTTACCTAATAAGATTCAGGAAGACAGGAAATCAACTACAGCTTGAAATGGAGAAGAGAAATTTTGGAGAGTGCCTATAATTCCACCTCTTACAGATAAATGAACGACTCAAAGAGGTTTTCCATCTTCAAAACTATCGAAGCTCTGCTTTGAGAGTCTGATGATCACTCTTTTTATCTCTGAAGATATTAATTTTTCTGCTTGGACACAGAAAATCAATTGCTGCATTGTTTTTCCTTGTTTTTATTTGTTAACTGTTTACATATCCAACTGTTAAATGATTACTTACAAAACTTTTTTTAAAATTTTTTAATTTTTTATTTTTTTAAATTAATTTATTTATTTAAAAAAATTTTTTTTTATAAACCTGTATTTTTATCCCCAGGGGTACAGGTCTGTGAATCGCCAGGTTTACACATTTCACAGCACTCACCAAAGCACATACCCTCCCCAATGCCCATAACCCCATCCCCCCTTCTCCCAACTCCCCTCCCCCCAGCAACCCTCAGTTTGTTTTGTAAGATTAAGAGTCACTTATGGTTTGTCTCCCTCCCAATCCCATCTTGTTTCATTGATTCTTCTCCTACCCACTTAAGCCCCCATGTTGCATCACCACTTCCTCATATCAGGGAGATCATATGATAGTTGTTACAAAGCTTTAATATTTTATTTGAGTTTGTAAAATTTATTTTTAATATATATTTTATATGGATCAACATGAATATTGTTCTATATTATGCTATTTCTAGTGTATGGTAATGACAAGAAAAATACCTATATGTTATTATTGATATTGAACATATAAATTAAAACTATAACTTTCTATCTGGAAAATTTTAAACATATAAAAGATGGAAAGAACAGTATAAGCTCTTACATCTTACACTTAGATTCAGTAATTGTTACCAGATTGTAATTTATTTGCTTTACTTCCTGCTCCTTGACCTCTCCTCCCTCCATACACATTTTCTTGAATAATTTGAAAATAAGTTGTATATATCATGACATTTCATCTCTAAGTACTTCACTATAAATATCAGAAGTATAAGAAAATTCACTAACTATAATACCATTATCACAAGAAAAAAATTTAAAATCCTGGGATTATCAAATATCAGCCCAAATATTCATATTTCACAGTTGTCCCTGAAGTGACTTACTTTATTAATCAAGACCCAATTAAAACTTACTCATTTGATTAGGTTGCTTTATCTCTCTAGGTTACATTAATCTAAAATGGATTCTTTGCTCCACTACACGGAGTTTCTCAAGAATCTGAGAACATACTCCTTTCTAGACTTGTAACTACGGTTATTCACTTCTTCTCAAGTAATTCTTTTAATGTAGTAAGATTATTTCTCAATCATCTTAATTACCATATTTGCATGATATATTACTTTTATACTTTTTAAACTTAAATTTCCACTGAGCTCTCACTATAGTTATGGCTTTAGGTACATATTTATATACAAAAATATGTATATATTTTTATGTATATAAATATATACATATTTTTGTATGTATTTTGTGGCCTAATGCTTTCTTTTTCCTTTTTCACAAAAGAATCTGTTAGCTACATTTCTTACTAGATTATTTGTGAGTTCTACTGACTTCAGTGAGGACATGAATTAATTATAAGCTTAACTGCGTGAGCTCATCACCAATCCCTACCATAGACACTTACACACAATCTGGCTTAAAAACCTATTGTGAGAGTCAGGGTCTGTAGAAAATCCCAGGATAACTTTGTCCAGGACTGGCCAGACTAAACCTGAAACACACAGTATGAGCCACAGGTTTCTCGCTATTGCCAAAATTGCCAACTCAGAAATAAACCTGATGGAGGAACTTTTCTCAGTATCTCTACATGACACAGGACCCACTCCCAGTAAGAATGTAACAGAGATAAATGTCTTTTTGTCTACAACCAAATGATAGTCTTGCAAGGGAGGCTGTTAGCAGCCCAGGGGTGAGAGCATCTTGACGTCGCACTTCTCAGATGCAATATGGGAAGATGTCTAAAATTTCATCCAGTTCCTGCTCTGACCCTACTTTAATCCTCATTTTTTTCCCTTTGGTTCTGCATCATTTGACTCTAATCCTTCTTATGCTCTAATGTGTATTGCCTCTTATTCTATTCCATTGTAATTATCCATTCGGGAAGTTCCATCTCTCAGGATACTAGCAAGGCAAGTTTAAGCATCTGATTTTCCATGGTATCTTGGCTCAACTAATGAATCCCCAGATGATTCTCAGTTTTCTTTGAAATTAGCCACCATGTTTAAGAGGCAACCCTGAAATATCATCCCCACTCTTGCCTTTAGTTCCTTCTATGCTCTTACCTATGAGACCTGTGATACTTGTGATTGCCATACTTGCCTCTACCTATTATCCAAAATTATTTAATTACACAAGATAGAAAGAAATACATATGTTTGCCTATGGAAGGGAGTTCTTGAGATATCAACCATAGAATTACTCCATTAGGTGTTCCCCCTTTTTAATACTACAATTTGTACCAACAGCCCTTAACATAGAAGAGGCAAGGAAAGAACAAACTTCACCTGTTCCTCAGGAAAGTGCTGACCTGCTAACAGGAAAGAAGAAAAATCTGCAGCAGTTCCCACACTTTGCTGGGAAGAGACTCCTCCCTGTGGTGGCAATCTGCTTGAACCAATGCCAAGTACCTCCCATGACCCCTGTCCCCTCAACAACACTGTTACTCATTTCAAGGGCCCCTCCTTGAAATCTTCTTATAAAAACCCAATCTTCTCTGACCTGACAAACCATTGCAAATCCCTGCAAGACAGGTGAGTAGAACCTGAGAGAAGATGAGACCTCATGGCAAGGGTTTTACTCTACATATTGGGGGAAAGGTACAGGAGAATTGCTGTCAGACACAGAGGAGCTCTGATCTCAGCACAGCCGGGTTGGCAGTTCTCATGGTGTAGGAGAGAGTACAGACTTTCCAGTTCTTTCCAGAACTATACAAGGGGACAGATGTCACTGGGATCAATTTGTTCCTAGGGGACTAAACAATGGAAAGACAAGGAAGAGGAGGGATATCTCTGCATGCCCTCTCTCCAATCACGCTTTCCTTAGTGATCTCTGATTGCTTCCTCAGATCCCAGACATGATGCTGCCTCCCACAGCCCTCCACAGCATGTCCTGGATGCTGCTTTCCTGCCTCATGTTCCTGGCTCAGGTCCAAGGTGAGCTCTCACTGTTTCTCGGATGGGAGCCTTGTGAATGCTCAGGGCCAAGAAGAAGAGGAAGGCTCCCATGGTAGTGGTGGCATAAATCCCCACACAAAGAAATTGCCTAGAATTTGTCTGTCATCACTCCTTCCTTCAGGGTAACCAGGGGTGGCAGGCGTCCCAGTGGTCCTCTAGCCCTGTAAGGAGGTCATTTCCTTAGTTTTGCCTTAGCAAGTTTTGTTGATAGGTCAAAGAGGAAAAGTGTGAAGGGTCAGTAATGAGATACAGTGAAGGAGAATGAGGACCCAGTGCAAGAATGGTCAGCCTAGAGTGGGGGAGGGTTGGACTTAGAAGAAGGATGAAAGAAAAGAAGATTCCTCATTTAGTGGGGTCGGTTCAAGATCCAGAAATCCTGAGAGTGTTGGCAATGAAGAAAGGCAGTCAGGACTTTGGCATCACTTCCCCAAGCACTGGCCTCATACGTATTCCCTTGGGCCATCTCCTTACCCTGGTCCCCACTGTCCTATTTACTTCTTCCTTCTCTTTGGTTTCCTTCCACCCTAGGTGAAGACTCCCAGAATGATGTGCCCGCTCCACGGATCAGCTGTCCCAAAGGCTCCAAGATTTATGCCTCCCACTGCTATGCCTTCTTTATGTCACCAAAATCCTGGGTGGATGCTGATGTGAGTACTTGGATTTTCAGTTAGAGGTTTTAAGGGCAAGTACATTAGAGACCTGAGGAGGGGGTGGGTTCCATTCTCCAGTATTTCTTGGGCACAAGATTGAGCACACACATCTTTTGCATATATACCCCTGTCCCCTATCTCTGCTCTGCCCTCCACCCAGTGATGTCTCAGTCTCCCTCTGAGTCTCTCCCTTCCCCACACAGTTGGCCTGCCAGAAGAGGCCCTCGGGACACCTTGTGTCTGTGTTCAGTGGGGCTGAGGCATCCTTTGTGGCCTCCCTGATCAAGAACAGTGCGAACACCTACTCAAATATCTGGATTGGGCTCCATGACCCCACAGAGGTATGAACTCATCTTCTCTTCCTAACTCTCACATTGCTATTACCCCCCAGGCTCACTCCCTGTTCCTTGTGCCTGTCCTTAAAGAGCCCTGGAGCTCAGAGATCATAAGGGGGAAAGGGAGGGCTTTGCATCAACTGAACAGCTGAATTCTGTGCAAATCCCTTATCTCCAGCTGAGGTGAATCTGCCTCCTGTCACACTTGTACACAATTTGCACGTGAGGCTTTATACTTCAGTTTTCTGAACTTCACAGAGGCTGCACATATTGTGTTGAGGGAATCCTATGTGAAGATAGGATCCATTTTTGTTCTATAGGACAGACATTGTCTTTGGGGTTCAGGGTTAACCACAAATGCACCACTAATGCTGTTCAGCAAGGAACATGTTGCTCTGGGTGGTTCTGTAGGTCTTTGTCATTAATGGTTTGGGAATCTGCCAATAAGAGCAGAGAGTTAGGAAGAGTTTCCCAGAGGAAAGCTCTGGGTCCAGGGCAGCAGCTAGATGAGAGAGCAAATTTGGAGATGCTGGGAAGGGGTCCATGCCAGAACTCTGATGGCCATTCAACCTCACCACACTTTATCTTCTATAGGGCTATGAGCCCAATGCAGGTGGATGGGAGTGGAGTAGTGGTGATCTGCTGAATTACCTTGCCTGGGAGAAAGACCCCTCCACTATTGCAAACCCTGGCTATTGTGGGAGTGTGTCAAGAAGCACAGGTATGTATCAGAAGAGCTTCTTCCTACCCAGAATTTTCCATCCTCTTATTTCCCATTTCTTGGCATGACCTTCAGAGGATCCTTCTGAGCAAGAATTGTAGTGTTGGTTTGTCTTCCCACATTCCCTTTCATCTCTCCTTTCCTTGAGTCTCCTTCTTCTGGTGGATACTGGGTAGGATGAGAGAGAGGCTTTGGATCCTAGACCAGAATCTGGGATGCCTCTCCCTTGGGTTCAAGAGCTCCACCAGCTACATCTACCTGAGCTTCTTTTTCTCTCTAGGATATCTGAGATGGAAAGATTATAGCTGCACTACAAGGCTACCCTACATCTGCAAGTTCAAGGGCTAGCTCTGAAGAGATGTTGGGAGCCGGAGTTTTGCATGCAACTCATCATGGACTTGGGACCAAGTGTAAAGTCTACCACCGAAGAAAATATTCTCCTATACCTCTAAACTTGACCATCTCATAATGACCTTCCCTACTTCTCAGCCCCATTTCAAATCCCTCTGTGTTTTTCATAATTTAACTTCCAAATGGAAAAATTAAAAAATAAAGAGATTTAATCTGTAATTGCCTCTCTTGTGTACTTCTGACTCAAAGAAAAACTCTGAGGAGGAGGAAGTTAGTTGGGAGGGAGATTCTGTGGGTCTTCTTTTTGTACATTTTCACCCTAGTTTCTGGAAAATTGACTTAATTTTCATTGCTACCAGCATGTTAGTGATGGGGTATTTCAGTACTGTTCATGTAGGATTTGGGTTGTGCACATTGTGCACACATTTTGCTGTGCACAGACTCCTCCAGGTCTCTGATGGTATGATATAACCAGTCTAGAGGTTCAGATGATGTTTAGAACAGTACTTCCTAAATTATCAGAGTGAAGGAAAATGAATAGGTTTCATTAATTTTTTTTTTTATCACCTAGAGATTCTTTTAATTAACAGAAAGTGTTTCACCCTCTGAGTCTACCATGACATTTCTTGCCAGACTCCTATGGATGGATATTTAAGTTGTTTACAGTTCTTTTTTTTTTTTTTTTGGTTGGTTATTATTTTTTTAAATTTTTTTATTTTTTATAACCATATATTTTTATCCCCAGGGGTACAGGTCTGTGAATCGCTAGGTTTACACACTTCACAGCACTCACCAAAGCACATACCCTCCCCAATGTCCATAACCCCACCCTCCTTCTCCCAACCCCCCCTCCCCAGCAACCCTCAGTTTGTTTTGTGAGATTAAGAGTCACTTATGGTTTGTCTAGGTTTCATTAATTTTTGAAAAATAGACTATGTATAAATCTAAAAATTAAATTGATAATATAGATAACCAAAATGTAGTCCTAATTTTTTGTCAGTTTTGACAGACATATGAGTGATCTATCAAATTATTGTAAAATTTTGGGGCAGAGGAGTAAAGATGGCAGAGGAGTAGCAGGCTGAGATGACACTAGGTAGCAGGAGATCAGCTGATAGTTATCAAACCATTCCGAACACCTACAAATCCAACAGGAGATCGAAGAGAAGAGCAGCAATTCTAGAAACAGAAAATCAACCACTTTCTGAAAGTGTTTTTTCTTCTAAAAATTTTGAGATACATTTTCTTCTAATAGATCAAAATATACCTGAAATCTAGCATAGGGTTTGTTCTAGTCTTCATCCTGGGTAAATTCTCTCCACTTTCTTTTTCTTTCTTTTCCAAACCAACTTATCTTATCAACTCTGTTTTTAGAATTTAAAAAAAAATTTTCATCTTTACAATCATATTCCATCCCTTCATTGTGTTTACCCTTATTCTGAGTGTGTGTATGTGTGTGTGTGTGTGTGTGTGTGTGTGTGTATTTCTTTAACATTTTGGGAGGTAGTTTCTTCTGAAAGACCAAAATACTCCCAAAATTAAGTGGGTAGTTCTGTTCTATTCACCAGCCTAATATATATATTTTCTTTAAAAAAAAAAAAAAACATTTTGAATTTCTTTTTACCCTTTTCCTTCTCCCCATGATTTGTGGTCTCTTCTGATTTGGTTAACACATTTTCTGGGGTCTTTGCCACCCTTTTAGCATTCTATTCTTTCATTCATATATTCTTATCTAAATAAAATACTAAGAAAGAAAAACACACCATAAATAAATAAATAAATAAATAAGAACAAGAGTCAGAACCAATGGCTAGGGATCTAATCAATACGGACATTGGTAATATATCAGAACTAGAGTTCAGAGTGATGATTCTCAAGGTGCTAGTTGTGCTCAAAAAATACATAGAAGATATTATAAAAACCCTTTCTGGAGAAATAAAATCCCTTTCTGGAGAAATAAAAGAACTAAAATCTAATGAAGCGGAAATCAGAAAAGTTATTAATGAGGTGCAATAAAAAATGGAGGCTCTTACTGCCACAATAAATGAGGCAGAAGAAAGAATTAGTGATATAGAAGACCAAATGACAGAAAATAAGGAAGATGAGTGAAAGGCAAATAACTACTGGACCATGAAGGGAAAATTTGACAGATAAGTGACACCATAAAACGAAACAGAATAATTGGGATTCAAGAAGAAGAAGAAATAGAGAGAGGGGCAGAAGGTATATTGGAGAGAATTATAGTATAGAACTTCCCTAATATGGCAAAAGGAGCAAGCATCAAAATCCAGAAGTCACATGGAAACCTCAAAATCAATAAAAATAGGTCCACATCCCATCATCTAAAAGTAAAAATTACAAGTCTTAGTGAAAAAGAGAAAATCCTGAAAGCTGCTTGGGACAAGAAGTCTGAACATACAATGGCAGAAATATTAGATTAGCAGCAGACCACAGAGACCTGGCAGGCCAGAAATAACTGGCATGATATATTCAGAGCACTAAATGAGAAAAATACATAGCCAAGAATACTATATCCAGCTAGGCTATCACTGAAAATAGAAGGAGAGATAAAAAGCTTCCAGGACAAACAAAACCTAAAAGAATTTATAAACACCAAACCAGCTCTACAGGAAATATTGAAAGGGGTCCTCTAAGCAAAGAGAGAGCCTAAAAGTAGTAGACCAGAAAAGAACAGAGACAATATACAGTAACAGTCACCTTACAGGCAATACAATGGCACTAAATTCATATCTCTCAATAGTTACCATGAATGCAAATGGGCTCAATGCCCCCAAGCAAAAGACACAGGGTATCAGAATGGATAAAAAAACAAAACCCATCAATATACTGTCTCCAAGAAACTCATTTGAGACTCAAAGACAACTCCAGATTTAAAGTGAGGGGTGGAAAACAATTTACCATGTTAATGGACATCAAAAGAAAGCTGGGGTGGCAATCCTTATATCAGATAAATTAGATTTTAAGCCAAAGACTATAATAAGAGATGCGGAAGGACACTATATCATACTCAAAGGGTCTGTCCAACAAGAAGACCTGACAATTTTAAATATCTATGCCCCTAACATGGGAACAGCCAACTATATAACCCAATTAATAACAAAGTCAAAGAAATACATAGACAATAATACAATAATAGTAGGGGACCTTAACACTCCCCTCACTGAAAGGGACAGATCATCTAAGCAAAAGATCAAAAAGGAAATAAAAGCCTTAAATGACGCACTGGACCAGATGGACATCACAGATATATTCAGAACACTCCAACCCAAAGCAACAGAATACACATTCTTGTCTAGGGCACATGGAACATTCTCCAGAATAGATCACATCCTGGGTCACAAAGCAGGTCTTAACTGGTACTAAAAGATGGGGATCATTCCCTGCATATTTTCAGACCATAATGCTCTGAAGCTAGAACTCAGTCACAAGAGAAAATTTGGAAAGAACCCAAATACATGGATGCTAAAGAGCATCTCTCTAAAGAATGAATGGGTCAACCAGGAAATTAAAGAAGAATTGAAAAAAATTCATGGAAACAAATAATAATGAAAACACAATTGTTCAAAATCTGTGGGACATAGCAAAGGCAGTCCTGAGAAGAAAATATATAGTGATACAAGCCTTTCTCAAGAAACAAGAAAGGTTTCAAATACACATTCTAACCCTACACTTAAAGTTGCTGGAGAAAGAACAACAAAGTAAGCCTAAACCCAGCAGAAGAGAAATAATTAAGATCAGAGCAGAAATAAATGAAATAGAAACCAAAATCAATATAACAAATCAATGAAATTGGGATCTGGTTCTTTGAAAGAATTAATAAGATTGATAAACCCCTCGCCAGACTTGTCAAAAAGAAAAGAGAGGGGACCCAAATTAATAAAATCATGAATGAGGGGTCCCTGGGTGGCTCAGTGGATTAAACCTCTGCCTTCAGCTCAGGTCATGGTCTCAGGGTCCTGGGATCAAGCCCCACATCAGGTTCTCTGCTTGGCAGGGAGCCTGTGACCCTTCTCCCTCTGCCTACCTCTCTGCCTACTTGTGATCTCTCTTTTTCTGTCAAATAAATAAATAAAATCTTTTTAAAAAATCATGAATGAAAGAGGAGAGATCACAACCAATTCCAAAGAAATACAAACGATTATAAGAACATATCATGAGCAAATATACTCCAGCAAATTTGACAATCTGGAAGAAATGGACATATTCCTGGAGACATATAAACTACCAAAACTGAACCAGGAATAAACAGAAAACTTGAACAGACCCATAACCAGTAAGGAGATTGAAGCAGTCATCAAAAATCTCCCAACAAACAAGAGCCCAGGGCCAGAGGGCTTCCCAGGGGAATTCTACCAAGCATTTAAAGAATTAATTCCTATCCTCCTGAAACTGTTCTAAAAAATAGAAATGGAATGAAAACTTGCAAACTCATTTTATAAGGCCAGCATTACCTCGATCTCCAAACCAGAAAAAGACCCCATCAAAAAGGAGAAAAACAGACCAATAGCCTTGATGAACATGGATGCAAAAACTCTCACCAAATTACTAGCCAATACGATCCAACAGTACATTAAGAGGATTATTCATCATGACCAAGTGGGATTTATTCCTGGGCTGCAAGGTTGGTTCAACATCCACAAAGCAATCAATGTGATACAATACATTAATAAAAGAAAGAACAAGAACTGTAGGATACTCTCAATAGGTGCTGAAAAAGCATTTGACAAAGTATAGCATCCTTTCTTGATCAAAACTCTTCAAAGTGTAGGGATAGAGAATACATACCTCAATATCATCAATACCATCTATAAAACACTCACAGTAAATATCATTCTCAATGAAGAAAAACTGGGAGCTTTTCCGCTAAGGTCAGGAACACGACAGGGATGTACATTATCACCATTGCTATTCAACATAGTACTAGAAGTCCCAACCTCAGCAATCAGACAACAAAAAGAAATTAAAGGCATCCGAATCAGCAAAGAAGAAGTCAAACTCCCACTCCTTGCAGATGATACGATGCTTTATGTGGAAAACCAAAAGATTCCACCCAAAGTGTGCTAGAATTTGTACAGGAATTCAGTTAAGTGTAAGGATATAAAAATCAATGCACAGAAATCAGTTGCATTTCTATATACCAATAGAAAGACAGAAGAAAGAGAAATTAAGGAGTCAATCCCATTTACAATTGCACCCCAAATCACAAGATACCTAAGAATAAACCTAACCAAAGAGACAAAGAATTTGTACTCAGAAAACTTTAATGTACTCATGAAAGAAATTGAGGAAGAGACAATGGAAAAATGTTCCATGCTTATGGATTGGAAGAACAAATACTGTGAAAATGTCTATGCTACCTAAAGCAGTCTACACGTTTAATGCAATACCTTTCAAAATCCCATCAATTTTTTTTTCAAAGAAATGGAACAAATAATCTTAAAAGAAAAGACCTTGAATAGCCCGATGTATGTTGAAAAAGAAAGCCAATGTTGTTGGCATCACAATTCCAAACTTCAAGTTCTATTACAAAGCTGTCATCATCAAGGCAGTATGGTACTGTCCCCCAAACAGACACATAGATCAGTGGAACAGAACAGAAAGCCCAGAAATAGACCCTCAACTCTGTGGTCAACTAATCTTTAACAAAGCAGGAAAGAATGTCCAATAGAAAAAAGACAGTCTTTTTAACAAATGATGTTGGGAAAATTGGACAGCCACATGCAGAAAATGAAACTGGACCATTTTCTTACATCACACATGAAAATAGATTCAAAATGAATGAAGGACCTCAATGTGAGAAAGAAATCATCAAAAACCTTGAGAACACAGGCAGCAACCTCTTCAATCTCAGCCACAGCCACTTCTTCCTAGAAACATCACCAAAGGCAAGGGAAACAAAGGCAAAAATAAACTATTAGGACTTCATCAAAATCAAAAGCTTTTGCACATCAAGAAAAAGTCAACAAAACCAAAAGACAACTGACAGAATGGGAGAAGATATTTGCAAACGACATATCAGATAAAAGGCTAATATCCAAAATCTATAAAGAACTTACCAAACTCAACACCCAAAGAACAAATAATCCAATCAAGAAGTGGGCAGAGGACATGAACATGCAAAGAAGACATCTAGATGGCCAATAGACACATGAAAAAGTGGTCAACATCACTCACCATCAGGGAAATATAAATCAAAACCACAGTGAGATATCACCTCACACCTGTCAGAATGGTTAAATTAACAAGTCAGGAAATGACAGATGTTGGTGAGGATCTGGAGAAAGGGGAACCCTCCTACACTGTTGGTGGGAATTCAAGCTGGTGCAACCACTCTGGAAAACAGCATGGAGGTTCCTCAAAATGTTGAAAATAGAGCTATCCTATCACACAGCAATTGCACTACTAGGTATTTATCCTAAAGATACAAATGTAGTGATCCAAAGGGGCATGTGCACCCAAATGCTTATAGCAGCAATGTCCACAATAGCCAAACTATGGAAAGAACCTAGATGTCCATCAACAGATGTATGGATAAAGAAAAAGTGGTATAGATATACAATGGAATACTATGCAGCCATCAAAAATGAAATCTTGCCACTTGTGATACATGGATGGATCTAGAGGGTGTTACACTGAGTGAAATAAGTCACGCAGAGAAATACAATTATCATATGATTTCCCTGATATGAGGAAGTTGAGAGGCAAAGTGGGGGGTTTGGTGGGTAGGGAAGGAAAAAATGAAACAAGATGGGATCAGGAGGGAGACAAACCTTAAGATACTCTTAATCTCATAAAATAAACTAAGGCTTGCCAGGGGTAGGGTTTTAGGGAGAGGGTGATTGGATTATGGATACTGGGGAAGGTATGTGCTATGGTGAGTGCTGTGAAGTGTGTAAACCTGGAAATTCACAGACCTGTACCCCTGGGGCTAATAATATATGTTAGTAATTAAAAATTTAAAAAATCAAAAAAATTATTATATAATTTTCCATTATCTTTCAAATTCTGTTACTTTCCTGCCAAGGTCAGCTGGTACTGGCCCACTGAACTATGCATTGCCCTGTCCCTGGGGGGCAGTTGTGAGAACAGTTTCTACTGGGTCCTCTTTCTTTTGCCCTTAAAACATTCTGACATCAATCAGGACTGGAATTGGGTTGACTTTAACATCTGATAGGACTTCTGTTAATATTTTTTGAGTGAAAACAAATGATGCTCTTTTGAAGAAATTTCCTTTAACTGACTGAGGGCAAGACTCAGATTCTTCATGTATCTGTGTATATCAAGACCACTAATCCATCTTCCATCTTATCACCACTCCTCCCTAGTCACAGCTTGCTTTTATGAAAAAACGGTATGTGTATTTGGCTAGTTCCCTAATCTGGAAAAGAAGTTGTCATATGAGACCACTGACAAAATTTACCATATGAACAAACAATACTACCATTGCTAGGTAGGGTTATCACTTTTTGAATAAATAGATGAGATGAATAGACATTGTCACTTTTAAAATATTAATATCTATTAAATTATTTTTGCTCTTTCAAAGATAGACAGCCTTGACTAAATGCCCAGTTAGCATTTTTGGTGGAAACACCTTCCTATCAGTTTAAATGAATTTATGATGTGCAGCCCACGAGTCTTGATTTTCTGCCAGGTTTGAAGTCATAAAAATGGGTTAGAAAAGTTCATAATGACAGTGCTTGTGTCAATTCCTATTTTAGTTTGAGCTTCTCCTTTGGAAAGGAACTGTAAAGGCCAGAATCTGTTCTTCCAGTTGGAGAATCCCATGGTATAAGATAGAACATTTGTAGTTGTAGGTAAGAAAGATGCCAGCATAATTTGGCTCAAAAAATAAAGGTACGTAGTGGATCACCAAACTGAAATATCTAAAAGTAAGGTAGGCTTTGAGTCCAGTTCATTCAGGGCCAAATGTCATTTCTCTGAGGCATTCTCTCCTTGTCATAAAATATCACTCTTCCAATTATCATAGCTTTGGTTGTACTTTTCAGTTCTCTTGCCAACTTAAATTGTGAATGCTTCTTTGTACCTTCCCTTTGACCAAAAAATAAATGTAAATAGCCATGGTTATATTAGCCTCCCTTTGACACACTGGTACTTAAAGCTTAGATGACATGATTTTTCAAATCTAGGCTGGTGGTATTATTTATTTTAGAGAACTGAATTAAGTCATCTGGTGAAGATATAATCAAAATTCTTCCCTCTCCTCAGAGCAATGTAATAATGGATAAATGAGATAAATAAGTGGACACCTGGAAATATTTGTGACTTATTGAATATTTTGAAAACTTTTCTCTCAAATCAGGGTTACACTGAACTGATCTTTATCCACTGTGTTTGGAATGTAACTTGAGATTTAGCCCACTTGAAATTTCATTAAAGGATTTATATTGAGATTTGGAAATACACATATAAAATTTTCTTATATAAGATTCAGCTAAAAACATTGCACTCACAGATACGCCCATTGTATATGTGTTTGGAATTTTGTTAACTAAATACCAAGAGGTAAGCTATTAAGAAAATGTTAACCAGAGATGTTGTCTGCAGGACCTGCATATAATAAGTTATGAGTTGTGAGCTTGTTGTAGGGATGATAAAAGTTTTCTAGTTGTATAATACTTTATGTCCATTCATTCTTCATTTACATCTTTTTTAAAAACTGCCAAATGTTCAGCATCTCTCACTGCCAGCTTCCTATAGAAACTTCCCCAGATTCTTAAGCCCATACAAATCATCTCTTTCTAAGTCATTGACTATCACAAGTGGAAGAAGCCTCTCATTTTATTAGGGGAGAAAAGAATGCTCAAAGAGGAGTTGAGAGATAATTGTCCATGTGTCTCTGAAATTTTTTGCACTTCATACAAGACACACTGACAGATCTTAGTTCTGGACTGTCTTGTCAAGGATGTCTGTGTAGTGAAGAATCTTTAAAAACAGAAAAGGGGTGCCTAGGTGGCTCAGTTGGTTAAACAGCCAACTCTTGATTTCAGTTCAGGTCAAAATCTTGGGGTCATGACATTAAGCCCTGCAGCAAGCCCTGTGTTGGGCTCTGTGCCAGGTATAGAGCCTACTTAGAATTCTCTTTTTCTCTCCCTCTGCCATCTCCTTTCTACAATACTCACTCTCTCTCTCTCCAAACAAACAATCAAATAAACAAAACCTTTAAAAACAGAAAAGGCATATTGCACACCTGTCAGAATGGCTAAATCAAAAACACAAGAAGTGTTGATGAGAATGTGGATAAAAGGAATTCTAGTGCACTATTTGTGGGAATTTAAACTAGTACAGACATTGTGAGGGTCCTCAAAAAATTAAAAATAGAATTACCATATGATGCAGTAATTCCACTACTAGGTATTTACCTAAGGAATACAAAAACACTAATTCAGGAAGATACATGTACCACTATGTTTTAATGTAGCATTATTTACAATAGCCAAAATATGGATGCAAACCAAGTGTCCATCAATAGATAAATGGATAGGGGCACCTGGGTGGCTCAGTGGGTTAAGCCTCTGCCTTCGGCTCGGGTCATGATCTCAGAGTCCTGGGATCGAGCCCCGCATCGAGCTCTCTGCTCAGTAGGGAGCCTGCTTCCTCCTCTCTCTCTGCCTGCCTCTCTGCCTACTTGTGGTCTCTGTCTGTCAAATAAATAAATAAAATATTAAAAAAATAGATAAATGGATAAAGAAGAGATGGTATATATATACACATATGTATACATATATGGAGATGGTATATATATATGTATATGGGATGAGATGGGATATGTGTGTATGTGTGTGTGTGTGTATACACACATATGTGTATACATATAATGGAATATTACTCAGCTATAAAAATGAATAAAATCTTGCCATTTGCAACAACATAGGATCTAGAGTATAATGCTAAGTGAAACAGGTTACAGAGAGAGGCAAATACCATATGCTTTCACTCATGTGTGGAATTTAAGAAACAAAACAAATGAACAAAGAAAAAAAAAAGACAAACCAGAGAAATAGATTCAAATATAGAGAATGAACTGGTGGTTACCAGAGGGGAGATGGATGGGGGAATAGGTAAAATAGGTGAAGGGGATTAAAAGTATATTTATCATAATGAGCACTGGGTGATATATTGAAGTATTGAATCACTATATTGTATACCTGAAACTAATATAACACTGTATGTTAACTATACTGGAATTTCAAAAAAAAGAAAGAAAGAAAGAAAAAAGAAAAATAGGCATGGCATTTTCCTCCAAAGCAAAGGACAGGCTTGCTTACAGTTTTAGGAAATAGACACAGTGTTTCCATCCAGAGTAAAGGAAGGAAGAAGGCATACTTACTGTCCAACATGACAAAGATGCCTCTCTCTGGAATAAAAGCTACGTGTACTTACTGCCCATTATAAAGACTCAGGTTTCCTAAGCTCCTATAACATAATGATAGAAATATTCCTCCCTTATAATATAACCCAGTGCATATGAAGACATCTGTGCCATCCCATTTATGCCCCCCATCCATGGGACTTCGGACTTGTGTGAGGGGACCACAGTGAGTATGTGGGGCCCATGCTGCACATGTGATCAGGTCTTTTGCCTTCTGGAAATATCAGTGAAACTGAAAGTCTAACTTAGCTTGCAAGCAGGGCAGTATTTCAAAGACTTCACATAGATCTTGACATGAAATTAAATAACTTTTCTCTTGCAATGCATTGAAAGTAACTAGAGTCTTGAGTCTCAATTTCTATTGCTGTTTCCATTGCACTTTGCTTTCAGAAAATGCAGGTTCTTAGTTCTTTTTTTACTTACACCCATCAGCCATTCCATCTCGGCCTTCTCCTCTGGCTGTCCTCCTCTCCGAGCCTTCACTTCATGTCTTACCATGAATCTTTCTCTTTCTCTCCCATCATAGATCTAAAGTACTACCGACTCTATCCTGTCACAGTGTCTAGTCTCGTACGATATTAAGAATTGTCCTGTTACTCTTCTCTTAGGGACAGTTGAGCTTTTCAATAGCCTCTCTCCAGAGGAAAACTGACTTAGCCAAATATTCTTCTGAAGTATCTCAAAGATGAGGGACTTCAAGGGGGTCACAGACTGGGGAATTTTATAAGAAAACAAGTAGGAAGAAAGTCAACCAGGGGCACCATTGGAGTTAGATTGTCAATGTTTTATTAGCCTATCCTTAGGAATACTTAATGGAAGGAATTTTATAATTTTCCAGTTTTTTTTAGAGTTTTTATGTATTTCTAAAACTATCTTCACAATAATTTTAAAGATGCCACTGATTAAATATTTGGAATCTTTGATTATAACGCACCACACAAATAGGTTGTCTTATTCATATCACAAATTCCCCTGAATGGCCACTGATATTGTAACTTGTCTTTCATAAAATCCTACCAGAATTTCAAATGTTTAGTACTATTGGCACCATAATTATTGTCATGTTAAAAGGCAGACAATGACTCTGAAGTTCATTATATAACTAGGGGTTGTTCATATTCAAATGATAAAAGTATAAAAGAAACAAACAAAACACACAGATCTCCTTAGCACTGCAATTCCACCTTGTCCTGATAACACTGAGTAGTGAAACAAAAGAAGAGAGAGAATAAAGACATAGACCAAGCTTCAATGTAGAGTATAGTGCTTCTCAGGCGGGGCCTTCCCCAGTTGGCCATTCTGTGACAACGCAAGGGTGAGACACATGAAGTGATTTCAAGATGGAGCACTGGGTGTGGTGCATAAACAATGAATGATGGAACACTGAAAAGAAATAAAATAAAATAAAATAAAATAAAATAAAATAAAATAAAATGGGAAAAAAAAACAACAAAAGAAAAACCTGAGGGTTGCTGCAGGGGAGGTGGGTGGGGTGTTAGGGTAAATCGTGATGGACGTTAAGGAGGGTACTTGTACTGAGCACTGGGAGTTATATGCAAGTGATGAATCACTAAATTCTACCCCTGAAACTAATACTACAGTATGTGTTAACTAACTTGAATTTAAATAAAATCTTGAAAGAAAAAAAATTGTTACTAAAAATAAGAAATGGCTATCCAAGACAGTGAACCAAATACTGGAGGAAAGTCAAGCCAAACATGTTTATTTGAGAATGCCGGCTTGATAAATCTCCCAGGAAATTCTGACTTGGAGGAAGAGGGTAGAATGTTTTATGGGACTTTACCACAGGAAGATGGGTTGAAGATCAGTTACTATCAAGAATAAAGGAACTGTTCTTGAGGACTAGCAGCCATAAATTGAACAACCTAAATTTTTCTATAAAGGAGCAGAAAGAGAAGCACTTACAAGTTGATGTTCTGTATAGTGGGAGCTGGTTGGAAGAATGGCCACAAGTAGGTTCATGTAAAGTCAGAGAGGAAATTTCTCAGGTCTCATGTTCTTCAGCTGCTTTCATATAAGAAATAGATTATTCCAGTTATACAAGTTTGAGTGAGGTCCATCTCAAGAAAGCAAAAATGGCAGAAAAGTCTGGCAGAATTGTAATGACCCCCAATGACCCTTGATCTTATTATAATAATAATATAATAATTATAATATATACAATATAATATGTCTTATATTGCATATAATATATATTATAATACATATTATATAGTATATAATATATAATAATATGTAATCATATAATATCCCCCTTTCAGTGTGAGCAGAGCCTATAAACATGATATCAACTCGTGAGTTATATTATGTTACATGGCAAAAAAAAAAAAAGTCTTGGAGAAGCAATTAAGTTCACTAATTAGTTGACTATAAATCAGTAAAAGAGGAGATTCCTGGGAGGTTATTGAAGTGGGTCCAATCTTATACAGGAGCCCTTTAAAGCAGATTTCTCTCATTGTCAGCATGAAGACAAGACAGGAAACTCAAAGCACCAAAAAGATTCACTGTGCCATTGCTGGCTTAGAAGATGGAGTGGTCTCCTGCCAAGAAATGGAGTTGAAAGTGGGTCTTCAGCTGGCAGCCAGTAAGGAAATGGGGACCTCAGTCCTACAACTGCAAGGAACGAATTTTGTCAAGAACCTGAATGAGAATGGAGGTTTACTATTTTACTTTACATAGCAAAAAGGAATGAACACACTGAGTTTCCATGGGATAAAATATGTGGGGGTTAGGCTGGAATCCCTCTTGTGAGTCGTAATCACCTTCTCTGAGAAAGGACCTTGTGCCTCCTAGATCATAATGAACAGATCTTAACCTGTTTTCCTAAACCTATATCAGGCCTTGCTTAAGGAAAAGTATTATGAAAGAGAATTCTCTGATCTAACCCTGTTGCATCCTCTAATCAGGAAAATAAGGAAAACACCAAAATAACCAATAGAAAGTTCGACCAGATGGCAGGATGTGAGGGCAGGCCAGCAGGGTCCCATCAGGGAGATGCTTAGAAGGTCCTGGGAGTTCCTGTTGCACAGGTGGCATGTGATTTTGACTGATATTAAAGGGTGCTCAGTAGAAGAAGAGCAGCATGGGCTTCCAGCCTCCATGTGAGATGGTAGGAGTAAAGGAGACGTTCGGTAAATACACTGAGATACGTCAGGGTGATGCAGGTAAAGGACAGGTCAGGGAGCGGCAGGAGAGGGCCAACAAAACAAGGACCAAACAGGACTCTGCAGGTGGGGAGTGTTCAGGGACAAAAGAAAGAATAGCATGATCTTAAAAAGAAGAGGAAAAAGAAAAAAAAAACAGTCTGGAAGAGAGAAGAGTTTAATTTTAACCCCCTTTTCTTCCACAGTATGATGTTGAACAAGTCAGTTATGAATTTCAAACTGCTTTCTCCACTGCCCCAAACGGAGTCACTGCTCATCTTTTCTCTCTGCTTCCTTGTCCCTGTGTCCCATAGATTGTCCTACTGCAGGCTCACAAACTCTCTGCCTGCCTCCTCGTGCCATTCCCTGACTCCACCTGTCACTATTCCTGGAAGGTCTCTGCTCCTTCCTGGACTGCTCAGGGCCATGGGAACAGGTCATCTGGTTGCTGCTGGGAAAGGCAAAGTCACCTTTGACTTGCACAGTTTGCCAACCTGCCTGCGGAAAGGGCAGCAGTATCTCATCTGTGACAATTCCCAGGGATACCAGGAAGAGGATATTCCCAATGCCCCACTATCCTTAGGTCACTGCCCTCTGTAAGGCCACTGAGCTTCTACCCTTGCCCTCCCCTCATAATTCAAATTCAAAGTTATATAGAAGAAGAATCTATAAGAAAGGAGCTGCTTCTGGATTTGAGGAATTTACAAATTTTCTGGAGACCCCATCCACAAGTTAAATAAATAAGATAGCTGTAGTTTGATAGAGTATGCATTTCTGACTATTCAAGTATTTGAGCTTCAGAGGAGGGAGAGATCATGGATGGTTTTTCTGTAATAGCTAGTTCTTTCTCTAATGCTTTTGTGTCCTTTATTTCCTTGGACACAAGCTGGGACCTGAGAAAAGGAGAGTTCAGCATTCTGACTTATTCTCTGTCTTTCCAAATATCCACCTTTATTTCAGTTTATCGAACTCCAAGTATTTGTGACCATGGGTGGGAATTGCTTATACTTATGCTGGGATGGGGAAGAGCAATATGTTTCTCCCAAACACACACACACACACACACACACACACACAGAAATTTGTGATGTTGTTGTATGTAGACAAACTATGGGTTTAAGTATTGGGTGCTTTCCATCGATAGATGGATGGATAAAGAAGATGTGATATACACATGCAATGTACATAAGCCAGCTTTATGAGATCTTCCAATTTGTGACAACACAGATTGACCTAGAGGGTACTATGCTAAGTGAAATATGTCAGACAAAGAAAGACAAAACCACAGAATTTCACTTATAGGTGGAATCTAAAAAACAAAACAAATGAATAAACAAACAAAAAGCAAAAACAAACCCATAAATACAGAGAACAAACTGATGGTTGCCAGAGGGGAGGGGGATGGGAGAATGGACAAAATGGCTGAACGGGGGTGAGGGCTACAGGCTTCCAATTATGGAATGAGTAAGTCATGGGGATGAAAGGTACAGAATAGGGAATACATTCAGTGATACTGTAGTATGATTGTATAGTGACAGGTGGTAGCTACACTTGCGGTGAGCACAGTATAACATACAAACTGTGGAATCACGAAGTTGTATACTGAAGCTGATGTAACACTGTGCGGCAATTACACTTCAATAAAAAAAAAAGTATTAGGTGCTTCTTGTTTTACATTTATTCCCCTTTTGAGTTCTTCTTGTGGGGTCTCTATGGCTATGGACATGATCAACGATGGGTGGTATTTTACTGAAATCAGTCAAGCCTCAGAAAGCTGGATGTGTTGATTATAAAGACACTAATGAGAGGGGGAGATCAGCAAGCTTTGTGACTACCAAAAAAAAAAAGGACCTGGAAGTAAAACTTCTTGAGTTCAAATGAATCCAACTCTAATACTTAGTAGCTATTTGAGCTTACTTAGTTACTTAGCCTCTCTGATCTTCAGTTCCTTCATCTTTTAAATAGGTTCAGCAATAGCACCTATATTATCAGATTTTTACAGGAAATAGAATGTTATTTTTAAAGAATTTATGATGGTATCTTGCACATAGAACATGAATTAAAAGTGTATGTTAAATATATATTTTTTAAAGTTAGAGTGCCAAGCAGAAAACACCCCCCCCCCCCAAAAAAAAACCACCCTCACAAAGTACGTTAAATCAATTAGAGTTTTCACTTAAGGTAAAAAAGACCAAGTTATAAATAGGGTTCCTTATACCTGAAAAACACTAGTGGCCCACAGAAAGACCGCAGTCCATCCTGTACTTCCTTACCGTTTTTTGTCCACAGTCTAGTTTTGGTGGGCAGGCTCTTATCTATATGACTGCCAAGAATTAAAACAAGAGGGAGATAATATCTCTATAAAATATCTAGTGCAAGGATAGAAAGTAGTTTATAGCTACTGGAAGAGGCCAGCAGCACTCCATATCAGTTATAGCCTTGAAACTTCCTAAGCCTTATTGGAGGCTAAGACATTACTCAACTTGGAGACACATTAACACTAGTTGTCTAGGATATTGCTTTCCAGTTACCAGAAGATTTCCAGAGGATATATGATAGAGAAGGCCTGCAATGAGCTCCTGCAATCCTGGTGAGGTGAGCTCAGAGGCAGAACTTTGAGGCTTGAGAGGTTAAGGAAATGATATTAAAGAACTAGGAAATACAGCTTCCCTGAAAAAGACATTACTTGGGATACAGTAACAGTCCTCAATTTTTATTACTTTGCATGAGGAATTGGCTGGCCATATATATAAGCAATAAGGATAACTTACAGTAAGTAAACATGTCTTTGAGGCAATAAAGGTTTTGATGAGAGAGCTATGTCAGTTGTTACTTGTTTTAACTCTCCCTTTTTCTTATCTCGCAGCTGTTCCCTCTCTGTATCATGCCAGCTACCATGTATTTTATCATATATTTTTATGTATTAGGTCTTTTATACTCGGAAACTCACTGCTTGTTTGAAGTCTTCTTAAAGTAATGGAATACATTGAAAAGAAGTATTCCACAAAGTACTTTTTTTTTTTTTTTTAAATTAATTGCTTGTTCACTTCAGCAAGAGAAACCTGTCAAGCAAGCATACGAGGCTCTTTTCACCTGCATTCTTCCATAACTCTGAAGAATGGCACTAACATTATTGGGGGAAAAAAGTTATTTTTTCCTTGTTATAAGCTCTTTAAAAAAGTATAACTATTTTTAGTGAATGGAGACTAACTAACCAAACACATATGAACCTGCTAGCCAGAATAAAAATATCTCTTTTGTTTAAAATTCTTAATTTTTATAAGAAGAAAAAAAAAGTTTCATTGTAAATGCTCTAGGCAAATACCACAATACATTTTTCTGGATTTTCTTCTACATTTAAAAAAAATTGAAACCACATGTGAATTAATTAATAAATAATATGTACTATGAACCTATGTCATTTAAAAGCATATATAAATTTTATCAAGTAGTGTGTAACTTCTTGCAAATGTTTTTTTTTTTTCATTCAATGTTATGTCAAGATTGAGCTTATTTGCTTGAACTTTTATCTAATATTCCATTATATTTTATTTATCCATTTAACTTGATATACCCATCTTTCTATCTATGATCATTTGGTGGTTTTCCCCCCTAAACTTTTACTGTGTATTTGCTTATGTTTCCTTAGATTTTGAATGTCTGTACCTTGGTGATTCCTGTTAAGTATTCAATTTCACTTCACTCTTTCAGAGGCAGTGACTTCACACCAACAGCTTGGATGAACCTAGAAACACATCCTTATACCCAGCTACACAGCATTTCCTTAGTCATTAGCTCCCTAGAGTTCCCACCTGCTTGATACTTTGAGAACATCTGTAACATGCTAGTTACTTATGCTTAAACTTAGTGGCCATGTTTACATTTTTGGAACTACTAATTCTTTCTTTCTGAAGTGGGTCTTGAGAGGTTTCTGAGCTGGAAAGCCTCCAGAAATTATGCTTACTCATTTGGAGTCAGTCAATGCCACCCCCCCACCATGATTATCACCTTCGGTCAGTGCATATTAGAATTTGAACTACCTCGGGATTCTTTATCAGAACTATTCTTGTTGAATATTTATACTTAATTGAAATAATTCCTTAAGGGAGGTTTTGTTTAAAGCATATTAACAGGAAATTGACTTTACAATTACAGGAAGTAGAAGGAAATCTACCAATCTACTATTGGAAGAAGCAGGGTGGATTAAGGAGGAAAACACCTTTGAAGGCATGATGGATTATGAGCATTGACACAATATGAGCATCATCTGGGTCTAAGGAGCTATGTACTGTGTCATAAGCAATGCACTGAACCATGAGCAATGATTCCCCAAATAGACTCACCTTATCAAGATTCAGCCACTTTTTTTTTTTTTTTTTTCAAAATATGCCTGCCAGCGGGCATGGTTTATACTAGAAAATGTTGTTAGTGGTAAAAGGTTTCTAAAGATCCCCCGAGAATTCACCCACCAGGCATTTTTTTTTTTTTCTCACACTTTCTGAAGATGTGTTACCATCTTCTAGAATGGTATCTGTGATTTCTCCGTGATAGTTTCTTCTCATCTATCTGTGAAATAGTCTTTGTAGAGGAATGGATGAGTTCATGGGTACAGAAATTCCACCCGTCCCTCAAGCATTTTGGATACAAAATATCTACAGTTCTAGAAGAGAGAAGCCTGAAGTAGTTAACTCAGGAGATGGTGAACTTTATATCTGGAATCTTCAGGTTTTCTTAATCTCCTATATTGTGTCCAACATCTTGGGAAGAACTGGCATACACTAAGGGTCTTCTATGATTCTCCTCAGCTAGTGTAGGTACCAAGGGAAGGCTGCCCCAAAATGTTCCATCTTGGTCTATTAAATATTTTAAATAAAAGTTACTTAAGAGACTACCTATGCAAGAAGAATATTCAGAACCTCCCCTGTCCCCTGAAAGCAGGAAATAAATCTTTCATGTGAAAGGTACCTTCTCTGTAGAAGGAGGTAAAGAGACATTCCTATCACCAGAGATGGGAAAGTCAAAACCGAGAAAACTGCATAAACAACCATTGTTACTTTTTACCAATTTACTACCCCAGCCCAAATTTCATTTAGAATTTCTTATTTATGAGAACTCCCAAAATTAAGCTTTCTTTGTCCTGTCAATTTTCACAGATTTATTGTTTCTTTGTCTAAAAAGTTTAAAAACTGCCTATCTTATCCATTTCTTTAGGTCTCAATTTCACTATTGGGCCTTTGTTCACACATAATAAAACTTCTTTTTTTCCTCTTGTTAATCTGTCTCTTGTCAGTTTAATTCTTAGTCCAGCTAGAAGAACTTTGGACTGAAGAAAATTTCTTCTGCCTCTTCACTTGTTATATATTATATTAGTGTCTTATGTCAGCTGTAACAAATTTCCACAAACATGGTTTGCAGCTTAAAACCACAGAAATTTATTCTCTTATAGTTCTGGAGGCCAGAAATCTGATACTAATATCACTGGAAAAGATTGAGATGCTGGCAAGGCCGTGCTCACTCCAGATGCTCTAGTGGACTCCCTTCCTGCATATTTTATATAATATTAGGATAGTAAAGTACTTGCTTCATAGGATTTCTTGGATGACTGAATAAGTCAATGAATGTAGAGGCTATATAAAATGTTAGGCTCTTGGGTGACATTAAAATGTTTGTTATTATTTGGATAAGAACAGTGTCCATTCTGTAGTAATATCCAAATGAGTCCCTCTCCATAAATGATAAGTCTTGTGTGTCCAAAGTCTAAAGCAATCTGTCAGATGATCAGTTCTGAGCATAAGCACATCAATTGTAATAGGATGACTATTGAGGCAGAACTTTAAAAATTATTCCAGTTGTTCTCTGTCTATAGAAGAAGGCTTCAGGATATTTTGTGTGTGTTTGAATAATTACTTGAGGGACTTCCTTTAGGAATATTAATTCAATAAGTGTAGTCACACAGGGGTAGGGAGGAAGAGGATGTGGAGGATGAAGGAGACAAAATACCAATATTACAATATTACAAGGCTTTTTTCTTCCTGTGATTTATCACACTCTGGTCCTGAAAAGCAGGATTTGGGGGAAAGCCAATGTTCATCTTGGATTATGGGACCTTCTAGAAGAGAGTTTTAAGATCCTAGATTATTTTTCCTTCAGAGTCAGTCAAAAATAGTTTCTGAAAGGGTGTCTGAAGGGCAGGATCTAGTGGATAGATCCTTCCATTCAGTAACCAGAGTGGAAGTTTACCTTTGGGTGTTGCTATTTTCCTAAAAGATGGGTTCCAGTACTACCTTTAGATCTCAGTGCTTTGAATCCTCTGGATTTACTGGAATTTTCTTTAGGAAGCTTTCCCTAATCCTGACCCACTCACCATCTCCTTCCACGTCTGTTCCCTCATGCCTGGACTCCTTTTGCCAGAAATAGGATATTTTGATTTTTTTCAAGAAAGGAAGTTTAAACCGAAGGTTTTGATAGTGAGGGGAACAGAGTAAAGTAAAGGAAAGAGAAGAATGTCACAAAAATACTGGAAACTTTACAGAAATATGAAGAAGCAAAGAACCCAATGGCTTTTGTTTAGTAGGGAACCAGTTTACCTGTAGGTATACATACATTTTAGAAACTTGACGGTTGGATGTGGATGCACTTAGGTCTGTTAGAGAATAAATAGCCTGTGTCAAATTTGAAACACTTCCAATTATTGCTTCTTTCCTGCCAGAGGACAGCTTATTTGGAACCTGATGGTGTTGAGAGCTGTCAGCCTGAAGCTACCAAGATCCAGAGTAGCTAGGATCTCCTGAAGAGATCTCCCACTTCTCTTTCTTGGTGAGCATTCCTGAGTTTTTCTCAAGGCAGATATGGCACTGCAGAGATGGAAAAAAACAGATGGAATATATGGTCTGCAGAACTCAGATTATGTTGGCAGATGGGGGTGGAGAGGTGTTGAGGGTGCCAGAAATCTAAGTGGTGACATACCACATTTAGTAAGCTGCCAACATGTGCATATTTTGTTTAATTAGCAGTTTTTATAAGTCACAAGCATATGCTTTGTCACTTCTTGTTGTTTTAATGGTAAGCTATTATGTTCTTTAGTGAAATCTTATGTCTTCTGAGTAAGTTTTGCTTATGATCAGAAACTCAGCACCATATGTCACGCTCAGGCCTTCCTGCACATGCCCTGTCCCCTCCCTCCATCACCATACCTCTCATATGCTTAAAAACAGGCATTGTGGGGGAGATACAAAGGAAAGATAGACGCAGATTCTGCTGTGAGCGCTCTTATGGAAATGGAGTAGGGAAGTGGGCCAGAGAAGGCTCTGGGACCAAAAGAATCCAACACAGATCCAGAATCAGGGACATGTCCTGTTAAATTCCAACTAGAAAGGCAGTAGAAGCCAGAGGCTCTCAAGAGAGTGGATAGCAAAGATAGAAAAATCTTGGGGCCAAATCCATACTGAGACAGAGAACACTGCAAGGGTACAACAAGCAAGAATTGAAACTGATGCCAAATTGAAGTTTCTGAAGTAGGGGCTCCTTGTCTTTCCTTCTAGACTGTCAGGATCTCACCAATATTTGACTACCAAATTAAGTAACATTGCCTAGTTCATTGATACTGAAGTTCTCATCCCACTTGACATTATGGAACCCAAGTTTTTATAATGTCCCTTCTTTGTGTCACTCTGAGAGGTCTCAGGGGTTTCCTACATATTCCACAGAACCCTACTGGCATTGCTTGCCTCCTCAACCAAACATTTGTACCTGTATCATTTATATTTTCTGTTTATTCAGCCTTGGACCCATCTTCAGCAAATTTCTGGACCAGATTCTTTTAGGTTGCTATTGTTATGTACTCTGTAGCTTTATGGCAATCATAAGCAGAGAATTTTTCTTAAATGCACTCGGTAATAGTTGGGACCAGGCTGTGTTTAAAAGACTATTAGCAGATGAGGAAAGTCAATAACAGAAGATTATCTTCTATAAGTCCAGGTCATAGGCCATCCTCAAAGGATGCCTCCTTGCCTGGTCTGAAGTCTGATGTCCTGAGCTAGGGGCCAGTTTATTTCACTCAAACATACTTTAGAACAATGCTTCTAAAATTTTAATGTGCATATAAGTTACCTGGGAACCTTGTTTAAATGCACATTATGATTCAGTTGACTAGAGATAGGGCTTAAGGTTCTACATTTCTACCAAGCTCCAAGATCAGGCTGAAGACCATATTTAGAATAGCAAGGCCTAGAGCATTCCTTCCTTGCTCAAATTTTAGGTCAAATAGTAAAAAACCTAGGAAGGGGAAGGAAATTATTTTCCCTTATGTATAAGGTCTATTTCTGACTGCTTATTTCCTTTATTAGGTTCAGCCTTAACCTGAGATAGTTGACAAGAGCTGCCTTATTCCTTACCTTAAGGAAATTTACAGTAGAATAGTGTACAAAATCATGACATATCCCAGCATTATTCATTAACTTGCCCAGACATGAGCCATCCATTCCTTGATTTAGACTATGCTTAGCCAAGATCAAGCTAGTCTTTGTTCACCTTTTTTTTTTTTTTTTAAGATTTTCTTATTCATTTGAGAGAGAGAAATGCAGAGAGAGCACAAGCAGGAGGAGAGGCAGAGGGAGAGGGAGAAGCAGACTCCCTGCTGAGCCAGGAGCCCAACATGGGGCTGATCCCAGGACCTAGATATCATGACTTGAGCCAAAGGCAGATGTCTAACCATCTGAGCCACCCAGACACCCCTCTTTATTCACTTCTAACTTAGAATGAAGATCAGCTCATGACATTCTTGTATAAACTTGTTGAACAAAATACCCTCCCAGAACCATCCCTTTGCACAGGGACAAGATTAGTAAATGGAAATAGGATAATCAATCCAACAATCCACAACAGATACACTTCTTCACTGGGGGAAAAAAAAAGTCCAAAAACACAGAGCTACTACAACATACACTCAGTTTACATAGACAAACAGAAAATTCAGTTCCAGTTTAAAATATTTGAATTCAAATTCAACAATAGCTAGCTGCTTTAATTAACATAAAGAATATCCCCAATTTGGTACTTCTAGAAAAATAACCACATGCTTTAAGGTTGCATTCATGTTTGCCCTTTTATCATACTAAGAGATGTATTCGTTATTCTTTGGAACATAATAATTAACCCCAAACACAGTAACCTAAAAGCAAACACTTATTATGTCATACTTTCTTTAAGTTAGACCCATATTTATGACCTATAGAAGCTATGAAATAATTAGTGTTTGAGTTTCTCACAAACCAACATCGAGGTGTCATTCAGGGTTGAAGACTCAATGGAAGACGTGACAGGGGAAAGATTAGATTTCAAACTCACATGCTTATTGGAAGGATTCATTTCGTCAAGGGCTTCTGGACTGAAGGTACAGTTCCTTGCTAGTTTCAAGCTGTATGCTTCTCTTGATTTCTCACCATGTAGGTTCCAAGTTTTTCCTCTAGGTAGGCAGCTCACAACATGGCAGCTTTCTTCATCAGAGTGGTGAACTGAGAGTGCAAGAGAGAAAGAATTCAAGACCTGATTGGAACTTTATCCCATCATCTTTGTCATATACTGTTGGCAAAAAGCTGGTCACTAGAGCCACTCCGCATGTAGGAGAAGGGGTTACACAAAGGGTGTCAATACCAGGAAACAGGGATCATTGAAGGACATCTCAGTGGATGCTAACCATACCACGCAAAGCTTTGAAAATATGTTTTTTGATTCTACTGATCAAGTTAAAAAAAAAAAAAAAGAATCAGAATTCAGTAATTTCAACTGATTTCTTCATCTTATCATTACCTAAACAACACTATAAATTAGCTATCTTTATCTGTAACTGCTCCCTTACATTCTTTTCCCTGCAGAGCAGAACTCAGAGGGATAAAGTAAGAAATGGTCAGTATCACAGATCCCTTTCAACACTAGCATTCTAGGGTATTATGGGGGTATAATTTCTAGTATATTAAATATTATAGGGGCCCTGTAATTATTGACTTTACTTTAGTTAGTTAAGCATTTTAAAAACAACATACTGACAAGATAAAACCAAAAACATGATTGGTGGAGGAAAGGCAAGATGGCAGAGGATTAGGAAACCTAAATATCATCGGGTCCCAGGAGTTCAGCTAGATAGTCATTAAACCATTCTGTAAACCTCCAAACTCAACAGGAGAGCAAAGTGAAGAAGAACAACAATTCTGGGAACAGAAAATTGAACACTTTCTGGAAGATAGGATGTGTGGAGAAGTGACTCTGAGGCAACATATGGGTAGACAGACTGAGGGGAGAGGGGCTGGCTCCCTACATGCAGTAGAACAGCAGAGCACAAAATTGGAACATTTGGAAGTCTGTTCCACTAAGGGATGTCACTCTGGAGGTTCAGTGTGGGGTGGAGCCCTCGTGGGGACAGTGTGTTCTCAGAACCCATGGGGTTACAGAAGGACTGGGAATGTCTGAGTGTGGCAGAGCTCCCAGGTATCAGAGTGGGCTCTCAGTTTGGGGATACCTTAAACCATGATCTGAAGCACAGTCGGATCACTGCTTTTTGAGCAGGCACCCCATAAGTGGCAGATAGGGAGAGACTCTCACCTTCTTCCTCCAGTAGGAGCAGTGCAGAAGCACACTGCAGGAATCTGCTGGGGTTGGAGACTCCAAATGGGGCTGTGCACCAAAGATAGAAATGATTAGTCACAGGATGGGTGAGCTTGGAGTGTGGCCAGAGACTGGGGAGAAGGGAGTAATTGACTGCTTTTCCCTGAAGGCACATTGAGGAGTGGGGCCCTGAGCTCTCAGCTACTATGGGCCAGAGATTGGTAGGCTCCTATCTTCATTCTTCTTCTCCAAAGTTGTACAGAAAGCATTCAGGGAACAAAAGCTACAGAGAGCAAACCCAAGCAGATTACATACCCTGGCTCTTGGAAAGGGCAGTGCAATTCCACCTCAGGCAAAGACATTTGAGAATCACAGCAACAGGCCCCTCCCGCCCAGAAGATCTGCAAGAACATCCAGGCAAGACAAAGTTCACCAGTTAATGAGATTATGGAACTCCAGAGACAGGGAATGCAGCACATAGAATTCATGGTTTTTTCCCATAATTCTTTAGTTTTTCAAAGTTAATTTTTTTAATTTTATTTTTTTCTTATTCTATTTTTAAAATTTTTCCTATTTTAACACTTTTAACTAGTTTATTTTATCAATACCTTTTTAAACACCTTTTTAAATGTTCATTGCTATAGTCATAATCTATCCCTTCATTGTATTTAAGCACTTAAGCTTATTTTTTATATACATATAGGTTACTCTTTCTTTAAATTTTGGGATACAGTTTCTTCTAACAGATCAAAATATACCCTAAATGTAGAGCATGGCTTTGTTGTAGTTTCCAGCCTGATCACATTTTTTCCTCATTTTTTTTCAATCAACTTCTTATCGATTCCTTTTTTAGAATCACTTTTAATTTTCATCTTTACAGTCATATTCCACCCCTTCATACTTACCCTTATTTTTGTATATGTATACATAAGTTTTTCTTTCTTTAAATTTTGGGAAGCAGTTTCCTATAACAGACCAAAATACACACAAAATCAAGTGTGTAGCCCTGTTCTATTCACCATTCTTGTTTTTTTTTTTCCCCTCTATTCTTCTCCCCTTGGTTTTGAGTCTCTTTCAATTTGGTAAGTATATATTTTTCTGGGGTCATTGCTACCATTTTAGCAGTTTATTCTCTCATTCACCTATACTTATTTGGATAAAATGACAAGGCAGAAAAACTTACTTCAAAACAAAACAAAATAAAACAAAAAAACAAGAGTCAGTACCAATGGCTAGGGACCAAATCAAAACAGACATTAGTAATATGTTAGAACTATAGAGTTCAGAATGATGATTATCAAGGTGCTAGCTAGGCTTGAAAAAAGCATGAAAGATATTAGAGAATCCCTTTCTGGAAAAATAAAATCCTTTCTGGAGAAATAAAAGAACTAAAATCTAACAAAGTTGAAATTTAAAAAGCTATTAATGAGGCACAATAAAAATGGGAGGCTCTTACTGCTAGGCAGACAAGAGAAGTAGTGATATAGAAGACCAAATGATAAAGATGGTGAGCAAAAGAGAGACACACAACTACTGAACCACAAGGGAAGAATTTGAGAGATAAGTGATATCATAAGATGAAACAATAGAATAATTGGGATCCTGGAAGAAGAAGAAAGAGAGAGAGGGGCAGAAGGTATATTGGAGCAAAGCATAGCAGAAAATTTCCCCAGTTTGGCACGGGGAATAAGAATCCAAATCTAGGAGGCACAGGAACTCCCCTCAAAATCAATAAAAATAGGTCCACATCCTATCATCTAATAGTAAAACTTACAAGTCTCAGTGACAAAGAGAAAGTCCTGAAAGCAGTTCAGGACAAGAGGTCTGTAACATACAATGGTAGAAATATTACATTGGCAACAGACCTATCCACAGAGACCTGGTAGGCCAGAAAGGACTGGCATGATCTATTCAGAGCACTAAAAGAGAAAAATATGCAGCCAGAAATATTATTTCCAGCTAGGCTGTCATCAAAAATAGAAGGAGATAAGGACAGTATCTTCAATAAATGGTGCTGGGAAAATTGGACAGCTATGTGTAGAAGAATGAAACTCAAATATTCTTTATCCATACACAAAGATAAACCCGAAATGGATAAAAGACCTCAATGTGGGGTAGGAATCCATCAGAATCCTAGAGGAGAACATAGGCAGTAACCTCTTCAACATTGATCAGAGGAACTTCTTTCAAGATATGTCTCCAAAGGCAAAGGAAACAAAAGTAAAAATGAACTTTGGGCACTTCATCAAGATCAAAAGCCTCTGCACAGCAAAGGAAACATTCAACAAAAGAAAGAGGCAACCCATGGAATGGGAGAAGATATTTGCAAATGACAGTACAGAAAAAGGGCTGATATCTAAAGTCTATAAAGAACTCCTCAAACTCAACACACACAAAACAGATAATCATGTCAAAAACTGGGCAGAAGACATGAACAGACACTTCTCCAATGAAGACATGCAAATGACTAACAGACACATGAAAAAATGTTCATCATCACTAGCCATCAGGGGGATTCAAATCAAAACCACATTGAGATACCATCTTATATCAGTTAGAATGACCAAAATTAACAAGACAGTAAACAACAAGTGTTGGAGAGGATATGGAGAAAAGGGAATCCTCTTACACTGTTGGTGGGAATGCAAGTTGGTGCAGCCACTTTGGAAACCAGTGTGGAGAGTCCTTAAGAAATTAAAAATAGGGGCGCCTGGGTGGCTCAGTGGGTTAAGCCGCTGCCTTCGGCTCGGGTCATGATCTCAGGGTCCTGGGATCGAGTCCCACATCGGGCTCTCTGCTCGGCGGGGAGCCTACTTCCTCCTCTCTCTCTCTCTGCCTGCCTCTCTGCTTACTTGTGATCTCTCTCTGTCAAATAAATAAATAAATCTTTAAAAAAAAAAAAGAAATTAAAAATAGAGCTACCCTATGACCCTGCAATTGCATTACTGGGTATTTACCCCAAAGATACAGATGTAGTGAAAAGAAGGGCCATCTATACCCTAATGTTCATAGCAGCAATGGCCACAGTCACCAAATTGGAAAGAACCAAGATGCCTTTCAACTGTCAAATGTATAAAAAAGATGTGGTCCGTATATACTATGGAGTATTATGCCTCCATCAGAAAGGATGAATACTCAACTCTTATATCAACATGGATAGGACTGGAAGAGATTATGCTGAGTGGAATAAGCAGAGAGAGTCAATTATCATAGGCTTTGCTTATTTGTGGAACATAAGGAATAACACAGAGGACATGGGGAGATGGAGAGAGGGGGTTTGGAGGAAATTGGAGGGGGTGACAAACCATGAGAGACTGTGGATTCTGAGGAACTAACTGAGGGTTTTGGAAGGGAGGGGAGTGGGAGGTTGGGTGAGCCTAGTGGTGGGTAATGTGGAGGGCATGTATTGCATGGAGCACTGGGTGTGGTGCATAAACAATGAATTCTGGAAGACTGAAAGAAATTTAAAAAAAAATTTAAAAACCTGAAAGAACTTGCAAACACCAAAGTAGCCCTAAAGGAAATATTAAAGGGGGTTTTCTAAGCAAAGAGATAGCCTAAAAGTAACAGACCAGAAAGGAACAGAGAAAATATACAGTAAGTCACCTTACAGGAAATACAATGGCACTAAATTCATATCTTTTAGTAGCTACCCTGAATATATAGATGGTTTAAATGCCCCAATAAAAAGACACAGGGTATCATAATGGAAAAAAACAAAACAAAACTAACAAACAAACAAAACCCACCCCCCACCCCCCAACAAAGACCCATTGATGTGCTATCTGCAAGAAACTCATTTTACATCCAAAGATGACTCCAGATTTAAAGTGAGTGGGTGGAAAACAATTCACCATGCTTATGGACATCAAAGAAAGCTGGGGTGGCAATCCTTATATCAGATAAATTAGATTTTAAGCCAAAGACTATAATAAGAGATGAGGAGGGACACATATCATACTTAAAGGGTCTGTACAAGAAGACGATCTAACAATTTTAAATATCTATGCCCCTAACATGGGAGCACCCAATTATATAAACTGATTAATAACAAAATCAAAGAAATACATTGACAATAATACAATAATAGTAGGGGATTTTAACACTCCTCACATTGAAAAAGACAGATCATCCAAGCAAAAGATCAACAAGGAAATAAAGGCTTTAAATGACACACTAGACCAGATGGACATCACAGATATTTTCAGAACATTCCATCCCAAAGCAACAAAATACACATTCTTCTCTAGTGCACATGGAACATTCTCCAGAATAGATCAGATCCTGGGTCACAAGTTAGGTCTCAAACAGTACCCAAAGATTGGGATCATTCCCTGCATATTTTCAGACCACAATGCCTTGAAACCAGAACTCAATCACAAGAGGAAATTTGGAAAAAAACCAAATACATGGAGGCTAAAGAGCATCCTACTAAGGAATGAATGGGTCAACCAGATAATTAAAGAAGAATTTTAAAAAAATTCATGGAAACAAATGAAAATGAAAGCACAACTGTTCAACATCTTCAGGATACAGCAAAGGTAGTCCTGAGAGGAAAGTATATAGCTAAACAAGCCTTTCCCAAGAAACTAGAGGGTCGAAGAGGGTCTCAAGTACACAACCTAACCCTACACCTAAAGGAGCTGGAGAAAGAACAGCAAAGAAAGCCTAAACCCAGCAGGAGAAAAGAAATAAGAAAGACCAGAGCAAAAATCAATGAAATAGAAACCAAAAGAATGGGAGAACAAATCAACAAAACCAGAAGATGGTTCTTTGAAAGAATTAATAAGATTGATAAACCCCTGGCCTGACTTATCAAAAAGAAAAGAGAAGGGACCCAAATTAATAAAATCATGAATGAAAGAGGAGAGATCACAACCAACACCAAAGAAATACAAACAATTATAAGAACATATCATGAGCAAATATTCAGGAAATTTGACAATCTGGAAGAGATGGATGCATTCCTGGAGACACATAAACTGCCAAAACTGAACCAGGAAGAAATAGAAAACCTGAACAGACCCATAACCAGTAAGGAGATTGAAACAGTCATCAATGATCTCCCAACAAACAAGAGCCCAGGGACAGAGGGCTTCTGAGGAGAATTTTACCAAACATTTAAAGAAGAATTAATGCCTATTTATTCTCCTGAAACTGTTCCAAAAAATAGAAATGGATACAAAACTTCCAAATTCATTTTTGAGGCCAGCATTACCTTGATCCCAAAACCAGACAAAGACCCCAACAAAAAGGAGAATTACAGACCACAGATGTGAAAATTATCACCAAAATACTAGCCAATAGGATCCAACAGTACATTAAAAGGATTATTCACCACAACCAAATGGGATTTATTCCTGGGCTGCAAGGTTGGCTCAACATCCACAAATCAATCAATGTGATACAATACATTAATAAAAGATAGAACAAGTAGGATATTCTCAATAGGGGCTGAAAAAGCATCCTTTCATGACCAAAACTCTTCACAGTGTAGGGATGGAGAGTACATATCTCAATTATCATCAAAGCCATCTATGAAAAACCAATAGTGAATATTATTCTCACTGGGGAAAAACTGAGAGCTTTTCCCATAAGGTCAGGCACACAGTAAGGCTGTCCATTATCACCACTGCTATTCAGCATAGTACTAAAAGTCCTAGTCTCAGCAATCAGACAAAAAAAAAAAAAAAAAAAAAAAGAAAAAAAAAGAAATAAAAGGCATCTGAATCAACAAAGAAGAAGTCAAATTATCACTCTTTGCAGATAATATGATACTTTATGTGGAAAACCCAGAAGAATCCACTCCAAAACTGCTAGAACTCATACAGGAATTCAGTAAAGTGTCAGGATATAAAATCAATGCACAGAAATCAGTTGCATTTCTCTACACCAACAGCAAGACAGAAGAAAGAGAAATTAAGGAGTTGATCCCATTTACAACTGCACCCAAAACCATAAGGTACCTAGGAATAAACCTAACCAAAGAGGCAAAGAATCTGTACTCAGAAAAGTATAAAGTATTCATGAAAGAAACTGAGGAATGCACAAAGAAATGGAAAAATTTCCATTCTCCTTCATTGGAAGAACAAATACTGTGAAAATGTCTATGCTATCTAAAGCAATCTACATGTTTAATGCAATCCCTTTCAAAATACCATCTACCATCAGTGTTTTTCAAGGACATAGAACAAATAATTCTTAAATTTATATGGAATGAGAAAAGACCCCATATAGCCAGAGGAATATTGAAAAAGAAAACCAAAGGTGGTGGCATCACAACTCCAGGCATCAAGCTCTATTACAAAGCTGTCGTCACCAAGACAGTATGGTACTAGCACAAAAATAGACACATAAATCAGTAGAACAGAATAGAGAGCCCAGAAATGGACCCTCAACTCTATGGTCAATGAATCTTTGACAAAGTAGGAAAGAATGTCAAATGGAAAAAAGACAGTCTCTTGAACAAATGATGTTGGGAAAACTGGACAGTCACATATAGAAGGATGACACTGGACCATTTCCTCACACTACACACAAAAATAGACTCAAAGTGGATGAGAGACCACAATGTGAGATGGATTCCATCAAAATCCTTGAGGAGAACAGAGGCAGCAACCTCCTCATGCTCAGCCATAGCAACTTCTTCCTAGAAACATCACAAAGGAAAGGGAAGCAAGGGAGAGAGAAATCCATCAAAATCCTTGAGGAGAATACAGGCAGTAGGGGCGCCTGGGTGGCTCAGTGGGTTAAGCCGCTGCCTTTGGCTCAGGTCATGATCTCAGGGTCCTGGGATCGAGTCCCACATTGGGCTCTCTGCTCAGCAGGGAGCCTGCTTCCCTCTCTCTCTCTCTCTCTGCCTGCCTCTCCATCTACTTGTGATCTCTCTCTGTCAAATAAATAAATAAAATCTTTAAAAAAAAAAAAAACACAGGCAGTAATCTCTTTGACCTCAGCTGCAGCAACTTCTTCCTAGAAACATCTCCAAAGGCAAGGGAAGCAAGGGCAAAAATGAACTATTGGGACTTCATTAACATCAAAAGCTTTTGCACAGCAAAGCCAAGAGTCAACAAAACCAAAAGACAACCAAAAGAATGGGAGAAAATATTTACAAATGACATATCAGATCACTGGCTGGTATCCAATATCTATAAGGGACTTATCAAACTCAACACCCAAAGAACAAATAATCCAATCAAGAGATGGGCAGAAGACATGAACAGACATTTCTGCAAAGAAGACATCCAGAAGTGTTCAATATCACTAGCCTTCAGGGAAATACAAATCAAAACCACAATGGGATACCACCTCACACCAGTTAGAATGGCTAAAATTAACAAGTCAGGAAACAATAGATGTTGAAAGGATGTAGAGAAAGGGGAACCCTCCTACACTTTTGGTGGAGATGCAAGCTAGTGCAGCCACTCTGGAAAAGAGTATGGAGATTCCTCAAGAAGTTGAAAATAGAGCTGCCCTATGACCCAGCAATCGTACTACTGGGTATTAACCTAAAGATAAAAATGTAGTGTTCTGAATGGGCACATGCACCCAAATGTTTATAGAAACAATGTCCACAATAGCCAAACTATGGAAAGAACCTAGATGTCCATCAAAAGATGAATGGATGGGTTGCCTGGCTCAGTGGGTTAAGCCTCTGCCTTCGGCTTGGGTCATGATCTCAGGGTCCTGGGATTGAGACCTGCATTGGCTTCTCTGCTCAGCAGGGAGCCTGCTTCCCTCTCTCTCTCTGCCTGCCTCTCTGCCTACTTGTGATCTCGCTCTCTGTCATATAAATAAATAAATTCTTTAAAAAAAAAGATGAATGGATAAAGAAGAATTGGTATACATATATATATATATATTTGTTATATTATATATATACATATATATATATACACACATACAATATAGTGTGTGTACACACACACACACACACACACACACACAAAATGGAATACTATGCAGCCATCTACCCCCCCCCCCCCAATTTTGCCATTTGCAATGACGTGGATGGAAGTAGGAGGTATTATGCTGAGTGAAATAAGTCAATGAGAGAAAGACAATTATCATATCATCTTTCTGATATGAGGAATTTGAGAGGCAGGGTAGAGGCTCATGGAGGTAGGGAGGAAAAAAATGAAACAAGATGGGACCGGGGAGGGAGACAAACCATAAGAGACTCTTAATCCCACAAAACAAACTGAAGGTTGCTGGGTGGTGAGGGGGAAGGATAGGGTGGCTGGGTTATGGACATTGGGAAGGGTATGTGCTATGGTGAGTGCTGCGAATTGTGTAAGAATGATGATTCACAGACCTGTATCTCTGAAACAAATAATACATTATATGTTAATTAAAAAAACAGGATTAGCTTAATCATTTTGTATTATACATAATTAATGAATCACTATGTTGTACACTTAAAAATGAATTTTAAAAAAACTCACTCATTTTAAAAGAACAAAGAATGTAGGATGATTTCATATACTTCAATTTTAATGTAATGGAATTTCCCACTACAATCTTTACTGCCCCTTTCTGGTAATTGTCACCTGACATAGTTAAAAGTTGTAAATGAGTAAAAATCTCTTTGTTTATACTGTCTCTGAGTGCTCTTCCAATACCTCAGCATGTCTACCCACAGAATCTTTCCTTTTCCTCTCATCAGCCCCTTGAGTGAATAATTGATGGTGTCCAGAAGACAGAAGAAGAGAACTTCAGAAAGGCATTTTTGTTTCTTTCCCTTCTCTGTAGATATGCATTTCCCAGGACAGATTATTACTTTTTATCTATTTATGCCATATTGTTCCTAACAATCTCTCATAGAAAATATTTTCCCATCTTTCTTTAAATGGAAAAAAATATATAGTTCCTGAGGAATAGAGTATGAACCTGAGTAAGGAAAAGATAGATGATACATCTTTATGTACCAAGAAAGTACTTTATAGATGTTTCCTTTCACTGGTCTAAGTTAATGGAGAATCCCAGAGGCAAACCAAGCAAGCAGTTAGGATTTCCTTATGAGACTGAGCTGGGGTTGTATGAGTTTTTTGGAGTTTTGGAGTCTTTTAGAGTTTTCTAGCCAGTTCAAAACATATGCAAAGTCAGAGCTTTAAGTAAGGGTTTTCTTAGTTTTCCCCCTTCTGAAAATTTTAGGCCCAAATGATATTACAGTTTTTTCAAGGGGAGGAATATAAATTTTCAGGCAGGATTTTATCTTTGCCTGGGGTGGCCACCAGCAGAAAAGGAAGAAGAAGAGGTCCAATGCATGTTCTACCTGTTCGAGCATTCAATTAAGGACTGAGTGGAAGATGAATTCTAGAGGTCATAGGGTACCTTAATAGCCTTGGAAATCCTGGAGATCTGTTTTTTGTTTTTTTTTCTTTTATTAGGCAATTACTTAAGCTCTTTAAGCCTTGTTTTGCTCATCTATGCAATGTGATAGTACCCCATAGGCTTGTTCATTTTAAATGGAATGAGATATACAAAGCTCAGTAAGTTGTAAGCATTTTTTTTATTATTGAGTAGTTGATTATGATTAAGAACGTATGATAACCTCATCTTTACTATTTATGTCATGAAGACTACTGAGTTTGTATTTTCTCCATGTTCTACTGAATTATTCTTTCAAAATTTATGGACTTCTACTAGGTAACCAGCAATATTCTAGGTCAAGGTTTCTCAACAGTAACACTATTAACATTTTGGAGTACATAAGTCTTTGTTGTAGAGGGCTATACTGTACCTCAACAGTATGTTGAGAAACATCCTGGACTTTGACCCACTACATGTCAGTAGGAACACCCCCCCACAACCACCCTCACTTGTGGCAATGAAAAAATCTCTCTAGAGACTGCCAAATGTCTCCAGAGTTACAAATTGGCTACTTTTAAAACCACTATTCTAGATGGGATAAAAAAATGGGTTAAGGTATCTGCAGAAGTCAAGCAGGTAAGTAGATAGTTGATGTCAAAGGCTAGGGAAGGTGAGAAAAAGGAGATCCAAGATTGGGACTAAAATAAATTAAGTGCAAATCAAGAAACAGACTAAATTACCTTTTGAAAATGTATAAAAGAAAAGAATAGGATAACTATGGATGAAACCCTGAGGAATACTGCAAATAAAGGATTGCTAGAGGTCCTTCCTAATCCATTCTTACTCCACAGTAATGAGCTTTTAGCTTTCTCACGCTCATGATGTCAGAAACCACATTTTCCAGCATCTCTTCTAGCTGCATGGCTCTTTGACTGGAGTTTAGTCCCTGGGATAGTAGAAGGAGTCATGTGTGCAATTGCTGGGTCATTTCTAACTTACAGATAAGGTAATTGGCTCAGAATGCCACTCTTTTCCCTCCCACTGGCTGAAATATAGAAAGGACTCTGTCTCTACTTCAGTCAAGCAGACAAGTACAAATCAATTAGAGATGCCTCAGCAATAAGATGAAAAAACTTGGATCCAAAATCTGATATGAAAGGCAAATAAACTTATGCTGTGTTTAATATTCTGTATCTGTATTGTTTGGCTTCTCAACACAAACAATAATTTGGCATCTCAATTAACACATAATTTAAGGATTAGGTAGAAGATAAGTGTCTATATAGGAACTGGAGACTCACTGATGTGAAGAGATCCAGAAAATTGTGGTGTTAAGAAAGTCAAGGAAGTTAGAGATCTTCTGAAAAAAACAAAAAAAAAGTGATTTACAGTACCACAGAGGTAAGTCTGGTTAGATGAGAGGGACAAAAATAGACAAATACTGGCTCATTGATTACCTTAGTGGTATCAGGAGAGTCCAGAACACAGCACAGTTCAGCAGCAGTGAATCTGTAATACATAAAAAGTAAATTGGAGATATGAAGTAGCACAGGGTCAGTATAGGCAACACAAAAAAATTATATGAGAACGTGAGGAACTAAATACAAAGGAGCTTGGGGAGATAAAAGATTTAAGAAAGGTTTAATCTAAAAGTAATTTCTTTCAGTTTGAAGTAATTATAGATTAATAAGAATTTGCAAAGAAGGGTACAATGGCCATAGAACCCTTCACCAGCCTCTCTAATGTTACATCTTGCATAACTATAGTATTGATACCAGGAAACTGACAGTATAGTTCAGAGAATTTACTCAAATTTTACCATTTATATACATGCACTGAAGTGTGTGTGTGGCTATATGTGATTTTATCACATATGTTTCTTTTTGTAACCATCACCACAATCAAGATATTTAGCTGTACTATATGACTGGTAAATTATTGTGTAAGACTGATGATTCGCAGACCTGTACCCCTGAAGCAAATAATACATTGTAAGTTCATAAAAGAAATTTAAAAAAAAAAAAGACTGGTTAATTAGCACATGAATATTTCCTCAACTTCGCTCCTAGAGAAAGACAGATCAAAATCACAAAGAGATGACACTTGACACCTATCTAAATGGCAAAAACTTTCTAGCCTGACCATACTGAGAATGCAAAACAGCTAGAAATCTTATGCACCACTGGTATTGATGTAAATGATACAATAACTTTAGAGAATGTGTGTCAGTTTTTAAAAGTTAAATATATATCTAGTATGCGATGCAGTGCTCCCACTCCTAGATATTTACCCAAGATAAGTGAAAAGGATTTGTCTCTACATAAACTTGTACACCAACATTCACAGCAGTTTTATTTATAATGGGGAGAATGAAAACCACTCAAATGTTCATCAACAGAGCAGACAAGTTGTGTCATATCCACAGAAAAGAATATCACTTAATATTGAAATTAAATGAAATATGGAGACATGCAATAATATGAATGAATCTTAAAATGATTATGCTAAGTATAAGAAACCAAAGAGAAAAGAGAGCAGAGAGCCTGATGCGGGACTCGATCCCAGGGCCCTGAGATCATGACCTGAGCCGAAGGCAGAGGCCCAAACCACTGAGCCACCCTGGCGCTCCCAGTTATACTTGAAATACATACAATTTATTGCACCTCAAATATACCTCAGTAAAGCTGTAAGATCAAAATAAGATATAAAAGTTTTTCATTAGATCAAAGATTCATTGAGAAGTCAGAGCCCTGGATCTGGACAATAAGAAGGAACCAGGAATGTCTGACAGCTAGCTAAAACTATAGGACAGACCACATAGTTAGAGCAATTTCACCAGGAAACTCCATGTGAGCCATAACCATTGAACTCTCACTGCCACTACTGCAGAGCCCCAAGCTCCATAGCCACTGTGAATGATCTCAAATTGTTTCTTTCTGTAGCACCATCTGGCTGAGGTATCCCATTGTCATACCTTGATGATACCCCTAGCCTTCAGAGAACTATCACCTTTGCTTTTGTAATGGGGCCTGTGATGCTGCCTCTTCCCATGAACCACAACAAAGGGGCATCCTTCAACACATAAGAAGCATTCTTATTCTCAGTAGCCAAAAAGAGAAAAACAAAAAACAACAAAAAAGACCACAAAGCCACAAGTGACTCTCTAGGCATTCACATGACTCACATTTTCTGATGGCATAAGGACCTTTCAAGTTCTAGGTCTCTCTGACTTATTCCTGTGTCCAGCATACTGCACACACAGTCCTGGCTCTCTAGATAAGGACACAGCTGAACTACCCAATTCTGATTCCTCTGCTATTTACACACTATGCATTTTCATGTGCAAGATTTTGCAAGATTTGTTCCTTCTGTTCCCTGGGATGTATAGCAGACATTTTATCCTAGAAGATGTAGGAATAAACTTTTTTCCCCCTTTCCTTAATGTCTTCTTCTTCTAACCCTCTCTGTTTTTAGACTCTGCTATCTCATGCTTCTAAATTCCCAGCACTTTGCTCTCTGCTAGGCCACCTCTTCCTGCTAGTGGTAGTTCATTTCATCCTCTTATGGTTACCTTAAAGTCTATGCTTCAGACTAGTACTATTCAAAATTTTTACTACTATTTACAATATGAAGTATATTTTATGTCCCAACACTTTTCATACACATACATTCTCTCTCTCTCTTTCACACACACACATACATACACACACATAAAACTAAAATAAAAATTAAACAAAAATTATTAGCTATCTTCGTACAATATACTGTAGAATTTTCTGTATTATTCTCTTATTTAAGAAATGATACTAGTTATTACCTACTAAATTGATTTAATGAGTTCAAATGACAGTATGATGCAACCCATGCTTTGAAAAAACAGTGCTTTGCACTACTATTAAAATGAATTAACCTGGAGCGCCTGGGTGGTTCAGTGGGTTAAAGCCTCTGCCTTCCACTCAGGTCATGATCTCAGGGTTCTGGGATCAAGACCCGTGTGGGGCTCTCTGCTCAGCAGCGAGTCTGCTTCCCTTCCTCTTTCTCTGCCTGCCTCTCTGCCTACTTGTGATCTCTGTCTGCCAAATGAATAAATAAAATCTTAAAAAAAAATTAACCTTATGATCTATCAACAGGTATTTCTCCCAAATACAGATACACAAACAGGCATACCAAAACCTGTGAGCAAATGCCTAATGAGAAGCAAATCCTATTACATTCTTTTATTTTCATACATTTGCACACAAAGACTTGGAAAAACACTGTAGTAAAGAACTCTACCTAACTTACATACTGCTAAGGAGAATTGTATATATATATATTTTTATATATCTATATATCTCCATATACATATACATATACATATATACACACACACCAAAATTAAGTAAATCTATGAGCAGCTCATGAAATGATCATGAATATTCCAAGGAACGAGATTTTGGAGAATTCTGTTTTAGACATGAGGAAAAAATCTATAGATAAATCCAAGTATTAAATACACACTTAAATTGCCGAGATCTACATAGTTGATGTGCTATGGTCCCCCAGAGGGGCACCTGAAAAACTACTTAAGAATGGACAAATGTGGTTTGTTGATAGGTGGTTTGGAGGTGAAAAAGGAAGAACTCTGTTGAAACTAAAGGGATGAATCACCAAGTTACATTCAGAGATAATAAGAAATAGATTACCTCAGTTCACCTAACTCTTATCCAGATGGTCTTCACAGTTTCTATTGCTATAGAATTGTTTTGTCTCCTGAACTCTAGATGGAGGGTAAAGTCAATGACCAGAGTCCCAGGAGCCTGTGGTGATGTGCTGATCCAACTAGGGAGAAGACTTTTTCCAGTTCATTGGCTTAACAGTGACTGGCAGAAACCCACATCATGACAGGTTAAATACACAGTTCTCAAAACAAACAAGAACTGGATAAAGACAACGAGAACAGTGAGCACAACAGCCAGCTGATAACTCCTGAAAGTCTGGAGGATAGTCCAAGAGCAGAAGCAGGTATTGTACCTGGGGTAACATGTCAGTACTCAAGGAAGGACATTAGGTCAGAAAACAAGCTAAGGTCAGAACAAAAGGATAAAACAATTAAGTCTCATTTGCTGTTGCAAACTTCTGTAGGGGTGCCTCCCTGCTCCCCTTCTCTAAGAATTGGATCTCATCCAAACATCTTACTTAAGAGGCGACTGTGGCTCCCATAATAATACCTTGTGATTCAAATTCTTTGCCTCCTGAGTCAACTGAGGTGAACACCCCATCTTAGCTAGAATAATCAGATATTCTGAAGACAAATTTGTTTACTAAAAAGGTAGTTAAAATTTTGAATTCCTGGAGTAAAAAGTTAGCTAGAATTCTACTGAGTTACCATGCTCCCTTGAGTTATCCTATGGGCAAGGAAACTGACTGGCTAATAGACACCAAATCCAGTGGGTGGGAAGAGGGGAAGAAAATAAGAAGAGATTAACCTCACTTGCTTTGTTCTTTTTATTTTTTTTTTTTCCTAAGCTTTTACCTATGCCCCGATCTTGGTGCACGGAGATAAATCCACATCCTTCCAAAATCACCCCTTTTTGCTTGCGTGAGTTAGAATCCAAGGCAGCAGCTTTTATCCAAATAGCCCAAACTGAAGCAGCCTAAAGGAGCCTGTGTCTATCTCAGGCAAGGCACTTATAAGCTGTCAGCAAGCCAGCTGGACTCTGGTAGAAGAAATTATGGGGAATTCAAATATTGGATATAACAACATTTTTCATATAAATGTTAGGTGTTGGGGCTCACATACAAATTGGAGCACCTCTACTTGCTTCTTTTATTTTTATTTTTTTAAGATTTTATTTATTTATCTGACAGAAAGAGATCTCAAGTAAGTGGAGAGGCAGGCAGAGAGAGAGAGAGAGAGAGAGCAAGAGCGAGAGAGGAGGAAGCAGGCTCCCCACTGAGCAGAGAGCCTGATGCAGGGCTTGATCCCAGGACCCTGGGATCGTGACCTGAGCAGAAGCCAGAGCCTTTAACCCACTGAGCCACCCAGGCACTCCTCTATTTGCTTCTTTTAAAACTGAGGGGACTACAGAGCCAGATGGCCTTCTAGCAGAATTCTACCTAATATTTAAAGAAGAATTCATACTTATTCTTCTGAAGCTGTTCCAAAAAATAGAAATGGAAGGAAAATTTCCAAACTCTTTCTACAAAGCCAGTATTACCTTGATCCCTACACCAAACAATGACCTCATCAAAAAGATATTGTCAGACCAATATCTCTGACAAACATGGATGCAAAAATTCTTGCCAAGAAACTAGCCAATAGGATCCAACAGTACATTAAAAGGATTATTCATCATGACAAAGCAGGATTTATTCCTGGGCTGCAAAGGTGGTGCAACATTCACAAATAAATCAATGTGATACACAACATTAATAAAAGAAAAGACAAGAATCATATGATCCTCTCAACAGATGCAGAAAAAGCATTTGACAAAATTCAGCATCCTTTTTTTTTTTTTTTTTTTTTTTAAAGATTTTATGTATCTGTCATGTTAGGAATACAACAGGGATATCCATTCTTTTTTTTTTTTTTTAAGATTTTATTTATTTATTTGACAGAGAGAAATCACAAGTAGATGGAGAGGCAGACAGAGAGAGAGAGAGGGAAGCAGGCTCCCTGCTGAGCAGAGAGCCTGATGCGGGACTCGATCCCAGGACCCCAAGATCATGACCTGAGCTGAAGGCAGCGGCCCAACCCACTGAGCCACCCAGGTGCCCCAGGATATCCATTCTTACCACTGTTATTTATCATTGTACTGGAAGTCCTAGCCTCAGTAATCAGATAACAAAAAGAAATAAAAGGCATCCAAATTGGCAAAGAAGAAGTTAAACTTTCTCTCTTTGCAGAAGACACAATACTCTATGTAGAAAACCCCAAAACACCAAAAAATTGCTACAACTGATACAGGAATTTAGCAAAGTCACAGGATATAAAACCAATGCATAGAAGTCTATTGCATTTCTTTTTTTCTTTAATTTTTTAAATTTATTTTCAGCGTTAACAGTATTCATTGTTTTTGCACCACACCCAGTGCTCCATGCAATCCATGCCCTCTCCAATACCCACCACCTGGTTCCCACAACCTCCCACCTCCCGCCCCTTCAAAACCCTCAGATTGTTTTTCAGAGTCCATAGTCTCTCATGATTCACCTCCCCTTCCAATTTCCCTCAACTCCCTTCTCCTCTCCTACTCCCCTTGTCCTCCATGCTATTTGCATTTCTATACACTGACAATGAGCAGCAGAAAGAAAATCAAGGAATCAATGCCATTTATAATTTCACCCAAAAACCGCAAGATAGTAGAAGTAAACCTAACCAAAGAGGTAAAAACTGTCCTCTGATAACTATACAATGCTTATGAAAGAAACTGAAGAAGACACAAAGAAATGGAAAAGCATTCCATTCTCATGAATTGGAAGAACACATATGTCTGTGCTACCCAAAGCAATCTGTGCATTCAGTGTAATCCCTATAAAAATACCACCAGCATTTTTCACAGAGCTAGAACAAACAATCCTAAAATTTTTATGGAATCACAAAGGACACCAAATAGCCAAAGGAATGTTGAAAAAGAAAACCAAAGCTAGAGGCACCACAATTCTGGATTTTGACCTGTATTACAAAGCTGTAATCATCAAAACAGTATGGTACATGCACAAAAAGAGACACGTCCAGAAATGGACCCTCAACTTTATGATTAACTAATCTTTGACAAAGTAGGAAAGACTATCCAGTGAAAAGAAGATAGTCTCTTCAAAGATTGTGTTGGGAAAATTGGACAGCCACATGCAGAAGAATGAAACTGGACCACTTTATTATACTATATACAACAATAAATTCAGAATGGATGAAAGATGCAAATGTGAGCTAGGAATCCATCAAAATCCTAGAGACAACAGGCAGCAACCTCTTTGACCTCGCCATAGCAAGTTCTTGCTAGGCATGTTTCTAGAGGCAAGGGAAACAAAAGCAAAAATGAACTACTGGAACTTCATCAAGATAAACTTTTGCACAGCAAAGAAAGCAATCAACAAAACTAAAAGGCAGCCTACTGAATGGGAGATGATATTCACAAATGACATATCCGATAAAGGTCTAGTATCCAAAATCTATAAAGAACTTCTCAAACTCAACACCCAAAGAACAAATAATCCAATCAACAAATGGGCAGAAGACATGAACAGACACTTCTTCAAAGAAGACATCCAAATGGCCAACAAAATTGTGAAAAAGTGGTCAACATCACTCACCATGAGGGAAACCCAAATCAAAACCACAAAGAGATGTCACCACCTCACACCAGCCAGGATGGCTAAAAGTAACAAATCAGGAAATAACAGATGTTGGTGAGGATGTGGAGAAAGGTGAACCCCCTCACACTTTTTGTGGGAATGCAAGCTTGTGTACCCACTCTGGAAAACAGCAGAGTTTTCTCAAAAAGTTAAAGATGGAACTACACTACAACCCAACAAGTGCACTATGAGGTATTTATCTAAAAGATACAAAAATAGTAATTTGAAGGGACACATGCACCCCGATGTTTATAGCAGCATTATCAACAGTAACCAAAATGGGGAAGGATCCCAGATGTCCATTGGTAGATGAATGGATAAAGAAGATGTGGGGTGTGTGTGTGTGTGTGTGTGTGTGTATGTGTATATATATATTTATGTATATGTGTATATATGTATATATATGCATATATGCATGTATAAATGTTATGTGTATAAATTTGTATATGTGTATGTGTATATATGTATATGTATATATGTGTAATGGAATAATACTAAGCTATCAAAAGAGAATGAAATCATTCTTTTTCATTTTCTTTCCTTTTCTTTTTTTCTTTCCTTTTTCCATTTTCTTTCCTTTTCTTCTTTTAAAAGATTTTACTTATTTGACAGAAAGAGACACAGTGAGAGAGGGGAACACAAACAGGGGGAGTGGGAGAGAGAGAAGCAGGCTGCCCTCTGATCAGGGAGCCTGATGAGGGGCTTGATCCCAGAACCCTGGGATCATGACCTGAGCCAAAGGCAGACGTTTAATGACTGAGCCCCCCAGGCACCCCGAAATCTTGCCATTTTCTTTGATATGGATAGAACTAAAGGGTATTATGCTAAGTGAAATAAGTCCATCAGAGAAAGACAAATAACATATGGTTTCACTCATGTGGAATTTAAGAAACAAAATGGGTGAATACGAGGGAAGGGAAGGAAAAATAAGATGAAATCAGAGAGGGAGACAAACCACCAAAGGCTCTTAACTATAGGAAACAAACTGAGGGCTGCTGCAGGGAAGGGGGTAGCTGGGGGATGGGACCTAAGGAGGGCACGTGATGTAATGAGCACTGGGTGTTATACGTCACTGATGAATCACTAAACTCTACTTCTGAAACTAATAACATGCTATGTTAATAAATTGATTTTAAATTAAAATATTAAGGGGAATGAGTTTTCAGTAAAAGGAAAATAGATTACTATTTATTATAGGAGAAAAAGCATTTTTATCAACTATGTCAGGACTGCCCAGAAGGCATTAAATTATAGAGGGTTTAGTGAGATAGAAAAGACATAGAGGAAGGAGAGATTAAAAACTACCTGCTTACCTCTATTTTAGATTTTTAGATGGAAATTTGTAAGAATTCACACGAACTGGTTATGAATAAAAACCATGAATTTAGCAAAATATCCTCTGTGATCAGTATGAACTTAAGCTGGCCCTAGTTGTAGGAGACAATACTGACTATCTTATCAAATGCTATTATTTTTAAATCCTCCTAAAAAAACCAAAAAAACCGAAAAATCCCGATTTTGTATGAAAAGCAATTAAGTCCAGTCCCAGGAGAGGAATCCCAAATGGTCAAAGGCAATTATAGCAATTTCAAACACTTTTCTGGTGGTTGGTTTAAGAACAGAACTGTTTTGTGAGATTAAGAGTCACTTATGGTTTGTCTCCCTCCCAATTCCATCTTGTTTCATTGATTCTTCTTCTACCCACTTAAGCCCCCATGTTGCATCACCACTTCCTCATATCAGGGAGATCATATGATAGTTGTCTTTCTCTGCTTGACTTATTTCGCTAAGCATGATACGCTCTAGTTCCATCCATGTTGTCGCAAATGGCAAGATTTCATTTCTTTTGATGGCTGCATAGTACAAACTGAGGGTTGCTGGGGGGAGGGGGGTTGGGAGAAGGGGGTGGGATTATGGACATTGGGGAGGGTATGTGCTTTGGTGAGTGCTGTGAAGTGTGTAAACCTGGCGATTCACAGACCTGTACCCCTGGGGATAAAAATATATGTTTATAAAAAATAAAAAATTAAAAAAAAAAAAAAAGAACAGAACTGTTTTAATGAAGAGCGTGACAACTTCCCACGCCCTACTTGTAAGCACTGCAGTCAGAACCCAAGTAATTCGGGGTTTTTTGGTGGTATTTTATAAAGGTCATGGTCCAAGGTGGATTACAAATTAAAGGAAAAAAGTGATCATTCATTGCAAATGATTTCAGAAGTGCTGTTGTAAAAACAGCAGACACCATTAAGCCCGTTTGTGTCACAAATAAGAGTAATGTGCAATAGAGTGTGTGGGACAGCCGTGTCTTTTCTGTACACAACACATGTGAATAAACAGAGACTATGTACTGATCAAAAACACGCTGCCGGGATATACATTTAAGTGTTTTCCTGGGGGAATGGATAACATAGGACCGGGGCAAGTCCCAGAATTCCTCCCGCACCTGGTTCTTCTTCAGAGTCTAGCTATGAGATAGGAGCACAAAAGCACATGAAATGGAATGAAGTATTTATTATTGCATTCTCAGATCCCAGGCCATGTAATACACCACAAGAACATGAAGATAAATGAGCAGGGAGGAAGACAGTTCAGAATGAAGTGGTCAGGTTTGAGATTATTCCCTTCCAGACTGGGTCTTCACACTTGGTCTCAAGTCCATGACGAGCTGCATACAAAACCCGGGTTCCTGATGTCTCCTCAGACCTAGTCCTTGAACTTGCAGATATAGGGTAGCCCTGAAGCGCAGCTGTAATCTTTCCATCTCAGATATCCTAGAGAGAAAAAAGAGCTCAGGTAGATGTAGCTAGTGGAGCTCTTGAACCCAAGGGAGAGGCATCCCAGATTCTGGCCTAGGATCCAAAGCCTCTCTCTCATTCTGCCCAGTATCCACGAGAGGAAGGAGACTCAAAGAAAGGAGAGATGAAAGGGAATGTGGGAAGGCAAACCAATACTACATTTCTTGCTCAGAAGGATCCTCTGAAGGTCATGCCGAGAAATGGGGGAAAGAGGATGGAAAATTCTGGGCAGGAAGTAGCTCCTCTGTTACTTACCTGTGTTACTTGACACACTCCCACAATAGCCAGGGTTTGCAATAGTGGAGGGGTCTTTCTCCCAGGCAAGGTAATTCAGCAGATCACCACTACTCCACTCCCATCCACCTGCATTGGGCTCATAGCCCTACAGAAGATAAAATCTGGTGAGGCTGAATGGCCATCAGAGTTCTCCTGGCATGAACCCCTCCCCAGCATCTCCAAATTTGCTTTCTCATCTAGCTGCTGCCCTGGACCCAGAGCTCTCCTCTGGGAAACTCTTCCTAACTCTCTGCTCTTATTGGCAGATTCCCAAACCAATAGTGACAAAGACCTACAGAACCACCCAGAATAACACGTTCCTGGCTGAACAGCAATTAGTGGTGCATTTGTAGTTACCCCCTGAACCCCAAAGACAGTGTCTGTTATATAGAAGAAAAATGGATCCTATCTTCACATAGGATTCCCTCAACACAACATGTGCAGCCTCTGTGAAGTTCAGAAAACTGAAGTATAAGACCTCACGTGCAAATTGTGTACAAGTGTGACAGGAGGCAGATCAACTTCAGCTAGAGACAAGGGATTTGCACAGAACTCAGCTGCTGAGTTGATGCAAAGCCTTCCCTTTCCCCTCATGACCTCTGAGCTCCAGGGCTCTTTAGGGACAGGCACACGGGACAGGGAGTGGGCCTGGGGGTAATAGCAGCCTGAGAGTTACAAAGAGAAGATGAGTTCATACCTCTGTGGGGTCATGGAGCCCAATCCAGATATTTGAGTAGGTGTTCGCACTGTTCTTGATCAGGGAGGCCACAAAGGATGCCTCAGCCCCACTGAGCACAGACACAAGGTGTCCCGAGGGCCTCTTCTGGCAGGCCAACTGTGTGGGGAAGGGAGAGAACTCAGAGGGAGACTGAGACATCACTGGGTGGAGGGCAGAGCAGAGACAGGGGAGAAGGGCATATATGTGAAAGAGGTGTGTGCTCAATCTTGTGCTCAGGAAATTCTGGAAAATGGAACTGACCGCCCCCCCCCCCCAATTTCCTTTAAAACCCTAACTGAAAATCCAAGTACTCACATCAGCATCCACCCAGGATTTTGGTGTCCTAAAGAAGGCATAGCAGTGGGAGGCATAAGCCTTGGAGCCTTTGGGACAGCTGATCCGTTGAGCGGGCACATCATTCTGGGAGTCTTCACCTAGGGTGGAAGGAAACCAAAGAGAAGGAAGAAGTAAATAGGACAGTGGGGACCAGGTTAGGGAGGTGACCCAGGCGAATTCGTATCAGGCCAGTGCTTGGGGAAGTGATGCCAAAGTCTTGACTGCCTCTCTCCATTGCCAACACTTTCAGGATTTCTGGATCTTGAACCGACCCCACTAAATGAGGAATCTTCTTTTCTTTCATCCTTCTCCTTCTAAGTCCAACCCTCCCCCACTCTAGGCTGACCATTCTTGCCCTGGGTCCTCATTCTCCTTCCCTGTATCTCATTACTGACCCTTCACACTTTTCCACTTTCACCTATCAACATAACTGAGAGTGCTGGGGCAAAATGGAAGTGACCTCCTTACAGTGCTAGAGGACCACTGGGACGCCTGCCACCCCTGGTTACCCCGAAGGAAGGAGTGATGACAGACAAATTCTAGGCAATTTCTTTGTGTGGGGATTTATGCCACCACTACCACGGGAGCCTTCCTCTTCTTCTTGGTCCTGAGCAGTCACAAGGCTCCCATCCGAGAAACAGTGAGAGCTCACCTTGGACCTGAGCCAGGAACATGAGGCAGGAAAGCAGCATCCAGGACATGCTGTGGAGGGCTGTGGGAGGCAGCATCATGTCTGGGATCTGAGGAAGCAATCAGAGATCACTAAGGAAAGCATGATTGGAGAGAGGGCATGCAGAGATGTCCCTCGTCTTCCTTGTCTTTCCACTGTTTAGTCTCCTAGGAACAAATTGATCCCAGTGACATCTGTCCCCTTGTATAGCTCTGGAAAGAACTGGAAAGTCTGTATTCTTTCCTACCCCATGAGAACTGCCAAGCTGGCTGTGCTGAGATCAGAGCTCCTCTGTGTCTGACAGCAATTCTCCTGTACCTTCCCCCCAATATGTAGAGTAGAACCCCTGCCATGAGGTCTCATCTTCTCTCAGGTTCTACTCACCTGTCTTGCAGGGATTTGTAATGGTTTGTCAGGTCAGAGAAGACTGGGCTTTTATAAGCAAATTTGAAGGAGGGGTGCTGAAATGAATAACAGGAATGTGGGGCCTGAAGAGGGGTCATGGGGAAGTGCTTGGCATGGATTAGAGGAGATTCCCGCCATTGGGGTGGAGGGAACTTCCCATCAAAGGCTGGGAATTTGCACAGATGTTGCCTCTTCCTGGTGGCAGGCCAGCCCTTTCCCCAGAAACAGGTGAAGTTTGAACTTTCTCCACCCTTTGCCAGATACTGCATTCTAAAAAACTTCAGGTAAGAAAGGCAGCTCTATGGCAGAAATGCTCATGTACATAATTTAAAAAAAAATACTGATGGTTGAGGAAAATGTCAAGAGTGTATTTCTGAGCAATCTGTCAAGAACTCACCCCTCTAAGCATATATATGAATTTCTTTAAACATTGCCTTATATGAGTAAATAAAGACAAATTAATAAATAAAAATTAGTGGGCACAGAAATTGAAGTCCTGGGAGGGCAAAGTCATAGTTGAAGGAAAAGAAAGAACTGAAACAACATGTAGGAACAATGGTTCAAAGCTGCTGCTTCAATATTGTGGCATGATGTGAAGGAAACGTGGAATGATAGTGTACTCAAAAGGCAAGCCAGGAGCCAGAGTTAAGATGGTGAAGTAGTAGAGGGACCCTATGGTGGCCTTGTTCCTGGAACACAGCTAGATAAATGTCATGTCATTCTGAATAGCCAGGGAACCAGTCTGAGGACTGAGGGAACCAATTGCACAACTAGCAGGAGAAAAGAGGCCACCCTGGAGAATGTGGATGTGGAGCCATGGTCTGGAGAAGAAAAGAATCACTGGTACGCAGACGGGAGGGAGCCCTGAGCAGGGAGAGAAGAGAGAAAAAGAGAGAGGGAAAGAGAGAGCAGGGTGCAAGGCATTGCTCAAGAAAAACTGACAGGGAAAATGAGAGAGGCTAATAATTGCAAGTTTTTTACAAGCAGTCAAGCTCCAAGTCTGCACCATTGCTGGGTGGAGCCTGGTAGGTATGGAGGTGCTCTGGAGAGAGGAGGGTAGAGGCCCAGGAGTGGACATCATGGTCTGAGGATTCCCCTGGGTTGCACCGGGTAAGACAGTACCCCTTCTTGGAGTGCATTTGGGAGAGATGGCACTGTTTCTCCAGGGACAAAAGAGCCCATAGGCATCACTGAGCTGCTCCATTCATTAGCTTATGAGCAGAAACACCTGCTGAGGGCATCTAACCTGGACACTGACTTTTTTCCATGTTTTACCCTAAACTCCAAGTCCCTGTGGGTTTGTGTAACTGCCCTTCTGGGACAAGCCAGCACTGATCACAATGTGCAGAGACTCTCCCTCAGAGGATCAGAGCAGGTCCATGCCATGCCAGGTCCCTAAAATCTGAAGTTTTGAAACCCAGACAGTGTGCTAGAGACAAAACAAAGAAACACTGTGCTACTGGATCAGCAGATGGCTCAGACACAGGGTGAAGAAGGGATCTGAAAGAAGCCTGGAACAAATGAGGGGATATTATTCTCTCTTCTGTGAGGGATTCCTTAAGAGCGGCAGGTGTGAATGCCCCCCTCCAGGGAAGAGAGACATAGTGTAGGCGAATGGACAATAGAAAAGACAAAACACCATCACCTATCTATATGCTGCCTACAAGGGACTGATTTTAGATAAAGAGGCATATGCAGATGGAAAGTGAGGGGATGGAGAACCATTCATCATGCTAAAAGAAAGCCAGAGTAAATCAAAGACAGTAACGAGAGATGAAGAAGGCACTGTTTAATAATAATAAAGGTATCTATCCAACAAGAAGATTGAACAACTGTAAATATTTAGGCCTCCAAGTTGGGCACCTAAATTTATAAATCAATTGATAACATAGATATTTACCCCAAAGATACAAAAATAGAAATCTGAAGAGGCATGTATGTCCTGATGTTTATAGCAGCATTATCAACAATAGCCAAAATATGGAAAGAACCCAGATGTTCATTCTCTCTGTCAAACACACACACACACACACACACACACACACACACACACACAAACACACACACCATGGAGTATTACCCAGCCATCAAAAAAGAATGAAATCTTGCCATTTGCAATGACATGGATGGAACTAGAGGGTGCTATGCTAGGTGAAATAAGTCAGAGAAAGACAAATACCATGTGATTTCATGTGGAATTTAAGAAACAAAACAAATGAACATCAGGGAGGGAGGGAAAAAAGATAAAAACAGAGAGGGAGGCAAACCATAAGACACTCTTTACCAATCAAACTGAGGGTTGCTGGAGGGGAAGTGGGTGGAGGGAAGGGGTAACTAGATGATAAGTGTTAAGGAGAGCACTTGAGTAATGACCACTGGTTATTATATGGAACTGATGAATCATTAAATTCTTCCCTTGAAACAAATAATACACTGTATCTGAACAATTTGAATTTAAATAAATTAATTAAAATGAAAATTTTAATTTAATTCAATCCAATTCATTAATTCATTAATATATTTATAATTTATAAATTAATTATAATGCACAATAATTAATATTAACTAATACTTTATTGATTTAATTAATAAATTAAAATGGAAAAATATATAATCACCTTCCAAATTAACAAAAAACAAAGTCTGATTTCCCAAAATTTTGGTGAGAGTTTGGAGCAATGAGTGCTCTGCTTTTTGGCCGGTAGTAGTGTAAATTGGTACAACTTCTTGGGATAACTGGGATTACCTTATATTCTGATACAGTCAATCATCCCACTCCTAGGATATACAGCTTACATATGTATCAAAATGGCATATACAGGAATGTTCATAGCATCCTTATTTACAATGGCAAAAAATTAAAAACAAGCCAAATGTCCATTCACAAGGAGTTGGATAAATATTTTTGGTTTGAATAAGAAAGATAATACATTACAGCAGTGAAAATGAGGGAATCACAGTTAAAAGCATCAGTTATGGCTAATCTCAAAGATATTACAATTTGGGAAAAGATTAAAATAAAGAAGATAATATAATGCGCAATTTTAATTATTTAGAAGATCAAAATAAAATAAGTGAACAATATATCATTGAGGTATATTTATATACATAATAAAATTATGTTAAAAGAGGGAAGTGATAAATTCAGAATTCCAAATAGTTACATCTGAATGAAAGGAGAAGAAAATTATTGGACTATGGACAAAGAACAATTCAAATATACTAGTAGTCATATATTTTTAAACAATAATTATATATATTTTAAACTTGTAGTTGTATATTTACATGCTATTTTAAATATATCTGAACTTATAAAACTATTCTTTTAATCATATATGTTATATACATTGCTTACTACATATATACTATATGATACTAGAAATTAAAGAAAAATTAATTTCCATTTAATTAAGTAATGTAGGAAGACTAGAAATAATTTCAAATTACTTAAACTTATTGGACTTAGCTCATAGAAATCAACCTAAAAGTACTGCTGAACTTCAGATAAGGGTTCACAAAGACACTGGCCAGGCTACAGTCATCTAAGGCTTCACCAGGGTTGAGATATCCACTTCCAAGATAACTCATTAACGTGCTACATTTGTGCTGGCCACTGATAGGAGAGTTCAGTTACTCATCACTTGGGTTTTTCCATAGGGCTTTTGGAGGATCCTTACAACATGTCAATTGGCTTCCTCTAGCATGAACAACCCAAGGACAAGCAAAGCCAGAAGCTTTAATGTCATTCAAAACAGCTTCAGACATTACACATGGTTATTTCTGCATAATTTTATTGGTTCAATGGGTCACCCCTCTCCAGTAAAGGTATGGAATTACCCAAGGGTGTAATTACCAGGAAGCAGGGATCATTAGATGCTACATTAATAGCCTGTTACAAGAATTGGAATCTGATACTTTATCAGTCACAGGTCTAAAGTCATGTGTAAGGGGCCTGGTACTTTTTGTTTTTTTCCTAGATTTCTGAACATGAGGGGAGGAATTTCACTCAGTTCCATCCAGCAACCCTCAAATTCCAACTAAATGTGGGTGTGTGGTGAGATCAGGGGATAGAATGTTTAACTCCCACCATCAAAGATTCTGATCTTAGGGCCCTACCTGATCAACATGTTCAGTTATAAATGGAATTTATCATTATTCTTCTGTTTAAAAATCTTTAAATTATTTTTTCCTCACCTACTCTTGTGATTATCTCTTGCTGTATAGCAATTATCCCAAAGTTAGTGGCTTAAACAAACAACTGACATTTTTTCCTATGATTCTGTGAGTGGATTTACTTATGCAGCTCTCCCTTGGACTTTCTCACACAGATAATGACTAGAGCTGGAGTCATAAGAAGAATCATATGGACTGGACTTCAAATGTGATGACACACATGGGTGGTAGTCAGATGCTGATTGTTGGCTGAGAGCTCAGTTGGGGCTATTAGCTAGAGTATCAACACAGGGTCTTTCTGTGTAGCTTGGACTTCTTACAGCATGGAGATGTCGGGATAGTAGTACTTCTTTCATTGTTGGTAAGCACTTCCACAGAGCAAAGCAGAAGATGCCAGCCTCTTAGACTAGGTTGAGCAATGGCATTATGCCATTTCTACCATACTTTATTGGTCAAGCATGAATTTGTACTCCCCAGCACCTAGAACATCAAACGTACAGTAATGTTTATTGAATAAGTCAATCTATTAATTCATAATGATTTTGATAATTATAGCAACTGTATTTAATTTCATAATGCTTCACAGGTTTAGAAGACCTTATTTCTTCCATTAACATATTAGTTTGAGTAAATGTCTTTATCTTACCCTCCTTGGATCTGTGTTTCTCAGTTTTCCGATGAGGATGTTGGACAAAGAGTTCTCTGAAGGACATTATACAATTCTCCTGTTGTTGGCTGGAATACTAGGAGTGTGAGTCAAGAGACACTCTGGAAAACAGAGTTGTTGTTCCCATATTAAAATCTCAGATAATCCTTGGAAAGGCCATCTTCATATCTCACTCTATCAGAGGGATCATTTGTGAGCAAGGTTTGTGAGAAATACACCAATATGTAAACAGTCTGGAAATGGAGCTGTCACAGAATTTTCATTCTATTGTTTCATATTGGTTCTTAGAAACAACCTGTTTCCAAAATGAAAACATATGCCCACTGAGCTGTCCTTGTATATTTGCATTAACAGAATATATTTAAAGAATTATCACATAGTATTTTAAATTAAATAATTTTATCCAAATTGTAATGATTTGTTAAGTTCTGTGAACTCAGAATCTATGGAGAAGTAAGAACACTTTGTTTAAAGTACTTAACATTGTTACCGACATATATGGGAAAATTTGTCAGGGGGATAATCTGATCACTAGAAGGACACATTCTTTCATGACATCTTTCAAAACGAGTAAAACTTGATGGTGTTGTCTGTTTCTAATTCCTCCTTGTGAGTAATTTGAGTCTAATAAGAAGAATAATTCTATACATTAAGACACTGGGTTTGGGGCTACAACAAAAAGCAGAATGGGGACCACAGATCAATGAAGAAATATGTTCGATGGAAGGGAGTGTTCTGAAGGTTTATTTCTGAGATCACTTTACTAAAAGAAAATAAAAAAGAAAGATCAAAAGTAGAAGGAAAACAGATAATCAGAAATCCCTCAACATATCTGATCTTACGAGTTAGCTAGAATTAAGAACTTGGACTAAAGAAAAATTCTGCTCCTTGTGCCTCATGTTTGATCTGAAGTGAGAACAACGAGGAGCAAAGGAAATTTCATAGAGAATACTACTGAAAACACAGTGCATGACATCCAAGGCTTTCTTTTTTTCACACTTCTCCTTTTTATGTTTCAAAAACTGATCTCAGTTGCTTAGGGGAGAATAAAAACATGAATAAGATTCCACTGCAATCAAAGGGAAGACCAAGAGTTAGGGCAGTAGCAATATGGAGACACCAACTGGAGGATTAGATAGAGACAGAGTTCTACGTAAGGAAGGTAAAATAACCAGACACCCCAAACTAAGTAGTAGGCAGAAGAGGAATGACATGTCTCAAACTTGGGATTGATCTAAGACAACTGAGAATGTCAGAGAAAGAAACACTCCTGAAACAAATTCAGGTGGGCAATGCTCTCAGGAAGTGGTGAGAAGTGCCAGTCCCACCCCTCAGGCAGTACTTGGATTTAGGTGACTCACCTAAGGTAGGGAAGCTGGGTGTGTGGAGTAGAGGAAAGCATGAGGTTGGGACTCCCAGGAGGATTCTCACAAGGGGTGAAAATTATCTGAGAGAGTACAGATGCTTTAAGGTTGTGGTACCTTGATGGACCTCCTATACTGATTCCCATATACATTTCCAGACCAGATAGTGGGCTAGTAAAAGGGAAAATCAGGGAAAGCATAGTGATTAAGGGTTTGAGCTCCCAGATAAGACAGACACATCTCATGGGGGTTTTTATGGGAATTAAAATAATGCATTGATAGCCTTAAGCTGATACCTAACACATACAATCATGTAATCAATGGCACCTAACAATATTATCTTCAGTGTCTGGTAGTGCCATAATAGATGTTCAATAATTTTCAGTGGAATGGCATAAACATATAACTATGGTCTACAAATGGAGGCTTCAGTGAAGTGACTCCTCTGAATCATTTCCACAGCTTATCTATTAGTTGCAAACATTTTGACCTATTCTTTAACCTTTAACAATGCTCCCTTGAGGACATCAAGTGAGCAATGCTTGCCCAGCCTTCTTCATTCTCTATCTATCCTTAAATGCAATGAAACAATATTTATTTTTTAAAATTATTCATATGTTACCAATCTAGGAAAGAACTTTTCTCAAAAATTCAGTGTTATCAGAGAACTGACAGACTAATTTGTGCAGGCACTCATCTATTTATAACTACAATTTATTCAGCATTAATTTGTGCCTGGCATGGTGCTAAGATCTCTGCATAAATTATCATATGTAATATTCAGATCATCATTGTGAAACAGCTATGCTTTCCCTCATTTTTTACAAAAGAAAATAAAGTTTTGGAGAAGGTGAATAATTTGGTTATGGTTTCACAAAAGTAACCAAATAGGGATTAAAACTCAAACACCAAGCTGTGCTTTTAATCACTGTTACCCACTTCTCTCAAAGGGAAAAGCTGTTGTTTTCCTATAAAAAAGAAATAGAGCATTGGCCTTTGCTGCAAGGCTATTAACTTCTGTACCATGAGAGAAGAAATATATTTTTTTTTTCTAAGATGTTCAATTTACCATTGGGATGGACCTGACATTTAGAAGACCAGAAAATCAGACATGGAGGAGATTGAATACACCAGGGAAATTCTGTGACTAACAGCCATGTGTGATTACTTGCTAAGCTACATTAACCTAATGGACACTAAGAAAAAGAATGTGTTCAGGGAGTTACCAAGATTGTCTTTACTTACTCAAAATACAAAACTATCAATCCTTATTTCTAGAAAAGGGCTGACATTGTTCCTGCTCACACTGTGAATCATTCAAATGCTGAGAATTCCAACTTTCTTTATGTAGACAATTGTCTAAATTTCCAACATCATCCACTATTACTTTTATCCTCAAAACTACCCTGTATGTTAGGCGGGGCAGGTGTTAATTAACTCCACTTTACAATGAAGAAATTCAGGAACAGAGAGGTAGCCTGACTTAATCTATATGACACAGCACATTAGTGACCAACTCAGGATGAGAACAAATTCTGCTCCAGAGTTCACTCGTCTTGACCCTAGACCCTACACTACTTTAATTAAAATTCTTCAGGCATTCATTGGCAATGAGTTAAGTTCCAAAAAAGAGCCAATTAATTGCTCTCTGACATGATAGGTTTTTGAAAGGTTTCACCTCAGTTGATGGATTCATTAATTTTAGAACTTTGTATTTGCTTTCTGCTAATAGAATTTTCAGAAGGTGATTGGTTATAGTTACCTTTTCTAAGCCTCATGAAGAGTTTAAATGTCATTCTATACAAAGATATTTACTGCATGGAATACTAGTCTAATTAATTTTTTATTGCAACTAGGAATTGCTCTAAGTCATTCTTGCCTGTAGTTGCACTGTGAGCCTTAATAATGTCACTGAGATTTATTGAGTAAGTAGAGGTGTTCACATGTATGAATTTAGATACACATATATGCAAACATAGGTTGATAATGGTTGTTCTACTTTGTGAAAATTAAGACATGTGTTTCAAGGTTTTTTCAGGTGGTACTTTTTCCCACAGTTGTTCCAACTTTAGGTAATACAAGAGCTTAATTGCAGTATATTCTGAGAAATCTTTCTGGACTGGGAAGGTATGATCATCAACATGCCTAAAGAGCACAGAGGAAACTCTTAAAGAGGACAGCCTTCCAAATCCAGAACTGTAAATGCAAGGGATGCGTACAAACAAGTGCATTAGACACAGATTTGTTCATTTGAGGTGATGGATTGAGGATAAATGTCAAGCATTGACAGCTGAAGTGGTTTAAGGCCTTAGGAATTTGTATTGAATTTGGAAGATCTGAGGCAATATAAGGAAATATTAGGAGTCTTAGGGAAAGGTGTCAGTCATAAACAATAGATTTTTCAAAACGGAATCATGCGCCCTTGATGAATTGAGGTGCAAGTCATGAAATGAAGGCTGAAACCCAGGCAAACTGAACAGGCTAAAGGTAGGAGTGACAGTAATTTGTCTCAAGGGCTATCTGAGGATTTAGTCCAAGGTCAGCAGCTTCTAGGCTGGAAGCTGGAAGAGTAAATTTAAATTTCGTAAGATAGTGGGAAGATCTATGAAAACACTGGCTACCTTTGTTAGGACTCTGTGTCTGAAATGGATGGAAGCAGTGTGGAGAAAATGATGCTTTGAACAGCCATGTCTTCTCTGGTTTCAGGCACTTGACACAGGTTCTTCTTTCCTTATCAAACACCCATTTGCTCCTTCCTTCATACTTTCCCCAGCTTATTCCTAGGTAACGTTTAGGTTCATCTTAAACATCACACTTCTTCAGGAAGATCTGTCCTGAAGTCCTGTCTAGATAAGGTTCTTCTGCTATATGTTCCCATAACATACTGACTATATGTACTTTATTATAATTATTTACCTATTTTCCCCTCTGGGCTATGGGCTCAGTAATGGAAAAGACTACAACTTCTTGTTTACTGTTCTACCTCAGTCCTGAGCACTATTTCTGGTCTGAATCAGAGCCAACTGAGATTCATAAGTTAAGGGCTTTTCCCCAAGGTCATGTGACTATTATTTGTTGGAACTGAGGCTAGAAACCTGGTTTCCTGACTTATAATCCATTGGTGTTTATTCTGCAATTGAAGACTAGTGTGGTAAATCCAGTACACTATTTGGCTTGTTTGGACAATCAGTGAATCTGGAATTACCCTCTCTGTTGTAAATTGTCCATTCTTGAGAAACGGTGCTCACATGACCCTTTCTAATCCAGAGGAATGATATGATCATGTAGTGAGACCAGTGATGCAAAAAAACTTTGGCAATACTATTATGTAACCATGGACAAACAGAGGTATTACTATTATTCTTTTCAAAGTGCTTTACATCACTAATTTCAACTTGGATTCTTATAAGGTCAGTTGGACAGAAATCCCACAAACTCATGTCCAGCAAGTCATGACTCACTCAAAGTTAGCAGCACAACTGAAATGGGCTTCTAATATCCTCAAAATAATTTTTTCCTATATAAAATTCTAGTGGTGCTCACTGTGGTGAACATTTATGTTTTTCTATTAAGCAAAGAGGTGGAGAGCTCTACTTGCTCTATTTTATTAAGAGGAAAGACCATTAGAAACTCAAATCCTTTGATGTTTATTCTTTAGCCTCCTAGAGCTTAGTACATCTTTTGAGGAAAGTCAAGAATTTGACTTTGTAGCCCACCAGCTTCTCATAAATGCAAGCTCTCAACTCACAGGGGGTATGCATGACACAATAAAACTTTTTCCTCTACCGAGGATATGACTAACAGTTCTGCACCACTAATGGGGACTAAAGGGTGATCAGGGACATTGCTTTCAAATGGAGAAGACAGCAGGAAAAGCTCCAAGTGTCTGAATTATTTAGCAGAACATGCTTACTTTGGTGTTTTGGCTTAAGCTCAAGACAAAAGCAGAGATCTTTGAACCAATGATTATAACCATTAATCACCCCTCTCCCTACTATTAGCGATGTCTCAGGATACCCTAAAACAGATTTTACTCCTTTCACAGGGCAATGGTTGGTGGCAAACTAAGTAGTTTTGTCCCTCAGGTTATACACTTCATATATTCTTTAGATAACGTGTTAAGCTTTGTTCTTTCACCTCATAAAATCGGAATGCAGCAAGCAAAGCAACCATGGAGCTCTTGTTTAACAGCATATTCACTAATTTTTTAGTGACCATGCCAAAGATTGCCATGGATGTGGTGCTATTTTCTGAGGGAACCATGGTGCTATTGCCCCGCCCCCATCCCCCCAGGTTCTATCTATAGCCAAGTTCTGAAGAAGAAAAAGAACTGAGATTTTTAGGTCAGAAATGATATCAATACAAACTCTGACAGTTTCTGGCAAATACGAAGTAAGTTAAGTAACTTAAATTCCCTGAATCTTTTTTTAATCAGTGATAAAATGGAGACAATATCTCAGATTCTTCTGAGGATCAAAGAGAAACACTGACCTTCCTGGCATAGCACAAGGGTAATGAGGCTGGCATAGTCGTTGGATCTAATCATCTCAAAGTTCACATTCTCGTTTATTCTCGTACTGACTACATGTTTGAATGCTGATCATCTCATCTCAGCCTTAGTTTTTAAAATTGTTTCCTCCATAAAAGGGTGATGATAACATCTAACACCCAGGCTCCTTTTTAGGATGAGCACATATTTGCTACTACCTAATAGCTTCTAAATCATGACCACTTTCTATGTCCACGCTTCCTTCCTACACCCCTTTTGCCCATACATGTAAGGTGTTTGTGCTGACTCATTGTGGCCCAAAGCCGTCTGTTACTTTCCACCTTCTAGTGGAACCTAATTCAACCTTCTCCAGCTGAAATCTGTCTCTAGGACTGGCATTAGAGACCCCTTCTTTGTTTCTCCGAGATAAAAATTAAGTAATCGTTCAACTTAACTTCTTAATGAAATGTTGTAAGACTAGAGAAATATAAAGATCTTTATGAAAACATCATTTTTTACACAAGAGCAGCCCCAAGTGTGCTTATTTTATATACCATGGCAAGTTATTTGGAAATTTTCCTTTTTTTTCTTTGTGTGTATACATATGTATTTTGTGGGTATATGTATATATTTTGTGTGTGTGTGTGTGTTTAGTTATTTAGGTATGTATGATGAGGAAAATTTTCCATCACCTTCAAAATGGGCCATAGGAAATGTTGATGTGACACTAGAGATTTGGAGATCATTCAACATTCATTTGGCTAATGTATGGAGAGGTCATCATGTTCAAACTGTATTTATTTGAATGTAGGAATTTCTGAACATTTTGAGGGATAATAACTACAAATCAAATTTCTCTAATTGTGGATTCAAATTTCTCTAATTTTGGAGCCCCTTTAAGAATAAAAACTTAAATTTCACTGCCTTTTTTCATCTTGCTGCGCAGTATTACCTCAAGAGTTTCTGCAGGTTCATAGGGTAACCTCACAAGCACTTGTGGGCAGGTCTTCTGATACTGTAACTCCAATTTCCAGTAGGGTCTCCAATGAAGTTACCAGGTACTACCAACTGATGTGTAGTTTTCAAATGGGTGATATCGCCAATGCTCACATGAAAGCCCTATAATATCTACCATGTACAATGAAAAAGTGTGTGTGTGAGGTGGAGAAGGGGAAGATGGACCTTCCCACTTCATGGTATATACTGTGGAAGGATTTCCAGTGGAGTGCCAATGTCCTTATTACTTTAGGATCTCTTGTGCCTGAGCCCCACTGTTCCAATGACGCTTACTGATACAGCTGTTTCTGCCTCTAGCTAGAAAGCATCTCTCTCTCTACTGAAGATCAGACGTAGATCTGAGTAATGGGGCTGGGGCAGGTTTTGTGTAATGATCATGCTACCATGTTCAGAATACCTCCTCTTCTAACTCAGGCTTTGTGGCAGTTAGTCTTGTCTGCCCAATTCTCTCCTCTTGGTAAATTCTCTCCAAAAATACTCCTCAGCCTCCTATGAATAAATAAGATTATAATTGGCTAGAGCATCTTCAGATATATGCTGTAACATATCCGAACCCAAAATCTAGCACAGGTTAGGCCCAGCCTGATACTTGGAGGATGAAGCTAAAACTAAGAATCCAGGAGGAATTTTGTGCACTAACCTCAGCTTAGGAATGGTATAAATAGGTGTTAAAATGCGATAGAGCTGATAGAAATGGGGAGACCCATTAAGGGAGTGCAAATGTTACATGAACAAAAGAGAATGTGTACTCAAACTATTCTCACAATAGTATTAGAGATGCCTGATATCTGCCCCTGGTTTAATCATTTTATTATTTCTCCATTGGTTCCTGAGTATAAGAATCAAAGGAGAGACAAGTCAGACAGATGTTAGTAATCAAATTTACATGTGACGAAACTGAGCTTCATGGAGGATACATGGCATATCTGAGTGCACATATCTAGTGAGGTTAAAACCCAGGTAGAGTCTAGGAAACAGTAATATGTATATACCCAGGTAACAATTTTGATTATGTGAAGTGGAGATGATTTTGAAAAAGTTAGTTTTAAGTTTTTTTTTTTTTTTTACATAATAAATATTTTATTGATATTTAGTTTTATCCTAGTAAAATATATATTTGTCAAAATTTACCCCAGATTACAGAACAGTTTATATCTGTGATAAATTGTAAGAAAACATCAATGAAGAATCACATTTGGTTGGGATTTTAAAATATCAAAGTGTGTTGTTGCTGTTGTTGTTCTGTATGTACAAATCATCTGGAAATGTTTTATCTATCTGTACTCTATAGTTAAGCAGTTGGCTTTATACATACAGTTTTAAGTTTTTTAGTAGGGATTCCAAGAGGAAATATGAGCCTGAGGATTAAGAACAAGTTCAGGTTTAGAGTTTCACAGTGGAGTCATTTATTTGAGATGACCCCTGAATCTCTTGGTATGGGTACCTAAGGAGAGAATTAAATGGGACCACTGAAATGCCAGAGGCTGAGAATCAATAAGAAGGTGTAAAAGGCTATAGCACAGGTAAAGCATCGCATATACTCCTCTTTCACCATATTTATGCTGTGCTATTCATAAATTCCCCTATTCATGTCTCGCCAACTACATCAAGACTTTTCAAGAGCAGGGATTGTGTTTCTGTCTTGTTAACATTCCACAGAACCTAGAGTGGGGCTGTGTATGGAGGACTTCAAAGTGAGGGGGAAACAGACATCCAGCTAACTCCTCGGTCCCTGCAAATTTTCAAAATCCAAATGACTGTGACAAATAAAATAATGTAAATAAATACAAAAGCTGTGTGATTTATTGTTCCTACCATGCTGCAACAAAAATCTCAATTATTAAAAAAAAAAAAAAAAGAAAGAAAGAAATGTAAGGGGGAAAAGGGTGTTACCCTGCCCCCAAAATATAGAAATGAAATGTTAACTTGGAAATAGACTGTTAAACCCTTTTAGCAAGGTAGGTGGGAAAACAATCTAGCCCCTCACCTGACTCTCAGTGTGTATTCAGCTTCAGACTGAATATTTACTGATCTTTGAAATTACATTCAACAGCTAAACATTTCCCGGCACAGCTTTCTCCACTGAGCTCCCTTATCAGGACTATTTGTTTATCAGACTGAGTTGCTGCATTTATCTTTAGACTTTGAGACACAATTATTATGGAACCAGGAAGAGACATCTCCAGCAGTGAAGATGGTCATCTCAATAGCAGTGGCAAGAGGCAGAGGGAATGGGAAATGCCTTGGGCCACTAACTGGAAAGAGTTTCTAAAGGGTTTCTTTCCTCTGCAGAATTTCTTCACAAGATATTGACTCTTGGGATTGGAAGATAAACAAAATTTGATCCAAAGCAATTCTACCTAAAGTCTAAGTACCTCTGATAACAGGGAATTTACTCTACTGAGCCAAGGCCAGCCTTTTTGCTGCCCCACACTCTGGGCTCACCTATTACAAGGGGACTGAGGTCAGGTTCTGAAAAGAATGGAAGACTGCATGCAGATAACTTTAGAGATGGGATGGCCAATAACCTAATCTCATTTTCATCTCTGTTGTAGGGAAGATGCAAAAGTTGTTCTGGGGAAGAAAAGCAGAACGTGTCTCCACTCAGAGTCTGTAATAGCAGAATGTGAGGTGTGACCAACTAATCTCTATGCAAAGCTTGGGAAGAACTGTTTCAAGCAAAATAACCAGGCAAACAGTGCAGTTAATTTCTTTCCCTGAAAAGGGGACTTCATTTCTTTTCCTTTTCCTTTTCTTTGGGGAGGGGGGTTATTACAATGGAGTCTTCTTCACTAAAACTTTTTGTTTTATTGTCCTGCTACATCATTTACCAGGAATAAAGAACTCTGAATCCCCGGAGCAATGAGATTTCCTGACCCTTCTATCTGCCTTTGCTCTTCCAACTAAAAACAGGAAAAATTGCTTAAAGTGAAATGCAAAGTTTTAGAAAAGAGAGCTTTGTGTCGAAGTTTGTTAGTCTGATGCCATGTTCAGTCTTTTATCCAAAAAGATGATATGGAGCACCTGGGTGGCTCAGTCTGTTAAGCGTCTGTCTTTGGCTCATGGCATGATTCCAAAGTTCTGGGATCAAGGCCTGCGTTGTGCTCCCTGCTCAGGGAGGCTGTTTCTCCCTCTCCTGCCCCCTTTGCTTATGCTTTCCCTCTCTCTGCCAAATAAATAAATAAAACCTTAAGAAAAGTAAAGAAGATGATGCTGTCCTTACAGTTTAAAACAGAGGGTAGTTTTTGTAGTTAGTTGACTCGTATCTACTTTTACTGCTAGCTGTGATCAAGAACAAAGGACTAACCTAAGTTTCACTTTTTTTGGAAAATAGAATAATGATCAATCCCCTAATGGATTAAATTAAATGACTATAAAAGTATTTTTATGGGGTACAAATCTCTCTATCATCATTGTCTGATAGAAATAAGATTCAAACCACATATATAACTTCAAATTTTCTAGTGACTACATAAAATAAAAGGAAATAGGTAAAATTTATTTTATATATATTTTGTGTAACCTACTATATTATTAATTAATATATTATATTGATAATACATCATTAATTAGTATTAATATATTATTAAAATATCATTTCAATATGTAATTAATATAAAAATTGTTAATGAGTTACTTTGTAGTCTCTCACACTAATTCTTCAAATCCCAGTTTTTATTTGTACTTCTAGAACATCTCGATTCGGACTAGCCACATTTCAGTTAGTCAATAGGCATAAAAGACTAGTGGCTACCGTGTGGAATGGCAGAACTCCATATACTTATTAATTATGTATTTTTTAACAAAACAGGATCTTACAAAGAGATGAAACATTGCCAGTATCATGTAGATGTAAAAAAAAAAAAAACCCACTAGAAATGAAAAAAGGAAAGGAAACGTGTTCTTCTCCCTCAGTTGATAGATTCTAGTATAGGAGAATAATTTGTAGGCTCATTTGAAAGGAACAGATTATTAAGCAATCAGCAGCTCTTAATTCCTCATGGAACGGGTATCTGGAAGCTCTTCCTGCAATTGGGCTTTGAGGGCCAGAATGGTCAGGGAAAAGGCAAATGACCTGAAGATCTTGGAGAAGGGAAAGCCTAGATATGGAATGAGCACAAAAAAGACAGGCTGGGGACCCAAAGAAAAACCTGCCGACATTCCATTGTTAACAAGCCTGTCCTATTTTGTTCAGAGACCCGAAGATGACTCTTCCCTGAAGACCCAGGTACCTTTGGCTGAACACACATGTATTCTCCAGGGAATCTGAAAGAGGAAGTGAACAGCTTAGCCTAAACACAGTCCTACTCCCAGGAATACCTGCCAGGCTTGAATGAAATGCCTTGCCTTATCCAACTCAATCATCACAGGCAGAACCCTGGAGCTTTTATCCATACTTGTGTTTTGATTCCAGCTTCTCAGCCTCCATGTCTTCTAGATACACACTTAGAGCACCTTCTGTAAGTGTGTATCCACACACTTATCCCACTTCTCTGAACGGGGGTGAAAAGTATCTGCCCAGAATATGGATTGGCACAAGTTATAAACACAAAAATGTTATCTAACCCAGGCGGTAAAGTCCAATTATTTTTGATGTTATTGACCCAGCCAGCATGCAAATAATAACAGACAGTAATAAACAATAAATAAAAAGTCATATTTTAGCCCTGACCAACCTGAAGTTTAACAGTGTAGTTAGAGTGATGGGTACAAAAACAAAGCCTTCCCAATCTTTCTCTGATTTTTCATTAGTTGTGCCTTTTGTGCACTTGAAATTTTGCAGGGTGCACTAATTTAAGGTAGGTTTAACCCAGTATTGCTTTGTAATAATGGAACAACATTTGACATAGGCTGCTGTATTTCCCAATATTTTTCTGCTTTTTGCCTTCCATTTCTACCTAATAAGAGAGAAAGGAAAGGCACCTCGGTGGCTCAGTGGGTTAAGCCTCTGCCTTCGGACCAGGTCATGATCTCAGGGTCCTGGGATCCGGCCCCACATTGGGCTCTCTGCTCAGCGGGAAGCCTGCTTCCTCCTCTCTCTGCCTGCTGCTCTGTCTACTTGTGATCTTTCTCTCTGTGTCAAATAAATAAATAAAATCTGTAAAAAAAAGAAGAGAGGAAAAAAAAAGAACAAGAGAGAGAGAAAGGAATATTGGGGGTGGGAGGATGCTCATCTGGGGAGATTCCCTCATGCCTCCACCCAGACTTTTGGTAATGTCTGGAGACATTTTGGGTTGTCACAGCTCAAAGAAGGGTGTTTCTGGAGATGGTGACTTGAGAGAAGTGTTCAAGGGTGAGGCGGAGCTAACCAGAGAGGCGGAGAGGGAAGACTGCCCAAGCAAGGGGCATCAGGAGCACTGCTGGTATATGCAGGGGGCATGAAGCTGACTGGTGAAGCTGAAGTTTAACATGAAGCAACGGAGAGACCATGTCTTTTATGCTTTCTATTGGCCTAATCTTATGCCAGTTAGGGTGCCCGAGCACATGCAGGGAGTCAATACGTGATGCCTGCCTGGGGTTCTGACCAGACCTCAAACTGCATTCTCTACCATTCAGCAGGCTGCAGCCACACTGCCCTCATCATTCTGAATCTAACCTCATCTGAAGAGTTCTGTCCTTTCTAATCCATGGCTTGGAACACACTTAGTCCAGAGTTGCGCTCACTAATTCCTTCTCAATTAAACTTTCCCGTCCTCAGCAACTTCCCTGATGTCTCCCCTGTATAATTTGACACACACATCTCCATTGCATTTTGATGATTTGTTTTCTTAATAACAGTCATCATTAACTGGGATTACCTTTATTAGCTTGTTTGCTTGTGCATTTGTCTATTGCCTGACTCCCAGTAGGAGAGAACTCCAAGAGAGCAGGGCCTCGCCCATCAGGTGTAGTGCCATGTCATTAGCATGGACTTTCGTTCCTTGAAGTTGCTGACGTTCAGCAAATATATTTCTCAAGAAGGAAAGCATTTGTCAAGGAAATAATCAAAGAGTAATTAGTAACACATTTCCCGACACAGCTGAATGGACCCATTGGGTCATTAAGAATGTAAGTGTAAAAGTGTGGGGGGGTCATATAAAGGGAGGGGAGAGTCTTCTGACGAAATTCCTGGCAGAAGGAAGCTAATAAAAGGTGTGTAGCAATTCTTCATTATCGCCTTCTATCACATTATTGCTCTCTCCCCTAGATCCTGGAAGGAGACAAGAAAAAAAAAGCCTTAGATTTAAAATGTAAACCTGGTCCTCTGCTCACAGCTCATCCAGGCAACTCAGGGCAGCTGGTAAGCCAACCCTTAGCCCTTTGCCTGCTGGCTGGCAGATGTTGAGGAATGGCTTTCAATTTAATTGCTGCCATTTGCCTTTGCTTTCAGGTGAAGGCCTGAAGACACAGGGTCTTCCTGTCTGCCAGCTTGAGCCAGATGATGGACCACTCTTTGTCAGACAGAGGGAAAATGTTGGCAATAATCTGAAAGTGGTAGCCAAGCTCAGGAGAGGTCATAGGAAGAGATACCATCTGTGCAAACTTCCCACTGATTGCTGACAAGTAGTAGAGAGCAGTGTGCCACGAAGGGACCATCAATGTCCAAGGAGGGTGGGCTACTGCTTATGTGCAGGGGCTGTAGGAGTTAGAGTTGGAAGAGCTCCTTCATACGAGGTCTCCCCAGCACATAGATGTCTGAAGGTCATCTCAGTGATGGCATTCCAAAACATCTTGATCCCACACTACCCCAGTGCTTTCAAACTTGTTTATTCCCCAGGATTTCTCATCTCCCTAAGCAATCCACCTAGTTGTTCAAGCCAAAATCTGAGAGGGCTCCTTGATGCCTCTTATTTTAACAATTATTAACTCCCAGATAGATCTAGAATCAGCCTATTATGCTCCATCCCCAGTGCTACCATCTTGGTTCTAACCAACATCACCTCAAGCCTGCGCTGAAAATGCCAATTCGGTCTTCCACCTTCTATTCATATTTCCACTGTTCTTTACACAGATGCTGAGGGTTTTTTTAAGAGAATTTTCTCAGATTAGCCCGTCTGTCTACTTCATTTTTATGGCTTCTGCTTGCACTTGGGAGGGTGGAGGGACAAACAAACAAAAAACCTGCCTGATTTTGTCTATTCCTAATCTGAGGTTCAAACCTCACCGCCTTATCACTTTGCTCTTAATCATCTGTCAACTCTGGGTTCTGCGAAGACAAGTTTGTTCCTGTCTCGGGCTTTGCCATTACCTATTCCTTTAGGCTGGCGTACTCTCTTCTTACTGTTTGCATGACTTACTCCTTCTAAACTTTTAGTTCTGTATTTAAATGTGGTTTATCAGTAAATCCCCATAAAATTTTCTTCTCCAGGGTATTGTCTCTACCTCCAGTTATTTTTAATCACATTACCCTATTTCTTTATTTCAAAGTTATTATGTAAAAGGCTCATGTGGTATAGGTGGCATCACTTGATGCCAGCTGACATTCAAAGGTATAGAAGTCAGCAGATTCATGAGTTTTTTGTTGTCTTAGCCCTGTGGGAGACCCTCTTCCTCTATTTTATCTTTTACTGGCTAAACAGGAGTGTGGGGTAAGCCTGTGACTTGGGCACTAGGCAGTCTGAACTGAAATGTGAGTTCTTTAAGTAGATGCTGGAAAACTCTGGCTGCCTGGGGGGCCCTGACCGAATGGGGATTATCAGAGATTAGGAGTGGTCCTGTCCATTCCCAGAGCAGAGTGTGGGGATGATTCTTTCCTCAATTAATTCCTTGCCAGGTTATTAGCAATGGAACCCTGCAGCTACTTGTTGAAAAATTTTGCTTATCTCTGATAATAGTTAATTATTTATTTATATGTTTAATTAGTTATGGTCAGTATCTCCTACTAGAATGTAAGCTCCCTTAGGATAGTAACCCTGACCACTTGTCATTGTATATTTGGCTCATTTCTTGGAACATGATGGTCCTGCAAGAAATATTTGTTAAATGAATTGAAGTAAATTGTGTTGTGTATATACCAACAAAAGGTATACCCCTTTGAAATAGGGTAATATTAGTGGAATTATAAAATAATATGTTTGCATTCCTGATCATCCTTAGTTTCGTGTAGGTATCTGATCAGGTGATAAGCATCTTTTGGCCATTGGGGCAGACAGAACCAGCCTAGAATTAGGGAAATGACTATCCCGTTCTGAAGATCAAGATCTATGGCAATTCCATAGTCTTGCAATCTGGTCCAAGATCAAGTCTTGGACTTGAATTTCCAAATTCAAAATTTTAAGAGCAAAGCTTGATGGCCTAAAGATGAACTTTACTTTAGGAAATAACATAGGGAGATACAGGATAAAGTATTAGAGCAGATTCTCCAAAATTGAAAAGGATACTAAATCTTTAAGCAGAGACTAAGTTACTATAATGTCTGAGCCCTGAGAGGCAATGCAGTACACCATTCCCCTAGGCCATCCTGTGGGCTATTTTTAGGGATAAGATGATAAAAATCTCAGATGGAAAACCCAAGAAGACGAAAATTTATATGAAATTTCTCAATGCAATGTTCTCTCTGGTCATCCTCTATATGGTACAAGAGCATCCTCTATATGGTACAGGCCTGTTAAAAGGTCCTCACATGGTTCTCTAATACCCTCAGCCTGTGTTGGCAGACAAGGATCCCACGGTGTGCTCCTCTGTGTGCTTGTGAAAGTGACAGGATGTGCAAGAAGCCTGACTGGACTGGAAGAAGCCTGGGCTTGGGAGGAGGATATTCCAGTGCGTGACATTCTAACCAGTGAAGGCAAATGGCAAATCGAAAACAGAACTGTCATCAGCCAGTTTAACTCTAGAGAAAGCAAGCAAAGCAGCCACACCTCTTTAGTTACTGGGAGAGGACACTCAATGTCCCAACAAGGTGGGCAGTACAGATCCAAAGGCAGCATGTGGACAAGCAGCCCTCTCTTTGCAGTCACATAGCTGCCTAATCTTTGTCTACACCTAGAGAGTATCATGAGAAAAAGGTTACAACGTGATTTCTAGGAGAGAAGGGTTTAAGAAGACAGAAGGGTAGGACGACTATATGCATGTCTTCTCCTTTGAACATAGCTAGAGAAATATCAAGTCATTCTGAACACTGAAGAATTTGATTGGATATCTTAGAGAACAACACTGCCTGTCTACAAACAGAAAAAAAAAATATGGCCCATGGAAGGTAGAAACTATGGAGAGTGGATTTGTGGGAGAAAAGAGCCAATGGAGAAGAGCGGAGCCCAGACGGGGAAGAGAGTAGCACGGGAGAATGAAAGACAGAAAATGGGGTGGGGGTAGTGAAAACATGAACAGAGGACTGCACAAGAAAATTGTTCCCAAAACCAATTGACTGGAAACAGGGAGAAAGTTTCAATACTGTCAGGTTTTTATAAACAGCAGAGTGCAGAGTATGAAGTTTTAGAGGTCTGTGACATCACCAGGTTAATCGCCTGTTAATCTAAGTAGTTCTCGGGGAGGCAAGGTGGAGTCCCAGGAGCATGCAGCAGGGTCTGAGGATTCCTTGGATCACTGCGGGGAGAAGTGGTTCCCTGCATGGAGCACATTGGGTAGAGGGCATAGAGCCATCCCATGGACAAAAGAGCCTAAGAGTGCCATTGAGCTGCCCCATTTGCAGCATAGGAAAAAAGACTCCAGCTGAGAACAGCAAACCCTAGTGCTGGCTATGTGCAGGAGTTTACCATAAACTCTGAACCACTGTGTGGTTGCACAAATGTTTTCTGGGACAAGCCAACAATGATGGAGCACAGGGAGATACTCCACCAGAAGATCAGCATAGGCCCATGCCACAGAAGCCTCTAAAATGTGGAGCTTTGAAACATAGTGAGGCCTGAGGTAAAACACTGGAGTGCTGCACCATTTGGTAGGCAGACAGCTGGGATACAGGGTAAAGGCAGGGATCTGACAGAAACTGGGAACACCCGAGGGGTAATTGTTTCATGTCTCTGTGGGCATCTTAAAGAGTGGCAGATGCAAGCTTCCAGCTCTGGAGATGAAGAAAAAGGGCACAGCCATTTTCACACCTTGCCTACCACCACTGATCAACTCCAGTAAGCTAAGCAGCACCACCGAGTAGAGATCAAAGTCACTACACCAAGCTCCACCTCCCTGTGCCCAGTGGGCCCATATCCATAAGGGCAAGTCCACATGAGAATCAGAGGATATGGTCCCTCCACAAGAAGGGCAGCACAGGGGTGCCTGGGTGGCTCAGTGTGTTGAGCCTCTGCCTTTGGCTCAGGTCATGATCTTGGGGTCCTGGGATTGAGCCCCGCATCAGGCTCTCTGCTCAGCAGGGAGCCTGCTTCATCCTCTCTCTCTGCCTGCCTCTCTGCATCAAATAAATAAATAAAATCTTAAAAAAAAAAAAAAAGGAAGGACAGCACAAATGCCTCCTGTGCACTAAGTCTACTGTATCATATAGTATTGCAAAGATTCAGCTCTGGGGAAAAATGGGATCTGGCTTCCTTTGAATGTGTTTCTTTGTGTTGGTGTTTTTAGATACAGAGAGAGCAAATTTTTAAAATTTTATTTTTAAATTTATCATTATTTTTAAAATTTTATCTTGTATATTTTTTCTTTTAAACTTCTCATAAAAAGCAGACAAAGCACATGTAGGATATAGCTTCCCTTATTTATTTGTTTTAAATTTTTATTTTATTTTACCTTTTTTTTTCTTTTTCCTCTTGCCTTTTTTCTTCCAAAATGACAAGACAGAAGAATTCACCCTAAAAGAAAGAATGGGAAGATATGATGGCCAAGGATTAAATCAATACAGATATAAGGAAGATGTCTGAAGTAGAATTTAAAACAAAAATTATAAGGATACTCACTGGGGTTGAAAAAAACATAGAAGACACTAGAGAATCCCTTACTGCAGAGATAGAAGAGCTGAAATTTAGTTAGGCTGAAATTAAAAATGCTATCCTAAATGGATGCCATGACAATGAGGATGGAGAAAGAAGAGGAACAAATCAGTGATACAGAAGATAAAATTATGGAAAATAATGAAGCTGAAAAGAAGAGGGGAACAAAGGTACTAGATCATGAAGGTAGACTTAGGGAACTCAGCATTATTAAAATGGAATAACATTATACGAGTCCCAGAGGATGAAGAGAGAGAAAAAAGGGAAGAAGGTTTTTCCTGAGAAAATTATAGCTGAAAACCTCCCTCACCTGAAGAAGAACACAGACATCAAAATCCAAGGACAGAGAACTCCCATTAAATTCAACAAAAAACCATCCATCATCAAGACATATAATAGTCATATTCACAAAATAAACATGCAAGGAAAGAATCCTTAGAGCAGCGAAGGAAAAAAAAAAGTCCTTAACCTAGAAGGGCAAACAGATCAGGTTTACAACAGACCTTTCCACAGAACCATGGCAGGCCAGAAGAGACTGGTAGGATATATTCAACATCCTGAATGGGAAAAATACTCAGCTAAGAGTGCTTTATCCAGCAAGGCTGCCATTTAGAATAGAAAAAAAGGTAAAGAGTTTCCCAGACACAAAGAAACCAAAGGAGTTCATTACCAATAAACTAGCCCTCCAAGAAAAATTAAGAGGGACTCTTTGAGTGGGGAAAAAAGATCCAAAGCAATAAAGACTAGAAACAGAGAACATCACCAGACACACCAACTTCATACATAACACAATGGCACTAAATTCGTATCTATCAATAATCACTCTGACTGTAAGTGGACTAAATGCTCCAATCAAAAGACAAGGGTATAAGAATGTATTAAAAAATGAATATCCATCTATATGTTGCCTAAAAGAGACTCATTGTAGACCCAAAGGCATCTGCAGTTGGGAAGTGAGGGGATGGAGAGCCATTTATCATGCTAATGCACAGCAAAGAAAGCCAGAGTAGCCGTATTTCTATCAGACAAACTAGATTTTAAAACAAAGCCTGTAACAAAAGATGAAGATGGGCACTCCAGCATAATAAATGTGTTTATCCAACAAGAAGATACAAAAATTTTAAATATTTATGCCTCCAACTTGGGAAGCATAAATATATAAATCCCAAATACATAATAATTCAAATATATAACTCAATTAATATATATATGTCAATTATATAAATATACAAAACAACCAATAACAAACATAAAAGAACTCAATGGTAATAATACAATAATGGTAGGGGACTTTAACACCCCACTTCCAGCAATGAACATATCATCTAAACAGAGCAACAAGAAAACAATGGCTTTGAATGATCAGATGGACTTAACAAATATATTCAAGTCATTTCATCCTAAAGCAGCAGAATACACATTCTTTTTCAGTGCAAACAGAATATTTTCTAGAACAGATCACATATTGGGTCACAAATCAGCCCTCAACAAGTACAAAAAGATTCAGATCATACCATGTATATTTTTAGACCTCAATGTTATGAAACTTGAAGTCAACCACAAGAAAAAATCTGGAAAGACTGCAAATATATGGAGGTTAAAGAACACCCTACTAGGGCACCTAAGTGACTAGGTTGGTTAATTGTCTGCCTTTGGCTCAGGTCATGATCCCAGGGTTCTGGGACTGAGTCTCACATCAGGCTCCCTATTCAGCAGGGAGTCTGCTTCTCCCTCTACCCTCCCCCCCATTCATGATCTCTCTCTCTCTCATGCTCTCTCCCTCTCTAATAAATTTAAAAAATGAATATCCTACTAAAGAATGAATGGGTTAACCAGGAAATTAAAGAAGAAATTAAAAAATGACATGAAATAAATGTAAATGAAACATATCAGCCCAAAACATTTGGGATGTAGCAAAGGCAGTCCTAAGAGTGAAGTATATTGCAATACAGGTCTACTTCAAGGAGCAAGAGAAGTCTCAAATAACCCTAGACATAAAGGACCTAGAAAAGGAACATAAAATGAAGCTTAAAGCCAGGAGAAGGGAAATAATAAAGATTAGAGCAGAAATAAATAATATAAAAACAAACAAAAACCAAAAAAACAGATCAACAAAACTAAGAACTGATTCTTAGAGAATTAATAAAATAAACCCCTAGCCAGACTTGTCTGAAAGAAAAGAGTAAGGATCCTAATAAATAAAAACATGGATGAAAGAGGAAAGATCACAACCAACACCACAGAAACACAATTATTAGAGATTATTATGAAAAATTATATGCCAACAAATTGAGCAATCTGGAAGAAATGGATAAATTCCTAGAAATATACAAACTACCAGAACTGAAACAGGAAGAAATAGAAAATTTGAATGGACCTGTATCTAGCAAAAGAAATTAATCAGTAATCAAAAATCTCTCAACAAACAAAAGTCCAGGGTCAGATGGTCTCCAAGGAGAATTCTACCAGATATTTAAAGAAGATTTAATACCTATTTTTCTTAAACTGTTCCAAAAAATATACATGGAAGGAAAACATATAAACTCATTTGACAAAACCAGCCTTACCTTGATTCCAAAACTGGACAAAGACCCCATGAGAAAGGAGAATTACATGCTAATATCCCTGATGCACATGGATGCAAAATTTCTCAACCAGATACTAGCAAATCAAATTCAACAGTGCATTAAAAAAATTACTCACCATGATCAAGTGGGATTTTTTTGGGGGGCTGCATGACTGGTTCAACATTCACAAATCAATCAATGTAATATACCACACAAATAAAAGAAAGGATAAAAGCTTATGATCCTCTCAATAGATGCAGAAAAATACATGACAAAATACAACATCTATTCCTGATGAAAATCCTCAACAAAGTAGGGATAGATGGAAAATACCTCAACATCATAAAGGCCATATATAAAAGACCCACAGCTAATATTATCCTCAATGGGGAAAAACTGAGAGCCTTTTTTCTACTGTCAGGAACAACACAAGGATGCCTACTTTCACCATTACTATTTAACATAGTATTATTAGCTATTAACTATTAATATTATTTAACATAGTCTTAGCCTCAGCAATCAAACAACAAAAAGAAATAAAAGGCATCCAAACTGGCAAGGAAGAAGTCACATGTAAATTTTACTATTTGCCCATGACATAAAACTCCATATAGAAAACTTGAAAGACTCCACCAAAAAAATTGTTAGAACTAATACACGAATTCAACAAAGTGGCAAGATATAAAATCAATGTACATAAATCTGTTGCATTTCTATACATCAATAATGAAGCAGCAGAAAAAGAAATCAAGGAATCATTCCCATTTACAATTGCACTAAAACCATAAGATATCTAGGAATAAACCTAACCAAAGAGGTAAAAGATCTGTACTCTGCAAACTATAGGACACTTACAAAAGAAATTGAAGACACATAGAAATAGAAAAAACATTCCATACTCATAGATTGAAAGAACAAATATGGTTAAAATGGCTATACTATCCCATTTACACATTTAGTGCAATCCCTATCAAAATACCACCAGAGCTGGAACAAATAATCCTAAGATTGGTATGGAACCACCAAAGACCCTGAATAGTCAAAGCAATCAGAAAAAAGAAGAACAAAACTGGGATGCATCACAATTACGGATTTCAAGCTATATTTCGAAGCTGTATTCATCAAGACAGTATGGTACATGCACTAAAAGGACACATAGATCAATGGAACAGAATAGAAAATCCAGAAATGGACCTTCAACTCTATGGGGTCAAATGATCTTCTACAAAAGAGCAAAAAATATTCAATGGAAAAAAGACAATCTCTTCAAAGATGTATGTCTTTTATAATAAAACTGTAATTGTAAGTATAAAAAAATGGCATTTGGAAAACTGGACAGCAATCTGAAGAAGAATGAAACTGAACCACTTTCTTACTGCATACACAAAAATAAATTCAAAATGGATGAAAGACCCAATGTGAAACAGGAATCCATCAAAATCTTAGAGGAGAACATAGGCAGCAACCTCTTTGACCTTGGCCATAGCAACTTCTTACTCGACACATCTGCGAAAGCAAGGGAAACAAAAGCAAACATGAACTATTGGATCTTCATTAAGATAAAAAGCTTCCGCACAGTGAAGGAAATAATCATCAAAACACAAAAAGGCAGCCTGCAGAATGGGAGAAGATATTTGCAAATGACATATCTGATGAAGGGTTAGGATCCAAAATCTATAAAGAACTTACCAAACTCAATACCCAAAAAACAAATAATTCAGTTAAGAAATGGGTAAAAGACATGAATAGACAATTTTCCAAAGAAGACATCCAGATGGCTAACAGAAACATGAAAAAATGCTCAATATCACTTGGCATCAAGGAAATACAAATCAGAACCACAGAGAGATACTACTGCAGACCTGTCAGGATGGCTAAAATTAACAACACAAGAAACAGATGTTTGAGAGGATTCAGAGAAAAGGGTAGCCTCTTACACTGTTGGTGGGAAAGCAAACTGGTGCAGCCACTCTGGAAAACAGTATGGAGGTTCCTCGAAAAGTTAAAAATAGAACTACCCTATGGCCCAGCAATTGCACTATTAGGTATTTATCCAAAAGGCAGGAAAATAATAATGTGAAGGGGTACATGCACCCTAATATTTACAGCAGGATTATCAACAAAAGCCAAACTATAGAGAGAGCCTACATGTCCCTCAACTGATGAATGAATGAATGAATGAATGAGGAATTGATGTACACACACACACACACACACACACACACACACACACAGACACAGGGATATTACTCAGCCATCAAAAAGAATGGAATCTTGCTATTTGCAAGGACATGGATGGAGCTAGAGTATATAATGTTAAGTGAAATAAGTCAGAGAAAGACAAAAGTTGTATGATTTCACTCCTGTGGAATTGAGGAAACAAAACGGATTAACATATGGGAATGGGGAAAAGAAGAGAGAGGGAAACAAACTGTAAGAGACTCTTAAAGATAGAGAGCAAACTCAGGGTTGATGTAGGGAAGTGTGATGGACCATGGGTAAGATGAGTAGTGGGTATAAAGAAGGGTACTTGTTATGATGAGCAGTGGGTGTTGTATCTGAGTGATGAATCACTGAATTCTACTCTTGAAGCCTTTATTGCATTGTATGTTAACTAACAAGGTTTTAAATTAAAAATTCAAGGAGAAAACCCAAATGATTTCCAGAGACAGTAGAAAAACCATGGCTAGTTTAAACTTTGGCTTGTACTGAGTAAGAAATTAGCTTCATGTTGCAGTAACCTCACATACACTATCAGGTTATCCTGAGATCATGGAATAGACCAAATTTAAGTGCTCAAATCACAATCTTCATTAAATCAATTGAAACACACAATGAGAAAGAAGGAAGGGAAAAATAGGGGGTAAGTTAACACACTTTGGAGAGCCTGCAGGTGGCGCAGAAAGATCATATTACCTGAATCTTGGGATTTACAATGTCTCTATGGTTCTGTTCCTCTCAGCATCCCTCCATTGTGGTATGGTTATGAGGACAAAAGCTAGAGTTTGAGTAAGAGCCCTACAGATGGAAGTAGCTCTGGCCAATGACACATACTTACTCTATCAAAAACAAACAAACAAACAAACAAACAAAAAACTCAGGGGAAATACATCGGGTCAACAGCTAAGCTTGCCAGTTTAGCCAGGCAGAGTTAACTAAATTGTCTTATTTGTGTTTCTTGGGCAGAAGACACATAGAGTCAGAATATGAGTCTCCAATGGGCAGGTGAACCAAGGCCTCATGTATATTAAGCCCTCACACATATTTAGTGCCTCACAAGTCTCATGCATATTTCATGTACAACAATCATTTAGTGCCCAGGTGCCTTATGACTATTAGGCATCTTTTGCTTCTTCCAACTCTTCCTAAGTATGTTTAGCACACACATGTTCTACTTATTAACCACTTGCCTATACTTAACAGAACTTAAACTATTTCTGTTATTAAAGATGAGTCTTGCAAAATTTCATCTTCAATGATATAAATGAATATTCTTTAAAAGCAAATGAATTTTACGTCATTACAACTTGATTACCTACTTACATAGAAGATAAATTTTAAACTAGAAATACATGCAATATTTGGGGGAGTTTAAGCTTTCATCCCCCTGCCTTCTCCACTATCTTTGGAAATGGGAGAAAATTTAGAAAATTTACAAAGAAAGCTACCTGGTTTTTTACATCTGAACTGTAGTTCACAGAATGTTAATGAACACGGCAGAGCATGTGTTTAGTAAACCAATTATTGTTCTGCACAGCCTTCTTTTCTGCCCTTTTACCTTCTCTGAGTTCTCTTGTGTCTTCTATCTTGGGCTACTGCCCATGCTGTTTACTTATTGGGTTGTTTTCTTCCAGAATGGAGAAATGAAAGCACTCATAAGCGAAGAAGGTAAGAAGCCTTCTCTGATCTGTTTTCTGTTATTGTTTTGGAAGTGATGAGCCAAGGTCCCCTGAGAGCCTACCGGTTCTGAAACAGGCTTCAGCTGGATTTCCTGCAAGAGAGGAATGGGAGCCAGGTCTGAATAGAAGGGTACATAAAGAGGGGGAAATTAGAGCCCTGAGGCTTCAGTGACAAATATTACCTATAAAACTGACTCACGGGCTAATCTGCAGCATTTGTGAATGGGTGCATGATCTCATTAAATTGTAGGTAAGATCACTTCTCATCTTAAGGGCTCTTCAGTGATTGCCTGAGTGATGGAGTCCTGACCCCTTTAAAAACACTGCTGCTCTTCTCTCTTCTGAGCTCACCTTGCCTTTGCAATGACTCTGCCAGGCAGAACCTTCTCCATCTCTTTAGAGGGCTGCAGGCCCCTCCCAAATACCCCTACAGGTTCACACTGCTGAGATTATGGTCATGTTGTTCCCTCTGCCTAGAATCCTTCTCTCCGTCTCTTTGTCCCTCTTCTGCCCGAAGGATTCTCTGCTCTCCATCACTGCTCGGCTGAGCAAGTGTCACAGCTTTTAGAGCTTGCCTTAGTAAGTTGGAAGGTATCTTTCTCCATAATGCAGATTGTCTCTGAAGGCAGGAACTATGGCCTAACTTATCTCTGAGTCTCCAGACCTATGACCAGTTCCCTGCATATGGTAATTGAACTAATCAATTGAATTGACCTATTAATTAATACAGGTTGCTGTAATTAACCCTACTCCATGTCCTGGCAAGGGCTGCTACATCCCAAGACACGTTCCTCATTGATGGATACTAATTTACTAGGCTTGAACTGATGAGTAATTTTGCTTCCCAGAGTAGAAAGCAAAAAAAAAGGCTCAACTCCTGACATTTCCTTGGCTGGTGATGTAGTCGAATATTATGTCAAAGTCTAAGAAATTGAATTGCACTCAACCATGGTGGGTGACATGCACAATTAAAGATGTTTATAATTAGCACTTGTGAACACAGTTTAAGATTAAGTGGTTATTAAGAGGATACTCATGAGGTTTGAGGTTTCCTTTTCCTGGCTAATAACCCCACCTTTTTTTAATTCTAGAAATCAATTATCCATGATTGGGAAACAATGTAGGAAAATTATACATTTTCATAATCTGTTTTCCTTAATGAAAACAAAGCAAGGATGGGAGAGAAAAAGGCAAAGCTCGTCTGATTCATGGCTTGGTTATCACTTCTAAAGAGATAAATACTACCTGTAATCAAATGGACAATAGAATTTTTTTTTTTAACTCGAGGATGGAAAAAAATTGCCTCAATCTAGTGAATGGTGGCATTTCAAAATGGAAAATAGGGAGTTTTCTATTGATAACTTTATCTGTGAAACTTGATTCTAGAAAGAGGTTTCTTCTGCAATGGAAAACTCTAATGATAAAAGAGTTCAACATTCAGTGGGATGGGTCATAGTAACCAAGAGGAAGGATCTGCAATTTGGTGACTTATTTTAGGATTCTGAAGGTTTGCCTGTCCCTGTCCTACACAGCACTGAGGTTCAGAAAGGGGTTCATCCCCATCCAACGTCATGGTCAACAGCAGCTCTACAATCCTACCATTAAGCTTTCATCAGATGTCAAATATCAAACTCTTCTGGAAGGGGACCACCCTTGTGATTGATATCTTAAAGTCAATTTCAAACACTCAAGCCCAACTAAAATGGTTGTTTTAGTAGTTGGTGAGGATTTGATAAGCCTAAAGCATAGCTTATGTCATCATGTATTCCTCTAGTGTTGAGTAGGTGAGTCTGTGTTTGTGTATTTGAGTTTCATGCTGGTTTAGCCCCTCTACAAATGCTATTATATGACAGATAACACAACAACTTTTAAAAATCATCTGCTTTGCAATCTATCAGACTGATGTCTGCATACTGACTTTGTCTTTTACTAGCTGAAGGAAATTACATCTAAACCACAAGCTCAACACTATCTTCAATAAGATAATATTTGAGTAGAGCACTTGGTTCCTAATAAACCTTCAATATATGCTTCTTGCTTTTTACTATTGCAAAAAAAAAAAAAATGTCTTCGTCTCTTTGGCAATCTTTAAAGGTCAGGTTTCAAGCACAGGGCCAAATGATCAATATTTCTGCTGTTCTAGACATGATTTCTCAAGTCTGGCAAGATGTAGGAGTGATGACTGGCCTCCAGCTCTAGTCTTTGGCTGTCTGGTGAGCTCCTGTGCCCTCTGCTCTGGATGTCAGTGGCTGCCACACCAGAGGACTGCCATTTAAGTTGTGGATCCCCATTACTTGTGAACGGCTCAGAGAGCAGACTGTACAGACAATTCTGGTTATACATTCTGAGAAAATCAGGAATGCCTCCAGGAGCATCCCTTGAAAATAATCATCTTGATCTTTGTAGCAGCCCTGGTTGCTTTTGCCTCGATTAAATGAGCAATAAATATACATTAAAAATAATTGGAAAATACAAAAAAAAAGCATAAAAAGCTGAAGAGGAGGTCAGCTAAATCTCAGCAGAACCTCACTTTTTAATTAGGTCACAGACTTGGTCATTTCAGGAGCTAGAGGACACACAGCCTGGGAAAACTGATAACAGTAAACCAGGAAGCACTCATACTAGGGTGGGGATACCACAGGTTCTCTGGGTTCTCTGGCATTAGAAACGGTGTGAGAAAAGATGCAAAAGTACAGACACATACATGCGGTAGAGACGCAGAGAGTGGCTGGAACAGGGAGCACAGGAAGACGGCCTAGGAATGAGTTTCCATGAGTTGCAAGTTACTCAGCTTTCATCAGTGGAGTCCCTGCTCCAGACTGCTGGTCCCTCAGCTGCACAGAGCACGAATGCCAGCCCCACTTTGCTCCTGCCCATGGAGAGCACTGCTACCCAGCTACTCAGCACAGCTGTGGAAGGCAGGTGGGCAAGAAGGCAGAAGTCTACCTCTCCAGCACTAGTCCTGGCCCAGCCTTGTTTCTGACACCAGCTGCCCACTGTACACCCTACACGTTGTGAAATCATTGATTCTTGCCCTCCTTGGAGATATTCTGACTCCCAGGGAGATGGGAACTGGGATGCTTGTGCCCAACCTGAAAAGTCCTGAGAAATAACCGGTGAAAATATGAGTCTGAGTGCAGCCAGGAGACTTGGGTGATGTTCCTGGCTACTCAGTCACAGGTTAGCTCTGTGACCTCAGGAGAGGCTCTCTGCCTCCACTAGTTCCAGTGGGACTAATACCTGTCCGGCCTCTTTCTTCAGCTGAACATTTTGAAAATAAAATGAGATAATATGTAGATTTGAGACCAATATGGGATTAAGATGTACTCTTACAAATTTTTCTTTCTTTTCAATTTCACTAGGGAATGAATTAGACAGTCTGAATGATTTTTTAAAAATGGGAACAGAGAAAATTTCCAGGGGGAAAAAGCTCATTTCAAACAGAAGCCTACACTTCTCAGAACTAAACACAAGAGGGCACCAAAAGCCCATGCCAAAGAGTCTGAAGGCTTAGGAATTTCCATTTTGATTTTAAAGCTTAGATTTCTGTGCCACTCTTCTTAAACTGATGTTCTCCTTGTAGGGGTTAAGATAGAACATCTTATCACTGGATTGTCAGCTTGACTCCTGGTTCAATTCTGACCTTGTGCAATAATTCTTTTTTTTTTTTTTTTTAAAGATTTTATTTATTTATTTGACAGAGATTACAAGTAGGCAGAGAGGCAGGCAGAGAGAGAGGAGGAAGCAGGCTCCCTGCCAAGCAGAGAGTCCGATGTGGAGCTCAATCCCAGGACTCTGGGATCATGACCTGAGCCGAAGGCAGAGGCTTTAACCCACTGAGCCACCCAGGCGCCCCTTGTGCAATAATTCTTATAAGTGGGCTTTGCCTTTTCTAAAGACCTCTTTTATCTCTCTAGTTCTGGAACCAAAATCTGAATCTCTGTCCTGATAATTAACACATCTTAATACTTGATTGAACAAGGCCTGGTGATCTATGCAGGACAGGGGAAGGAGAATAAGGATCCAAGATCTAGAATCAGGACTTATGCGGGGTAGGTCATCAGTAGAAGACAGAATAACCACAGTGCTGAAGAATGGTCTGGTTTGGCAGAGTATAGGGAAGTATAGAGTATAGGGAAGACCTTTATTCCAGTTGGAGAGACCAAGACACAGCAGCAAATGGCCCCAGAAACCCTGGATGGGGGTAGGAGCAAAGTGGAGCTAGGCTCAAAGTAGAGCTGATTCTACAGTAAGCAGAGTATGCTGCTATCAGTTCTATTTACCGACGGGAGCTGGTATGCATATGGTGGCGTCAGGTTAGTAACAGTGTCGCCACCTCTGGTTGGTCAGAACACCCAGCAGGTAAGTGGCAAACTCTCAGTCTTAGCAGGATTCTGGGTCTAGACAAGTTGTCAGAGTAGAGAAGCAAGCCTGAGCTCTCAGAACCAGAGACCATCAAGATCTGCTGGACCTTGGGTTATCTGAACCCTGGGATATAGAAGCTAACCCGAGCTAAGAGACTGTTTAGGCCGGTGCCTGCGAACTATGGCCTGTAAACACAGCCTTCTTCATTTCCTTATGCCTTGTTGGTGGCTGTTCTTTTTGCTACCAAGGCAGAGTCCAGCAGTTGCCACAGGAACTGCATGGTCTACAAAGTCTAAAATACTAATATTTGGCCCTTTTCACAGAAAGTGAGCTGATTCCTGGTCTAGCCTCACCCGTCCATTTTAGGGTGAGAAGACAGCTTGCCATAGACATGAAGGGGCCAAGCCAGAGGTAAATAGAGATGAGAGTAAATTTCAAGTCAGCTGAGTGCTAAAGACATTTTATCTCCCATATGGATTTGGATGCTAAATTTCATAATTTTCCAAGACAAGAAGTTGTCTTCCCTCCAAAGTCGCTGGATTTGAGCCAGTGCATGTGTGTGGGGGTGTTTACACACACATGGGATTTATCACTCTTCTGACCCCTTTCCTGGGGTACCTCCAGATTCACTTTTCTTATCACAAAGGTGACTCTCTCAGGCAGGTATTAGTCTCAAATACCTCCAAGCTGGGAGATTTAAGGAGTGATTTCTCCTTCAAGGAGGCCTGGTAGAACTACATTCTTCAAAGGAAGAAGATGGAGGTAGAGGCAAAACCTTGGGCTAGGTCAGCAGGTGCAGTGAGGAGAAAAGAGGAATTGCACACTGCTCCCGAGGGACTTCTGGCAGCTAATTTTACTATGATGCCTGTCTAAGCTCATATACCTGATCTCCTCTCTCTTTAATTACCAAAGAAAGAAACAGCAGGCCAAAGAATTCAGATTAATTACAGTGACATTTGCTCTCTCCACTTTGGGCAGAATGCTGGCAATGACTGGCACTCAGGGCTGAAGGTAGTAACATCATTGTGATCCAACGGAAGGGCCTGGCCAGGAGTGAAGGAGATGATTTTCCTGACTTTTCTTCTTGGGCCTCTAAGTTTCTCTCACACACGTATATTTTCTTTTAATCTAATGATAAATCTTTGTTTTACATTTACTCATGATTTTATTGACATATCAGAGATGGTTCCATGAGAGTTACAGCCCACATTTGGCTCAGAAGGAGGCAGGGTTTCTAACACCGAAATCAGCTTAGCCACTCATATTCTTTGAGGTCCTGTCTGGTGTCCAGAACATGACTGCTCCAAACCTGCATCTTCAAACAGACTTTGGGTGACCACTAGAGGTGATTCTGAGATGGGGCTCCTGCAGAGGATGTGTTCACTACTTCTTAGAAACCCTCCCAAAGTTAAGATGTTTTGATTATTTCGTTTCATAGCAATTTAATGCAACCTGTCCCCTGCCCCCCAAACAGTGAAGGAAATAGGATCTAAGAACTCAAAATGAGCAAATCACCAAACTCTGAACCTCAGCACTCCCTTCAGTGGAGCTCAGAGCCACCATTCACGAAATGCCTTCCTATGGAAGGCAAGGAGATTCACCTAGTCAATTTGCTAGTCAAATTGAATACATCAAATGTGCTTGTTTAACTATCTGTTTGCCTTTTTTATCTCTATTAAAATATTCGAAGGAGAGCTGAATTGGTCTCTATTCCAACTCCCTACTACTTACAGTTGAAGACTAAGGAATGGATAAAAGAGAAAATCATTGTTTTTTTAAGATTTTATTTATTTGTTTATTTATTTTATTTATTTTTATTTATTTGTCAGAGAGAGTGAGCACAGGCAGACAGAATGGCAGGCAGAGGCAGAGAGAGAAGCAGGCTCGCTGCTTAGCAAGGAGCCTGATGTGGGACTCGATCCCATGACGCTGGGATCATGACCTGAGCTGAAGGCAGCCGCTTAACCAACTGAGCCATCCAGGCATCCCGAGAAAATCAGTTTTATAAGAGTGTATTTTCAAATATGAATAAATTCCTTATAGTTCCAAAAATACTACATTCTTTTTTTTTTTTTTTTTTTTTTTTTTTTTTAAAGAGAGATGCCCACACCTACCCACTAATGTGTGATAGGAACAAAACTGTTAGATGCTGGTATAATTCATTAAATTGAGATTGTTTGATCTTATCCACTTATACCCTCCATGACAGTTAAGCTTTTCTCTTTTATTACTCTTATCATTATCATTATTTACTAACTTTTTTAAAAAGATTTTTTTATTTATTTGACAGAGAGATTACAGTAGGCAGAGAGGCAGGCGGGGGGGGGGGGGGGGAGGGGTGGGAAGCAGGCTCCCCGCCCAGCAGAGAGCTGGATGTGGGGCTCGATCCCAGGACCCTTGAGATCGTGACCTGAGCTAAAGGCAGAGGCTTTAACCCACTGAGCCACCCAGGTGCCCCCATTATTTACTATCTTAAAGGCTTGATTAATCAAACTCCATCAGTCCTTAGCTTTTAGATGTCACAGAGTAGAAAAGAGCACAGGATCGGGAGCCAAACAGATCTGGTTTCAAACCAGGGGGTGGGAGTGGAGTGGGGAGAGATGCATTGGGTTGGAACAGAGGAGACACTGAGCAGGAAGTGCACTGGGTGCCACATAAGCTCAGAAGGAAGAGTGGGAACCTAGAACTGCTCTGCAGGGCAGAGTCCCTGCAACAGGCGACTGCTAGGGGTTTAGGGCGCCCTCTGCTGGAAATACAGATCCACACAGCCTTTGGAGAACCTGAGGTGGCTGGATTGGGGCCAAAGCCTCCTGCAGGGGCGCAGGGTTCCAGCTATCCAGAATGCAGGACCATCTTGGGAAAAGTGGGGTTGGGGTTCAGGTTATGAGGAAGGCTTTGCCGGGGTGGGGCACAAACCAAGCGCACAGGTGCTTGCTTTCTCCTAGTGGCCAGGGCAGCAGCCTGTCTGTAAATCACTCGGTGGGGGGTGGGGGAGGTTCCTATTCCCCTATGCTAAGGGGAATGTTTGGACTCCTGGAACAGCACCTGGGGATAGTCTCCCTTAGGGTTGGCCATATATAATCACAATCTCAGTTTTATTCATAATAAGGGGAAATTAATAATAAAGGCTCATAGGTTTTGTTAGAGGGTGTACTGGAAACAGGTTAAAATCATGACTATAGGCATAAAATGAAACTGTCAAATATTTTATTTAACACATTATTAAGTGAGAGAACCAGGGAAATAAGAAGTTTAAAGAAATCAAAGAGGAAAACTGTTGGTAGATTAAAAATACTGAAATGAATCTGCAAATAGTTGCAAAGTTGATATATTCATAAGTGATTGAGGCAAGAGGTTAATCCCAACAGGACATTTTGGCATGTCTATAGACAATAATTATTTACATTATTATCAGTTATCAAAACTTCACACAGTTGTAAAATAGCTCCAAAGACAAAGGAGAGACAGAACCTTCTCAGAATCAGATTCAGAATGAGAACCAGAGGGGATATACTCCTGTTTTTTCATTAAAATTTTCATCAAAATTTTCTCTGGAGTGGGTTTTGAGGATTAAGTTCTTGCAGGTGGGTGTTTAGGATTTTGTAAGCTAAGGGAGACACTGATCAAAAGTGCTGGTGTTACACAAAGAAATGGAAAAACATTCCATGCTCATGGACTGGAAGAACAAATATTGTGAAAATGTCTATGGTACCTAAAGCAATCTACACATTTATCAAAATACCATCATTTTTTTCAAAGAAATGGAAAAAATAATCCTACAATTTTATAGAACCAGAAAAGACCCCAAGTAGCCAGAGGAATGTTGAGAAAGAAAACTAGAGTTGGTGGCATCACAATTCCAGACTTCAAGCACTATTACAAAGGTGTCATCATCAAGAGATTATGGTACTGGCACAAGAACAGATACATAGATCAATGCAACAGAACAGAAAGCCCAGAAATGGACCCTCAACTCTATGGTCAACTAATATTCAACAAAGCAGGAAAGAATGTCCAATGGAAAAAAGACAGTCTCTTCAACAAATGGTGTTGGGAGAATTAGACAGCCACATGCAGAAGAATGAAACTGGACCATTTCCTTACACCACACACAAAAATAGACTCAAAATGGATGAAAGATCTCAATGTAAGACATGAATCCATCAAAATTCTTGAGAACAGAGGCAGCAACCTCTGTGGCCTCAGCAGCAGCAACTTCATCCTAGAAACGTCACCAAAGGCAAGGGAAGCAAGGGCGAAACTGAATTATTGGGTCTACATCAAGATCAAAAGCTTTTGCATAGCAAAGGAAACAGTCAACAAAACCAAAAGATAACTGACAGAATGGGAGAAGATATTTGCAAATGACATATCAGATAAAGGGCTAATACCCAAAATCTATAAAGAACTTACCAAACTCAACACCCAAAGAACAAATAATCCAATCAAGAAAAGGGCAGAGGGCAGGAACAGACATTTCTGCAAAGAAGACATCCAGATGGCCAACAGACACATGAAAAAGTCCTCCACATCACTCGTCATCAGGGAAAAACAAGTCAAAAGCACAGTGAGGTACCACCTCACACCAGTCAGAATGGCTAAAATTAACGAGTCAGGAAATGACAGATATTGGTGAGGATGCGGAGAAAGAGGAACCCTCCTGCACTGTTGGTGGGAATGCAAGCTGGTGCAGCCACTCTGGAAAACAGCGTGGAGTTTCTCAAAATGTTGAGAATAGAGCTACCCTATGACCCAGCAACTGCACTACTGGGTATTTACCCTAAAGATACAATAGTAGTGATCCAAAGGGGCATGTGCACCTGAATGTTTATAGCAGCAATGTCCACAATAGCCAAACTATGGAAAGAACCTAGAACCTAGATGTCCATCAACAGATGAATGGATAAAGAAAATGTGGTATATATACACAATGGAGTACTATGCAGCCATCAAAAGAAATGAAATCTTGCCATTTGCAACGACATGGATGGAACTAGAGGGTATTATGCTGAGTGAAATAAGTTTATCAGAGAAAGAAAATTATCATATGATCTCTCTGATATGAGGAATTTGAGAGGCAGGGCGGGGGGTTGTTGGGGGTAGGGAAGAAAATAATGAAACAAGATGGGATCGGGAGGGAGATAAACCCTAAGAAACTCTTAATCTCAAAGCAAACAGGGCTGCTGGAGTGGGGTATAGGGAGAAGGTGATTGGGTTATGGACATTGGGGAGGGTAAGAGCTATGGTAAGTGCTCTGAAATGTGTAAGGCTCATGATTCACAGACTTGTACCCCTGGGGCAAATAATAGATTATATGTTAATAAAAATAATTTTTTAAAAATGCTGGTGTTTTTGCATAGAACTGGAAGTGGGCCCCAACGCCCCCTAGTGTTGGAGGGAGAAGCTCAAAGAAGTATGTTTGGGCAGTAAACTAGAATAATGACTAATACAGGCTAAATACTTATCAAGTCTTAGGTGCTGTAGTAAACTTTATGCGAAGTTTATGCAAATGGAAACTTTATTTCCATTTTATCTTCCTATTCACTTTATGAAGTCGGAGTTATTATCCTACCATCTAAGTACAGGTGAGAAAACTGATCTCCTGGGGTGGGATGTGGGCGGAAGGGCAGAGCAGAAAGTGAGTGGGTATCTTAGGGGTCAGGGGTGTTGTACGGTATTTTCAAACGGCCTCCTGGATGGGGTCAGTGAGCGAGATTAGGGAATAACAGTGACAGCTGGGGCCCGTAAATGAGAGTACCAGGAGGGCCCAGCGAAGGCACTCCGAGGCGCGGGTCTTCGAGGTGCACGGCTCTCTGAGCGCGGGCGAGAGCACCTGGGCAGCGCGGGGAGGGAGGCAGGCTTGAGGGTCCTCAAAAGCTGTTAAACTGGACAGGAGAAGATGCGTCATCGGTGAAACGATGGCGAAAGACGCACCACAATCCCATCTCTCGGAGGAGAGAGACCGAGGGCGTCTGGGCCTTCAGGAAAAGGTTAGAAAGGTTAGAAAGGTTAGGAAAAGGTTAGAGTCCTTGCCCGGTTTTGAGTAGAAAACGGGTGATGGAGAAGCTGGGGGAAGCGGGGATGGGGGAACTGGGGAAGAATCCGAGGGCGCCCCAAGTCTAACCACAGCGCGACAGTCGGGGCGGTGGTGGAAGAGGACAGCACGAGCCCCGGAACGCGGAACCCTCCATCCCTCGGGTCTCGCCCTCTGCCCCCCGCCCGCCCCCCCGCCAACAGCCTTCCGCCCAGGAAAGGAGGTCTCTAGCCCAGGTTTCTGCAGCCGCGGGAACGGGGCGGGAGACCCGCACCGGGATGAGGAGCGGTACTCCACCCGGACGTCCCGGCCGGCTTACAAGTCTAGGGGCAATGAGAGCGGGTGTCGGGCAGTCCGGGGATACTAGAACCCACGAGAGGGGGGTCTTCAGGGCTGCCAAGCCGGGAAAGGGCGTGGGAGGGTCTCCGCACCGGTGCGCTCGCGCTCCTGGGCAGAAATTTGGACCCGCCAGCCGGGAGCCCCGCGTGACCGGGTGCAGGGCCGCTTCCGGCGGGAGGCCGGGATAGCCTTGGGGACTGGTCCTGGGTGTTTCCAGTGGCATCAGGCAGGGAGTGAGAGAGGTTCAAGGTGAGTCCCAGGTGGGGGAGGTGGGGGAAAGCAGTGTGCAGGCGCTTGGGTCTCTCCAGGTAGGTGTTCTAGGAAGCCGAAAACAAAGGCTCTTGCGGAGGGGCGGGGAGGAAGATCGAATGAGGATTAGAAAAGCAGCAGCGTAGCGCTTTAAGGCTGACAGAGATGGAAACTTAAGGAACTAAGAATCGGTGAAGTGTTTAGAACCTTAGAAAATAGGGTCGTTTTAGAGCGCGCAGAGCGAGAGACGGGACCGCCGGATTGTAGGGCCCCCTCTGGTGGCCTTTTGGAAAAGTGCAGAAACATTTCCAATAGTTGCACATAAGAGGCAAAAACTTCTACAAAAAGAAGGAATGAAGGACGGCCAGTGAAACAGGAAAACTGATATAGAGTGAGAGAGATGGAGACTCACTAAACTAAATTGTGAGCATTAACCTATTGACTTTTTCAAATTGAAATAACTTTTGGGCAAATAGCATGTAGTACATGAGGGGCAGTTTTCAGCTCAGGGCTCATGCTATAGGTAACATGCATCCTCTCCCTAGCACAGCTTGAGAAACAAGTGTCTCCTCGAGTGAGTCACGGTTTGCAAGAACTCAGGCCTGGAGGAAGAAGAGGTGGGTCCATTTCCTCATTTCTGGTGCTAATCCAATAGTTTTCTTATCCTTTCTGTTCAGTCTGTCTCACTGAAGCCATTTGAGGAGCTGATGAAAATGACGTAAGGCCATGGGTTGTAGTATTTTCCTACTATTTCCCTCCTATTTTTCCCTGGACCCCTCAGGACCACAGGGTAGACTCTAAAGCTCAGTGTCACAAAAGAGAAAACAGAATTGTGGATTACATCACTTTCTTAAAGATATAAAAATCAACAGTGATACCCTGTGGACCAGACCCCTAATTCTTCTGAATTTTAGTCCATTGCCCTCACTGCAGAATCCAGAGGTTTAGAGATTCACTTTGCAAAAGTGAAGAAGTGATGTGCTGGGTCACTTGAGGTGTCAATCACACATACTCTCCCCGCCCCCCCTTCTCTTTTTCTTTTTCTGTTTCTGTACATTTCAAATAAGCAGTGATCTTTCTTTGACGCTTTTAGTGTCAGCTTAACATCTTAGCCCTTGTCATTTTAATTCTTTCAACTGAGATCATCTCATTTAGTTATCTCTTAACTTCTAAAAACAACAAGACTCTGTTTTTCACGAATTAGGGGCCGAGTTTAAAAAATTAGTGAGGGAGATGGATGTGTAAACTAACTGCAGCAAAATGTGATAGATGAACCAGTCCAGGGATATACAAATAAAGTCAAGTATCTGGAAAGGGATAGCTTAATTTGTCTTGGAGGTATGACTTGACCCCAGATATGCAGACACTTAACTGGACGTTACAGAGTAAATACAAGAGAATGAGGGTAAAATTTTGAAGCTGAGCATTTTCCAAGAAAGGGGATGGCACAGAAGAGTAAAAAAATATGTAGTTGGTACAAAGAAGGTGATGTATTTCATTAGAGCTAGAACTTGGAGGGTGGGAAGAGAGGGCAGGAATAAAAAATGGGAAAAATATATAAATCATATATAAATACTAGATATATATGCTACATTTATGCTATATATATATATATATATATATATATATATATATACACATACACACACACACACACACTTATTATTCAGTTTTAAAAATAAAGAAGGACGGGTGCTTGGGTGGCTTAGTCAGTTAAGCATCTGCCTTCGGCTCAGGTCATGATCCCAAAGTCCTGGGACTGAGTCCTGAGTCAGGATCCTTGCTTGTAGGGAAATCTACTTCTCCCTTTTCTTCTATCTCTGCTCAGGCTCTCTCTCTCTCTCTCTCTCTCTCTCACTCTCAAATAAGTAAATAAAATCTTTAAAACAAAACAAAACAAAAAAATAAAGAAGTAAATTCTGCTATTTTCAACCACATGGATGGACCTTCAGGGCATCCATCCACTTATCCACTTAGGTTATCCATCCATCCGCTTACGTTAAGTGAAATAAGCCGGATGCAGAAAGACAAATATTGTATGATCTCATTTATGTGTAGAATCTTAAAACATCAAACTCATAAAAACAAGGATTAGAATGATTATTGCCAGGGGAGGTACAGAAAATGGAGAGATGTTGATCAAAAAGTACAAAGTTCAGTTATGTAGTTGAAGTTCTGGAGATATCATGTACAAGATGGTGATTATAGTTAATAAACACTGTATCATATACTGGAAATTTGCTTAAAGAGTTGATCTTAAGTGTTCTCACCACACAATTCAAAAACTGTAACTATGTGAGTTGATATATATGTTTATTAGCTTGACTCTAATCACTTCACAATCAAAACATGTCTTGCATATTAAAATTATGCAATTTTTATTTTGTCAGTCTACCTCAATAAAGCTGGGAAAAGAAGAGGTAGAGCTGAAACAAGGAGACCCACGTCTAGCCCCACCTCATCCAGAGCTTGGATGTGCATCTTTCTTCCAATAATACTGACTTCTTAAGAAAGTAATCTATTCCTGTGTCCTCAATACCTACGTTTATCTGCCTCAAAGTTACTCCTAAATTTACTGAACGCAATCTTGAAAGGGCCTTAAAAATCTCTTCCTTTTGAACCCTGCATTCATTGTCTGGTTCTAACTTTAGGATACAGTCAGCAGAACTGGTCATAGTTGAAGCTCGAAGCTCTCTCCTCTAAGTAGCTCCTGTCATTCCCATGATCCTATTTATTGCCTTTTTGTTTCTCAAAAAATTCATTATTAACAGATTCCTCTTGACCCTTTTACTCTACTCATTCCTTAGCTGTATTTGTTCCCTCAATGTCCTACCCTCAGCTTCTTGTCTTCTCTGGTAGCCCTGACTTTTTAAACAATATTAAGTCTGCCAATCCATAAACACAGGATGCCTTTCCATTTATCTGCCTTTTTGAATTCCTTCCTCAACGTTTTATAATTTTCAGCATACAAGTCTTTCATCTCTTTGGTTAAGTTTATTGCTAAGTACTTTTTGTTGTTATTGGGAATAAGATTATTTTCTTAATTTTTTTTTTCAGATAGTTCATTGTGCATAGAAATACAATTGTTATTGTATGTCAATTGTGCATCCTGCAACTTTAATGAACCTGTTTATTCTCATAGGTGTAGTTGTTGTTGTTGTTGTTGAATCCTTATAGTCTTCTACATATATGACAATGTCATTTGCAAACAGAGATGATTTTACTTCTTCCTTTTTGATTTAGATTCCTTTTATTTATTTTTCATGTCTAATTGCTGTGGCTAAGACTTCCATGACTGTGTGAAATAAAAGTGGTGACAGTGAGAATCCTTGTCTTATACTGTATCTTAAAGGGGACACTTTGGGCTTTTTTTGCATTAATTATTATATCTGTGGGCTTTTCATATATGGGTTGAAGTTCCTACTATACCTATTTTGTTGAGAGCTCTAATCATGAATGGATGTTGAATTTTGTCCAATGCTTTTCCCATCTCTGCTGACATGATCAGAGGTGTTTTTCTTTGTAATGTCACAATGATACCAAAGCCAGATGAAGACATTATAAGAAAAACAAAACAAAACAAACCAACCAACAAACAAACCAAAAAACCTAAAAGCCAAATCCTTAATGAATCCAGATGCAAAAATATTCAATAAGATTCTAGCAAACGTCTACAGCACATTAAAGGGTCATACACCATGACCAAGTGGGATTTATGCCTGGGATGCAAGAATGGTTCAACACATCTGAATCAATCAGATAAACCACATCAACAAAATGATAGCTTTACTTTTTACATTGAAGAGCTGATAAGAAAGAATTAGGAAAGGACAGAAAAAGGGATCAAATGGCTGTAGGAGGGGTACAATTCTAGAACAGAAGTTAAAGGGTGTACTCAGCCAGTTATAGGTGGGGTGTAATTGCTGATACACTTTAAGTACATGCAAACATAAGGAGAAGAAGGATTGAGGAAGATTTTATTTGGGAGCATTTGTTTTAATGTTATTGTCAAAATGCTACCTTTGGAACCACATTCTGATTTACATCTCTGTTCTCCCATATAGCAGCTGGATGATCTTGAGTAGTTAACCTTAAGGTACCTCTGTTTTCACCTTTAAAAGGGATTCTTAAGTTCCTACCACCTAAGATTGTTAGGAATGTTAAATGAATTAATATATGCAAATTAATTAAAATTGACCCTAGCCATATTATGCCTTCAATGTGTGTTGGTTGCCATTAGAAGCACTGTTGCTAAAATCAAAGACTAGGTCATCTGCTGAGAGTTACTGAAAGAAGTGAGGACTGGAAGGAAAAGGCAAAAATTTGAGAAGATGCCATTGAGAACAGAAAAGCAAACCCTCCAGGGATGACTGAAGAATTGTTAGATATAGCTGGAGATCCATCTGAACTTGCCCTCAGATACTTCGTGCTTCCTGGCCTCCTCCAGGGACCAGGGTCTTGGAGTCTGGTAAACTTTTTGCGATTAGAAGAGCCCTCCAAACCACTGCTTAAGCAATCAGCCACATGTCTGCTTAACTATTGCTTAGTCTGCAGGCCTAGGAGCCAAGAATGAGGTTGACAGCTTTCTATTTATTTTTAAATTCAATTTAGAAATAGATTGGTATATTTCTTTGAATAGAATATTAGAATTTACATGAAGATAAGAATGCTAATCTTGGACCATATGGCTAAAAAACAAGGTTTGGCACATTACTTGGGTTTCTAATGAATATTTCATTTTGTGTACTTTGTCAGATTTATGGACTATATATACATCTAGTTATATGAAATTAAAAAGAAAAGGGCAGCCACTATGAGTTAGAGAATTTCTGAAATATTTGTAAATTAAATTTACGACAGCAGTGTTTTGCAACGGTAGGCAATGATTGTGAAAATGGAAATCACCCTCTGGTTTCCATGTCTGTGTCACTAGGAATATGTGGGCACTGAGGAAAAGCAAGCAAAAAACTAGCAATGCTCAAATGACTAAATAGCAAGGGACAGTGAATTAATATTGTGAACAACTGGGAGTAATGAGTAACTGAAAATCAGCAGAAACAGTTGTAGAAAATTAATAGAATGAACTAAATGTTGTTACATACCTAGATATATACAAATATTTCACTGTAGGGAAGACTCAGTACTACAACACCATCTCTTTATTCGATAGACTTCCAGATGTTATTTGAGAAATTCCCCATACACCCCCTTATTGATAATAGAATTAGAGAAGAGTAATAACCAACTTGAAATTGGAAACAAAAATCTTGGAAGATATTTCTGCAGTTATGTAGTTTATTAGATTCTTTAGAGCTCTGTTGTCAAAACATTACTAGTAGAGAAATCAATTTGGTGGTTTGCAACCAGAATTTAAAAACATTCAAGTTTCAGAGTAATTAGAGCAAATGTTCTGTGATACTTTTGTTTCATGTTTGTGTCTGTACGTTTGTATAGTGTTCTGAAGTGAAATGAATGTCAAATTGTAGCTTTCAGATGATTGAAAAATAATGATTTAGAATATATTAGAGAGATGACACTTAGAAAAGATTATAAAGTATAACTGAAATTGAATTATTAGAAAATTGTACCAATTAATTGATCAACCTCTGCAAAATTATTATGTGAAGACTCTATCGTGGCAGTTGAAAATGGAATCAAATTCCCTCAACAGCATGGATCAGGCGGGGAATTCAGACTCTTGCCACCTTCATTTTCACTTGCCATTTATATGTTAAAGAAGTAACACCATTTGTCCTGTCATTTCTAACATTTTGGAGTTGGCTGACTGCATCTCCAAGGTGTTATTTAACAAACTCTGATTCCTTAGGATTCCATCATGCTGATTTGAGAAGCAAGGAGGAGGGAGAAAACATATTATGGCTCAAGTGCCATAGACTCACGCTGTTTGCACCACAATAGAGTAGATTTTTAAAATAAATATATATTATTTGTTATAAGCTCTTAAGACACTTTCCAGAGACTTTAAATGTGTGTGTGTGTGTGTGTGTGTGTGTTTTAAGTTTTACCAGTTACTGCTGTTTTGCTGGAGACAAGAGCTCTTCAAGCTGCCTTTGTGAAGTGGAACTCTGTATGATGATGGACTTATCTGGATTTGTTTACTGTCATTGTTTTTTACGATGCGTACTTGTCCCAGTTTTATATGTGTTTTGCCTTATTTGGGGGCTTCTAAAAATAGTTCTTACTTGTTTTCTCTCAATTTGTTTGGAATTCAGATAGCATATTTCTATTTTAGTAGTTATCCTTGAAATTTTAGCTTCTATGTTTAGCTTTAAAAAGTATAAAATTAAATAAGTTGTTCTCAACTGGAGAGGACTTTGCCCCTTAGAGGATATCTGGCAATGTCAGGAATCAGAGTATGTTCCCCTTGGAGTTGATGGACAGAGGTTGGGGATGCTGCCTAACATCCTATGACACACAGGACAAAAACTTGTCCACTTCCACCCCATTGTTCTTACCACGCAGGCCTCTATTTACTATTACCATGTTTTGAAACCCTTCCCACCTTTTGTGAAACCAGCCATGCCGTCACTGCGGCACCTCTTCTAGGCTTCAGTTGTGCCATCGCGAGAGGATTGCTTGGAACCACTAGTCATCCGTATCACCAGGCTGGAAGTGTTCTTTTGTCCCTTTTAAGAGGCCATGCAAGAATGCTTCGTAAAAGGCAGCCCACTATTTCTATCAGAGCGGCCATTCACAAGGAAGAGATGCATACACCGTGTTGTCGTTTTGCAAATTTGACTTTTCCAATTAAGTTTCTGTTGGCTAATGGTCAGCCCTGTGAAATTCTTGAGGACCTCAGGGTAACTGATGCTGGTGTTTTCTGACAGAAGTCAGGTGGCTGAGATGGACCCATTTTACTCTGTTACCTGCATGATTTGCTTGTCTTGCAGCCAAAATGTGAGTGCAGATTCTTTGAGATAAAACGACTTCCACTCTTTCTAGACACTGATGGATCAACTTTATAAAACACCAGTGTATAATAGCAAGAACAGGTGCTTGATCCTACCCCATTAGGGGCTCCTCTTGCCAAGAGATGGGTAGTCAACGCTGTCGTTAGGTGCCGTGCAGAGCTGTCAAGTGTAATCGCTCATCTTTGACTTCCTTTGTTTTGGGAACCCATTGCTGTCAGAGTTGGAATAAGTAATTTGAATACTTCAGTTACAGCCAGCAGAAATGGAATCAATACATGCCAGGATTAACCTCAGTGATTAATCCCAGAATCAATGAACCAAATGATTATCATTTCTGTCAGCTGAAGATTCTGGGATGCAAAACTGTGATTAAAGAGGTGGGTTAATTTTCCTCTGCTGCCTTCTGCAGCAGGCATGTCCGCGGCCACGGCTTCTCCCTGACTCCCCGCCCCCGCCCTTGCTTTGCAATTGCTTCAGTGATACCTTTAGCTGCAGCCAGTTCCTGTGTCACAGGATGCTCGGAAACCAAATATGACAATGATGAGAGGCAAAGTCAACTTAGTTTGGGGTGCTAGATCTCCAAGGACAATGCCAAGCTAGTGAAATTTCTAACTTTTAAGTCAGAGTGATTATTCTGATTCTGTTATGGATAGGACCATGTGGTTTGCTGGTTTACAAAAGAGAGCAGAGGAGGCTGGAGGAAGGGCTGGGCATGAAAGTGATTAACTAGGGGCGCCTGAGTGGCTCAGTGGGTTAAAGCCTCTACCTTCGGCTCGGGTCATGATCTCAGGGTCCTGGGGTCAAGCCCTGCATCGGGCTCTCTGCTCAGCGGGGAGCCTGCTTCCCCCTCTCTCTCTCTGCCTGCCTCTCTGCCTACTTATGATCTGTCTTTCAAAAAAAAAAAAATCTTAAAAAAAAAGTGCTTAACTAATGGCTCTGAGGATCAGTCTACACAGGGCAGGAGAGCCATCTCAGCGGTGGTCCTTCCCAGGAGAGATCCCAGGAAGAATGTACCCAATACCAGTCAGATTAAAGGATCAGCCTGTGCCAGACATAGTGCTCTGAGTTCTATGTGTCTTGTTTCATTTAAAGGTCACAGAAACTCTCTGGTGAAGTGTTGTAAATATTCTCACTTTCCAGATAAAAAAAACTAGGAATCAGTCACTTAAGTAACCTGCCCAAGGACAGAGGTCTAATTGGAATACAGGTCCAGCTGATTTTGGATTCTTGGGGCTCATTTGCTCAGTTGAGATCATCCAGGTAAGGACAAGGAGAGATGGCTCCTTGGACAAGGAGATGGCTCTTGTTAGGAGTTGCACTGTACTCCCCAAAATAGAGAAGTTGGAGTTCTAACCGCCAGTAACCCAGACCATGAATTTATCTGAAACTAGAGTCACAGCAGTTGTAACTGGTTAAGATGAAGTCACGCTGGAATAGTGTGGGCCTCTAATAATATGGATGACGTCCTGTAAGAAAACAGCCATGTGAGGGCCGTCTGGGTGGCTCAGTGGGTTAAAGCCTCTGCCTTTAGCTCAGGTCATGATCCCAGGGTCCTGGGATCGGGCCCTGCATTGGGCTCTCTGGTCAACAGGGAACCTGTTTCTTCCTCTCTCTTCGCCTGCTTGTGATCTCTGTCAAATAAATAAATAAAATCTTTAAAACAAAAAGAAAGAAAGAAAGGAAGGAAGAAAGAAAGAAAGAAAACAGCTATGTGAAACAGACACAGCAAGAATGCTGCATGAAGGGGCGCCTGGATGGCTCAGTGGGTTAAAGCCTCTGCCTTCAGCTCAGGTTATGATTCCAGGGTCCTGGGATTCAGCCCCGCATCAGTCTCCCTGTTTAGCAGAGAGCCTGATTCTCTCTCTCACCCTCTGTCTGATGCTCTGCTTACTTATGCTCTCTCTCTCTGCCAAATAAATAAATAAAATCTTTAAAAAAAATGCTGTATGAAGACTGAGGATCGGAGGGGTGCATCTATAAGACAAAGAATGCCAAAGGTTGCTTACAAACCACTAAGTTGCAGAGAGAGCATGGCTCTGTCAACACCTTGGTTTTAAACTCTGAGCCTTTTGAACTGTGAGACAATAAATGTTTGTGGTTTTAAGCCACCTGGTTTGGCATTTTGTGGCAGCAACCCTAAGAAACTCTGGGGTTAAGTGCATATGTATGTGTGTTTGTATTATTAGAATGTCAATTAAAGCAAACAAGCCACACATAATCCCTAAAGCCTGCTCTGTACAGAGCACAATGTCAGGACTGATGGGAAAGTCAGATATATGAGACTCGGTCTATGTGCTTGGCTAACATAATGCTTATGATTTATTTCACATTTACTATTTTCCAGGCAGTACGCAGGCCAGGACTCCATGCCATGAAATGAGCTATACCTCTGGAGTCCGATCTGCTCTGGTGTGAGGCCTTATTGTTTCTCAGCTTTTTAACCTTGGAGAAATGACTTGGCCTGTCTTTTGTTTCGATTCCTTACTGTAATATGGGGATGATGATGATAATGAAGAGGCTGTTGTGAGTCTCAGTTAAGCCATTTCATGTGACGTGCTTGGCACACAGCAAGCTTTCCATAGATAAGATGTATAATTATGTCACCTTTGTGCCTTTAATAACTGCAAGGTGGGGACTGTTAAGCCACATTTTATGAAAGGGCTATGTGAGATCCCCAGGAATGCAGAGATAGTAAGGAGGTGCAGAAGGCAGATGGCAAAAGGGGGTGCAAACCCTGGGTGTGGTCCTCCACAGTCTAGGTGGTGTCCCGGCTACTGCACTGCCTCTTCAAACCAGAGAGTATGCAGCCCAGTCTGGTAAATCAGAGGCTGGTACACGCAAGGAGATAGATGTGGGTACAGGGCAGTGGGCACAAGATGAGTCCAGCCAGCGGTTTGACCACCCAGTGAGAGTGTTCTCATCTCGCTGGGACACTCAGGAGGCTCAGCCATGTGGGAAATGGGATTTCGGTACCACCAGCCTTTCTTCATTCATCTCAGAAGCATGTATCAGTCTGCGCCCCCCCCCCCCCCCTTTTATATTTCAGTAGCTTTGGAGAATACTGTATCTTGACACAGAGAGGAAGGACACACCAGGAAAGAGTAAGTTGTAGGTGGGTAAGTTTGTTTCTTCCCCCATTAGGTTTATGAAATGGGGTGATCTGAGACAGGACATCAATATTTTTAAAAGCCTTGTTTGCTAAAAATGCCAAGAAGCTTTTTTTTTTCCTTCTTCCTCTTCCTCTTGTTACTTTAGAGATGGAGGACATGCAGAGCCAAATACATTTTAATGGAACTTTTGGTTATGAAAACGTAAAGCCAAAATCCAGCTTCAAAATGGAAGAAGTCAAGGCAAAGTGGAGCTATCTACATGATTCACCTGGCATGATGATCTAAATATTATTTCTACCTTGGACCAAATTTCAAGGTGGAAAGGGAAGAAAGCTATTTCCCCGTTAAATATCATGCACTCGTGTAGACACTGACAATGATACCCGTCACCACACACTGAACAATTTGGGGAGAGGCAGTAAAAGCAATTAAAGGTTCCAAAACCAAAGAACATTGTCAGTGATGGAGAAACACAAAAGCCATTTCAAATAAAATGTTCCTGAACTCTTAGCCTCAAACCACTTTCCTGATAAAATTACAGAGCTTGTTCCATTTATATCTATATTAACTTTTAACCTCTGCACCATTCCAATAGTAGAAGATTAATCACAGAGCCTAATAGTATAAATTAATGAGGGCAAATCTGAATTACTGATAGTACCAAACGCCAGAAGTGTTTAACAAGAATGAAGTTTAATTGTCTCTTGCTGTATATGTAAATAGCAAATGAGTCAGTACCAAGTGAAATAAAGCTCTTTCAACATCACAGAACATTATGTGTTCAAAATACTCATCTATGTTAAAAAAAAATGTATATTAAACATAAACGGGCTCCTGAAATTACTGAAGGAATCCCCAAATATCCTTGGCTGTTAATTTTAGTGAAGATCTCTTTCAAATATGTGACCTTGACTATCCACAGAGAAATTATTATGAGATTTTTACTGCATGAGGATCTTAATTTTTGTTCATACGCTCATAATTCATAGATGAGAAACGCCCTGATATTTTCTGATATTTCTAAATAGGCTGTCTGGGAAAGTCTGCATTGTTTTGGCCAGGAAAGCAATCCTTGGTGTAAAAACGCCAAGCGCCAGCAGGTGGCAGTGTATCCCCACCCGTGAAGTAGGCACTCCCTGTTTAGAAAAAGCCCCCACTCAGGCTGAAAACAAGTAAAAGGCAAATGTTTCCTTGCTCTGTGAAAGGGAGAAAGCCATCAGCCATGTTCCTTTCTCCCTACAGCTGCAGAGGGCTGGTGAAGTGTCTACTTCCAGAGTCCTTATCTTTTGGGGTGGGATGATCCTGCCAGTTCGCCTGTCCTCTGGCAAGGTGTGGTGTCCTTGCCTTTGCACAGAGACAATTTTGGAAAGCCCTGCTGGAAACCATTGGTCTGACATCTGAGTCAGAGCTGTGCCAGTCTGAAATGTGTACTCTCCAGAAAAACAGTATCTTCCAAACAGTCTTCCGGTAATGAAAAGGTGATAGGGGAACACGAAGCCTCTGGCAGTGCTGCTTATCTTTCCTCATTGCCTTTTATGATAAAACATTCCCAGGGATATGCTCCGCAAGACGGCGTCTTGAGTCATTGAGCAGAAAGCAACCTTAGAGTTCATGGCCATCCTTCTCATTTCACAGGGAAACCAACGGAGGCAAACCAAAATTATTCACCCCATACCACATAGCTGGTTATGTGACAAGTCAAGACATTCTAGAACGCAGGGCTCACTCCCACTCAGGTACTCTTTTTTCTCTTACATTTACGATGCCTTGGTATTAGGTAAAGAAAAGTTCTGAGCAGGCAAGAAAAATACTTTCTGACTGACTTCTATGTTCCAGACATTGTGCTTGTTTCTTCTGTATACATGTAATCTTTTAGTCCCTGGAACACACAGCTAGCTGATGTTACCCTCAATTTATAAATTTATCACCTGAAGCTCAGAGGGGTTAAATGACTTGCCCAAGTTCATGCAGCTGGTAAGCAGTGCTTGAGATTTATGTTTCGCACCTATAAAGAGAAGCTGAAGTTGGTTCTGGGAAGTTAAGCGCTGAGAAGGGAAGAAAGTAGGATTAGTAAAGGATCTGTAGCCAAACTGACTCATCCTTTGTCTTTGCAAATATCACTCTGTCTTTCAGGGAATACTTTTCCCAGTACTGTTTTTATATTCGAATTCTCCCAGAAAACATTCTCTGAACTCTAACTCAAAGTGTGTAATCCTCTGAACAAATGTATTACTTATGGTTGGTACCCATCATCAGACACATATTGTTCATTGCCTTTAAGAAACAGCTCTTCGTGTGAAAAAAAAAAATTTTTTTTTCTTCCATTTTGAAAATAGGTGCTCGTTAAATATTCTGATGGACTAATGAATTAATTATTAGGTAGATGGAGTTTACAAAAATAAGATACATCCTTCAAGGGGACATTAGTACTACTCTTTTTGTTTTGGTATTTTCTAGTTTCATGAATTCAGAATTTCATATGAAGAGATGCTCAACATCCTATGACATTAGGGGAATGCACATGAAAATGACAATGACATACCAACTGCACATCTATTAGGGTGGTCAAAATCCTAACATGACCACACCAGATGCCAGTGGGTATGTGGGCAACAGGAACAGTCATTCACTGTTGGTGAGAATGCAGAATGGTACAGACAGCTGGACAGTTTCTTACAAAATGAAACATACTCTTACTGTAGGATCCAACAATTGCACTCCCTGGTGATACTCAAAGGACTAGTTAAATTATGTCCACATAAAAACTTGCACATGGATGTTTACAGCAATTTAATTCATAATTGCCAAAACTTGGAAGCAACCAAGATATTGTTCAGTAGGATAAACAATGGTCTATCTAGACAATGGAATATTATTCAGGGCTAAAAAGAAATGATCAAGGCATGGGAAAAAAATAGGGAAGAACCTTAGATACATATTACTAAATGAAAGAAGCCAGTCTAAAAAGACAGCGTACTGTGTGAGTCCAACTATGTGACATTCTGGAAAAGGCAAAATGAAGTCTTTTAAAAAAAGAACTCAGTGTTTTGTGAGAGGGACGAATTCAGAATTGGAAGGAATATGACACATTTGTCTGCATGGCACTGCTAAAGTCGCAGATGGTGAGAATGGTGAACTGCTACAGGTGACAGAGGACAGAATGCTTTCCAGTGCTTTGTTCCACATCCAGTATCAAGGATGGTTATAAGTTTCATCTTAACCCAGAACAGAACAAGAAACAGATGAGGGCAGGAAGTTTGGTACTACTTAGAATCCTGACCAAGTAACCAAACAACAATACTGTAAGAAAAGCCTAAAGAAAAGAATGGCATGAGATCCTCTTAAGAAAAAAAACAAAAAACAAAACAACCACAATCACCACCACATATTTCTAGAGTGTCTAGGTGGCACTTAGCTTTAGCTCAGGTCTTGATCTCAAGGTCATGATCTCCAGGTTGTGCAATCCAGTCCCTCACAGGGGTCCACGCTCATTGGGGAGTCTGCTTGAGATTCTCTCTCTCCCTTTCCCTCTCCCTCTGTCACCCCGCTCCTCCCCACCCCCGCTCTCCCTCTCTTCCTCTAAAATTAATACATGAATCTTTAAAAAGCACATATTCCTTGGCAGGTTATCTTCACTATCTTCACTCCTGTTACTGCATACGTTTTTATTCAGATACAACCTCTGAATGTTCTATCAAGAGGGATTCCATTCCCCACCCTAGATAAGAACACTAATCTTCTTAGTTCTAAAATTATCCTTCCATTGGAGTTATTTTGCCTCTGAGCGAATACAAGTTTCTCAACTGTGCAGCACTGGAAGGCTTTATAACAGCATGTGAACTGACTGTTGAAATCAGTCATTCCACATGACCATCTCTGATTACCTCAACTACATCACAGTTCCTGGTATCCTTTTTGGACTTGGGGCCAACATTTGTCTATACACAAGAGAGTCTCAAGCAGTAGGTCTATACATAAGTTCAAGGTGTGAAATAGAGTTCACTCTTTGAAATTGAAAACTGAAGAAAGAAATTCTGTGATTTGGCCAAAGACCCAGTGCTTGATCTGTATAAGAACCAAAGCCTTCAGACTCCCACAGTCTTTACTCACATGGTTCTGTTTCTGCAAGAGGTAGCCAGTAAGCCAAATTAATAATTTAACACGTAATTTTCTCTGAGAAGATTTAAACGCACTTGGCCAGATGTATGGATAAAAGTTCAACAGTCAGTTTATTAAGCTAAGCCAGGGATGTTTTGAATACATAATAAACTTTTCAACGTCAAGAGTGATTTTGGATTTTGAGTGTAGAAGTTGTCTTGCCTATCCCGCCATTGAATTCATTTTGAATCCCAAGTTGTGTCCTGTGGTTGCTATTCAAGAGGCATATTCTTGTTGTAGAGTCTGGCTCTTGGGCAAGCACAGCTGCAGGAAAGCCAGGATGATGCACTGCTCTGCTGAAAAGGACCTTGACCTCACTTCCCCCACGACGGCTGTGGCTCACCTTCTCTTCACCACGGTGTCAGTTTTCATTACCTTGACATTTCTCACGCTTTGATGTGTGATATGAAATGGTAGCCTTTGGCAATAGATGGGGAAATGAGGCTTCACGGGGACATAGAGCGCTTGCCAAAGGGAGAGTGTGGAAAATGGATGTGACAAGGTTATTCAGATTGCTTTCTTAAGAAGTTTCAGCTCAGCTGTACGTGATGCTACCAGTTGCTGCTTCAGCTTGTTCATTACAGAAGGGGCCGTGTATTCATCCCTTTGTGAATCTGTCATGGATGCTTGCCATCATGCCTAGCATGGGGAAGTCCGGTCTGGTAGAGAAAACGAACTAACCAGTCATCTAGGAAGGCTTCATGAACAACATCCATTTCTATTTCAATTGCTGAGACTACAAAATTATAAGGGTGACCTTTTGTTTCCATATTGTTCTTGCTGACTCTCTTTTCACGGGTTTTATTTTGTTATTGTTTAGCAAGGGTCTTTATACTATGATTGAAGAACTCCCTTAGTCTTTTTTATCTATAATAAAATAACAAATAACAATAAAAAAAGGATTCAGATGACATTGCCTTGTTTTTCTTTCTTAAGATGTTGTAATGATAAGAATATGCGACTAGAGCACAAGAGGGTAAAGCCAGAAATTTAAGCTAAATTTCCAAAGGGACATGTGAACCCAGGTATGGTCTGATATGAGACTGCTATCTAGAGGGAGCCAGTGTGCTGGCTGGGATTTAGCCGTCGGCTGTTTTAGGCAGGTGGGTAATGGCAGCATGATTCCAAATGATGGATCTACTTGGTACCAGGATTCCATTCAACCAATAGCTAGAGAAAGTGTGTGTGGGGGTGGGGGGCATGAGGGGGTATTTGCTTAAACTCTGGCTTCTGTCCCTGTATTCATTTTCTATCATGGCATAACAAAGTACTGCAAACTTAGGGACTTAAAACAACATAAATTTATTCTCTGTCAGTTTCCATGGGTCATTTCAGGTCATTTCCATGGGTCATTTCAGTTATCTGGGTTCTCTGCTCAGGGTTTCATTGGGTCAAAATCAAGGTGTCATCCAGACCTATCATCCCATCTGAGGTTTTTAGCGATTTCAAACTCACATGATCATTGGCAGAATTCATTTCCCTGGGTTGTAGGACTGAGACTCTCAGCAACTAGAGGCCATTCCTCTCCCCAGGCAGTTTACAATATAGCAGCCAGCAGGAGAGTATCTCCTCACCTAACTAGTTCAGGCCCACCCTTGTTAACCTCCTTCTTGAATAATTCAAATCTAACCAATTATGGCCTTAATTATATTTGTAAGATATCTTCGCTTTTGCCACATTCAATTGGCCAGAAGTAAATTACAAGTTCTCACCAGCAATGAAAGGTATAGCACTAGGGGGCAAAGACCATGGGGGGTAGTCATATAAGTCTGCCCATCACAGTCCCTACCACCTTATCTAAAATGTCATCACAGGGCCATTGTTGCCCCACTAACTGCCAAGTCCAGCAGCCTCTTCTCGGTTCTCACTCTCTGAGACACAAAACACTGCTAACCATGTTCCTCATCCTTCTTAGGGTTTTCTCATGTTTCTATCTCACAATTCCCTACCAGGGAGGCAGTGTAAGACTGGAGAAAGCATATGATATTTGTAGTCAAACAGAACCAAGCCTTAATCCCAGCTCTGTCTCTTAGCAGGAATAATCTGCAAGTAGTTTGCATCTGTGCTTGAATGATGCTGGCAGGAATTGGAAACTACGAAGGAGCTTCTCCTCTACTTCCCCACTTCGGTTTCCTTGAGTACCTTTCACGAGCAGAACCTAAAGGGAAGCCAGTAGTTTCTAGCAAGGGAGTCTGAGAAACATATATTGCTGACTCCAGCCCTAGCATCCCAGAGCAGGATAGGATTTGGTCTTGAAACTGAGCAACAATAGATTGGTAATGGGCACAGGTATCTATCTACCCATTGCAAATACTCATTGTAAATAACAGTAACACAGCTGAGCGAAAACATCTGAGCCCCTTGTTAACTCCAATCTGAGACAATAAACATTCCCTCTGAGTACAACTCAGTATTTGCCACAACTGTACAATATTCTTTTACCTTTAAGTATTTCTCTCCACTCCTCAAACCTGTTTGGCCAGTTAACAGGGGCTTTCTACTTCACATCTGCATGAGTTCAACACATAAACTGAGGTTTCCTGGGTGTCCCCCTTATGCTTTTTTCAGAATCATTTAAATCATTCGCTGAATTCTGTTTCTGGAAGTTCTACCCTTCAGAACTCTACAGGGCTCTCGCTTTCCCTCTCACCCCTACGTGCCTGGTACTTTGAATTCAGAAGTTTGGCACTTAGCAGGCACCCAGTAGGAACTGTAGTAGAAGAAGAATCAGTTCTGCCCCAGCTGTTACAGGAGAGACTACTCATGATGTTCCTCCCTCCTCACATGACAAAATGATGGTCTGACCCACTTTAAACCACCAGCTGGCAAGCCTGCAGGAGACTAGCCTCCTAAGGGTTAATCCACTTGAACATGAATCTGCTTCTTTTCATTGTGCCTTTTATTGCTCTGGGTTATTGTAAAGGTGCAGAGATTAATTAGCAGATTTAAAACCTTGAAAGCTTCATTACATAATTTTAGTCATCAGCAAACCTTGGGAAAACTTAAAAAATGAAGGCACTAAATCATTTTAATTGGAAATTTAACTGGGTATCTTTATAGAATATTTTATTGCTTGTCTTCTGAACAGACAGCTGCCTTAATGTGTCCTTAGACACTGGAGTTCTTAGCTAGGATGCTCCTCAGGAGATCTTCTTCGTCTTGGTGTGAGGAGGTGGGATCTGCCTGTAGCAACAGTATCATTAAATACAGGTAGGCCCTGCTTTAAGAAATCTTAGCATCTGAAAGCCAGAGAATGTGAATGCACAACTTATCTCATATTATAAGAAGAATCTACTTTTTAATTTAAAAAAATGAGATTCTTAAAATAGTGCACTTTTTTTTTTTTTTTTTTTTTTTTGTTTCCACAGAATAATTTCATTGGTAAGGATTTTTTTTTTTTTTTTTTTTTTTTTTCCCTCAGTTATCCTGGAGACATGCTTACTGGGCTCCAGGAAATCCTGCCACACCTGGAAACAGAGCTTTAGACTGTGAGCAGTGCAACAAATGTATCTGGAGACTGAATTTTCTCTCAGCTGCATGGGCACACTGCTCTCTGGTCCACACCAGGCTGACCTCCTCTCCATCTTGCTATGTATTTTTATCAAGCGTGAGACAGGAAAAGGATAACCCTTGAGGTCCCATTACTTGTTCAAAAAGAGATGATGCGGGTCCCTTGACCAAGAATAAAAGTGGAAGTGGGAAGAGAAGTAAAATATTTTATGAACAAAATTTAAAAGGTAAACCATGACCTTAACACAGACTCAAAGATTGTTTTTCATTTGGTGTTTATATTTTCCCCAAAGTGCACTGGATCAAGGTTACCAATTCTATTGAATCCTCCTTGAAGAGTGAGAGAAAGACCTCTGGGAGCTAGGTTTGGCCTCTTAGAGGTAGTGAGAGACATCACTCACTCCACCAACACCACCATAGATTCATGATGTTTCATCTAAGTTGCTAACAATTACAGGGGTGGGGCAGACAATGTAGAGACAATGCAGTCTCTACATTGTCCTGTACAGACTGCACTGAACCCCTCAGTCTGCATATGGTTCTTTCTCCTGTCTGTCACCAAGGTCTCTTGTCTAAACTTTCTGGAGAGGCCATGGGGGGCAGAGCACAGAACAAAAGACCAAGCGCTATCTTTAGCTTGTGTCTATCGCTCCCCATTTCTCAGCAATTCTGGGCTTGTTTTTTTTTTTTCTTCCCATTTTAATCTCTGAGCCTGTGTGTGGGTGCACGTGCTTTTGAGCTTCTGTTTGTCTCTATTAATATGTGGTTTAATCATATGGAATGATTCATGTTACTTTCTTTTTTTATAATAGGCACTCAGAGTCAAATATAGACCTTGGAGTTGCACTTCACTGTTTGTTGTATTTTATGTATGAACAGTTTTGTTCCTAAGAAATCCTTTGAAATGTATCCTTTGAAAGAAAAAAGGCATATTACCTTCCTTAAAAACTATGGTTGTGATAACACTGACCGTAATTTCCAAGTGAAGATATTTCTTTATTTGTATGATTGTTTTTATCATGTCTTTAAAATAAATTATCAATGTCAATTATAAAAAAATCTATCTCCTTTGGAAGTCTGGAAGATTCATACAAATATTTAAGATACTAATGTCCAGAGAAAACCAATAATCACTGCTTATGAGTTTCTATATTTCTAGCCAATCTTCTTCTTCACCTTCCCAACAACATCACTGCCACTTCTTTTCTCCTTGGGATTGTGCGTGGATCTAGGAGTGAGTGTGGGCTTGTATCTAATTTTGATGTTTGTTATTAATCTGCACCAGCATCCACTGAAATATCCTTGCTCCTATCTGGTCTTCATAAGCCAGTTTTCAGTGACACCGGCAATTGCCATCTTCTCTTGAATTCCAACACTAAAGCAGCTTCCATTCTGACACAATCCGTGTCACATATACACATGGGAAATATCTTCCTCTCCCCATGGCATCTAGGGGTTAGATAGGAGTGTCCATTCTAACGCTTCTCAGGCTTATGGTCATGCTGGTCATGCAATGCAAATATTTCTTCCATTCCAGCCCCTGGAACAGCATCAATGTCTTATTTCAACCATCACTCTTCAATATCTTTGCCATCAAATGACACTGAGTTCTTCTTACAGATTATCTTTTTTTATGTAGATGAGGCCAGTCTTATCACATCTCTTCAGAATTAAGTGATTTTACTTTATTATGAAAAATTTCAAACATATATAAAAGTTGAAAGAGTTGTATAATGAACATGCATATACCTGCTACACAGACACTAGATTGTTAGCATTCTGCCATATATGTTTTATCTCATGTTTATTAATATATTTATTTGTCTATCCATCTATCAATCTTTTTTGCATGCGTTTAAAGTGAGTCAGTCCTCTTTTACAATGTTTCAAGGTTGGTCTATAGAAAAAAATACATAAGAAATGATGGTGTGTGACTTCTAAGGTTAGATCATGACAGGCACCAAACTTTTTGCTTTGTAATTTTCCTTGGAGTGTTCCCTCTAGGGGAAGCCAGCTATCATGTCATGAGGAACACTGCAGAAAGACCCACACCATAAGGAATGGAGGACTCTTGCCAACAGCAATGTGAGTGGCTTGGAAGAGGATTCACCAATGTCAGTCAAACCTTCAGGTGCTATAGTTTCTCCTATTATCTTGATTTGCAACTTCCTGAGGGAACCTGAACCAAAACCACCCAACTAAGTTGCTCTCAAATTCTTCACCTATTATAACTACAATATAATAAATATTTGTCATTTTAAGGGCATCATATTTTGGGGTAATTTTTTACATAGCAATAGATAGCTAATATAAAACTTTATCCTTGAAGACTTCAGCATGCATAGAACTAAACTAGAAAATTAAGTAGAGTTCAATCGTTATTTTCTGTTTTTCTGAGGCTAAGCTTACATACAGTAAAATGCACAAATTTTAAGCCATTCATTGAATTCTGACTAAAACATATACCAAATAACCTAAATCCCTATTATCTAACTAAAAAGTTCCCTCCAAGGTCTTCCTAGTCACTATCTGCCCCATCCCAGACACACTTTTATTCTGATTTTTTCATCACAGATTAATTTTTCTTGGCCAAGAAATTAATACAAATTGAACCATACAGCATACACTTTTTTTTTTAAGGCTTATTTCACCCAGTATATTGTTTATGAGATTCATTCACTAGTTATGTTTATTAGGTTTATTCCTTTTTGTTGCTGAGCAGTTTCCCTCTACATAACTATACCATGGTTTTTTAAAAATCTACTAACCTATTGATAGATATTTGGGTTGTTTTCAGCTATGATGAAGAAACTGTCATAAACACTCTTGTGCAAGCCTTTTTGCAGAAATATGTTCTCATCCGTCTGGATTAAAGATGTAGGCGTGGAACCGCTGAGTCATATGGCACTTACAGGTTTCAAATTAGAAGAAACTACTAGTCTGTTGCCAAAGTGGCTGTATCACTTTATAGAGTTCTGGTTGTCACACATTCCTATCAATACTTTTAATTTTAGCCTTTATGATGAGTATCTCTTTATCTCATTGTAGTGTTCTTCTTTAGTTTCCTAGATCAAACTTATTCAGAGGTATTATTTTCCCTTTTGACTACAGGATAATGTTTCATTTCTCTGATTCACACTGTTTTCTTTTTTTTCTTTAAATATTCACAGGTGCCAGGTGAGGGCACCTGGGTGGCTCAATGGGTTAATCCACTGCCTTCGGCTCAGGTCGTGATCCCAGTGTCCTGGGATCGAGTCCCGTATCGGGCTCTCTGCTTCGGCGGGGAGCCTACTTCCCCCTCTGCCTGCCTCTCTGCCTACTAGTGCTCTCTGTCAAATAAATAAATAAATAAATAAATATCCACATGTGAGCTTTTATGTGTTTTGACTAATTTTTAAACTTCCATATGCCCATCTTGAATTCAGAACCAATCTAATCAGTTCTTACTTTTGTTTACTTTAAGCCGGGGAGATTTTTTGTTTTTTGTTTTGTTTTGTTTTGTTTTGTTTCCTTAAACATGATCTTAAACAAAATCCTAGGAAGTGAGTATGTATTTACATAAATAAGTCCATCTAAATCACCTCCTTTTCTTTGGATAGAAAACCAAATTGCTGAGTCATCCAGGTGAACACAAGACATCTTTAACCATACATATGGAGGCATGTAGAGCCGAGGTAGGTCGGCACAGCCTTTAGCTCAAATCCACTGTTTGGAAGAAACATATTTGGCAACTCATACCTGATAGAGGGATTATTTCTTTACTCTTCTGTCTATCTTTTGCTCTTATTTAAGTGAGTTTTGGAAATCTACAGTCCAGTATGTTCAACCAGCACAGCCTACTCTTTCTGTTCTTTCCTGCAGCACTTCACCTGTTGAGACCTTAATCAAGTGACAATTGTCTATACTATCTTTCCTCCTTTTGCATTATTTTCTGTGAGTATTTCCTCCTCCATATATCTCAAGTTTGGTGCATATTTTGCTCAGCTTTCAATATTATCTTTTTTCCTGAGTCTTCCCAGGTAGGGTGATAAGAAACTGAGGGAGATCTTCAAGGGGCACTTCCCATGTTTTAAACTCCTCTTTAGCACCACTACATTATAGGGACCTTGGTGGTAAGGGTTATTTCTTATTCCTCTTTTATTACTCAGATTTCCTATCACATAGGAGGTTATCAAAAGTATGTTATATTTGGTTGGACTCACCTGAACGACATGATCAAGTTCTTATGGGCAATGAAATATTTTTTGAAAGCCATATGGTAACAGATTCTTTATACATTACTTTCCCCAGGCTGACTAGCTTTCCTTTTGTGACAAGTATGGAGCTAGAGGGAAGCCGCAGCCTTTCTGATCTTAGCTTTCTGCATCTTGGTGGCCCAGTTTCCTGCAAGCCGTGCTATGTAATGTCATTCAAAACACTGAACTTGATTACTATACAGAAACTACAGAACTACAGTTCATAGAAAGAATGTGGTCAGAGGGTGGGATTGGGATTATGTGAGAGTAGAGGAGTGCTGGAGAACAGGAGACTCAGAGGTCAGATAGTTCTAATCCGGTAAGAGGAACCAGATTCTGCATAGAAGAATTTGATCTCAGTGCAGGCAACAACTGATGGTGCCCCCATGGTTTTTAACCATAATAGGTAATTGGTTTTATCTGAAGAATTTTGAACAAAATCCTGATGCCTGGAACCAGAGTTATAAGAGTCTATACTGCATCTTTGTATGAATAGAAAAAGGTATCACTTCTAAGAAGATGCATCCCTGGGCCCTATGGCTTGCTCATCGGCAGACCTTGGTGTGAATTAGGAAAAAAAAGGTGGGGGGATCCCTTCCTCAGCAAATTTAGCCTACTCCAGAAGTTGAGGTTGAACTTCAGACTCCACTTGCCTTCACACCTTAGCAACTTGTTCAGTGAGTAGCCTATACAACTGTCTGTGGAGGCCCTGTGAGGTCCCTTTTCAGACCAGATGCAGTTGCATCTCTGGAAGTGAATCTGGGAAATTATATATATATATATGATTTCCATATATTTAAAATATATATATTTTAAAAATCTCACCAAGTGATGCTAAAGTAAACAAAGGTCAAAAGCACTGAAATAGACCTGATAAAGGAGACTGCCCAGTACTTTATTCATTCTTCAATTATCCATTTTGCAGTTATTTACTGAGGATTTAACCTATATGCTTTTGAGAACCATGTGAAATTGATGCACTTTTCTGCAGCTGTGGGGCTTCCTTTGAAGTTTTATGTACAGAAAAGCATTTCTACTCATTTTATAGGCACAAGTTGCCTTACCTCCTCTTAGAAATAAAGTAACTTCTAACACACTGGATACTGTAACGTGGTTCTCTAGTGAACATGACCCACCTTCTAGCTCTGCAGTGTTTCCTTTCAAGGTCACCTTGAAGTGGGAGCTATAAAGGGACTGACATAATGAGGAACATATGTCCAGAGAAAGCATGTTATCCTCCGCCCCTGTCCGGCTTTAAGAATTTAGTGCTGAAATTGCCTGACTATCAGCAAAAGGATTAAACTTTACAGTGACAGAGAGAGAGAGAGAATTTATTTTAGCCTGAGTTCTTTAGAGATCATTCCAGAATGGGTGTTAGCATACTAAGGAGTGGCTGCTTTATTCCAGTCTCTTACAGAAAAGAGCCCCTATCAACACCTCAATAGACAACCTGCCTTGTAATGAGACTAACACATTAAAGACTAAAAAGTAAAGAAAAAGAAAAAAAAAAGAAAAAGGCTCACAAGGAATTATTTTATGATGAAGTAAAAGTACTATTATTTCATAAAAATCAGCTGTACTTCCAAACTATTGGATAGAGCCATTGTCTACACTTTGGTATATGTTTTTACTGAATTGGTATATTAGATAGCATGTGCATTTTTTTTCTCTTTTTACTTAAACTGTATTATGAGTGTTCTCTTCCCTTGTGTGGACTTTAAGAACTAATTATCTTTTGTTAAATGATGCAACAATGTTAAGGTTCTTAATATACATATTGCCAAGTTATTACCCCCAACTTAAAAATATTACCTCCATCAGCAAGGTAAGAATGTCTTGTACTACTATCTTCACCACCCTGAGATTTTTCTTTTAAGCTTTATGAAGTTTGAGGTGATAATGTATTTTTGATTCATAATTTTGATTTTGTATTACTGGTATAATAAATACTTTTCATTTATTTATTGTTTTGGGGTTCTTCTATGCACTGTTGAAAATATACATTCCCTACATTTTAGTATTTAGTTTTTGATAATTATTGATTTATAATTTATAATTTATTATAGGAATTTTTTTTTCATATAGTGTAATTTTTTCCAGTTTTTCCTTTAGTCTTATTTATGTATTCTTCCAAGTGGAGGAACTATTTTTTAATGTTTTAAAATCTATTAACATTTTTGGGGCGCCTGGGTGGATCAGTGGGTTAAGCCTCTGCCTTCAGCTCGGATCATGATCCCAGGGTCCTGGGATCAAGCCCCGCATGGGGCTCTCTGCTCAGCAGGGAGCCTGCTTCTCTCTCTCTCTCTGCCTGCCTCTCTGTCTACTTGTGATCTCTCTTGGTCAAACAAATAAATAAATCTTTAAAAAAAAATCTATTAACATTTTCCATTATTATTTGCATGTTTTGAGTTTACAATTAGAGTTTTATTCATCACTATAATACCTAGCATTCATTGGAATTTTCTACCAGATTGTTTTACTTTTTAATTTAGTTATATAATTCATTCTGGAATATATTTTGATTAGTGGTATGAAGTAGAGCAATAATAATAATTTTATTATTGTTAACTGTTCATTTCAGTGACATTTTTTTTTTTTTTTTTTTTTTATAGAGATCACAAGTAGGCAGAGAGGCAGCCAGAGAGAGAGAGAGGAGGAAGCAGGCTCCCTGCTGAGCAGAGAGCCCGATGCGGGACTCGATCCCAGGACCCTGAGATCATGACCTGAGCCGAAGGCAGCGGCCTAACCCACTGAGCCACCCAGGCGCCCCTCAGTGACATCTATTAAGTAATCCATCCTTTATAGTTTCCTTGTCCTCTGTTAAATTATCACCTTACTAAGGGCTCTTTCTGGGTTTTCTGTTCTATTTCATTGATCTTTCTCTTTTTTAAAGATTTTATTTATTTATTTGAGAGAGAGTGCATAAGCAGGAGGAAAGGCAGAGAGAGAGAGGGATAAGCAGACTCCCCGCTGAGAAAGGCTTGAGCCCAGGATTCTGGGATCATAACCTGAATGGAAGGCAGACACTTACTTAATGGACTGAGTCACCCAGGTGCCCCATTCACTGATTTTTCTATTGTTATGCTGGATTTTATTTATTTATTTTTTGGGGCGGGGATAAACTCTCTTATTCTTTTTCTTTTTAATATTTCTTTGCATACTATTTATTTTTTCCAGTATATTTTAGGATAATTTTGTTAAATCTTCCTCCAGCACCACCCTATAATCTTAGTGGCATTGTGACTGAATGAGAATTTATGTTCCTTTAATGTTAATTCTCAGTGTTTTAGAACATTAAAAAATACAAAGTTTCAAACTGATTTCATGACAGTAACATGAATATGAGTAGCAAGAGGTTATAGCTCAATTACACATCTAAATGGAGCTCTGAAAACTGGAGTTGGAACCAAATTCCTTGCTGTTGGTATTAGAAATAATGGGCAGACCCAGCAATCTGGAGGACTATGCCTTTAACCTTGCAGTTTGGCTAATTCTGGGTAATAAATGTCACTTTTGTTTCATTCTTGACTGTATTACAAAGTTTGTTAGTGTTTTATGGCTAAACATAATCCTTATGGTATGAGATAAACACAGTCTTTGTCATGTTCTATTATTTTATTTCCAGTTTATTTAAAAATCAGGAAAGGCTGTTAAATGCTATCAAATGCCTTCTTATTATTTGTGCCCATTCAACAGTAACAGTTAATTATTTATGACTTTCCAGGCTTTGTGCTAGGTACTTTACATACATTATCTCATTTAATCCTCAGGATAGGCACAGAATGATTAGGCAATTTGCCTAAGGTCAAAAAGTCAGTAATTGGTGGAGCTGGTGTTACAAGTACCATCTGTCTAAGTCTAGATCTGGAAGTCTGAATCACGCTATGTGAATTATACCAAACTACTTCCTTGTGCTAAAATATCCTTTTAAAAAAATCAATTCTACTTCATATTGTATATTTTTCTATTAATATTCTAGATTTGATTTACCGGTGTATTAAACAGAAATCCCACATTGAGATGTGAGATTTGTATACAGTTTTTTTCCATTGTGCTTCATAGCATGTTTATTAAGCTAGCTTGAGTAAATAAATTGAAAGGCCTTATTTCTTTTTGTGTTCTGGATAAATTCATGTGTTATAAGAATTCTTTGCTCCATGACTATTTAAGAGCAATTGTCCCTTCAGCCCTTTCTAGGAGTGGATTTTCTTTTATACATTGTTAAATAAGAACTTTTTAATTATCTTTCCAGGTAGTTGGTTCATTCAGGATATCTACCTCTTAAAGTCTATTTTAATACTGTATATGTGTGTGTGTGTGTGTGTGTGTGTGTGTGTAAGCAGACATATATGTATGTATTGTATACATGTATATATATGGAAATACAATATTTTTGTCATTATTTCCAAATTTATTTTTGTTGAACTGTATGTGGTATGTCTTTATTGTTTTCATCTCTCTTCCGTCATCATTTTTTTTTATTATGGTAAAAAATATATACAGTTAAAAATATATATATACAGCTAGGTTTACCATCTTAACCATTTTCAAGTGTTCAGTTTAGCAGTGTCAAATATGTTCACATTATTGTACAACAGATCTCTAGAACTTTTTCATCTTGCAACCTTTAAATTCTGCATGAAATGAGTGCTAAGTTCCCCTCCCCCTACTTCTTAGAAACCATTCTTCTACTTTCTATTTCTACGATTTTGACTACTCTAAATACTTCATATGAATGGAATAATACGTATTTGTCCTTTTATTACTGGCTTATTTCACTTAGCATAGTGTCCTTGAGATTCAACATTTCGGATTTTCTTCATTTTTAAAACAGCATAATATTCCATTGTATGTATATGCCACATTTTCTATATCCATTCATCTGCCAATGGATATTTAACTTGCTTTCACCTCTTGGGAACTGTGAATAATGCAATGAAGATGAGTATGTAAATATCTCTTCAAGATTCTGCTTTGAATCATCTTGAATAAATACCAGCAGTGAATTGCAGGATCATATGCTAATTCAATTTTTAATTTCTTAAGGAACTACCATATTGTTTACCATAATTAATGCACCATTCAACATTCCCACTAACAGTGCACATGAGTTACAACTCCTCTGTATTCTTGTCAAGACTTGTCATTTTCAATTTTTTTGATAGTGATCTCATATGGTTTCTAATTATATTCCTCTAATCATTAGTGATGTTGAACATTTTTCATATATTTATTGGCTATTTATATACATTCTTTGGAAAAATGTCTAGTCAAGCCCTTTCCCATTTTTAATTGGGTTGTTGTTGCTGTGGTTGAGTTGTAGAAGTTCCTTATATATTCTGCATAATAATCCCTTATAAATGAGATTTATAATTATCTTCTTCCATTCTGTTGCCTTTCACTCTGTCAACTACTTCCTTTGACGTGCAGAAGTTTTAAAGTATGATATAGTCTCATTTATTTATTTTTCATTTTGTTGTTTCTACTTTTGGCATCATATCCTAGAAATCACTGCCAAACTCAGTACCATGAGGCTTTTCTCCTATGTCTTCATTTAGGAGGTTTTATAGTTTTAGGTCTTACTTTTAAGTCTTTAATCCATTTTGAGTTAATTTTTGTATATAGTGTAATATAAGGGTCCAACTTCATTCTCTGGCATGCGGATATCTAGTTTTCCCAACACCAGTTCCTTTCATCATTGCTTCCAGTAGCACCCAATCAGGTGATGGTTCTCTGAGATCCTCTGTTCAAGTGTTGTGGCTGGAAGTGCATCCAACAGAAGGAAATAAGAGAAGGAAATACTATGCATGGGAATCACCATCTTTTCTTTTTGTTGTGTGTTGTCTGGCAATGAGAGACACTATTATGAGAATTTATAGTGAATCCAATAAGGTAGTCTATATGGATATTGATAATATATCATTTATTTACTTACACATCCCCTTAAAGTTAAGTGTGGCTATATAGGTGGCTTTGGCCAATGACCTGTGATCAGAATTTATAGTGATATTTGTCTGTTTTAGGTGGATGTTTTAAAAGCCTATGCATGATTTTCCACTTATTATTGCCCTTATGAGAGATTGTGGAAGCCCATGTTAAGATGTAACCTCTGTCTTCCAGGTTCCTGAGTGATAACAATGAGCAGATGTCCTCTGCATGCTTATGCTGGAGATGTGGAGTTAATAATAAATATTTACTTTGTCAAGTGATTGATATTTTGGAGTTGACTACTACTGCAGCTTATCTTAGCCTATCCTGATATATCACCTTTAGTCATTTGAGAATTTAAACTTCAGTACATCTCACGAATCTCCTGAGCTTCCTGGATCTAAGTAGATGCTTTGCAATTCTTTGTACTCTTTCTGGTTTTGTTTTGTTTTGTTTTAAATATTTTATTTTTTTATTTGAGAGAGAGAGTGAGAAAGAAGGCATGAGAGGGGAGAGGGTCAGAGGGAGAAGCAGACTTCCTGCTAAGCAGGGAGCCTGATTTGGGACTTGATCCCAGAACTCCAGGATCATGACCTGAGTTGAGGTCAGTTGCTTAAACAACTGAGCCACCCAGGTGCAGCCCCCCAACTTTCTTTTTTTTTTAATGTATTATATTCTTAGCTTGATTATAAGACATATCAAGTCTTATTTTACGTAATAGTGTAGTGATTGAAAGTGTAGGTTCCAAAGCCAATCTGCCTGATTTCACATAGCAGATCTGCTACTCAACAGCTGGGCAAGTTACAGAGTCGTCTATTGGTCCATTTTCTCATCTGTGAAATGAAGAGAACAATTTTACTTACCTCATGGGGTTGTTTTGAGGATTAAATGAGTTATTATATATAAAATACTCAGAGTAGTGGGTCCTATAAAGAAAGAATTTACCAAATGTTTGCTATCACATATTTTTACCTACCCACTGTCCTTAATGGAATTTCTTATATGTATCTGGTCTTATTTTTTTGATTTAGCAAATGTGCTCTGCCTCTCACTTAAGGTTTGTTTGTGGATGAATTATTATTTTAAATCAAGCTTTGAAAGTTTCCAATAACCCTGTTGAATTAATCCTTAATGCTTAGGCAGGATCTTATGGAAGTTGTATGGAGGCAACAGGAAAAAAAGAGAGTGAGCAGAACCTGTATTGAAACTCTTGGATTATTCCTCCATTGGCCTCTTACTTGATGTCTGAGCTTCAACCTATGCAGATCTGCCTGAACAGCAGCCATAGCCCAGATCTCAAAATTTTCCCTATTTAATTGCTTCTACTCTTAACTTTGTACCCATAAATCTTGACCTGAATATTCTGCTTCAAAGTCAACATTTTTATTTGGATAACTTATGTCAAAGGCATCTCAACTTAATGTATTGAGGTTGTCCTGAAGATCTGTCAAACTCATTTTCCCCATCTTACTCAAATGGCACCAACATTCATCCAAATTCACGTAGTAGGAGCGATGAGTCATCTTCATTCCCTCCCTTTCTTTTATACTCCATATCCTCAATTCATTGGGGTCAAATTAACCTCCAAAAAACTTCTTGAATCTACTTTTCTTTATCTCTACTTATAACAAGTGGTCATTACCTCTCTTGGGCATTGCTATAGCCTCCCACTTTGCCTACCTGCCTCTACTCATAAATCCTTCTATACTGTTCTTCATCTGTAGTGGAATGATTGTACTGATATACTGTTTCAATGAGAGCATCACATCACTTCTTGCAATTTCCAAAGGCTTCCCTTTGCTCTCCAGGTAAAGAATAAAGTCCTGAATATCGTCCTCAAGGCACTATAGTCTTGTCCCTGCTTGACTCCAGGACCTTCTCTTGTGCCTATCTCCCTAATTCCCAGCATTTTTTAGTTCCTGACCTTGTTTTTCTCTAATTCACTTTTAACTTTTGCAAAAGAATATTCAGTGCTATTCAACTAATGAAATCTTCTCATCTTTGGGGTCTCTAGCTGAAACACCCTTTCCTCAAACAACACTCCCTGACTTCTCTAGTTTTAATCCATGAATTTCAGTCTTAGATATTTACTTTCTGATTACGTATTTGATCCTTTAAGGTAGCCTGCAATGTTTGATCCAAAACCAAGAAAAATTCTGTATTTTGTTATTGCATGGAAACGAGATGATGTACAAAGAAGTTATTCACTGTACTGCCCACACCTTAGCTGAGTATCTCTGAATTCCATTCTAACCGTCCCCCTTCCTTTTCTTCCTTCCCATCAAAACACCATCTGTTATATACCCAGCCTGCTCTGTGCTTCTGTCCCCAGGGACATAAGACAGTAGAAACTCCTTGGTTTTGTTGTAGGAGGGGTTTCTGATTCTTCCAGATTTTTCAGAGGAAATAATTTATAAGAGAAACTATTTTTCTTCCTAATGTTGGCCACTATTTATACCATGAACTTGTCTCTATGCTCTTTTTCCATATTAATAATATATTCTCTTACAAATACACAAATGACTGAGTTGGGGAGCAGTGAAGATGGGAATGTAAAAGAAAGGAAGGAATCAAGTGAGAAAGAAAGAACGTCCCATCCTTCTAAATACACTTACTATAGCCATTAATTTGTTTATCTGAAAATAGACTGCCTTTCCCACTACACTAGAGGACAAGGATCCTCTCTATTTTTCTCACCATTGTGTATCTAGTATATAACACAGTGCCTGGTAATACTTTTTCGAGTCATTATGGAATGACTTCTCTGCATCCCTGTTGACTATGATCCAAATTGAACATCTTACAGTTTGCTCTTTTTAAAAAAAACATTTTTCCTAAAAGTATGTAATTAAAAGTAGTGCATATATTATTATCTAAATTAATTTCAGTTTGTGATTTATACTGTCAGGGGACACTGAGAACAGTATTATTTATTTTTATTAATTCATACTTTAAGGCTTATATATTTATAATTAGTGGAACAAAAGTTTTACTTTCACAATAGTATGTGTTTCTCTGATATGTTTACTTATATACTGACAAATTACATCATTTTTTATTATGATTACTAGACACTCATGTTTGAGAGTGCATTTTGTGCTGTGATTCTGGGACTAACAAATTAGGAAACAAAATGTGTAGCTTCATCCTTCCTGACATCTACTTTATGGTGACTGACAGTTTAATAGGAAATTCTGGCAGGGCTTGCCCTGGATCACAGGACACATGTCACCTGCTTGGCTCAAACATCTAATACACTACTACAAAATGTAGGTATTTACTTGATTTCACATCAATGGGCAAAACTCCGAAATTCTGTGTCCCCCCCACCCTTTTTCGATTTTAATTTGGTACCTTCTATTGTTACACAATGGCAAAATGTATCCATGCATAGCTGCAAGTTTTTCAATCTCTCCCTAGATCCACTCGATTTGAGAAAAATGTAATTGGGTATGAGTTTACAATTGTGTTTTTGCTTTAGAATCTTTTGTTTTCTATATTTGACTTAATTAAGATCTTACTAGAAAAAAGCAAAAAAATAGGAAGAATAAAGGAAAAAAATAAAAAGCAATATTAATAATACACATTGTCTTGGTTAGGCGAGGCTGATATCAGGAGATTTGCTTAATTCCAATTTTCTCATTTATTTTTTTGTATATTTGATAATGATAAAAACACCTGATTATCAATATCAACACAATCAGTAAAATACTTTTGTGCTATGACTTACTATCTTTTTTCTGTAAGAAAAGGTAAAAATTATGCTGTCATTCTAATCTCAGTGTTTGCACTGGGACATTGTCTTTTAGTTAAATAGAGAAAAATATCTTTTTTATATTGAGCAACATTAAAATTAGATTTTGTTGAAACCTTTGAGTGAATACAACTGCAGTTTAGAATTTTATGTTATTAATTTTTCTTTCAACTATTCTCATCCATTTAATAAAAATGGTCAGTTATAGGAACCATACTTAAACTAGCATTAATTTTTATGTGTTTATTAAAGCCAAATACATAAATCAGATTGTAAGAATTGCAACTCAACTTTTGATATCTTTAAGAAATGTTATTGTTTAAGGGAAGTTAAAAATCAAATAACTAAATATGTATTATTCTTTAATAGAAAGTAATTATCACCCATAGTTTTACTATCCAGAAATAACCATTGTTAACATCTTTGTGTATATTCTTCCAAAAATGCACATGCATGCTGGTCCATACATACACCCACACAACCTTACAAATAGGACTACATACGACATCACCTGCACTTACACTTAAATCTTTATGATGACATCCTTTACTTAAATTCTCTTAGCCAATGTTAATGTGTAAAGCTTCTGGTATATGGATATTTTATAATTAATTTCACTAATTCTCTATTCTTTGAAGTTTGAACATTTTTGATGTTCTATTACTGAAAATAATGGATCAAGTGATTTTGCATATGTTTCAGGTTTCTATTTTTAACCAAAGATTTGTTCCCCAACATTTAGAAAGCTCTGGGCATTTTTGATGGAGGAAGAGAGTGTTTGTCAGAGACTGAAATTCCCTAGGAAAAAAGCATCCCAAAGCAAAAGGGAATGAAGCAGAGTGGCATGGTCCAATTAAGAAAAAAATGTTTCTGATGTAAAGGAGAGGAATCAGAGTAAATTCAGTTCTTTAGATTCAAATATTTCCCCTGGTGCACACCATGGATTCTGTGTTTAATTCTAGAGAGGAGGTATTAATACAAAATACAGGTATTATTTTTACTAAAACTCATCAGGCAAAGCAACACTGTTGGATATCCAAGGGGCTGAGTATAGGTAAGTAGGGGAGAAAGACATTCTTTGAACTTTGTTCAGAGAACATCATTATTGTGGGGAGAGATACACTCCAGAGTCTACAAGGCAGCTTTGATGCTCATCACCTCAGGACATCAGCAGTGCCTGGTACATGGCAGCAAAGCCCAGAGACAGGAAGTTCATCAAAGTATCTGGAAACGTATCAAAGCTTCTCTCCACTTTCATTCTCAGAGAGTTGAGCACTTAGAAATAAACATAAATCAAGAGGATGGATCAGGAAGGGAAGAGTGTAACCTGTCCCGAGGAGAAGTGGATACAACTTCAGTACAACTTTCCCAAATTTTTAAATTTGTTGCACTTATAAAAGAGGTTTAAAATACGCCTTTATTATTTTAAAGCTAATCATAAAACTGACCATCTGGCTCTGACTATCCAGATTAGGAGAGAATATTATTTGTACCTTACATCTTCCTGTGTATCTCCCCACTCTAACTCTGATGGTTGACCACAATCATCAATTTTCTGTTAACCATTTTCACACTCCTTTTTATAGGTTTTAACACTTATGTAGGTATTCCTAAGCAATATATTATTTGACTTTGCTCTATTTTTGCTTTAAAATCTCTTCCTATATTATTCTGAGATATGCTTCTTTTGCTCAACAATGTTTAAAATTAATGCAAGAACATCTCTTTAAGGTTAAGCCAGGTTGAAGCATATGTAGCAGTCCATTCACTTTTCCACTGAACAAATATTCAAACTAATTATTCATTCTACTATTGGTGGCAGTTTTTTTTATTTCAAGTTTTTTGTTTTTATTGACATTGCTGCTATGGACATTCTTATACATGTCATTTGATAATATCTGCATGATATTTTCCTCAGGCATAGACTTCTGAGATGCAATAAGTTTTTTCTTTTATTTCTTTTTAAAGATTTATTTATTTTAGAGAAAGCACAAGAGTGAGAGAGAGAAGGAGAGACAGTGCATGAGCAGGAGGGGTTGGGGAGAGGAAGAAAGAATCTCAAGCAGACTCTGCACTGAGCATACTGCCCAAACACGGGGCTCAATCTCCCAACCCTGAGATGACAACCTGAGCTGAAACCAAGAGTTGGACACCCAACTGACCACCTCACCCAGGAAACTCAGTGTGATACTTTTTTCTAAGGAATATATATCTACGTGGAATTACTGGCTTTGATAGCATGAATATACCCAACTTCAGTATGTAATTATCAAATGTCATCTAGAATGGTTATAGTAATTTGTACATTTATTGGAAGTGTGTGGTTCTCATTTCTTCACAATTTTGCCCAACACCTGTATTATTGATTTTGTCAATATGGAGTTCATTATTTCTTAAAGATAAATTACTTAGAGATTTATTGATCTGCTCTATGTTTATTTTTTACTCCATTAATTTTTAACTATGATCTTTCTTTCCTACTGTGTTTTTTGGGATTCATTTTAAAGTAATTTTAATAATTTCATATACTAGATGCTGTTTATAAATTTTGAAACTTTTTTTGTTTAAAACATGAGGTTTAAAGGCATATACATTTCTAAAGTACTGTTTTAATTGCATGTCGTTGTTTTATATATATACATATATATGTATATCATATTATATATATTTATACCATATTTTATACACATATATGTACATGTATACACATATGTTAGATCTACTCAATTCTATTCTCTATGTCACTAACCCCTCAATATTTTTTTCTTTTCACTGGATTGCATTGTCAATATATCTTCAGACCTATTTTCTAGTTCATGAATTTTTTCTTTCTCTAATGTGTTTAATATGATTCATTTCTAGAAAGTCAGTTTTGTTATTTTTCAAAGACATGCGTTTACTTTTTGTTCTCTGTTCATAGTTTCAGGTTTTTATATTGCCTTCAAATATATTAAACATCATTATTTAAGATCACTAAAAATATTTACATCTGAAGTTTTTGTATTCCTATTTGTGTTGCTATTGTTTTCTCTGGTTCTCCCTCACTATATTTTATTTCCTTGTATGTTTCTGTAATTTCTAAATTATGACTGCTCATTTCTTTTGGAAGCTTATCTTTTGGAATTCCTTAATGCCTATTAAATTCAAGATTACCATTCACTTCTAACCATCTCCTATAGTATTACCAATTTTGCTTGAACTAACACATTTATTTGAGGATTTTCAGACTATTTAAGTTAAGATCAAAAACCTACATGGTATTGGGATGCCTGGGTGGCTCAGTTGGTTAAGCAGCTGCCTTTGGCTCAGGTCATGATCCCAGTGTTCTGGGATCGAGTCCCACATTGGGCTCCTTGCTCGGCAGGGAGCCTGCTTCTCCCTCTGCCTGCCATTCTGTCTGCCTGTGCTCGCTCTCTCTCCCTCTCTCTCTCTCTGATACATAAAACAAACAAACAAACAAACAAACAAAAAAACCTACATGGTACAGACTTGCATTCAGGAATTCTTAGAAGAGATTATTGGCTTTTATTCTACTAAGTGCCAAGTGTGAAAGAAGCAATTTTCTTTGTTGTACTCTTCTTTTTTTTTTTTTTCCTTACAGTGCAATTACTTTCTTCAAGAGTGTCTTATTATATTTCCCTTTGTGGTAAAGCCCTTTTTTGTTTGTTTGTTTGTTTGTTTTTTGTTTTCCCTCAATGCCCAATGCAATAGTCAAAGCAAAACTCAACATTTCTAGAGTACAGAATAATTCCTCATAGTGAAAACTAGTTTTAAGGCTAGTTTATCTAAAGTTCATATTTTTAATTTTTTTTTCAGGTCTGTGGGTTCCTTTTTTTTTTTTTTTAAAGATTTTTCTTATTTACTTGACAGACAGAGATCACAAGTAGGCAGAGAGGCAGGTAGAGAGAGAGGGGAAAGCAGGCTCCCCGCAGAACAGCGAGCCTGACGTGGGGCTCAAACCCAGGACCCTAGGATCATGACCCGAGCCAAAGGCAGAGGTTTAACCCATTGAGCTACCAAGGTGCCCTTGTGGGTTTCTTACCTTTATAGTGGCTTGGCAATGCATTAAAAACTGTAATTTTTACAATAATTCACTCAGTATTACTGTGTTACAGTATTACTGTGTTAACAATATTTTCACAGATAGTGGATTAAAACAACACACATTTATTATCTCACAATTACTGTAGGTCATGAAAAAGTTGGCTTAGCTTTGTCCCCTACAATGCTGCAAACAAGATGTCAACTAGGGACAGTTCTCATCTGAAGGCTTAACCAGGGAAAGATCTACTTCTAAGCCCCTGCAGCCATTAGCAAGATTCAGGTCCTTGAGTGATACAGAACTGAGGGTTTCAGTTTCTTATCGGTTGTCCCTTGGAAGCTGACCTCACTTCCTAGCTGGTTTTGGCCTGGGAGACTGCCCTCAATTCCTTGCCTCATGAATCTCCCCTGCCTAACCACTTACTTCATTCAAACCATCAAAGGAAAGAGACTCTTAGCAAAATGAAAGTTATAGTCTTGTATAACATAAGCACAGAAGTGACTTGCCATATTCTATGGGATAAGAAGCAAACCACAGACCCTGTCCACACAGGGTGTAAGTGTAAGGAAGCAGGGACTACCAGTGTATATTTTAAATTGTTTCAATCAGGGAAGTTGTTCAGAACAATACAGTGTTCTAGAAAGGAAGTTGGTATGAGATGCACTTGAAGAATCTGCAAAGTAACTGAGGGAGTGTGGTGAGACTTGAAGAAAGCTAAAAAGGTGGAATAAAGTGAGGGAAGCAACCCTATTTAAAACCTCCAGTTTGATTTGGCCTTGAGCAGTGTGAATGTCAAGTGAAAATGCAGGTACACATTCATTGTTCAAATCGTGGTCTCTCTTTTTTTTTTTTTAATATAATTTTTTATTTTTTATAAACATATATTTTTATCCCCAGGGGTACAGGTCTGTGAATCACCAGGTCCACACACTTAACAGCACTCACCAAAACACATACCCTCCCCAATGTCCATAATACCACCCCCTTCTCCCAACCCCCCTCCCCCCAACAACCCTCACAAATCGTGGTCTCTCTTTACGGAGTTCCTGTGCCAACTTCCTTCTTTTCCTTCTTGAACATAATCCATTGTCACCATGATGTAAGTCATGGTTTTTACAAGATTTTCAAAGGGTCAGTTTCCTACGTGCATGCAGAGAAAACACTGCAAAGCCTCAGCTGCTCATTTCTCCTCTGTCACTTTCACTCATGGGCAAAGTTCTTTATAACTCATTAGCCCCTTGCCAGCAGTGGAAACTGCATTTATACTGATAATTCAGGCAAAAACAGGAGCATGACCAACCCAATTCCATTTGCCTCAACTGTGTATGGTTTTAGCCAAGTAACTTACATTGGTCAAAATAACCAAAAATCACTATTTCTCCTTGTGTAGATTTACAGAGCTTGAAAATAAAACCACCAAACCCAATAATTCCTGTGTTAATGGTTCTACTCCTAGAGGCAAACTTTAGACCTAGATTTTCCCAGTGAGACATCCTTGGCAAAATAATAAAAACAGTAACATTTACCTTGTTTTCTATCTCTCTTTGCAACATCCCTGTATGCCATTTCCTTTGCCTCTGAGTCACTCATGCATTTTTTTTTTTTTTTCCCCAGCACTGGACCCCCTGTCTTGAGTTACTACTAGAACTTTAATTCCCACTAAGGTGTTAGCTGAAAATAAGACAAATTGTCATTCCCTTCACAGCATTTAACCAAAAGTTAAAAAAAGACTGTTTTTTTTTTTTTTTTTTTCTTTCTGTTCCTCTTTTATTTTGGTTTTTTTTTTGTTTTTTTTTTTTTAATATAATTTTTTATTTTTTATAAACATGTATTTTTATCCCCAGTGGTACAGGTCTGTGAATCACCAGGTTTACACACTTCACAGCACTCAACAAAGCACATACCCTCCCCAATGTCCATAATCCCACCCCCTTCTCCCCAACCCCCTCCCCCCAGCAACCCTCAGTTTGTTTTGTGAGATTAAGAGTCACTTATGGTTTGTCTCCCTCCCAATCCCATCTTCCTTCATTTATTCTTCTCGTACCCACTTAAGCCACCATGTTGCAACACCACTTCCTCATATCAGGGAGATCATATGATAGTTGTCTTTCTCTGCCTGACTTATTTCGCTAAGCATGATACGCTCTAGTTCCATCCATGTTGTCGCAAATGGCAAGATTTCATTTCTTTTGATGGCTGCATAGTATTCCATTGTGTATATATACCACATCTTCTTGATCCATTCATCTGTTGATGGACATCTAGGTTCTTTCCATAGTTTGGCTATTGTGGACATTGCTGCTATAAACATTCGAGTACACGTGCCCCTTTGGATCACTACGTTTGTATCTTTAGGGTAAATACCCAATAGTGCAATTGCTGGGTCATAGGGCAGTTCTATTTTCAACATTTTGAGGAACCTCCATGCTGTTTTCCAGAGAGGTTGCACCAGCTTGCATTCCCACCAACAGTGTAGGAGGGTTCCCCTTTCTCCGCATCCTCGCCAGCATCTGTCATTTCCTGACTTGTTGATTTTAGCCATTCTGACTGGTGTGAGGTGATATCGCATTGTGGTTTTGATTTGTATTTCCCTGATGCCGAGTGATATGGAGGACTTTTTCATGTGTCTGTTGGCCATCTGGATGTCTTCTTTGCAGAAATGTCTGTTCATGTCCTCTGCCCATTTCTTGATTGGATTATTTGTTCTTTGGGTGTTGAGTTTGCTAAGCTCTTTATAGATTCTGGACACTAGTCCTTTATCTGATATGTCGTTTGCAAATATCTTCTCCCATTCTGTCAGTTGTCTTTTGATTTTGTTAACTGTTTCCTTTGCTGTGCAAAAGCTTTTGATCTTGATGAAATCCCAATAGTTCATTTTTGCCCTTGCTTCCCTTGCCTTTTGCGTTGTTCCTAGGAAGATGTTGCTGCGGCTGAGGTCGAAGAGGTTCCTGCCTGTGTTCTCCTCAAGGATTTTGATGGATTCCTTTCGCACATTGAGGTCCTTCATCCATTTTGAGTCTATTTTCATGTGTGGTGTAAGGAAATGGTCCAATTTCATTTTTCTGCATGTGGCTGTCCAATTTTCCCAGCACCATTTATTGAAGAGGCTGTCTTTTTTCCATTGGATATTCTTTCCTGCTTTGTCGAAGATTAGTTGACCATAGAGTTGAGAGTCTATTTCTGGGCTCTCTATTCTGTTCCATTGATCTATGGGTCTGTTTTTGTGCCAGTACCATGCTGTCTTGATGATGACAGCTTTGTAATAGAGCTTGAAGTCTGGGACTGTGATGCCACCAACGTTGGCTTTCTTTTTCAATATCCCTTTAGCTATTCGAGGTCTTTTCTGGTTCCATATAAATTTTAGAATTATTTGTTCCATTTCTTTGAAAAAGATGGATGGTACTTTGATAGGAATTGCATTAAATGTGTAGATTGCTTTAGGTAGCATAGACATTTTCACAATATTTATTCTTCCAATCCAGGACTGTTTTTAAATAGGAGAATTTTAAGCAATATGACTTCCTTAGAAGGAAAAGAATTACTTTTCTGGGCTGCTTATACTATACCAACTTATTTTTTTTTTAATGAAACCAGTGCTAATACTAATAGCTGATGACTTGAGGGTGCTCACAATGTGCTAGTCACTGAGTCAAACTCTGTATAGCTTATTTCAATAAACAGTTCAAAATTAATGATGAAGTAAGTACTCATCCTCATTTTACAGGGTAGGTAATTTAACCTAGATAAGTAACTTGCCCAAAGTCACACAGCTAGGAAGTGGAAGAACTACATGGGAATAACTCCACAACCAGACTCTTAAATCTCGTATTCTTCTATTGATAGTAAGTGATGTTTTACTATTGGCCATATATGGTGGAAAGTATTCTCATATCAGTACTTTGAAATCTTGTTCCAGATTTTTCCCTAATTAACCATTTAAACATAGCCAAGTTGTTTATACTTTCTCAGTCCTAGTTTCCCCTTGTGCTAAAGGAGAAGAAGTGAATGAACCATGAGTTTCTTCTTTCATACATAATCCTAGCATATACTGTTTTAAATTACCTTTAGTATGGCAGATGTCAAGTCTAAAATATGGGGCTGCACTTCTAAATTCACACACAGAAATGAGAAAGTGATCATAACCTTACTGAATTGTGAGCAAGATCAAAATCTCCCATTTAGGAGAGTATTTCTTTGGTTTCTCTGAACATGCCAATTGCTATTATTGGCCATACATTTTGAATTGTTTGGTTTCTTAACCATTAATTAAAATGTAATTTCATTTGCATAATATAAGACTAGTCTGGTAATTAACACTCTTCTTACTAATTGCCACCTAATTAACCCACTTTAGATGTCTTGATGTCAGTGCAGCATCTAAATATCATCCTCCTACCTTAGTTGATTCGTAGGGCTGTGATTACCTTTTATGGCTTATAAAATTTAAAATTAATTGCATTGCAGCTAGAGCTGTGGCTCAACCTTATATCTCAAAAAGGGTCCATTAGGTAATTATTTGATAACTAATTAAGTTTTAGCCATCTCACTAAATCAACTTAAAATGCTCCTCTTATAAAATAGATTTAAAGGGTCACAAGAGACTCCTGAGAGGTTAGCCTGAAGTCAACCTTACTATTCAGATTGTCTCTTTATGGTTTTTCAAAAACATCCATCCATCATGGTTGAATTCTGGTCCTAGGGTTAGAAACCTCTTCTATCCTATTTTAGAGGCAGATCCTTGACAAAGGTTCTGACAAAATAACACAAAACTGTCTTATTTTGAACTGAATTTAATGACAACTTCAAAATCTGTTAATGCCCCAGACTTCTTTTATGATCTGCTCTGGGCTGCTTGCTCCTGCAATCCCACTTTTATCTCTTTACTATCCTCTCCCACAGAGGTCTAAGACCAAAGAACCAAGACATGGGTCCACACCACCCAGGGCTGGATTTGGCTTGCTGGATTACGGATATCTTAAAATTTCCCTGAGTGAATATCAGTGCTGAGCTTTTTGATTCCAGGGAGTTATCAGTTATCTCAGGCAGTGCTGATAAATGTTATCAAAAGAGAAAATAATCCTTAATCCCTTGATTAGAAAGAAATCATTTTAAAAGATGAGAGCATCATAAAATCAAAGAAACTGTAACATGTTCAAATTCTAAAAGGTGTAGGTCACAGATGTAAACACAGCCCATTAAACTGAAGATGTCAGAACTATAACTTAATGTTCAAGTATTCCTCACACCCTGAAACCTCATCAAAGTTCCTATTCATTCTTCTGATAGTAGGTGGCTATTTGGATATTACATTTTATTATGCAATTTTGACTCTCAAAATCTCTAAGGCTTGTGTGTGTGTGTGTGTGTGTGTGAGAGAGAGAGAGAGAGAGAGAGAGAGAGAAAGAAAGAGAATTGGGAAAATAATAAATGCCTTACAGAAATGCAAAAGTAAAAGATAGCATGTATAAATCAATTTTGATATAATTTTAATGTCTAATTTAATACAATATTCAATCCTAGGAATAAGCTCTGTAAGCCTTTGTTGATTCACTGACTCAATACACATTTACGTACATTATGTTTTGGACATTGTGTTATACCTTGAGGATACAGTGCTAAAAAAATACATGCTTCCTGAACTCAGAGTTTTGGAGAAATACTAGGAATCCTAAGAATTAAACAATGGCCTATCAGCTTTGTGAAAGCAGAAGCATAATGAGGTAGTGAGCCAGATAATGGGAGACTCATTTAAGGTCTCACAGCTCCAGAAAGAAAGCTGACATGAGAAAATGTTATTTAATCTGGGCTACAAGTATAAGGATTAATAAATTAGTGGAACTATGGGTGGTGCTGGCTGGTGCTATAGAACTGAGAGTTTTTACAGGCAAAAGGAGGGGTGCGTGGGTGGCTCAGTGGGTTAAACTTCTGCCTTCAGCTCAGGTCATGATCTTAGGGTCCTGGGATCGAGTCCCACATTGGGCTCTCTGCTTGGCAGGGAGCCTGCTTCCTCCACACTCTCTGCCTACCTCTCTGCCTACCTGTGATCTCTCTCTGTCAAATAAATAAATAAAATCTTAAAAAAAAATACAGGCAAAAGGAACATTAACTCAACACTCTGATGCATGGAGAGACTACACAGGTGAAAAGCCTAGAGAAGCTCAATAAGACTTCAGAAAAGAGAGCAGGAGAGAGAGAGATGAGAAATAGATGTGGAGTGGTAGCTAGAAAGCCATGACACCGGGCCACCTGAGGCATGCTTGGACTTACCCAAAGTGTTGTGACATCTTTGAAGAATTTTAATTCCACGTCTAATATGGTTATGCCTTTATCTTAAATGAATAGTCTGGGCTGGAAAGAGGGAACAGAGTAGAGAGCAGTGACCCCTGCTCACTCCTAGCTTCTAGTTATAGTCTTATCCCAAAATGTTTAAATTATTGAAGTACATCTAAAACTGTAATAGGAGAGAAAGGTCATGCCAATATTGTAATTATGAAACTATAATCAGAGGAAATGGAAGAGATTATTTTCAATTGTAGTTGAAAGGATTAAATTATAATATCATAAATGTTTGCCTTGAAAAATTGAGGAAGTCTATGAAATTGTAGGTTGTTATTGCTTTTAATGTAGTACCACAAACTCTAAGAAAATTCAATGGGGAAAAAAGAAAGAGTCATGCACTCTAATACCAATAACAGCATCTCATATTTATGTAGTAATTAATAATCTTCAAAACACCTTCACCTAAGTGATTGGATTTAATCATCATAACAACCTTTTCAGGTAGGCAGGATAAATATTCCTATTCCTAATCCACCTTTTAATTTGGGGAACCACCGTACCTATTCTAAGATACATGGTTTCTGTGGGAATGACTCACTTTCCAGTCTCAGGAGTGGGGCGTAATCAATAGAAATCAATAACTATTTCTGAACACTTGTCCACAGTAATTGGCCCAGGGACAGGCCTGTAAGCTTGTTAGAACCAAGGAAATATAAAGATACACTTCCTGAGATTTGCTGTCATTCTTGCTGAGGCAGATTGGGGATGACAGGAAAGGAGGGAGGGAGAAAAGGAGGGAAACATCCTCTTTTCTTTGGAGGCTCCTGCAAGAGACCCTTCCTCTTTCCTCAGTGAATAGGTGTGGCCTGAAACCCAAGGTTTTAACTGCTTTAGCCATTTTCACCAGTTCATAGGAAGTTGCTGCAGACAGAAGGCAATCAACATATGGAAAATGAAAGTGAAGTTGAAATGTGGAAGCCTCGATGGGAAAGAAAATTGGGTCTCCAGTGAACCTGTTTGAAATGCTGATTGAATTTTGCCTGGATCCTGGGCTACTTCAGGCCTTTGCAGTTCTATAGGTATATAGATAGATAGATAGATAGATAGATATGGATATATATATAGATAGATAGATGTGTACATCTATATATATCCATATCTATCTATCTATAATTTTTTTTACTATTGGTTAAGCCAGTTTGACTTGAATTTTCTAGCACCTTCACCTGAAAGAGGCAAAAGCAATAGACAGTAGCAATGTCTAACTGAAGCAAAGTGGTGAATATTTTAGGATCAGTGCAAAAACAAAAATACCAACCCTAATAATAAAGACAAATGTTTATTCTTCCTCTTAAGTTCAAGAATTTTCAAAATAATCAATCCAGATCTAGCATAGTGCTCTGGTTAGGGAACCAAGGTCCTTTCATTATGTAGAACTCCCCTCTCAGAGATTACTTTATGGTGTAAGGTGCTCATTGAAGTTCTAGGCATTATGTCTACCTTCTAATCAGTGGGGGAAAGGAAGGAAAAATAATGTATGACCTTTCTTTTTGAGGATACTTTCCGGAATTTGCACATATCACTTCAGGTTACATCCTACTGACCAGAACTTAATCATCTAAGCTAATCTAGCTGCCTAAAGAACCTGAGAAATAAGAGTTTTATTTGGATGGCAATGTGTGAAACTAAAACTTGGACTACAACTATTATGGAAGAAGAAAAGTATGTATAATCAGGGATAATCACCAGGCACTGAGACAGAATGATAAGAGGAGTTCACAGAATTAAGAGGAAAACTGGAGGACCCACCATAAAAGAAGGCAACTCTGAAAAACTAGAAGGTAAAACTATGGGATACTCTCTTAGGAAGGATGCAATGGGGTTCAAGCAACATCTTTTTTCCATTCATATCTTCCTTGATCAGGGGTCAACACTCTGGGCAAGAGCAGCACATAGGCTGAGCTTGGGTCACATATTGGTTTCATGGCAGTGCAGAGGTAATGAGAGGAGGGATTTGCCTGTTGGGCTTCTCAAGTAGGTGGCATATGAGTTTGTCATCCCACTGCAGCCACATGCAATGAGGGAATAATCATGCTCCAAGAGAAGTGAGGGGCTGTTGTATGAGAAAGAAATGTTTCAAGGCAAATAAATATTAATAACAGCAATAATGACAATAAAAATAATATAAAATTTCAGTATAGGCTCAGAAGGGTGAAGTGATATGCCTAGAGGTAGAGATAGGAATAGAACTCAGTTTTTCAATATCCAGTCCAGTGCCTTTCCCATTTTTCAACTCCATCTAAACTGTAAAACTCAGAGAGAGCTAAAATACTACTATTCATGCTGCTGTTGCTTTAATGGACATTATCTCATTTTAATTTTGTATTTTTGCTCTTACAACAGTCCTAAGATATAGATAGAACATATACCAGTATTTTTTTTTTTTTCAGATGAGGAGACCAAGGTTTAGAAAGATTAGGTAAAGAGGCATCAGAGATGGAGGCTGGGTAGGAGGACCCTAGGTTCATCTTGTCCCATGAACATAATTAGGTAACTATCAAATCATCCTAAATACCCCAGAAATCAGCCCAATGACTGACAGAACAAATTCCACAAATGAAGGGAGAGAAGAGGGCACACTGAAGAAAGTAAGAAGTGTGGAGATGTGGTATAAGGGAGAAATGGACCACAGGTTCTACACAGAGGAAGGAGTCATGGCTGCAGAGAAGGGCAAGTGAGAGAGAGGAACACAAAGGGGAATGCACAAGGAGAACTTTCCACAAAGATAATGGCTTAGAAAATGAGAGGTGCTAAATTTCTTGAGTTCTTGCAACCAGTAGTGTTTAAAGCCTGGAGTTTTAATGGTGAGCAGGCTCAATAGGGATAGAAACTGGAGGGTACTGCCCTGCTCTTGGAGAAAAAGCAAGCAAACAAAATTGGGGGAAGACAGTGTGGAAACAGAGATCTGAAAAACAACTGGGGTACACAGGAGGGAGATTATTCCCTATTCTAGGGCACTTCCCTGAGAGGCAGCGTCTCTCTAGGAACAAAGGAGCTGACTGGACGCCTCACCATAAACACAGAGCCACATGAAGGAAGTAGTTCAGTATGGACACTAGCTGCTTAACATGCTTACACCAAACCCCGCCCCAGAGCTCTGGCAGGACTGCCCTTCTCGGTCAAGCTTGCCTCAGTCCAAGTGTGATGGGCCCTTCTCCCAAAAGAGCAACACAAACCCTTGCCCACACCATTTCCTGACTGGAGGTTCTACAGGGTCTCTGTTCTGATGGAGTTCTTGTCAAGTCTCAATTCACAAGCAGACCAGAGCCCACCTCATTAAAACACACCACATTCAGGCTGGGGACCAAATATTGCCCACAGCAGGCAAGGAGAGCTTCTGCAGAAGACTGGTCTGAGGAATAGAGCAGCTGAATCCCAATAGCAAATTGCACATAACACACACTGGAGATACTCCTTGAAGTGCCAGGCGCTGGACACTACTTGACCTCTTCTTCATAAGGCATTACTTTCAGGTGCAGGAGACAAAGCTGTCTTTTCTAACACAGAGAAGGAAGCAGAGACTTAGGAATGCCAAGATGGAGGAATTTATCACAGTTGAAAGAAGAAAATTTGAAAGAACAAAGACCATGGCCAGACATGAAACCAAAACAGATAGAAGTAACAAGTCTGATGGGAGAATTTAAAGCAAAAATCATAATAATACTGATTGGGCTTGAAAAAAGAAAAGAAAACATCAGTGAGGCCCTTACAATAGACATAAAAGTGCTAAAAAAAAGGATCAGAGATGAAGAATACAATAAACGAGACGGGAAACAGGCTTGATGCAATGAATGGCAGGCTAGAAGAAGCAGAGGAACAAAATAGTGACCTAGAAGATAAAATAATGCAAAATAATAAAGCTCTAAAAAGGAGAGGGAGAATAATTATGTAATAATGAGAATAGACTTAGGGAACTCAGTGACTCTATCAAATGTAATAACATTCATATTCTAGGAGTCCCAGGGGAAGAAGAGAGAGAAAAGAGGGCAGAAAATTTATTACAAGAAATAGTAGCTGAAAACTTCCCTACTATGGGGAAGGAAACAGACATCCAGATTCAGGAGGAACAGAGAATTTCCATCAAAATCAACAAAAGCAGGCCAACACCAAGACATGTTGGAGTTGAATTTCAAAACATAGTGATAAAGGAAAAGTCTTGAAAACAGTAAGAGAAAAGAAGTCCTTAACTTAAAAGAGAAACCCCATAAAGCTAGCTGGAGATTTCTCAACAGAAACTTGGCAAGTGAGAAGTGTTTGCTATGATATATTCATAGTGCTGAATGGGAAAATTCTGCAGCCAAAAATACTCTATCCAGCAAGTCTGTCTTTCAGAATAGAAAGAGAAACAAAATTTCTTACACAAAAACTAAAGGAGTTAGTGACCACTAAATCAGCACTGCAAGAAGTATTAAAAGGGACTCTCTCAATGTCAAGGACAGATCAAAAGTGACAAAGACAAGAAAAGATCAGAGAAAATCTTCAGAAACAATGATTAAAAAGGAATAAAGTGGAAATAAATATATATCTAGCAATAATTACTGTGAATGTAAATGGACTAAATGCTCCAATTAAAAGACATAGAGTATCAGAATGGATTAAAAAAAAGTACCCATTTATATGTTGCCTACTAAGAGACTCATTTTAGACATATAGACACCTGCAGATTGAAAATGAGGGGGTAGATTAACATTTCTCACACAAATGGATGCCAAAGAAGGTTGGAGCACCACTATTTAATACAGGACAAAATAGACTTTTTTTATTCTTGTACTGGTTTTATCCTGCTTTGGTATCAGGGTAGTATTGACCTCGTGGAATGATTTTGAATGAATGTGTTCATTTAAATAAACACATTTGAATGAATGTGTTCCCTCTATTCTATTATTTGTAAGATTTTGATAAAGATTATAATTATTATTATTACTATTATTTTTTAATGTTTGGTAGAATTCACAAATGAAACCATGTGGTCTTGGGATTTTCTGTGGTGGGAGATTTTTTTTTTTTTTAATTTTTTATTTTTTATAAACATATTTTTATCCCCAGGGGTACAGGTCTGTGAATCACCAGGTTTACACACTTCACAGCACTCACCAAAGCACATACCCTCCCCAATGTCCATAATCCCACCCCCTTCTCCCAAACCCCCTCCCCCCGGAAACCCTCAGTTTGTTTCGTGAGATTAAGAGTCACTTATGGTTTGTCTCCCTCCCAATCCCATCTTGTTTCATTTATTCTTCTTCTACCCACTTAAGCCTCCATGTTGCATCACCACTTCCTCATATCAGGGAGATCATATGATAGTTGTCTTTCTCTGCTTGACTTATTTCGCTAAGCATGATATGCTCTAGTTCCATCCATGTTGTTGCAAATGGCAAGATTTCATTTCTTTTGATGGCTGCATAGTATTCCATTGTGTATATATACCACATCTTCTTGATCCATTCATCTGTTGATGGACATCTAGGTTCTTTCCATAGTTTGGCTATTGTGGACATTGCTGCTATAAACATTCGGGTGCATGTGTCCCTTTGGATCACTACATTTGTATCTTTAGGGTAAATACCCAATAGTGCAATTGCTGGGTCATAGGGCAGTTCTATTTTCAACATTTTGAGGAACCTCCATGCTGTTTTCCAGAGTGGCTGCACCAGCTTGCATTCCCACCAACAGTGTAGGAGGGTTCCCCTTTCTCCGCATCCTCGCCAGCATCTGTCATTTCCTGATTTGTTGATTTTAGCCATTCTGACTGGTGTGAGGTGATATCTCATTGTGGTTTTGATTTGTATTTCCCTGATGCCGAGTGATATGGAGCACTTTTTCATGTGTCTGTTGGCCATCTGGATGTCTTCTTTGCAGAAATGTCTGTTCATGTCCTCTGCCCATTTCTTGATTGGATTATTTGTTCTTTGGGTGTTGAGTTTGCTAAGCTCTTTATAGATTCTGGACACTAGTCCTTTATCTGATATGTCGTTTGCAAATATCTTCTCCCATTCTGTCAGTTGTCTTTTGATTTTGTTAACTGTTTCCTTTGCTGTGCAAAAGCTTTTGATCTTGATGAAATCCCAGTAGTTCATTTTTTCCCTTGTTTCCCTTGCCTTTTGCGTTGTTCCTAGGAAGATGTTGCTGCGGCAGAGGTCGAAGAGGTTGCTGCCCGTGTTCTCCTTCTAATGGACATCAGAAGAAAGCAGGAGTGGCAATCCTTATATCAGATCAATTAGATTTTAAGCCAAAGACTATAATAAGAGATGAGGAAGGACACTATATCATACTCAAAGGGTCTGTCCAACAAGAAGATTTAACAATTTTAAATATCTATGCCCCCAATGTGGGAGCAGCCAACTATATAAACCAATTAATAACAAAATCAAAGAAACACATCAACAACAACACAATAATAGTAGGGGACTTTAACACTCCCCTCACTGAAATGGACAGGTCATCCAAGCAAAAGATCAACAAGGAAATAAAGGCCTTAAATGACACACTGGACCAGATGGACATCACAGATATATTCAGAATATTTCATCCCAAAGCAACAGAATACACATTCTTCTCTAGTGCACATGGAACATTCTCCAGAATAGATCACATCCTCGGTCCTAAATCAGGACTCAACCGGTATCAAAAGATTGGGATCATTCCCTGCATATTTTCAGACCACAATGCTCTAAAGCTAGAACTCAACCACAAAAGGAAGTTTGGAAAGAACCCAAATACATGGAGACTAAACAGTATCCTTCTAAAGAATGAATGGGTCAACCGGGAAATTAAAGAAGAATTGAAAAAAATCATGGAAACAAATGATAATGAAAATACAACGGTTCAAAATCTGTGGGACACAACAAAGGCAGTCCTGAGAGGAAAATATATAGCGGTACAAGCCTTTCTCAAGAAACAAGAAAGGTCTCAGGTACACAACCTAACCCTACACCTAAAGGAGCTGGAGAAAGAACAAGAAAGAAACCCTAAGCCCAGCAGGAGAAGAGAAATCATAAAGATCAGAGCAGAAATCAATGAAATAGAAACCAAAAAAACAATAGAACAAATCAACGAAACTAGGAGCTGGTTCTTTGAAAGAATTAATAAAATTGATAAACCCCTGGCCCGACTTATCAAAAAGAAAAGAGAAAGGACCCAAATAAATAAAATCATGAATGAAAGAGGAGAGATCACAACTAACACCAAAGAAATACAAACTATTATAAGAACATACTATGAGCAACTCTACGGCAATAAATTTGACAATCTGGAAGAAATGGATGCATTCCTAGAAACATATAAACTACCACAACTGAACCAGGAAGAAATAGAAAGCCTGAACAGACCCATAACCAGTAAGGAGATTGAAACAGTCATTAAAAATCTCCAAACAAACAAAAGCCCAGGGCCAGACGGCTTCCCGGGGGAATTCTACCAAACATTTAAAGAAGAACTAATTCCTATTCTCCTGAAACTGTTCCAAAAAATAGAAATGGAAGGAAAACTTCCAAACTCATTTTATGAGGCCAGCATCACCTTGATCCCAAAACCAGACAAGGATCCCACCAAAAAAGAGAGCTATAGACCGATATCCTTGTGGTGGGAGATTTTTGATTTCTAATTCAACTTTCATTCTTGTTATTGGTTGAAGAAGATCTCCTATTTCTTGGATTTAAGACTGATGATTCGATCATGGGATCTTGTCCATTTTTAGGAATTATCTGTTTTTTCCCCTAAGTTATCTGATTTGTTAGGATATAATTGTTTATAGTAATCTGTTATCATGCTATATATTTCCTATTTTTTCATACTATGTATTTCTATGGTTATTTTATTATTTTTTATTTTTTATTTTGGTTTTTGAGTCTTTTCTCTTTTTTTCTTAGTTAATGCATTGTCAATTTTCTTTTTTTTTTTTTTAAACTGGTCACTACTGGTTTTTGTTTACTCTGGTCTCTTACTTATTTATGACTTTTATTTGTCATTTCCTTCATATGCAGAATTGCAGCTAAGTTTCTACTTTTTTCTAGTTCCTTGTGGTATAATGTTGTTTATTTGAACTTTTTTTCTTCATACAAGAATTTATAGTATACATTTCACTCTAACATTGGCTTTTGCTGCATTCTATGTGTTTTGGAATTTGGAATGTTGTGTCTTCTTTTTATTTTGTTTTGAGACACATTTTGATTTGTCATTTGATTTCTTATTTGACCCATTACTTGTGCAGTAATGCATTGTTCAATAGCTACAAATTAAATATTTAATATTTACATTGTAAAAAATGAAAATTTAAAAATATTTTTAAAAATAAAATGTTTTAAAAAAAAGATTAGGTGATTTACAAGAGGACTTGAACCTAGATCTGATTCCTATTTTAGTGTTTATTCTACTAGAATAGTGAGTGGTTCTCAACCTAGGGTGATTTTGCCACCCCATCCCATACCTACAAGATTATCTTGCAATGTCTGGAGACATTTTGGTTGTTATAACTAGTTGAGAGATACTGTTGGCATTGAATGGATAGAGACAACGGAGGCTACTAAATATCAGTTTAGCACAATGTACAGCACAGTATCCTACAACAAAATATAAATAATGCCAAAGTTGAGAAACCCTGTACTAGCATAATGGAAGGAAAAAAGAATATTAATTTTCTGATGATTTCTAGCCCAGACAGGCTAGTCTACTTCTCTCTAGTCGGTAAGGGGGACTGTTTAGCAAGTATCTGATCCCATGAACTGGCACTCCAGTTCAAGCTCTGTTGCCCCAGGCACCTGGGGCAGCTCCACTGCATCAGTGTAGAATCATGCCTTTTTTGCATCCTGTGAATATATAACATAGTTAGGCCTGGATATAAGTGCTGATTCTGACAGTCACTAACCATGTAAACTTGGATTAGTCATAATGCCCCAAGCTTCACTGGCTTAACCTATAAAATGGAAATAATGTTTATTTACCTCAGAGATGCCTTGAATATTAAATGAAATATAGCCTATAAGCATCTGACACATAGTAAGTTGTTATTAACAGTTAAATATTTTTGTTATTTAATAAAATTGCTTTGGTCTATTTAGAAAGCATAAATTAGATATTTATTTTACATTTACATTAATTTCAGTCTGTATTAGGTCATGTTTACCTGCATCTCTCACTGCCTCATCCCAACCTGGTATATAACAGAAATAGTTCAATGTTGCTATATTCTCATGAGAGGGTTTCTTGATTTTCAAAATGTATTTCTGGAGCTGATAAATTTTTGTTAGAAGTTCTGAGGAGACCAAGGTCTCATGAATGAAGTTAGGTAAGACTCTATAATGCCCATTCACTTACCTGCTTTGAAAGTGGGTTAGCAAGAATCTTGATGTCACCAAGCAGATTTCCCCTTACATCAGGGAGTAAGGCTTACTGTTTTCAAGGTTTCTTATTTAACACATCACTGCTCTTTGAAGGTCTAGCTTTAAATCATTTCAAAAGCAAAGATAAAATGATAGGCAAATATATAAACACTTAATTAGAACTGGCACTCTACCAGGGATGGGGTCTTGTTTCCAACTCTGAAGGACTCATAGTTCACAGAGGATTTCATATATGTTGTAAACAGACAGCCCTCATAGAATGGGCATCACTGAAACAAAAGTACTATTCATAAAATAATGAAGGAGGACTACCTGGGAGAGTTTTAAAGCGGAGTTGGCATTTAATATGGGCCATGATGGATGAGATGCAATTTTTCAAGCAGTGAAGATGTCAAAGATCACTGCTGTCAAAGGAGACTCCCACAAGCAAAGACAGTGTGGGGTGGGCTTGGGCAATGGGAGGGGTGAGGGTAACCACCAAGATACACCTTGACAGGGTTGAATCGACAATCACAGGGCAGATGAGAAGGAATGTTATAAGAGGAGGGAAGGAGAGGGTTGGAAAAGAAGGCTTCTCCAAGAGAAACATCATAAATCATTTTGTTCCAAGTGGCCTGGAGCACCCATGTAAATTCATTTTGCATGCATGCATATAGTATGCTGCTCAAAACTTTAGTGCAGAGCTCAGAGGCTAAAGAGAAAACAAGGAGTGGACAGGGCACAGACAATGGCCATGCCATTGATTCTGTAGGTGAGCAGTCACAGTCTTATTTAAGCTAATGAAAACATTCAATGAAACACATTAGATAAAGAAGAAGTAATGTAAATGGAAAATAATTTAATGTAAATTAAAAAAACAGCATACTTCTCTAACTTTGAGTTGAAAATAATGTGATTTGTAACAGTGGACTAATAATGCACTTATTCATCTACAAATATTTAGTAAGCATTTACTATATTGTAGGCAGTAGCATGGGTGCTGGAGACGAAAGAGGGAATAAAGGATATATACAGTTCCTGCTTTCCATGGAGGTTAGATAAATATCTGAAAGGTAAGTATAAGGTCATATGGGAGTGTATCAGTTCTGCATTGCTATGTAACTAGCCTAAAACAACAAAGTATTATCAGATCACAATTCTGTAGGTCAGAAATTCAGACATGGTGTGACTAGGCTTTCTGCTTAGGAAATTGCTAAATCAAGGCATTCCTGGGTTGCTTTCTCCTTTCCTAAGCCCATGTAGTTGCAGGAGGATTCAGTGCCAAATCAAAGCAGAATTTGCCAAATCTCTGACTCGTCATGCATTTATCTGCCACCTTGCTCTTGGCCATGTCCACCTGATACCTAAAGCCTCTGGATAAAACTATTCCCTCCCTTTACCTTGCTTATTGCACCTAAAAACATCAGAGGCACAGGACTGAGGAGGCCCTGAGGGAGACTGCAGAGGTCTCTTCCAAATCCCACAAGGGGTTTACTCTGATTCTGTTTGCAATCTTGCCCAGGTTGGTATCAGTTCAAATCTTTTCTCTGACCAATGTTTGGTCTGTGAGAAAAGGCCTGGCTGTGTTTCTTTGGCAGAAGTGTCCAAATAACAGAGATGAGTCAGAACTGCAGTCTTAACAGTCAGATCACACAAATCAAAGCCCTCACTGTGTACCCAGGTCAGAACTCCTCTTGCTAGCATTTTCTGGGTCAGTCTGGTTTAACACACACTGGTATTTAGAACTATACTAAAATGCCATTTCAGTTGTTGCCATATTCCATAGCTGATAAAAGCTATGTGTAGTTCCAAATGATGTCACCACTTTAAGGAGTATAGTGTGAGGGGGCAAGTAGAGATAGAAAATCATTTCCATTTATTTTTCATGAGGCATAGGCAATTAATTAACTTGCATTTGACTGTATTTAATAAATTCTAAATGTATGCAGCCAAGAAAACGAGATGAAATCATGTGGTCCTTTTACTGTGGTGCCTGAATATAATTGGCTGAAAGGTGCAGTACTTGACAAACCCATGCATATTATTAGAAAGACTTTTAAAGCACTGCTTTTTGTGCTTAACTTCATGCAAAATAAAAAAGAAGTGAATAAAATTTCTTTGAATATTTCCAATAAACATAGTGGCAAAAGGGCAGTATGTGCTTAAAGGTCTTTGATAAATACAAAGCAAAGAGTACCAAAGCCTTGTGTCACAGTTGGAATGTACTTAATAACTTAACAACTCCTTAATTATGAGGCAACACTTAACAACTCCTTAGTTATGAACTCAGCTTTCATCGTCTCATTTAATCTGCTTAGCAACCTTGGCATAGATACTGAAGTTACCCTCATTTGAAGATGAACAGCTAGGTATAACAACAGAGAGGTATAACAACAGTCCCCAAATCACACAGGATTAAGCAGCAGCCTAGGGCTGTCACTCTGATGCTACTCAGTCCTCTGCTGTATGCCAGCTTCCCACTCTAACAATTTAGATTAGTTGAGTACTGAGTATGTGTCAGGTACCATTCTAGGGCTTTACATACAGTAGCGCATTTAATCCTTGAAGTATTGATATTATTTTCATTTTACTCATAAGGTAACTGAGTAACAGAAAGGGTAAGTAACTATCTAAAGTTATGCAGCTAATAAGTGGTGAGCCAGGTCTAGAAACCACATAATCCAGCTCCAGAGTCTTCTATGTCCTCAATGATTGTTTTACTCTGTTTCACCTAAAATACCTTTGCCTTGGTAATTCTAATGAGGTAGGGTAGGGACTCTTTTGGATGTCTTAACATCACTGTTTCCAAACCTTCAAAGCACCTGAGACACCCTTCTCTCCAGTCCTACCCCAAACCTACTTGTACTTCTCGGAATCCCTTCATTCCTGTACTGGATTTACTGTTATTGTAATTTCTACCTTCCAATAAGAAGAAAACAAAGGCACACATGCAACCATTTTAGTTGAAAGTATTACTCAGATAGCCTTCCAATAAAGGTGATTTCTGAGTGTGTTTTCAGAGGAGTTTTACTATAGAGATGATGAGATTTTTAAAAATGTGATAAAATCAGATACTCTTCTAACTGCTAATGTGTTTCAGAGGATTACAGTGATTATTCGACTATGCTTATTTGAACACTGATTTAATTTTTAATTAGAATGTTCCCATGCCTAATTGCTTAGGAAATCCACCTTTAAGTAATAAATGATGTTTGGGAACATCACTGATAATAAGCCAAATATCCTATCACAACAGCATTTTAAATTATGTAAATTTAAATACAGTGCGTCATTAAATTGAATTTAAAAAAACTTACTTTAAATAAATTTTCCTCTTAAAATTGAACAAAAGATAATATTTACTTTAATAAGAATCAGGGACGTTTATGAGCAGTATTTTATTCCTCTTGATGTGGCATACTGCTCTAGGCATTTCTTTCATATTCCTAAAGTTTTTTTCTGAGGCACACCAACTGCTTTTTTCCTTTGAATAACATATGAGCTTTAGCTTTCCCCTGAAAGTTTCATTTCTTAGTTCTCTTAATTTCTGTTTGTTTTTCTTTCAGTTCTGTATACCCTGTTTAGATACTGCTTATTTTGCAGTTATTTTTCTTCAGAAAGATAAAACTTGCAAGCATAAATCCCTCTGGAACTAGGTTGAAAGAAAGACCTTAAGGTTGGGAAGCTTTTACAGAAGTGGCTTTGAATTTTTTTGAGATTGACTATTCTTCTGATCTGGTAACCCCCGGGGGAATGGTTTAGACAACGTGTTTGGTATCAAATGTCAATTTTGGTTTCAATTCCACGGCCAAGTGTAAGTTGAGAGATTATGACACAAAGCAAATAATAAAATAAAATATATTAATAGTCATAGAATATAAGGAATTAATGGGGGTTTTTGATGTAGTATACAATTTGAAACCACTTAACTATCCAGACAGGCTGAAGCAGGTACTGAGGGTATTAGACGTTGTTGAGAGGATAAAGAAAAAGAACCCTTCCTTGACAAAACACATTTTACTCTAATCAACTCTTGTTTGAAATGCCTTTATAGGTAATGTGCTCCGTTCCCCATCCTTTCTTTTTCACAAGGAAAGTAGGGCATTGTCCTTTGTCTAACCAAGCCTGAGGAAAATCAAAGACTGTAAATCAAAGTGAATTGCCCAAAATAATGTATTTTCTTTCCTGGAGGTATAATTTTAATAGGGGAATAGTGGACTGTGCAAGGAAGAAGGACAGCATCAGAAAAGAGAGCTCCCCTCCAATGCTCCAGCTCCTTCATATATAAAACCTCTCACATAAACTGGCAGCTACTCTAATTCTTTTTATGTCCCTTGTAATGGTTAGTTTCATTAGTTTCACTTAGTCAACTTGACTAGATTACTGGGTAACCAGAGGTTGGTCAGAAATGACTCTGTGTGTTTCTGTGAGAGTTGTTTTAGATAAATTCAACATTTAAATTAATTCACTGAGTAGAGCAAACTGTCCTCTCTAATCTGGGTGGGCCTCACCCATCCAATCGGTTGAAGGCCTAAACAGAACCTAAATAGAACCTTTTTCTCAAATAAGAGGGAATTCCTCCTGCCTGCCTGTCTTTGAACTAGGACATCAATTTTTTCCTGACTTTGGATTGGGACTGAAAAACTGGTTCTTTGCAGGCCTCAAATCTGCTGGTTTTAGGATTAGAACTTAAGGCAGTCATCAGCTCTCTTGGGTTCTCAGGCCTTCAGATTTAGACTAGAACAATACCAACATCTCTCTTAGGAATCCAGCTTGCCAACCGATAGCAGATATTGGGACTTGTCACTTGTCAGCCTCCATAATCACATGAGCCAATTCCTTATAATAAATCAATCTCTCTCTCTCTCTCTCCCTCTCTCTCCACACACACACAGCCACACACATTAATTTTGTTTCTTGGGTGAACTCTAATATACCTCTGAGGCATTCAATATTTTAACACATTTTTGGAGGGAAATAACTTGCACTGAAGGGTATCTTAATATGTGACACAACTGGGTTCAAAACTGGAACATGATATAAATATGAGAAAATCACAAGGGGACGTCTAGATACTTGGGCTCATATTTTGTATAGGAAGATTTTATGGCAGACATAGGGCCTTTCTGAAGCCTCCCTATAGTTATAATTGGCTCAGGTGAGTCATGTATGTGTGTGTGGAGGTGGGGGGGGAATTATTTCTTATATCTTCTCCCATAGTCATTATGAATATTAATAATGTTCAAGAATCTTAGCATAGAAAGTTATTCAGTTTAACCCTTATTCTGTTATATTAATTCTATTTTGACATACTCAAGTATTTAGTTAGAATCTCAATGCCCCCATTTAATTTTAAGATAGACTTAAGAACATTTCTGTCCCTCTTCTTTTACAGCATTAATAACTTTAATTCATTTATTCATGGATATTTAATGAATGCTTTTCATTACTTATAAGTGGAGTTTTTCTCTTACATGTATGATTCCTTTGGGTTTTAGAGTAATGTGGAAAAGGCAGAGACATTTGTACAATTTAGAAGACTGAGCCCTTTAGTGAGCCTTTGGAGCCTATGAGCCTCATGAGAGCAAACAATGTGGTGTCCCAAGCCTTGTTCAGAAGGGGTATTTCAATAATTTATATTATAGAGGTGCTCACACATTATTACAAAGCCTCTGCAAGTTCTCCCAGATTCCTCTACCACTCCAACATTGCCCAACAAACTTTTACTCATTATAAGAAGGTATATTAATTATAGGAAGAAAGAGGAGAATCTCACATTTTTCAGTTTAAAGATCGTACCTCCTTAGAATTTCTTGATATTCTAATTATGTACTTGGTCTTCAGTCCTTGATCAACCTGTTCTCTTATGACTAATTTTTCCAATGATTTCACCAGAGGTGAAACACTGATTAGGGAACACTCTTGTATGTCAGAGAGAGATCCTTATTTCCAGGTCATAGATCTTATCATTTTATTGAAATAACTGAATTGTCATTGCCTACTTTAATATCCTCCACACCATGGCCTATGGAGATCTACTGGTTTCCTGTCAACTGTGTTCTGTGAAGGGAAGCCCTAAATAGGGACAATGAACTGTGGTATCATTCTAGTACTGTTGTGCTTAGTTTTTAGAACTCAGAACAGAAACCTTAATTGTGCCTATTAACACTTCATACTATCTCCTACTTGAAGAACACTGATTCTATAATCAAACTATGGAGCTTTTACTTATCACTAGATGCCATTCTCTAATTTGGAAAACATATTCTCTTCTAGGATATTAATATAGACCAGCCACTATAATTCACATTAGATGTATAGGTGGCTATCAATCCATTAAATATTTCCCACCAAGTGTATGCTTTAACGATTCACACCTTAAACTAAAGGTACTACTAGCTCTTGTTTCTTCAACTTATCTACAAGGTTAAAATAAAAGACCTTATCTAATGTATAGCTAAAATCCAAATCCAAAAATCCAATCTTGTTTATAGAATTATTTATCAGCCCTATTATCTTTAAAAGTGATATACAACTTGGAAGTACATAGGGATACATTTTTAAGACCTCAAAAGAGGTCCATGGTGATAAGGCCTGACTGAACTTGGGTTGACTCAAACTTAATTTCATGAGTCTAAGTCTTTATATGCCATCAGGTCAATCATCAGGTCAATTTTTCTAAATCAAGCTCCATAGAATCTTACATGGAATGAATATTCTTCCTAGATTCTAGTACTACGATATCTGTGTATCTTAGCTTTTAGTAATACTGTCAGCTTTTTCTTTTTCCCTGGTCTTCATTGACCTCGCACTGATCATTTGGGACTGGCTACACTTGGGACAACATTTTAACTAGGAAGTACAAGTCTCTGTTTTACTACATAAGGTTCCACACAATACAGGTTCAGAGGAATGATGGATTGAAATACCAAGTCCAACACTTATTGATGGTATGACACTGGGCAAGGTACTTGTCTCATCTAAGCTTCAGTTTCCTCAAATAGAGGCAATAGCTATTTCAATCTTACAAGATATAGATAAATATAGCATTCAGCAAAGTTCCTAACACATCTGCTACATGCTTATGATGATCATTTCCTACTATGGTCATCGGGGTTATCCTTTTGATTCAGAAAAGTAACATTTCTAGGATTGCATGTAGAATGTTCCCAACATACATGAATGCATTGCAAAATGTGTGATTTCATCAGAATCCTTCTGAGTATCCTTGGCCTTTATGGAACTGGAAAGACCCCCAGTTGCACAGCCATTCCATGTGCTGTGACACAGGGGGGATGTGGCTGACTGCAATGGGTATGCTCTCAGACTTCCTTTTGCCCATAAATCAACTGTGCTGAAGAAAACATAGACCCTCTTGGTTGAGTAGCCTTTGCATATCACTCCACTTTATCTTCAATTTTGGTGTCATTTCCTAATCACACTTCACAATCATTCAAGCAATAATGGCACCTTATAGCTGCAGAACATATCTACACCTTTTTTTCCACAGTGCTTTTCCACCTGTTATCTTATTTGCTTCCTACAGCTTTGCTTAATAAGTTATTATTCCTCTGTTACAGATGAAAAAAGTGAGGTTCTGACAAGTTAAATAATATGCCACAGCTATATCATCTAATTTTTATTGGAGATAGGACATGAAGTCAGGAGATGCTTCAAAATACCATGGTATTTTCCTTCTTAGTATCTTAAGTCAACTTCAAATTGATTAAAATGGAAAGGCAAGGCTTTGGTGATCTGACTTACATTTTTATTCCACCCTTCTACCCACTTCCACCCCCACTGTATGTCTAAATATTTTGATTATTTTTCAGTTCCTGTAACACTTCAGCTATCTTTCACCTTTTGGGGAACCAAACTAGATTTCATTTACTTTCAGAAATCTTCCCTGAACTTATCTATTAACTCTGGGTTTCACAATCCTCCCACAGGTTCTCAGAACATTCTACACACCTCCTTTTATAAAACATAGCCTGTTGTATTATAATTGTTCTTATTTTCTGGATCTCAGACAGGACCATGGGATACGGGCTATGTCTTGCTCACTGGTGAATGGCTAGCTCTGCTATGGTCTGAATGCTTGTGTCCTCCCCAGAATTCACATGCTGAAATATTAAACACCACAGATGATGGTTGGGCCATTGGGACGTGCTTCAATCATAAGTATGGAACCCTCATGAATGAGATTACAGCCTTGTAAAGAAGTTTTAGAAAGATCCCTGATGCCTTCCATCATGTAAGGATGCAGCATGAAGTTAGCAGTCTACAATGCAGAAGTGGGCCCTTATCAGAATCTGGCGATGCTGGCACTCTGATCTTAGACTTCTAGACTCCAAAAATGTGAGCAGTAAGATCCCATTGTTTTAAGCTACCCAGTCTACTGTATTTTGTTATAGCAGCTTGAACAGACTAAGACAAAAATCTAGAATATAGTGGATGCTATGTTCAACATACATTTGTTGTATGAATGAATGTTCTGCTTATTACTCTACTTGCTTTATCTTACCTTTGGCACTTTCTCCATGCAGTATAGTGCCTTGAAAGTAATTAACCCTCAAAGAGGAGTGCAACCAATAAATATGTAAGGCCAAAGAGCTAAAAGCTATTGGAACAGCTCTTAAGGACCCCTAAACTTTTATGATTACATGGTGAACAAATCTGATAAATCTGATGGCACATAGATAGTTCTTCAAAAATGATTTTATCTTCATCCCTTCACATTTACGAAAACTACAGGTTCAACTACTGAAGCTGTAGTTTTATATATAAACTATTCCTATTTCAAATATAAAATGCCTGTTTTCATTTGAGCTCTATGGTCATTTGAAACTTATTTACTGAGGCCTAATACTGTGCGTAGACCATAGTATGAGCTCAATTAAATATTAGCTGAACAAAAAATAATAATAGTTTAAAAACTTTTTTTTTTAATTATCTTCACATGTTTTCAATTTTTAATTTGCATGTCAAACTTGCCTGCTAAAACTTTTCTCACTGTCCAGTTAGGTATTTCACAACGCAGATGTGTGTTTTGTGAAATTTTATTTCGGGATATCAGAAGCATAACTATTGTTAGACTGGGGGACAAAAACCACCATGAGTCACAAATACCCCTTACCTTTTCACATAATATTTTGGTTTTAGTATATGTGTATACCTTTAGAGGGGATGATATTCTGATATATAAAACAATAATGAAAGAGTTAATGAAACTTTGGGGGCCCTCTTTGTGAAAATGAATACAGAATGTCAAGAGTAATTACAGGACCCTGGGAAGGACCTGGGGTGAGGTGGCAATAAGGAGCCCTGAAGCTTAAGCTTCACACACTTCCTGATCCACGTGCTCCTGAGCCTACTGCCTGCATTACTACTTCAGCTTTAAATTCTTTATTCACTTGAGTAGAGGTCTTGACTGAGGCACTAATTTTGCTACAAAAAGAAAAAAGAAATTTCCAAAGTGTGTTATCTAGTGCTCAGCCTCCACCTTTGTAGTTGCTTTAAATTTTGTTTTCTTTTTAAACATCTGTTTACTCATTTAAACTATTTCTTAAGTATAGATCTGCTGTTATTCTTGCATTACGTTATATCTGATCTGCAAATGAATGGAGAGGGAAGTCTCATTTTTTTGAACGTCAATAGACTTCTAAAAGCCTCTGTGGTATCTTTTAGAAAATTACTTTTTCCGTGCAACTGATGGAGCCTATGGCACCCATGAATGGACCCGAAGCCCTTGTTTCAAGTGTGCTCACTTACGCACATGGTGTCCTTATGGACATAGAGTTAGTAGTTAGTAGTTTATGTGGAAAAAATACTTCCTAGAGGAATTTGGACTGTGTAGAAGGTGGTGATAATAATTTCCATTGCTTCCATGATTTCTAAAGAACTAGATGACTTTTTATGGTAAGGTAAAAAAAAAAGGGGGGGGCTTTTATTTATTTATTTACTTACTTACTTACTTATTTGAGAGACAGTGTGCATGAGAGGACTCACGAACAGGGGCAGAGGGAGAGGGTAAAGCTCACTGCCCACTGAGCAGAGAGTGTGATGTGGGACTCAACCCCAGGACCTCAGGATCATGACAGATGAAGGCAGATGTTTAACTGACTGAGACACTCAGGCACCCCCCAAAATGGAGATTTCTGCCCACCATTCTCTGGCCCAAGTATCAAGCTCTTTGGGGGATCAATTGTAAGTTCCCCTTGCAACTTCCTCTGTCTACCTCCCTATCTATCGGTTTTGATATGTGAAAGTACACCTTCAATTATTTTTTATTTTTTTATTTTTTTTATTTTTGAGTAAATTTTTGGGGGGCTAGAACCTTTCCAAGATAATGTAGGGCTAGATCTATTCTGTGAGTCCTCAGGAGGTCCCCAGTAATTGTAGCCATTCGCACCATGGTGGCTCACTCCCACAAAGCACTGCTTACTTTTCCTCCCAGAAACTGCCTAAAGCAAAAAGAAGAATGGGAGTAAAAAATGAAAATTTAAATTTGAACAACAAAAAAAAATACTAGGTGATGTCTCCAACCATGGGCCATCAATATATACGAAAGGTCACAGAAATTCAGGGGTAGCAAGAATGTCAAATACAGTAGATGCTGTGATGTGTTTCAGAGATCCCTCTTCAGGACTCAATGGTCTGTTTGCCCCAACTTTGGGAAACTACTCTCAGTCATCTGTTCTCCCTGGTTAACTCTGGGCCAGAGCTGGTTGCCTTACCCATAGTCATGCCTCTTCCTGGGGAAGCTGGTACCCAAGGAGTGGTAGATGAGGAAGTATAAAGACCTGCCTCCCATACTGTGTTGTGGGATATTGTCGATGTTCAATCTGAATTTCAGAGATCCCTGCAGGGTTGGCCAAATCCTTGTTGTGCCTTCACCATAACCTAACTTCCTTCTCTGCATGTACAGATCCTGAGTTCAAATGTTTTGCACAATAATATCTGACTCAGAGTCTTTTGTCTGGGAACAACCCATAGTCCAAGTTAGGAATATATAAAACAAGAAAATGCTAATCTCAATTTAGGAATGCAACAGTCCCAACACCAAAAGCATCTCTGGGAAGTGACTCCTTCTTAGTTTTTATATGCTTTTATTTTTTTCCTTCATTTCAGTATTTTAAAAGCTTATTTTTTTTTTTTTTTTGCAGGTTTTAAAAGTTATTTTCCCTTCCTTCTGTTTCTTCTATTCTCTCTTATTATTTTACAGTCAGGTATCTTAAAATGTTTGTAGTCATCTGCTTCATTTTGTATTGTAATCTTGCTTTCTCCCTGTGCACTATTTGAAAACAATTTTTTCAAGATCAGTAAGGCCTGAAAAGCCAGAAAATGTTTGTCAGTCTGTACCTTCTTTTTATTTTGGCTGCATGTGACATGATTGAGTGTGCCCTAATTTTTATTTATTTATTTATTTATTTTCAGTATAACAGTATTCATTATTTTTGCACCACACCCAGTGCTCCATGTAATCCATGACCTCTCTAATACCCACCACCTGTTTCCCCCAACCTCCCACTCCCACCCCTTCAAAACCCTCAGATTGTTTTTCAGAGTCCATAGTCTCTCATGATTCACCTCCCCTTCCAATTTCTCCCAACTTCCTTCTAATTTTTAAAATAAATTTTTATTTAGAACAGTTTTAGATTCATAGAATTCTTGTGAAGAGAGTATAAAGTTCCCATAGATTTCAGTGTCTTCTGTTAGTTAACAATTTGCATTAACGTAAGTATGACACGTTTGCTATTAATGGACTAATACAGATACACTACTATTAACTAAAGTCCATACTTAGATTTTTTCAGTTGTTTCCTAATGTTCTTTCCTATTCTAGATTCCTATAAAAGATACCACGTTTTATTTAGTTATCATGTCTCTTTAGATTCTTTTTGGCTGTTCCTCAGCCTTTCCTTGTTTTTGAGGACTTTGACAGTTTTGAGGACTGTAGGTCAGGTATTTTGTAGAATATCTGTCAATTGGTATTTCTCATGATTAGAGTGGGGTTATGGGTCTTTGGAAGAAAGATCACAAAAGTGAAGTGCCATTTCATTACATCACATCAAGGTATATACTATTAATGTAACTTATCGTTGTTCATGTTGACCTTGATCACTTGGCTAGGGTACTGTTTCTAAATTTTCTCTACTGTAAATTAACTCTTTATCTCCTCCTTTCTCATATAGTATTCTTTGAAAGGTAATCACTATATGTGTCTATACCTAAAGAGTCAGGAGTTATCCTTTGTGTTCTTCAGGATAGAGAACCTACATAAATTACTTGGAATTCTGTAGAGATTTTTTTCTATTTTCTGCCCTATATTTATCAAATTATTTATTTATTTAAGTATGGACTCATATATATTTGTTTTCTACCCTGAGTTATAATCCAAATCTACTTTATTTTCTTGCTCAAAAATTTCTGGCTTTGGCCATTGGGATATCTTTCAGTTGGCTTATGCATCCTCTGACATGCTCATGTCAGTGTGGTTTTAAAAAAAAAAAATCTCTTACTTTCTGGCACTTTAACTGCGCCAGGTTTGCCTCATATATTTTCTGTTCCTATTTCACAGTCAACCATTTCTCTAAGAAAATGGATTTTATTTTATTCAAGTAGGGTATGAGAAACCAAGATCTGGGCTCTAGTTTGTTCTTCATTTCTTTTATAAAACATAGTTCTCTTAGTTTCTGCAACATGCTTTCTCATTTTTCTCCTGCCTCTCTCACTGCTCCTTTATAAATCTTATGGGTCCTCATTTTCCCCCTTCAGCCTTTAAATTATTGTTATCATTCTTGATAGTTCTACCCAGAAGATACTCTTCTGTTGCCAATCTGTATCTTCTCCTTGAATTATTTCTATTAATCTTGTACTACTTGTTCATTGCTCACCTTTAATGTGTTTTCCACTGTGTGGCTAGAATGTTGGTTTTACATTTCCCTTAGGATAAAGTTCAAAATCCTTAAGAGCACATAACATCTTTCATGATCTGGCACTAAGAACCTGTCCAAGCTTTGTACCTTGCCACTTTCTTTCTTGCACTTTGTACTCCAACAATGGTGAACCTCCTGCAGTTCCCTGAACAGAGTTGCTGAGTTCTTTTTTATCTCAGTACTTTGCACCTATTGACAACAATTTTAAACATTTTTCCCTCCTTAACTTCTTCATTTTGCTGGGAAAAATCTAAAATTTTCACCAGAAAACCTACCTTGTTTCCCAGTACTAAATTAGATGTGCCAGAAACGTGTTCCCTAACTGTATTCCTCCTATTATTGAGAAAAGCCTCTTGCATGAGACTATGAATTCCCTTGTTCCCTTGTTGAACTGTGACCACAGTTCACTTGTTCCCTGATGTTTCTAAGCACCTGAACACCAACAGATGGTGGCCAGTTGATAATAATGGAAAGAAGAACTGAATGAGAACAGAGGCATAGGGAGAGAGATGTTGCTATAGCTCGAGGTTATCACATTGTCAGAAACAGTCTATTAAGCAAAGTGGGGATTCAGAGAAATAAAAAATGTTTGCCTTCAGACAGCTTACAAAGCTTATAAAGCGAAGGTTTGTATGTATACAGGAACCAAAAATCTCTCCATCTGCACGGACTGCTATGCTCCAGTGAAAGGTGCACAGGGTGTCAGAAAGGTGCAGATCTCTTGCGTTATTTTAGGAAACAGCTTTAGGAAAGAGACGAGTCTTAACCTTTCTCTTGAAATACAACTAAACTTTGAATAGGTGGAGCAATGTGTATGAGAGAAAACTGAGCCATGTCTGGGGGGCAATGGCAAACATCAAATTCTATAAGATGGCTGGTGGGGATGCCTGGATGTCGCAGTTGGTAAAGCGTCTACCTTCTGCTCAGGTCATGATCCCAGGGTCCTGGGTTGGAGTCCCACATTGGGCTCCTTGTCAGCAGGGAGCCTGCTTCACCCTCTCCCAGCCATTCCCCCTGCTCATACTCTCTCTCTCTCTCTGGCAAATAAATAAAATCGAAGAAGAAGAAAGAAGAAGGAAGGAAGGAAGGAAGGAAGGAAGGAAGGAAGGAAGAAGGAGGAGGAGGAGGCGGCGGCGGCGGCGGCTGGTGGCAGGAAGGAGCCTGCATCTGAAAAGTATTTCTGTTTGATTATTTCTCTTAACTTATGCAACTTGTTAGCTCCTTAAGAAAGGCCATGAAATCTCAACTTGAGCATTACTTCCACATTTATAAACAATTCTTCTAATAACTATTATTTTTCTTTATTTTCTTTCTTCATTAGTAGTGCAAGTTAGAGCTATTTTTTCAAGGAGCTTATTTACTTATTTGACACAGAGAGAATGATCACAAGTAGGCAGAGAGGCAGGCAGAGAGAGAGAGGAGGAAGCAGGTTCCCTGCTGAGCAGAGAGCAAGATGCAGGGCTTGATCCCAGGACCCTGAGACCATGACCTGAGCTAAAGGCAGACACTTAACCCACTGAGCCACCCAGGTGTCCCGGAAGTTAGAGCTCTTGTCCCTTTGTAAAAGAAATTTATCTTTGAGTCAAAAAAGGCTGACACATGCAAGCCAGATGTTACTTTTAATATTCTTTATTAAAATGCAATAGTAGATTTCTCTTGCATTTCCTTTTACAGATTGGTTATCCTTTGCATTTAGGTGATAAAACATTTTGTGACAATGATAATTCAAATTTGTGTCTCCACAAAATGAGAAGAAAGTATGAACATATTTGGGTGTGTGTCCTTAAGTTGTTTTGACCTACTCTGGGGAACTGTATTTTTCTTGGAAGCATTGATTGGTTACCTTGTCTGTGATAGATTTGATTTCAACTCTCTTGGGCAGAATGATTGGTCAGACCACTTAAAATTACAAATCACAATATGGGATCCCTTGCTTTAGACTTGACAGTAGCCAATAACTCTGGATTTTGTTGTGGTACAGTTAATAACATTGCCACATCTCAAAAGTCTTTTCAGTTAAGATTTTTCAGTTAGGATGTACTTTTTGTTTGTTTGTTTGTTTGTTTAGAAGCCTGAAATGTAATGCTGATTTGAAAGTATTTACTTTTGTATGCTTCATGATATTCATAAAAGTTAAGGTTTTATATATCTAATGTGGCAGAGAAGAAAAACAAGTCTGAGTATATTTATTCTTCTGTTAAAGGAAGGAAAAAGAAATGTTCAAAGAGATATCACAAGAATGGCTTTGTTCCAACTTATAAAGCTCTAAGTATCTGCTTCATTCTTTGAAATGAACCCACTATCTCTGTTATAATGAAATAGATTTTCTTTCATGTTTTTAAATTAACCTATTTCAGGACTGATTGTGAAATATGTACCTATTTACATATTGAATTTATTTTACAAATTGTATTTATTTAAATATTCTATTAACATATATCTATGTATATATTATATATTATTTTATATTGTAGAAATATTACAGGAAATATAGAACCATTAAAATGTAAAGAAAAATAATTTTTAAAATTTGATATTCTTGCCACCAAGCTAGCAAGCTTCCAGTCTGTTTTCTATGCTTATCTATGTATGTTCTACCCATTTTAATCTCAAAACTCAGTACCTTGTTTATTTAGTTTCATATCCTGCTTGTATCTAGTTTTATCGGAGCATATGTTCTACTCTACATATCTGAACCATATATAAGACAGATGGACAGAACAAAAATTTCTAGGATTTGAGAAGTTATTAGATATGTTGAGAGGAAATTTATACTTGTCATAGCAATTATTATGTCATAACATTATTGCCAATAAGCATGATGTATTTGAAAGAATGAGAACAGAAATGTGAGAGGAAAAATAAATCAACATCAAGGATGTCATAATCTAGTAGAATTAACAACACAACAAAATAAAAAGTATTCAGTTATCATAATATGTTAAAATTTTCAAATTTCCTAGAGAAATGGTAAATGAATATAGAATTAGTGGGTGGCCTAACAGGCAAAATCAGGGATTATGGGAATCATACGAGCTTCGGGAGAACAAGACAAAACTGATAAAATCATTGGCCACTCTTGACTACAGGCTTCCAAAAGAATTGATCTGTAGTAAATGGCAAAGTGTCTCCTACTGTTAAGTATTTTTAAATCAGTACTGAAAATGAAGAAAATGATTACCGTAGGTAAGGAAAACAAGTTATAAATTTATAGCAGTAGGGCATGGGTACTTCAGATTTTTAAGTGCCCCTACTGTACATGAACTCAGCAAGCTGGACTTAAGTTCACAGAAGGGCTCGTTTGCCTGGCTGGCTTCTATATAGAAATGCAGAATGTGCTTATATGGAAATGAGTGTCTTGTGTTCCTGCAAATCACCCAATTCTAGCCACCACCATTAAGAGGTGGGTCACTAAGATCAAATTTGTTGTTTCCTTTGTCTTCTTTAATTTGCTGCATTGAGTATATCTCATTAGCCTTCATAAATTTTGGAAAGTTATATATTTTATTTTAAATTTAAATTTTAGCTATATTTCAATAAAAATATTTAAACTATTTTTCTAACATTATCACATGTAAGAATGCAGTGTTATCTTTTGAATGCTGTCTATTTACAATGAAGACTTCAACACTCTCTTATTTTTTTAACTTCCTACATTGATTCCAGTTATTTGGTAAGCTGGAAATTTAGTATTAGATCAGTGTTCTTAAAAAGGCCTAGTTTTCATATTACATATATTTTCTTTTGTTTCTATTCCTTAACATTTACATTCCCTTTTGAAACCAAACTTTACTTTTTGCTTCTTAACATGGACATCAGCCAAAAGAAATCTTAAGTAGTATAGGGCTGGGCACACCAGGAAAGCCAATTAGTACCCTTAGGGATATTCTATGAAAAGACTCTGTAACAAGGGACTGGAAGACATATCACTGCAGGCAGTCTTCTAGATTTCCCCTAATAATTTGTGTTCCTAACTGGAGAGAAGTGACTACAGTAGATGCTTTTATTTCACTATTTCAGCTTTCATAATTGTGGTGTCAGAAAGAATCTTGGAAGCACAGAGAGATAAATGGGAGACCAATGCAAAGGGAAGCTGATTAATTCTTGAATGCTCAATGAATTAAGTCTGAAACCAGTTTTTTTATTTACCACAAAAGTGCAAAGTGGCAGGCTGATTTCCAATAGCACATATTTGCCTCTGTCTAAACTCAAAGGGCTGCCACAGGGGATATGGTGTCACCCTCATTATCCAGAATTTCACTTTCAGTGTTTTGCTATGTAAGGTAAATTACTCTGGGTGGATTGGAGTGCTCCCTCCCCTTCTAATATATGTGAATGAATTTGAGGTAACTCCAAGGGCCAGTTCTCAGGGAAGAGAAGAACAAATAGAACTTCAGTTAAAGGCAAAGTTCCTGTCTGTGATGCTTTAACAGGTCACTAATATTTTCTAACATGTCAGTTATTTCCTTATTATAGAAACCCTGTTCTCATACTTCACTCAGTTAGAGAACTTCAGTTACAACAACACTTTGAGTCTTTTTCTTTATTTCTAACTCATGGTTTCCCAAGGATAGAAGATTGATTTATCTGATTACTGAGACTGACATAGGGAACTGGCAGGGTTAAAAAATATTTCTGGATTTTTTCTTTAAGAGCTGTTGCTTTGAGAGAATTTACATTCTATGCTGTTCTCATTTCCTTGCATCCTTCTTGTGGTAAAGGAATATTTTGATATCTCTCATTCCTACAAATTTCAATTAATTATGAAACCTTAGTGGAAAGACATGACTTATTTGGTCCCCATTAAAGCTTAATATTTGCCTCAGAAACCCAGATCAGAGATACAATAGCTGCCACATCTAGAAAGGTCTACCTAGAGTACTGTTTTTGTCTTCTTTTACAGAGAACAGGAACTTATCGAGCTTACTTGAATAAAGAGAAAGCAGAATGAGATCTGAAATTCATCAATGAATGGGTATGGATGGGTAAAGTCCTAAAAACATATGTCTCCCTCAGTCCCCACTTTTTGCTCACTCTTTTTCACTTTTAGCTTCTATTTCTTCTATGCTCCTCTTTCAACTAAAGTTTTCTATGTTTACTTATAATTTCTACTCAATTATAGTTAAACCCATGGATAACAAGGGTTAGTATCAACCGGTCTGACTGATTACATGTTTATCTCTCCAACTACTTTCACCTGACTAACACTATGGAGTGTTTTAACTAAACATATATGATGTTCTGTGATCATGCATCCATGAGAAGGATGTCAGCATGTCAGCATTGTTTAGCAATAATAATTGAATTTATGATTTGGCTTAGGGGCATATCAATGGTTAAGGCTGGTCAGACAGCTCATTCTAAAAGATCTCTTCCATACTATGTGGCCATCAAAAGAAATGAAATCTTGTCATTTGTGACAATGTGGATGGAACTAGAGGGTATTATGCTTAGTGAAATAAGTCAATTGGAGAAAGACAACCTTCATATGATCTCTCTGATATGAGGAAGTGGAGATGTAACGTGAGGTGTCTGAGGGGTAGGAAGATAATAAATGAAACAGGATGGAATCGGGAAGGAGACAAAACCATAAGAGACTCAATCTCACGAAACAAACTGAGGGTTGCCAGGTGCAGGGGATAGGGAGAGGGTGGTGGGGTTATGAACATTGGGGAAGGTATGTGCTATGGTGAGTGCTGTGAAGTGTGTAAACCTGACAATTCAAAGACTTGTGCCCCTGGGGCTAATAATACATTATATGTTAATTAAAATTTTTTTAAAAATTAAAAAAAAAATAAAAGATCTCTTCCATGAGTTGACCTTGGACTTCTTGGTGCTGACGTGCTTTGTACACATACTAGTGATAATATGGGACATAGAGATAGAGTGGGTTCTGTGTGAACCAATCCAAAAGAAGGAAGGCAAAGAAGCCTCTTTCTGAGCTCTGTGTGCCCCTCTCAACATACATTCTTCTTTTTTTGTTGCTGTTTTATATTTTTTGCCTGTAATAAAGCTCGTGTATATAAACCCTTTAAATTCTATGAGTCCGTTCAGCAAACAAACATTTATGGTGATTAATGTGTAATTAGCACAGCTTGCCATGGCAAAAATCTCTCTTCAACAGTATGCTCCACTTTACCTCCTATCACTAATGGGCCCAAGTGTTCTTGGTTCAAATTTATAAACAGGACTACTGATGGCCCAAATAATTTCTACTTTATGACATAGATCATCTATTTTTTTTTTTTAATTACACTGTGGACTGGCTGCCCTTGGGCTAGATCCAGTCTCTGGGTAATCACTTGTGCCCAACGATTCAAAGTCATGCTATGCAAAGCATGGCCTCCTAAGAAGCAGAAGATGTGAACCATGCAGTTTCACTCTACATAGAGATGTAACTTTGGAAGTATTGAGGCTGGGCCATGCAATTCAAATACTTTTCTGTATATACATCTAATGTGTAGGGAAGGAAAACTTTTTCCTTTCTTCTCTTCAAGGTTCTTCAGATGGTCTAATAATTAAATAGACAAAAGATAAATTGAATTTTTTATGTATGGGAGGGAGTCTCCCCAAAGAAGTGACCAAAGCAGACAGCTTTTATACCTTTTACACAAAATAAAACCAATAAATTTTTAGAGAATTGGTAAGACAAAAAAAAGGGGGGGGGGCTGGGATAGTAAATTAGTGAAGTAACCAGATTTGTTTACATACTCTTCTCAGTTCCAATTTTTTTCTTTCTGGTGATAAGGATATTTCTGTACTTGCTGGTACAGGAAGACCAGCCCTCACATAGGAGATTTAAGTCCTGTTTCAAGAAAGACAAAGGAGGGTCTGAGAATCCTTATTGCACCACCTGTTTCCTAAGTAACTTTAATTCAAGAATAATCAAAAGTGGCATATTTGGGGGCACTCCCCCTGAACCCCATCAAGTATCAGGTACCCACTTTCTTAGCCAGCACTCAGAGGCTCATTGTCCTCTTATTTCCCAGCATCTGAGTCTGTTTCCTCATTCAACAAGTGCTTATCATATCAGTGTGTATTTTCAGGCTGTACTGGGTAGAGGCTAGAACAGTTTGGTCAAATGGACTAATCGTGAAGACTAGGCAGCTCAAGGTGAGAGATATAGGTTATTTGAGCTCATAGGTAGGAAATTAGTTTAGTTGACTGGCTAATTCCAACCCATGAGAACTTGAAGATAAGCCTGGACATTGACAGGGCATGAACCAAAGAGGAATGTGGTTATGGTGAAGTCAAGAACTTCTCATTTGAGACTTATTGAAGGCTTTGGAGGAAGGTCTGAGTTGTTCACTGTTGTGGGTAAAAAGGAAGTGAAAGTTGTGTGATCAGTTAGTTGTGTTGCTTGGTGGCCAGGAAAGCCATATTGACAAGCTACCAAGATAAGAAAGAAAAACCAAAAGGTAAAAATAGCTAAACATTTACTATGTGTCAGGTACTATTGTAAGAGTTCTTATATTAATCTATTCAATACAAAAACAACCACTTGGGATTGATGTTTTTCCATTTATATTCCCAATATTTAAAAATGAGGAAACAGAATTGGAGAGGAATGGAAACTTGTCATGTGGTGTTACAGTGAGGACTGGACCTAAGCCAAGTTTAGTATCTGAGCCTGTGCCCTTTTAATTGCTATCCTGAACTGTCTCTTAAGGGTTCTTCTGAGATGAGTTACACTAACACATCTTTTGATAAAAGAATGGTTCAAGATTTTTTGTTCTTAAAGGGATCCTGCCTTTTGGACAGAAGCATGGAAATACAAGTTTACTTTTGAGACTACAGAAGCCCTGGCTTTCTTATCTGTCACCCACAAAGTCCAGCTATGTTATTCTTTGGAGCCATCAGTTTTCAGTCTAGCCTCCACCATCTCTTCAAACTCATGTTGCCAAGGATAAAAAAAAAAAAAAAAAACTTTAAATAAATTGACTGTTATTGATTTTTTTTCCCTTGTAATTCATATGTTTATTCTGGCTGTTTTTGTTAACATTCCTCACCTCGCCTCAATGTGAGTATATTTTTTCAAGACCAGTCATTAGACTGGTTGATTTCCTAATTTCCCAATTGACAGAACTGATATCCAGGAGGGGCCTGAATTCTACTTCATTTGAAAGAAGCAAAGCTCAAAATGGCTTTCCTGTGAAGTTCAGTGTTATTACTAATAAGATAATGGCCTACCTTGTTTTGCAATCCTGTGTTTCACTCATGATGGTATGACAACCTCAGGTCAACATTACCTGACCAACATAATGAGAGTTGTAAATTATATAACACAAGAATATGCCAGACATTGTGCTAATTATACCCTCAGTTCTTTGAATAATACCCTGAAGTGGGTTTTAATAGCTATCTTTTATGGTTGATAAAACAGTCTTAGAGACTTACTTACCCAAGGTCACATAAGAATTAAATAGGCAGGATGTATTCTCAGATACCTATTACTCCATATTCCATGATCTTAATTATTATATTAAGCTGCTTTCTTACCTATTTATTGATGCCACAATAGCTTGTAATAACAAGAAATAAAAATGTTAAAAAAGATGGTTTTATTTAGTCCCTAAAAGAGTTTCAACAATAGATGGGGTTCCTTGTACAACTAGAAAGTTCTTGCTCTACTGCCCTTGGTACTGTGGGGTTTGTATTTGTGCTAGAGTACAGTCATTATGTGAGGAAGCTGCCAAAGCCATTCAACACCACAGAGATACTATCTTTGTGAAACACCCTAATATTTACAATATATTTTCTTCTTTTCCTTGTACAAGGTATTGTCATAAAACATCAAAATGCTCCCCTAAGGATAGAAAACAACCCCAAAGAGGGATAATTGGATCTATTAGAACCCTAAACACCTTAAGCTTAATCCAGAAGTTGAGTGATAAACAACACTGCCCTATCCTTTGGGTTCTGAAAGAGTTAATTGCTCCCCCCCCCTTTTTTTCCTTTCCTTTTTTTTTTTTTTTTAAGATTTTATTTATTTATTTAACAGAGAGAGGAGAGAGAGATCACAAGCAGGCAGAAAGGCAGGCAGAGAGAGAGGGGGAAGCAGACTCCCTGCCGAGCAGAGAGCCTGATGCAGGGCTTGATCCCAGGACCCTGAGATCATGACCTGAGCCAAAGGCAGAGACTTAACCCACTGAGCCACCCAGGCACCCCGTTAATTGCTTTTCAAACAGGGAACAGTTTACTCCTATAGGGCAGAGTGATTAGGTGACAGTGGATTTCAGAAGGTTTTATGCTTTAAATACTTGAACACAATGGAATTTTATCTTACTCTTACAAAATGTAGTTTTATTTTTTTCTCTTCTTTATTTCTCTCCTTAAACATGAATGATAGGCTATTAAAGGTTTTCTTTGGGGGAAAATATTTTTGACTTGCATTCCTGTGGGAACTTGATTTAATCAACAAAATCCCAAGCTGATAACCACTCTCATTTCCTTGTCATAGAAAGTAAGAGGAATAAATTCAGAAGAGTGGGGCATTATAGGAAAATGTTTCCAGATCCTTTGTCAGTAATGTAGACATCTTTAATAATGCATTATGGTATTTCTCACTTGTGGGGAGGATTGAGCACATAGTTGAATATACAGTAATTTGCAGATAGGTATTTTATGCAACCTGCCTCTCAAATAGAGGCACCCCTTGATTTTATTAACAGTTGGATGTCACTCCTTTAGATTAAGAATGTATTACTTTAAGAATTGAAATCAGGATCTCAAAGAGATATCTGCACTCCCATGTTCACTATAGCATCATCCACAATAGCCAAGATACAATATATACATAAAATAGAATATTATTAAGTCTTAAAAAAGAAGAAAATAATGCTATTAGTGGCAACATGGATGGACCAATACAACATTATATTAAATGAATAAACCTGGCCAAAGCAAAACAAATACTGTGTGATCTCATTTATGTATGGAATCTAAAATAGTCAAATTCAGAGGCAGAAAGTACAATGGTGGTTGCCAGTAGCTGGAGGAAGGAAAAATGGAGAGGTGACTGTCAATGAGTATAAAGTTTCAATTACACAAGATAAATAAGTTCAAGGAAAGTGGGGTAAAAAAAAAAAAAATGCTCTAGAGATCTACTATACATCACAGTGCCTACAGCTAGTATATAACAAAATTTGCCACCCAAAATGTGTCTCTTTGTCATGTGGACTATTTTAGGCTCATTATTTTTAAGGGACAGAAGACTCAAGAAACTTTTATTTTTGCCTCCCCCACCCTCAAGTGCCTAAAACATTTTAGATAGAGAACTTGTTTCAGGAAGGGAGCTATCACCATAAATAACTATAGTATAATATGAACTGGTATGGTCGATGGGGAGGAACACAGCAAGGCCTGTTTGATCAAAGGCCTCTCCAGTACCATTGTTTCTGAATGACCTGCCAACATTTGTGTACCATTCTCTTTCATTCTTTCTGTGAACTGCCTTCTTTCCTTTTGTGGCCCTGGAACAGCACCCCCTTCTTAATCCAGAATGAAATATATACCTAAATTTGCCTGACTGTCTGTGGAATCTTTTATGTATATGTGGATTCCTCATAAGCATGTAATTAAATTTGATTAACTCCTATTATTCTATCTCACATCAACTTAATTCTTCAACCAACCAATCAAGAACCTTGAATCATAGAGGAAACCTTTCCCCCCCAAGACTAACTGTGTGTATAATTAAAATTGGTTAAGAAGGTAGATTTTAGGGCACCTGGGTGGCTCAGTGGGTTAAGCCGCTGCCTTCGGCTCAGGTCATGATCTCAGGGTCCTGGGATCAAGTCCCGCATCAGGCTCTCTGCTCAGCAGGGAGCCTGCTTCCCTCTCTCTCTCTCTCTGCCTGCCTCTCCATCTACTTGTGATTTCTCTCTGTCAAATAAATAAATAAAATCTTTAAAAAAAAAAAAGAAGGTAGATTTTATGTTAACTGCTCTAGCCACACACACAAAAATAAATGATAATAATAATAAGGATGGGAGGAAACTTTTGGAGATGATGGATATATTTATGGCCTTGATGGTAATGATAGCTTCAAGGATGTACATATATACTGAGTTGTATTCATTAACTATGTACAGCTCATTAAATGTCAGTCATACTTCAATAAAGCAATTTTTTTTAAAAAAATTACCTTTATAAAAAACATGGTGCTTCATTTCTTTCTAAGGGGTCACAAATATTCTAATTTGAAGAAGTGTGTACCATAATGTGAAATTATTTAAAATTTGGGAGATAATACATGAGGCTTCTCATAGCACATGACATACAGCAACTGATCAATAAAAATTTGCTGAATTTTTATTCAGCCTGATGGCCAGGCGTACAGCTTGGGAAAAGGCAAACAAAAGAGAGGACAAATGCTCTGCCTGGTTGAGATATTTCCTGTGTCTAATCTATTTCTTATAATCGTTCTGAAGAATGCAGCTCTCCTAGCATTTAAGAGAAATAGGTGGAACTAAATTCAGGCAACATTTCAATTAAATAAGAACAGAATGAATACACAGAGCTAAGAACAGAGCCAAAGTTATGGAAAGTGTGACCCCAGACCTCTCAATTATGAATTAGAATACTTCCTTCCTGTGTAAAAGAAAAAAATGCACAGACCAGTATAAAGCAGGGAAGACTTTATTCAAGACTATAATAGAGGTCAGGACTATATCAGTAGGAGAAAGGAGACAAAGATTTAATTCAACTTTGCTGAAACAAAAAATGTGGGAGGATTTTTAAAGGCTGGAATGAGCTAATGGAAAAGTACTGGAGAACATTAGTGGGGAGGCTGGCCAATATGATTAGGCTACCTGCGTTTGTTAATTGTCCCTCATCAAAGTTCAGCTCCTACTCTCCCTCAGAAACTAAGAGATATGGGCCCTATTCTTCTTGATGATTATCTTTCAAAAAGGATGGCTATCAGGAACTGGAGAAAGACATTACCGGGGTTGCAGACAATTTATATTTCAAAGAGGAAAGAGAAAGAATTTACAATTACAAGTTTTCTTAAATAAATGCTCTAAGAAAAGCAAGGCCAGAGGCCTACTGTCAAAAGAGCCTATCTAAAGTTTAGTCAAGATGAGGGGAACTTTAAAGTCATCTTGTTTTTCCTTCCTTCCTTGCTTCTTTTTTTCTTTTAGCCTATTTTTTCCCCCCCTTTAAGCTATCTTTAAGTAGCTGTGATATATAAAAGGAAATTTTACTAACAAACGAGAGAGGAATGGGCACCATGTCAGGTCCTCAGACACTGTTGGCTCTTGGATCTCTATTCCTCCTTGCCTGGTAAGATATCGCTTTGCTTCTAGTAGACATAGCCTTAGAGGCCTCATGCTGGGCTTCTATGGGATCTCTGACTGTGCAAGAGTGCTAACTCATTATTACTAACAACAACAAATCTGGTTTACACATGGAAAAATATCAGCTACTTTTCCCTGCCCTTCTTTCTCACTATCACCACTCTCTGCCTTAGTTTTCATAGTTTGTTCTTATGCTGCTGCTACTATTTGTAATAAGTCCTCCTTCAAGTAATAAACAAGTATGAATGGATAAAATTCAAGGACTCAAATAAAAGGGTGTACCTATGTACATATACCGGAGACATTCAGGGTTGGGGTGGGCTTGGGGTTTTTGCAGGCATATGGGAAGGTAAATTAGAAAAAAGGGCAAACACACACATCAGTAATGGTGTTTCATTTGGTCCTTGGGACAAAAACTCAAGCCTCATGAATAGTAGCAAGCTATATATATATATTCGTATGAATATATATTTGTTTCTATTTCTCATTAAAAACTGCTGAAACCGGGGTGCCTGGGTGGCTCAGTCATTAAGCGTCTGCCTTCAGCTCAGGTCATGATCCCAGGGTCCTGGAATGGAGCTCCGCATCGGGCTCCCTGCTCAGCAGGGAGACTGCTTCTCCCTCTCTCACTCAACCTGCTGGTGTTCTCTCTCTCGCTATGTCTCTCTCTGTCAAATAAAGAAAACCTTAAAAAAACAAAACAAAACAAAACGAAAAACTGCTGAAACCTTAAGGTTATCTCCCCTCCCCACCATGTCCTTTCAAGGACAGAACCGGCTTCTTCGCTTCACTGTCTAAGTATCTTAGCTTCTGCTGCTGTTGCTGCGGTGTGCCCTGGGTGCCTCAGTGGTTTTCCACCCCACTCTCCTCCTACAAGCTAGGTTCCATCCTGGCTGGGCCTGAAGCACCTCAGCCATCAGTGTATCAAAGATGAGTATTAACAAGGCTCTCTGCTGAAGACTGAACTCGGCAGTGACAGTGCCAGTGCTCCAGTTTATATTAGTACTTTCTCATGTTTATTTCTTCTGAAGATATTCCATGCCATTTCACTCTTTTAGGAGTTGTAGCTTCTTCCTTTATAGAACAGGATCCGAACCCATGGGGATGGACCGGAGAACAAAACTGAGTGAAACATCCCATGTTATCATTAGGACTGCCTCTCTCCTCATGCAAGACGTAGGGAGCTCTTTCCTGAGGACGGCGTTTTTATTAGCAGTCTTCTGCATCCTTCATGCAAATATATTCCTAGCAATAATCCTTCAGACATTACCATCAGGGAACTTGGTTAACACTCAAGGTAAGATTCTAAGTATGTACATATTCTGAATTTTTTCTTCTGTAGCCAAGTTAACAGAGACAGGGCTCTCCACCTCTCTGCTCTCATGTTGATGCAAAGACCACAATAAAGCAGTTACTGCTAATGATGAGATTCACAATGGGAGCAGAAAGAGAGCAGGCCCACATGCTTGAAATTCACTGTTTCTGGTATATACAGTATTCCTCAGGGGTGCAGGGAACAAAAGAAAAGTTGAGCATACCTGTTCTAATGAGTCTGTTCCTGAAACTTGAGAATTTCTCTAAGTGACTGTATCACTAGATATTACAGCTTGTTCTAAAAGCGGTACTGACAATAAATTCTTCAGAACAAGAAAAAGTTTGAATATTGGGCAAAATTATAATCAAATCCTAATAATGAAATGGCAATTGATAACCACCTTCCTGGAAGTATATTTTGACAGACAAACACAGAAAAAGAAAAACACATTTATGTTTTGGTTACTGACAGAAAGTTCTCCATATTTTTCTTTCATATTTAAATAAATCATGACTTTCTACACTGTATCCTGGTATAAAGGTGTGTGAGGACTCTTTCTGCAAGAAATATTATATTACTTTCCTATCGCTGCTATAACAAATTACCATAAACTAAGTGGCTTAAAACAACACAAATTTATTATTTTACAGTCCTGGAGGTCAGAAGTCTGAAATAGATCAGCAGAGTTCCTGTTAGAGATTCTAGAGGAAAATCCATTTCCTTGCCTTTTCCAATTTCTAGAGACTGCTTGAATTCTTCTGCTGAAACTTTGGTTTCATGGCCCCACATCATTCCAACCTCTCTATCAATCATCACAACTCCTATGACTCTGAGCGTCCTGTCTCCCTCGCCCTCTTATATGGACCCTTGTTATTACTTTGCGCCCACCTGAATAACACAGGGAAATCTCCTGGTTTTAAGGTCTCTATCTTAATCACACTCGACGTGTTCTGGATTAGAATCTGTATAGTTTTTATGAGGGAGGAGACCATTTTTGCCTCAGACAGACCTAGAACTTACCTAAAGCTAGAATCAGCCACACACAGAATTTATGGAATAATATAACTGGAAATCTGAAGAAAGGTGTATCTTGACCAGGAATTCAAAATATCTGACATATACAGCTTCTGCTGCCTTCTTTTGGCTCTGTCTCCTATATCATCACTTTTAGATTCAGCCTCACATAAAAGGATGATAGTGACAACAGCTACACACCTCGTGTCTTCCGATGTTCAAGTCCAACAAGAAAAAAAGATCTTCTTCCCAGGATGCCCAACAAAGTCTCATCATGTTCCATTGGCTCTGAATGGATTATGTGCCCCTCTCTAAACCAGCTTTCATGTCCAGTGAAAGTTTTGTATTCCTTGTCCTCAGTTGCCACATCTTTAAGAGGAGGATAATATTCAGGCTTGATTCCCCATGTACAAGAATGTCCAACGTTAAATAGAAAATTACAAAGAAAAAAAAAAAACACCACAACTCCATGACAGGGCAGGAGAGAGATGGCTAAAGAAACAAAACACATTTTTTTTCATCCTTCTTTAACAAAGGACTCTGCATTTCCATTTTGCACTGTACAACTCAAATTCTACAGTCAGCCCTGATAATTTTTTTATGATTTTATTTATTTTATTATCTTAGAGATAGAGAGAGAACAAGAGATAGTGGGGAGGAGGGACAGAGGGAGAGGCAGAGAATCTCAGGTAGACTCTGTTTTGAGCATAGAGCCCTACACAAACCTGAATTGAGCTGAAATTAAGAGTCAGATACTTAACTGACAGAGCCACCCAGGCACAACAGCCCTGTTATTATTTACAGAATTTTCAGGAACCCTAAATAAGTTAAAAGAAATAAAACACTGAAAATAGTGAATAGTGTTTGGCACGTAGTAAGCAAGAGTAAATACTAGCTATATTATTATTTTTATTAATTATTATCATAAAACATCCAGGGCCCTTTTAAAGCAAACATCTGATTGGAATTTTCTCGGACCCCAATTGTTAGCATTAATTAGGCTGGCTTGTTTTCCTGTGGTCACTTTAAATAAAGGAACTCATTATAAATCTGCAAGAAGGGGTTCCGACTACAAAAGGAATTTTGTTTTTTCTTCAATATCCAACCGTCAGGCCAGCTGTTTTAGTTCAGGCTACCAATGGGAAGCTACTTACTGAAGTTGCTTATGGTTTAATGATTTGTGTGGCATAAATTATTTGTCTTAATGTTATTCCTGGGGCATTTTCCAATTGTTTCAGATAATATGCAGTAAAAACGACAGAAAACAAAAAAACAAAACAAAAAACTATAGTGTGGTTCCATATTCCCACAACACCTGGTGAGAAATAATCTGCTTCCTCAATTGCAGTTCCATCATTTATTTTATTTTGAATCCCTTCACAGCAAGACTCTTCTTATTTACTTATTGCATATATGCTAAAGATCCCAATAATTGCACATCCAGCACACAATTGATTTTACTCAGAATCCTCATTACACCTCTCAAAGTTCTGGTAATGAAAAAGTTAGATTGAGCTTTAATAAGCATTAGGAAGTTAGGCTTTCTCAGGAAAATAATTTAACCATTTATGGAAATATGTTCAAGTGAATGATGTAAAAATACAGTGTGATTATCTAAGGAGCGGGAGGTTAGATAAGATGAGTATATCACAGGGACATGGTGAAGGAAGCAATTAAGTTTTAGCATGGCAAATAAGATTGGTTTGCTCTTTAGAACATAAATCACCAGTTTTTCTTACTGTATCTCTTGAGTTCTAGGATTTGTTATGCTTGAATCAAAATGTAAACTGGTCTGTTTTCTTTTGCATTCATTTTGTGGGATCTCATTGAATTGGTGGCCAGAATATAGTATTGTGGTATTTCACATGATACTGGTAATCATGCTATGTTTGTTTTGAAGGGAATTTTTTCAATTATTATATTGACTATATTATATGTTCTGATTGCTTTACTTTGCATATGTTGTTAATTGAAAATTGCTCTTCAGGTTTTTCTCAAGTATGTTTTATTCCTAATTAAGTTGTAAGCTTTTTTCAGGCAAAAACAAACGTCTTGTTTTCATCTACCAACTGTGGTAAATACAGCACTGAAAATTGTAGGTTAAAAAGTGTTTGATTGAAGGACTCCTGGGTAGCTCAGTGGATTAAGTGGCTGCCTTTGGCTCAAGTCATGATCCCAGGGTCCCGGGATTGAGTCCCATATTGGGCTCCCTGCTTAGGGGGGAATGGGCTTCTGCCTCTTCTCTCTGCTTCTGCTCTTTCTCTCTATCTCTTGAAAATAAGTAAATAATATCTTTTTTAAAGCAGGTTTCATTGAAAACATAAACAAACTTGACATAGCATTGGTCAGATATTTAATCATTCCTGAGTGAAAGAAATAGAATGAACCCTGTTAGTATAAGCCTGGCATATCCTATTAGAATTCAATACTTTCCTGGATGCCTCTATTTTTTTTTAACTATACTAGTTTTCACATTCTCCAACAAGTAATGAGTTCTACCTCTCACAAAATATAAGTATTAAAACTCTATCTTTTAGAAAATGAATTACTAAGTACCATTAACGCCAAGATTTTATAAAGAAGCCTAAAGCTCCTCAGGGAGGTTTTTCCCCTAAGTTTCTTTCCTTTTCTTTCTTTCTTCTTTCTTTCTTTCTTTCTTTTTTTGAGTTTTAAATGCATTTTATTTTTAGATAACCTATGTGACCTTTTTTTTTTCTTAAAAACAATGCCTCTGCTCCCAATAAATCAAGGTCAAAATAAATGAAACACTCAAGAAGGCATCAGTCCCATTTGCCTAAGTCCTGGTTGTTGCGTGGATGAAGAGTAGTCAGTTATGACAACAGGTGATAACATCCAAAATAACAACCAAATTCATTAACATTTTTGCATTTCTAAACCATCCTTAAAGAAAATCATATATGGACTCACACTGTCCTCAAGATAGTCCAGCAAAGCAACCATGCCATCTGGATTCAGGTTTTCACTAATAAAGAACTAGTAGTTTTTGAAATTAGCAAAGACGTGCTTGATCTGGTCTATCATTACGCTTTCTGGCCTCTGTTGGCCTTTGACTGATTTCATGTAATCTTTGAAGTACTTCTTGTAGGCCTCTTTTTTGAAGGTGGTTTTCTATAAGTAACGTTTCACAATTAATATCAACACCAGTGTTTACTGTGCTTTCCATACCTTCACCCTCGGGGTCTTCAGTGGAGGCATTTCCACCGATGAGTGAGTCATCAGTATTATCCTCTGTCGTACTGACCACCTTCACCTCCACCTCCAGCCCCAGCCTGTCCACCATCTCTCGGATCTTGTAGATGGCAAACATCTCATCACGGCTGATGAGGTCCCAGTACATGATCATGAGAGCCATTGGAGAGAGACAACAGTAGTGCTAGCTTAGCAGGAGCCTAGAGCTTCAAGCAAGTAAGGTGCAGCCAGAGTGATACAGGGTGGGTGGGGGGGTGAGAGCAGTAGATGGAAAAACTTAAGTTTCTTTTACACAATGTCAGTTGTCCAAAAACCCTGTTTTCAAACCCAAAGTATCTTTTTTGTTTCTTTCAATAGCACTGCAGAGCACTTAAGGATATACACTTTTGGAGCCAGGTGGACCACATTCAAATTCTGATTCTGATTATAATAACTGTGAAAGGGAGACAAGTTATTTAATCTCATTGTCAATCCCTTTCCCTGTCAAGAGCAAATAATCCTAATAAAAACATATACAGGTAGTGTGTGTGCTGATGTGTGCTCTCCAAGGCTGGCAGGAAGAAGCTGAAATGTTTCCAATGATGCTTGAAAAGGCCCTTCCTGAAGATCTTTTCCATCTTAATCACTGGCTTTCCCTGTCAATCTCCTTTTCTTCCTCATCCAGAACACTACGCTCAGAAGGAGATTCCAATGGGATTTTCATCCCTCTTGCCTTTGTACAGAAGAGAGTTTCTCCATCCGTATGCTCGGGCATTAAGGTAAGGGTTTCTGTGGATTAAGCACTCTTTGTAAATGAGCAGACGACCTGCTGAAGGGATCTCTTTGCTGAAAGGGAGTATGGCTATGACCTCAGTCCCTCTGGTAGGGTCTGATTACCAAGGGTTTGCCCAGGACTGAAGGTTTTAGTGGGATCTCAGTGCTAAAGCTATGGCAGTCCCCTATATTAGTTTTGCCTTCCTTTCCTTGGTTTATCAGTATGAATTTGAAAATACTTTTTCCATTAGCTGCTGGCCCTTCTCATGGAAACCTCCTCCTTGCCAAATCCTAAGAAACCACATGAAATTTCTTTACAATGGTAAAGCTTTTGATAATGCTTTATGTAATTTCTCCACCTCCCTTTCATTCCTCTCTCACATGTGTGGAGTATGAGACTTATTCTCAATTATATATTACATATCTCGCATTCCATTCTTCTGGCCCTATGATGGTTCTCTTTGGAATACAAACATGGAAAGTAATATATTTCCCTTTCTACTTCATATTGGCTGTATCAATCATATTTTTACTAAAATGATTTCTGACAATTTTTTCTTCTACCTTCATTTAGCTTCTCACTATACCTATTGATTAAGCCAAATATATTTTCATGGCTCTCTTCTTTTTTTTTTTTTTTTTTTTTTTTTTTAAGATTTTATTTATTATTTATTTGACAGAGAGAGATCACAAGTAGGCAGAGAGGCAGGCAGAGAGAGAGAGGAGGAAGCAGGCTCCCCGCTGAGCAGAGAGCCCGATGCGGGACTCGATCCCAGGACCCTGAGATCATGACCTGAGCCGAAGGCAGTGGCTTAACCCACTGAGCCACCCAGGCGCCCTCATGGCTCTCTTCTTCAAACTCACTATGATTTGTATGAATTCTGTTTTCATTTCCTTTCCTGTTCTACTTGGTTATTGCCCTAGAGATAGTGTATGGTCTCTAATCCTTTTTATTATTATTTTTTATTTAATTTCATGGGGCCTTCTTAGCTTAGCAATATTGATGATTTAGTCTATTTTCTGCTTCTTTAGACTATTTTTCATTCCTATCTCTTGCTCTTTCATCAATGGTAACTCCATTTCTGGCCTCCATTCTCCCTTATTTTTATCTCCGACTGTCTTTAAAGCATTGCCCCCCAACTTCTCAATGGCCAGGGTTGAGGCAGGTATAATTTAAGTAAGTTTAGGTAGCTAGATTTGTTTTCCCTTTCAGTTGTACAAGGTGTTTTGATTTATTTTTAATTATAAAAGACAGATGAGAAGAACTTAGAAAATATAAAAATATGTGAAGAAAATATTAGACAGTATTCCATCTCTCAGAATAATAATCGATTGAATTTGAGATTACTACATAACTCTCACATTGACAAATAGTAAGCACTTAATTTTTGTTAATACTATTATTGTTAAATAGTAATGATAAAAGATGGTTTTTTAAAATTTTATAATATGTTTTTAAATGTTTTTATGTGAACAAAAGATAACCTATTTTCATAATTGTACCTATTGCTAATAATGATCAGATAGTCTAGTAACAGAGTTCATAGTTTTATAGAAAGCCCTGTATTATTATTTTACATGTTTGTGTATTTTACATGTTTCAGTAATATTAATGAAAAAAACACAAAGATGCCTCTAGTTGTTTCCTTTTCTGTGATTCATATAAAATTAGATGGAAACAGAGCCTGAGCTGTGTGTATTAATTGTGCTGAAGACACAAGTGCATGTTTCACTCCACTTTCATCTCCCACCCACTAACTTTTAAACTCCCGCAATTCCACTCCTGATATTCTGGGCAGAACAATTCAGCTCATTCTTGCTGTCTCTTTCCACACTCTGCGTAGTGCTGACCTCACTTTCTGCATCCAAAACAGTTCATTTTTTCTCAGCTATTAGATTACCTTTCCAAGATAGGAGTTTCCATCTCCAAGTAGGCAAAAGTGACTGCAGAAAAAAAACAGTTTCCCTGTCTGTGATTTTATATTAATGTAGCTTTAGGGAGCCGGTATTTATTTATTTATCTGTTTGTCTGTTCATTTATTTATTTATTTATAATTGAAGTTTAACAGAGCTACCATAAAATTTCTATTAGCTGGAATTAGCTAGAACTTCACTAACTTGTCCTTTCAAACAGACTATGCATTCTATTAAAAAAAACAACTTTTTTTCTTATTGAATTGTAACACACTCAAAGAATAATAAACAAAACAAAAAATATAGAGTTCATTGAATACCTTTTAGGTATGAATACCCTGGTAAACATCACCTAAGTCAAGAAATAGACACTGGCATCAATCCAGAACCTTACACGTAACCTTTCTCAATCATAGCACATTATACCCACCCCAAAGATAACCACTATCCAAATTCCTAACACTACAGATTTGCCTATATTGAAATTATCTGTAACTGGAACCATAAAATAGGGATTCTTTTGTGTCTGATTTATTTTCTTATCATTATATTTTTGAGATTTATTCATAGTATTGTATGTAGCTCTAATTCATGACTTTTAATTGTTATATATAATTTTATTGCACAAATACACCATTATTTCTCTCTTGTCTCTGGACTCATATTTAAATTGTTTTCCATATTTTGGCTGTTATACATAATGTCACTCTGAACAGCATATCTGTCATTCATATAGAGCTGAGAGTGGATATTCTCATGCTTAAGTCATATGTTTGTGCAACTGTAGTAAAACACTGACACACTTTTTCCTTGGTCACTCACTCAAAGTTTTCTCCTCTCTAAAGACCTAATCTTTGGTGTTCTGCCTTTATGATTTTGCTCTTATAAGTCTCATGTTCAATTACCAGCATCCAATTCTGTCTTCCGTTATGAATTGACACCTTTCATGACACAACTGAGTTGGGGTAAAATTCCATTAAATTGTGATATCCAAAGCTAAATGAGTACATTTAGCTTATTTGGAAAACTCTGTTGCTTTACTTCCTAAAACTTACCTAACTGGAAATGGAGAACCATTGCCCTCTTCCATGAATTCGAAATTTTCATCTTATTGTATATCCTCGGTTAAAAAAATGTATAAAATAGCACTCAGGCCTTGAACTCCATCTTGCTTTCCTGCAGCTAGTAAGGCAAAATCCATCCCCTGCATGGTGCATGCAATTGTGAAGAAGGTAGTTAGGGAGAAGGCAACAAACTGCTGTAGTCATAATGAAGGCCTATGATTTAGGAAATCTATATTAGAGGGAGCCACAGGGAGTCCATTGCTATCTATCTGCCTCATACACATTTTAATTATACCACTAACTTTGGCAGAAAGATGTCATCTAACCCTCTGCAAAGACACATTCTTTGTAAAATTAAAATTGTTCTCCTAGGAGGAAGAATATACATAGTAAAATGCAAGCATAAACACAAGCCCTATTTACCTGAAAGTAGCTACTGAAAGAAGAGGAGTCTGGAGGATCTACATCTATATCTAGTTCTATATCTATATATCGCTTTACTTTTAGAATAGCCAAAAAAATGACCCTTTCTTCAAGAAGGGTAGAAAAATAAAATCTCAGCTATTTCAAAAAATCCAATAGAAAAAAGTATGAAAATTACCTTTGTGTCTTCTGCTTAACTTTCTTTTTCTTTTGGAACCTTTATAAACTTTCAATTTTCACATGGAAATTTTTTCAAAAAACTATTTCAAAAGTTAAAAAAAAAATGTTTATATGAGATGGGGAAGGTGTTAGTTTATGTCGTTCAGCCAGAGTAAAACCCACAGTTAAGGTCATGTTCAAGGAAAGACCTGAAGGAAGTAAGGGAAATAGCTCCCAGGCTATCTGTGAGCAGGGAACTCCAGGCAGAAGGAAGAGTAAATGGAAAGAGCCATAAGGAAAGTCATGTTTAGTGTAACCAGAAACTGCAAGTAGGACAGTCTGGTTAGTGCAGAGAGAACAAGACAGTATATGGTAGGGTATGACATAAAGAGATTGAGTGGGAATGTCACACCTTTAGATTATGTTCTGAAGTCACTGGGAGATTCTGAACACAGCAATATATAATCAAACCGATGTTTAAGAAGATCACTCTAGCTGTATAGGAAGGATTTAAAGGGGCAAGTTGGGAATGGGGGTAGGGTGTCAAGAGGAAGTCTTTCTGACAGTTCAGACAACAGGTAATGGTGGCTTTGACTAGACTGGTATAATTTAAAGCGGAATCCAGTAAATAAGTAAGTAAAGAGACAGAGGCACTCTTTGCAGATGGAACAGCAAATATCATCTGAATGATTGATAAATATAGCTTTGCAGACACATTGCTTAGTGAGAGCCAAACATGTAGGCATCCTAACTCCCTACCACTGGTCAAGGACATGGAACACTCTCTCAGAGGAGACTTTGAATCTTGGTAGAAAATCACTTATTGGTCTCTCTCAGGCTCAGGGATAGAGAGGAGAAGTTTTGAGTCACTTCATGTGGTAGAAGAAGTTAGTTATCTCCCCAAAGGCATTTTCTCCTTTATTCTTTCTGGTTGAGTGATGGTGCAGCAAAAAATATTATTTCCCAGCCATCATTCTTACCAATGTAATATGACTAAGTGACAGATTCACTTTTATATTATTTGCTTAAAAGGAAATCCTGTGCCATGAATATCCCCCATTTTCCTTTCTGCCAGCCAGAAATGGCAGTGGCTGGAGCATCTCCGAAGCTACAAGTTGCCAGATGCTACCTTGAATGAATACTCTCCTAAGTACTCTCTCATAGGGGTGCCTGGGTGGCTCAGTGGGTTAAGCCTCTGCCTTCGGCTCAGGTCATGATCCCAGAGTCCTGGGATTGAGCACTGCACTGGGCTCTCTGCTCAGTGGGGAGCCTGCTTCCTCCTCTCTCTCTGCCTGCCTCTCTACCTACTTGTGATCTCTGTCTGTCAAATAAATAAATAAAATCTTTAAAATAAAATGAAAAAAAAAGTACTTTCTCATAAAAGAGAGTCACTAACTTACTGTTGGATCTTTTTGTTAGAAAAGCCTAACCTTATCCTTACTTCAGGCAAAAATCCCTGGCAAGCTTAGGACAGAGGGAATGTATAAAGGTAATGAAGAGGCAAGCCATAATGTCAACAGTTGTGGTCTTACAGAAAGAAATAGTCATATTTTCTTCCTTTCTGTATCATGTATATGTTTATACATTTTGGTTAATAATCCTGTTTTACTCTCATTTCTCAAGCTATTTTATATAGCATGTATTGGTGTCTTTAACTTCAAAGCTTATAAAGTGAGACACAAAGACAGGATGAGAGAGTATGGCAGAAGGAGAAATAGCTATCATTAAAGGATTTAGACTCAGGGTTTGATACAATAGTTGATGAGATTAGACTTTTTCTACATTGATGAAGAAAATTATTTATTTTTTATACAAAATAGGTGAATTATACTAGAAATAATCAATTTGTACTTTTGTAGTTGATGCTATTAGTAATTTTTTAAAGGATGGATAACAGTATATGTTGTTATTAGGCCTACAGGGGTTGAATCTTAACAGAGTTATTGGTCATATTTTCTGGATATTATGTATTTTGAATATCCTTGCCAAAGATAGCAAATATACAATCTTTTGTACTCAATTCCTTACAGTGAGATCCAGAAAACCTAAAATCTTTCCCTCTTGGAATTGTCTCTCTCAGATAAAAACTTGATAGCTAACCTCTATATCAGATAGATATACCTGTGCAAGACTATAATTTAGAAATAAGCAAATCTAAGGAGAATTTTTTGGTTTTGGCCAGAGGCAGATATATTTGATTTTGGTAACAACATTGATTTCCTCTATTCTAGAGTCCCAGTACATAAGCAATTTCAACGTGGCAGTAACATGATTTATTCTAATGCTTGGTAAACAATTAGAAGAATCATACATTTTTATCAGGACAATTTGGAAGCACAATTTTAGGGAGCATCAATACTATAAGAATAGAAACCAACATAAATTTCTGTCCCTGGTTAAACAGTTTTGGGGCCAGATATATGTCCCTGTCCCCGTGATAAACAACATGGGATCAAGCATACCTTTCTGTCGCTTTGTTAATCAGTACTGAGAACCAGCAAAAAACAAACAAAACAAAACAAAACAAAAAAACAAAACAAAAACAAAAACAAACAAAACCCTAGCCTCTTGCTCCAAAAAATATTAGCTTATGAAACCAACATTTTCAAATAGCATACTCAGGGCCCCTGGGTGGCTCAGTGGGTTAAAGCCTCTGCCTTCTGCTCAGGTCATGATCTCAGGGTCCTAGGATCCAGCCCCGGGTTGGGCTCTCTGCTTCCCCCCCTCTCTCTGCCTGCCTCTCTGCCTACTTGTGATCTCTCTCTCTCTCTCTGTTAAATAAATAAATAAAATCTTAAAAAAAAAAATAGCATACTCAGCCAGAGTAACAAATTACTCCTCAAGAATGTCTTTAAGCCTTTTTGCCTCATTCCCACTGTCAATCCAAAACTGTTGTGTCGTAATCCATACCTAATCCAAAGCAATTCTACTCAATAAGACTCCTGCATTAAAATCATTCAGCCCAGGGGCACCTGGGTGGCTCAGTGGGTTAAGCCTCTGCCTTCAGCTCAGGTCATGATCTTGGAGTCCTGGGATTGAGTCCCGCATCGGGCTCACTGCTCAGCATGGAGTCTGCTTCCCTCTCTCTCTGCCTACTTGTGATCTATCTCTCTCTGTCAAGTAAATAAAAAGTCTTAAAAAAAATATATATCATTCAGCCCAGACACTAAAAACCCTAGGAATAGCTATCCTTGAATTCCCCCTTCTGAGATACTATTAAGATTTTTCAAGATTGTTTTCTCCCTACTCCTATAGGTCTAATTGAGCTTAGCCTTTCATAATCAACAGGTTTTTCTGATCGTCTTTTTAGGTGATAACTGAAAACTGAAACCCTAGTCTTCAGCTTGGTTCTCTATTCCTTCCAATATTAGGTCAACTTCTCCAACATCTTAACTACTTTTCTGCTTTATCAGTCAGCTTGTTTATTAGCTTGAAACCAAGACTCCTGTCTGTTACACTCACAAAGTAATTCCTTTAAAATCTCATTAAATCTCATACTATGGGTAGCTGATGAAAGCAGACCTCTATTGTACACTTCAAAGGTAAAGTATCCTATTGAAAGTGTAATCTTTGTAGTAGTGGGCTTTTTTTAAATTTTTTTTTTTTTTTTTTTTTTTTTGGTCGTGGGCTTTTTAAAGTAGCAGTTGTGCCAGAAAGAGAATTGGTGCAGATAACTTCAGGTTGCTTAAATAGAAAAAAAAAAATCAAAACAAAACAAAGAAGCAAACAACAAAACTGAAAGAGAACACTCAGGACAGCAGTCCATTTCTATTCCCAATTTTGCCCCTTCCTCTACTTCCCCACCTATTTCACAAACTGAAATTTTAAACTGATGCAGCTCCCAACCATATTTCAGTCTTCATTGTGTGCAAAGCTGGGGGCCTTGAGTAGAAGGCAGTCATCAGGGAGCAAAGATAAATCCTATGAAGAACTATGGTAATAACTAATGCCTATATATTGAATGTCTGCCTGTAGCATTTATCTTCAGTTGTCACTTGGTCAACTTGGTTAAACAGACTATTTTAGCTGGTTGAAAAGGAAGACATCTGAGATATTTGATGGGAAGGAGATAGCAGTTTTGTAGCTAACATCAGTCTGCCTCTCCTAATATGGACAAAGAATGAATCTATAGAGTCCTGAGGCTGCTTTTCTTATAACTCACACAAAGTTTTACAAAACCTGTCTGAACCCCCAATTTAAGGATGTAAGGATGACTGAATGAAGAAAACCCTCCAGAAATGTGAAAAGATCTTACTGCTTAAAAGATAAAGACTAGTCTGAAAAATTAGAGCAGCTGCAGTACTCTTTTATCAATTTAACTTGAAGCCTGGAAACTCTTTCATTTGTACAACTAGTTCCTTCCTCAGCTCAGAAATGTTTTGCTCTATTTTATCTTTGCTATTCATTAGTTCCGGCCTTTTCTTTAGGATCATTTATCACTTAATATGCTGACTCTTGTGTCTCTGTCTTTCATTATTATGATTTGCTCTTTCATGGTTTTCATCTCTATTTGCTGAGGAGAACTCTTCAATAGATCTTCCATCAGTCAAGCTCTTGTATGACACCAACTATACTCTTTGCTAATCAAAACATTAATTTTAATTCTTTGATTGTCTTTTGACTTACCCTGTAATCCTTGCCTTATTTATCTTTATTTTATTTTCTTGTCACAGTTGTCCTATTGTATTAGCACGCCAGATTCCCAAGGAATATAAGTTTTTGGGGAGACAGAGTCATTGATCGTCCCAGTAAAGGAAATAATATCCTGTTTCTTCTCTGAAATTGGAGAATTGTAGAATTACTGGAAGTTGTAGATAATCTGTGACTATTAGTTCATATTCTCTGGGAAGCAGAACCCAGGATAAGGTTAGACATGTAAGATATTAGTTAGGGGAAATATCTCTAAGGAGAAATGGAATAATGCTGAAGAAGAAGGGGAAAACCTTCAATCTCAGTGAAGGACTCACCCCACTGATTAAGAGACACAAGGAAGAAGGCTTGGGTAGAAAGAGTCTCAAATTGCACCATAGTTTTAGGTCAGTTTGGGCCAGACCAATCAGGAGTCTTCAAGCCAAAGCTGTCTGCCAATAGAGGAGTCCCATGTCTCACAAAACTAAAACTGCACTGGTATTCTGCAGCTCTTCATCACTGGCTAAGAAGAGTTCATGACCATGAATGCAATGTGGGATTCAGAGGCAGCTGCTAAGACCTTCAATTATGCTCCCTTACAGGAGAGCTAAGCATCTAACCATTTCCATGGTTTCCAGAGAGATTTTCTCTAAGCTCTTTTTTGTACTGTACCAGACAGAAGATGTCATGTTCCTTCTGGCTTTCTGCCTGGCATACTTATCAAGTAAATCTAGGCAGCACTGTTCTTTTCAAGTGTTGCTTATTCTTTCCAGCAAAATAGAAGCTTAAGGAGGGCTCTATCAATGACTTGGGGCTGCTTTGTCTCCCACTACTGTAATACTGCATCTATCAGTGGCTATCATGATATCCAAGAAGGAAGATTAGAAGAGGAGGGCTGAGAGCTTCTAATATCAATTAAAGATGACCTGGGCCCACACGATGCTACTACGTACCAACTACTGTGACCTTTGTCAAGGACCTCTCTCATCTTCCTGATATTTGTATCTGAAATGGCCCAAAGGGGTGCCTGAGTGGCTCAGTTGGTTAAGTGTTTGCCTTCAGCTCAGGTCATGATGTCGGAGTCCTGGGATCAAGCCCCACATCAAGGTCCCTGCTCAGCGAGGAGTCTGCTTCTCTCTCTCCCACCTGCTTGTGCTATCAAATAAATAAATAAAATATTTAGGAATCTTTAAAGGTAAAACAAAACAAAACAAACCAAAAAAATGGCCACGAAGCCCATTACAGTTATGAGGATTAAATGAAATAATGATTATATTAGCACATCACACAGAGTAAGCACTTAATAAGTACTACCTATTATTACCTTCTTCTAATGGTGCTATTCTTCTAAGAATGAGGGGTTCCAAACTGGGCTTTTATTCCTTCTTTTCATATTTTCACTTGTACTCTATCTATAACCAATCTGACCTTCTAGAAGAAGTTACCTAATGTCATTTTTATTAAGCAACAAACAGGGGTACTTGGACCTGGGAATGTCAGATAACAAAGTCCATACTCAAAGAATATTCTCTTTACCATCCCTCTATTTTTATATGTGGAGAGTATTTCTTTCTCTTTCCCAGACTTATGCAGTACCTGCACCTCTTTCCTACTCTTCCCCATCACCTGTACAGTCCATTGGTCATGTTGATGAATTTGAGTGAGGGCACTTATATTCCTGACTTCATCTTATCTGTAAATGTTCAAAGTCCTTTAGAAACAGAATATCTAAATTTCAAATAACCATTTCTATGTTCCCACACTCAATTTGGAAATTCTCTTGAAATTCATTCAAGATCCTAAACAATGTAGACATTTTCAACCCCAAGTTATATAATATTCCACAGTACTACTTTGTTAAGATATCTAGAACTGGGAAGGTCTAACAAGAGTAACATCCTAAATGATCAAATCTTGATGTGAGAGAATACATAAACCATTATTTCTCAAAGCTAACATTTTGGACTATACAATTTACTTTGTGCAATTACAGAAAGTTGCAAGCTAATGAATATCTTTAATTCCTATTCACTAAGAGTAAGTGGTGACTTCTCCACCCGCTTCCCAAGTTATTATCTCCATTAGCAAAAGCCCCTCTGTGTGGGTGAGTTCTGATTCATGGTTAGTAGCACTGGCTAAGTTAAGCTATCTTTAAAGTTAAGGGAAGGTCTTAATGGGTGTCAATAGTTTTATATAACTTGTATAAATTTAACTAAGATAACTAATGGGAACAGAGCCAGATATTTCCTGGAATATCAGATAAATTTTGAAGGAGGTTATTTGATGGAAGGGGATAGAAAAAATTAGTATAGTCAAATATTCAGGTTCTGATTTATTGGTGAGATTTAACAATGCATCTCTGCAAAGGAGGCACTGGGTGACATCTGGGTAGAAGAGGGGAATTGTAGGGCAGGTCTGTAAGCTAAAATGTTATGTGATATTATTTTAGTAGTATATGAACAATGATATGGCTCTGCTAAACTTTCCATAATCACATTCAGCTCCTCTCTAGTTAAGACCCAGGTTTCAGTTGATCACAGTGGGTTCTGGAATGTAGATAGTTCATTTTGGTGGACCACTGTTTTGTCAAAAGAAAATTTTAATTCCTTGAACTTTAGGTATTGTTTAAAAGAAAAGGGTTTATAATAAATGTTTGACGTTTAGTTGGGAGATTCATGCATTTTAAATTCCTCATTGCTCACTCTACTTGTCTGAGTGCCTCTTGAGAAACTGGGGAGAAAGGTAAAAAAAAATCCTTTATTAAAATTGAAAAACATTCATGTTTATCATTCATATTTACTTGGAGACCAAGTATGAAAAGTTTTCATGTTGAAGAACTTTCTACCAAGTTTTTATGAGCAAGTGAAACGGGGATATGAAATTGAGTTGTAACCTTAACTATAAAGTTGACTATTGCAAATGCTATTATACTGGGATTCTGTTATATCAGTGGTTTTATTTCCACTTTCTATGCTGTGTACTAAAACCTACCTTTTCTCATTGTGCTTATCTCTTAATGGTAAATAGTTTCAGAATATCCTAGCTGTTAATAGCAAAAGTTTATAGAAAATCTCCCTTTCCCAGGATGGTGTGGTAAAATTAGTTTCATTATCATTAAGTTTGCTCATTTAAAAAATATTGGCATGCTTGACAGTGGTGGTAGTAGGTAGATATCAGCTTCAAATCTCCCTTCTTAGTTCCTTGGCAGAATTTCAATAGTATAGGCTTCTTATTTGAGAAATGTTTCACTTCCTGGCAAATTTAAATTGTCACTGAATGTTATTCCATTGATGAAGCCACCTGAATATCATGCTCATTTCATGCTTAGTTTAGTTCAATGGCTGCATTGCTGCTGCTGCGGCTGCTGTTTAGAGAGGAAGGGACCGGTGCCGTGACACTGTTCTTTAAAAACCTGGGCTAGAGATATGACTTGTGTGTTGCTCTCTTTTTTTAATTCCCCTCTTCTCTTTGATTTTATTCAAATGTAGATGTTTTGGCTTTCTGGATATTATGGTAATTTTCATTGTATTGTCAGAATCCTGGGTTTAAACTAAATGGTATGAAAAACATATAGAACAACTTTTGTCTGAAATATCAGCTTCTACTGAGAAACATTAGATGACATTTTCTTTTCTTTTTTCCAAAGATTTTATTTATTTGTCACACAGAGAGAGGGAGCACATACACAAGCAGGGGGAGCGGCAGGCAGAGGGAGAAGCAGGCTCCCCACTGAGCAGGGACCCAGTGTGAGACTCCATCATCCCTGGGATCATGACCCAAGCCCAAGCCAGTCACTTAATCAACCGAGCCACACAGGCATTCCAGATTATGACATTTTCTCTGCATTGTTTTCTTACTCTTTAGGGCAAAATGTTTTCTAGTTAGTAATAATGTTATTTGAAGAAGGACAATGGCTACTATAGTTATGTTGAATTAAAACACCAATAAGATGGGAAAAACCATCACTTTTATTTAAAATAATGTAATTACAAATTTATGTTATTTGAAAACTGACATTCCTTTAGAATGGCAACATTTTGACTATTGTGGAATGAGAAAAATATTTAAATATGTATTTGTAAAAAAAATCAGTGAGAACATATGCTACAGTTTACTCTTCTGTGGGTGTAATTATATTTAAACATGCACAATACAAAAACTAAAAGTTGATACCTTTATGAATATTTCAGAAAAGAAACACTTATGCTAATGTTATGTTGCAAGGCTACAAGTCTTGCCATAACAAAATTTTACTGTACACTACAAATTGAGTGATTATTAAAGAGCACTTGGAATTGGTTATCAAGTGCAAACTTTCAACCAGTTTAATATAAATAGAAAAGAAGCATAGTTTGAGCGCTTTGAACAGAACTATCTTTAATCTCAACTTTGAGATTTGCTACCAGAACTGAAAATTTAGTGAATTTTTGATCTGGAAAGAATGAAAAATTTTAAATTATCTTTTTGGAATTTCATTATGTCCAACATGCACAAAAAGGTGAGTAACTCTAGGAAGCAACCTAGAGTTGCAACATTCAGTTGTGTGTGTTGAGAAATGAAGACTCACAGACAGGCACCGGTAAGTACTTACATTTTCTCTTCAGCTTCAAATTATCCTTTTTTTTCTGATATTTATTTTAAAAAAAACAATTTTTAACTTAATATTTACCTTATTGTCCTATGGTTCCATCTAGGGGTATAGCAATCAAGCTCTACTCTCAAAATCCCACTAAAATCACAATACAGACTAACAATAGCTAACATTTATCCAGTTTCTACTATGTGCCAGGAACTATTTTAAGTATTAAATGAGTATTAAATCACTGAGATAAGTGTGAATATTATCCTTTTGAGGTAGATATTACTAATATTCTTATTTTGATAATTTTTTAATCATGTATAAATAAAATTGAGGTATAGGAAAGTCGAGTAACTTTCCTGAGGTCACTCAGGAGCAAATGGTAGAGCTTAAGTTTGAGTTTAAACCCATATTCTTAACCAGCATGCCACAGTATCTCTGTAAAAAATAGAAATAAATCCATAATCATGTGAAATTTAAATGATCATCATAGATCAGACATTTTAATAAGAAGACAAAAATTGAATAACATTTTACTATCAGAGAAAACAAAGTGAAGAAAACAGTGGCTCAGAGGATGCACCATGAATAACAGCAGCAGAGATGGAGGCTGGGTCTCCAAAAGCTTCCTAGTTTCCTGTTGATATGTATTTGAAAGGTTTAGATTCAGTTGTGTTAAGGAGGCCCTATCCTATTCCCCTCAATAATTTTTACAGGAATCATTTTCACAACTACCAGAATGAATATTTAATCTCAGGCTAATACCAGGCACTATTATTGTTAAAAAAAAATTAATGACCTATCTATGAAAGCCTAGGACTTCTGGTTTGGGTATTAAAATAGCAGAATAAAACTCTCCTCATTTTTGACCAGCCTATCTAATTCTCAATGGTGATCTGTAAATAAACTACATATGGCATACCCATATAACATGCCCAACCAACATTTACATAAGTTTCCATATGACATTCCCAACCAGGGAATATATCCATATAGTATATCTAAGTGATATGCCATATGACATGCTCAATGAGTAGAACACTACCATACAAGAAGACCAAGCAGTGTACAGAGAATCCTGTTGTATAATAAACTCAGTTAATGTACCTGGAAAACTCCATATGACATACCCAACAAGAGTACAGAGAACACACTATGTAACACAACCACTTAGTGCACATGAAATGGAGATAAATATTTGCATTTTCCCAAAAAGACTCTTTGAAATCACTGTTACATAGGAAAAGACAGATCCTACTAAAGTTTAACCAGTACAATCCCTCATTTGCAGGCAGCCAATCAGCAGTAAGTACTCAAGGGAAAAACAAAACAAAACAAAAAAACAGGACAGAGAAGTCCAAGATAAGTAAGAACAGTACAGACCCTGGAGAAATGGTTAAGTCCATGCACTAAATAAAACTCTTTAAAGATCTACTTATTATCTTTAAGCCTACACAGGAGCATACTGCATACTGCATTTTTTTTAAAAGATTTTATTTATTTATTTGACAGACAGAGATCACAAGTAGGCAGAGAGGCAGGCAGAGAGAGAGAGAGAGAGAGAGAGAGAGAGAAGCAGGCTTCCTGCGGAGCAGGGAGCCCGATCAGTGGCTCCATCCCAGGACCCTGAGATCATGACCCGAGCCGAAGGCAGCAGCCCAAACCACTGAGCCACCCAGGTGCCCCAGCATACTGCATTTTTAAGGAAATAAGACTCTCTAGGATAAAGGGGACAATATGAGAATGAAAGAAAATTCTCAGAAATTAAAAATGTGATCATAAAGGGAAGAAAAATAAACACTAAACAAATTAAATAAAATCCAAAATTCTGCCAGAAAGAAAAAAAAAGGCAAAATATTCATTAGGCAAAATATTCATAGATTGCAAGACTGCAATCAGTAACAGTAGAATGCAATGTTTTCAAAGTTTTTCAAGAAAATTATTTTGGGGTGCCTGGGTGGCTCAGTGGGTTAAGCCTCTGCCTTTGGCTCAGGTCATGATCCCAGGGTCCTGGGATCGAGCCCCACATCGGGCTCTCTGCTCAGTGGGGAGCCTGCTTCCTCCTCTCTCTCTCTCTGCCTACCTCTCTGCCTACTTGGGATCCTGTCTGTCAAATAAATAAATTAAAAAAAAGTTATTTTGAACTAGTATTTTAGATTCAGTCTATTAACAATGAACTATGAAGAGAAAATTTTAAAAATTTCATAGAAGATCTCAGAAATTTTATTTCCTGTGCACTTGTTTACTTAGAAAAATAATTGAAGAGTATAAAAATGGAATCCAAGAAGGAAGAACAAGGGTATACAGATGCAAGAAGAGGACAATGAAAAGCAAGCTTAGAAGATGAGGTGTACAGTAGATTTAGATAGCAATTAGTAAAAATACAAAGTAAAACTGCACTCATTTTAACAATTGTGTGGTTAAATGAGCTTAGTGATAAGTTAAAGGCATAACATTTTTTTTTAGTAGAAAAAAATAAAAAAGGCAATGTAACTTCAGGAAAACCCAAAAGCTGTTTGAGTAACTGATGTCAGAATTCTGAAAAAAATGTAAATTTTATAAACTTAATAGTATTAAGTCCATGATACCACTAACAGAAACTGGGCAGTGAAGGGGAAAGATAAGAGAGATAGAAAAATATGGAGCCACTAATTTCCTCATCTATTATGGTGGGGGAGAAAACATATTTTCTAAGGTTGATGGATGATTAAAGAAAAGTTGGATTATACCACTTAATATCCTAAAGATAGAAAATGATCTATGCATAGCAATTTAGCTTGCCAAGACTGATGAAAACACAGGGAGGAGAGCTATCAAAAATGTGGATAAGTATAAAGAAAATGAAAGTGAAAAAAATGTGGATAAGCCAGGTTTTTGTATTTCAAAGCAAATCTATAGCTCTTATCAGTATGAACAAACTAAAAATAACTAAAAATATATAAGTAAAAATAAATTATTTGGAAAGAAGTAATTGAAGGTGTTTACCTCTATGGAATGAAAATTGGAGGAAGGAACACATGGATTCTGTAACTTTGTGCAATCTGGAGTTATAATTTTTTTATCACATGAATTTATTTCTTACTGTAAAGGTCAGAGACCTATCATGAAACAAAAAAATGCTCAAACTGAGTAAACCAGGAAGCATTTTATTTTTTTTACTTTTTTAATATTTTATTTATTTGACAGCAAGCACAAGCAGGGGGAGCTACAGAGGGAGAGAGAAAAGGAAGGGACAGAGGGACCTGGGGCTTCATCCCAGAACCCTGGGATCATGACCTGAGCCAGAGGGAGACGATTAACTGACTGAGCCACTTAGGCACCAACCCAGATAGCATTTTTCAAGGAACTATTTGTCCTAATTTTAGTCTCTCTACTCCTACCAACAGTAGAATTGCTGCACGCTAGCTTAGTAAGAGTAGGAAACCATTACCCTGCCTAAGTGTCAAGGAGAATGAGAGGAAGTGGTCACCAGAACTGGGGAGATCAGCTACATGGATAGTGCATTATGACAAGAAGATAGCCTGTGGGAGAGAACTGTAGACAATTCATATGTGGAAGAGAGGAAAATGGGAATAAATACCCAGGCTCCTTTCTCCTTTCCCTTTTCCCCTCTTTCAGTCCCTTCCACTAACTGATCTGAAGCCAGAGGTCAAGGGTTCTTGGATGCGGTCCTTATATGTACAGTTATCCTGGGGCCACGACAGAACAAGGTGTAAAAGGGTGGAACTATATCTAGAGGAGAAAAATGAAGCTATCTGGCACATTTTCATAAATAAAATGTGTACAATGTCATTATAAGGTGTTGCATTTGCACAGAAAAATTACTTTGGAAATATTCCATCTGTCATAGATGGAATACTGGTGGTATGTTATGATTACCTGGTACCTTGATGATTTAAGTGAAAGCACTTTTTTTTTGAGATTCAGTTCAAGAAGCTTAGGGAGAAATGAGCAAGTGATTCTTGGAAGGTAAAACAGACAATAAAGGGCGTGTTAATTGAAACCATGAAGGAGCCTAATCCTGTGGGGCAACTCTGGAAAATGGGCAAGATACATGCTTTAGAATCACTACAAGGTTGAAGGAGATAGTATACTTAGCTCTCTGAGGGCCAATGGTTGTGGGCTGCCTCTGAAAACAAAATGGTCTTCCTAAGATGAAGGAAAAAAGTCTCCGGGGAGCTAGACATAGACCTTGGGCATTAGAATTTGGCCAAAGTACACGGAGTCTGAGGGATAAGATAGGATACTACTGCTGTCTCCTACTTCTGGCTGATGTGTCACAAGTACATGAACACCAGTTACAGAGATGAACATGTACTGCTTTGGGGAACATGACACTGAAGGAATTCTTCAAAATCCCATTTGACTGTAGTGACAGGAAGCATCTTTATGTCTGTTATTATTTCAGGCAATCAGATTAAAAAATGATTTGTAATTACTTGATTTATATTTCTTTTTAATTTTTTGACAGCCTCTAATTTTAAAATAAATACACTCAAATGCATCATTTCCCATATTTTGACACACTGGAGTTAAACAATCTGTTTACCAGTGTGCCTGGGTGAACTTGGTTTTATAAAAACCTTAGAACAAAAGTTTTCTTGCAATCTCCATGTATACATCTGAACTGATGAAAATGCACCCTTGATTAGGAAATGGGTGACTTTGCTGCATTTTAAATGCAGGCTCATGAATGCCCAAATATACAATTGAGTATAGGACTGTAGTAGGGCTTCTCCAGGCTCAGCCTAATCTCAGATAGGGCTCAGGAGCTTCCCTGCCATTCAGATTCTCACATCCATGTGGATAAAAGTATGATGTATTCCATCAAGGCAACATAGGACCAGTGTTTGTCTAATGGGTTTCTTTTTGCATGCTTAAATATTCATATTTGGACTTTTAAATTATGATAGAAAGTTTTGGCTATTTCCTTTTGCAAGGTTGCATTTTAAGAAGACATTTTTTTCCAGGTGAGTTGAAAGTCATACCACTATTCAATTATTCAACAAATATTTATTGAGTGTAAACTATGGAAATAACTGGTCTAGTGCTCAAGATCCTTGGTGAACAAAACAGATGAAGATCCCTGAACTGCTGCTTACATTTAAGATGTGAGAGTGAGCCAATAAATGATACATACATATAATATGTCAGAGGGTAATATATGCTGCAGAAAAACAAAGAAATAGAGCAGAGTAAGAGAGACTGGAAATGCTAGCATCAGGAAGCAGAGTGTAGTACACAGAAGGACAAAGTCATGGCTCATTGAAAAGGGAAAATTGAATGAAGATATGAAGGGAGTGAGGAAGTTAGGACTATGGTTATATGAAAGAAAAACATCTTAGGCAGAGATAAATAGTGCAAAGTCTGAAAAACAGGTATAAAATATATTTTTTTTAAGATTTTATTTTATTTAACAGACAGAGATCACAAGTAGGCAGAGAAACAGGCAGAGAGAGAGGAAGGGAAGCAGGCTCCCAGCTGAGCAGAGAGCCCGATGTGGGACTCGATCCCAGGACCCTGAGATCATGACCTGAGCCGAAGGCAGTGGCCTAACACACTGAGCCACCCAGGCGCCCCAGGTATAAAATATTTTTGAAAATTTAAAGATTGTATTGATTTATGTGATGCCGAGAGAGAGGGTGCAAGTAGGGGGAGCAGCACGCAGAGAGAGAGGGAGAAGCAGACTTCTCACTGAACAGAGTGACCAACGTAGGGCTCGATCGAAGAACCATGGGATCATTACCTGAGCTGAAGGTAGACACTTAACTGACTGAGCCACCAGGAACCCCCAGATGTAAAAATTTTTTAAATGTTAATTCTCTGGTGGAAAGGTCCATTTTAGTTGTTTCCTTAAGAAACCATGAGGAGGTAAGGGTAGAAACAGGGAGACTGATTAAGAAGTGATTGTAATAATTCAGAAAAGAGGTCTTGAGAATTGGTTTAATTTAGGATAAATATTGATAGCTAGGGGGAAAAAAAATTCCAAAGGAAGATTTGTCCATGGGTCAATTGAGTTGATCAGGCCTAATATGAAGTAAGCATAATGGCATCAGCTACTATTCAGTTAAACTCAACTACGATGACTGGGGTTTGTAAAATAAAAACAGAGATCTGAATGCCTCATTCAGCATCCAAGACACAAAAAGTGTGAATGTGTTTTTCATTAAGGTTCTCTTTTTAAGGTGATGAAAACTGCCTAATTAGTAGTTTAAGGAGAGGATTTTGCAAATTGACAGGCTTCATCTTGAAAAAAACGGAGTATACAAAACAGATCAAATCTGCTTTTATCTAGTTTTGGAGTTGAGAAACAAACTCTGCAAGCATGCATGAGAAGCTTTCTCCCACTTTCTTAAGCTGCCCCCAACCCCCATTTTTGAGTCTTTTCCTTTTTGTTACTGCTATGGTGAAGGCATCTCCAACCTGGTAGGTGCTATGGAAAGACAAAATGGGCCCTCAATTGGGGCCCTCAAAACGGGCCCTCGATGACATGTATTCTGACCTGAAAAAAACCCTTCTTAATGGGAAGGGCACTTTGTACTCTATAACAGAAAATAAACAGTTTTTTTAGCTTCCATGAGATATTTATAAAAATTACTATTAATTCATAAAGGAATTGTCTCAAAAGAAAAAAAAAAGAATTATATATTCCATGCTCCTTGACCCGAATTCAATAAAATTCTATTAAATTTGAAATTCTATTAAATATAAAAACCCTGAACTAGCCAGTAATTATGAAAGTAATTAAGAAGGTTGCCAAATAACTAATCTCCTATTCCCCAAAATGCTAGACCAATACAATTTCATGGAAGAAAACATTCCTATTCCACTTAAAATAAAACATATGGAAATAAAGGACTTGCCCTCAAATTTTTATCAGAGATAGCACAGCACCCCAATCCAACCCCAACAATAAAAATAAAACCACAATGCTATAAAATACTATCTGTGTTAATGGAGAAGTGATTGATATATTTCTGTTGGATTGCTCACTATAGAAAAGATATTAATCCTTAAGTGACTTATATTTTGCTATAAAAGTACAGTAATTTTAGGAAGTTTACCCCAAATCACTATGTGAACATATATAATTACAAATACATGAGAACTGTCAGAAAACATTTGACAAACAATCATGATAGTTAGAGATTTGCTTCTTAAGACAACAAAACATGCTATAAAACCACAGTAAATGTATAGGTATGTTACTGGTGCCAAAGTAAATAGGTAGGTAAGTGAATTTAAATTGAAAATAAAAATATAGAAAAATTAAATTATAGTCATATAAACTCTGCTATATAAAGTAGATGGCCCTTAAAATTAGTGGTTAAGGAATGTGGTTAAAATCTAAAATATTTACTATCTGACCCTTCACAGAAAGCCCTTGTAAACCAAAATGTTGTACCTATTTATGGTGATGGGATTTCAGATGATGGACATAGATTTCATTTTGCTTACATATAAGACAATTATATATGAGGATGATTTCCTTGGGTAACTACTTTCAAAATGGAGAAAATTAACTAGTTAAGTTCCATTTAAAATTGGAAAGACTTAGCTAAAATTTGATTTTTATGAAACTAAAAAAATCCTTCTTGCCTTTGTGCATATATTAGCATATCGTGGAAATATATCTAGGAGTTGTACAACTAAATGTCATGTGAACAGTGACAACAACAACAAAAACTTTGTAGTTCCAGCTACATGTATTTAATATAAGAACTATTTGTAAAGAATTTATGGGAATGTTGAGTCTTTGAGGAGTAGAAAAGACATCATCTCAGGTCTATTTGAAATAGTTTTGTTTTCAAGTTGTCCTACTTAGATTGTCCTAATGCTTATGGTTGGCAGATGCCTCTGAAGTCAAGATGTGTTTGAAATTACTATCTATAGAATCTCTCTTTTTGAAGAGATTAGGATTCTACCCAGACACCAAAAGATTTGCAATGACAACTTGAGAAATTTTATATTATAGCACTGGCTGGCAAAAGAAAAGAGAGACCAGCCAAAGATAGCATCTGGCTGATTTGGTCTAGATTATGCTTGTTAGTTACATTGATTGCTCTTGTTCCAAATCCTTTCTAAGGGGTCTTATAGTCTTTCCTTAAATTCCTAAGGGTAGCTCTCTATTGGGAAGATGAGGGACTGACAGCCTAACATTCCATATGGTTATTATATCTCTTATCATGAACAATAATAGTCAAGATTCTAACAATCTCACATGAGTGCTGGTACAGTGAAACCTTTTTCTCTCTGGGTAATATGTTCCCACAATTAAGAAGGGGAGGAAAAACTCCTGAATTCATAGTTAACTACAACCTTAAGTCTCTCCTGATCATTAAGATATAGTCAGTGCAGCGGGTGACAATGTGTTGTCATTCTAGAATATAAAATTCAGGTCACCTTCCCACAGTCAAATTTATTAGTTCAATGTCTAATAGGTGGACATTTCCAGCATCCACCTGAAATGACTAGCATGTCAACGTGCTTTTGTCATAATTAGAGATTTTAATTGGTATAAAGATTGTCTTTAGAATGGAGTAGGAAGAATAGAAATATGGGATTTGGAGAAAAAAACACATAGTAGTTTGTACTTAGAATTACACTATGGAACATATGCTAAGTTTCATGGAAATGAGCAATCCCATCATGGTAGGCCTGAGCTGATAAACAAATTTCATTTCTAAGTAATCTGTTGAGGAGCAGTGTCTGGCATAAGGATATTGGGAATGATTGTTAGGCTCCTTGCAGGCTCACTGAGAAAACAGGTTTTGATGGATAAGTAGTACTGCCAGGGTTTGGGGAGGGTAGCTCATGAACCGTGTATTTGCTAACTGTCCATGCAGGTAAAATACGTATTTCTTATGATCAGCTCCTCTTCCCAACTGTTCTGGATTGGGCGGGGGGCGGGGGGGTGCATGGTTGACTGGTTGGTTGGTTGGCTGGTTGGTTTTTCTCCATAAGTAACGGTGTGAGGACTAATTTTGGCTTCTCAGGTATCAAATTACTTGGAAAAATAATACTGAACAAAGGGGAAATGAGGATTCTGTCCCCAGAAAAATTATCTACCCATACATGCCACACTTGCCCAAATTAAGGACTAAATGTTATCAAGGTGTTGTATTTACTGCTCTCCTAGCTCAGAGAGTAATCTCTGATAAGTCTGTTCAACCCCAACTTGATTAAGTGGTGAAGATTTGTTGTTGTTGTTTCTTCATTCCACTCTCTAGTCCCTGAGTCAACTGGTCTTTCTCTTCTTGGGTGTGGAAGAAGATGTGAGGGCTTTGAGGATCTTTGTCCCCTCTTCTTTACCAAGGGTCAAGGTTTCCCTACTTCTTCCTCTTCTGTGTGGTCCCGTTACTTCCTTTCTCCTCTTTCCTACTCTGAATCTTATTCAATTTCTCATCATTAAAAAACCGCAAGCCTCTATCTGAGAATCTGTAGCACTCTAACCAATGGCTTTTTTCTTTCAAACTTACAGTCTTTGTTGCCACTGACGATGTAAGTGAGTTCTGCCTATCAGTGTGGGCTGGGTGGAAGAGGCCAGTGGGGTACAAGACGGTTGTATCTCCAGAAGGTATCAGGAATTATACACTAAACACAATTGGCATAAAACTCCACAACATAAGAAGCTATCAAAATGTGCAAAAGGTCCCACAGAAAATTCTAGGAGCAATACAGAGTGTTTTAGAATTTCAAGTGAAACACAATACTTGCCCTAAGTCAAAACCATCCCAACTACCAGACTGAAATAGTTATCAGCTTCAAATTAGATTGTGCAACATTCCTTTCAATGGCTTCCTTTCTTCAACTGATTTTTGTTTGTTTGTTTGTTTTTATGGATGCAGCAATAAAAACCAAGCCCTGTGTGAAAATCAGTAAGGAATGGGAAATGAGGGTGCTAGTGTCCCATCAGACTCCAAGATCTAAGAAGCTGTGCAGTGCTCAGTAGACTTACACTTCCATCAGTAACTATACTTACATAAGAATGAAATAAAAATATTATTTTTCATTTAAGTGAATTGGTTTTTCCTTCACTTTCTGTGTAACTTTTTTTCAACTATCTATTAAGTTAATAATATGTGAGTACTTATTAAATTATTTGGACCTAACCTCTTAATACCTAGAACTGTTAGGTTGTGTGTGTGTGTGTGTGTGTGTTAGGCTTTCCAGGAAGCAATTATTGAGACACTAAGGGCATCATGAAAAAAGAAAGACTGGATATATCTGCATACATGTATCACAATATCAATCTCATTTATACTATTTTCTCCTTTCTTCTTTCCTTTTCTCTTTCTTTCCTTCCTCCCTTCCTCCCTCCCTCTCTTGCCTTTCCTTCCTCCCTTCCTTTTCTTCCTTCCTTCCTTCATTTCTTCCATTTACACAGTCATATGAGTTTGTCTAGCTTTAGTCTCTTTCTCAGAATTCTAGCAGGCCAACTATGCGCAAGGACAAGTCCCTGAAGTATGATAAGTCTGCTGGTGTTATTTGAGGTCCACACTGTCCAGCTCACCATGCTAACACTGTCTGGTAGCAAGTCTTATTTCAGAAGAAACCTACTATGATCTAAAGCACACAGCACAGCAAGCACTCAGCAAGTACTTTTAGGTAGACATGTATTTGTTAAATGATTTAAATTAAATGTAAAGTGTCCAGAAAAAAAAAAAATCCAGGTCATTTTTTTTTTTTTTTTTACAATAATGAGTTTTGGATCTTTCTAGTATTTTTCCTTCTCACTCTGGTTTGAAAGAAGAAAGGGTCAGTGTTTCCTCCCCTATTATTGTCTTTCCCTTTGTTTTGAGTAGATCAAGATGCATTCATGCCTGTGACTAATGCCTGCTTAGGTGACAGAAGTGTTTAATTTATAATCATGTAATGTGGAATTGGATAGGATTTTAGAGATTGATTAGGTTCCATCCTTTATTTTTTTTGAGAAACCTTACAAAGTTGAGTGGTTTGCTCATGCCACTTGCATTCCTACTTTCAGAGCTGGGACATACACATAGTTCCAATTTCCAGGCTGATACTCACTCAATTACATTGCCATTGGTTTCTCAGCAAAATTTAAGCTCATTTCAGCCTTTTAAAAATTCCTGCAGTTGATCAGTCATAATTTCTTTCCTTCAATTTGAAGCAGCTTATTGCTTCATGTTTGAGAGGAAGCCACTATTTCATCCTGGAGATAGTTCTTTTGTAATGGCAGGCTAACTAACTTTTCTCTCTGGGTTTAGGAAGTACTTGGGAAAGAGGGGTGCTATGCACTATAAATATAAATGGTTATATTCTACTGAAACAAGCTATAGCATATCACATCTGATATTTTCCGTGACTTTGCATATAGATAGTATGAATTAGGAAATGCACTTTTTTTGAACTCTACAGCTGTTCATAAAATTGTCACAGAAATTTGCATTTAAAATATACATATAGGGAATTTGCACACATTTATGGAGCTCTCTGGAATCCTTAAGAGGTAGAATTTAATACCTGCTGGCAAATACTTACCAGTTATATGCTAGGAAAAGAAAGAATAACTGATATATGTGAGCCTTGTTTAAGTTGGGCTTCATGAGCTCTAACAATGGAGTGGACAGAGCAATGAATTTGATGGATAGTATTTCCATTTTAAAAAAATGGGAAAAGGGGTGCCTGGTTGGCTCAGTGGATTAAAGCCTCTGCCTTCAGCTCAGGTCATGATACCAGGGTCCTGGCATGGAGCCCTGCATTGGGTTCTCTGCTCAGCGAGGAGCCTGCTTGCTTCTCTCTCTCTGCCTGCCTCTCTGCCTACTTGTGATCTCTGTCTGTCAAATAAATAAATAAAATATATATTTTTTAAAAAATGGGAAAAGTGTTTTTTTTTTTTTTTGTGATAATATAACAGAGTTAATAAAGTATCATTGGATCAAGGCAATTTTCATGATGCCAAACTAAGAAATATATAATAATCAAAATTTAAAGAAATGGTTAGCAAATTAAAAAATGGAATTGTTTAAGGCACCTGGGTGGCTCAGTTGGTTAAGCAACTGCCTTCGGCTCAGGTCATGATCCTAGAGTTCCGGGATCAAGGCCCGCATGGGGATTCCAGTTCCACAGGGAGTCTGCTTATCCCTCTGACCTTCTCCTCTCTCCTGCTCTCTCTCACTGTCTCTCAAATAAATAAATAAAATCTTTTTAAAAAATGGAATTCTTTAAATAAAAGGTATTGTTTTAAGTAATGCATTTACATTTAAATTGATTTTTGCAGGCTATGGACTTTTGCACAAGTAAAAGTTACTGAAAAACTGCATTATTCCTTCTCCGCTTGACTTATTTCGCTAAGCATGATACGCTCCAGTTCCATCCATGTTGTCGCAAATGGCAAGATTTCATTTCTTTTGATGGCTGCATAGTATTCCATTGTGTATATATACCACATCTTCTTGATCCATTCATCTGTTGATGGACATCTAGGTTCTTTCCATAGTTTGGCTATTGTGGACATTGCTGCTATAAACATTCGAGTACACGTGCCCCTTTGGATCACTACGTTTGTATCTTTAGGGTAAATGCCCAATAGTGCAATTGCTGGGTCATAGGGCAGTTCTATTTTCAACATTTTGAGGAACCTCCATGCTGTTTTCCAGAGTAGCTGCACCAGCTTGCATTCCCACCAACAGTGTAGGAGGGTTCCCCTTTCTCCGCATCCTCGCCAGCATCTGTCATTTCCTGACTTGTTGATTTTAGCCATTCTGACTGGTGTGAGGTGATATCACATTGTGGTTTTGATTTGTATTTCCCTGATGCCGAGTGATCTGGAGCGTATCATGCTTAGCGAAATAAGTCAAGCGGAGAAAGACAACTATCATATGATCTCCCTGATATGAGGAAGTGGTGATGCAACATGGGGGCTTAAGTGGGTACGAGAAGAATAAATGAAAGAAGATGGGATTGGGAGGGAGACAAACCATAAGTGACTCTTAATCTCACAAAACAAACTGAGGGTTGCTGGGGGGAGGGGGTTTGGGAGAAGGGGGTGGTATTATGGACATTGGGGAGGGTATGTGTTTTGGTGAGTGCTGTGAAGTGTGTAAACCTGGTGATTCACAGACCTGTACCCCTGGGGATAAAAATATATGTTTATAAAAAATAAAAAATTATATTAAAAAAATGAATAAAAAATCTTAAAAAAAATAAGAAAAATAAGTAAATAAAATCTTAAAAAGAAAAAAAAAACTGCATTATTCCAAAATGGGTTTAATTCCAAATAGTCAAGTTTTGCTAAGAATTTCATTTTTTTATTACTAAAGTAGTGCATACTTATTGTGGAGGATTTAGAAAACACAAAGAAATACTAAAGCAATTAATTAATGTTCTCATAATTCTACCATCTAGAGATCATTTTCATTAACATTTTGTGTATCTTTTTGGATAAGGGTTTCAGTGAGAACATAAACATCCAACACTTCATTGTTAAAAGTTATATTGTATTATATAAAATTGCTAAGCAATGGTTAAATGTTTTCTCTTCAGGAGCATTTAGGATGTCTGCATGTTTTTGCTAGTATTAACAGTATTTTGATAAACACTTTCACACTTGTTCATTTGCACACCTTTCTCATTATTTGCTTAGGATAAATTCCCAGAAGTGGATTTTCTAGATTAAAACATTTATACATTACTGAATCTTTGGATAAACATTTCTGTATTAACCTCTAAAAAGGTTGTATAAAATGTACCAGAGATGTTCTTTTCCTCTACTTGGCTTGAAAGTCTGAATACCTACTCACATCTTTACTGACATAAGGAAAAAATGAATGGGAACCATAATATTTACTTTGTGTTTTAAATTACTTATGAGACTTAACATTTTTGTGTGGTTACTACAATATTTTTAAAAGCCAAAATACATACAGATTACAGACAATATCCATGAGATAAGAATATACAGATGCTAATAATTTATCATGTTGGTTATAGTCACAAAGTTATATCTCTGAGTGTGTGGTATATCTGTTTGTCTATGAAATAAAATCTCATACAGAATGTTCAATTTCCTCTTGTTCTCCTCCTAAATCCCATTTCTCTAGCTTCATCTCCAGAAGCAACCTTATATCACAAATTTGTTGTATATTATTCCAGTCCATGTTTTTAGTTCCAGGTGTTTAAATTTTTTTTTTTTTTTTTTACTTCACTAGAATTTAAATAACGAACATGTATTTAGACATGTCTAAGTTTCACTGCCTTCTTAAAAAAAATGTTCTAAAGTTTCTTGCATCCATTATTCTTATTTTTCATTAAGTTGGAATTCATCCTTAGGTAGGTAATTCTTTTAGAGAAAAGCTATGTTAGAAAATGGAGTTTTCTAATGCTAAATGAGAAGGATGACTTGGTGAGCTCAGGGTTGTTTTCACTTTGTTTTACCCTGAAGCAGCCAACAGTCTGTGCAAGAATACAAATGGGAAAAGATTCTAAGTGTATGGATACAGCACCCCATTTTCTTCTTTATGTCTCACATAGGCCTTCCCCAAATTCGGTGGTCCTGACAACCCATGTGGAGTGAAAAACACTGATCTGTAGGTTTCTTTTTTTATTTTTTCTTGTTTTTTTTTTTTTTTCATTTTTAATCCTGAAAATCATTAGCACCCAAAACAAGTTTACAACTATTTGAGGGCACCCAATATTCATCCTCTTATATTCCTCACTAAGAGAGGTATGGAAGAGTCCTCAATATTGGACTGACAAGTTTCCAAGATAAACATGCATACTTCCCTGTCTCCTTTGAGAGGAATACAGCAATGAGAAAAAAATAAAATTGAAAAATAAAAAATGAAACTAAAAGTAATGGACATTACTTGGTGGGCTTTGGGAAAACTCTTTATAAGAGTTGGATTCAGTTGCTCTGTGACTTTTTGTCCTGGACTTTTGACAAGCATCTTGAAAGCTTACAAAGGACAGGGTCACAACCTCAGGACAGCAGGTTGAGAAGCTAGAGGTATTTCCAGATTCCTTTTGTGTAAGAGAAGATGCTGTAGGAGGAGGGAGTGGCTAGGCGGATAAGAGGACAGGAAAGAAGAAAGAGAGGGACAGAGAGAGACAGAAATAGACACAGAAATAGACACACACACACACACACACACACTAGGTTAAGGCATTATTTTGAGATATTTGCTACTCACAATTGAATACAACTTCTAATTGCCATAGGCATATAACATCATAATCCCACAATTTAGGGGCTATCACAAAAGGAATATCCACATTTCCTGGGCCTTAGAACATTTTTTTTTTCCTTAGCCCTGATGAAGGCCTGCACTGGTGCTGGAGGCTCAGTTGTGTTACATGAATATATCACTAGGAGCTTCCTGTGAGCAGTTACAGCCTTAGTCCAGCACAGAATGACTTGCAGCAGAATATTTGAGTGACTACAGGTCCAAACATATCTTTATTTAGACTCATTATTTGAACAAATGCTTAAATATGTGTAGAATAAATCTAGTTTCAAAATCATTTTCAGGTATATTATTAAAGATATTACTTCATTTCTTGCAACCAAGCTTATGATTGTGAAGTCTGATTCTAGTCTGATTTTGCGGGCTGTGAAAGCTTCTTAGGATTTTTTCAGTATCTTGTGATTTGGAAATCTTGCCATGATGTTTTTAGGTGAATATTTACTTTTTACATTTCCTTTTTTTTGTTTTTAATGACACCAAGTGGCTTTATCCATAGGAAATATTATGCACTTCTTTACTTTCGAGAAATTTGCTTTCCTAATTTCTTTCTCTGTATTTCCTTGACTTTCATTTTTATTGTCTATTTCTTCATTTGGAATTTACAACATTATCCTCAATGTCTCTTTTATGTTTCCCATGTTTTCTTCCCATTTCATAGCATTCTAGGAGAAATCCTTGGTCCTAACTTTCAATTCACCAATTTGTTCTCAAATGTACACATTTAATTATTTAGCCCAACTTTTGAGTTTATTCAAATAATACTTTAATAATCATATATTTTCATTTCCAAGACCTCTGATTTTTACTTTCGAACATAATCTCTTCTACTGTCCTCTCTTGTACTTCTGAGTATTTTTAAAATTATACTTATTTTTAAGTCTCATTTTGCTCACTCTCTTAACTCAGTTATTTACTCAGTGGCTGTTATTATTACTGATTCTCGATCTCAGTGTCATTCTTTCTTAATGAGTTGTCTAAAATATTTGGTATTTCTTCATTGTGTGCCCATCTTATATTCAAGATTCCCAGTAAGCTTATCTGTGACTTCTGTTATTTGATTACAACAATTTGTCTATGGTAAGGAGAGAAAAAATGTGCTGCTCAGCAGGTGCAGTTGGGTTTTCCAGTTGTATTACTTTCTAAATTACCCCAACATAACTGGTCTAAAATTATACCCATTTATTATCTCATAGTCTGAGGGTCAGAAATCCAGGTGGACTTGTATAACATTGTGACTGATAATAAGAAATATATATTTGAACTTTGTCCCTGGTTTTGAGAGGCAGGGTTCTCCTAAAACTCTTAGATTTTCCTGAGTGATGACAGTTACAAAGATGTCTTTCATTAATAAATTACTTTGGAAAGTACCTAAGGAGGGGAGCTGGTTGCAAGAAGAACCCTTTGATTAGAGGGTTAGAACTTTCAGCATAAGCTCAGACTTTGCATAGGGGAAGGGGTTCCCACAGGTTGAATCAGTTGCCAATGTCCATTGTGCGTATGTAAATAACCCTCCATAAAACCCCAGAAGGGCAGCGTCCAGAGAGCTCCTGGGTTTGTGAACACATGGAGGTTTGCTGGGAGATGGCAGAGAAGCTGTGCATCCTTCCCACACCCTTTGTCCAATGCATCTCTTCCCATGTGGCTATTCCTGAATTATGTCCTCTTATAATAAGTGATCTATTAGGTAAAATGTTTCTCTGAGTTCTGTGAGCTGGTCTAGCAAATATATCAACTCCATGAGAGGAGGAGAAACTGGTCCGAAGCACAGGTAGCAACCTGGGCTTGTGATTAACCACTAATGTCTGATGCTAAAAGTTTTGGAGAGCACTCATTAAACTGAACTCTGAACATGTGGGATCGGATGTTATCTCTGGGTAGATAGTGTTAGAATTGAGTTAAATTGTAGGACACCAGGCTGATGTCCAAAAATTGCTTGTTGTAACCACTCCCCATGGTAGATTTGGGTATAAGAACCCAAAGAGTTTAACTGGATTTTCTGCTTAGGGTCTCACAAAGCTGAAATCAAAGTGTAATCTGGACTGGGATCTTATTTGCAGGCCCACATCAAGCTCATTGAGACTGCTGCAGAATCTATTTCTTCATGGCTAGAAGTCTGAGGTTTCTGTTTCCTTGCTAGCTGTTAGTATAGAGCTTGGAGGCTGCTCACATTCCTCTCAAGTGGCCCCTTCCATCTTCAAACCAGGAAGGGGTAATGGAGTCCTTTTCACTTATAGCATCTCTCTAGTTTGTCCTTACCCCAGAAGCAAGAGAATGGTCTCAACTTCTTAAGGGCTTCTGTGACTATAATAAATCTCCTCTGGTCAATCTAAAATAATAATAATCTAAAATAATCTCCCTATTTTAAAGTCAACTCTGCTAAGCCACATAGTAGAATCACAGGAGTGATATCTCATAATACTCACAGGTTTTAGTGATACCTCAGCTTCCTGCTTCTTTGAACAAGATGGAGTGGGAGATGGATGCTCACCCAGTGGTACAACTCTAATAACCAAACTGAGAGCTAGATTTTAGATTGACCTAAGACTTCTTCCCATTACCTCTAAACCTGGAGAACTTAAAAGGACCCATCCCTCTGCCTTTGGAGTTATTTTTTTTCATATAGTTTTGAACTTGAGTGTTTCTTTCAACATAATCCCATATGTCTTCTCTCTTTAAAGGCTTCATCTTCATTTTCTGGCTCACTGAGGGCATCCTCTTCCTCAGCATCCGTCTGCAACACCTCTTTCAAGTCTTCCATGTGGCAAGTGAGCACTTCTCTACTATGGCTTTGACTTCTCAGTAGCATTCTGTAGAGTTGACTATCTCCCTTCCCTAAAATACTCTTGCCTCTGAGCTCTCTTTTTAACTTCCTGGTCATCCTTTTCAGTCTCCCCTGAAATCTCCACCTTTACTTAAATTCTAAATATTGGAGCTTCTCAGTCTCTATTCTGGACTATCTTCTTGTATTACTTTAGTTTTCTTCTTAGTAAATTAGTCTCCATGATTTATATTTATATTTATATTTATATTTATACCCTGATGACTTAGACATTTTTATCTCTACTCCATACCAGTTGTCTTTTTGTTAGGCATCACAAAATTAATGCATTCAAAAGTAATCTTTATTCTCAAACTCCAACCTGTCTCTATCCCAGTAGCTCCCATCTCACTAGTATGGGTATCCCTGTTATCTTCCTGCCCAATAAGAATTCATGATACATCTTCCCCCCTCCCACCTCACTTGGTACATTCAAAATATCATAAGGGTCTACTAATTTGACATCAAATTATAAACTGTTCACATCTCTCATCTGGGCTACTGAAAAATCTTCATCTAATACTTATCCACACCTTTGCTCCACTTCTGTCCACTACCCTTGCAGCACCCATATGACACTAAAATATATACTGTATAAACTTAACCATCTGCTCAACCCAATGGTTTCCTGTTGAAGGAGGATTACAGTTTTAACTTCTTCTCAAAGCCTAATAAGGCACTTATGATCTGACTCCTATTTAGCTCTCCAATCTCACTTTTTCACCCTTCACTGCACTCTAGCCACATGGCCTTTTCCAGCCTTGCTCATGCTATTTCTATTACTGAAAGGATTGTTTCTTGGTTTTCCACCTGTATGATTCATAAATGCCCTTCAGGTTTCACTTAAATTTTATTTCCCCAGAGAGGATACTAACATCTGCCTGTTTCATGCTCTCTGTCATACCTCCTGTCCTTACTCATTTTCTTATTCACCTTTTTTTTTTTTTTTTACTTTTTATTAATTGCTTCATCTGTCTATGTATCTACCACTGAACTCTAAATTTCATGGGGCAGGGACATTACTGTCTTGCTCATCACTGTATCTCCATGCCTAACATAGTAATGGTATAGGGTGTTTTCAGGAGATTTTATGAGCAACTAGATGATCTAACAATGACTGAGCAATGAATGATGACAGCACAAAATAGTATTGTTGTCAGTGCCCACTGGCATTTCATTAATTTTCATTTATCTCAAAAACATACAATTTCATTCATAAATTTATTTTTGTGTCACTACCTTTGTTAATATATTGATGATCCTCAATACTTTATCCTCATATCCCTTCTCAAATATGCACTTTGTTTAAACTCAACTTTATTTAAAATTAATATGTCTACCTTTGCTTTAATACTTTGCTGCCACCCTTGCCTCTTACTTTTTATTATTCTAAATAGATAGTATATTGGTTAATTCCATATTTTCATCCAATTTGTAGTTACTGACATTTAGAAAAGGAATTTAGCCTGTTTGCATTTGTTGTCATTAATGCTATGCTTTGTTGCTTATAGGGTCTTGTTTTCCATTTTTGCTCTTATGCCCTTAATCATTTGGAAGTATAGGGCTTTGGTGCTAAAGAAATCCGAAGGATTTCTTTATTTCTTATTCCAAGCATGGCACCCTACAGGTGACAAATAATAATGGTTTTAGTATATGAAGGAAAAGTGTTCAGAGCTTTCCACAGAGGAAAGAAAAGGTCAGTGCAGAGCAGCACTTGAAAGCAGATACCATATCTCCGTTGGCTCTCCATGTATCGCCAGTACCTAAATCGTTCACTGAATACAGAGTGGGCCCCAACAAATCACTATGGACTGAATGAATGGCTAGAATCTCACTCTTTTCCTGTGCCAGAAGTATGACCTAGAGCATCAGGTCTCAGCCATAAATATGGAGGTTCAATATCTTCATTCTTGCCCTAGACTGCGGTCATCTTTTCCCTAGTAAGTTTCACAAGGCACACAAATATGGGGAAAATAAAAACAAATTAATATTATATTATTAAGTAGGATTTTTGCCCCAAACCTCAGTGCCTATCTCTAATATGTACAACTAAGTGACTCTGCCCCTGCCTCCTTTCCCTCTTTCCCCTACCCTGGAAAATGGACAAATCATCTCAGGCTTTCTCAAACTCTGATGAGAGATAATAGTAAGTACGCATTCAATTAAGTAAGATTAAAATCCCAAGGTTCTTGGTTTCCTTCATTATATTTTAGTTCACTCTGAGCTGGCCCTAGATTTTAACAAGAATTTTGACATCCTACTTTAATTTTTGTGATTGTTTTCTTTGTTTCTGTTAATTTCTATCCCTATATACATTATTGTTTTAATTTAATTCTATTTTTCTTCAGTGTTTCAAAATTGTTTATGCACACACCTAGTGTTCCACGTAATACGTGCCCTCCTTAATACCCACCACTTGGCTCACCTATATACTTTTTAAAGTACTTTTTCATTTCCTATATGATATTTGCTGTATCTGGAGGATGAGAAATTAAGAGAAGAAACAAATATCATTCTTCAAGCTACCACCTTTGTTTGGAAGTGTTTCTGACTGTATTCCAATTGACATTAACTTGATAATCTCCTTACATATCTGCCTAAAATGATGGATTTGTAGCCCCATGAACCAGACTGGGTTTGATGGCGAGGCTAACTCTGTTAGAATCCTTTCATTAAAAAGCAACACAACAGGGATTCCTGGATGGCTCAGTCAGTTAAGCCGCTGTCTTTTGCCCAGGCCATGATCCCAGAGTCCTGGAATTGAGTCAGACATCAGGCTCCTTCCTACTTCTCTCTCTGCCTCTGCCTGCCACTCTGCCTGCTTGTGTGTACGCTCTCTCTCTGACAAATAAATAAAATCTTAAAAAAAAAAAAAAAAAGCAACACAACAATAACAACAGCAACAACAAAAACTATAAGCAACCTATAACACTACAGCTCTTCTTTCAAATCTTTTTTATTAAGCAATAATTTTCAGTTCACTAGATGAAACAAATTTGCAGCATAGTCTTCGTGAATGCCAAATAAGCTAATGCAAAACAAACCACCTATAGCAAGTGATAAGAACACTGGGCAAAAGAGCACATGTTCTGGGGGAAAAAAATCAAACCACTATTATAAAGAACTTTACCAAGAACTGTTATATTCCCTTCATCCCATTTTCTGGAAGTGAACAAAAGCATCTAGCTCTTTGTGTTCATGTTAAATGTGAGATCAGAGAATTCTAATGCAAGGTAAAAAAAGAAAAAAAAAAAGAAAGAAAAGAAACAAAATGGAAAACTGCTAAGTTTCCCTCCCTTTCTCCCTGAACTATAGAATGAAGATTCATTCTCAGAAGGATTTCCTAGTAATGCAATAAAGTGTAAATATACTTCCTCAAGGAATGTATTCAACCTCAATTTGAACAACTATCTTCTTGAATTTTTCATTTGCATAATTGTGAAGCAGTAGTGCCTTTAATTTTAAATGTGTTTAACAAATCCCTACACAATTTCCTTCTGAAATGATGTGGCTGACATTAAGAAATACAAATTGCTGAAAATATATCAATTCTTTAAGTCCAAAGTATCTCATAATGTAAAATACATTTAATCTGAGGCATAAAATATATTTAACATCTTTGTTTTCTGATGCCATCTAAATCATCTACTGGCGACTGAGAAATAATGAGACAAATATGTGGAGGGATTTTAGGATTATTTATTTAAAGGACAGGAAGGTCTAGAGTAATCTATTATGCAGGGATGATGACTGCTGCACCATGGAGAGAGCCAGACTTCAGACATGGAAAGGTGCCTTTCTAAGCTTAGTGTGCAGATAACTCACCAAAAGAGATTTATCGAAAAAGTAATGAGCAAAGATCGATGCATTACCAGTTAATTTATAAATCAGTCCCTACAGACTCTGAGAGCACAAGAGGTCTAGCTTCATTCATAAGATTATAATGCTCGTGGTTACTGGAAAGAGATTTGAAGCCATTTTTCATCCATTCATTTTTGTTTATCATGTAGAGAAAGATTTAGATGTTCTATCGAGAAAAGAGGAAAAGCGCTTCGGGAAATTCAGTGACGTTCTGACAGTTTGATGACGTGTTTTCTGCCACTGAAGCAGTAGGATTAATGCTGCCTGGCACCAGTGGCAAAATTTAATCACCCTGCAGCACAGGAGTGTCTCGGTGGTTTATCACCCACATTTGTGCTTCACAGGAAGAGGGCTTTTCTTCATTACAACTGTGTAGTTAGCAGTCTGTTGACACATTCTTCAAATTAACTTCCATTAGAGGCTGTTAGGTATGGCCTCTTTACCTTCACCTCCACAGCTATTATATGATTGTGACAAGGTGACTGGTGATAAAATGGAAAAAATCTGAGATTCTGTTAATATATATTTTTTTAAATTTCCTTTTGGGGGTCACTGTCAATGATATACTCTTTGGCCCTGAAGAGAAGTTATGGTCCTGCATTTCACCATGCTGTGAAGACACTAATCTGAGGACACTGAAGAAGCCTGCCTTTGGAGTTCTTTTGCTATGTTCTTGGGGAAGGAGGCTTGAGGCCAAGGTGGCAGAAGCCTGAAGAGACCTAGTGCATAAGTGGGGTGAGCTTACCCTAGCCTCTCAGAAGCGAGTTTAGAGGGGTCAGTAGGATAAGTTTCTAGCTACTTCCTTAGTATTACAGTTTTACCTGCAGCAGGGCAGCATTGTATACAGTTTGTTGGGGACAATAAGCATTAATGACAAGGATTTAGAGCCTTTAGTGGGTTTAAGAGCAGTAAGACGAATGCTTTCAGCATCAGCAGAGCAGAGTTCCTGCCTTAAAGCCTGCAGGGGAATCAGCAACAAACTGGGGTTTGGGCTGGATCCACAAGAAGAGTGATCTGGAAATCAGCTGTAGAGAAGACAGCAGCGTGGAAGGTAAATAAAAATCCTGGAGACCTTTTCACAGGAAGTACAGTTGTGTTTACTCATTTACTGAAACACATTCAAAATTTAAGGATCTTAGGACTAACAAGGAAGAGTCTGCATTGACAAGTGTTCATTGAGCACATAATTTGGGATTCAAAACTGAATAAGGTAGAGCCCTTATCCTTGATTTCGCGGTGTCACAGGGGAGAGGGACACAGAAACAGATCATTCCATTTGAATAAATTCTATAATAGACATAATGGGGATAAAAGCAAGGAATTAGACAATTAAGTCCAATGAGCACTAATTTTCTCATCTGATCACGAGTTCCAAACGATCACTGTGATGATAAAAAGAAGCAATAAATGTAAAGTGCTGAGTACAGTGCTTGAAACCTGAGCTTTCTCATCTGTAAACTAATAGCTTTCTCATCTGTAAAATAATCTAACTTTATGAAGTTTGGGGGAAGACTAAGTGAAGCAATGTGTGTAAAGCACTGAGCACATTGCTAGGCATATGTTAAGCTCTCAAAATTGTTAGCTATGGGTCTTAATTCTGCCATTATTATTTCCATGGTGCAAACAACACAGGGCAGCTAGCTCCATGTGTGGCACATCTGTGGGATGCTAGGAGGCTGTCAAAGCAGTCTTCCCAGAAATAGAATACCTGAGATGAGTCATGAAGAACAAAAATTTCTGACCAACGAAAACGAGGAGAGGGCATTCTAGTGTATTCAATTCACCCATGTAACTTCTACTTGTAGGAATTATACCATTTCTTATCTGCAAACTGTTGAACCCCTAAGTGAGTCACTAGGGTGGGTCTTAGAGCTATTCCTGCAGCTTTGCTGCTGTGAGTGCTGTGTGTAATTGTGCACACACAACATGCTTCAAGTTAGGAAACTAGAATTTTTGTAATACCATTAAGTGAGAGTTATTAAAAGCAGAAAAAGAAAAAAGGAACAAAAAGTTAGGGATCTGGTTTATAAGGTACAGAAACTCACTCGACTTATTTCAAATAGAGGTTTTCTTTACTGCAAGGATGAATATGTACCAACGAAGAAAAATCCAAGAAGGATCCATAGTAAATTCAGAAAGAAATAAAAGGCCTGTTTAAAAAAAAAAAAAAAAGGAGTTTGTGTTTCATGGTGTTTAGCCAGATTAGATTGAAGATGGCATAGATATTTCACATTCCAGTTCTGTCTTCCCCCTCCCACCCTGCCTCCCATCCCCCTCCCGTCCTCTCCTCTCTGCCCCTCCCCTCTCCTTCCTTCCTCTCCTTTCCTTTCCTTCCTCTCTCTCTCTCCCTTCCTTCCTTTCTTTGCTACCATTCAACAAAACCTTTATTAACATTTAGAACAACTATTGAGAAAACAAGTGATTCAGCTATTACTGAAGTTGGTAATTTCCAAACTTAAACTGGGGCAAAGGGCTACAGTGCAAAGTAATACCATCCTTGGGCAGTATGAATTCAAGACTGAAGATGGAGAACCAGGTGCAGAGCCAACTCTTTCCGGATGTTGTCATCAGAAAGAGTGTGGCCATCTTCTAGCTGCTTGCCTGCAAGGACAAGCCTCTGTTGTGTCTACCTGTTTTAGATGTGTCTTGCAATTACTCCGAGGTTCTGCCACGCAATCTCTCTCTCGGTACTCTTTCATATGTTAGTGACATTTTAAATTTTCCTTTCATTATGTATTTTGGTGGTGTTTTTGTTAGATATTGGGAGAGGATGAATTTGGGGAATGCTAGCCACTTGCCAAATTTAAACCTATTTTCCTTTTTAAAATGTTAGTGCTTATTTTATTGGGTGTGTTATATGTGAGTTTACTTATGATTTGCCTTACAACTCCAGTTGTAAGTTATAAGTTGTGTTCATGGCACAGACAACCCTGATAAATTTTTACCTAATTTGGTGTAGGAGTGGAATGGTCTGCTTTCTTTTTTCAATAACTCAACCATGGAAGGGATGATGGCAAGAATTTTCACTCTTACTTAAGGTTGGTTCAAAGTCTGGCTTAGACTTTATCATTAATAATTGCTATTACGAAGAAAAAAAACACTACTGCTGAACTATAGACTATAATTCAGAAGATTCATAGCAATGTCTATATGCATACTACAGGGAATACGTCCATTTCCCCAGAATCGGGTGAGGGCCCTCAGCTGCACAATACTGGCCTAGAATAAAGAAAGGCGCATGGGTTTGTGTCCTTTGAGGAAATGGGAGATGGGAGATGACAATCTCTCTGATCTCGGAGTGAGTGATCTTAGGAGGGATGCTCTGAGGACTTCTTGTTATAGGACTTCTTTCTATACCATGCAGAAAAAAGAAAAAAAAAAATCATGGTAAGCCATTTTTTTTTTCCAGAAAGTGAGATGTCCCCTCTCACCCCCAGATTGAGAAGACATAACTGCTTGACAAGTCACAGATCCAAGCCACAAAGTTATTTCCAATTATTATATGTGATTAATGGAAACATTTGTCCCCACCTGAGCAAATACTAAGACCATAGATATTTTTAAAAGATTTATTTATTTGAAAGAGAGAGAGGAAGAGAGAGAGAGAAGAGGAGCAGAGAGAAGAAGAGACTCTCAGGAAGACTCCTCAAGGAGCATGGAGCCCAGTGTGGGGCTCAATCTCACCATGATGAGATCATGACCTGAGTGGCAATCAAGAGTTGGATGTTTACCTGACTGAGCCACCCAGGCACCCTAACAGATATTTACTGCATGAACAAATCACAGAAAAATGTGGGCTCAATCATTCTAAATTAATCATTCTCTCCCTTTTTCTTCTTTCTGGATAGTATCATGAGATAAACAAGGGGCTCTGTAATGTTCTGGATAAAAAACATAGACCAAATGGATTTTCAACTAACTATAGGACCATGAAAGTGGTTCTCTTTGAAAGCAAATCAGCTAAGGAACTTTTACAGAATGCTGCCTTGACAATTGAACTCCTTCATGATGGTTCCTCATTTCCCTCATTCACAAGAGTCCAATGGCTGCATTCTCCCCACTCTCTGTTCTTGTGCTTACTTATCTAAAAGTCGCTGAAGATTTTCCTGAACTGGAAGGAACATCATGAAGTGACTGTAAGTGACTTCTGAGAAAAGGGAACCTAAGCAGTAATTTTTGTATTATATTATAATAATAAATTCCTTGAATTCACAATGAAATTCATATAGCTACTCTGACTTCAGGTTATTGAACTAATGATGTGGGTTTGAGCTAAATGCAACCATCTATGATAAGGGAGCCTAAGCATATCTGAATAGGTGTGATATGGAACAATTGCCCAAATTTGGGTGCTACATATCAGATTCTTTCTTATCTGGGAAAAGCAACCACCAAGCAAATCTATTCATTTAAACTAAGCTAGTCTCACATAATACTAAATTACTATACCAATAATTATATTTCAGGACCCAGAGCCAGAGTAGTTGTGAAGATCTGGCCAGCTAGCTCTTCAGGTGCTCTGCTGAACTGCAGTGATTAGAAAGTCATATTATCTTCGCCTTATGGAAAGAGTCACTTCAGCTTGAATTCAAAGTAGAAACTATAAACAATGACACTTTATGCGAAACATAAACTTATCTCCTGGATTGTGGTTGCATTTTAACCACTTAATACCCAATATCTGATCATTAGGTCCAGGAAACCAGTGTAAAAACTGGCTTTTCCCATTTTCTATCAAAATCTGCATAAATTATCTCTAGTTGCCATACATCATGGAGAGAACTAGTTTCATGACAGGTTTTCTCCATAGCACTTATTTTTTGTTGTTGTTATTGTAGGTATTTTTAAATGACCCATCAATAGATTACAGACTCCAGCCTAGAATGCTTTAATTAGAAAGCACAGCACAGCAAAATATAACACAACCTAAAAATGTCAAAGCATACCTTTAAATAAATTTTGACATCAAAATCAATTTATATAATGCCTTAAAAAAATTGCAAGGAACAATGGTTCATATTTTGCTAAGAAGTCTTTGGATTCATAGGAGAAGAAAAAAGAAAGGACTTAGTATTTGGAGTACAAACTGTATGCCAGGTATAATGCAGGGTATAAGCTCATATATTAACCTGTGTCCTATGGGCTAGTTATTAAAGTCCTATGAGATAGGTATAGTTCTGTTCTAAAGATAAGAAAGTAGGCAAGCTGACAACATACCTAAATTAGAGTGTGTCGAAAATCTGATTCTTCAATTATGTACAAAGAAATTCAACTGCTTAGCCACCAGAAACTCTACATTCCTTCTTCTATACCTAGCAAAAGTTTCCTTCAGTTTCACACATTGTCTAATATCAAACAGGAGTTTCACTAACAAATAGTTACTGTAATATCTATAATGCCAAACTCCCTTTGCTTTTCTTGGAGGAGAGCTTAGTAGTTTTACAAATGGACTTGAATCCTGTTACACTGATCGAGATGGAATAAAATGAAACTAGATCAGAATTTTATGACACAGCATAGATATGATCTTATAAATGCCAACTCTTAACCCATTTGTGTTTAGGGCCTCCAATCAGCCTATACCACAAATCTCTTGATGTTACTATAAACAGCTCCTTTTTCTCTTCCAGTAATTTCTCCCATTCCTTCCTTTCCAGTATTACAGCACCAGAACTGGTTTCCTTTCTTCAGATTTGCAAAAGACAAAAGTAAGCAAAACTAACAGCCAACGAAACAGGCATTTAGTTGTGTCTATTAATGTTTAGAATTCTGTAATAGGTAGAATTCTAAAAATTCCCCCAAAGATTTCAAGACTCCAGATCCACAAAACTTAAGTGTGAGAGATCACTCCCATGATAATGCTGCATGGCACAGCTAACCTTAAAAAAACTGAAATTATCTAGATGTACCTAATTCAGTCACATGAGCTTATAAAAGCAGAAGATTTTCTCTGAATAGTGGAGGGAGGAAGGCAGAAGAAATTTAAAAAAAATTCATAGGATTCAATGGACTCTTAATAAATTGAAAACAAAGGGGGTTACATCAGAAGAAATGCAGGTAGCTTCTGGAAGCTGATTAGCTGAGGTCTGTTCTAGCATGGAACCAGGGACCTCAAACCCCCATCCATAAGGAAATGGATTCTGCCAATAACCTGAATGAACTTGGATGCAGTTTTTCCTGCATGTCTCCAGATAAAAGCCCAGGCAGTCAACCCCTTAATTTAGAACTTGTGATACCTAAATGGAGAACCTAACTGAGCCTGCCAGATGTCCAGCCATCAGAACTGTGAGCTAATACACGGGTATTTTTAAAGCCACTAAGTTTGTGCTAACATGTTAAGCAGCAACAGAAAACTAGTACAGATTATTTTCTTCCAACTCTTCGAATGGCTGCACTAGTTTTATCTTTCAAGTCCCTGACCATGAAACTAAAGAAACATTCATCAGTTGTTCATTATTTTATAAACCTTTTCATTTTCAGCACATTACTTACCAAAATTTGTCAGTCTTCAATAACCTTATTTATTAGCTTATTTGTTGGCTGCTCTCTGTGAGCAAACTATAAAATTGGTGCAAGTAAGGTTTGATTTTCTTGCTGTATCTCTGAGCATAGTACATAGTAGGACTAGCCTTTATTTGCTAAATTGAGGGAATAAATATTGCTTCTCATAACTTGACATTTGCCTTAAATAAACTACCTTATGAATAGCTTAAAGTGTTTTGAAGCAAAGATTGCCCTACCACAAAATGTGTTGAAATGGTCACTTAGATATTTTAAATGATTTGGCAATTAAGTCGATTTCTAAAACCAATTATTATCTCCTGTGTCCTTTTACCCATAAGATTATTAGTTGCCTTTGGTTGTTTTCTAATGCTTTTTTCCATTAAAAAAATATAATTTAGCTATAACCAAACGTTTGTTTTTCTTTATGTGTAAAGGGTGCTTTCTGGTTTTTCTTGTTGTTTCTTCATTCTACTAGGTCCTGCATGCTGCATTTTATGGAAAATGAAGAAACATACAAAAAGATGCTTATATCAAAAATGAAACATTGCGTTGCACTTAGGGTGATGTTCAGAGAGAAAAAAATCCTTGGGTAACTGACTGCAAAGCATGTAAGATTATACAAACTTGTGTTTAAGAGAAACTGGAAAAATTCTAAGCCAAGCAATAGAATGTGATGTCTTATAGCCTGACTGTATAAAGGCCACAGGAAAAAAACAAAACAAAACAAAACAAAACAACAGAAATTTAATCAATGGTGGAATTAAGTAAGCAGTTACTGAAGGCTGAATGTCAGAGTAATATCCATGTCTAGAAATCAGGAATACCACAATGAGAAAAGAATGAGCTTCCATGAAGAGTCCCAAAACTGGGAACTGTGAATGAATTTTGAGACTCGCTGTGTACTTGGAAAGAGTGAGATTGCCTGCTGCATAAACAAGAGGCCACTGGTCAAGGAACTCTCTGAATAAAGCCCCTAACATCAACCAGATCAATGTTTTAAATGTGGCATCAAGAAAATGAGTTTGGAAGTTTTCCTCAGAACATGAGATAAATTAAGAAAATCACTGCCAGCCACAAAGGAAATTTTGGACAATCCAGCACTGAGTATTGGCATGAAAGAGCCATCTCAAGCAGAATATTGCTCTCTTCCCTTCCCCGCTCAGTTCCCCCAAACCCCTGACCTTAATCTCTCTGTGTATGGAATTATCCCCCAATTCACCAAAATGTCTTGCTTTTCTTGTCTTCATATTTTTCACTGGCTGCTTTTACTACTTGGAATATTCTTTTCTCTATTCTAAAATTGGATATAACCGCAGGTTTAGCATTAGAAAGGCCTAGTTCTAGTACCCACTTAATCACAAAGTAATTGTATGACCATAAAATAATTTAGTCTATTTTAGGGTTTCCTCATCTACTAAATGAGAGTGATGGTAATACCTACTGTATAAGTCTCTAGGGCTGCCATAACAAAGTATCACCTGTCAGGTTTTGGAAAAAGCAGAAAGACATTGTTTCACAGTTTTAGAGGCTAGAAGTACAAAGGCAAGTTGTTAACAGGACTGGCTCCTTCTGAAAGCTTTGAGGGAAAACTTCCCCACAGCTTTATTCTAGCTTTTAATGGGTTTTCCAGCAATCTCTGGCATACCTTGGCTTGTGATCACACAGCTCGAATCTTCACATGACATTCCCCCTGTTTCTCTATCTCTGTATCCAAATCTTTTAATAAGGCACAGACATATTGGATGAAGGGCTCACCCTACTCCAGTAGGACCTCATCTTAACTAATATTACTGTAAGTCTTAACGAATCACATGTGCAATGACCTATCTCCAAACAAGGTCCCATTTTGATGTACTGTGGATTAGGACTTCTGTGAATGGATTTTGGGAGAGGAGACAATATAACCAATAACAGCTAATTCATAGGATTGTTTTTTGTGAAGACTCAATAAAATAATGTTTACAAACTCTTTAGTCCAATGTTTGGCACATGGGCTAAAGAAGCTATCTGATATTAAGGAGTATGAAACATTTTATTTATGGAAAATGTTGTATTATTTTATCATTTCCATCTCTTTCTCTCTCACACAATACACATTCATATACAACACACACATAATTTTTGCAGCCAGAATATTTCTATGTTTTCTTTTTTGTGATTTCCACCTTTTGTATCTTCATGCAGTGTTTCTCTACATAAAGAGTATGACGTATGCCTCTTTTACCAGTCTTTATTCCCTATAACAAAAAATTGTGTGACAGAGAAATAATCTGCACAGGTTATATGTTACAAGTGGCAGAATTCTGTTTGTCTTTTCTACAACATTTTGCTGTCTCAACCTCAAAAATATATTTTGAAAGCTAAACCCACCATCCTGAAAACCAGCTGGCTTCATAAAATGGGTCATTTGCTAGACAACAGCCTTGGTCAATAATGCCATGCTATTCCATACAGAGAAGGCAAGCTCACACATCAAAAGGTCCCCAAACTTTATACTTTGTAAGGACTTGTTCATAATATTCTCACAAGAAATTGCTTTTTGTAGAGAATTCACTGTAGGCTGTCAAAACAAATGTGAAACTTCTTGGCTTGAAAGTCATGGTTAATACACATCTTGTTGCTACAGTGACAGCTGTAGCAGGCAGAGATGTCCATTATAAAAGGATCAACATTAGATGGATTTTAATAAAAAAAAAAAAAAAGAAGCCCTTAGAGAATCATGAGGTCTCGAAGCACTGCACAGATGCCTAAAATTAAAATGGCAACAAAAAATGAACACAGATGATAAACTTATCAAGATGTGTCAGTTGGATAATTTCGTGCCATTTTTCTCTTTACCGTAGAACTGGTTTTCATGTAATGTATAGGAAATGTACCAAAATTAAGTATTTTAAATGTTTTATTCCTGAACAACACCAGAGGTTCCAGCAGCCACTTCCAAACATGATACGGCAGATTGTCATGAGAATTAGGTGACACATTCCATGTGAGGATCTTAGAGCAGTGCACCGCTATGAGACTTGTCTTATTCCTCACTGTCATCATTACTATTTTATTAGAAATAATTTTTTTATAAAACATCTAAATTCAATTGTGTGTTTTTTCTTATTACCTAGAAGACTACGAATAAGAGAGAAATGTATGTAATAAGTTGTTATTTTTTCAGAAGCTGAAATTGTTGGCACTTTTTCTTTTTCTCATCACTGCTCTCTCAATTGGCCAGCATCTTAGAACAAGCAATCTTTTTTGTATGTGTGTCACCTCAAAGCATACAAAATACAGCAATACTAGGATGGGATTGTTTGCATGTCACAGATGAACTACCCGGGGCTCCATAATACTTCTCAAGGACATCACTGACTATAGAGCAGGAATAATTTAAAAATATAAATATTTCAGAATCTAATGGAACAAATGGTGAAACTTCTGATCTCATAACCAAATGCAGAACAGAGGTAATGGTCACATTACTATATTGCTTTTTACAGAGCCTTTAACTTCAAATGGTCTCAACACAGCACCATTAATTTAGGAGCTGGTGGAAGAGACAGAACACAGGGGTGAATTAAAGGTGAGCTTTTAGCCTTAAAAACAATATTTAGTCAAGCCGTTTGTCTCTATTTACTTGAGCATGGGCCAGACCAGAAATAAATATACTCAGAACCTACCAAGTTTTGAGGAAACAATATTTCTAAAGAACTTCCAAGCCAGGTTTATAATAGCTTCTTGCTGATAAATTACCAAAACAATCTCATGTCTTCAAATCTCCACCAACAGGAACAAAGCTAAAGCTGTGTGGCCTCTGGGAAGGATAGCTTTGCCAATGCTCACCTTGTTGTGACCATGAGAGAAATGGACAGATGTACTTCTCAGATGGAAGAGCCAGAGGCCATAGAGGGAAAGAGAAGGCAGAGCCAGAGGTTGCCAGAGAGGTTAATCATAGAAAGCTCTCCACTGCCAGGAAAATATGTTCTCAGTATTCTTTCCAAACAGGAGAGGCTAATTGCTCGGGCCCACACCAGATGATGGCTGTATGGTCCCCATTTTTTTCTCTTTTCTAAATGGAAGTTTTTATTATAGTTACTTATTGTCTTCTTATACTATTTTCCCTCTCATATTAGGTATCCCAGGGTTGGGGAGCAGATAAATGACTTTAAATTATAATTGACAAACCACACAAGCTTCATGTAGATCTGATGAAGAGGGCCGCTGGAAATTGAGCTATATACAGTTACCAGATGCAGAAAGCAGTTCTTACCTCTCAGCAGAAAAATATGTACATGTGTGAATGGAAGAAGGGCATGTAAAGAAGTAAACAGTTAAATAGGATCTATCACAGAGACTGTATTGGCTATCAAATATCTCCTTTCACCTTATTCCTTAAAATAGAACTCTTATTTTAATCTGAGATGACTTTATTCAAGGCTAAAAGTATACATTTTCCAATCTCTTCTGCAGGTTGAAATGGACAAGGAAATGTAAACAGAAATTGCTGTGTAGCGTTCTATTAATTCACTTTAAGACTAACTCAAACATGAGGGTCAACATTTTGCCATTTCACCCTTTTCTTTCCAACTTATAATGCAAGCATTATGGTTGGAATCCTGCAGCTTTTGTGTGACTTTGAAACTGGAAGCAATACACTAAAGACAGGATGGCAAACAGAAAAATGGATCATGACCAAGATGGCTTTAATGCTGCCCTCAAATTGACTAATGCTAGGCAGAATTTGTCCTGACTATAAGTCTTTTTCTTAGCATATTTAGTTTAGAAAACCTGTAATTTGCAAATCCTTTCTCTACCCCCTCTGAAACTTACCTGAATTTCCTTAAAGCCTAAAACTCAAAGAGTTCTTTCTCAAGGGCCCGGAAACCATCTCTATGAAATGTTAACATCAAAGGAAGAAAAGCCTATCTCCCAGTCTCTGTGGAAGGACAGAAGCTCAACTTAGGTGGGCACCTTGCTCCAACTTGTAAAACTACCTCCTCTCAGGAAAAGTGGAAGAAGTTTACTTTTCCTCTGGGTAAAGCTAATAAGTAAACACTAATGGCCTATGCCCTGTCTCCTGCCACAAAAGGTCTTAAAACACTCGCCTGCTCTTTGTTTTAGTGGAGCTGAGTACTGTGACCTAGTCTGTGTTCTTTCCTCAATTGCTGACAATAGTATCAGAATCAATCAATTTCTGCCTGCTCATCTTGTCCAGCGAGTTTTGTTTTTTGGTTTTTCTTTGTTTGTTTTTTAAACCCTAATGATTTTGTGAAACCACAAGTATATATCTTACCTCCAAACTTCTTTGACATGATAAAATAAACTCCCGATTTAAGTCACTATAGTCAGGGTCACTTCTAACAGGAGTCAAATGCAATTCCTAACTGATAGAAAGCTGTCAAACATAAAACTGAGTAAGGAAACTGGTAAACCTATGGTAAAATTTACTAGGGCCCATAGAATATAACCTGGAAGTGAACTAATAAGAATTATAATAATCTAATCTTTTTTTATTTTCTAAGAGAAGGCTAGAAAGTATTAATATAATTGGAACCTTATAAATTTAATTACACATGGTAAAATTTCAAAATAACCTTTGGAAGATGAAATAATGAAGTATGTGCTTTTCAAAACTATACAAGTAAAACTTTGACTAAGAAAATAAGGACTTAATTAATCCAAAAAAAGATCAGTAAATCAAAAATTAAAATGAAGTATATTAAAAATCCAGAGAGCTAGAAAGTACAAACAGAAGTATTTCTCCATCAGATGTTAATTAATGTGAAGTGAGGGAAGTGTTAACTTGACTGCAATCACTTCACAATGGATACATATACAAAATCATCACATTGTATACCTTAAAAAATTCTCATTCTACAACCTAGCCATATACAATTTTAATTTGTTAATCATACCTCAATAAAGCTGGAGAAAAAAATTTCTATATTCAGGAAATCTAAAAAGTACCTCAAAATATATAACATAAAGATTTAAAAAACTACCTATCGATCACACTCTTTAATTGAGAAGTTAGGCAGGAGAAAACACACACACACACACACACAATTTGCATAGACAATTAGGCTTAACTTAATAGACATATTTAAAAATCCTTACATAAGAACAATCACAGAATATACACTTTTTGTCAACCACACATGGAACACTTACAAGTAAGATCCACATTGCAGGTTGCAAAACAAATCTTAAATATCAAAGAATCAGTACATGTATACCACAGTGTTGTCCTTACAACATAATTAAAAGAGAATAGCAGCAGAAACCATTACCTGTTTGAAGAACACTTTAAAACCATCTTCTGAATTGACCTAAGAAGATACCTTAAGGGGAAAGAAAAATTCTTATAAATAAATAGAGAATGAAAGTAACATATATTGAAACTCATCGTATGTAGTGTTTTTTTTGTTTTTGTTTTTGTTTTTGTTTTTTTATGGTATGTAACTTAAATGGTACTTAAAGAGAAAGATACAGAAAAGTCTTAATAAGTAGTTTTAAATACTATGAAGAAAAACTTGAAGGATCAAATATAATGAAGGGTCAGAGTTAAGATGTTGAAAAAGACTGACTTAAAAGTGTATTTTTTTTTAAGATTTTTTTTAAATTTATTTATTTGGCAGAGAGAGATCACAAGTAGGCAGAGAGACAGGCAGAGAGAGAGAGAGAGGAGGAAACAGGCTCCCTGCTGAGCAGAGAGCCCGATGCGGGACTCGATCCCAGAACCCCGAGACCACGACCTGAGCCGAAGGCAGCAGCCCAACCCACTGAGCCACCCAGGCGCCCTTAAAAGTGTATTTAAGGTAATAAAGAGCAAAAAGGTAAAAAGCATAAAAAATACATAATCAGGAGGACTACAGGTTTTTTTAAGTAGTAATAAAATAACAAACATCTAATTAGAATGAATCAAGAAAATAATAAAATGCTCAGAAGTATTTCAGGAACTGAAAAGAAATGTATTATAGATGCAGTAGAAATTATAAAGATAACATAGATGACTTCATGCTCTTATAATTGAAAAACATCCTAGAAGCACCTAGGAACTATCCTTACACATTGACTCTAAGATAAACAGAAAACCTGAATAATACTAGAAAAAAAAAAAAAATGAATCAGTTAATACAAAGAAAACTCTAGACCCAGGTGGTTTTATAGGTAAGTACCATACAATATGAGATTAAGAGATGATTTCAGTCTCACTAATAAGTGTCTAAATAATAGAAAATGAAGGACACTCTATAGTTCATTTTATAATAATAAGATAATTGTAACATAAAAATTAGGTAAGAATTATAAAATAAAGTTATAGGCCAATGTATTCAACAACCTAGGTAAAAAAAAATTCCTAAACAAAATATTGCATGAATCCAAGCAAAATATATGAAAATATAATAAATCATGCCAAAATATTTCTATTTCAGGAATTCTAGGTTGGTTTCATATTAGAAACTGATTATTGAGTTCACCATTTACCTATGTTAATTGAATGTAGAAAAAACGAGTGATGTTCTCAACTGATATAGGACACTCATTTGATAAAATTTGAAACCCATTCATAATACAACAAAAATTTAACAAACTAAAAATAAAAAAGAATATAGCAAATATTACACTTAGTGGTAAAATATTAAAGCTATTCATTTTCAAATCAAATATAAGACAGTGATGTCCAGTATCACTGTTTCAACATTATTCTAAATTCTTGATTATCCAGTAGCATAAGAAAAAGGAAAATAAAAGGAGATGTAAAAATAGGAAAGGATGAAATTAGCATTTGCTTCAGCAGCACATATACTAAAATTGGAATGATACAGAGAAAATTAGCATGGTCCCTGCACAAGGAAGAGACACATAAATTCATGAAGCATTCCATATTTTTATGCTAAGTGAAATAAGTCAAGCACAGAAAGACAATTATCTTATGGTTTCACTCATACATGGAACATAAGGAAGAGAGCAGAGGACCACAGGGGAAAGGAAGGAAAACTGAAGGTGGAGAAATCAGAGAGGGAGACAAACCATGAGAAACTGTGGACTCTGGCAAATAATCTGAGGGTTTCAGAGGGGTAGGTGGGTGGGGAGCAGTGATAACCGGGTGATGGGATTAAGGAGGGCATGTGTTGTGATGAGCACTGGGTATTAATACAAACTAATGATTCACTGAACACTACATCAAAACTAATGATGTACTATTCAGTAGCTAACTGAACATAATAAAAAAAAAGGATTAAAGAGAAAAAGGAAAGGATGAAATTAAATTGTAATTGTTATAGATAATATGACTGTATACAGAGAAAAAAAAGTAAAGGCATGATTTCATATATTTGTTCACATTGCTGTTATCTATCTAATAGACCCATGCTTGTCAAGCCAGTCTTGGAATTATATTTACCTAAAGACTCTGAAATGTTTGTTTAATTCTACAAATTATGATAACTATTATTATTACCTTAATTTCAAAAAATATATCCAGGAAGTGATATTAGTAAAACATGGATTTTATACCATGGTAGCTAACATCAGAATCATCAAATTCAATAGCCAATTTAGTTTTAACTTACTCATGTAATTGGCTCTCTCAACTAAATTGGAGATTTTCAAGTCAAGATTTTAAAGTATCTAGCCATATTATTTACAAGGGCCATCCCATATCTTCTAATAGATCCAACTGCAGCATTCCCAGCAAGACTTGCGAGCTTGAGGCTGTACATTTCCAAGATGGCTGTTTCTGCTATTTCCAATCTAACTACTCATGTCAAAGGCATATGCCAGAACCAAATTAAATCAGTCTATGGGGCTAAAACTTGGTAGACAAAACCAACTAAACATACCTAAAGAAGATTTAGCCCAACATGGTCTAGTATTAGCTGGAAAACACACACACACACACACACACACACACATCACACACATACACACACAAACACACACACACACACACAGACATACACATATATATATATATATGTATGTGTATATATGTTTGTTTTATATTTGATATATATGTATGTGTACGTGTGTGTGTGTGTGTGTGTGTGTGTGTGTGTATAGGACAAGATCCCCCTGCTCTGATCCCAAGGTCTTACCTGCTAGTAATAACTGGTTCAAATCCAAACTTACAAAGAAAAACTGAATCTGTTCCTGATTTTAGGGACCTTCTGGTCTAGCCCAAATTTGTAAGAGATATTCAGGTCTAGAAGAGGGAAAAGACATCCCACTGTCCTCTCCAATTTTTGTACAAATATTCAAAAACTTTCAATAAATGGAATCATGAAAAATCAGGACATCACCTGGCCTTCTGCTTCTTTAAGTAAGTTGCAGGAGTTAACAATATTTGAGGATAGAACTGGTCAAAGAAAGTGAAAACTCCAGGTAAAACTAATGGTTCTCTAAATTAGACTATTAGATAACACATGAAATAAAAGTTAGCCCACATGTAAATGAAAACGGGTAAAGGTATTTGACAATATTATAAGGAAAAGTACTCTTGGAAAACTAATCGCCCAGCATTTGTTCAATCACATGGAAAAAGTAAACAAATGATGCCTTTTTCCTAAATGAGAGTCATCCAAAGAAACAGTATATCCTCTGTGTCTACAATTACCACTATCTTCTAAAGGGAAAATATCCAAACAATTAAAGGGACAAAGGATCCCTTTCCTAGTGGACAAATGAGCAATAATTCAGTCACTAATCCTACCACCATTCTGTCACCTCTTCCTTAAGGTAATTACACTGTGTTAGCAGAAGTAATTTCAATCATTCCTCAAAAACCTTTATCACATCCTTTTCTGTTTCCTTAAGCCACTCAAGTAGTCAGAATGGTGGGAGATTTGTTATCTATATGAGGTGCTGTAAATGTGAGAATATGGTTTCTCTCTGGAAATACCAGAAGAATCCTCAGCCATTTGATGACACAGATTGATTACCCACTTTCTGATACTGTCTCAGCTGGTATGTTAGACCTTAAACCTGTCCCACATAGTCTCTGAGACAAAGATGCCCACATGTGGGATGTATACACAAACTTCTGAAAGTCTCACATGAACTGGTTGTGCTTTTGTGAAAACTAGTCCCATACTCACTCTCTTTATACCTCCAGAAAGGACTCACTGTCCTCTGTGTTATCTCTAAAAATGTTACTTCAGTCTGTCAAATACGCAAATGGGTGAGGTGATTGCTCTGCACAAGACTTAAGAGGTATTGCTGTTTGTACTTCTTTACTTCCCTGGAGTGCCAACCCTCATATCATCCTCATATCATCATATGTACATAGTAGGAATTCACCATTGTATATAGACAGTACTTTCATAAGGGTCTAAGAAGTGCTCTCTTACTTTTTTGGCATAATCTTAGAGACAAACTCCAGTTTTGTCACACTCAAGTGTATTACCTTGATCATGGCAGTATGCAAGGGAAAATGGAAAATGATGACTGGATATGGCCATCTCAGGTAAGCTTATCTCCCATTCATAACTTACCTGAGATAGCCAAATAATGTATAGGGTTAATTTATCATGCTCAAGTTTATAATTAACAAGTACAGGCAACTTTTCTCCAGGATAAACTACAGGAACTACTACATGCCCTTCAGCTTAGAGATTTGGTTTACTAGAAATGACACCATCGTGCAAATACTCTTAACCTTATGGAAACTGATAAACATAAATACTGCAGGAAATCTCCAAAAAACAGAATCTTGTCACATTCCTCAGTTAAAAAGACATTTGTAGACCTCATCAAAATTAAAAATGTTTGTTCTGTGAAAGATCTTATGAAAAGGATGGATTGACAAGCTACAGATTGAATAACAGTATTTGGAAAACCACATGTTCAATAAAGAACTTGCATCTAAAATGTGTAAAGAACTCTCAAAATTCCCTAGTAAAATAAATAAAAACAATCCAATTAGAAAATGGGCAAAGATGCAATAGCTTGGGTGAATCTTTAAGAAATTATGCCATGTGAAAAAAAGTCAATCTAAAGATTATATCAGGGAGATCATATGATAGTTGTCTTTCTCTGCTTGACTTATTTCGCTAAGCATGATATGCTCTAGTTCCATCCATGTTGTCGCAAATGGCAAGATTTCATTTCTTTTGATGACTGCATAGTATTCCATTGTGTATATACTGTACTTATCATATATGTGGGTCTATGTAAATATATGTAAATATACAAGTTACATACACATATGTATGTAAATAGGTACTATATAATTTCACCTATATAACATTCTTGAAATGAGAAAAAATATAAAAATGACTATTCAGAAATATAGAAAATATATTAGTGACTGCTACAGGTTCAGACCAGGTGAGTGGTTAGAGTGGGTATGGAAGTAGAGAACTGTCACTACAAAAAGGCAATGCCAGAGACCCTAATGGTCACAGAACCCTGACTGTATTAATATCAATATCTTAGTTGTGACTTTGTACTAGAGTTCCGCAATATGTTACTACTGGGAGAAACTGAGTAACAAGTACACAGAATCTCTCTGTAGTATTTCCTACAACTGCATGGGAATAAACAATTATCTCAAAAAAATATTGTTTTACATATTGCCTTGAAACTGTTACCATGCTACATCTTAGAAATATTTTAATCTAATTTTTTATTTTATCCATATTCCAATCAAGAATTTCTCAAGCCAGTAATTTAGGAGTCTTGAAATAAGATGAAGGCAAAATTGTCTATGGAGATTGAAACTTAGACTGTAATTTCAGCTATGCTTATGGTCTGATAATTAATGGGGGCTGTTAAATTAAGCAATTAATTATGGCTTTAGAGACTTATTATTAATAATCTCTGTTCAGTTCCAGTTCTTTATTATGGGCAACAGAGTTATATTTAAATGTTTTGGCTGACCTTCCTTTTTATTTAGCAGATATAAGGTTATTACAGTAGTTATGAAGAAATATGACATCTTTAGTTGATCTGATAATTCATATCTTTGATTCTCTAAAGGAATAATTGTGCCAGCTGACATTCAGACCAGTATGCAAAGGAAGAGGGAATCAGTACCCTTACAAAAGGGTAATGCAATGCTATAGAAACAAATTATCTTGTTTAGGGGGACTATAAACATGACTGGATGGCTATGGATGTAGTGACATTTGTGGTTTGATAGAAAGAATGTGCTTACTTCTACCATTTAAAATATAGGTTCAAATTATCATCTGATCTTTCTGATATTAGGAATTTGAGAGGCGGGGGGGTCGCAGCAGGTAGGGAGAGAAAAAATGAAACAAGATGGGATGGGGAGGAAGACAAACCATAAGAGACTCTTAATCTCAGGAAACAAACTGAGGGCTGCTGGGGGGTAGGGGGGAGGGATAGGGTGGCTGGGTGATGGATACTGGGGAGAGTATGGGCTATGGGGAGTGCTGTGAAATGTGTAAGCCTGATGATTCACAGACCTGTACTCCTGGGGCAAATAATATATGTTAATAAAATAAAGTAAAATATAGGTTCAGCTAAATATCAAACTCTGAAGGAATTTCTTGCATAGAGAAATGCAAAGGCCAAGAATAGCTAAAGCAGTCTTAACATACAAATATGGTAAGAGAGCTTACTCCACCTGTTACCAAAACTTACTACAAAGCTACTACAATTTAGACAGTTTAAGATTTGTACACAACTAGACCAAAAGTGAAGGCATTTGTGTTGAGTATATAGCTCTTTTATTCTCCTTTTTCCTCAACGGCTTCTTGCTTTCTGCCTTCTCTACTTTCTCACCTTCTTATCTTTGAATATTGAAGCAGTCTGTCATTCAGACTTCAGACACTTTTTCTACACTCGTTTTTAGATAATTTCAGTTTTCTGGCCCTGAAAAAAACACCCCCAATATTAACAGTGGTTTTCTTTACTCATAGGTTTAAGATAATCACTTTTCATTTTTATAATTATTATAATATAAAAATAGTTATCTAACCAAAAAATGAATATCATTCATAACAATGACAAAAAAAGGAAATGGAAAGGTATTTTGGTTTGATAGTTCCAACCTAATAGGAATACAAATGGTTAATAAACACATAAAAAACACCCAGTTATCCTTTTTTCCTGCTTTTGTTTTAATCCTAATTTTTTTTTATTTACTTTTTGTTCCTGTGTCACTGAGGGCATTTGTTCTTGCATTCTGTTGACAATATTAAATTGTTCTCTAAAATACCCTGTAATCATATTTACAGGTACTCCTTCTCTTAATCTTCAAAATTATTCCACTTTTCCTTATAATGTAGTTTCTGCATGCTGACTTTTCCTGTTTATTCACCTTCCAGCAGAGAGAAAGAGAGAGAGAGAGAGAGAGAAAATGAGTGAGAAATCTATCCAGACCCTATAGTGGCCAAAAGAAATTGTGTGGCTTGCCCTTGGCTTCTCTCTCTGTGCATTTGGCATTATTCTAATCCTCTTCTCAGAATTACAGCCAGGAAACAGCTAGATATAGGCACATCCCTTAGCCAGTTTCCAGTTTCAAGGCAAAAGCAGAGAATCTGCCAGACTTTCATCTAGCATAGTCTTAGTGACCCAAGACAGATCTTCTCTTCCTTACGCTCTAGTTGTAGGGCATTCTTAGCAGTTAAAATACATTAATAAAAGCAAATAATCCCCTCAAATTTAGCTTCCTTATGCAGTATTGACATGACTCATTTTTTTTTTTTAATTTTTTATTTTTTATAAACATATATTTTTTATATACATATATTTTTATCCCCAGGTCTGTGAATCACCAGGTTTACTGTTAGATTTTATTATCAAATTTTTCTTTTGATTATTTTCAGTCTATTTCAGCTGTAATACACTTGTAAATAACTTCTTATCTGATGTACAGGTATAAGTGGAAACATTTTTTTATTACACAACACTCAAATTTAAGGGAATTTTTTTCTCACTACATTTGTGTTCATAGAATGGTGATGTCATTAGATTTATTTATGGAAGTATTTCTGTAGAAATATCAGATTTAGTTCATTTTATAATCAATCAATACCATTATTCACTTCATTTCCCCCCAATTCTTTTCCGACTTTGTTACAGAGCTATGGGAGATGAGAATGGCACCGTAGTTCTGGGGCAAAAGTCCTGTACTTGTTTCTCTCAAATGCCTGGAAACACTCTTCCTCTCTTTGCTAGCCTCTGGATTTGGAGCCATTATAGTACAGCAAAAAGAAAATGACTGTTGAAAAAATTGTAGCTGTGCCACTTGGTCAGCCTTCAACGGGCAGGCTATCTACTTTTTCAGAGTCTGTTTACTCATCTGTAAGAGAGAGATAATCCCTTGGGGGACTGATGAAAGGATCACTTGTGATGGCAGCTAGGATCCAATGAATATGATTTTCATTTTTTGATTCCCTGAACATCCAAAACAGCTCATTGTCTTCAAATGTGAAAGTGATTAGAATTGGAAAAGGATAAGCATTAGTGATCCTTTATTCTTCAACCTTAGTATTTGCTTTCCAAAGAGATGGGCAGAATAAATGTGATAAACAGGAGCAAGAATTCACACGTGTACTATTCCCTTTTCCTTTCCCAGTTCCCCTCCTTGAACTGGCAAACATGTATTTGCCTCTGAAAACTGCTTAACGCTTCATATGCCAGCAATGAAATCTTCACTGAGTACCTAACATGTACAGCTCTATAGTAGTTTTAGGGGATTTTGAACAGTACCCAATGGTCAGCACAAGTAGTCATAATCTCTTCCTTATTGAAGACAAATATTGAAGGGGGAAATACACATTAACCCAGAAATTACACACACACAAATATAAAAGTACAATTTGACAAGAGCTGAAGAGAGGTTTGTGACCTTTTAAAAACTACAGTTTGGGGATATGACCTAGTGAGAGAGGTATGGGAAAAGTTTTTTTAAGGAAGTGTTTTTTGCCTTGAGATTTGACTGTTCTGAAGATTTAAAGACCAAAATTCAAAGAGGAAAAAGAGGCAGCAACATGTTCAGTGGCTCCATGGTGCAAAGGAGCATTCCAAATTAAAGAGCCAGAAGGATTGACTTTACGTCTAGAAAGGAGAGAAAGAAGAGGAACATGATATTGGATGAGGCAGGATAGCTTTTTAAAGAGCATGTCTTACAGGCACTTTCAGAATGTCACAGTTACCTATCACAGTGTAACAAACCCCCCCATAACTTAGTGGTATAAATCAATAACAATTTTATTATGTTTCAAGATATTCTGTATCAGTGATTCAGAAAGGGCACAATGAGAATGGCCCTCCTCTGCTATGTTATACCTGGGATGAACTGACTGAGGGCTGAAATGGCGAGGCCTAGAGGATCCACTTTGAAGGCAGTTTCTTTGTTCCCATATCTAACATCCTGAGCTTGTACAACTGAAGAATGGCTGAGCTAGAGCTGTCAAATGGTGTCTAAATGTGGGCTCCCTAGTATTAGCAGTCATAGAATTGTCCAATTCTAACTTGTCACCCTCGTACTCGAGAAGCAATTGTTCTACCAACAAGAAAGCTGCATAAGGTTATATAGCCTAGTCCTGAAAGTCACACAATATCCATTGTAATGCATTCTATTAGGTGAAAAATCACAATCTTATCAAGGGCAGAGAATATATACTCCAGTTCTTGATGGGAGGACATCAGAGTATTTGTGGCCATTTTAAAAATCACCACACAGGGCATGTTAAGAACTCATTGTTTTTATCCCACAGACAGTGGAAAGAGTTTGAAGGATGGGATAATCATGGTCAGGTGGGTGTTTTTAGAACATTGGCTACAAAGCAAGAGACAGATAAGAGGAGGGCTGGAGTGAAGGTAACTGGACAAGATGGATGTTCAAGGAAGCAGTACAGGCAAGAAATAGTACTGGCCTAGACTATAGTGGTATTGGTGAAGATAGAGAAAACAGGGCTCAGAGATATTTCAGAGGTTAAATCAGAGAACTGGATGGTGAATTGGGTAAGAAAGGTGAGAAGATAGGAAGTGACAAGGAAAACTCCTAGGCTTTTTGAGATGTACCGAACTGGATAAATGACAGGTCCCCTTCCTGAGATTAGAAACAAGACTAGAGCCAGAGAGGAAGACAGTAAATTTGATCCTGTAAATAATGAATTTGGGATAACTCTGAGGTATCCAGAAAAAGATGTCAAGGGATTGATTCTATAGTTCTGGAAAATAAGAATAAGCTTAGCAATTGCATAATATTACTTGGATTGGTTATCATTTTGGTGAAAGCACGTGATTCAGATGTTGTTCAATGATACACTAAGTATTTTTTGAGAATCTACTATGTGAACACCAGTGTAGTAAGACAGGAATTATAGATAAACTTCTGATTAAAAAATTAACATGTAGTTAAGATGTGGACATGAAATGTTCAGAAACACTAAATCAAAATAATCCAGTGAATATTGTAATGTAATGTTTGTGGAATCGATTGGAGTGGTAGGAAGCTCTACTATAGGCTACCAGGAGTAGATAAGTCCAGTTCCAACTGGTCATAACTATGGGACAGGTTAGGGCACAGATGTTCAGTGATACACATATTATGTAATAAAAATGTAGAAAATCTTCCAAGTAAATTGTTATTACATATATTTTCATAATAACATGACATTATTGTAAACAGTGTGCTTCTGTTTACTATTAATAAAACCAAGTGCTGCTTCTAGATTATCACAATTCTCTCCAGTATAACCTCTCCTTATGATCCTTAGGTCACTTTGGTTTATGGCTGGCACTATAAGAGAAGCTCTTCAATGGGGATTCAGTATACTTCCAATCTTGACCTTTCCCGTAAAATCAATCACACTTTCTAGAGATTTCTGAAATTTTATAAATGACCTTGTGACAGAAAAGTGCTATATTAAATGCTTTTACTAAGTGGAAGATGCAGATAATAAGGTCTAGAGCAGTGCATGTTGTGTCACGTTATTGGGTCATTAAGTCAAATTAGTGAGCCATGGCCAATACTTAACAAAATGAAGTAGAATATGAGAGAATAAGAAATAATAACAAAAATGGGTGCAAAATAATAGAATATATTAAAATGTGTTGCTATTTCTACTATTCACACAAAATGATTTCAAAAGCTGAAGTTGATATATAAACCTTGACTCCATTAAAAACAAAGAAACAAGCTCAACATTTCACCAAATTTCCATGAAGCATTGACCTCATGTGTCCCAGGCTGGATTAATTTATAATTCAGTTAGTCCCACCAGATGCATTAACAATCTTTCCTAATATTTCATATGATTCATATGGGAACTTCTCTCTAAACTTTGTATTTAATACTAATAAACTAATTTTCTATTAAGGTTTGTATGTTTTAATTTTTTCATACACTGTAATGGAAAGCATTTTTATAGAACATATCAATATCCTCAGAAAAATGGTGTTATTTCAGGGCAGGGAATTTATTTAGTTTTATTTGTATACCTAATACCCAGCTGAGGGCATGATGAATTGTGGTAGTTTAAAGCATGTTTGTTAAGGCCATTGAATAAGTGGATTGATTCATCAATAACATACTAGGACAACTATCATTTTGTATAATCTTTCAGCTTCAACATAACAGAAAGAAGCTGGTGTTCAAGGGGCCTGGCATGCTTTTGTAGAAGCTCTTCTCCTCTGTGATGACAAATAGGTTAAGTCTGGCTGTACGGCAACACATTATTCTCCTACTTCAAATCACCTGCCCCAGGATTCAGACTGTCCCTTTGAGACTATTATTCCAGTCCTCTGGCTCACCAATTTAGAATTGTGTCACTATTTTCCAAGTGGCTAATGATACATATTAACCAATGAACTTGTTGGTATCTGGTCTGAAACTCTCTAGAGCAATCAAGCTGTGTTCAGAAACCCATACTTCTACCTAGTGAGTCAAGCTTTGTTCACCTCCACTGCTCTTTAGGAATGGGGCAGCAATAATGAATCCTCAGGTAGACACTACACTGAGTTGCTGTGGCCAGTGGTTTTTGGAAATCAGACTGCAGAGAAGTATGCAGCACCAGTCACAGTGTGATCTGCAGGCTCCCGAGGAATTCTATCCACCCGGACTGAATTACGTGGCCTGCTATTCCATGGCAGTTTCTCAGCTACACCAGCCCAATAATCCTACCTGAAATCTTATCGTCACAGTGACATCCCATATTTAAGTATTAAATTCAGGAAATTTCTCTAAAATGCCACCTTTATAATGAATGCATCTACCATTTGAGAAGGATCTAAACTTCTGGTTTACCTGCTTAAAGACTTCATCAAATTAACCACTTTTCATTTTGGAAACAAAGATGAGAGGCTGGCTAGGTGAGAGTCATTGGAGAGAAACTCGTGCTTGCATTCACAATAAAGAAAACCAGATCCTCCATATCTAAATATCTCAAAAATACTCCTCCTGCCCTTCTGGCCTTATTCTGAACTCAAATATTAGGGTTTTGTTTTTTTATACTGAAGTTGTTTCTTAATTCTCTTTCACTGACAGATCAGTTGTTCAGAGACATCATTAAAGACTTATCTATAAATAATGCTGCAGAGAACTTAGGTCTCTTTTAGAAGCCTGGATTCCTGCAATATAAAAAAAAATGATTTTATTTGGGGAGATGGAACTACAGAGGAGTTGATTTATCTAAAAAATTTATCAGAACACACACTGAAACGATACCTTTTGAGATGAGAAATAAGGATTTGACATTTTAATTGGTATTCCTTGTGTTCATTGGGTTAACATTTCTCAAGATATCAATCTGTTTTAGGGACAGAAAATTCAACTAGATCAAAATGACAGGGTTTTCAGCAGAACTATAAATCTGGCAGTAGTCATGTTCGGGTTCTTTCCGACAGTGGTAGTAATTTGCTTTTATGTCAGACAATCTCAAGGATATGGTCATAATGGGGTTCTAGTGAGTTGTTGGGATTCTGTGCGGCAAAATGGAACATGAATTAGCTGATATTTTCTATGCTGAAAGTATCATTCTTATTTGATCGAATGTTGATGGATTGGCAAGGAAGACACAGCTGGGCTTTTGGAACTGTATATGTGGTGTTTCGCCAGGCTTCTTCCTTTACTATCTCTTTGACAATATCTTGAAGGAGCACTGGCTTCTAACAATTAAATTATTTAGGACAACGCTTGATTGGATTGAAGTCCTAGGGATTAGTGAATTTACAGAGGGTGTATCAGTGAACCTTGAGCTGCAGGGTGCATTTCTTCTATTTTCTGAATGCTGAAATGGCATTTGGGAGACATTATTTTTGTTGAGCTTTAGAACTTCCAGTAAAAAAATAAAAATCAGAAATTTTATTAGATACCTTAGTATTGTCAAAATTCAGCCTCAATCAGAAAAACTGGAATGAGTGAGATGTTCTTTAAAGAACTGGATATAATTTTAGATGTTTATATTTCTATCTATATTTTATACCAATATATTTAATAAAATATGATTTCTTAAGTCTACTACACACCTGACAAGATAAAGGGTCTTGAGATTTTGAAAATAATCTATTTTCTTTGCATGTATTCCCACCAGTAACTTGAGGCCAAGGGTAGAGAGGAAAATGAGTAACTTATAAATCTCTCAAGGTCTGTTCAGTATTCTGCTCTGTAAGGTAGTTGTTAATGTATATTTTATTTATTATGATAGAGTTATCTAAGGGAATTTTCTTAATTGTACGATTTTTATCCATCATCATTCTTAGAAAAGTCTCAACTACATAGTGAAAAGTTAGCATTTTGTGGGGCAAAGATTAATATGTGATTATGTGTATTTTTAAAGGAGATTTTGCTACAGCACTTGTTTCTGCAGAATATAAAGATGAAAGTAAACCTGCTGACAGAAAAAAATCTAAAAAGAGAGTTTAGGAGACACAAAATTTTAAAAATGGTTGAAAGTGAACTGAAACTCTAGTTAAAGATGGGGAAGACTGCACAAGAATGTTTAGAGCTTCTCCTTTCTGACACCTGCTAAATGACAAGGGATTTTTTAAGTTACATATTCTCAAAAGACTAAAAAAGTTGACTAAAGACAATCCCAGCCACAAAATGTCAGAAGCTAGAAAACAGAGGCATAGTGGCTATGACTTAGTAGAACTGAAAAAACTGAATCCCATGCTTGACGTAGGGAAATCTATTAAGCAATATATATTTACAATGGGTTAACCCCCCAAAGTGTGATAAACTGGAAGGACCAGTTACCTTTGGAAATGGTGATAAAAATGGGATGAAAAAAAAATGGGGTGAAAAACAGGAGGGCTGGTTCAATCTCTGTTTTAAGAAACAGATCCCCCCTGGGACTAATAATACATTTTATTTTAATAAAATAAATTTAAAAATTTAAAAAAAAGAAACAGATCCCATGTCCCCTTTCAAATTCCACACTGCCCAGACATTCCCTCCTAAATCTCTAATTCTCTGAAAAGAATAAAACAACCTGCATGACAGATTGGAATAAGTTATTTGTATTGTTTACAAACAATCTTGGGGAAACAATAAAAATCCAAAAGATCTAAATTAAAATTGCAAATACAGAGCAAATAATTTGTCATAAAGGAAACACCAGAAAGTCCAAAAACAAATAGATGTACTACTTTATTGGTTATTGGAAAAATACAAATTAAACTAACACTCAGATACCACTTCAATTTTATTTGGGGGGAAATATAATGGTTAACTTCTGGGGCAGTAGTAGAGAAAGTACTCTTAAAATGCTGGTGGGATTGTTGATGAGTGTGGTCAATCTGTAAAAGAGACTTCCTTCCTAGATTACAAAATACAGTATTTTCAACTCTGCCCTATCTCTGTAGCCAAAGAGACTACAACATTGATGCACAGAGGCATTCACTAGGTATCTGTTTTGGACTCGTTCTCAGTAGTTCTGAAGTCCACCTTGGTGTCTATCACATGAAAAATGGAATGTATATTTTGACTAGTTTATATTCATGATATAAGTGGGATCATATAGTATTTGTTCTTCCGTGTGTGGCTTTTTTCACTTAGCATAACATCCTCCAAGTTCATCCATGCTGTCGCAAGGAACAGGATTTTTTTTTAGGGTTGAATAATATCCCACTGTGTATATGTGTGAACACACACATGTGTGTGTGTATCTCACATCTTCTTTATTCATTCACCTGTTAATGAACACCTCAGTTGTTTCCATGTCTTTGCTATTACAAATTATGCTGCAATGAATATGGGAGCATTAATTATGTGCAGCTCTTTCTAATTAATCATACCTTAATAAAAATAAAAGTGGAATATGCCTGTCCTTGAGTATCACAGAGCTGTCAGAAGGAACTAAGTAAATCCATATTAAACATTATGGAGAGTGAAAAATAGGAAACAGAATGAGACATACAGCACAATACCAATTACTACACTAAAACATATGTAAACCTAAAATAATACTAAGTACAGCATTTCCATGGATTAAAAATACACATGAAAAAAAAAATACACATGTATAAACAGAGAAAATGTCCCTGTACAAGAAGAAATGGTGAGGTTAGCAATAGGACTGCAGGTTCAGGATGATTGAGAGAAACTAATATATGATGATATTGTGTCATTCAAAAAGGATGATGACTAGCACAATTCTCAGTTCCTGGAATCCTTTAGCAACAGTAAAAAGCAAATCACTAAATCTCACCAGAAGCAAGGGGAAAATGCCCAACACAATAGTTAACACATAGTTGTTACTCAATAATTGCTTCTTCAATTGAATGAATAAATGAATTTGTGAATGGACAAATAAAAATGAATAATATGCAGTCTATATGTTATGCAGCTTATTATATTAGATAGGAAGTAGGTATAAAAATAGAATGCAATCAAAGAACACCTCCCCCCTCTCCTACACAATCCAAGCAGATGTGTGCTACAATGATTGATCATTGGTTTGGACTAGGGCTTAGTTATGATTATTTATGAAACTGAAAGAAACATGCAGAATTGATTCAGATGATGCCTATTGTGCTGAAAAAGCATGAGGCTGGTTGGAATTAAATTCATTACATGAGTTTCTGACCATCCTAGGGGCCCTTAGGTCTAATCATAAGAAAAGGAGACGATGATCAATTTAGAAATCTCTCTAAGGCAAACATATTTCAGTGGGAAATACATTTTCCTATCCACAATGTTTAGTTCAGCATAATTAACATGAATAATTCAGGACAATTTCCTGATACTTATTATATTTGAGAGCTTAGCTGGATCTTAACTGCCCTCAAAATGTAGTCAGAATGTAAATTTCTCAGGAAAGAGTGGGAAGTAGGTAGTTTGATTAAAATGTAATATGTATTTAGAATTAACAATATTCAGGGTCTCAACAAAATGACCTTAACAGTATTATTTTACAGAAATACATTTGCATAATTGTTGCAATGACATCTCCCTCTCTTCCCAGCTCGTCCCCCACATCTCCTTACATATTCAATTTCTCCCCTGATCAATAGGCTCTCATGGAAAGGAACATGGCTTATTTTATGGTTCATTTTAAGTTGAATGCCAACTAAATGAGGGAGTGTGATTTTAGCTCTGCTTTTCTAAAAATGAGAACATTGAATCAATTACGTCTACCGGGTCATGTCTGCCATATTTATTTCATTTTACCAGACACCTTTGTGAACATCCAAGTTAGTTCCCTCTTACTGTATGTGAAACCCAAAAAGAGGCATTAGATCATAAGATAGGTTATAAAAGAATGGAATTTATATGTTAACATGAGATTTTTTAAATTTCAAGCTCTTTGAATCAACTTGAAAGCTTTTCAGTATGAAACAAAATATCTGAATAGAAATTTTGACAGCTGATAAATGGGAGCAGAGCTACAACTAAGTGTTTTCTCTGATTTAAGGGATGAAGAGATTTTTCTTTCACTGCCCTCTTATATTTTGTGTGGCAACAGTTAAACATTGCTTTGGCTTCAGAGAATTTATTTTGATGTGATTTTGGAGAGCCAGAGAGTAGAGTCTGGGGCTCTGTGAAGGTGGACATTGCAGATGGCAACCAAAGGGTCAAAGAAAGGGGGGGGGGGAGCCAGAGTCAAAAGTATCAGCTGCCAGCCTATTCATGATCAGCTAAGGATATGATACTTTTTAATACCACTAATACTTCAGTTAGAAGTTATTCTTAACTACTATATTTTTCACTCCCCTAATTTATTAGGTATTTTATACTCTTGGGTATAAATGTAGCTAGCTACATAGTTCCCCTAGAGAATTTACTGTTTATATTTGGTCTTCTTTTTCCACCTGGAGTTCATCTTTTTCTTTTTAATTTAGGAGAATTGTTTGCATGTAATATTATCATTAATTATTCCCATACATATTGAAAACATGTTTCTCAGTTTATATTTTACCTTTTTCTTTACCATATTTGTAGAAAGACTGGATGTATTTGAAGTGTTATATAAAAATATTTATGGTTCTCTTCATTGTATTAGTCCATGCTTACTCCTGGAACTTCTGTGGTTTCATTTTTATCAATAAATATCTCACTTGTTTATGGTAAGTTATTAGTTATGGATTTAATGGGTTTGAGATACAATTTTATCATACAAGGTCTTAAAAGAAATTTCTGGAATAATTTTAGATTTACAAAAAATATCCAAAGGTGCTGTAGAGAGTTCTCATGATATACTTTGTTCAGTTTTCCTTAGTGTTGACATCCTATATAACCATTAGTATACTTGACAAAATTAAGAAATTAACATTGGCACAATATTTTTAACTAAATTATAGACTGTTGAGACTTCTTCGGCTCCATCTTTACATTTTTTACTCTCTTGTATGTGTCTGTCTACTTATGATGTTTTCATTATTGGTAATTTATAAATCATTTTATTGTCTTATGGAGAAAAAATAAATTATTCTTCTTGACAAATTTTGCTTACTTATTCTGAATAATGGGTTTATTCCTCCAAATGGACTTTAAAAATACAGAGCAAGATTTAAGAAAATGTAATACTGAACTTCAACTTTTTCCCTAAAGATTAATTTTGGGAGGATTAATATCTTTAAATGTTTTCTTAATGTATATACTTTGAGCCTCTTGGTACAGCAAACCCCTGCTTAGGTGTGAAATAGTCTCTTTTCTTTGTTTTCTGGAGTCCAGTCCTTCTTGTTCTACTATTTTTTGGAGGAAATGCCACTGGTCCCTCTCCCTATAGCCTAGGAGCTGACTCAGCTCTATATCCACCAAGGGGTTTCTTAAATCTCTGCCACTTCTCCCACACATTCACCTTATTCTAATGTAATGGTTTTCAGTGAGTGTCTTTGATGTCACCTCTGGACCTTTCTATATTAAGCAGAATATAATCAGGTCCAAGAGACAGAACTATGGAAAATAGCCTCTCTTGTTTACTTTATAAGAAATCTCAAAACAGGTGGTTCCACAATTATCACCAAACACCCAGACTCCTAATTTACCCCTTTCAGTACTACTGTCTTCAGGGTCTTTGTACATATGCATACCCCTTCATTGTCCAAGACAGATGCTGCAGTTCCAATATGTTCACACCAATATCCCAAGCAGGAAGAAAGGGAGTATCATTTTTTTCTCGTTGGTCAGAACTTAGTCATACAATCATTCCTAACTAACTGGAAAACACTGGGAAAAACACTCCTGGAACAGGGACAGTATCTACCATGATTAGCTTAGATAAACTGGGGGTCTGGGAACAAAAAGAATTCTGTTAACAAGTAACAATAGGAAGCAAGAGGTGTTGCATAAATAATCACCGATGCTATTAGTGTCTCTGAACACACACACACACACACATTTTTAAAATATTTTATTTACTTATTTATTTTAGAGATAGAAAGAGAGAGACGTGAGCAGGGGAGGGATAGAGGGAAAGGATAGAGGGATAGAGGGAGAAAATCTCAAGCAGACTCTGTACTGACTACAGAGCCTGACAGAGGGCTCTATCTCACAACCCTGAGATCATGAACTAAGCCAAAACCAACTGAATCAACTGAACCACTCAAGTGTGCATATATATATATATGTTATATATATAATATATATATATATATATATATATATATATTTAATGACCATTCTATACAACAGAATGAAAAACTGTCTTACAATATAGAGTTTCTATTCCATTTCTCCTTTTTGCTCCCAGTTCATTCTCATGACATCTCACTTGGGGATTCTATTTTAATCTAGATATAATTTTTTCAGCTTCAGCCTAAAGTATCTTCATTTGATACTAACAAGTTCTTTGGGACATCCAAATTGTGATTAATTATAATTTTTATGGGTTCACTTTTCTACTGCTATAGAGGATTAAAAGGATAAGATTTTTTACAATACCAGTGCTATAGCCATAACTTTTAGAGTAATGAAGCCTGTAGAATCAACTATAAGCTTACATTCTAAGTGTTTTTTATTGATATTAGGAATGTATACTTAGACTAAATCCCTTTGCATTTGGAAGGTGCCTCCAATCCCATTAGGAGAAGCAGAAAAGAGAGCATGGGAGCACAGCTCACTTCCTTATGTCCCTTCTGTCTGAGAAGTTACTCATTTATTACCAATCAAGACTAATTTTGAGGAAATGGCTTCATGTGAGATTCAACTGCACATCTTCTAAACAAATGCCCAGTTTAAGCAGAATTACTGATCCAATCACAAGCAATGTTTGGCCAGAGCAGGATGCTTTACATGGGCAGTAGAGCCTACTAATGGAAAAGGACGCACCTTTATTCTAAGAGAAAGGAGGCAAAAGCTGACCCAATTATCTCCATTTATTACTATTAACAGTGCCAAAGAAACCGCCTCATTTCCCTGGAGTAGAAAGAGTAAGGGCACGGTAAGGGCAGGAAATACACAAAATCAATCTGGCTACTCACAGGGGGAAAGTATTAGAGTACAGGAAAGGACTTCCCCTCCAAAATTTTATAATTTCAAAGGCCAGGCTCCTCCCTCTTAGTGGTACATTTCCATAAAGTTGCTATTTCAAAAGTAAGGAATGTTATGTATATATCAGGCATGCATACACAATTGGTCTGGCCATTAATTGAATGAAGGCATCACACAGTATCACTAAGATGGCTTTTGATATTATCTACTCCAAACTCTGAAGTTTACATAACTTAAGGTCCATAAGCTTACCTGACCATCTGTATCCCTGTCTCTCAAACTGACTTGCCAATCAGTGCAAAACCTAGACCAGGACTTGTGATCATTCCACGGTAGTGCTGTCTTCACTATAGAATACAGAAACTGTTTTGTTTTGTTTTGTTTAGGAGGCAGATGGTGGGGGAGACAGGAGGGACAAAGGGAGAGAGAGAATCTTAGGCAGGTTCCAAGCCCAGCACAGAGCCTGATGTAGGGCTTGATCTTGTAACTCTGAGATCATAAGCTGAGCTGAAATCAAGAGTCAGATGCTTAACTGACTAGGCCATATAGGTATCCCTTACAACTATTAATAACTGTCTTTAAAACAAAAATGTGAATTATTGTTTCAAATTAGTGCTACTATTTTCAGGTTTTATTCTTTTTTTTTGTTAGTTTCTTGAATATGGTCATATATTTATCTATACTTTGCTTTGTATTGTCTCTATGAGAAAGACCTGGTGTGTATAAGATGGCCAGTACTGTTCTCCAGGACTGTGAAACTTATGGGCAGAAGTCTTTTTTTTAATCACAGTTCTGCTTAATATTGTCTAACCCTAGGAAATAAGAAAATAAACTATTGGATGACCCTTTTTACTACAAAAGCAGTTTTGACTAAAGTAATCTCACACTTTTAAGAAACATCTAGTACTGAAGGAGCACCTGGATGACTCAGTCGTTAAGCGTCTGCCTTCCACTGGGGTCACGATCCCAGGGTCCTGGGATTGAGCACTGCGTTGGGTTCCCTGCTTAGCAGAAAGCCTGCTTCTCCCTCTTCCACTCCCCATGCTTGTGCTCCCTCTCTTGCTTTCTCTCTTTCTGTCGAATAAATAAATAAAATCTTTTTAAAATATCTGGCACTGAAATAGTGGTATATCTAATACTGCTATAACTTGCTGAACTAAGATTGATTAAAGCATTTGGGGCAATGATATATAAGCCCACAATTCTAATATAGCAATCTTGGAAATCACTGAGACAACAGGAAACAATTCCTTGTTTTGTAAATAAGCTGGTGGTAAGCAGACCCCAGCTTCGGAAAACATGAAGAGAGGAATTTATGGCAAGAGGATGTAGGCTAGTCATAGTTTAGGGCTGCTTGTGGTCTTCATGCTACTAATTCCAAGGATTCTTTAGGAATTTATAATAAAAACATAAGTGACGTGAGAGCCTAGAAGCAGGAAGTCTCTCTCAAAGGAATCACAAAGTCTAGTCCATCCTGAGCTTACACTGATGCTGTTTCTTGCCCCTCTGTCTACTACACCTCCAATAAAATAGGGTTTATCTAAAAAAGCCTTACTGACAGAATGACTAACTGGTGCCTATTCTTCTCCACTCCTATCCATCTTCTCCCTTCCCTTACCATATTGCCTTATTCCATGGAGCATTTGATCTTCACCGAGATTCTGGACTAAATGCCTATCTCTTGCCTTTTTAGTATTAATACTCAGATCCCTAGAGCTAATACAAATTTTACCAAACCTTCACCCAGAAGATATATGTTCCATTTAGTATGTTTGTGAATGTGAGTAACAGAAACACAAACATAAAACAGAGTGTTCTTAGCTCACATAAACACATGTGGAGAGATGAGGCAGATTTTAGAACTAGGTGATTGATGGACTAAAGCACATCCTTAAGGTCTCAGGTCTCTGGTGTCACTTGCCACTCTGCTATTCTGCTTCTTGTGGCTCTTGCTAATGAGTAAGAAAGAACTGTCCCTGAAGAATACACTCAACTTCTCCTTTTAAGTCAGTGGCCAGAATTTAGTCATATGCTCATTCCTAAACCAGCACCTGGTAAGAAAGATTAGGAATCTCTATAGACTAAGATTTCTCAACCATGACACTATTGACATTTGAGCCCAAATACTTTCGTTTTATGGGGAACCACCCTACATGTGGCATAAGGATTAATAGCATCCCTGAATGCTACCCACGAAATGCCATACCTATGTCCCCAGTGTGAAACACAAAATATCTCTAGACTTGCCAAATAACCCGTAAGGAAAACAAAACAAAACAAAACAAAAACTGTCCCTGGTTTTTGGGAAGTGCAGCTTTTGACTAATAAAACTCATTCCAAGAATTAAAGATGAACTAAATTTCCATTGTAGCACCCAGTTCTGTGAGAGGGAGATGACTACTCTACCCAGAGCAAGATTCTTTTAGAATAAAAGAGAAGAGAATGCTGAAATGTGGATAATCACAATGTAAGCTACATGTTTAAAGTAAGTCTTGCTTTAATAACACTGACTATCGACCTGCCCAGTCAGGCTGCTATCCATTGTCTTACTGGCTATCAAAAAGAAAGGCCCATAATGATCAAGAACTAGATGGAAAGAAGGAAGCCTTAATATAGAAGGAAGCCTTGCTTTTTACAAAAGATCTCATTTCTGTCACTGTCCATAACTGCTCAGTGGGACTACAGCCTACAGCTCCCTCCTGCCTAAACAAAGTAAGCAGTTGTCAGTTATCTACATTAACACATGACTGTTAGCATCTGAGATCTGTCAACAGCTGCAGGATTTTCAGAACACTGGGATGAGTTTGGAATAATGATAAACATTGTATCCTTTGAACAAACCGGATCACTTGGTACTTGAACTGACCTGTCCTTTTGTGTTTCTATCTGACCAAATATCCACTAGCAGGATCTGTCTTGAAGTCACTGTGAATCTTTTGCTGTGCCCCTCATTTAGGTGTGAGGGTGTACCCCTCTCCTCAGGAACCCATGAACAATACATAAGATGTCCTCTAATTTAATTTACCATAAAGATGACAAGTAGATGATCCATGCTAGGGGCTCCTGGGTGGTTCAGTCAGTTAAGCATCTGACTCTTGGTTTCAGCTCCGGTCATGACCTCAGGGTCCTGAAATTAAGCCCACCTCAGGCTCCATGCTCGGTGTGGTGTCTGTTTGTCCCTCTCCCTCTGCTCTTCCCCCTGTGCTCTCTCTCTCTCATAAATATATATATATATATATATATATATATATATATATATATATATATATATATTTTTTTTTTTTTTTTAAGAAAATACATGATAATTATTTTGGTGTTTGCTGGAACATAGTTCAGGATAAACCCCACTCACAACCTGTGGAGCATTATTACATACTGACATTGTGTTCTTTTGTGAGCCTTTCTTAGGTACTGGACTGAATACCTGGGGCACAGATTTCTGCTTTAATGTTAGCAGATGCAGTTATTAGGCTGCTTGTCTCTGGACTTATTGTCACTTGAATCTCATGTTGATGGTCCTGTTATTTTAAAACAAGTAATAGTCTCAGTTAAAGAATGCTTTTGCATTGTTTTAACAACTGGAGTTGCAAATTTGCGCATTCATTTATTCATTCACTCATTTATCACATATGTATTTTGTAGGCACTGTGTAAGTTCCTAAGGTTATATTGATAAAAGCATGATCTCTGCTATCAAGGAACTCAGGGTCTAATGTGGTACAAAGTGTATAAATAAATATATGATTCAAAAGTGTCATAAGAGGAACCAACAAAATATTGTCAGAGGACAGATGCAGTAAACCACTAAGAGCCATGTGTAATTCAAACCCTAGCAGGAAACAGGGCATATTCCAAGAATTAACTGAAAAGAATGTAAGAGAAGTGACTATTTACAGAGACTTGGACTGGATTTGGAGAAACAGAATACAATGGTGAGGCATCCAGGGACTAGCAACGGTGGAAGCCAAAGGGCCCAAGAGGAGGGAGGGAAATGTCACTGGAACTCACAAACACTGAAAACACAGGAAAGGGACTCCCCACAGCACCTGAGGCCTTGAGCAGAAGAGCAAGAGGAAGGCACCACTACCCAAACTGTGGTCCAGGAGGGGCACAGGTGGGTGAGGGGGCAGTGGTAGAATAAAGAGTCTGACCTTTTGCACTTCCTATGTTGATTTTATGTTGTTGCCTCTCATTGGCTATATCCTACTAGAAAAATGAGAGCATCATGATATTTTTAGAAATCAGCTTCTTGGCAGACAGGGAAAGAAAAAAAGGCAAAAATAATAAATCTGTTGCATGCCAGCAGGATGGGATACATGGAGAGGATGCCACTGGTTGGGCACAGGCAGCTGAAGCGAGGTTGAGAAGGGCTCTGGGCTCTCATTTCACTTCATTTACTAGAGATGAGAAGACATTGGCAGAGTGAAGAAAATTTGGTTTCTTCCTTCAACTTTTCTCCCTCGTTACATAACTAACCTCAGCAAAAGACTCTATGTATATACATATGCATGTGTGCATTTTACTTTCTCATTTGCATTAGGAAAGATTTTTCAGAAGTTAAGGTAATTTTTTTAAAAAAAGGCTTTTTTGAGAAGACTTGTAATATTATTTCATAGAAGCAACTAATATATCTGCAAAGAAAATATTTTTAATAAGCTAAAATGTAACTGACCAAGATAAGTAAGTTTATAATCATACAAAAATTGCTTTATTGACTTTCAGGTTCCTAGAGAACTCATAAGAGATTAGTAAGTCTAATATCAATGCAGATCCTGGTTTTCACTTCCTCATATCACATATTAGGTTGATCAGAGACGCCCAGATGTTTCAGGTCCTTATTAAAATTACGGAGGCTTAGTGTGCTTTGAAACATGCTATTTTGCCCCCACTCCCATTTCATCTGGGCTCCAGACAACTGAGGTTTTTTTGTTTGTTTGTTTTTGTTTTTTTAATGCTTAGAATAATTGCCCAAATACTTATGTATTTCTATCAGTTTTTATAATTAGGTTGGCTTTTTTCCCTCCAAGCTTAGTTGGAAAAATAACAAAGGATGAGCTGTTTGTGTATCATTAATCTGTATCCTCATTAACTAAAGTAAGATCTTTAGTCAACAGGAAGCCATTGGGCTAATGATGGTTTCTGGCTGTTTGATTGTTTATCACTCTTTCTGTCATTTTTCACCCTCTACATCCCTTTGATTGAGCCAATTGTGAATATAAGCAATCAATAAAACTCCAGGTGCCATGATTTGGCACTTCTCTTGCATATATTACGCAAAATGGGGGAAATGAAACTGTAGTATAGTTAATCAATAAAAAGTTTAAGAAAAAAGAAACACAACAAAACCTCTGACATTTTCCAAGCCAACATAATGCAGCTATATTTTGTGGGTACATATCTATACAGAATTATGCCTGGAGCATTATTTTGGTAGAACAAATACGTAATATAAATTCAGAAGAGATCTACTTTAGTCATATACAGATTATGTATCCCATTAGCATCAATTTCATCTAGAAGTCATGTGCGTATGAGCGTTTTTAGCAATTGACGAGTTCTGAACATTTTCAATAGATCTTATTCCTTTTCACATACTAATGAGGAAAAAATAGTAACATTTGTTTTGGTACCTAAGGTATCAATCAGCCAGTAAGTATTTGCTAAGCATGTTACCCACTAGCTTATATGCAATAGAAAAATAATTTTCTTTCATGATTCCTCTCCAAAAAAAATGTATTACAGAGGCAATCTGAACCATTAAACTCATGCAAATGTTAGAAAATATACCAAATTATTAAATATCTTGAAAATTCATTTTTAAATTTATTTTTAATAAAAAATTACATATATTTAAGTTGCATGACATGGTATATATATATATATATATATATTCATTGTCTAATAATTATTACTGTCAAGCTAATTAACATATCCATCTCCTCAGATGGTTACTTTTTCTCAGTGAGGGCACCTGAAATCTACTTCTTAGCCAATTTCCACATCCAGTAATTATTCACTTTAGTTATCATGCTATACACCTATACAACTAAAACTTTCTGTCCTTTGACCAACATCTCCCCATTTTCCCTACCTTCCCACTCCTGGTAACCTGGTAACCACCATTCTACACTACGCCATTCAACTTTTTAAATTCCCCTCCTTATCTGTAGCTTCACTCCAAAGTTTTAGCTACCCTCAATCAACCACAGTTCAGAAGCATACGATTCTCCTTCCGACTTATTGGCAGAAGGTCAATAGTAGTCTAATAGTATTAATAGTACTAATAGTAATGTCTGTTATTCACCTCATTTCGACTCAACATGTAATCATTTTATCATCTCACATCATCACAAGAAGAGTACAGTACGATAAGATATTTTGAGAGAGGGAGACCCCACATTCACATATTTTTATTGTAGTATGCTACTAATATTTATCCTGTTCTATTATTAGTTATTATTGTGAGTCTCTTGCTGTGACTAATTTATGAATTAAATTTTATCATAAGTCTGTATGTAGAGGAAAAAACATAGTATATATAGAGCTCAGTGCTATCCATGGTTTCATGCATCCACTGGGGGTCTTGGTACATATCCCCTATGTATGTTACTATTGTAACAGCCAGTTCCTAAATTAAAATGGTCCAGCCTAACTTTTTTTTTTTTTTTTTTTTACTTTATGGTAGTGTGAAAGTGATACACATTTAGTAAAAACTCTATAGTGAGTTTTGAATTTTTATCTTTTCCCAGGCTATGGATATATAGTACAATAGTCTCTCCTGATACTAGACAACTATGGTGAGCTGCAGGTCCCAGTCAGCTACACAATCATGAAGGTCAACAACCAATATACTTACAACCATACTGTACCTATACAACCATTCTGTTTTTCACATTCAGCATAGTATTCAATGAATTACATGAGATACTCAACACTTTATAAAATAGGCTTTGTGTTAGTTGATTTTGGCTAATGTAAATGTCCTGAGCACATTTAAAGATGATCTAGGCTGAACCATGATGTTCAGTAGGTTAGGTGTATTAAATACATTTTTGACCTACAATATTTTCTACTTATGATGGATTTACTGGGATATGACCCCATTGTAAACTGAGGAAGATCTGTATAAATGGGATAATGCAGTGTTTTGTTTTGTGTTTTTCTTTCTGGCTTAGGACAATATCTTTCATGTTCATCCACATTGCAAATGGTAAACACATACAATGGAATATTACTCAACCTCCAAAAATAAAATGAATTTTCTTAACTTCAGGTATAACACGGTATAAAGGTAGTTTTAAATAAGTGCTAATAAATAACTAATAAGACAATGAAGAGAAAATCACCAAAGTTACATAGTGTAAGGTGAACATAAACATCTCTTAATATATAGTGATTAAATTTTGGAGCTCAGCAACCGAAAGATGTCAACAGGAATATCAGGGGTGCATCCTTGGTTTTATGATCTGAGCTTTAAAAACTTAACCAGTTTTGTGATCAGAATTTTTCACTTATAAATAAACCCTTTAGATTCAGAAAGGAAGGAAATATTTTGGTCTCTGAAGTCAATTAAAAGCCTGTAACCTGTAACTATATTATGACACTGTCTGGAACACAGAATTTAGAGTCAAGGTTGAGTGTTAAAGTCTGCTAATCTGACACTCAACATCATCACTGGAACTTCTGTGGCTTCTTGTCCCTCTTTACCCTACAGAGTAGAGAGCTCAGTTTGAGAAATGGTGTCACTGATATGGATTTTTTACACCCGGCCCTGTTAAACTTGAAGAGCCCACCTGAGATCTGCTCCTGAGTAGTGACTCTGTCACCATCGCTGTGTGAATGACAAGGATAATAGAAAGACACTGAGAAAGCAGATGTTGTTACACTGTCCTTGCTATGTGACTTGGAAGCAGGGAAGAAAAACAACCGAATAGCAGTATCTGCTGAGCACCTGAGGTTGATCTTGATTGTGCCCAAGAATCCTCTCTTCACTGCAATGTAACTGTGGCAGAACAAGCCAAAGCAGCCTGTTTCCAGTCAGTTCTGCTTTAAAGGGTTCAGTGAGCTGTGGTCTGGAGTTCTGTTTCCTATTTCTTATTGAGCCCCAAATGTAGACTTGTAAGTTATATAAGAATCTTTAAATTATGTGCCTTCCTCCTTTCTTGGTTCTTCCCTTCTTCCTTTTTATCCCCCTTCTTTATTTGTTCTACATCCAAATTATGCTGTGGATTAGAAACTGTAAAAACACTAGGGATTCAGAGGTAAATAAAATAAAGCCTCTGTCCCCTTGGAGCTAGTGAGAGGAAATAAACCATGTAACAAACAAATAAATGTAATATAGTGATATGCACTAAGGAGAAAAATAAAGGAGATGAGGTAATAGAAAGTGTAGATGAGGTTGTATGGGCTTCCTAGGGTTGCTATAACAAATTACTACAAACTTGGTGGCTTAAAATTACATAAATGTATTTTTCCATAGCTCAGGAAGTCAGAAATCCTAAACCAAACTGTTGTCAGGGCTGTGCTCCCTATAAAAGCTTTAGGGGAGAATCTTTCCTTGCCTCTTACAGTTTCTGCTGACTCCACATGTTCCATGCTTGCATTTGCATTACTCATATCTGTCTCCATCTTCCCAGGGACTTCTCCTCATCCTGCTATATATATTCTCCCCTTTTATCTCTCTTAGGGACACTTATCACTGGGCTCACTTGGGTAATCCAGAACGATTTCATCTCCAAAGATGTGTTTTCCAACTAAGTTCACATTCACAGTTTCTAAGGATTAAGATGTTGACATATCCTTTAGTGGTGCCAGTGTTCCACCCACATTAGTGGTCAAGAAAGGCCCATCTGATAAGTTGGTCAAGGAAGGGCTTTCAGAGGAGACCAGGATAAACTGAAGAAATTAACCCAAATGAAACAGTATGAAACAGAAAATATATAAATCTCATTGTTCATTCAAGAAGAAATTTATATCTTCACTGATGTTACAAAGCATCTTTGAAATATTCCAAAAGGAGTTCTATATTCTCTTTTAATTCTCACTTTATAAAAATAAGAGATTATTGTTCAACATTCATCTACAAATACTTTTATGCTAGTTTCTAGAATTTATCGTGGGTTACCACTACTGAATTAATTCCAATAATATATTAGGTACCTGTCTAAAGCCTTAACAATTCCACCTACGGGGACCTGGAGTAAATGAAACTACTGGAAGTTCTTGAATTTTAATTTGATATTCACATTTTAGTGCAGTTTTCTACCACAAGAGGACTTCCCTCATGCTACCTACAATCCTATGCTTAAAATTTTCTTTTTGCATATTAATATCATCATTCTTCAAAAAAATGCATGTTTTCTTCAAAAATCCATGAGATATAAATGTAATGTGGAGATACCAACGGAAAAAAATTAATAAAAGGTGGAAATGTTCAGGGGGTTACAAGGGATGAGAACAAGATGAATGAGCAGAAGGACCGATTATTTTCCAAAATAAAATTAACCAACTTTGAAATGTGACTATGAACTGACCACGACAACTGTGGATTTTAAATTCTGGTGGAAAATGTCTTGCTAAATTCAGGGAGAAAAAAATATATATATATATATATTCAAATATATTTTATAATATATAATAAAATATAATATATATTCAAATAAAATATTATATAATATATAATAAAATATATTATTATATGTTATATAATATATTTATTGATAAAATATTATATATTATTATATAATGTAATAAAAATATATTTATTATATATTTATATATATATTTTATATTTATATATTTTATATATGTAGTATATATAATATATATTTATAATAATATATATAAAATATATAAATAATATATATTATATATTATATTTATAAATAAATATATATCTAAATTTATTTAAATTAAATTTATTTAAAATTATATATAAATAAAATATACTATATTTATATTTGATTATTTAATTTATTTATTATTTATTTAATTATAATAATTCATATTAATTATATTTATTTATAAATAAATAAATAAATGAATTTTAATTAAAAGGGATTATCATTTCTGCTTTCTAATAATTTGTCATGCTGGGATTATCATTTCTGCTTTCTAATAATTTGTCATACTGGAAGCAGAACAATTTTCTTACATGGCAGAAAACAATAGGAGGCAGATTGGTTTTAGATTTTTCAAGAAAGTTTTTTTACTCATTGAAATAATATTTTACCCCTGACCCAGCTGTAAGGCATAGATATAAGCAGGTTGGTTAACTCTTGTCCTTCCCTTTTCACAGATTCTGCAGGTCAATGTCCCATGCACCTGCTGCTCCAGGCAGCCCAAATTGCAATAAACAGTATTCCCAAAGTGAACAAGACCATAGGTTTTCTCCCCTAATTCTGGTATTTTAAGTAGCTGATAACACACAATGTTAAAGATAGAAGGTACCTTCTACAATGTGTATTGTAGAAAGAATACATAAAAGAATAATAAGTAAATAAAATAATAAAAATAAATAAGAAAAATAAGTTTGGTATTCAAAAGTCAGAAACTTTGACTCCTAAATATGTTTCTGAAATTCAGTTTCCACAACTGTAATGTGGCAAATATTTATCTTCACAGATGTGTATCAATATACTTTTCCTATTAATAACATTAAGGATAAAGATAAACATTTTCAATGTATTTTAGTGCTGAGAGCTCCCTAAATGTTGAAAGGCTTCTCAACTTTCCATTTCTCTTTCATTATATCTTTCTTTTTCAATGATTCCTGGATGCCCATTCATAAATAATGCTCATTTTTATTTTTTCCAACTAAGTTAATGTCCTTAACATTGATTAGAATTTGTGATTGTTAAGGTCAACTAGGTGAACTGTGGATATAATGATTGGCATTAAGGACTGAGTTCTATAGATCTTTAATGCAGTTTCATTAGCCAAAAGTACTCTGGAGAAGAAGAGCAAAGGACCAGGCACCTTGGAAGACTATTAAAAAGAATCAAATAGGGGGAGGAGTCAAGATGGCGGAGAAGTAGCTGGCTGAGAGGACATCAGGTTGCAGGACATCAGCTAGAGAGCTTATCAAACCATTCTGAACACCTACAAATCCAACAGGAGATCAAAGAGAAGAAGAGCAGCAATTCTAGAAACAGAAAATCGAGCACTTTCTGAAAGCAATGGTCACAGTCGCCAAACTGTGGGAAGAGCCAAGATGCCCTTCAACGGATGAATGGATAAAGAAGATATGGTCCATATATGCAATGGAGTATTATGCCTCCATCAGAAAGGAGGAATACCCAAATTTTCTATCACCATGGGCAGGACTGGAAGAGATTTTGCTGAGTGAAATAAGTCAAGCAGAGAGAGTCAAGTATCAGATAGTTTCACTTACCTGTGGAGCATAAGGAATAACCTCGAAGACATTGGAAGATGGAAAGGAGAAGTGAGTTGGGGGAAATCAGAGGAGACCAACCATGAGAGACTGTGGACTCTGAGAAATGAACTGAGAGTTTTGGAGGGAAGAGGGGTGGTGAATGTGTGAACCTGGTGGTGGGTATTAAGGACAGCATGTATTGCATGGAGCACTGGGTGTGGTGCATAAACAATGAATCTTGGAACACTGAAAAAATAAAATTAAATTAAAAAAAAAGGAATCAAATAAATATACTACAGTATTAATAACTATAATCAACATGCTATACATTAGGACCCCAGCACTTACTCATCTTAAAACTGGTATCCTTTGACCAATATTTTCCCATTTCCTCCAATCCTCAGCCAATGGCAACCACAGTTCTAGTGTACTCTGTTTCTGTGCATTCTATTTTTTTTTTAAATTAAGACTTGACATATAAATAATACTATATAATATTTGTCTTTCTCTCTCTGACTTATCTCATTTAGCACAATGCCCTCAAGTTTCATCCATGTTGTCTCAAATGGCTGAATTTCCTTATCTGTAAGTGAATATTCCATTACATACATGTACATGCACACATACACACATTATATATACATACAATTATATGATTACATATAATATTTTCCTTATCTACTGACAAACACCCAGGTTGTTTCTATGTCTTGGCTATTGTAAATAATGCTACAATGAACACAGCAATGCAGTTATCTCTTTAAAATAGTGATTTCATTTCCCTAGGATATATACCCATAAATAGGATTGCTAGATCATATGGTAGTTCTACTTTTAATTTTTTGAGAAAACTCCACACTGTTTTCCATAATTTTAAATTCAAAATAATTCCACAAATTGTTATAATTTACATTTCCACTTTTTCTCTATATCCTTTGCTAGCATGTGTTACCTCTTATCTTTTTGATAATAACCTTTAACAGGTATAAAATGTTATCTCATTATGGTTTTGATTTGAATTTCACTAATGATGAATAATTATGAGCACCTTTTCTTGCACCTGTTGACCATTAGGGTATCTTCTTTTGAAAAACATCTATTCAGATCCTGTGTGTGTGTGTGTGTGTGTGTGCGCGTGTGTGTGTGTGTGCGCGCGTGCGCTATTTGAGTTGTATGAGTTCCTTATACATTTTGGATAGTAAGTCCTCATCAGATACACGGTTTCCCAATATTTTCTCCCATTCTGTTGATTGTCGTTTCATTTTGTTGATTATATCCTTTGCTGCCCAGAGCTTTTTAATTCCACTTATTTATTTTTGTTCTGGTGGTCTGTCCTTTTGGTGTCATATCCAGAAAATCATGGCCAAGAAGAATGCAAAGGAAATTTCTCCCTATGCTTTCTTCTAGGAGTTTTATGGGGGTTTTTTTCAGTCTTTTTTTTTTTTTGGTTTTAATCCATTTCAAGTTAATTTTGGTGAGTAGTGTAAGACACTGGTTCAATTTCATTCTTTTGCCTATGAATACCTGGCTTTCCCAACATCATTTATTGAAGGGACAAACCTTTTCTTATTTTATATTCTTGGCATCTTGTCAAATATCATTTGATCATATGTAAGTGTTTTTTTGTTTGTTTTTTGTTTTTCATTTTTTATTTATTTATTTATTTTTGGAATCTTGACTCTGTTCCATTGATTCAGGTGTCTATTTTTATGCTAGTAGTAAAACTGTTTTGATTACTATAGGTGTGTAATAGCTTGAAATTAGGACTCTGAGATGACTCCAGCTTTGTTCTTTCTCAAAAAAGCTTCAGTTATTCAGAATTTTTTTTTGTGGTCCCATAGAAATTTTAGATTTTTTTTTTAAATTTCTGTGAAAAATGCCACTGGAATTTTGATAAGAATTGCATTAAATCTATTAATTGCTTTAAGAAGTATGGACATTTTAATGATATTAATTCTTCTGATCCACAAACCCAGCATAGCTTTCCATTTATTTGTATCTTCTTTAATTTCTTTCATGAACATCTTATAGTTTTTGGTGTATTTTATGTTGTATGCTTCAATTTGTTAGGAGAATAGATCTTAAATATTTTCAGTACATATACAAAAGGTATCTAGGTGAGGTGACAGGTTTAATTTTCTGGTGATAATCATTTCATTATATATATAACAAGTCATTTTGTACACTTAAATTTATACAATTTTATTTGTCAACAATACCTCAATAAAGCTGGAAGAAAGAGTCAAATGTACAATCATTGAGAAATGACGTTAGTCATTGAGTTGAAAGGAGCAGATGAAAGTAAAAGCTATGAGGCTATTTTAAAACAAAAATGGGCAAGACGACAAAGAAAATCACCTGAAACAGTATCATCCTCAATTCAGCACTGGGGCGGCACTCCATCTTGGAGGAAATTCTGGCTGAGGTTCTCAACTTACAAAGGAAAAAAAAAAATTCATTCCAGATAGCTGCTTCTCTTGCCTTTTTGGATTTACCCTAAATCAACTATACTGCTCTCCCACCTAGTGGCTTTTGTCAGACATCAAACACTCTTCTATTAAAAGCCTTGATTAAAAAAAAATTAAAAAGGGAATCTATGAACAAAGTGGTAAAGAGTCTACAATTATCTATTAAAAATTAAAATTTTTGATCAGGAGAAGATTGTCCATACAAATCATATTTATTTAGTCCATTGCAAAATCACTTGGACTGAATTAGGCTTAAAATTTACAGGCCTGTGTCTTTTTTTTTTAAGTATTTTATTAAGAAATAATTTTAAGTATCTATTACTACATTTAATATAAAAAAATTATTGAAACTTCCTACTAAAAAAGGGCTTGATGATACATTTCTTATTGTCACCTCAGTTCCTATGCTGATTTACAAAATGAGGAGATACAAGAAAAGTTTGTGGTGGAAGCCAGATGAGAGTCATCCAAATGGCAGTGACTTTCAGAATTTTTTTATTCTTGACAGAAACAGATTACAGAAGATGCATCATGGCTGAAATATAATTAATCATCTTGAAAAGAAGTGTCACTTTAAACAAAGTAACTGGAAGAAATCTTGACCATGTGAACTGATCTTCACCCCAACTTCACCCAATACAATCCCAGGAGTTTAGGGGATATAAGGCTAGAAGCAAGAACTAAAATCACACTTTTATTTTCTAATATTAGGTACTAAAAAGTAATGGAGCATCAGCAAAATTTTGAAAAGAATCTGTGACCCCAGAATTCCATACCTAGCCAAATTATCATTTACATGTGAAGACAGCCAAATGAAACTTTCAGAAATTCAAGTCTCAAAACATTAAATAACTGACCTATCCTCTCTGAAAAACAAGGCACCCAATGAAGTACTACAGGTAAGTCTGGTGGTGGATATTAAGGAGGGCACGTATTGCATGGAACCTGGGTGTGGTGCTAAAACAATGTATCTTGGAACACTGAAAAAATGAAATAAAATAAAAGTTTAAAAAAAGAAACCAACAAAAATAAATAATAATAGGAAAGTCATGTTATAATAGGCCAAGTCTTGAGAGATGAACTTTTTTTTAAAAGATTTTATTTATTTATTTGACAGAGAGAGACACAGTGCTAGAGGGAACACAAGCAGGGAGACTAGGAGAGGGAAAGAAGGCTTCCCACCAAGCAGGGAGCCTGATGCAGAGCTCTATCCCAGGACACTGGGATCATGACCATAGCCAAAGGCAAACACTTAATGACTGAGCCACCCAGGTGCCCTGAGAGATGGACATTTAAACATAAAATAGGTACAGGCTTTAAATGAGAGAAAATAAAAAGTATTATTTTCTTCAACTTACATATAAAGAAATTAATAAAGTTCATAGTGTTCTGATTGATTTGCCAAAAATATGTACCCTATTTTGAACGTGTGAATAAAAACAGAATATAAAAAAGCAGAATTCATGACAAAAACAGTGAGAAAAAGAGTAATAATTTATTGATATTAGGTACAAACCATAATAAACTCTGAAGTCATCTGAGTATATTTAAAGAAAATGTGATATGAGTACAATTTCCAAGCCGCAATACTTGGAAAACATGGGTGACTTAAATGAAAATGCTCACATTCCATGAAAGAACCATCCCTATAGAAGTATTATCCCCCCCCCCACATAATCTTGATCTGCAATATAAAAATGTTAGAATATACAAGGTAAGAACTAAGGCAAGAGAAAATGATAACAGCACAAGATGAAATTGGGTGCTGTTGGCGACATGGCTGGGAATAAATGCTATTTTTCTCTGAGAAGTGATTGTAAAACAAGGCTGACCTGGATGCCATCATAAGTATCTGGTCCCATGAGGGTAACCAACCTGAGCCCAGCACTGAAAGACCTGAAAGGATCATGTGGGAGCACAGGGAGGGGATATGGGAGTTCTCAAATAAATAAATAAAAATAAGGAACGGACTCTATCCCATAAGTCTGAAAGACAGATAATAGCCTATAAGTCAATTATTATTTAAGGCAGCTTGGGTTTAGTGTGTGAAACATACTATCAGATATACCAGTTTATCGGAGGAGAGTTATCATTTTTAACATAATCTACAAGTTTTATAAGATCTGCCTCATGCTAGCTAATTCTTCTAGGTCACCCCACCCTAGTTGGAAGTTGCCCTTGCCTTCTTTCAGATATTCACGAGTATCTCTCCTTTTTACCATACGATCTTTCTTTTCTTTTTCTTTTTCTTTTTTTTTTTTTTTAAGATTTTATTTATTCTTCAGAGAGAGAGGGAGAGAGAGCGAGCACAGGCAGACAGAATGGCAGGCAGAGGCTGAGGGAGAAGCAGGCTCTCTGCTGAGCAAGGAGCCCGATGTGGGACTCGATCCCAGGACGCTGGGATCATGACCTGAGCCGAAGGCAGCTGCTTAACCAACTGAGCCACCCAGGCGTCCCCCTTTTTTTTTCTTTTTTTAAGATTTATTTATCTATTTGAGAGAGAGAGCATGAACAAGGGGGAAGGGCAGAGAGAGACATAGAAGCAGACTCCCCACTGAGCAGGGAGCTGGACACAGGGCTCTATCCCAGGACTGCTGGATCAAGAACTGAGTAGAAGGCAGATGCTTAATCAACTGAACCTTCTAGGCAGCCCTACCATACAACCTTTATTTTAGTAAATTATTTATTTATTTATTTATTTATTAACACATAATTTATTATTTGCTTCGGGGTACAGGTCTGTGAATCATCAGTCTTAACACAATTCACAGCACTCACTATAGCACATACCCTCCCCATTGTCCATAACCCAGCCAGCCTATCCCTTCCCCCCTACCCTTCAGCAACCTTCAGTTTGTTTCCTGAGATTAAGAGACTCTTGGTTTGTCTCCCTCCTGTGGTCCCATCTTTTTTCATTTTTTCCCTCCCTTCCCGCCATGACTACCCACCCTGCCTCTCAAATTCCTCATAATAGAGAGATCGTATGATAATTGTCTTTCCCTGATCGACTTATTTCGTTTAGCATAATAGCCTCTAATACCATTCACATCATTGCAAATGGCAAGATTTGGGGTTTTTTGATGGCTGCATAGTATTCCATTATATATACCTTATATACCATATATATATATATATATATATATATATATATATATATATATGTCATATACACACACACCACTTCTTCTTTATCCATTCATCTGTTGATGGACATCTATGTTCTTTCCATAGTTTGGCTATTCTGGACATTTTGCTATAAACATTAGGGTCCATATGCCCCTTTGGATCACTACATTTGTATCTTTAGGGTAAATACCCAGTAGTGCGATTGCTGGGTCATAGGGTAGCTCTATTTTCAATATTTTTTTTTAAGATTTTATTTATTTATTTGACAGACAGAGATCACAAGTAGACAGAGAGGTAGGCAGAAAGAGAGGAGGAAGCAGGCTCCCCGCTGAGCAGAGAGCTGGATACAGGGCTCGATCCCAGGACCCTGGAATCATGAACTGAGTGGAAGGCAGAGGCTTTAAACCAATGAGCCACCCAGGTGCCCCTATTTTCAACGTTTTGAGGAACCTCCATTCTCTTTTCCAGAGTGGCTGCACCAGCTTGCATTCCCACCAACAGTGTGGGAGTGTTCCCCTTTTTCTGCATCCTTGCCAACATCCATAGTTTCCTGCCTTGTTAATTTTAGCCATCTGACTGGTGTGAGGTGGTACCTAATTGTGGTTTTGATTTGTATTTCCCTGATGGCGAGTGATGTGGAGCACTTTTTTGTGTGTCTTTTGGCCATCTGGATGTCTTCTTTCCAGAAATGTCTGTTCATGTCTTTTGCCCATTTCTTGATTGGATTATTTGTTCTTTGGGTGTTGAGTTTGAGAAGTTCTTTATAGATTTTGGATATTAGCCCTTTATCTGATGTGTCATTTGCAAATATCTTTTCCCATTCTGTTGACTGTCTTTTGGTTTTGTTGACTGTTTCCCTTGCTGTACAAAAGCTTTTGATCTTGATGAAGTCCCAACAGTTCAGTTTTGCCCTTGCTTCCCTTGCCTTTGGAGATGTTTCTAGGATGAAGTTGCTGCAGCTGAGGTCAAAGAGGTTGCTGCCTGTGTTTTCCTCAAGGATTTCTATGGATTCCTGTTTCTCATTGAGGACCCAGGACCCTGGAATCATGAACTGAGTGGAAGGCAGAGGCTTTAACACATCCATTTTGAGTCTATTTTTGTGTGTGGCATAAAGAAATGGTCCAGTTTCATTTTTCTGCACGTGGCTGTCCAATTTTCCCAACACTATTTGTTGAACAGATTGTCTTTTTTCCACCCGACATTCTTTCCTACTTTGTCAAAGATTAGTTGACCACAGAGTTGAGGGTCTATTTCTAGGCTCTCTATTCTGTTCCATCGATCTGTGTGTCTGTTTTTGTGCCAATACCATACTGTCTTGATAATGACAGTTTTGTAATAGAGCTTGAAGACTGGAATTGTGATGCCACCAACACTGGCTTTCTTTTTCAACATTCCTCTGGCTGTTTGGGGCCTTTTCTGATTCCATATAAATTTGAGGATGATTTGTTCCATTTCTTTGAAAAAAATGGATGGTATTTTGACAGGGATTGCATTAAACATGTACATTGCTTTAGGTAGCATAGACATTTTCACAATATTTGTTCTTCCAATCCATGAGCGTGGAATGTTTTTTCATTTCTTTGTGTCTTCCTCAATTTCTTTCATGAGTACTTTATAGTTCTCTGAGTACAGATTCTTTGCCTCTTTGGTTAGGTTTATTCATAGGTATCATATGGTTTTGGGTGCAATTGTAAATGGGACTGACTCCTTAATTTCTCTTTCTTCTGTCTTGCTGCCGCCCTACCTTACAACCTTTGATCATACAGTTTCCTCTGCATAAAACCACATTTCATCCTGCTGACCTCCTACTCCCCCACCTGGACCTCTTTAGCTCACCCCTACCCATTCACCATTCCAAAATAAATGCCATTAATTCCCAAATAAAGACTTCTTTCACCCCCAAAGGAGACCAGGTCTCATCCCTCCCTCACATACTCCTTATCACCTTATACTTAGGATAACTTTATGGGTATCATTACTTTCCTTACCTTTATAGTATTCATTACTTTCAAAATCTCCTTCTCATCAAATTATACATAGGGACCATATACATTGGATGTAATTTAATCTGTACAGCTTAGAAGAGGGCTGGTACTTACTAATCACTCTATAAATACTTGTTGGATGATAAAGAACAAATAAAAATGAAGTTACAGAGAATATGCCTAATGTAATTATTCATGTCAAGTTAATAGGTTCAATTTAAACCTTCCTTAAAGAAAAATATACATTTGTTCCCTCAGTGATCAAGTAACATTTTAAAGTTTTATCAAATTAAAGCCAAGAAGAAAGCCTCCATAGATTCTGAAAAGCAGAAATGACAGTCCACATTTCCCTATCACATGCTAACAAAGTTTTATCAAAATTGTTGGAATTTCTTCAATGAAGAAGTGACTGGGAAGGATTTAAATAATATGATTGTACTTGGATATATCCATCAAATGCCACATAAAAATCAGTAAATATTTCTCTGTAGAAAATTGCTATTCTTTATTTTCTGACCACAGAGAGTAATACAACTAAGAAAAGGTTAGTTGTAAAATAAGGAAAAATACATAAACATTAAAAAAGAAGAAAAAAATACATGATAATACAATAAAACTTCTAGAAGATAACTTTGGAAAGTATTTTCATAATTTGAGGCAGCAATGACTTTAAAATAAGACCAGAAACCACTGACCATAAATGGACAGACTGATAAATCAGATTATATTAAGATTAAGGACTTTTATTCATCATAAGAAATAACCAAAAGAATTAAAGACAAGCCACAGAGAGAGAGAAGTTATTTTCAACATATATAATTGACAGGAGCTTATACCTAGAAAATATTGAAGAATCCCACTAATGAGAGAAAGACCCAAGCTTTTTACAAAAGAAGATATACAAATAGCTAATAAACATAAGAACAAAAAAAAAGTTGATCTCCAGGGTAATGCAAATTAATAATACCACAATGAGGTAACTCTGAATGCCCTCCAAAATGGCTAAAATTAAGAAAACCAGTAACACCAACTTTTAGTGAGGATGTGAAGAAATTATAGCTCTTATACATCATTGGTAGGAGGGAAATTTGGCATAGTAATTGTAAAAATGGATCAATATTAGGGAGTTCAACATATGGATGTCTTGTGGCCACACTATTTCACTGCTATGTAAATACCCATAAGAACTGCAGCAAATGAATGTGCCAAAACACATGAATAAGAATGTTCAGAAGTGCCTGGGTGGCTTAATTGGTTAAGCATCCCAACTCTTGATTTTAGGTAAGGTCATGATCTCAGGGTTACAGGTGTGAGACTGCCTGCAATCAGCTCCACACTGGGTGTAGAGCATGCTTAGGATCCTTTCTCCATTCTCTCCCCTTTCTATTCTCCCTTTCTAAAAAAAAAAAAAAAGAAGAAGAAGAAGAAGAAGAAGAAGAAGAAGAATATTCATAGTCAAACTATGTGTAATAGCCTGAATTAGAAACAACTCAGATGTCTGACAATCGGATATATAAACTGTGGTACATTCAGACAATTTAAAACTATGCAGCAATAAAATACTCTTACCCGAAACAATGTAAATGAATCCCATCAATATGGTATTGAGCAAAATAGCATACACATACTTTAGATCATATGATTCCATTTAATAGGAACATAAGTGTGTTCATTCTATTATAAACATATGAATTTCATTATTCTTAGTATTGCCATATTTTATTTATTTTTTTAAAAGATCTTATTTATTTGACAGAGAGAGAGAGAGATCACAAGTAGGCAGAGAGGCAGGCAGAGAGTGGGGAAGCAGGCTCCCCACTGAGCAGAGAGCCTGATGTGGGGCTCAATCCCAGGACCCTGAGATCATGACCTGAGTTGAAGGCAGAGGCTTTAACCCACTGAGCCACACAGGTGCCCCAGTATTGCCATATTTTAAATTAAAAAGTTAATAAAAGAAACATGCATATTTTTGCACACAGACACCCTATGCAAATACAGAACTCCTGGAATTCATGGTGGAGATTGCAAACCTTTTAAAAATTATGAACAACAACAAAAAAAATTAAACACCAAAACCTATTTGATAAAACTAAAACTGTCTTCAGAAGAAAATTCAATTCTGCTAAAAAAGATAGTTTAAGAATAAACTTGGCAGGACGCCTGGGTGGCTCAGTTGGTTAAGCCGCTGCCTTCAGCTCAGGTCATGATCCCAGCATCCTGGGATCAAGTCCCACATCGGGCTCCATGCTCAGCAGGGAGCCTGCTTCTCTCTCTGTCTCTTCCTGCCGCTCAGTCTGCATGTGCTTGCTCCCTCTCTCTCTGACTAATAAATAAATAAAATCTTAAAAAAAAAAAAAAAGAATAAACTTGGCAGGGGCACCAGGGTGGCTCAATGGGTTAAGCCTCTGCCCTTGGTTCAGGTCATGATCTCAGGGTCTTGGGATCGAGCCCCACAGCCCCACATCAGGCTCCCTCTCAAGTGGAGAGCCTGCTCCCCTTCCACGCCTGACTCTCTGCCTACTTGTGATCTCTGTCAAATAAATAAGATAAAATCTAAAAAAAAAAGAATAAACTTGGCATTAAATTCACACAAAAACATGAGAAATCAAAATATTTTAAATCATTGATAATATGTCCTAAAGCTGATTCTATCAAAAGACTATTAAAATAGATAAAACTTAAGAAAATCAGTGAAAGAATATAGAGAAGTATGAACATCTGCTTCTACATTCAGAATTATTTGTATTATACAATGTATCCTGCATTTTGTGCTTGTTAGGTTTTGATTTTAGGAATATGCTGATTTATTTAGGAGGAAAAAAGGAGGAAATTTTATTTGGATTAATAGAGATTTTAAGTTAAATAAGACAATTTACATGTAAGTAGAGACTTAAATTTAAATCAAAGTTTTAAATTAAATAATAGCTTCTATTTGAATAGAATTGTAAGAAGTACTTAGTCAATGTATATTAAAATAACTCAAAAAATATATACAAGTACAGTCACACAAAAATATCATTAATATTCCTACCACTTGGAAGAAAAAAGAAAACCATTTTCATCATTCAGTGATTGTTTTTCTAGATGTTTCTGTTTGCAGATATACACATAGTGTAGATGTATGAGTAGAGACAGAAATTGCCTAAACAATACAGGAAAACTTCTATAGCTTTGCACAGACATATTTGTACCATAGGAAAAACACAGTTTCATGTATTTTTCACAAAGTACTTTAAATTTCCTGCTGCTTAAATTGCAAGAAGTAAAACAAGGCAAAGTTAAATTTAAAAAGAACTGCTGAAAAATTATATATATATATAAATTAATATATAACTTATGTATTTATATATGATTTATATATAATATCTACATATTTATATATAAATTATATAATATTACAACAGCTAATACTACCAAAATATCCATATAAAATTCTAAAATGAATATGAAACTAAAAAATATGAATCATGGTTTTAGCTTTCCAACTTCACATTTTAAAACTGCTATATCATAACTTAATGAAAAAATTAAGAAATTAGCATTCTTACAGTCTTTGCATTGTTTTTGCCATCTACAGGTTTTGACTTTTCCTCATTATTTTTGTTTTTTAAGGTTTGTACCATTTTACATCCCACTCTGTAACTATACTTACCACCGATATTAAGACAATTCTATATTCAATTGTACCTAATTATACCCAGTTATACCCAGTCCTTTTACCTAGCTCCTCTATTTTCAAATTTATTATCCCAAGTTTTGACTCAATATCTGTATTTTGTTGTTAGTATTTTTAAGAGAGTTTACAACAGTTATGCTCTTTTACATACCACATGCTAAAGAATTCCTATAACATGTAGGATGACCTCTTACATTTCTCTATTTGAACATTACAGGGATGGTTCCACTGTTTTCTGTTATTAATCTTTGACCCCAGCTTCTCAGTTCATATTCCCTTGCTTGGTTTTGTTGACGACTAGGTTTATTAAGATGGACACTTTATCTCCTGAATTTAATTTGCTTCTGTTTTTATTCAACTTAAAAAAAGTAAGTTGATTAGTGTAATATTTTGACCACATTTTCTTTCCATCAGCGCTTTCTACATACTACCCCTGGCTTAGAAGTTGCTCTGTAAATGTCTATGCTTTGGAGATGTCCATAGAGTAATTATTATCCTTGGGTAATGACTTAATTTTCTGCTTTGATGCCTGGTTTTCTTCTTCTTTTCCTCTCTGGATTTTAATAATTTAACCAAGTATTTGTCAATGCAAACTGGTCTATATCAAGTTTTATGTAATTTAGTGCCCTATTGATAGGACTTATTTATTTGTTTTTTCCTACTATATATTGGTATTTTTTAGGTGCTACTTGTCGGGTTATTGATTTAGGAACACCAATTTTTTTTTTCTGTATCATGTCTATTAATGCAATCTCTAATTTTTTATAGTGATCGCATGTCTATTATTATAATCTCCCTGTGGCTATGACAAGCATTCTTTCTATGTGAGTAATTCAATATTCAGTCTTAAGCTGATAGAGTAGGCAGTTAGTTAGACATGCGGTAGAGGTAAGGATGTTGAGTAAGAGGTTACATAACAGAAACCTGGGGGCACAGCATCACACAGTAGATTAGGAGCACAACATTCTGACTCTGTGGCTTTTAAGACCCTGAGGCTAACAGACCAAAAGCCAGAGGTGCAGAACTAGACTGTGCCCCTCCTCTTCCACCTCTGCCCTAGGGTAAACTCCAGATTCATTATAATTCATTTGCATTGCTATGTAGCCTGGCTCACTGCCCCTTTCCTGCTATGGGGAAAGCTATCATTATGGTTCTAGTACAAATTTTGTGGGGTCAAAAACTCCCCCTGCCAACCTATGGAGGAATCCTCCAGATGATTGGAAGCAGCCTCCATTAGAGACCACCCTGTCCATGACCCTAGACTCCACTCAGATAAAAGGAAATGACCCCTGTAGTCTGAGGGCAGCAGCCACCTCTGGGCCTGCCAGCTCTCCCACCTTGAAAGTATACGGTCCTGAACAGATTGCTTTGCTGTTTTCCTTCTGGCTATCTTATTTGAGTACAGATCCTCAGATAAATCTTTTGTGGGGAATTTAAGAACCAAGACCTTCATTCACAGAACACAGACTCTCCCATCGGTAAAAAAGCCATATCAGATCTGATTTCTAGTGATTTTAAAACATTTACTGGTCAAGATGGTGTTATCAGTGTATTCAATTTAATTCTGTATCTTTATACTATCCCTTCTCTCTTCATACTGTTGATTTATGATCTCACTTTTTATTTCTTTTACAAAATTATTCAGGTTTTCATCCATTTCTTCAAAATAATGACACTTGTAGGGTGTATCTTCATTCCTCAGGTTATAATAAATTCCAAATACATTTTGCTACTTTCTTCTTTCATTTTCTTCAACTTCTTAACCACTTTTTTGGTATAATTTCCTGGTCTTAAATTACTGTGTCTCTGTAAAAGGTATGCTAAACTTTTTAATTTCTGTGTTTATTTCTTTTCTCTATTAAGAGGAAGTCCTAAAGTCCTAAAGCACTTTGTGCTAAAAGTCCATCTGTTTTATTGGTTTGACCAAAGTACTAGATCTTGGGTCTACTCGTCTTTGCATTTCTCACTCCCACTCCCACCCATGGTCACCTCTTCTATTGGATCTTGCACAATTTAAAAAATGTTACACTTCTCTATTGCCTTCATATTGCCTATTTCTCGTCCTTCCTTTCTGTGAACCATTTCCTGGTCTTTAGAGAAGTGAAATAAATATTTGAAGAGAATCTGTGCTCTTATCTTCACTGCAGCATTATTCATGATGATGAGGGAGCAGGAGGCTGGCTGAGGACAAAGCAAAAGTTGGCACCTTGCAGCCCCTCTCCACCAGCTCCCCTTGGTAATATGTGTGACATTCCTCAGGCACCCCTGGCTACCCTAAAAGAAAAACAAATAGTTAACTTGCAGAGATCAGAATCCTGCAAGGCAGGAGTCTCCCTTGGTTTACAAATGTCCTAGAGATTTACAACAAAGAAGTTACCTTATCAATAGCTCAATTTCCAGAGACACATAACTCAGTTCCTCAAGCCTTAATGTTGCCCTCCCCTCCATAAAAACTGAAAGAGGCTGAGGCAGAAGGAAATGTAAATAAAGTTAAAATTCTAAACCTAAATCTCACTAACAAGGACGCTTGATAGCAGGAATGTGACATTCTCCCAGGAAACTCCCAATTGTCTTCATGTTAGTGCTTCATTAGAGGAAAAACGGCCTTGGCATGATAATAACCAGACCTTCAATATCCTGACAGTCTTCTTTACCCTCTTAGCCCTTCTGAACGCCCTCTTTGTCTTCAGCTACCCAACTCCTGTGTATATACTCAGCCACTCCTCAGGATAGTGGGGCAGCAGCTCTTTTTGCCCATGAGTCCTGTCCCTGTGCTTTAATAAACCACCATTTTGTACCAAAGGTGTCTCCAGAATTCTTTCTTGGTCATATGCTCCAGACCTCACCCCAGCAAACCTCACCTAGGTTCTAGAACTTCATTAATGATAGCCAATGAAAACAAACTACATGTCGATGATGGATGGATAAACAAATTTCCTTAATGGACTATTATTAAGGTTTAGAAAGAAGATATGGTCATTTGTGACAAGACGGGTGAACTTGGAAGATTATCACTCTAAGTAAAAAAAAAAAAAAAAAGCCAGACACATATAATCAAGATTTGATTATATGTGGAATGTAAAAAAGTTGATTCATAGAAGCAGAGAGTAGAACAACAGTTACTAGAGGTAGAGAGCTGTTGGTCAAAGTTTACAAAATTACAGTTATGTAGAATGAATATGTTCTAGTAATTTAATGCACAGCATGAAGACTATAGTTAGTATTGTATTATATACTAAGAAAGATTTTAGGTGCTCTTACTGTAAGGACCTATTTAGCAAGAGGCTTTCATTAAAGTTAAACTGTCCCTGCTCCCCATCCCCCAGGGGATTCACTTAAAAACAAGTCCAGGAAACCAGCTCCAGGTAACAAAGCCCAGATACAAGGGTGGGTTAGGCCAGGTGGAGACCTCCGATTAGTGAGGGGATACATACTGTCTCCCTATTTACCAAGGAATATGGGCCCCGCCCTTTGGGAGCCCTTTTGGCACCAGTCCTAATCAAGGTGTAATAGGCTGGTTCAAATGTCTACTAGGGTAAATTGTAACTCAATTGGTCACCTAGCATCACTGTGGAGTTTCCTGTGTGTGTTACAATCTCATTGGTCACCTGTGCATGGCCAGGCCCAACCGCATGGCCTTTGCCCTTAAAAGCTAGTCTGTGAAACAGAGAAGGGTTGCCCTCTCTTGTAAGAGGTGCATCCCCAAACGTTCCATTAGATTCTTGAGGCTTGGTGCGAAATAAAGCTTTGCTTGACCTTCGCTTTATATCAGTCTCGCTCCATTAATCACGGACCCATTATTGGGGCATAACATTACCATAGGCACACAAAATGGTAACTGTAACTAAGTAAGGAGATGGATATTTAATGACTGTGACTATAGTAACCATTTTACTATGTATATCAAAACATCATGTTGTACACTTTAGATATACACAATTTTTATAAACGAACAAACAACATAAATATATATTTTTTAAAGTTTCCTTGATTTCTCACTTTAGCTGCCTGGCAGAAGCTATGAAATGGGGATTCTCTCCACTGGGCAACAGACTTACATTTCTATTACAAAGGAAGAGCTTTCTAAGCTGCTTCTCTCTAGTGTACCTCCCTGTCAATCCAACTATTGTGCTTATGGGACATTGCTCTTAGCTGTATTGCAAACCATAGTCTCTCTCCTAAATTTTTGCATCATCCTTGAAACATTTTCTGTTTTCTACCTTAAAAAAAGAAAGCCGAAGTATTCGTTGCATCACTCACATTCTTCCTTGACATTATCATTCAGCTCTAACCTTCCCTTCTAGTTTGTCTTACCTACTCTTAAAGTCGAATTTTTCTTTTTTTTTTTTTAAAGATTTATTTATTTATTTATTTATTTGACAGACAGAGATCACATGTAGGCAGACAGGCAGGCAGAGAGAGAGGAGGAAGCAGGTCCCCTGAGGAGCACAGAGCCCGATGCGGGGTTTGATCTCAGGACCCTGGGATCATGACCTGAGCCAAAGGTAGAGGCTTTAACCCACTGAGCAATCCAAGCACCCCATAAAGTCGAATTTCTTGAAAGAAAAGTCTATATGCATTTTATGTGTCTCCCTACTTCCTATTCATTATCAAATGCCACTAATCTGGCTTCTGTCTTCACTGATCCTCTAGAAACTTCTATTTTTAATGTCCACCAACTTTCATGTTTTAAAATTCAAAATCAACTTAAAAAAAAAAAGATTTATTTATTTAACTGTGAGAGAGATCATGTAAGCAGGGGGATGGGCAGAGGGAGAGGGAAAGAAATCCTCAAACAGACTCCCCGCTGAGCACAGAACCCAAGGTGTGGCTCAATTTCAGGACCCTGGGATCACGACCTGAACCAAACCAAAAGTCAGACCTCAAACTGACTGAACCACCCAGGTGCCCCTAAAAGCAACTTTTTAAACTGTTGCCCTGCCCATTGTCCTTTTATTAATGTCTTCCCTTTGTATGATTTCTCAGATATCACACCAATTTCCTTCCTAACCTTTTTGTTCTACTTCCTCTAAATCACCATTTTCTTATGTCCTTCTTGTAGTCCTTAAATAGCAGAGTTCATCATTGTTTTGTCTTAAGTCTTCTTCTCTTCAAACTTTACACACTTTTCCTAAGTCATTGCATTAATCCCAGTGTTTGTAACTACTGTGGCTATGCTTAAAACTCTAAAATTTCTTTCCAACCTGAGGATCCAATAACCACTTTATATTGATGTCCCCAGTTTTATGAAACCACATGGTTCAGGTGCAGCATAACTAAAATTACACATCATCTCAAAACCAAATTTTTCTCTAAAGTCATGATAGTCACTAATATGTTTTCATCATCTATTAATTCCTTATAAACATTCAATACAGTGCAGGCCATCCTCTGCCTATGAAATCAATAACAAAGTCCTCTGGATTCTACCTAGAATAACTGGAGGCTTTATATATATTTTTCTACACACAATAAAAACTCTAGTTTAAATCTACATAGGCTTTCACCTAAAATATTGCAATAGCCTACTTTTTTTTTTTTTTTTTCAGATACAATGTCTCTGTAAAGTTCATTCTCCTTACTGAAGGAAGAGAGATGTTCCAAAAATAGAAACTATATCAGGTTATGTTTGGGGTTTCCTTTTGCTTTTATGTTAAAAAACAAGCCATTCCCATGCCCACAAGATGTTCACTGCTGACTACTATAGACATGCCTCCCAAATCTCAGGGTAGCTTCTTCCTTGTTGCCCTTTCCAGTGACCTTTCTTTTCATCTACTACAACATGCTCTTCCCCTCTTGAGATCCTTACATAGACTCTTCTTTTGGCTTACAGTTCTCTTAAACCATCCATACATAACACACACCAAAATTAAACCCCTTTTCACTCCCATTCAGCAAGTTAAAGTCAGTGCATTTGTCAAATCTTACCTTCAGCCTCACATATTCAGAGAGCATTTTTCTGCCCATCCTGACTAGATGAGCCCTCCTCATTATACTCTTCCACAGCACACTGTGACTTCTAGAAGTTATCCCAGGTCTAGTTAAATGTAATATAAAAATATCTGTTTCGTGTCTGCTTCTCAATTTAGACTATGAGTTACTTAAGAGGAGGAACAAAGTCATCGTCTTGGATGTATTCTCAGTACAAATAAGAGCATCTGAAAGGCAGGCATATAATATGAATTTGTAAAATGTAGAAATAATAATTTAGTGTTTAATAGATAGCCATCACTTTCCTGCTTTTGGAAAGCAAGAATACCAGCAGTGTCTCTCTACCTTCTGGAAATTACCCTCTACTCTTACCGTAGGCAAAGCTTTTCCATTGCTCTAAAGGTCAATAGTTAAGGCATCATTCTAGTGTTACTTGCCATTGGATTTTACTGTTATTTCAACAAATCAATACATTCTGATATAATAAAGAATGCTGAATTAATTAATTTTCCATATAGACTCTAGGCAGTGGAAAAAGTCAATTTCTTGTAGTAAAAAAAAAAAAAAAGTGGGGGAGGGGGGTATTACGGACATGGAAAGCTAGAAATATATGTCACTTCAATAGCTGAATAGTTATTTAGTTTTAAGTAAATGAAAATACATAATCCAATGGCTAATTACTTAAAACACTTAAGGCAATTTCATTACTTTTCCTAATTTATTTATAATCAAGTTATTTGCAATCCAATTTTATTTAAAAGAAACACATCGAGGGGACGCCTGGGTGGCTCAGTTGGTTAAGCAGCTGCCTTCGGCTCAGGTCATGATCCCAGTGTCCTGGGATCGAGTCCCACATCGGGCTCCTTGCTCAGCAGGGAGCCTGCTTCTCCCTCTGCCTCTGCCTGCCATTCTGTCTGCCTGTGCTCGCTCTCTTTCCCTCTCTCTCTCTGACAAATAAATAAAAATCTTTAATAAAAAAAAAAAAAAAAAAAAAAAGAAACACATCGAGGATTTTTCCTCTATCCAAAACTAAGTTTTATAAGACTTCATCTTCAGAAGGAAGATTCAGTGTTAGTAGATATATAACATTTATATATTAAGCCAAAATGATGTCTACTCTCTCTCATTTTACTCATTTTCAGTTAAAAGTCATTTTTTTTGGTTTTAATTTGATCAAATTGTTAACATTGGTTTCACCTTCTCCAAATACATTAACCTGGCATAAATAGTATGTCTTTTAAATTGATGTTGCTTCAGTTAATGATAGGGACTATTAACAACTCCAGTTTTAAGAAGTGCCATTAGGTAATGAATTGGTCCTTTTCTCGGTTTTAGAAATGGCCTTGGGAAGGCTTATCATGATGAAGTCAATGATTTCTTCTTAGAATGAGGATTAAAGAGTAATGATAATTTTTGAGGATAATAAAGACCCAGAAAAGTATAATAATAATGTAAAGTAATGACAATTTTTGACGATAATAAAGTAAAGACCCAGAAAAGAATTTATCTGTAGAAATATTAGGAATATAAAGAACAACAGAAGATCCAAATAGTGTAACAAGAAACTGTAACAACGGGTAAATTAGGAAGAGAAAAAAAATCAGTGGGTTTCCCATGACTGTAGAGTAAATCACTCAGTGAGCAGAATTTATGACACCCCAGACTCCATTGCTAACCTTTTTAAAAGGCAAAATAATCTTCTTCTTAAATTTGGGGAAAATTTACATCTTTAAAAGTTTAAATTTAAATTTGTTTTCTCCTCTGACTTCTGTTTCATTAGTAAAGGTAATGATAATTAAGTTGCCAATCTGTCTAGTTTGGGTGACATATACATATAAATTCTTATAGGTATAAATATATCACATATTGTATTTCTATCAAGAAATTGTATTATTTCTTTATATAGGCCCTAAATAAAATATATAAGATGGTAATGATATTAGGATGATAATAATGGTAAGAGATTAACATCCATAAAGAAAATATTGTTAAAAGTTGTTCTAATAGAAATCCTAAATCATTTGATTCTTACAATAAGCTTATGGGGAAAGTAACATTACTATTCTCATTCTTTTATATGAACACCTAACTTCAAAGATATGCCCAAGGTCAAGCAGCTGTTAAGTATACCTACAAATACATTCATGTTCAATGAATATTTTTAAGTGCCTATGCTGTGATATGCTATGCTATATAAGTTCACACATTGTCTCTTTTTATCCTCTAATACACCAAAGAGGGAGATAACATTTAACCCTGACTCTTCTAAAGATGAAATTGGGGTATAGAAACATTTAAGCAACTTACCCAACAAAGACTAGAGGGACCTGAACCCAACATCCAGACTCAAAACCTAAATTCTTACTTATTACTATGCAGCATTGTCTCCAGATATATTTCAAATAGTATTGGGTTTTCTAAAGTGATGAAACACTAGTTTTCACATTTTTGTTACAGTGAAATCATATTCAATAGTATTTAATGATCTACATAATGATCTTCTGCCCAACACATGCTAAAAGAAAGCAAAGGTTTTAGATCTGTTCATTAGGTAGGACCATTGCTATATAATTCAAAGGTTCAAAAAGAAAAGAAAATCTCTAATCATGATCTGACTTTTTATTTTTCAATATGCCATGAAAGCTGGCCTTAAGAAATCTGTTTTAAGGCAAAGAATCAAAATGTTCTCATTCAGTGTTTTCTTAGTTTGTTCTTTAAGTTTTAGATAGCTTTTAGCAGTTCAGCAGAAAAAAGGAATTATAATATTTGGGAGTAAAGTTGCTAAACTGTCCAAACTACAACCCTGTGTTATCAATGAACTGGCCCTGAATTCAAAAATTTGAGAAGAGGTTCTATCTGGAAAGGATTAGCTGAGGCCAACTTCATCAGTCATTGCACAGTCCCACATGTGCCTTATGTTGATCGGAATTAAGGAAGAAAGTTAAAAGAATGGTGGCATGGAATGGTAGAATCATGGAGTAAAAACAGCATTTGACTGAGTATTCCAATTCTGGTTCTCCTTCTAACATGGTCTTATAAACTGTCCAGTCTAAATTTCCCCAAAGGCTAAAACCCAAGAATCCAAGTAGACTGTATTTAAGGTCACATACTGCTTAACAAATTATGTTTCAATAGCAATGTCTGTATTATTGGAGATGAGATGGCTAATTTCCACCCCTCCAGCTTTAAATGAAAATGGACAAGTAATCGGACATATGTAGGCTTCAGTTTTCTGGTATGGAATGTAAGAAGTAAATCCAATCTCTTGTATGCCTCTCAATCGAGCTGTGCAGTAGAAATATAACATGAGCTATTGCATGGTTTTTAATTTTTTAGTAGCTACATTAAAAAAGAAAAAGAAACAGGTGAAATTAATTTTTATAAGATATTTCATTTTATTCAATATTATCATTTCAGCATATAATCAATATAAAAATACTAATGATATAGTTTATATTCTTTTTATGACACTAAGTCTTTGAATTCTGATATATATTTTACATTAAGGCTCATCACAATTCAGACTAGCCACACTTGAAATGCTCATGAGCCACATGTGACTACTGGTTACTAGTGGCTAGAATTAACTATATAATCTATCACAGGATGTGACAGAGATAATGATGCAGTTAGTATTATAATTGCTTTTATATTCTGCCATATCTTATTTATACCCTTTACTACTACGGCATTTAAAGGAAGAAAACACAAAAATAGAAATGATAACTACAGCTTGGAGTTTACCATTTTAAATTAAACATAGGTATAATACCACACACTGAAAGTGAGGGGCAATAAGTAGAGAAGATGGAGGTTAGGCTTTAAAATCTGAAAAACCTGAAACAAGGCCAACCTTCCTCACATAGGAGCTGTGTACATGTATGCATATATTTGTGTGCATTTCTTTCATACAGTACTCCCTCTCTGAACTATATTTCTCTCATCTGTAAAGTGAGAATAACAACATTTTACATACAGGAATGCTATAGTGATTGCCTGGCATATAAAAAAAAATCTCCTCAAATATGATTCTCTTCCCTCAGCATACTGTCCCATCTCTTGCATTTGATTAAATCTTTGTCACTCTCCAGGATCTTACAGCTGCCTACAGAGATACCAAGCATAGTTCAACAAGTATTATATCACAAAATTTAAGTACACTGGCACTTTGTTTCATATAATTTAAGAGCTGATGGGTGTCCTTTATTCATATATAAAAATCTATGTAACTCCATCAGCCAGTTAATTTTATGAACTGCCAGAGAAGTTAGCAGTAATAACATTGATACTGATGCTAATCCTTACCAACACTGAAAATGTACATATCTATATCTATCTGTCTACCTACCCACTTACATACCTACCTACAACTCTATATTGGGAATTTTGCAGACATTTCATTTGAATCATAAAAATAATATGGTGATATGACTATTGTGTTTTCATTTTATTAAGTCAAAAATGGAGTTTTATACTTTGTGAATTTGCTAAATAGCAAGTCTGCCTCTGAGCTTGTGAAGTTTGAATTTCATCATGTTGTGTCTCAAAATCTGGACAAGAATTGCATCAAAAGTATCTTACTTTTTCCTAGAATCATAGAATGCTGAGGGGAAGATAGCCTAAAATCTCATTTTACTTCAATTTCTAATTCAATAGTGGAATCTACCCTTCAACATTCTGGACATTTGGTGATCTATGAAGAGACTAAAATTATTTTGAAATCAGACGAGGAAGGTCTTGTACTAACAGCTATACAAATATTTTATAATGGTTACAGTCCTTTCAACAGTATGCCTGATACTAGTACATAGATTAAAAAATCAAGAATATAATGCATAGTCAAACAAATGCAAGGAATATATGGACTTAATACATGCTGAAGTTAGCAATTTGAGTCTATGAGGATAAAATGGGTTTTTGATACATGGTATCTCTTGCTGGAGATTATTATTTGAACACTTCTGCTTGGTCCCAGGCATTTCCTATGCACTGTCTCATTTGATCTTAACAATGACCCTAAGGTTTTAAGTATGAATATTATTTGAAATTTACAGGTCAGATGAACACCTTGGAAAGGTTGAGTGACTTCCTCATTCTCATGAAGATAAAAATTGCAGAGCTCAGGTCCATACCCATATCTCTCTGATAATAATTTTTTTTTAAATCAGTAAGATTTCTTCCTTATGTCTTGAAGAGAATTCTGACTGCCCCTTGATACATAACCTTTTATAGGCCACTTAATTTTCTGCTTCTTTTTTAAAATAAGTTTTGTTTCTCTTTCTCTCATCTCTTCCTCTTCACTTCTCTTGTATTTCTTCTCCTCCTTCTTTTCATTCTTCCACTCAATCTTCTCCCTGAACATGACTGACCTCACCGACCCCATCACTTCCTGTATCTCCTACAGAAGTTAAGGGTTTTGGTGGTGATGGTAGTTAATGTTAGCTGGTGTTAGCTGGTGATACCTTCCAGACATCCTAGCTATATTTTTTTCTTTCTGTGTGGTAAACCACATGTTGGTAGTTTCCCTCCTCCAATCAGTCTTGCTCGTATTTGCCTGAGATATAAATATGAAGTTTCTGGCATGAAGAAGGTATGCTACATTGTATTTACTGAAAATGACCACACGTTTGTTTTTTTTCCAGTTCATATGCAAATCCAGAGTCTTGGTGAGTCCCCTAAAGACAGGAAGGTTATTGCCCTCCAAGTGAACCTGGATGCATTTTTTCTCATTATTCTATGAATACAATGTGGCATAAGTGACTGTGTGTGACATCTGAGAACTGGTCTTAAAAGTGATACAGTTTCCAACAGACTCTCTCTATTGAGATAGAGCCTTTGAGGCTTTGAGCCACCAAATAAAAATTCGGCTGCTGTTCTGGAGAGAACATGTGGAAAGAACACCCAGCTAGAAAGGGGTTCATTAAAGAGGCCTCAGCTTTTCCAGTTTAACCAGCTGATTTTATCTTCCCATCCCAAGTATCAGAGGCATAAGTGAGAGAGCCTTCAGATGAGCTCAGCCCTGCACTGACGGCAAACACATGAGACCCTGAATGAGGACTACCTAGTGAGCTCGTCAACTTGAGAACTATGAGACATAAAAAAATAAAATGGCTGATATTTGTTTTAAAGCTCTAAGTTTGGAGTTGATATTTTTATGAACCAATAGATAACTAGAACATATAACAATTTCCTAATATTCATGGTGGGATATAATTTTTAAAATATATATAAATTTCCCATTATTATTTCCATGGAAATTTAGGAGAAGTGGAGTTCTTTCATTTAAGGTCCCCATTTTGTACTATAAATCTCTCTGGTTTATTTTGTTAATTAGGTTAAAAAAAAAAGCTACTGATGCATTTTTCATCTGGCTGTCATTGAATGGTACTTTGCAGACTTTGCACAGCACTCATGTGGTTTCATAATTAAGCTTTTTAAATTAATTAAGCCAATAAAAACAATTAAATCACAGAAAGACTTCCTGGGTCACTTGGTCCGAGTTCCTTCCCACATTAATAAAGTTTTCAGAGAGAAGGCAGTGACCACCAAGTGTCAATATGTTCAGGAGATTTCAAGGTCTGGGAAAGAGAATGAGGATCTTAAATTATGCCACCTAAACTTATGAATTCTTCACAATTTGGGGGACCTACCATGTATACTTTTTCACTAAAAAATATCATAAAATATTGAAGATGAAAGGTGATTTTTATAAACACATGGTTTATGAAATCCAATGGAGTCATACATTTATTTTTAAATCAAAGAGACTAAGAGAACAAATCTAACATTTCTATTCAGGTTGGTGCAAAAGAGTAACTATAAATGTTTTCTGATCCTGGCTAATAAATGACAGGACTTCAAACTTCCACACAGTGAGTACTAAGTATCCTTTTCACCCTTGATCTGCAGCTCCAACTCCGTGCTTCCCACTGGACATTCACAAAAACAGAAGCCCCTGCATTTTCATTTATGCTTTGTCTGCTTAGGCTGCTTTATTCATACAAGTGTAGCACGAGGTCTATTAAGTAATACTCAGGGAATGTTAGATGATGCTGATAGTTATGATAACAGCTATGATGATAATAGAGTGTTTTTCTTAAGTCTTTAGAGTTTTAAGAGTATAATTTATCTGGTTCATTTTTTTAATTTTTAAGGTAGATGTTCGGAACTTATAGAAATTTCTCAAGCTGAAAGAGCCTCTGATGTTCAATTTACTTGATGAATATTGCATAGAAATATAAGATTGTACATTAAAATATAGTAAGTTATGTAATACATAAAATATATCTGGTAAAAAGTGTACAATGAAATATCATTTTCTCTTATATAATTTCACTCATCATTCCAAATACTAAGGACATTCCTCTATTCGACTATCCTGAGATTTTAAACTTGCAACTAAAAAGACACATGCATTAAGCTGTCCAAGAATTATCCATTAATAGATTGAAAGAGACCACAGTTCTATGGGTCCCAGCAGTTTCTGAAGTGTGCATAATGGATGCCAAGACTAAAAGACTGTCCTCTGACCTAAATAAACCCGAAGCATTAATTTTAATGGAAGTTTCCACTACAAATAAATAACAATGAAGTGAAGAAAGAATGTGGCCTTCTTTAATTATAAATAAATTATAACTGAATAATGCAGACTAAATTACACAGGCAAAAATACCTTTTCCCAAGAAGAAAAAAATACCTTTGAATACTGAAGTAAGTACGGATATAGTTCCCAGGAATGTTAGGACAGTCACAAAATTCCTGCTTATAACTGCAACTTTAATGATCGATAAGCGTCCTTTTTTATTTTTATTTTTTTTTATTTTTTTTATTTTTTATAAACATATATTTTTTATATACATATATTTTTATCCCCAGGTCTGTGAATCACCAGGTTTACACACTTCACAGCACTCACCAAATCACATACCCTCCCCAATGTCCATAATCCCACCCCCTTCTCCCCAACCCCCTCCCCCCGGCAACCCTCAGTTTGTTTTGTGAGATTAAGAGTCACTTATGGTTTGTCTCCCTCCCAATCCCATCTTGTTTCATTTATTCTTCTACCCACTTAAGCCTCCATGTTGCATCACCACTTCCTCATATCAGGGAGATCATATGATAGTTGTCTTTCTCTGCTTGACTTATTTCGCTAAGCATGATATGCTCTAGTTCCATCCATGTTGTTGCAAATGGCAAGATTTCATTTCTTTTGATGGCTGCATAGTATTCCATTGTGTATATATACCACATCTTCTTGATCCATTCATCTGTTGATGGACATCTAGGTTCTTTCCATAGTTTGGCTATTGTGGACATTGCTGCTATAAACATTCGGGTGCATGTGTCCCTTTGGATCACTACATTTGTATCTTTAGGGTAAATACCCAATAGTGCAATTGCTGGGTCATAGGGCAGTTCTATTTTCAACATTTTGAGGAACCTCCATGCTGTTTTCCAGAGTGGCTGCACCAGCTTGCATTCCCACCAACAGTGTAGGAGGGTTCCCCTTTCTCCGCATCCTCGCCAGCATCTGTCATTTCCTGACTTGTTGATTTTAGCCATTCTGACTGGTGTGAGGTGATATCTCATTGTGGTTTTGATTTGTATTTCCCTGATGCCAAGTGATATGGAGCACTTTTTCATGTGTCTGTTGGCCATCTGGATGTCTTCTTTGCAGAAATGTCTGTTCATGTCTTCTGCCCATTTCTTGATTGGATTATTTGTTCTTTGGGTGTTGAGTTTGCTAAGTTCTTTATAGATTCTGGACACTAGTCCTTTATCTGATATGTCGTTTGCAAATATCTTCTCCCATTCTGTCAGTTGTCTTTTGATTTTGTTAACTGTTTCCTTTGCTGTGCAAAAGCTTTTGATCTTGATGAAATCCCAGTAGTTCATTTTTTCCCTTGCTTCCCTTGCCTTTTGCGTTGTTCCTAGGAAGATGTTGCTGCGGCAGAGGTCGAAGAGGTTGCTGCCCGTGTTCTCCTCAAGGATTTTGATGGATTCCTTTCGTACATTGAGGTCCTTCATCCATTTTGAGTCTATTTTCGTGTGTGGTGTAAGGAAATGGTCCAATTTCATTTTTCTGCATGTGGCTGTCCAATTTTCCCAGCACCATTTATTGAAAAGGCTGTCTTTTTTCCATTGGACATTCTTTCCTGCTTTGTCGAAGATTAGTTGACCATAGAGTTGAGGGTCTATTTCTGGGCTCTCTATTCTGTTCCATTGATCTATGTGTCTGTTTTTGTGCCAGTACCATGCTGTCTTGATGATGACAGCTTTGTAATAGAGCTTGAAGTCCGGAATTGTGATGCCACCAACGTTGGCTTTCTTTTTCAATATCCCTTTGGCTATTCGAGGTCTTTTCTGGTTCCATATAAATTTTAGAATTATTTGTTCCATTTCTTTGAAAAAGATGGATGGTACTTTGATAGGAATTGCATTAAATGTGTAGATTGCTTTAGGTAGCATAGACATTTTCACAATATTTATTCTTCCAATCCAGGAGCATGGAACATTTTTCCATTTCTTTGTGTCTTCCTCAATTTCTTTCATGAGTACTTTATAGTTTTCTGAGTATAGATTCTGTGTCTCTTTGGTTAGGTTTATTCCTAGGTATCTTATGGTTTTGGATGCAATTGTAAATGGGATTGACTCCTTAATATCTCTTTCTTCTGTCTTGCTGTTGGTGTAGAGAAATGCAACTGATTTCTGTGCATTGATTTTATATCCTGACACTTTACTGAATTCCTGTATAAGTTCTAGCAGTTTTGGAGTGGAGTCTTTTGGGTTTTCCACATATAGTATCATATCATCTGCGAAGAGTGATAATTTGACTTCTTCTTTGCCGATTTGGATGCCTTTAATTTCCTTTTGTTGTCTGATTGCTGAGGCTAGGACCTCTAGTACGATGTTGAATAGCAGTGGTGATAATGGACATCCCTGCCGTGTTCCTGACCTTAGCGGAAAAGCTTTCAGTTTTTCTCCATTGAGAATGATATTTGCGGTGGGTTTTTCAAAGAGAAAATCCTGAAAGCAGCCCGGGAAAAGAAGTCTGTAACATACAATGGTAAAAATATTAGATTGGCAGCTGACTTATCCACAGAGACCTGGCAGGCCAGAAAGAGCTGGCATGATATTTTCAGAGCACTAAACGAGAAAAACATGCAGCCAAGAATACTATATCCAGCTAGGCTATCATTGAAAATAGAAGGAGAGATTAAAAGCTTCCAGGACAAACAACAACTGAAAGAATTTGCAAATACCAAACCAGCTCTACAGGAAATATTGAAAGGGGTCCTCTAAGCAAAGAGAGAGCCTACAAGTGGTAGATCAGAAAGGAACAGAGACCATATACAGTAACAGTCACCTTACAGGCAATACAATGGCACTAAATTCATATCTCTCAATAGTTACCCTGAATGTGAATGGGCTAAATGCCCCTGTCAAAAGACACAGGGTATCAGAATGGATAAAAAAACAAAACCCATCTATATGTTGCCTCCAAGAAACACATTTTAAGCCCGAAGACACCTCCAGATTTAAAGTGAGGGGGTGGAAAAGAATTTACCATGCTAATGGACATCAGAAGAAAGCAGGAGTGGCAATCCTTATATCAGATCAATTAGATTTTAAGCCAAAGACTGTAATAAGAGATGAGGAAGGACACTATATCATACTCAAAGGGTCTGTCCAACAAGAAGATTTAACAATTTTAAATATCTATGCCCCCAACGTGGGAGCAGCCAACTATATAAACCAATTAATAACAAAATCAAAGAAACACATAAACAACAATACAATAATAGTAGGGGACTTTAATATTCCCCTCACTGAAATGGACAGGTCATCCAAGCAAAAGATCAGCAAGGAAATAAAGGCCTTAAATGACACACTGGACCAGATGGACATCACAGATATATTCAGAATATTTCATCCCAAAGCAACAGAATACACATTCTTCTCTAGTGCACATGGTACATTCTCCAGAATAGATCACATCCTCGGTCCTAAATCAGGACTCAACCGGTATCAAAAGATTGGGATCATTCCCTGCATATTTTCAGACCACAATGCTCTAAAGCTAGAACTCAACCACAAAAGGAAGTTTGGAAAGAACCCAAATACATGGAGACTAAAGAGTATCCTTCTAAAGAATGAATGGGTCAACCGGGAAATTAAAGAAGAATTGAAAAAAATCATGGAAACAAATGATAATGAAAATACAACGGTTCAAAATCTGTGGGACACAACAAAGGCAGTCCTGAGAGGAAAATATATAGCGGTACAAGCCTTTCTCAAGAAACAAGAAAGGTCTCAGGTACACAACCTAACCCTACACCTAAAGGAGCTGGAGAAGGAACAAGAAAGAAACCCTAAGCCCAGCAGGAGAAGAGAAATCATAAAGATCAGAGCAGAAATCAATGAAATAGAAACCAAAAAAACAATAGAACAAATCAACGAAACTAGGAGCTGGTTCTTTGAAAGAATTAATAAAATTGATAAACCCCTGGCCCGACTTATCAAAAAGAAAAGAGAAAGGACCCAAATAAATAAAATCATGAATGAAAGAGGAGAGATCACAACTAACACCAAGGAAATACAAACTATTATAAGAACATACTATGAGCAACTCTACGGCAATAAATTTGACAATCTGGAAGAAATGGATGCATTCCTAGAAACATATAAACTACCACAACTGAACCATGAAGAAATAGAAAGCCTGAACAGACCCATAACCAGTAAGGAGATTGAAACAGTCATTAAAAATCTCCAAACAAACAAAAGCCCAGGGCCAGACGGCTTCCCGGGGGAATTCTACCAAACATTTAAAGAAGAACTAATTCCTATTCTCCTGAAACTGTTCCAAAAAATAGAAATGGAAGGAAAACTTCCAAACTCATTTTATGAGGCCAGCATCACCTTGATCCCAAAACCAGACAAGGATCCCACCAAAAAAGAGAGCTATAGACCGATATCCTTGATGAACACAGATGCGAAAATACTCAACAAAATACTAGCCAATCGGATTCAACAGTACATTAAAAAGATTATTCACCACGACCAAGTGGGATTTATTCCAGGGCTGCAAGGTTGGTTCAACATCCGCAAATCAGTCAATGTGATACAACACATCAATAAAAGTAAGAACAAGAACCATATGATACTCTCAATAGATGCTGAAAAAGCATTTGACAAAGTACAACATCCCTTCCTGATCAAAACTCTTCAAAGTGTAGGGATAGAGGGCACATACCTCAATATCATCAAAGCCATCTATGAAAAACCCACCGCAAATATCATTCTCAATGGATAAGCGTCCTTTTTTAATCTATCATTTTTTATATCTATCAGCTGAGATAATTAAATGATCCAGTTTACTTTTCATTTCATTTCCAGCACATTTCATTTATAGCAATATTCAAACACCATACAGTTCTAAAATGATACACCCTTATTTTAAAAGCCAACTATAGCTTGCCTTCAGCTCAGCTCAGGTCATAATCTCAGGATCCTGGGATTGAGCCCTTGGTTCTTGGGCTCCTTCCCTAGGGGGGAGTCTGCTTCTCTCTCCCTCTACTCCTCTCCTATCTCGTGTGTTTGTGCACGTGTACTCTCTCTCAAATAAATAGAAAAAAAGAAAAAGAAAAGATGAAACTCATTATTTATCAAGAAAACTACAAAAAAAGTTCTAGAAAATTATTAATGTGATTAGCTAAATCCTTTAGTTTGACTCAAATATTACCCAATACAATGTATTTTATAGAGCCTGAAAAAGAATGCCCAATTCTTTACACTTCTTCCTTATTCCCACAATTTTCAATTAGACAATGCCTGTTTTAAAAGTCATTTTAAAATTTTAAAATTATTTTTTGTAAGGTTTAAATCATCTATTTGAACCCTGAACATTTCTAATATTCTATAAGCATAATATTTAATAATAGCTTAATTTAATTAAGTTATTTTAAAAATTAATGTTATTCTTAAGATTAATTTATGGACAGAATATTCAAATACTCAAGTGGTTCATTCCAAATAACTCCGTCTAATGGAGCCAAAATAAAGAATTATTGAATTTTTGATGTTTTCTAATTATTATTTGCTGAAGAGCAGATGATATAAAAAACAATTTATCAAATGGTGGGAATAATTCACTAGGTTAAAGAAAAACAGGGAAAGATAATATAAGTACAATGATCTAGTTTCATCATTAAGAACAATAACCCTTATTAGACTATACAGAGAGTAGTATAATCTTAGAAGCTTTTAAGTCTCATGAGTGAGAAAAAATGGTATCTGCTAATGCTTATATACGATGGATCCTAGTGCCACCAGGGTCTGTGTGAGGATACAATTGTTTACCAGAAAAATTGTGAAAATCTGTATGGTTAGTTCTAAAATTTAAAGTCTAAATTTCAACTTCTATTTTACTCAATGTTTCCTCCTGATGGGAATATGGATATAGTAAAGAAGGAAAATGAGATTAGATATATTTGATATGGAGAATGTCTAGCTTATAGATACATAAACCATTCACTAATTCAATATTGAGAAACTATTACATGCAAAAACTGCATTAGAATCTACTGAAAATATTTCTTTCCATTAACTGAACCCAAACATCCTAAAACTCATGACATTTTTTCTTGAAAACATCTAATAGAGATCGTTCTTTCACTTCCTGCTCTTCGTGCACTAGGATGAAGACATAGTTAGCTTTTTATGTGAATTCAGAACACTAACCTATGACTACTGCTCAACATTCTTTCTTTTCTTCAAACTCAGACCGACTTATTTATTCTAACTGGTGATCTCAACAATTCAATCAATAACCTTCCTATTTCCTCTCCATTCTATTCGTAATTTCTCAGCAACACGTTAGTAACTCATTTCTCTTAACCTCATCATTATCCGAGTGGAAAATTCAGTAATACTGCATTGTTCTTTTTCATCACATGTCATTTCTGCTTCACCTTGGATCTACTCGGCATGACTATTTCTTATAAAACATCTTCCTTTCCTTTCCCTCATCCTCCACAGTTACTGAAATTAGTTTTAACCCCATTGAACTCTTTATTTTCTAAATCCATCAGTTAAAATATAACCAAAAGTCCTTATATCTCAGCAATTTCTTTGGCTCTTATTTTAATTCTGCCTTCCTAGATATTCAGAATGTACTAAATCAGAGATTTTCACAATGCCTGTCTTGATAATCTTCAGATCTAGTGCAAGCTCACTTCTCCTTTCAATGCCAAGCAGTAGTGTTCATGGCCATGAACCTTCTATTTCATTTATCTTTGCCCTTGCTAGTGCTCAGAAATGTTTCACTTCCTCCATCACACAAAAAGCATTACATACAACTAATCAAAATGAAAAAGACTGAATTAGCTCAATTAAATATTGGTCTAGATGGTCACCAAATTGGGCTAAAGTTTGGGCAAGATGTGGGCGCTTGGGTGGCTCCATTGGTTAAACCAGGGCCTTGGGCTCAGGTCACGATCCCAGAGTCCTGGGACTGAGTCCTGCACAGGGCTCCCTGCTCAGCAGGGAGTCTGTTTCTCCCTGACCCTCTCCCCTCTCTTGTGCACTCTCTCTCTCTCTCCAATAAATAAATAAAATCTTTTAAAAATATAAAGTTTGGGTAAGGTGCAATGAGACAGCTAATGAAACAGACAAAAATATATACTTTAGCTGTTATAATCTCCTTGTCACCTTATATAATCTCCTACTCAAATTAAGCTTTCTAATTGAATATATACTCCTATTTCTTATCATTAGAAAAATCCAAGCAGAATTAAATAAATTCTATCTGGAGCTATCAGATGCTAGACCACAAAGCCTATGTTTAAAATAAGGATCTTAAGTCAGGAAAGTTGAAGGATCTAGTCAACCTGTATTTGAAAAACACTGCTCAGGGAGACAAGATGAAGAATGCCGTCTGCCAGGTGAAACAGGAAAGAAAGAACTAGTTAGAAAAATTCACAAAAATACATACGGAAGTGAAGATTAACCTCTCATAAAAATGACAAATTATGAAATAAAATATTATGAATTACATATAAATATATCCGAATACCCTCACAACTACTATATAAAAGAATATCTGTATCTTGATCAAGAAAATCTAAAACTTTAAATAGGATTAATTAATAAGCAAAAACATATGCACTCCTCCAAATGATCAATTTTCAAGTTGATCATATTCTTATGCAAATTTTTCAGGGAACAGAAAAGAAGAAAACCTTCACAATTAATGCATTTTACATATTCTAAGATTCACTTTTGTTTATATGAAATATTTTTGAAATTATGATGCATCTTACAACTGATGTGATTAAAAAAAGTATTCAAAGCTTAAATGACATGAGTTCATTTTTAATAGTAATAAAATAATGGTATATCTTACAATTAAATGACATCTTAGGGTCAACAAAATAATCATAGTGCTATAAAAGCTAATATAATAATTATACCTGTATTTTCCTAATATTATTCCTATTCCTGTTAGTTTGAAATTACTACACACTTAATAACTTCAAGCAACATGAATTTAGTATTTTATGATTCTGGAGGTCAAAATTCTGAAATGGGTCTCATAAAGCTAAAATCAAAATTTTAGCACTTCTGCATTCCTTTATTAGAGATTTTAAGGAAAAATCTATTTCCTTGCCCTTTTTTTTTTTTAAAGATTTTATTTATTTATTTGAGAGAGAGAGCAAGAGAGCACGTGTGCAAGTGCATGCAAGAGTTGAGGGAAGGGGAAGAGGGCCAAGCAGACGCCCCCTGAGAATGGAGCACAATGCTCAGCTCAATCCAAGGACTGTGAGATCATGACCTCAGCTGAAGTCAGATGCTTAATCAACTGAACCACCCCGGTGTCCTCATTTCCTTGCCTTCTACAGCTTCTAGAGGCTGCCCACATTCCTTGGGTCCTAAACCCCTTCCAACCTCAAAGTCTATAATGCCTGGTTGAGTCTTTCTCACATTTCTCACATTCTCACACTCTTCCACCTTTCTTTCCCATGTTTTAAATACACTGTGATCCAGGGCCCACCTGGATCATTAAGAATAATTTTCCTGTCTTAAATTCAGATGATTAGCAACCTTAATTCCATCTGCAACCTTAATTCTTTCTTTCTCTGTGACATAATATGGGTATATCTTTTAGGTATTAAAACATGGGTATCTTTGGGAGAGCAATTATTTTGCCTACCATAACACCCAAATTAGATGGAATAAGAAAGTGTTGACTTGCACTGTATGAACACAGGAGCAAAACAGCAAATACAGTATTACAAATCAATTGTAGAACTCTATAATATAGAGTTATAATATCTATATATAGTTCACATATATACATAAGCATGAATGTGTGTGTGTTAGGCATATATCATGACTAGTAAAGTTTATTCTAGAAATGCAAGGATAGGTCAAATAATAAAATTTATCAATATAACGTCCCACCATTTAAAGGTTCTCAAATACATGGAAATTTTAATAAATTCAATCAATTTATTCAGGAAAAATAACACAAATTCATAATTTTTAAAATTATGCCTGCTAATTAAAGGAAGACATAGTTAATTCTTATCAGAACTACTACATGCAACCTAATTTTAAAAATGTACAATGTGAAGAAACAAGAAGTGTTCCTCTTAGAAGTGACAGAGTGCATTATGTGGGTAGACGTTCTTTTTTTTTTTTTTTTTTTTTACTCTTTAAATTACACTAAGAGCTGGCAACAAGAAATTTTTTAATGCAGTAAAATGAATCTAGCATCAACCTAATAGCAAATATTCCATTTATGATGAAGACTTTAGCACAGAGAATCATCAACAAAATGATAGAGGTCTGCTCTCAAATCAGTTACTCGGGTTTAGTAATGCAATTACAAGAGAAAAAGAAATAAGATAGAAGAAACAGTAACCTTCAAAAACTCCTGAAATCCACAAAATATACCCAAATGATTAGAGTGTTGTATTAGAATAATAGATAGGAAATATTACTATTTTAATAATGTTTATCATTCCTATTTTTTTCTGCAAGTTCAATATAATTTTTAAAAATTATCAAAACGAGGAATTTCATGAAAACTGAAAAGTGGTAAAAGTGATCCTAAAATTCACTTGAAAGAGGCAAGTTCCCAGATGAGCTAAGATAATTTTGAAGAATACATTGAGAATACATATTATATCAATAACAAAACTAATGACAGACATAACTGCACAGTTTGGTATCATCATTGTTACTGGTATTGGTATCAGTGATAGATAAGCAGATTAGTGGAACAGAATTGTGAAATAAGAGGGAGTCACACATGTATGGAAATAACATATGCCAGGGCTGACATTGCAAATTATAGGAGAAGGAAACTGTAAATATCAAATTCTCCAAAAAGCACCCTACTTAGGAATGAAATCTTCAAATATTTCCACTAAAATGAAAAATGAGATGGGATGCCTGCTAAAACTGATTTTACCCAACACTGTAATGCAGGATTTAGAGCCATGAAAAAGAAACTAAAGGATAAAGGAAAGACAAAAGAATTAGAAAGAATATAACTCATTTAATAAGCAAATGATAGGATTTGCTGAACAAATAGTTTAAAAGTATTCATATTTGGGGCACCTGGGTGGCTCAATTGGTTAAGCCATTGGCTCAGATCATGATCCCATGGTGCTAGGATTGAGCCCATCATTGGGCCCCCTGCTCTGCAGGAAGCATGTTTCTGCATCTGATCTCCTCCCTGCTTGTGCTCTCTCTCTCTCTCACTATCTCTATCTCAAATAAATAAATAAATAAATAAAATCTTAAAAAAAAAAAACCACGTATTTTTAGAATGAATAATAAAATTCAGCAAATTTTCTATTAATATAAAAGAAAATGTTAATAGTTATGAAAGATACAAGGCATCTGGCAATAAACATGATCAAATATGTGCAAGATTTACATGACAAAGTATTAAACTTTATTGAAAGATCTTAAAACATAAAACCAATGGACAGATTCACCATATCTGTGTTCAGGAAGACTCAGTCTAGTAACGATATTTATTCTCTCCAAGTTAAATGTGATTTCAATCACAACCCAACAGAAGTTTTCATGCAAATTAATAAGCTAAATCTACAATGCGTGAAAAGTGCCAAGAGGCAGAATTATCATGATGCCCCTGGAGACAAAACTGAGTTAAGGACACTCATCATTTTAGATCTCACAAACTTTACAAAAGTACAGTAATAAAACTACGGTATTGATTTAAGTGATTACTTTAGAAATATATTGGAAAATAACAAGAAATGTATATAAATATACACTTGTACAAACACCCATATATGAACATTGGTTACTGTTTCACTTAAAGTAACAAGAAAAAGAAAATGTCTAACAGCAGATGTTTGGTTCAATAAACTATAATTACATGATATACAGAGATGCCATTTAAAATCAAGAGGTACCCTCCTTATACACAAACTATGAATCATGGATTACTACATCAAAAACTAATGATGTACTATATGGTGACTAATATAAACAATAAAAAATGGAATTAAATAAAATAAAAATAATAAAATAAAATCAAGAGGTAGAACAAAAGTTTTAAATCATAAGATATTGGCCATAATATATTATTTAATGAAAATATGATAAATATTATTGCATTTCATTTTTGAAATATGAAATGTGTGCATATCTATATGTCCATATATCTATATCTCTATATAGCTATGCATAGAAATGATCAAAGATACACAAATTGAAACATGTACCCATTTTCATGTCTGTGTCGTGGGACTGAGGTGCAAAGTGGGCTTTTAATCTACAAGATTACTTTTCAAGTGTTCTCTTTCATTTAAGAGTAATTTATTACTCTTTAGTGAAAATTTTATTTTATTTTTTATTTTTTTTAAAGATTTTATTTATTTGACAGAAAGAGAAGGAGAGAGAGCACAGCAGAGGGAAGCAGCAGGCAAAAGGAGAGGGAGAAGTAGGCTCACAGTGCAGGGAGCCCGATGTGGGGCTCAATTCCAGGATACCAGGACCACGACCCAAGTCAAAGGCAGACACTCAATGACTGAGCCACCCAGGTGCCCCCCAAAATTTTATCATTTTGATAAAACATTTAGTGTCATGGAAAAATGCTCAGCCTTTGAAGTCTTCAAAGTATACAGAGAACAATATGGAGCTTATTCAAATTTTAATATAAGCAAAATTAAAATATGTGTATGTATGTTGGGAGTTTAATGTTCTTTTTATAGTTCTCTTCTCTATGATAATTTTAACTAACACATTTTTTTCTTATTTTCATTGTTACCATAAATGAACTTTGGTCAAGAATACCTGTTGACTGCCTGACAAAATGGGCTGCGTGCATTTATTTTCAGCAGGTTCTTTGTTCAGATGATATCTACAATGACTAGGTTCTGAGAGAAGAGGCAAAATGCACTAGAGAGAGCAAAGTCAAGGAGGGTGACCAAATTAGAAACGCCTACTAAAACTAGCATATAATTATGAAGTTTTCATTCTAGAACAAAAAAGAAGGAAGACAATTATATATAAGTCTGCTTGACTTCAAAAATTTTTCTCTATACTTGTGGCCATGTATAGCTTAAACTTTAATCACATTCATAAAGCAGCTTCTTGGCTGCTTTTAACACTTTAATGCTGTTACATTCCCCTTTGTTTAGAAGAAATTAAAAGCAATGTAAAATGCATGCTTCTTTTGGGCATAATAGAGTGAACTCATGAAGCTTAGCCTTATTTCTTTGTTTTGTGAACTCTGACCATTTTATCTAATGATAGCTCAACCCTACGCAGAAGGCTATTTAACAGGATTTTCAGAGAACCTCTCCTTTCCTACTTTGTGGTGAAGTATCATGTGGCTTGGACTTAGACAAGTAATTAACTCCAACAGAAAACCGTGGTAACATTTCAAGCTGTTTTGCATCAGCGCCATGAACCTTTTCTCATACTGGGAGGAAAATATTACCCAGATCAAATTTTGCTACTTGGAATCACCCTCCCTAAGTTCAGAGAAACAGGTTTAACTGAGTGAAAAAAACAAAAACAAACAAAAAATTCTAAGAAATATGAAGTCTCCAGTTTGCAATAAAAACCCTAAAGAATCCAAATCCTTGAAAATATGCAGCCACATTGCTTATCACTGCAGTACAGGCACAGGTTTTTTTTATCTCATTCTCTAAGACTATTGCTCTATTTTTCGCCATCAGCTTTAGGAGATCCGTACATCATACTCTTCAGCTTCTGCCAGGTTTTCTGCTGAGCAAAACAGTCCCTCTAAAACCACAGCTTGGTTATCTCACTTGTGCTGCAGCCTTAGTAGTTCAAAGTCTTCTAATGTTACATATCAGTTTGCTTTGCATATTTCCGCGGTTAGGGAAATATTCATAGTTCTATGTCATTACATTATTTTAAAATTCTTTTCCTGGTTCTTCCTTGAAGACAAAACAAAATACAGAAATATGCTGTTCCTTATCCACCCAAAATTTATGTATTATGATTAAATTCCCTTTGCCACACTTTATCCTAAAGCTTTACTAACACTCTTCACCATTAAAAGGCAAATGCACAGGTACCTTATACCTCTGGGAGGAGGGGAACATAAGTAGGAGAGAATACCTCATGTTCTAAATAAATTTAATACTTATTTCAATACTGATCAATCTGATATCAATCTAATATAATCAAATCTATGCTATTCCACATGTAGCAATATTCTTATTTCAGAGGTAAGAAAACTGAGACTCAGATTTCATAAATTATTCAAGGTGGTGAATGGCACACCTAGAATCTGAATAATTTTCTTAATTATGAATTGGTTATCATAATCATTAAATAAAGTGATGGATATTTGGTGCCAGGGGCTCTCTCAAGATTGCCTGGTACCAAGCTAGCTGGGATTTGTGGCTGTCTCCTCGACAGAAAGGGTAGCTCACCACCTTCTCTTTACACAGAGCCACAAAATGCCACATTATTATATGGCTTTCTGTTTGCTCATGCTCTAAAAAAGCTGAGAAGCAAGACTGTAGGGACCTCTTCCTAGAGCATACCCCAGAGTATACAACACCCTTCCCTCAGCCTGTCTCTCTGGAAGATGATGCCAGCTCAGGGGACTGACTCCATGTTCCACCTTGCTAACCCTCTGCTTTTGAGTTTCTTCAATAAAGTCCATTTCTTTCATCTTTTCTTTCTCTAAGGTACTGTTTTTGCCTCTAACCCCCAGTACATAGTATGTGAAGAATTTGTTAAGTGCTTGGTGAATACTGGCAGTGATTGTTGTTATTATTCGTTATCATTATCAGAATGAACTATCAACTGGAATTTTTTTTTTTAAGATTTTAAGTATTTATTTGAGAGAGAGAGGAGAGCACAAGTGGAGGAGGGGCAAAAATTATGGGATAGGGACAAGCAGACTGCACTGAACATGAAGCCCAATGCAGGGCTCCATCCCACCACCCTGAGATCATAATCTGAGCTGAAATCAAGAGTTGGACGCTCCAATCGGAGAAAGACTACTATCATATGATCTCCCTGATATGAAGAAGTGGAGATGCAATGTGGGGGGTTAGGGGGGTAGAAGAAGAATCAATGAAACCAGATGGGATCAGGAGGGAGACAAACCATAAGAGACTCTTAATCTCACAAAACAAACTGAGGGTTGCTGGGGAGAGGGGGGTCGGGAGAGGGTGGTGGGGTTATGGACATTGGGGAGGGTATGTGCTATGGTGAGTGCTGTGAAGTGTGTAAACCTGGCGATTCACATACCTGTACCCCTGGGGATAAAAATACATTATATATTAATTTAAAAAATTAAAAAATTAAAAAATAAAGATGAAGAAAAAAAAAGAAGAGTTGGATGCTCAAAAGAAGAGTTGAACCACCCAGGAGCCCCATTTTCCCATGTTCTTTGACTGAGGAAGGCTTCCTTGCCTTTCTGTCTCCAGAAAACTCCTATATTACCTTTAAAATAGTTGAAATTTCACTTTCTCTCTGACTTGCCCAGGTGAATTTAGACACCTAATTTACATATGGCTGTATATATGTCCTAAATATACTGCAGTGTTATGTGTAAACACATGACTCCTCCACTAGGTTGTGAGCAAGTAAAGGTGCAAGGTCCTTCCATGCGGATTAGAAATAGAAAGGTAGTCTCTAACCAATACGCTGTAAACATTGTTTTTTCTTCTTTTAGGCCATTAGTAATGTTGTTTAACTATTTTTTAATCTGGAATTTTTTTTCCTGTATGTTACATAGTAGAAACATCTAAGAGCTAATTTATTGATGTCAGTGTGAATCTTCTCTTCTTATTGTTTTGAATTTCCTAAGATTTAATGTCATAAAATAGGGCTCTGTAGTTACTTTAAGGATGCCCCATGAAATTCTTTCTAGTGATCCTTCAGAATAAATATATTTTCCCACAAAATACAAAATTCAAGTCACTTTCTTGGCATCATCCCGGGGAAAAAATAATTATGTCTGGAATAATAAATATAAAATGTTTAGATCTGGGCATATGTTATGTTCTTTGCCAAGGCTCTGGCATAGCATTTGTTATCATATTGATTTTCCTCAAATCCACTCACACCCCCAGTACTCTCTGCAATATATTCCACCTTTTTGACAGAACAAAGAATTATTTCTAACTGATGGAAATCAGGTGGGAAAGCATTTGTCTTTTTATTATTCTGAATAAATACTCAGGATTCTAAAGGAAGAAATTTAAAAATAAAATATATTGGGTAAATTGCTAAATATCAAATCATCTTCATTTAGATGTTCAATACAGATAAATGATAAATAATATGTAAGTAGTAGACAGACAAGAATGACTGACAGTCATAGAGGTTTTGGTATCTCAAATATGATAAGGACTGCCATTGGAATATGAATTTTTTTTAAATGGTGAAAAAAATCATGTTAGATTTTTCTGAAAGCAAAGTACAATATTCCTTAGTTTTATATGGTAGTTGCCTTTCTGAAAATTCAATGATTATATTAAAACAACACAAAAATATTAATTGTATTTATGTAATGGAGTTAAATTCCATATGCACATTTGAGTGAATTTTTTAATGCTACCCTTTCATTCTAAATACATGTGCCTCAGCCAGGGCACATGGCTTGGCTGGACTTTGGCTTTACTTGGCCCCTTGGCCAGGTATCCTTGCTCTGCAGAAAAACATTTGAAGAGGTCCTTGTTTTAGCTTCTGATAATAGTAAAAGTTTTTCACTTACTTTAAGATATAATAAAGTAGTTTTGTAGGCTGAAGAATATTTCATAATTTCTTACCATAGGCTAGAAAATTCTTCATTACATAGAACTTTTCTGTTCACTGTAAAGCAGCTACCATCACTGACCACTGCAGATTTAACTTCAGTAGCTTCTACATATGCCAACTTAAACTGATACACAGGTCTCTAAAACACACTCTACAGGGTGGCAACACATCCACTGAGAACCACTGCTTTAATCTTCACTTTACTGATCTTCAATAGGAGAAACTATGCTCTCATATACTTTGGCACACCTTGGATTTTTAAAGAATTCTGTTTTGCTTTTACTTGAGCCTCACAATATTGCAGGCAACTGACAGAAGAGACGTTTTTATTCTCAATTTAAAGACAAGAATGATAAAGTGATTCTATAACTAAAGAGTTTCAAAAACATGGTAAGACCCCTGTTGTCCTGAAGGGGTATTTTCTTTCCTTTTTTAAATTTTATTTTATTTTTTTCAGTGTTTCAAGATTCATTGTTTATGCACCACACTAGTGCTCCATGAAGCACGTGCCCTCCTTAATACCCACCACCAGGCTCATTGATCCCCCACTCTCCTCTCTTCCAAAACCCTCAGGTTGTTTCTCAGAGTCCACAGTCTCTCATGCTTCATCTCCCCCTCCGAATTACCCCAATTCACTTTTCCTTTCCTTCTCCTAACTGAAACAGGAAGAAGTTGACAATCTGAATAGACCAATATCTAGTAATGAGATTGAAGCAGTGATTAAAAGCCTCCAAAAAAACAAAAGCCCAGGAACTGACAGATTCCCTGGGGAATTCTACCAAACATTCAAAGAAAAAATAATGCCTATTCTCCTGAAGATGTTTCAAAAAACAGAAACAGAAGTAAAGCTCCAGACTCTTTCTCTGAAGCCAGCTATCTTGATCCCCCAACCAGGCAAAGGCCCCATCAAAAAGGAAAATTTCAGACCAATATCCCTGATGAATATGGATATCAAGATTCTCAACAAGATCCTAGCTAATAGGATCCACGACACAAGTACATTAAAAAGATTATTCACCGTGACCAGGTGGGATTTAACCCTGTGATGCAAGGGTGGTTCAATATTTGCACATCAATCAGTGTGATAGAACAAATCAGTAAGAGAAGGGAGAAGAACCACATAGTCTTCCCAACTGATGCAGAAAAAGCACTTGAGAAAATTCAGCACCAGTTCCTGATTAAAACTCTTCAAAGTATAGGGATAGAGGGAACATTCCTCAACTTCATAAAGTCTACCTATGAAAAACCCACAGAGAATAGCATTCTCAATGGGGAAAAGCTGAGATCCTTCCCTTTGAGATCAGGAACATGACAAGGATGCCCACTCTCACCACAGTTGTTCAACATAGTACTAAAAGTCCAAGCAACAGCAATCAGACAACAAGAAGAAATAAAAGGTATTCAAATTGGTAAAAGAGAAGTCAAACTCTCTCTCTTCACAGATAACATAACTTTTTATGGAAAACCCAGAAGATTCCACCTCCAAACTACTAGAACTCATACAGCAATTCAGTAATGTGGCTAAAAGGGTATTTTCTTTTACAGTACTTCCTCTTCGGCATATAGTTACATCTAATTACTTTAGCCAGAGATTTGAGTTCTTGGCTGACCAGAATCATTACAGAATATTTTGAATTCAACTGTTCTCTAGTTTTAAGTCCTATTCATAAGTGTTTTAATCCAATCAACCTAGCTTGCTCCTTTATAAACTGATATTCACAATTACTAATACTTTAATGAACTAATGAAGTGAAAACTGTTCTAACTTTTGGATTTCAAGGAAAGAGCAGCTGTAGCTGCTACTTTGCATTTTGGCTGATGAAAAATGAGAAAGCCTGATTTGATCTAGTTAGAATAAGTTTTATGACCCCATCCTTGTCTTAATTTCATAGTCCTCTTATGCCAAATCTTGCTTTAAAAATATTTTCTCTTCCATATCTGAATTGGTTCATTGCTTACTCACCCCCCAGGAGGAATTAATTAATGTAATTATTTTTTCATTCACTCAACAGCTTTTTTTTTAAAATTGTAATCCTCCTGTGTAGCAAGCATTATGCTGGAAAATAAGGATATACAATGACCAAGATACAAGACCAGAACCCAAAGAAAGTGTAGTCCTTGGGAAAAGAGAGAGGAATAAACAGTATTAACCGTAGAACTGGCACTTAACCTGTTCTGAGGAAGTTGAGAAAGACTTCTCAGAAGAAATAACATCTACCCTGAGACTATAACAATGAATCAGCTTTATCCTGATTAAGATGATGAAGGATATTTTTAATAAGATAAATTAAGGGGTGCCTGGGTGGCTCAGTGGGTTAAAGCCTCTGCCTTCAGCTCAGGTCGTGATCCCAGCGTTCTGGGATCGAGCCCCACATCGAGCTCTCTGCTCAGTGGTGAGCCTGCTTCCTCCTCTCTCTCTGCCTGCCTCTCTGCCTACTTGTGATCTCTGTCTGTCAAATAAAAAACTTTAAAAAAAAAAAAGATAAATTATTTGCAAATGTGTAGTGTGTGCATCTGATGGATTCCAATTAGCTCAGTAAGACTGAAAAGGAAGAGTGAGAGGTAAAGCTTAGACACTAAACTGGACCCATAGCAGGACTGGTTTCATATGGTATGTCAAAGAATTTAGACTTCATCCTTAAGCCATGGTGACATGGATATGAAATGGTCAGATTTCTGTTTCATAAAAATCTGGCTGGCTAGATTGTGTAATGCAGAAATTTGAGTTGGAGGAACAAGCCTAAAAGCCACTAAAATAATACAAATAAGGAGTGATAGGAGACTGATAACAAGAGCCTTAGCAGATATTATGAAGAGAGAAGCAACAGGATCTTGTGTTTGATAAGATGAAGGCTGAGCTGTTGAGTAAAGGGAGAAGGAAGAAAGAAAGGAAGAAAAACAGATTTTTGGAGTGACTAACAAGATTGAAAGGCATACCTTCCCCTGATATAAGAAACCCAAGCAAAACTGGTAAGATTAGTATTGAGTTCAATTTTGATTATGTAAACTGAATTTGAAGAACCTGGAGAACATCTAATCAGTGATATCCGGTAAACATTTAGGTGTAAGGATGTGGAGTCCAAGAGGGAGGACCTGGCTAAAGATACAGTTTTGAGTCATCAGGATGTAGAGAATATAAATCAAGGTTCATGAACTCAGTTATGAGCACGAGATTTAGACCCAAATGGCTTACGTTCAATTCATGAGTCCCTTCTATTTTTGTGACCTTGTGCAAAATACTTAACTTTTCTCTGCTTCAGTTGCTTCATCTGTAAAACATGTATTATATAATATCTACTTGATGGCTGTCTTGAGTTATTACTCATAATACATTAAATAGTACCTGGCTTATGGTGAGGATTAAAAACATTTTTTATGTACAAGAAATGTAGCTTTCTGTCTTTATAACTCTACTTTGGTTTATTTATATATCCCCAGTGTCCCGAACAGTGTGTGGCACGTATTAAGGAATCAATAAATAATTGTTACAAAATAAATAAGCTACTTTCTAATACAAAATTCCATTCTGGAATGGTGGCAAAAACCTAATCTCTAGCACATCTCTCTCCAACTTCATTGAGGCAACACTTAAGTTTCTTGGGAGTATGTAGTACTAGGACATCAAAGCAGAGGCGGTACAAGACGATAGAAGCAATTACTCCTCCAGAATATGTGCCAGAAGGAACACAATGTCTGGTCTATCTTCCTGCCTGACCTTTTTTTTCCATTGGATTTCCATGAGACATATCTAGTTCTCACCCATATTACTCATTTATTATATAGCAAATATTAATTGATCATCTAATCATGTGCTTGACACGTTCTAGGAGCTGGGGAAATAGAGTAGAACAATGCAAAGTTCCTGTCCCTGTGGAGCCCATGTTTATATGCCTCCTCCTATTCACATGGTCACTTTAGAGTCGGAAGCTCCCTCTGCTACTCTGGTGTCATTCTGGGGTTGCATGGGGCTACATTTGGCTGCTTCTGCAATATTCTGGTACCAGAAATCTTTGTAGGATTGTCCATGGGCCATGTACCTGGAGGGATCAAGCAGACATTTTCTCTTTCTGGATCATTCCACTCTGTCTGGTGTCATGCAGGATCCTTCAGCCCTTTCACTTACAGGCACCCCAACAATTGACTTCTCAACCTCTTTGATTCATCCCTCCAGCTAAAGAGACCTTTTTTTTTTTTTTTTTTTTTTTTTTTTTTAATCCCAGTTGGAAAGAAGGACCAGTCTCTCAGTCTCTTCCCACTTGTTGTCCCAAACATTTTTTTTATACTGAAAATACTCTCTACGTTTCTCCGAAGACTCACAGGCATATCTGCTGGCGGCCTCCCTCATGTCTTTTGAGGAAGCACACTCGGAGACACCATACAGGGCAGGAGGAAAAGATTAAAAATGACGAAACACACACCAATTTATACATCAAAATATTATTGTCACAAGCCTGTAAATGACACCTTGAAAACGATAGATGACATTATTACTTCATTAAAAATTCAAGGTTACGAAACCGCTAATCAAATTCATTTACTTTTACTCATTTTCTTCTTAAAGGCTCATTTCCTTTAAGTTTTTCTTTAGGCATTAAATGCCAATATCTCATCACCATAACTTGTAAAAATATTTTTTCGCTTACCTCTTCTTCCTTCCTTCCTTCTTTCCACCCTTTCTTTTCCCTAGAGTTTCACTTGGCTGGCAAAAAAAAGTCCCGGGACGAACAATATACACCTGGGGCCCTGGTGCCAGAGATTCCTGGTCCTTGAAACCACCAGGGTCTGGTCCATGCCACCTACAAAGCAAACTCCAGTCCTCTGGGACGTGCTTTGCCTTTCCCACTCTCGGTGGCACCCTCTCGCCCCGGGTGCCCCGGGGGTGCGGCGTGGCTGAGTTAATAGCTGGAAAAGCTGCTGGTCGTGGAGACTGCCCCAGGCCGGCACGGGGGAATGCACTGCGCATGCGCTGGCAACTCTCTCGTCTAATCGGATACCAAAGACCGCCTACTTTTTCGTTAGAGCGAATGCAAGTATTCCCGTTAACTGGACCAACTTTCTTTTCCCTAATGCCTTGTTTCCCCAGCCCCGCTCCCAGGTTTTCCACTCATTGATAATTCTGAGTAAGTTCAGTCACCTAGCAGGTGAAAGAGCATTTTTAAGAGCATTTAAAATTCTTTTTTTTTTTAAACTTTATTTATTTATTTATATTTATTTGACAGAGAGAGATCACAAGTAGGCAGAGAGGCAGGCAGAGAGAGAGAAGGGAAAGCAGGCTCCCCGCCAAGCAGAGAGCCCAATGTGGGGCTTGATCCCAAGACCCTTGAGATCATGGCCCGAGCGGAAGGCAGTGGCTTAACCCACTGAGCCACCCAGGCGCCCCCAAGCATTTAAAATTCTTAATCTCTCCATCCGCTATTAGCGGATCATCAAGCCAGGTTCTGGCATTTGTTACAGCCTGAATTTTCAGGAGGGTTTTCACTCCTCCCTGCCCCCTAGAGTCATCATTGAAGAATGCCAAAGCAGCGTTCAAGAACTTGTTTATAGGATTTTCCTTTCATAAATGAAATTATTAAGGCCAGTAGACTTGCCCAGAGTTCTAACCAGTTGTAGTGAAAGCTGGAACTACACCCCAGGTCCTCTGCTTCCCCTTGAGGATCAACTCTTGTAGGCCCAGAAAGTCATAGGTAAAATGACTGAAAATAAAATTACAGGTCTCCCCTTTGTGGCACATAGCAAAATTTTATCTAGGTTAACAAATCTTGAAATGTAAAAAAAAAAAAAAATGGGAGTACAGTTAATAGTAATGGCACCCCATACTTCCAGCATGTAAACTGAAGCACCGTCTTGTGGCAGAGGCAAACAACTATAGTGATGCTTTGTGGAGGTATGGTGCTTACTCCCTGTTGTCACTGTTGTACTCATGTACGTGCAGCCCTCAATCAGATTGAGAATGTTATTCTTCTCATTTTGCAGATTAGCAAACTAAGGTGCAGAGAGGGTAAAAACAAGTTCAAGTTCACACACAGGCAAGGCATAGAGCTAGAATTTGAACTCAGACTGATTCTAAGCAATCCTTCTATGTTCCACAATACCTCATCATAAGAGGGCTTCATTTGCAAAATGATACAAAAACTACTACTATGTTTACTTGTCTTTAAAATAATATTTCAGGGGCACCTGGGTAGCTCAGTAAGTTAAGCCTCTGCCTTTGGCTCAGATCATGGTCTCAGGGTCCTGAGACAGAGGCCCCATAGAGCTCTCTGCTCGGGAGGGGGACTGATTCTACCTCTTCCTCTCTCTGCCTGCCTCTCTGCCTACTTGTGATGTGTGTGTGTTTGTGTGTGTCAAATAAATAAATAAATCTTTAAAAAAATAAAATAAAATAAATATTCCAAATTATAGATTCAATTCCTGGTGAGGAAATATAAAATCTATTAAACCACAAAGCAACAGTAGTTACCAGCTAAGTTAGTTAGTTATAAACTAATTTCTATTTCAGTGCTTGCTAAAGGAGGGATGGTTAATAAATCAGACTTGTTTTTCTTCACTGTAGTCTTTTATTATCTAATCGCACTAATGCCAAATAAAGGTAGTTGGACACTCTTTAAAAAGACTTATGTCGGGGGTGGGGGGAAGATTTATTGTAAGGGCCTATTTAGCCAGAATAATTCCATCCGATTAAACAGTGATTTTGTTATTTATTCAGTAAAACCTAAACTGACCCTGCCCTCACCTCCCCACCACAGAATTTACTTAAGAGCAAGTCTGGGAAACCAGTCCCAGATAACAAAGCCTAAATATAAGGGCGGGTCAGGCCAGGTGGAGACATCCAATCAGTGGGGCAGGCAAACTGTCTCCTTAGCTACCAAGGAGTGTGGGTCCTGCCTTTTGAGCACCAATTCTGACCAAGGTGATAGGCTAGTTCAAATATCTACTAGGGTAAATTGTAATTCAATTGGCCACCCATGTGTGACCTAGCATGACTGTGCAGCTTTCTCTGTGTGTTACAATCTCATTGGCCACCTGTGTGTAGCCAGGCCCAACCACATGGCCTTTGCTCTATAAAAGTCTGTAAGGCAGGGAGGGGTTGCCTCTTTATAAGAGACGGCCCTGGCCGGTCGGTTTGATTCTCGATTCTTGGCGCGAAATAAAGCTTTGCTTGACCTTCGCTTTGTATTAGTCTCACTCCTCTGATCACAGGCTCATTATTGGGGGACCTAACACTTATGTCGGGGCACCTGGGTGGCTCAGTGGGTTAAACCTCTGCATTTGGCTCAGGTCATGGTCTCAGGGTCCTGGGATCGAGTCCTGCATCAGGCTCCCTGCTCAGCTTCCCCCTCTCCCTCTGCTGCTCCCCCTGCTTGTGCTCTCTCTCCTCCTCTCACTCTCTGTCAAATAAATAAATTCTTTAAAAAAAAAATTTATGTCATCTAAGACATTTAAGACTTGTGGAATCCACTATATAGGCATTTTGGTAGAAGACAGTGTCCTATAGCATAGGACAGCAAGAAGCCAGTACCTGGCTATCTCTAGGACACAGCCATATGAGAGCACTCATCCATGCTTCCATCCTGGAGGCTGAATGCCAAGAGAGTGACGCAAAGAAACAAAGATAGTTCAATTTGGTGAGACTAGTGTTGTTTTCTAGGTTTCTCCAATGGGATGCCTCTTCCTGCAAAGTGATTCTGGCTCTGTTCTTCCATTGTGCAGAGCTACCCAATATCCTTCTAGGAAATATCTTTTCTGATTAGAGTAGCTAGAGTAAATTTCTGTTGTCTGTAACCAAGAACTATGATTTGAACAAGGCATATAATCCTTGCTTACTGAACAACTTCTGGTTTATAATATGGCCTTAGGACCTGTATATCTCACTGCTTGAAATTCAGGGCTCAAGTGCTGTGAAATATTGGCTTTCTTTTTTGTCACTTCAACAGTAAATATAAGATTTGCATGTATATGTTTCCCAGAAGATAGCTTTAGTATATCATAATATATTTCCACTTATCACCTTTATTCGTATCTTATTTCTTGAAAGTTGGTGAGGACTCATTCAAAAATTATTAGTTTATCTCAGACCAAACAGTTCAAGAATAAATAAACTGTTTAAAAATAAGTCCTATATTGAATCACTAAATACTATACCTGAAACTAATATTACTCTGTATGTTAACTAACTGGAACTTAAATAAAATATTGGGGGGGGGGAGTCCCTGCTAATGGTAACTGGTAGGGTTTTCTATTTGCTTATTTTTTTGTTTAAAGAGAAACTATTGGTGTACCTCAATATCGTTTTTCCCCTAACACATTTACCCTGTTACAATCTCATGTTCATTCTTTCATATGAATATCTTAAAAACACAATAAAAGAAAATAAAAAGTTAAGTAAATAAATTTAACATTTTAACAAAATATGTCATAGCATTTGTTTATAGAAATAGGATATTCTTGGGCACCTGGGTGGCTCAGTTGGTTAATGTCTGCCTTTGGCTCAGGTCATGATCCCAGGTCCTGGGACAGAGTCCTACATCAGTCTCTCTGCTCAACAGGGAGACTCTTCCTCCCCCTATCCTGGCCTCTCACCTTGCTCCTTGCTCATGTGCCTGCTCTTTTTCTCTGTTTATCTTTCAAATAAATTTAAAAAAATAGGATATTCTTAAACAAATTATCAAATAATTTAACTATCACACAAATTATAAATTATCATATATCAAAAACAAAACAAAACACCCATTCTGAGGGAAATCACTTCATTTAGAAAAAGTGAAAGTCCAGGAAATTCTTCCAGAATCTTGTTTCCTGTGGTGACTTTACTTCATTTTATTTACATTTTATATTTTATATTTTTTATTTTAATTTGATCACCAAATAATGTAAAAACAATATGAGTCTCTGAAACTTAGTTTGCTTTTATACACTGCCACATTCCTTTTTTTTTTTTTTCCCCTGAAGTAACAGTAAACATTCTTCTGCCCAAGTGTATAATCCTGTCTAGGCTACACAAACAAATACCCAGGAAAATATAAATTTTGCTTGATCTGTATAGATAACTCATTGAAAAAGAAATTATGTCATCACAGTTCCATCTCAGTAAGTATGGGGAGTCAAAATGTATTTCTTATTTTATGTTTGTGTCTTCTATTTTGACTTATAATTGTTCTTATCTTGGTAATTGTTTTTCATAATAGAAACTGCACTATAAATAATCACATTTTTGGACTTATGCTTAAAAATTAATACATATATTTCAATTTACTTTAACTAATTTCATATTAGAGCTGTCATTTTTAAGTCTTTGATTGTCATATATTTGCAATACCTGTTAGATTTTTAACATTACTAAAAAAATATACTAAGGAAAAAGTAAGACACTGAGTTATGGTTGATAGTTCACATGGGTTTTTCACTTTATGAGAGAAAGACCTCCATCTCTCATTTATTCATATATTCAACAAGCATTTAATGAGTTGCTTGTGTGCCTCGCTTTGTTCTATGCAATAGTATGAATAAACAAGTGTTGTGAAAATTTCATTTTAGTGGAGACCGAAAATAAATGATAAACACACAAATAAGTAAATAACAAGTTTACTAGGAGGTGATAAAAGCTATTGGCTGAAGGGGGTTGGAAGTGCATTGGGAAAATGAGCAGCTTGCATTTTAAACTGAGGTAGTAAGAGTTGAGTTGAGTTGTAACTAAACCAACATGAGTTCACTCATGTGTGTCAGAAACTGCACCAAGTTGAGTTGTCCACAAAGACAGTTTATTTGCAGGAAATAAAGAGATCACAGGGAATGGCTTCCAAAGCCATGACTCCCTGCAAGGGAATGAATGGGTTCCTATTGTTTAGAGTTAAGATGAATATTTAGGTAGGGAAGCCTTGTCATCATATGAAGATGCGGCCATAAGGTCATGCATGTACCTTAAGGAAACATGCCTACACATACAGTAGAATGTTATGTAGATGAGGTCAGTGTTCCTCCTTGGATAGAGATTTTAGTAATATTTTGAAGTAAAGGTGATTGTAGGTCAGTAGAGGTCACTTCACAGTCCCTCTATGCAGGTTCCAATCAGGTTTAGCTGAAAGGGTCTGGGTGATCTGGGCCAGTGGGAAGTCTTGTCAGGGCAGTCTATAACCTTGGGGGGTAGTTTCAGGTTTCATCTGACTGAGTTAAGAGGAAAGCCAAAAGAAAAGGTTAGCAGGAAAATGTTTACCAGCAGGAGTGCACTAAAGCCAAGTCCTGGGGTCTGGTTGGCGGTACAATGAGAAGGTAAGATTTTAGTGTAATTTGAGATAATGCAGAGTTAGACGTGGTAATTGGGATAAGAGTAACTTAGCTCGGACAGAAGAAACAGGCTGTATAAAAGATGGGGGCATGGATGTATGTAAGGACTAGCAAGGGGAATGGTGTGGTAGAAGCAGAGTGGAGGAGGAGAGATGAAGGGAGAGGGAATGGGTCGTATCACACAGAGTTGCCAGTGACATGATTGACTTACTGATATGGCTCAAATTTCTAAAAGGAGACTTTTTTACTGTGAGAATACATTTTTAGACAAGAGGAATTCCAGGAGCAGGGAGACCAGTGAAAAGGCTATTGGAGTAGTCCAAACTAGAGATGATAACTGGGACAGGTGATGGAAAGTAATCAGATTTTGGACATATTTTGAAATTGGAGCCAAGAGGTTTTGCTGATCACTGACAGTGGGATGTGAGAGAGATGTCAACTCCAAGGTTTTTGGCCTGAGCAAGAAATAATACCTCTTAGATACTCTTTAGGGAAGTAGATGTAGACGTGTTACATTCATTTCAAGAGCCGTTTAATGTGCCATAGTAATTGTATATCATACTTTATATATTTTCTTACCAATGGACAGTTGGTTACTTTCTAACACCATAAATAATGCTTCAATAAAAAGTTTTTACGTGGTTTAAGGAATTCTTCAACCTTTAGAAGTACTTGTCACATTATCTTTATTTATACAGTTCCTGAGGAACATTTGAAATGTGACTTCGTTTCTAATTAATAATTTTTCATTAGCTCTGAACAGAGAATTCACTGACCAAAAATGTCTTTAATGTTTTCTTCAGCTTGATTAATCGTCAGCCAGGCTTCTTTCTGGCTATAGACTTCCTGGCTCCCCCTTTCTTTCTTTTTTTCTTTCTTTTTAAAGATCTTATTTATTTATTTAACAGACAGAGGTCACAAGTAAGCAGAGAGATAGGCAGAGAGAGAGGGGGAAGCAGGCTCCCCGCAGAGCAGAGAGCCTGATGCAGGGCTTGATCCCAGGATTCTGGGATCAGGACCTGAGCCTAAGGCAGAGGCTTTAAGCTACTGAGCCACCCAGGCATCCAGGGCTCCCCATTTTTTAAAGCATTTACTTTAAGAAATTGTCATTGTGGGGTGCCTGGGTGGCTCAGTGGGTTAAGCCTCTGCCTTCTGCTCAGGTCATGATCCCAGAGTCCTGGGATCAAGCCCTGCATCAGGCTCTCTGCTTGGCAGGGAGCCTGCTTCCCTCTCTCTCTCTGCCTGTCTCTCTGCTTACTTGTGACCTCTCAATGTCAAATAAATAAATAAATAAATAAATCGTCATTGCAAGTCTTTTCTCTTCCCCCATTGAGATGCAAATCTTTTAAAAGCCTCTTGCCTGGCACCTGGGTGGCTCAATGGATTGAGCTGCTGCCTTCAGCTCAGGTCATGATCTCAGGGTCCTGGGATGGAGTCCCACATCGGGCTCTCTGCTCAGCAAGGTGCCTGCTTCCTCCTCTCTCACTCTGCCTGCCTCTCTGCCTACTTGTGATCGCTATCTGTCAAATCAATCAATCAATCAATCAATATTTAAAAGCCTCTTGCCTCTTTCACAACTCTGGAATGTCTTTCTCCTTGAAGACCTAAGAACCATCTCTTTGAAATGTAATCATCAAGGAAACAGCACTCCTCTCTCCCAGTCTCTGTGGGAGAGTATGAGCCTAAATTTGGTAGGGGCCACGTTTCAAGTTGTAAAACCACCTCCTGCCTGAGGAAAGCACATAATGTACTTTACTTTTGTTAAGGTCAATGAGTGATTTATGATACCCTCATTCCAGCTCCTAAAATCTCTCCACTCCTTTCTTTCAGTGGTATTGAGTTCAAACTTTAGTTCTAGCCTCTCTTCCTTATTACAATAGCTTTGATTAAAAACTTCTTTAAGTTATGCAAATCAAGACTACAATTAGATATCACCTTACACCTGTTTGGATGGTTTTTACCGCAAAGACAAGAAATAACAAATGTTGGCAAGGATATGGAGAAAGGTAACCCTTGTACACTGTTGGTGGGAATGTATATCGGTATAATCATTACAGAAAATTATATGGAGTTCTCTCCAAAAATTAAAAACAGAACTACCATATGATCCAGCAATCCCATTTCTGAGTATATATCAGAAGAAAATAAAATCAGTATCTTAAAGACATATCTGTGCCCCCATGTTCATTGTAGCATTATTTACAATAGCTAAGATACAGGAACAACCAAAGTGTCTGTTAACAAATGAATGGATAAAGAAATTGTTGTGTGTGCTCCCCCCCCCCCACATACACACACAGAAATACTATTCAGCCACAAAAAAGAAGAAAATCCCGCCATTCATGAACAATATGGATGAAACTGGAGGACATTACACTAAATGAAATAAAATGACAGAATAATACTGTACGGTATCACTTATATGTAAAACCTAAACAAGCAAACAAAAGCTGAACTCATAGGAACAGAAAGTAAATTGTAGTTGTTAGGGCTTGGGGGGTGGGGAAATGGGGAGATAGTGGCAAAATTTTAGTTAGAAGACAAAGAAATGCTGTGAACCTCATGTATAGCATGGTAGCTATAGTTAATAATGCTTCATTATATACATCAAATTTGCCATGAGAGTGGATCTTAGGTAATCTCATTTTTTAAAAATATGAGATGGCAATACACTAATTTAATTGTTTATTGTGACAATCATTTCATAATATAATCATTATGACACATATATCATGACACTATACACTTTAAATAGAGACAATTTTATTTGTCTATCGTGCTTCAATAATGCTGGAAAAATATTCAAAAAATAAAAAATGTCGTTGCCTGTTTAACTTTGTCCAATGAAATCATGCATTTCTCAAGGTCAAAGCTGAGAGCTTCCTCAGAAAGAAAATATTACCTTAGAATTAACACCCCCCTTCATTGTTCCACTTTCCATCTGTTCCTGTGCCATCTCCAGGAAATGATCGTATTGAACCATATTGATCATATTGAATACCTTCATTAAAAAAGAATTATGAGTGTAGTATAATCTATGTTTATATAGTTAAGAATAGCCTTACATTATAAAGTTCCTAAAAAAAAAAAAAAATCAGTGTCCAGAAATGATTATTCAGCAAATAGGGTGAACCAGGATCAGAATTTCTGCTTCAAGAGTGATAATTAATTAGTTCATTATTGTTTTTAATTCTCAACAATGTATATATCACTCCCTTGTTAATGCTTTGAAAATAAAGCTAAGATTGCCTGGAAATATTATTTAAATGTATTCTCAAACTGTATTGCTTAAAAGTAGCATTAACTTAGAGCATTAGTATCTATACAGTTTACTCCACTATTTTGGTGATTGGAAAAAGAAACATACAAAATCTTTATATAAGCTCTATAGTTTTAAAATATTAAATTTTATATGTAATAGGTTGTAGAAATTTTAACAGAAATAGTAGAAATCTTCTACCACCATTGTTTAAAGGCAAACTGCTTCTTACTTTCAAAGGTCATAAGAAATTAAAGTTTCATTCTTATATTTTATATTATTCACTATACTACGTTGTAAAATATGGCAGTCCTATATATAATAAGTTGCTTTTAGATATTATTTACAAATTTATTCTAAAAGAGCTGTAATAAAGTGACTTCTGTTTTAAATTTCAGAGTACTTCATGTGCATACGAACATATTCTGTAATTCTTTTATTTGTGGGAGGAAGAACTATTCTCTAAGAAATAAAAATCCATAAGAAAGTATAAAATAAAAAATTAGAGTTCCAGAAATGATTTTTTTACCCAACTGGGTACTCTGTGCAACCAGCCAAGTAACACAATATTAAAACCAAGGGTCCAAATTGCTTTTGCTCTTTTAAAGTAAAGGTTACATTTGTAATCATTGTCTCACAGTATTTTTATAAACTGGAGTTGTTAAATTGTTTCCTAACAAAACTCAGGGACCTTTTACACAAACAATAAATGTTTTGTTTTCAAAATACAAAGTTTATTTTTGAAGTAAAGGTTTATGTTCCATGAAGTCTCTGAGCCTGAGAATGCTTTCAGCTCGGAAATTCTTATTGGAGCCCAGAAGTAGTTACTATAAGCATTGAAGTACCCTCCTGGGTGTGACATTCCCAGCTTGATAACTTGATGGTTTAATTTACTTATATGGTGCTCTTCAAAGTGATTTTGTAGCTTTGGGTAGGAAACTGAAACTGGAGTTACTGAGCCTCAAATAAGTGGAATTTACACTTAGGAACACTGAAGATTGCTATAATCATTTTCAGGGTGAAAAAATTTAACCACTGGCATCAAATCAAAACTTCAAATGTAGAAAGAAGTTTTATTCTGTGATTTAAAAAAAAAAAGCCAATGAATGAACTGAGTTCAGTTCATAGGAATAATTATTGGCAAATGATTTAAGGTCATGTTGACTTTCTCTTAACAATTAAAATAATCTGCTTAATTCGAAGGAAGACTTCCTAGAATAATAACATTCCTACTTTCTTTGCTTAAAAGTTAATTGCTGATTTCTGCATTCAAATCTGTCCAGTGACTTCCAGTGGCATTTCATTTAAAATCTCGCTGGATCATGCAGGTTGACACTGAAGGAAGAAAATACAAAAGACTTTGAAGGAAAACACTCAGAGATAAAATAATTACTGCTAATTATGGAGCAGAATTGAGAATAGAGCCTATTCATTCTTCTGCTTTTAGTATCACCTGGCTTTATTATTTGAAATAGATAGAGATTGGAAAAGTATCAGAAAGCTGGAGCTCTCTCTCTACCTATCCCTTGGGGGCTCATATGTAGACTGGAACCATGGAGAGAGTGTTGCTGCCTCCACCTTCATTTTGCCCTCACAAAAATGTATACTGATACAGAGACTCCAAATTGCATGCATTTCAAAAAAGAATTCAAAGCTGTAAATGCTAAAAATTTATAGGTTAACAAGGGGCAAATATTCTATTAGAGTAATATATACACTCATAAATAGTATGTCATATGAGAGAATAAATATAATGAATACAAAAATTTAGGAAGAGATAAGTCAAAAACAAACAAACAAACAAACAAAAAACCCAAAGCAGAGGAATAGATTAGATTAAAGCAAATTATTTAGAAACTAGGATAATTTAATTGATTATCAAGTTTTCTCATATAAAGATTTATGAAAGATAAATTTTCTTCAAGTAGTATGGTAAACAGAGAAACTGAAGTGCAAATATGACCTTAGTAATTAAAACTAAACTTAAAATCTAATTTAGAGAAGGTACTGCAAAATGCACTTATTCTAATAGTTTGGGATGTTTATGTGAAATAGATTTTTGTAAGTATCACCAAATTTATCTACAGAAGCAAAAGAGCTCTCAAATAGGTTTCTATTTCATAGACACCTTAAAAATTTTAAAGAACTATCTTTGGAATAGATAGTGTTGTTGGAAAATTCTGTCAAAACTTTGAGGAATACAATATTGATTGCTTATGCAAACAGTTTATGAGCTGCTACATAAACAGAGAAATCCTCATAGTGCCATTTCTGAAACTAAACTATGTATAAGATTTGACTAAAGTACCATAATGAGAAGTTCTAAGTAACAATTTTTATTTTGGAGTCCTATCCTAAATAATGGTAAGTTATATTTCATAAAATAGTGAAATAATAACACAGCATGACTAAGTAGAGTAAGGAGGTTTTATTTCTCTGAGAGGGCAATGTATAGCAGAGGGCTAGCCAATTTCCAAGAACTTGGTGTTTGTAGTTATAAATTACTTAGGAGTCAGGAGTATTTGTAAAAAAAAAATAGCCAATCTTATATGTGTGATACCCAATAGAAGACTATGGAATAAAATTATAAATCTTCAACAAGAATAAGCAGATAAATTAATCCATCATAGTGGAATTCTAAAGGCAGTTTCAAGTATCTTTAAAATTTTAGTACAAAATAATCTTAATACTTTAATGTTAAAAATACTTTTATATAATTAAGAATATTGAGCCAAAAGACTTACCATTTGGTGTGGGGGACCTTGAATCCTACTTTGTTCTTTAATATTCTAAGGGTAAAAAAATATTTAAAACCCTATAGCATAAAAAAATTCAGGTCTTTGAAAGGTGCAGGTCTGTCTAAGCATGACTCCACACATGACAACTGACTCTATATTTGACTCCACAAAAATTTTTTAAACCCCTTGTATTAAATTAATTTAAAATACATTAAAAAGTTCGTGGAAATCTGTGAAATACATTTGCATGAAGGTCAATTTACTTGTATTTTTCAAAATAAAATCTTATCAAATTCTTGCTAAGTGCCACTGTTCTGAGAACTTTACATGGCTTATTCCAACTAGTGGTCACCTCAGCTAGCTGACCCCTCAGTCTCCTCCCCAAATATTCACCAGAGAAAACTGGAGTTCAGAAAGATTTAGTAAACATGCTAATGCTATCCAGCCCATTATTAGAAAAGCTAAGATTCAATCTCCAGTAGCCAGCCTATCTAGATCCAAACCTTACCTGTAGGACCAGCTTCATGGGCATGTGACCTGTGTCACTGCACAGGGTTCCACACTCAGAAGAGCCCTGAGTTTAATGTTCTGCTGCTGCCATCTTAAAATTCTCAATTTTTGAACAGGGGAAGTTTTATTTTCATTTTGCACCAGACCTTGCAAATTATGTAGGTGATCTACCTTCACTTACCCATAATACTGTATGTGTGCATGGGCTTATGCTTGTGTGTGAGTGTGTGTGTGTGTGTTATAAAATACTTCACCAAGATGGACTCACTGTTTCACTTAGGTTGTCTAAACTTTATACAGGCTTTGTCTTCTTGCCTCAGGCCCAACTTCCCTTTTCTTAGAGCATTTTACCTCAGAAGACTTGTAATGGTAAATTCTCCCCGCCCATTTGAGATATAAATCTTTTAAAAAGCATCTTGCAGGTTTTATAACCCAGGAATGTCTTCCCCAAGGACCTGGGAGCTATCCACTTGAAATGCAGTCATCAAGGAAGACAATACCCCTATCTCCTAGTTTCTGTGAAGGGTAGGAGGGAACTTGCTCCAAGTAATAAAACTACAACTGTTGTGAATATAGGAGAAAGTTTACTTTTGTTTTAGGCAAAGCCATTTAGGAACACAGGCAGCCTAAGATTCTCCATTCCAACTCAAAAATTCTCCTGCCTTTTGTCTTGTCAGTGTTGTTAGGTATCTAGATTTGTTCTCTGCTTTCTCCCCTTATTGAAGCAGTAGTTTCAGAATAAAATTAACTTCTTTGAATTGTGTTGTCTGGTGCCATTTTTTTTTCTTCAATATATTCTATGTGTTATTTTTAAGCTAAACATTTTGGTTAATGAAACTAATGTTTGGTTTTACCAAACAATGTTCAGTATTCTCATAGTCTATCTAATGCAAAGAATATCAATAGCAAGACCATAATTAAAACACACACACACACAACACTGCATATCATTTCATGATGTGGCTAGATAATAATTTATGTGGTAAAGTTTATACTGTTGAGTGTCAAAGATTTTGGAATTTTATCAGTTTGAATAAAATTGTCATAAACTTCTGTCCTAATGAATTCATATGGAATAAAATGTGGGTAATTTCTAAAAAAAAAAAAATGTGGGGATAAAAATATTAATAGGATTTTCCAGTTTGTTTAAAAAAATTCCATAAGGGCCCCTGGGTGGCTCAGTGGGTTAAGCCACTGCTTTCAGCTCAGGTCATGATCTCAGGGTCCTGGGATCGAGTCCTGCATCAGGCTCTCTGCTCAGTGGGAAGCCTGCTTCCCCCTCTCTCTGTCTGCCTCTCTGCCTACTTGTGATCTCTCTCTGTCAAATGAATAAATAAAATCTTTTTAAAAAACCATAAAATTTTATTTTGAACTAATTTATTTGTGACTATGCACAAATCCCGCTTCTCATAATATTTTTGTGACTTTAAGAGCCACTGCTAATTCTAGAATGAGACAATTACTAATGTAAAGTTTGCCAAATGGTAATTTTTTTGTTGCCATCATTCATTTTAAATTTATTGTTAGGAATCAGAGCATATAAAAATTTAACACAATCCCAGTTAAAAGAACTATCAGAAGTTAGGTAAGTTAAATATAAAATTTTTTTGTAAGAACAAACAAGAAAGAATGGACAGGAAAATACTGAGAACAAAAAAACCAAAAACCAAAAACCAAAACAAACAAACAAACAAAACAAGAAAGAAGAGGTTTCTAGCTTTGTTATACATTACATTATACCATGAAGACTATAATATTAGTAATGGCACAGACTCAGAAAAACTAATGGAAGAGAATAGAACATTTGGAAAGAGATCTAATTACACATGCAAATTTACTAAATGATAAAGATGTCATCCCAAATAGTGGAAGGAAAGTAACTTTTTACTAAAAAAGCATATAAAAATACATAATTGGATCTAGCCTATGTATAATATACCACTATAAATTCCAAATGGATTAGAGATTTAAATGTAACAAATTATACTGAAGCAAGAGAGTGGGGTTCTTGTCTCATGAGTCCGAAGAATGAATCTCATAGACAAAGGAGAGCAAAGTGATAGAGTTTTATTAAGCAGGGATAAGAAAAAGCTGGCAGGAGCGAGAGGGGTCCCAAGCAAGTTGTCAATGAGGGCTTTTAATTTCTGGCCTTTCTTGCCGGTGGTTAGGTCAGTGGCCTAGAAGTTGACATAACACTTAAACATTGTATGAGAGTTTTTGTTTCTGTGACATCTATGATCTATACATATGTATTGCTAGGTCAGGTTAATCTTTATAGTGAACTTTTCCTCTGATCGGTTTTTGTGGTTATTTTTATGTTCTGTGTTTACAATGTAATTATTACAAAATATTTTAACCCTAGTAATTGGGATAGGGTGGTCTAAGTTTTCCTGATCTCTGTCTTTGTTCTGTCTCAGCATCTGCATACCTGAAATACCTTCCTAGCCTAGTCAGGGCCTCCTGTCTCTCCCTGCCTATATCTTAACCCTTTCCCTATGCAATACCACAAAAGTATTATAAGCATTATAAGAAACCTCTATAAGCTAAATCCAGAGTGGGGGGGATATTGAAAAATAGGACAATAATCACAAAAGAAAATTTTGCAAGTGTGCACACCCACATAGAATAAAAAAAATTAGTATTAAGAAAAAGCATTTCAATTTACATTAGATTCAAAGTTTGGTATCCTTAATATACAAAGAACTTCTTAAAAAGAAGAAAAACCCAACAACTTTTTAGAAGAAATAAGTTAGAGATATGAACAGAGAGATCATAAAAAATTAAATGCAAATAGCTATTAACCACATGATAAAATGATCACCCTGGCACATAGCAAAAGCAATACAAAGTGAAATTACAGGGGAATAACATTTTTCACCTATTAAATGGGCAGAAATTCAAAAATTTGACAACATACTCTACTGGCAAGACTGTGGGGAAATAGGCACTCTCATAATTGCTGGCAAGAATACAAACTTGTACAACATCTAGGAGGGAAATTTGGCAATATCTAGCAAAATTACATATGCAATTACACTTTGATTAGTGATTTTACTTTGAAGAGTCCATTTAAATGACATACTGGTTAAAAAATAAAAAAGACAGATGTACTATTTGTGATAGTAAAGGACTGGAAGCAACGCAAACATCCATCAGTAAGAGGCTAATTGAGTAAAATATGATACAGTAACTAAATGACATTATATGCAGCTATAGAGTCAGGTATCTAGTTATATATTTTGATGGAAAGGTCATTAAATAAAATATTTTTAAATGAAACTAGCAAGAAGAGGAAAATGTTATGACATGCTATTTTTTAAAAAACTTAGAAAATTTAGAATATATTTATGTATTTGTGTGTACATATATATGTGTGTATACATATATATATATATATATTTAAATGAAAGGACAGTTTATAAAGTTGTTTAAATAGTTACCTATAAGATGGAGAGAAAGAGTGGAACATACAGAAACAGAAGGTAAATAATTTATGTAAATATAAAATAAAATTATATGGAGAAAAAAACCCTAAATAAAAAAAATGCAAGCAAAAATAAAGAAGAACCTAAGTGTGTATCTAGTTAGTGGAATGAGCTTACATAAACTATTTCAAGTTACTTTTAAAACAAGTATTTGAACAAAAAATTTTCTTTTGGGATATTCTCGGGATAAAAAGTGGGAAAACAGGGGTGCCTGGCTGGCTCAGAGGGTACAGCATGCAACTCTTGATCTTGGGGTTTGGAGTCTGAGCCCTATCTTGGGTGTAGAGATTACTTAAAAATAAAATCTTAAAAAAAAAAAAAAGAACTGAGAAAACAAAACACTGTATCCTGTTTTGTTGGTTTTGCAATTTGTTGGTTTTGTTAGTCAAATATTATGTGGGATACATTTGAATTAAGATTACCAGTAGGAGCTCATGATATATTTTATCTGTAAAATATTACCAACCTTGTACAATGAAAAGGCATAGAATCAATTGCACTTGTGATGCCCAGATTGAGTTCTCCAAATACCATTTTCCACTAACAGAAAACAGGACACTTGGGAGAAATTATGAAATCCATGTCTGTGGCAGTAAATGTACAAGATAAAACTAAAAAGTGTACCAGTTCCTTCATTTATAAAATGGGAATAATGACAGCACTTTCTCTTGGACTCAGGAGAATTGAGTAAGTACTCCCAACTTGTAAAATAATACAACAGACTCAGGCTCAATGTAGCACTACAACATAGTGTCTTCTACATAAATTCACAGAAAAACTGGAAGTATATAAATAAAATTGCCTTAGGTGTTAAGATTATATTTAATATATTTTTTTAACTTTTAGTTTTCTATAATTTTCTGAATGTTTATATTAATATATGATAATTTAGTATAACATTTAATATATAAATGGTAAAAATAATGGTGATGTTAATGTAAAAATGAGAGAACCAATTTGAATGCACAAGAAAATATGGGTTGCATGTATTTTCAATATCTTTGCAAGATAGAAGTGGAGGGAAAGGATATGTGCTGCAAAATCAAGAGCCGTGGGTGGCTCAGTCAGTTAAACGTTTGCCTTTGGCTCAGGTCACAATCACAGGGTGCTGGGATAGAGCCCCGAGTTGGGCTCCTTGCTTGACAGGGAGCCAGCTTCTACCTCTGCCTGCAGCTCCCCCTGCTTGTGCACTCTCTCTTTCTCTTTCTCTCTCTCTCTCTGTGACAAATAAATAAATTAATAAATTTTTTTAAAAAATCAAAATGAATTTAAATTTTAGCTCAAATTGTTGGCTTGCAAAGTGGTATTATGCAGGTCAGATGCCTTCTTGGGGAGTCATGTTTTCTACATGAATGACTAATTTTTATTTTTAATGGTGACAGTGTATCAACATCACAAAAATGTTGTCAAGAATAACAAAGGAGGGAGGGGGCGCCTGAGTGGCTCAGTTGGTTGAGCGACTGCCTTCAGCTCAGGTCATGATCCTAAAGTCCTGGGATCCAGTACCGCATTGGGCTCTCAGCTCCACAGGAACTCTGTGGAGCTCTTACCCTTTGACCTTCTCTCATTCTCTCTCTCTCAAATAAATAAATAAAAAAAAAAAAGAATAACAAAGAAGGGAGAACCCAGAAGAATTCTCAGCACATAATAGGACATAAGTAAAAACAGTTATTTTAAATTTTTAAAATAATTTTAAGTAATGCTTTGGAAATTATAAGTTTTTTGAAAAATTATAAATCTTGCCAAATAAAAAGATATTAGTATTTATATATATATTTTTTTACTTATAGAATGTTCTCATTTCTATTCATCTTGGTTTTATTTTCCCTGAGAAAATAAATTTGTATAGGCCAAATTTTCTATTACTTTTATCTTTATAATCACTTTGCTTATAAGAGAAAGCAACAGCAGTAAAAGCAAATGCAGCCATGAAATTGTTCCTTTTCCCCTTCAAAAAATGATTGCTACTTAAATGCTATACATTTTAAAAAATAATTTTCAAATGACCATCCCAGAAATTATTTTGGCTTTTTCAAAAATATTTGTCCTCATCACATTTGCAAGTTCTTCCTCTACAGTATCTGGCATTTCAATATGTTATTATTCATCAAGGACCAATTTTGGCCCAGTTATAGGAGGCTGCTAGTGCTCAGAATTTTCTGTCCGATGGTAGCAAAATGGAAAATTAAACTGGAAAGTTTCCATGGCCTAACCTTTTCCTATTAGCATTTTTCCCTCTTTTCTTGTTTCCTAATACCTTGGCATGCCCTGATCCTTTCAGCTAATGGAGCTGCTAATACAGAGGGGAATAAAATGACTAGGCAATTTAATCTCAAAGAAAAAATAAGTGCATTTGCTGATACTAGTATATGACTCAGAATTAAGAGAAGGTCACACACATGCACACACACACACACACACACACACACCAATAAATTAAATAATAATAATAATAATGCATGATTCCTTTCAGTGTAGTTTTACCTGAGAATTGATCATGAAATAAGGGTAATTGTAATTGATCCTGAAATGAATGAGCTTTTTAACATTGGGGATGTAACTTTAAGACTCTGGTTCTTCATTTTGTAGGTCATGAAATAAGACAAATTTGTTTTATTCCTTTATTTTATCCAGAGTTGCTAATGGGATACATGGCAATGTAGGAATTAAGAGTAAACCCTTGACCAAGGGCAGACTTAATGGTTCTGGGGTAGATAGCTCACCCCGCAATAGAACTCTGAAGTCTAATACAGCTAGAAAGCAAGAAAGTGCTTTTTTCTATATTCTAGTATTGTCCCACCCTTGATTATTGTGGCTTTATAGTAATTTTTGTATTCAGTAATATAAGTACTCCAACTTATCTTTGATTTTGCAGAATTGTTTTAACTAATCTAGGTTGTTTGTATTTCTATATAAATATTAGGATAAATTTATAAATTTTGACAGAGATTGTGCTGAAACTGTAGAGCAACTTGGGGAGAATTCTCATCTTAAAAATGTTGATTCTTCCAATCAGTGAACATGGAATGTCTCCATTCATTAAGATCTTTTTAAAATTTTGCTCAGTAATGTTTTACAGTTTTGAGTTTTTAAATTCTATAGTTCAGCTGTTAGAATTTATTCCTAAGTATTTTATCTTTTTGATGCTATTTTAAATGGATTTCCCCCTAATTTTATTTTCAAATTATATGTTGCTAATACTTTGAAATGTAATTAATTTTTGTATATTGATACTTTCTACATATGGAAATCACATAAACTATGAAGAAAGACATTGTCACTTCTTCAGATCCACCCTGCACGTTGTTAATTTTTTTCAGTATTTCACTGTCTAGAACCTCTAAGGCACTGTTGAAAATAAATGATAAGGGTGGACATCCTCAATTTGCACACCCTGCCCCCAGTTCCTGTTGGGCAAAGAACATCCTAAGCAGGGATGACAGTTGAGTGTCCCATTTTCTTATTGTTGTAATATCTTGTGTTTCATATCTTTGCGTGGCAATGATCCATGTACTGGGTATATGTTTTGAATTTGGAAATTATATCCAAACATGACTAAAGGCTTAAGAACATAGATGACACTGGAATATTATGCATTTTAAAGGAAAATCTGAAATCATGGACAAAGAGAAGGAAGAAAAGGGGAGAAAGGAGGAAGGATGGAGGAAGAAAGAGGCCCTCAAATAAGACAGAACTATTTCAAAACAGAAAATTACTTTGTCTAGTCATACAACTTTAGAAAATTTATTTGTTTCATCTGCAAAATGGGGGCTTATAAAAGTAATGATCTCATAGTCAAAATTAAAAGATTATTAATGAGATGTTTCACCTAGAAATAGAACTTGATGAATCCCTACATAATTGTTAGCAGTTATTATTGTTAAGCCAAGACATTACCAAGTAATCACATTACCAATTCTCTTTTAAGAAGCAATACTAAAAACTTGCTGTTTCTATTTATCCTTAGGCTTACATACATAAGAAGAAAATTCTTACTAAATTTAAAGAGAATTTCCACTTGTATTTATTTCAAATTTGTATGGGTCAAAATAATATTTTTTTCCATTTTATATTGACATATAGTTGACATGTAACATTATCTTTGCTTTAGGCATAGGACATAATCATTGGATTATTTGTATATATTATGAATTATCATCACAATAAATCTGGTTAACAGCCATTACCACATACAGTTACAATTTTTTTTTTCTTTAGCGGACAAATTTTAAGATTTATAATTTTAGGAACTTTCAAATATATATATAAAACAGTAGTATAAATTGTGGTCACCATGTCATACATAATATCCCATGACTTATTTAGAGTAATACGGTTTTTATTCTGGGAAACACACTTAAGCTACATCAACAATGGAAATAGAATGTGAGTTTGGACTTTTTAAGAATTTGCAAAAGCAAACATATTTTGAAAGTTAATGAATCTATTTAAGTGGCCTTTGCCTAAGGCTATTCAATAAATCTACTCTTAACTTGCCACTTGTGTATGATATTTATAAAAATATATTATTATTTTTAAATGACTTTTTAAAATATGTTAGTTTTTGAGAAAAAATATAAAAACAGTAATTTGTCTAGTCTAGTCAAGAATAACAAGGGAGGGGCACCTGGGTGGCTCAGACAGTTAAGCATCTGCCTTGGGCTCATGTCATGTCAGGATCCTGGGATTGAGTCCTGCTCAGCAGGAGTCCACTTCTGCCTTCACCTCTCTTTCTGCTCTGGCTCCATGCTCATGCTCTTTCTCTCTCAAATAAATAAAATCTTAAAAAAATATATTAAAAAAAGGAGCCACTAGGTGGCTCAGTGGGTTAAAGCCTTTGCCTTTGGCTCAGGTTATGATCTCAGGGGCCGGGGATCAAGCCCTGTATTGGGCTTTCTGCTCAGCAGGGAGCCTGCTTCCCCCCCTCTCTCTTCCTGTCTCTCTGCCTACTTGTAATCTCTCTCTCTCTCTCTGTTAAATAAACAAATAAAATCTTTAAAAAAATAAAAAATAAGAAAGAAATAACAAGGGAAAAAAGAAAAATCAAAAAGACAAATTATGACATAAGGAAGTTCATATAACAATAGTTATGGAAAATATTAAAATGTATAAAATAATTATACATCCAAATTTGGCTAAAATATACTAAATCATAATTTTAAAAGTCTCCTAAGTAACAGAAGAAGAATTAGGATATTAGCTGATCTGATGAAAAAAGTCACAGAATACACTTAAAAAAGTCAAAGAATTACCTCTAAAATGTCTAGTCTTAGATGGTTTTAAAATGAATTTATTTCAGGGGCACCTGGGTGGCTCAGTGGGTTAAGCCGCTGCCTTCGGCTCAGGTCATGATCTCAGGGGTCCTGGGATCGAGTCCCGCATCGGGCTCTCTGCTCAGCGGGGAGCTTGCTTCCCTCTCTCTCTCTTTCTGCCTGCCTCTCCATCTACTTGTGATCTCTCTCTGTCAAATAAATAAATAAAATCTTTTAAAATAAATAAATAAAATAAAATGAATTTATTTCAAAACTTACAGAAAATTTTTCTTTGATATGAGTTATTCCAGAATACCAATGGTGAGACAGGCATTCCTAGACAGTTTTTATAATGTAACAACTTCTAGTAACAACATCTAATAACAGCAGCACTCCTCTAAACATACACAAGGCACAGAAGGTGAATGATAATCTGGGTTTAAATAAATAATCAAGATAATATAGATACTCAGGGCCCAAATTTGGTTTTGTTTTTAGATTTTTTTTATGAACTCAGGCCCATAATTTTCACTAAGTACTCAAATGCCTCCACTGAACATTTATACTTTTTGTAATTTGAATATATAAATGATTATGAACAAAAATAAATGCCCTAAATAGAATGAAAATAATTGGGGATGAGAAGGCAATAAATTATTTTAAACATTTCATAGAGTGCATATAAATCTTACTTCCAGAATTATAGCACCTCTCATCACAATAATAGATGTTTCTGTCATTTTGGCGATGGTACCAAGGAATTAGTACAGTGATGAATGCCAAATATAGGAACCACAACATTCAAATTGAAAATGTGCAGTTAATAATAAAATTTGATCATTGATTTAAAAAAAATAGTTGATCTGTTAGTAACAAAGAATAAGTGACAAGACTAGAAACTACTACTCTAATTTTCAGGACTACTTGCTTTTTAAAAAATGAGAATTTTAGAAAGTTCAATGTCTAAACCAAAGGAATAAATCCTAAATGTGCAGTTTCAGGAACTCTGTCAAAGAGTGGACAAAATCCATGAAATTTGTCTTGAGTGCCTCTCAAATAAACCTATTTAGATGACTACCTAATCCATGTATGTGTTAGACTGCCTTGCTTTGGTATTTATATGATAGAGTAAATCTGAATCCTCATTTGGTTCTATTTATGACTACATGAGGCCATTTTTGAAGTTTGTTATGACAATCTGAATAGTCTGTGCGGTAAATGTGATTAACTGTAATGCCCATTTTTAATCATTCAGGTGATGAAAGATAAAATGATGACTGATAGAGCAATTGGCAAACATTGGAGACATAAAAAGTAGCAGATCTAAAAATCTGTTAAATTCAGTTATTTCACCCATTACCATATGAAAACACTTAGTACAAACTGAGGCTTAATGGTTGTTGCTTCATCCTGTCAAGAGGTTTGTATAAATAACACATGAGGAGCAAGTTATTAATTACTTCCCTCCCTTCCATTTTATGATTATCTATAAGAATTCACTTTGGTATGGCAGTTTTCTTCTTTTCATTATGCATATATAGATACATACAAAAATTATGTCATAGCAATCACAATCTGTTTTTTTACATTTTATTGTGAGCTTCCCATAGTCTAAATGTTTTGAAAAATGAATGCAAAAATATTTTATGGTTCAGTGCAAAGTCATTAAGGTGTTAAAAAATTTGAAAATATTGTTTTCAGAAGGGCAGTTTGAATTTTATTTTTTGGCAGTTTGAATTTTGTGTTGCTTTAAACATCACAATACAAAACAGAATGTCACTGAAGAAAATCAAAAGGTAACAAATAACATAGATTTTTTAAATGTCAGTGATTTGTATCTAGCAGTAGATATTTACTTTTTCTAAGCAGGTAAAATTAGCTTTCATGCAAAACAAAGCAAGCAAACAAACAAACAAACAAACAAAAACCTAAACATTAATTCCTTTCCTTTTTATTTAAGCTCTGGCTCTTTTAAACACAAATTGATTCATTGCACTCACTAAACCTAGGATCATCTGGCATATACAGTGTGTGATAAGATACTAAATGTCAGATGAGATGGTCACTGGAAAGACTTCCTTCTGCATCAGTATTATATTTGAAATTTACATTATTTAACTAGAAGTCTACATTATTTCATTGGATTCTGCTATCATTTCCATTCATTTTGTCTTCTTTCATCTATCAACTATCTATCAACTAAGTTTTTAGATACACTATACATTAACTAAGTTAACTAGGTTACACCATATTATACTGTATGCTAACATATAGTGTAATATTAGTTTTAAGAGTAAAATCCAGTGATTCATCACTTACATATAACACCCAGCACCCTTACATATAACACCAGTGCCCTCCTCACTACCCATCACCCATTTAATCCATCCCCCATCTTACTCTTCTTCGCAACCCTCAGTTTGTTCTCTATAATAAAGAGTTTCTTATGGTTTGCCTTTCTCTTTTTTTTTCCTCCCTTCCCTTATGTTCATCTGTTTTGTTTCTTAAATTCCACATATGAGTAAAATCTTACGGTATTTGTCTTTCTCTGACTGATTTATTTCACTTAGAATATTAGACTACAGCCCCATCCACATCATTGCAAATGGCATGACTTTATTCTTTTTTATGACTGAGTAATATTCCTTTGAATGCGTATATCACATCTTCTTTATCCCTTCACCAGTTGATAGATGTTTGGGCTCTTTCTATGGCTATTGTTGACAGTGCTGCTAATATCAGGGTGCATGTGCCCCTTTGAATCAGTACTTTTGCATCCTTTGGGTAAATATTTAGTAATAGAATTGTTGGGTCATAGAGTATTTCTATTTTTAACTTTTTGAGTAACCTCCATATTGTTTCCCAGAGTGGCTACACAAGTTTGCATTCCCACCAACAGTGCAAGAGGGGTGCCCCTTTCTCCACATCCTTGCTAATATCTATTGTTTCCTTTGTTGTTAATTTTAGCCCGGTGTGAAGTGGTATCTCATAGGGGTTTTGATTTGTATTTCCCTGATGATGAGTGATGATGAAAAGCATCTTTTCATGTGTCTGTTAGCCATTTTTATCTCTTCTTTGGAAAAATGTCTATTCTGGATGTGACTATTGCATGAAATTAATTCAATTATGAAAGAAGGGGAAATAATTGTTAGGAAATTAACAAAATATTTTGTCAGTGAAATATTTACTTTTCACCCTTTTTATAAATCTAAAATCTAAAATATTTTAGAAACCCCAGATTAAATTATGCACTAAATTAAATTATGCATTAAATTATGCCTAAGCCATAGCTTTTTCACTGTTGTGCTGTTCACTTGGACATATATAGATAATGTTTCTTTTTAAGCTTTTATTTATTTATTTAAGAGAGAGAGAGGGTGAGCGAGAAAAAGAGCACAGACCAGGGCAGAGGCAGAGGAAGAAGCAGACTCCCCACAGAGCAGGGAACCTGATGGGGACTCAATCCTAGCACCCTGGGATCATGACCTGAGCCAAAGGCAGATGCTTAACTGACTGAGCTACCCAGGTGTCCCTATAGATAATGTTTCATAGACAATAAAATGAGGTGAATTTTAAGATCAAGTAGATTTGAATTTTACAATTTCTTAATTCCTTGGGGACTCAGTTTCCCATCCTCCAAAATTAAGATACTCAACTTTTTTTTTTTTAAGATTTTATTTATTTATTTGACAGACAGAGAGATCACAAGTAGGCAGAGAGGCAGGCAGAGGGAGGGGGGAGCAGGCTCCCTGCTGAGCAGAGAGCCTGATGCGGGGCTTCATCCCAGAACCCTGAAATCATGACCTGAGCCGAAGGCAGAGGCTTTAACCCACTGAGCCACCCAGGCGCCCCGATACTCAACTTTTGATTCCTAACCTTCAAAATGGGGATATTAATTTCTGACTTTAGCAACATGGAATACTAAACTAATCCACTACAACCATGGAATACTGGGAAAGTTTGTCAATTTAAAGCATATACAGCAGAGTTCCACAACATCAACAACAGAAATACACACATATTTGTGGGGGCTGATTTTCAGGATTGGAAATGAAGGGGATCTCAAAGTCACAGTGGGAACTTCTTTCTGATGATTCTGTGGGTGCTAAATAAATGTTCTGTGAGCAGGACCTAAGGTATTATTAATCACTAGAGAACTGAGATTCCCAAATAAAGTCAAGTTCTTCAAGGAGAACTAAAAATAACTTTTAGAAAACTAGGAACCAGAATTAAATATCTCAATCTGATAAGTGAACCTATAAATATTCTAATTGATATTGTGTTTGGTGGTTAGAGACTGACTGTTTCCCCCCAAGATTAAAAATATGGCTCTCATCACTTCCTATTCTGCAACACACTGAATTCCTAGTATTATAAGGCAAGCAAAATGTAAAAGGCATATAGCTTAGAAAAGAAAAAAAAAATGAAGATATTCATCATCAACATGATTTTGTATTAAAATGGAAAAACTGAGTTCTTCCATACTGTGTGTTTCTTCCCTGTGTGACTCCTCTGTTATTCACGCAAAACACTTCATTGCTGACACTCTGGTCACCAAATGTGTGAAAGTTTTTCCCCATATCAACAAACAGTTCGTGGGTACCAGCAGGGCGCCCTGGAAATTCAACTCAATTCTGACACTATCTTACTGGGAGGGAGCTTTAGATCCATAGGTTAAGGACTCACTCTCGTAAGACTGCTCCCACTGCACTCTAGGTGTCAATCTTAAATAGTAGGCCATAGGTTACTCACAGCTTTTTTCCAATTTGGCTAAAAATATGAGGTCCCACATCCAAATCCCAAATTTAATTAACTTGCTAGAGTGGCTTACCTAGGGAAACACCTACTTATGTTTACAGTTTATTGAAGGATATGATAAAAGATACAGCTGAACAGTTAGATAAAGAGATACATAGGTTGAAGTCTGGAAGGATCCTAAACATAAGAACTGTCCCCCCGTGGAGTTGGATAATGTCATCTTCCTAGTGTGGTTGTGTTCACCAACCTGGACGCTCTCAGAATCCCCTAGTACTTAGATTTTATGGAGGTTTACTCACATAGGCATTATCAATTATTAACTCCATTTCCAGCCCCTCTAGCTTCTTTCAAGTATGGTGGGTGAGGCTGAAAATTCCAAGCTTTTATTTTTTTAAAATTATTTTTATTAAGATATAATGTATTATCTGCCTGAGGGGTATAGGCCTGTGAATCGTCAGGCTTACACATTTATCAGCACTCACCATAGCACATACCCTCCCCAATGTCCATAACCTGGCTGGCCTATCCTTTCCCACTTACCCCCCAGCAGCCCTCAGTTTGTTGCCTGAGATTAAGAGTCTTTTATGGTTTGTCTTCCTCCCCCATTTCATCTTTTTTCATTTTTTCCCTCCCTGCCTGCCATGACCACCCACCCTGCCTCTCAAATTCCTCATATCAGAAAGATCATATGGTGATTGTCTTTCCCTGATTGACTTATTTTGCTTAGCATAATACCCTCTAGTTCTATTCACGTCATTGCAAATGGCAGGATTTTGGGGGTTTTTCATGGCTGCATAGTATTCCATTGTATATATATACCACTTCTTCTTTATCCATTCATCTGTTGATGGACATCTAGGTTCTTTCCATAGTTTGGCTATTGTGCACACTGCTCCTATAAACATTTGGGTGCAGGTGCCCCTTTGGGTCACTGCATTTGTATCATTAGGGTAAATACCCAGTACTAAAATTGCTGGGTCATAGGGTAGCTCTACTTCCAACTTTTTGAGGGACCTCCATGCTGTTTTCCAGAATGGCTGCACCAGCTTGCATTCCCATCAACAGGGTAGGAGGGTTCCCCTTGCTCTACATTCTCACCAACATCTGTCCTTTCCTGACTTGTTAATTTTAGCCATCCTGACTGGTGTGAGGTGGTATCTCACTGTGGTTTTGATTTGTATTTCCCTGAGGCTAAGTGATGTGGAGCACTTTTTCAAGTGTCTGTTGGCCATCTGGATGTCTTCTTTGCAGAAATGTCTGTTCATGTCTTCTGCCCTTTTTCTTTTTCTCTTTCTTTCTTAAAATATTTTATTTATTTATTTGACAGAGAGATCACAAGCAGGCAGAGAGGCAGGCAGAGAGAGAGAGAATCAAGCTCCCCAGTGAGCAGAGAGCCCAACATGGGGTTCGATCCCAGAACCCTGAGCCGAAGGCAGAGGCTTAACCCACTGAGCCATTAAGGTGCCCCTTCTGCCCTATTCTTGATTGGATTATTTCTTCTTTGGGTGTTGAGTTTGATAAGTTCTTTATAGATTTTGGATACTAGCCCTTTATCTGGCATGTCATTTGCAAATATCTTCTCTCATTCTGTCAGTTGTCTTCAGTTTTGTTGACTGTTTCCTTTGCTGTGCAAAAGCTTTTGATCTTGATGAAGTCCCAATAGTTCACTTTTGCCCTTGCTTCCCTTGCCCTGGCAATGTTTCAAGGAAGAAGTTGCTGTGGCTGAGGTCAAAGAGGTTGCTACCTCTGTCCTCCTCAAGGATTTTGATGGATTCCTATCTCACATTGAGTTCTTTCATTTTGAGTCTATTTTTGTGTGTGGTGTAAGGAAGTGGTCCAGTTTTATTCTTCTGCATATGGCTATCCAATTTTCCAAACACCATTTGTTGAAGAGACTGTCTTTTTTCCATGGGACAGTCTTTCCTGCTTTGTGGAAGATTAGTTTGACATAGAGTTGAGGGTATATTTCTGGGCTCTCTGTTCTGTTCCATTGATCTATGCATCTGTTTTTGTGCCAGTACCATACTGTCTTGATGATGACAGCTTTGTAATAGAGCTTGAAGTCCGGAATTCTGATGCCACCAACTTTGGCTTTCTTTTTCAACATTCCTCTGGCTATTCAGGGGCTTTACTGGTTCCATATAAATTTTAGGATTATTTTTTCTATTTCTTTGAAAAAATTATGGTATTTTCGATAGAAATTGCATTAAATGTGTATGTCGCAGCTGGCGCGACAAATCGACCAGAAAAAAGTGAGGGTAAGAGGATGGTGAAAAGAAATTAAGAGACAAAGAGATGGGGGCAGGAGGGACACTGAGGATGATGTCCAACAGTGCCGATTTTATTCCACATCTTACAAGCATTTATAAGGCAGACCACAATAGAAGGAGTAATACATCAGTACCTAGTCAGATGACCGCAAGTTTCTATAACAAGTTTACATCAACTACAAGCCAAACCTCGTGATGCCAGGTAGTTTCGGCTAAAGCCGTTAGCAAGACAATCAACCAGGGAGTGGGTTATGGGAGGTACAGGAACAACAAGGACCAACTAAGAATTCATGACCCTGACCACATTATTCCCTTCTATAGGGAGAGCGTGTGGGAAGTCACATAGGTGAGCGCACGACACATAGCACAGACCCTTTCTCAGTGTTATTCAACTTTCTTGTCCTTGACTCCTTATCAAGGTGTCAGAACTTTAAAGGAGACACAAGTCAGGGCCTGGTTTGATCCACGACTCCAACCATGCCGTAGCCTCCAACATGTGTAGATTGCTTTAGGTAGCATAGACACTGAAAATTCCAAGCTTCTGATCATGGCTTGGTCTTTCTGATAACAAGTTCTCATGCAGTAGTCATCTAGGAACCCAACCCAAGTCACCTCAGTAGAATAAAAGGTACTCCTAGCTCTTTCATCACTTAGGAAATGACAAGTTTCAGAAGCCCTATGTCTGCAGCTGAGGATGAAGATCAAATACATATTTCTTAAAAAAAAAAAAAGATTTATTTGTTTATTTGAGAGAAAGACAGAGATAGCTACAGGGAGCACAAGCTGGTAGGAGAGGTAGAAGCAGTCTTCCCTGAGGGCAGATATGGGACTCAATCCCAGAACCCCAGGATCATGACATGAGCTGAAGGCAGACTCTTAACCAACTGAGCCACCCAAGTGCTCCCACATTTCTTATTATAAGTCAGAATATCACATCTATGTAGAAAAATCCCAAAGAATCATCAAGAAAACTATTAGAACCAATATTAGTATTAGCAATGTTGTAGGATACAAGGTTTATATGCAAAAACAAGTTTAATGAATAATTACAAACTGAAATTAAAAATTAGTACCAAAAAACAGTACTAAAAATTAATACTAAAAATTTGAAAGCTGAATTCTACAATACACTTATGGAAGAAATTAAAAGATTTCTTCAACAAATGGAGAGATATACTGTGTTCATAGTCTGGAAAAAATCAATATTGTTAAGATGTCAGTTCTCTTCAAGTTTACTGATAGATTTATCAGAATTCCAATCAAAATCTCAGAATGATTTTTTATGGAAATCAGCAAGCTGATTCTAAAATTTATGTGGGAAGATAAAGGAATGAGAATAGTCTAAATAATTTTGACAAAGAATTACAAAAATGGAAGATTTACAATTAGATATCTATATGAAAAAATAGAAATGAAAATATTAATACCTTGTTTGTTTTTTTTTGACTGAAATAGAAAACTATATTTTTATATTGAGGGGAGGGAGTAGAAAAGAAACCCCTATGCTAGGCCCTATTCAGTGGCAGCTTCTTGCTCCACAGGGTTAAGGAAGACTTTGAGGAAATAAAAGTTGTTTGGCAAAATCCAGGTGTAGTTGCTTTGTATGTTGTGATGGGTAGAGGGATGAAGTGAAGTGTGAAGGCCCCTCTTCCCTCCATCTTACCTCAGACTATGTCCTGGAACACTGGGGCGGAGAAAGCACCACTTTCATTCCTGCTTCTTGGGATTGTTGATGGCCATGTAGTGATAGAGCACAAGCAGGAAGAGCAACAGGCCCAGAATGTTGGCAAAGTTGGTGAGCTGCAGGCATGTCTGTGATCATCCTGATCAGCTGGGCTTCCCACAATCCAGTCTGCATACTAGCTGGAGGTAGAAGTCCCCTCAATACTTTGTCTTATATAAAATCAATTCATAATGTATCATAGCCCTAACAAAAATCCCTAAAACTATAAAACTTCTGGAGAGACACAGGAAAACATTTTTGTTACCCTGAATTAAATAGTTCTTCCATATAACAACAAAAAGAGACCCTTAACAGAAAAAGTAAGGAATTGGATTTCATCAAAATTATAAACTGCTGCTCTTTAAAGGAAAATGTTAAGAAAATGATGAGATAGAACAGGAGCTGGAAGAAAATATTTTCAATAATTATATATAATAAAGAATTTGCAGAAAGAAAATATAAAGAACTCTCAAAATTCAATAAAGTGATATTCAAATCAATACCATGTGGCAAAATTTTTGAACAGACACTTCAGCAAAGAAGATATCCTGATGCCAAATAAGCCCATGAAAAGATGCTCAGCCTCAGTAGTCATTAGAGAAAAATGAAAATTAACACAATAATATGTTATTCTACAACTTTTAAAATTGATAAATAAAAACCAAACCAAAGCAAACAAATGAGCAATTAAAGAAACAAATAGATAAAAATAAAACAAAGCAAAAACTATCCATACCAAGTATAGGTAGGTATGCAAAAGGAATTCCTATCCAGTTTTGGTGGGAATGTCACATATTATAGACAGTTTGGAAAACCCTGGAAATGTTTTATATAGCTAAATGAACTTACTATCCATGAGTTAGACTTGGGATTTTATCCCTTTTCTCTGGGTACACATGACTGGTCAAGATGGATGTAGGGAAATATGGATTTTGCATGGAAAAATGCTATGGAATCTGAGAAGTGAAGTTCATACTAAATAACTAGAATTAATTAGTAAGAAATAATAGATGAAAAATTTAAAAATAAAGATCAAGTAGTTACAAATCAGAACTAATTGGAAATATGTAATATGAAAATAGTTGAGAAGAGCTCAAATATGGATGCATAAGAGAATGAACATAGCCAAAGATTAAGTTGGTATACTGTACCATCAAAATGAGGAACTGTACTACAAAAAGTTAGACGTCCTAATTTTAAAAAAATAAAAATTTAAGATAAACATAGAAAATTTAAGTATGAATCCAATAATGGGAAAAAATAAAACAAAAAGAAGACTGATTTGAAGAAATGATGACCACAAATTTTTATAAGCAAAGAAATATGAAAAAAATCAGACAACAATAAAAAAACAGAAATTAGAAGAACAGCACTTTAATAAAAGCCTTGGTTAAAAGAAAAAAAAAGTAAAGTTACATTACATTTTCAAAAGGAAAAGAAATGCATGCTACTATCTTATAAGTACATCACTATCTTCAAAAAAAAAGATTGAAATACAGTATTTCAGATATAGAAGACGGGAGGCCACACAGAAAAAGGAAGAAAAAGAAACAAAACAAACTATATAACAATCCCTCATCATATTCTTATATCCATATACAGGACTCAAACTCCATACTCAGTTAAGGCACAGAAACAAGGACAGGAGCGTATACAAAGGGCAATTTGTTGTTTAGGGAAATATTGTAGATATTTCAGCATGGATAGAGGAAAAATAAATGCAAGTGTGATTGTTAGGGGAAACTCAGATGAATATAGATGAAATGATTAATTTTCAGCCCAGCAATTACAATTCATTTTAACTAACTGAAAGTAGTGAAGAAGGGGGAAAAAAAGAAAGAAAAGGAGGAGGAGGAAATGAAATGTGCAAAGTATAAAGCATGAACCAAACACATATATCCCAATAGAATAGTCACAAGAGATTAAGTGGGTTAAATTCAACAAAGTGGAGATATTCTCAGACTGGACAATCAAATGAGATTCAATAGTTTGTAGTTTACACTAACAAACTTTAGGGGTGCCTGGGTGTCCAGTCGGTGAAGCATCTGCCTTTGGCTCTGGTCATGATCCCAGAGTCCTGGGATTGAGGCCAGTGTGGGCCTGATCAGCGGGGAGCCTGCTTCTCCCTCTCCTCCCTGCTCATGTTCTCTCATTATCTCATCTCTCTCTCAAATAAATAAATAAATAAATCTAAAAAAAAAAAAAAAAAGCCAACAACTAAGTAAACTAACAGACTTTAAAAACTGTCCAGAAAAAAATAAAAATAAAGGATTAATAACATATGGGCAGCGAGAAGAAAGCTCGTATAACACATTTAGTTTCAGAACAGAATTTAAGATGAAAAGCACAAGAAGTAATAAATAATATTATTTTCTGATCAATTAATATAATGAAGAAAGTATTGCAATGGCTCACAATATGCATCTAGTAGGCTTCCTTCAAAATAATAATAGCTAGCAAACATATATCAAAAAAATATAAATCATAAATAAGCAAAATGTAAATCAACATTAATTTTGGGATTTTGATCATTGTTAGAAAAAAGATAAAGCCCCCCCAAAAGGAAAAAAAAATCCATATGTGTGTATGTTGTGCGTATAAAACAATAAGATCCTGTCAGTGGAGACAGATAGATAGATCACTCAATCAATCTTATATGAGATGTAGAGAAAGCCCTGTCTTCTTGAACGACAGGATCATTCATAAAAATCAGCTATATAAGAGGCCAAAAAGAAAGTCTTGGAAATATAATGAATATAAGAGTGTACTCAGTGGGCACCTGGGTGGCTCAGTGGGTTAAGCCGCTGCCTTCGGCTCAGGTCATGATCTCAGGGTCCTGGGATCGAGTCCCATATCAGGCTCTCTGCTTCCCTTCCTCTCTCTCTGCCTGCCTCTATGCCTATTTGTGATCTCTCTCTGTCAAAAAAAAATAAATAAAATATTTAAAAAAAAAAAGAGTGTACTCAGAACCACAGACAGGTTATTTATTTTTCTTTTAAATGTGTAGAAATGGCCTCCATTGTTGAGAGTATTCTAAGAATTGTGATAATGTACAACATTTATAACAAACACTGGCATAGACAATCGGACATACGTATTTTGGGAGTCAAAAACTCATTTATCATTTTTAGATAACAGGGTGAGATGATGTTTTTTTATCTATTTAAGCAAGGACCAAAGAGTCGACCCACCTGATAACACCATTTTCCTGTGTTTCCTGAGAGCTGCAGTCACAGAGCACCCTTCCCCAGGGCTTTCTTCTGGCTTCTGTTGGCTCAGGATGGTCCTTAAGTGGCCTGGAAGGAAGCTGTCACCTGTCTTGACCCAGGAATGGTGTGAACCCCCTTAGTAGCCCTATACCTCTCCTGCTATTTCCCTGAGCACCGGTATCTTGCGCTGAATGCCATGAGGGACGATGGAATGGCTAGGCCAGACTCTGGGGACCATGGAAAACAAAACAAAGCAACCCATTATAGATCATGACAACTCAAATCTTTCTTTACATTAATAATTTCATAGAGTGTAAATAGAACACACCTCACAGGACACATTTTACAACAGTGTCTATATTTTGTTCCATTTATGACGATAAAAGAATCTTCAGTTGGCACATAAAACTATTCGGATACTATCAGTCACTTAGCTTGGGAGGATCATGCTATTAAGGACGAGTTCATTTTGTGTCGGTGAACAAAACTGTGTTATGTGCATGTAGAGAGAAAGAAAAAACATAAAGATAAGGAATACAGAGAACGATAGTTCAACGGAGTGTGAGTTTAGTCACTTCGCGTAGACCTAGCAGAAGAAATACGTTGTCTATGTGCTAAGTAAAGAGTTTTGTTACCAAAAAGAAAGCCATAGGAGATAGAACTTAAAAGATGGTTATTATCTATCAAAATGTGCTTTTCAGTTGCACTGAGCCTACGTAAGATTTACTAAGAGCAAGTCTCCTTTCACAAACTTGCCATTGACACTAGTATTTTTATGAAAGAAGAATGAGTCGGATGAACAAGATAGCACTCTTGGATAATCATTTCTAGAATTTTTATGTAATAGTATTTAGCGTTTTGGAAAGGCTTGATGGCCTCGCACTGTATTTAAGGAGCAAAACGGGTTCAGATCAATACCACTTGGCTGGAGCTTCAGAGATTGTTTCTTGGGTAAATCAGAAAAAGCAAGAAAAAATGTGACAGAAACTACCAGCACAGGGAAACACAGGTAAAGTACAGTCAAGGATATTTCAAATTTTGTTAATGAGCACAACTCTGCCATTCCCTACTGTGTCCCCCACATAGAATGTTTCCGTAATTATATCTCAAAAAAAGGACAGCTTGGTTTGAAACTTTATCAACCATGTATCAATAGTGCAGGTCACAGAGTAGCTCTTTCAAATACTATCTTATTAAAAAGAACACAAGTCTTCATTTAGACAAGCTGATATTTTTGTGGTTTCAGTTGTTGCTGATATTATAAGATGCACCTTATTTTTTCTGTTTGGTGGGATTATTTTGTTGCTTAGTAATGAGAAGAAGGTGATTTGTCTTCTGAGTGGAAGGCTGGTGCAGGAATACAAATTTTGATTCCCTAAAAAAATTTAATGTTCATGTGTTCTTTTCTTTCTAACAAAGCAGAGTTGAGGGTGGCTTTGTCTATATTTAGGAAAGAGATTAAATAACCTCTACAATCCTTTCCAGGATTTACCAATTGTATCTGACGAGTTTCTCCTTTTAATTAACCCTAATCACAACTCACTGTCTTTATTTCAGAGATGGAGAATGACCAATCAGTATTTTTCAGCCTTTGTTTTCCTGATTTAACAATTGTGGTTCTTACAGTTTGTCTCTGAAGCTTGCAAGAGAGTATTTTACCCTGAATTTCCAGTCTTTCTCAGAAGTATATCAAGTAAAACTTGATCTTTTTTTTTTTTTTGAATATGTTTCCCTGCCAGTCCTTTTAGAACTTTCCTTTTAAATTTTTAGCTCAGATGTCACCACCTTTGTGAAGTTCCCTTGACTACCTCCTGGCTTAATGTGTCTTTTTCTATGACACGATTGTACATTGAATATTTTTCTATTTTTTAGAAATTATCATTTATTCTCAGTGTTCACATATTTGTCTTTGAACTCTGTTGTAAGCAAGTTACTTGGGAATAGTTATCTTCTCCCCCTAAAACCTCTTCCACCCATCCCCTTCCTCACCATCTTGGGGTTCCTAGGGCTTAGAATAGGATAATCATTTAAATATATTTTCTAAAGATTGAAGAAAGCACAAGAAATCAGTATTCCTTTCTTCTCACATTCCCTGTAATTGTGTTTAGAACTTCTCTTACCCTACCATAGATTCTTCACATCTCTACACATAGCATAAAAAAGACAGTCAAGACTCTCCTTAACTAGGTAATCTCTATGCTAAGTCTGGAAAGCATTTTCTGATGCAGAGATGGAGGTGGAATAATGTACTTCATCATTGCTCTGAAAACATCTTTACAATTGTCAATGTTGCCACCAAGGAATCTATAATTAGATATTGTAACAACATGGTTGCCGTGTATTCAAAGCATATTACCTAAAAATTGAAAGTCCAGAGGAGATGCACACAACTCAATATGTGATTTAGCAAAAATTATTTTTTCTTCAACGATGTCTTTTAAAGTAATTCAATAAACAGATTAACGGAGTATGTAAGCTTAGTGAGCTTTTATGATTTGTAGTTTAAACTAAAACTAAATCAGCTGTGTAAAAATGGAAAAGATTAAAAACATTTTATCTACAATGAGAAAAATATCAACTTTGTTTTGTCTTTGAGAGGCAGAGTAAATGAAAGTATTCTAATAGCTACTATAAGATGTCAGAGGAAAGCTGAATCTAAAATTAACAAAATCCAGCAAGATTGAAAATTTAACTTGCTTATATTGTTACTAATACTATGGAGCATTATTTTCTGTAACATATCACTTTTCATTCTCCTAGACTCAAATATGGAGGGAGTAGGATAGGGAGTTAGAGGATAGATATTTATACTTGCCACTCAGTGATAAATCAGTGAGCACTGGTTTGAATTATCCTTTTAATTGAAGTCTTTCCCTTTTTGGTAAATACTGCACCTGTTAGAAATCAAATTCTTAGAGTCTTCCCTTCCTCCCTTTCTTCTTTTATAATATGGCACCTGGATATAGTGGAGATCAGTCTTCATAGTGACTGTTGGCAGGAGAAAGGAAGTACAAACCCTGCATTTCTCTACAGGACTTCTGTCTACACTGACTTCACCTGTGACATACCAGGTCCTGTCTGGGTTTGGGTATGTGTTGCTGACAACTGACCATATATTTGTCAATCTTTTGTCATTGTGTATTCAACATGTAGCAGCCTCTCCTTCCTAACCATAGATCTCTGGTAGTTCTGTACATGTTTTTCACTGTTCTACAATCTGTGTACAAACAATAAAGAAGCAGCTGTATTATCACATGTGACTTATGTCACCTATCCCCTCTACCAACCATGCTTATTACTCTGGTACCATTTTAAACAAAGCACTAAGTAAAAATGGAACCTTTCCTGAGTCTTGTAGCTCACCCAAACTTCATGCAATACTTAGGACAATAGGCTGCTGGGTCTAGTATTTTCAGAGTCCCTAAGTATCTCTGGATATTTTCACTAGTTACAATTACTTCTTCCCACCGTCTCGGAGGCAGCAAAGGTAGAATTTTTGACTTTTGGATTTTTCGGCAATTTACCTTCTATCATATTATCACTTAACTCTATCATCACTTATCATCAATGCTCTTCATAGTAGCTGAACTCAGTATTTATTGTGCAGTAGAATCACATGGAGTGCTTAATGAAACAGATTGTTAGGCCTCACTCCTAGAGTTTCTCATTGAATAGTTCTGGGAAGAAGCCCAAGAATTTACATGTCTAAAAATTCCAAGATGTTGCTGATGTTACTGGTCTGGGGTGGGGTCAAGGGGCAGGTGGTCTAGGAAGCCCTGTGGGCCTTCAGGCCTTTGCCCAGCCTATCACTGGGATGTCTCCATAGGTTCCCACTAGAAAGAATTCAAGGACTAATCAGACATAAGAAAAAATTCAAGGATAGATCAGACGCAACGGTTTAGCGTAGCAGTGGGAAAGCTTTTCAGCAAGAGCACATGCTTGAGATGGGGGAGAGGGCAAGCTGAGGGAGAGTTGCACACCCAGGGATTTGGGTCTCTACCTTTTATTGGTAAGTGTTAACTAGGGGGTGGAATATTTATTACTTGGGGAGGGAATTTCCTTGGGAGCAGGGTTTCATTTTTCTCCTTTACTTGGTCATGGTTTCTGACCTTCTTTGTCTTGGGCCTGTCTGATTTGATCCTGCTTCTGGAGGCTTTGTTTTTGGAATGTTGCCAGGACAGGTCTCTAACTTTCAATAGCTAGCCATGACTCCTCCTCTGCTGGCCTCCAGGTGATTCACAGACCTGTACCCTAGGGATAAAAATACATTATATGTTTATAATAAACAAACAAACAAACAAACAAACCTAATAAAGAGGGATGCCTCGATGGCTCAGTTGGTTAGGTGGCTGCCTTTGGTTTAGGTTGTGGTCCCAGGATCCCCGGAAGGAGTCCTACATGGGGAAGTCCTTGCTCAGCAGGGGGCCTGCTTCTTCCTCTGCCTCCTCTGCCTGCCATTTCCCCATTTGTGCTCTCTTTCTCTCTCTCTGATAAATAAATAAATAAAATCTTAAAAACAAACAAACAAACAGAAACCTAATACTGAGGCCCTATTTTGAGAAGCCTTGACTTACAGACAAGATGGCATTCAAGTTCATAAGTATTACTTTTTTAAAACAACTTTATTGAGGTATAGTTGATTCTGATATTGCGATTTATAATAAGAAAGATATATTTGGTCTTTATCCATCATTTCTGGCACGGAGCTCCTAAAACCTTTGGAATATTTTAAGTGAGGAGAACAGTTAAGGTGTCTTTGTTATGCTGCTCAAGTGACTTTTGGAAAGCACCTCTGGATGGGGTCTGGTTGCCAGGAGAACCAACCATGTGATTCGAATCAACCATGTGACCTTCAGGGAGTGGGGGAGGAGTTGGGGGTTGAATCAGTAGCCAATGGCCGATGATTTAATCAGTCATGCTTATCTGATTAAGCCTCCATTAAAACCCAAAAGAATGGGATGTGATAAAGAATTGGTGAATACATGGAGACGTGGTGAGAGCAGCACTCTCTCTGAGAGCACTGAAGTTCTGTATCCCCTCCCACGAACCTTGATCTGTGTATCTCTTCATCTGACTATTGGTTGGCATTTCCTAAAAGATTTTATTTATTTATTTGACACACACAGAGAGAGATAACAAGAGAGGGAACACAAGCAGGGGTAGTGAGAGAGAGAGGAGCAGGCTTCCCACTGAGCAGGGAGCCGGGTGTGGGCCCCATCCCAGGACCCTGGGAAGACTCAAGCTGAAGATGCCCAATGCCTGAGCCACCCAGGTGCCCCTGATTGGTATTTTTTAATATCTCTTATAATAAACTGGCAATTTATTGAGTAAACTGGTTTCCTGAGTTGTATGAGCCACTTCCTTTAGGAAGCCAAAGAAGGGGTCATGGGAATCTCTTATTTATAGCCAGCTGGTCAGAAGCACAGGTAGCAACTTGGGCTTGTGATTGGCCTCTGAACTTGAGGGCATCCCAGTGGGATTGACCCCTTAACCTGTAGAATCTAGTGCTATCTCCCAGTAGATATTTCCAGAATTGAATTGAATTGCAGGAACCCAGCTGATGTCTGAGAGTTGCTTGGTGGTTTAGGGGAAACACCTCACATATCAGAATTGTCGACCAGAATTGTATTGGTGTACAAAAAGACTACATATCAACAAAACCTGACTTTTAAAAATATCACCTTGCAAGGAGTTAAGAAGAAAAACAGTTGAGAAATGAATTTGTTTCTCTAGCTGGTCATTCATCGTTGCTTTGCAGCATTGAAATCCATTGATTCAAAGGGAGGGAAGCCAGAGAGCAAGAGAATTTTCAGAGCATGAGATATTATAAAAATTATTATCCTTTCTAAAAAATGAACAAAGAAACTCAAGATGGAGACTATCGAACAATACCTACATTACTGGAGCTAAGGAAGGGCCACAGTCCTATGCCATAATCTTTTAAAAAGTAGTGACCAGGGAGAGAGAGAAAGAAAATAGAGCAATAATAAAGCAGTTTCTACTTAGTTTTCCAAGAAGCAGTGCAGAGAAGCTAATGGGACACAACCTCACAAATGCTTCACATTTGGAAAAAAGCAGACTGAGAAGATGTTGAGGCAGCCAGAAGGAAAGACTTGAAACCCCCTGATAAATGAAATCCTTCCAATTACCACAGAGTTCATCATGCAGAGAAATTTCCAAGATGTGGATTTTCCACATTCCGTGAGGGCAATGAGAGAGACACCAACCAGTATAAATGTGATCTTTCAGAGATAATTTCTGCTCAAAACAGGCCTGAACATAAAAATGAAACTAAGCAGGATGTGATCTATGGAGGAATTGGGGAGCCCCGAGGGAAGAGGGCCCACAAATAAGAGTGTGGTCCCAATTTTCAAGTTCTCCTTGTCTTTTCTCTTAAGCTCCTGTGTGGGAAAAAAATGGAGTGAAACAAAGGTTGAAAAATGGAGGAAGAATAGTGTGTTAGTTTTATATTGCTGGGTAATAAAATTGTCACAAACCTAGCAACTTAAAATAACTTGAACAAATTAACCAAAATGTATGGGAAATCAGGAGTCTAGACATGGCTTGTTGACTCCTCTTTGTTTTGGTGTCTCAGTCTACAGGGCAGATGTTGACTAGCTGCATTTTCATCTGGAGGCTCAACGAAGAAGAGTCCACTCCCAAGATCATCCAGGTTGTTGGCAGAATATGAATTCTTTGTTACTGTGTGACTGTGGGCTTCGGCTTCTTGCTGGTTGTTGGCTGTAGTTTGCTTTTAGGTGTCCACAGTTCCTTGTCATGGGGGATGGCTCAAACATCCACTTACTTCATCAAACATGCAAGGAGAGTTTCTGGCTCTAGTGGGCTAAGATGAAATCTCATATAGCAATTCTTTATCACATCCCATCTTTATGACATCCTATCATCTTTGTCATATTCTATTGGTTATAGGCTAGTCGCATGTCCTGTTCAAATTCAAAGGAAGGAAATTTCTCACGAAAGTACCAAGACGAGGAGATAGGAATTATTGGGAATCGGGGAACCCACGTGGCTCAGTGGGTTAGGCCTCCACCCTTGGCTCAGGTCCTGATCTCAGGGTCCTGGGATTGAGCCCCGCATCAGGCTCTCTGGTCAGTGGGGTGGTTACTTCCCCCCCGGCCCCGCCTACTTGTGATGTCTTTTTCTGTCAAATAAATAAATAAATAAAACCTTCAAAAAAAAAGTTACTGGGAATCACCTTAACATATGTCCATCTTAGCATATATCTTTTTAAAAAAGATTCTAGAACCCCACACTGCATTAAGTAAATAGTGTAGGACCCAGGCCCAACATCCTCATTCCTTAAAAAAGAAGATACTCTACATCCTCGTGTGGTATGAAATGTTTAAGAAATTACAAAAGTCATATCTCAGCAGCTGCCCACTCTCCTCTCTCAGACACTGTAAAGGTGAGCATAACAAATAATATTTAATTCAAACTCAATGTCTTAGGAGGAAGAAAACATGGTACTCAGTAATGTGGAACAGAGGAAATGAAATTCAGATGCACTATATTGAGGCCAAAAGGAGGTCTAGCAAAATCAAGCATTCATTCTTTGAGAAAATATAACCCAAGAAACAAAACAAAAATTTTTGCTTACTGAGGGCTTTGCCCTATGGGTGATCTTAAAGATAGCATTACTAGGGTGAAATGAAAAAGGAGTGAAGCAGAGAGGCAAAGACTAGGGCATTGCTTCTCAAATTTGAGGAGGTGTCCAGCATTGCTCAGGAGCTTATTGAAAACAGATTGCTGGCTTGAGTAAGTCTAGGGTGGGACTTAATCACATGCTCTTCTCTTAAATGATGCTGATTCTGCTGCTATAGGACAACACTTTGGGAACCATTATAATAGGAGTGGGTTACATTTTTCAGAATTGTGTTTTATATTGTAACAAGACATCTAATACCAGTTTTCTGTCATCTGTATCAGTTTGATTCTGTAAGTTGTAGCTGATTTGAAATACTCTGCATGTTATATTCTGTTCCTGGTCATTTAAAATTTTTTTTGGTCCGTTTTTCTCAATAGTACACACGTTGGGTATAGTAAAAATACCTGATATATTGGGATACAATTATATGAGAACATATATAAGTATATTTAGAATAATACCTATTCTAATAATACCTACAATAAAATAATGTTTTATTTCCTTATTACCTGACCAAAAGAAGAAAGAAAACATATATTGTTTATCTGAGGCCAATTATTGCAATATTGACCCATGTATAATTTTATCGATATCTAAAATTGAGATCTCAGAGTTTACCAAAAATTTTGTTAAAACACATTTTCTCTAAGAATATGTGCCTTTCCTTTCAAACACCCTGTGATGCTCTTTTATGGTTAAATATGTGGAACAGAAGTCCAATTTATATTATTTGTCAGAGAATGTGTCAGAGTAGGTAAGTAAAATGACTTAATGACAAAATTATCCATTAGCAATTTTAGGATAGGTCCTATTTCTGCTTATCCTGGCCATTCCATCATAATTTAATTTCTGACACCTTTCACTATGATTATGTAATTTCTTCTACTTGTCCTCAAACTAAAGTCACACCAGATTCAGCACTACCACCAAGAGCTGACTTTAAAATAAGTAACAAATTATAATACAGATGAAAGTGTGTAAGTAATAATACAACAAAGTACTGAAGATTTTTCCATGAACAGCCTTGTACCATCATCTTTCTCTGCTCTTACTTGAGATAATTGGTTGAGAGTGAAGACAGTGATAATAAGGAAGGGAGCTTAATGAGCCTTAAGATTTCTAGGAGTCTACAGAATGGGGATAATGAGATCTTTCTTACCAGCACTACAGGATTTTTGTGTGAATCAAATAAATGATGTATGTAAAGGTTCTCTGAAAAATGTAAATGTCTGATTTTTAAATAATAACTCTATAAATAAACAAGAGATTCTCAGTATACTTCAGGAAGAACTAAAGGGTCTACAAAGGGTTTCTCAATTTAATAGCAGAGACTAATATAACATTAGCAGAGACAAATATGACAATAATATGATATTGAATGAAAGAGGGAAAAAGGACGTTAGAACAAAAGAAATATTTGTAAAATATGAGCACGAAATGATGAATTAGACTCATTTAATTTAGACCAAATATGTAAAATCAAGCTACAATTGTAAGGGAACTAAATTTCATTTTGTAAAGCAAAATGGATGTATTCTAAGAGGTGGCTCTCTCATAAAGAGAGGAAAATGCAAAATGAATGGATAAGCAAAGACAAGTCAAGAAAACTATAGTAAAAGGAGGACATTAGAATCACCATATCATCAGAGGAAAGTAGAATTCTAAATAGCAGGTATCAAGAAGGAATGGGACATTTTATATATGAGAATGGCTCTGTATCTGTATAGTCTCCTACTGTTGCTGTAAGAAATTACCACAAATTTAGTGGCTTATGACAACCCAATTTCTTTTCTTATAGTTTTAGAGGTCAGAAGTCTGAAAATGGTCTTACAGGGCTAAAAATCTGCATGGCTATATTTTTTCTGGAGGTTCTAGAGGGGGAAAATATTCCTTTGCCTTTTTTTTTTTTTTTTTTGCCTTTGAAAGCCTCCTGTGTTCCTTGCTTGTGGTTACTTCCTCAAATTCAAACTTAGAAGAGCAGCATCTTCCAATCTTCCTCTCTGATCTCTGTCTCTGTTATCATATCTCCCTCTGCCTCTGATACCCCTGCTTTCCTCTTAAGAACTCATGTGGTTAGATTGGGTCCAATCAGATAATCTGGGTTAATGTCCTCCTCTCAACAGATGTAACCTTAATCACTTCTGTATAATCTCTTTTGCCATGTAAAGCAACATAGTCATAGGTTCTTAGGGATTAGGCTGTAGACATCTTGGTGTGCCATTTTCCAGCATACCACAGTGGGGTAGATAGAAGCTATCTGAATGTTGCTTTCATTCTCTGCATATATTCTGGATATCTTGTTCTTCCTGGACAGTGAAAGTCAGTTGATTTACATCTCCCTAATTTCATCCATAAGAGTTTGTAGCCACTAGTAAAGGGTTCAATCCAAATACATAAATAATTGTTATAAATCTTTTGATGTCAAATGATATTAATTAATTTATTTATTTATGAAAAGCAAATGATGGAAATACAAAAAGTGACTGATGTAGAGGCCAAAAAATATCTCTTAATTCATGGTTTTCTTCTGCAAATAGAAAAAACAGAACACAATGAATAATAAAATATTAAAAAATATTTTTATAGTAGAAATAATCATGTAATCATATATTATGTACTCTGATAGCAAAACATAGGATAATGGAAAGAGAGCAATAGGCATGGGCAAGGTTGGTAATAGGGCTACCATAGATAGATTGCTAAGATATGGCCTCTCTCTGAAGGTGACATTTGACAAAATGTCAAAAGTATGTGTGATAGCAAGTCATATAAATATGTGAGTTATATGAGGAAAGCATTTCCCAGGTACAGTGAACAGCAAAGACAAAGACCCTCAAGGACAACAGTCCTGGTTTATCTGAAGAACAACATGCCTGAGTAGCTAACAAGGTGAACAAGGAATGAATGGTAGTGAAGGTCATGAGTGACCTTGAAAGGTATTATTATTATTATTATTTCTTTTTTCTGAGATCCACAAGAAAGCATTTAGTGTAAGAGTGTGTAAGAAGAAAACCAACTAAGGACAATAAGCACAAGGTTTTATAAGATTTTGCAATGTGAAAACAACTCGTAAGATGAGTGCTCTGGGAGGCTATTGAGCTTAAAGATTATATAGAGTAGATTAGGGAAGGTCAAAAGTTTAGTTTCTTTGAGAATTTTGTTACAGCTAAAATTCTCAAAAGGTATGGGAAATTTTATATTAAGTTAGTAATGGGACAGGATGTAGAGGTGCAAGACTAGGATTCTGGTTTAGAAGCCATTGGTGGACAATTTAGGTTTATTAAAGATGGAGAGGAACAATAAGCTAAGGTCCAGCGAGGGCTACCAAGGAAAACCATTCTTTCAGAACCTTTCCCAGGAGAGACATTATGTACTTTATTTTCAAAAAGAACTTGTTTTATCCGTGGATAACTGGTTGGAGAAGGCTGCAGAGTGGAAGAGGAAAACCAACTGGGAGGCACTTCAGTGGTCCAGGTGAGAAATAATGGTGGCTTAGGCTAGGAAGTATTGACACAAGTGCAATGACACAGCAGTCCCATCCAGTTGCTGTTAACTTACCTTCTTTTACAAATGAAAAAACAAACAAACAAACAAAAAAACCATGTATGACTATGTGAAAATATTGCTAAGGTTTTCCCGGGGTCAATGCAAGCACAGAGCTCTTACATTTAAAATTTATGAGTTTCATTGCATATACATCTCTGTTGAGAATAGTTTAGTAATATGATGAGGATAAAAGCCTGATAAGGCTAAGAGAACATAGTACAGGAAGTGAAGACAACAAACTTAGATAGCTCTTTCAAGGACTTTACTTCAAAAGGGAGCAAAGAAATGGATTGAGAGTTAGTTGGCAACATGGAAGAGAAAAAGCTTTATTATCATTATTATTATTATGTGCTTGGAGATGTAATGACATGTCTATCTGCCTCTGGGAATGATCCAGTAGAGAAATAAAAATTGATGATGTGGTAGAAAGAGAGATGTTAAAGGTATCAACCTCTAAATAAAGTCTTCGAACAGACTATCTTTAAAGCGAAGTAGGGATACACATTAATTGGCAGGTAAATAAAGACAGAGTATGGGGTTATAAAGTTAAGGAACTGGCATAGTAAGATAAAGAAGTATTCTTCTAAATGTTTCTATTTTCTAAGTCAAATACCCATATTTGAGATCATCCTCTGAGAGATTTCAGGACCAAAAGTGATAAAATGGCAGTCTGGAAAATTGAGAGAATGAATTGATAAAGAATATGTAATGGGGGAAAAAATAGAATATGTAATGGAATCACTGAAATTACTGAGTACCCAGTTTATTTTTTTATTTTTTAAATTTATGTTTATGGGCATAAATTTAAAATGAGATCTGTCATCTTGATTTTGGTATTTCTCTAGATAGATTCAGCTGCTTGTGTACAGTCCCAGAATTAACAAGTAGTGGATTTAACCAGGATTTGGATTTTATCATGTGAGAACACTGGATGGAAGTGTGTGCAAGGAAGTAGAGGGACTATTTAAGGATAGAATTACTGAGATGAGCTGCAGAATCTAAGCTGGGTGGAAGTGAATTTTTAGGCAGCTTTGAACAATGCAAAACATAGCAGGATTAGCCATTGGAAGGCATTGGTGAGACCAAGTAACCTCTGAATATGGTTTTATGAAAAATTATATATAGAAGGGACTGATGAGCTGTCACAACTTTGCCAAACTTTGTAACTAACAAAAATCATGTGCATTTTTAGTGTTTATAAAATATTAAAAAATTCATACATGAGTCATAAAGAAAACTTTAATAAATTTTGAAATTAAAGAACTGACAGAACAGATTCCTTGAATAAAAGAACTGCATTAGAATAGAAAATAAGGAAAAGTTAAAATACAATCCTACTAGTTAATGGTTGATTTGTTTTTAAATTTAATACTGTCTTTGGAATCGTAGGTGTTTTTAATTTTGATGAGATTGAATTTATCACATTTTATTTTATACTTAGTGTTGTGTCCCAAGAAATATTTTCCCACTTCATGATGGCAAAGATATTTTCCTCTGTTATGTACTAGACTCTTTATTATTTTATTTTATCTTTTTTAAAGATTTTATTTATTTGACACACAGCGATCACAAGTAGGCAGAGAGAGAGAGGAAGAAGCAGGCTCCCTGTTAAGCAGAGAGCCCAATGTGGGACTTGATCCCAGGATCCTGGGATCATGACCTGAGCTGAAGACAGAGGCTTTAACCCACTGAGCCACCCAAGCGCCCCACAGACTCTTTATAATTTTAACTTTAACTCATCTTCGATTAATATTATTGTAGGATGTGAGGTAAGGCCAAGAATCCCCATATAATCCCATATAAATATCCAGTTGTTACATTCCCATTTGTTGAAAAAACTACCCTTTCCCAATTGAATAGTTGTGGCACTCTCCTTAAAAATAAATTGACCAGGGGTACCTGGGTGGCTAAATGGGTTTAAACCTCTGCCTTTGGGTCAGATCATGATCCCAGGGTCCTGGGATCCAGCCCCACATCGGGCTTTGCTCAGCAGGGAGCCTGCTTCCCTTTCTCTCTCTCTGCTTGCCTCTCTGCCTACTTGTGATCTCTCTGTCTGTATCAAATAAATAAATAATTTTAAAAAAAATGACTGTGTTGATTTTTTTTGTTTCTTTATTCTATATACTTGATGTATTTGTTACTCTTTTTTTTTTCTAGTATAAAAATCTTGCAATTTATTTTAGAAACATTAAGATATTGAAATTCAATCTATTTCTTTAATTCATTAAAGACATTTTTGGCTTGTTTCCAGTACTTTCTTACTGGTTAAAAAATGAATTTGAAGTAGTCTGAATTTCATTATTATATGGCACTTTCCCTTTGATGAATACAAAGACGATATTCTATATTAGCTATCTGAGAAGAATTTATTTTTTAAATTTTATTTATTTGTGAGTGAGAGAGAGCACAAGCAGGGGGAGCAGCAGGGTGAGGGAGAAGCAAACTCCCGGAGAAGCAGGGAATCTGTTGCAGAACTGAGTCCCAGGACCCTAAGATCATGACCTGAGCTAAAGGCTCAGGCGTTTAACTGACTGAGCCACCCACGTGTCCCAATCTGAGAAGAGTTCTGTATTTTATTCTATTAATATGCAGTTTAAAGTCTAGGTGATTAACTTAATATTTTAGTGGCTATTACATAGATAGCACTATGTTCCAGGCAGAGAGTAAGAAAGAAATATTAAATCAACCATACTCTATGCATTCTAAATGAAAATAATTAATCAATCATAATAAATCCTTCTATTTATGGAATATCAATTTATAAGCTTTCCTCCATATGAACAATGCCAAATACCAGAATAAAGGGTCATCTAATACAAATAAAGGATAGAATTAAAGAATTCTGGTAAGCCATTTAATTTTGAAAAATGGTGCTATATTGTTGCTGAGTTGTGGTTTTCAGTTACATAATATCTGATAAGTGTAGAAGTAACATGAGTGTTACGTGAGATGAGAAATGGTATATAATTAAGATATTTTTAAAAGTACAGATAAATACAAATTTGTAAATTACTTTATAGCAATGTTACTTTGTTTTCAGCTTCATAGTAAGTCTTGAAATCAAGTAGTGCAAATCTTTCAATTTTGTTGTTTTAAAAAATGTTTTATTCTGTTCCATTGATCTATGTGTCTATTTTTGTGCCAGCACCATACTGTTTTGACCACTACAGCTTTGTAACATAACTTGAAGTCTGGAATTGTGATGCCTCCAGCTTTGCTTTTCTTTTTAAACATTGTTTTGTCTCTTCGGGGTCTTTTGTGGTTCCATACAAATTTTAGGATCATTCTGTCTCTGTGAAAAATGTTGGTATTTTGATAAGGATTGCATTAAATGTGTATATTGCTTTGGGTAGTATAGAAGTTTTAATGGTATTTGTTCTTCTGAGCCATGAGCATGGAATGTCTTTCCATTTGTTTATGTCATCTTTAATTTCTTTAATTAGTGTTTTATAGTGTTCTGAATATAGGTCTTTTACTTCTTTGGTTAGGTTTATTCCTAGGTATTTTATGGCTTTGTTGAAATTGTAAATGGGACTGATTCCTTAATTTCTCTTTCTGCTGCTTCATTTTTGGTGGGTAGGAATTCAACAGATTTCTGTACATTGATTTTGTATTCTGAAACCTTACTTAATTCATTTATCAGTTCTAGCAATTTTTTGGTGGAGTATTTCCAGTTTTCTATATAGAGTAACATGTCATGCAAATAGTAAATATTTTACCTCTTCCTTGCTGATTTGGATGCCTTTTATTTCTTTTTGTTGCCTGATTTCTCTGGATAGGACTTCCAGAAATGAACCCACAACTATATGGTCAATTAATCTTTGACAAACAAGAAAGAATATCCAATGGGAAAAAGATAGTCTCCTCAACAAATGATGTTAGGAAAACTGCACAGCAACATCCAGAAGAATGAAACTGGACCACTTTCTTATGCCATACACAAAAATAAATTCAAAATGGATTAAAGACCTAAATGTGAGACAGGAAACCATCAAAATTCTAGAGGACAGCATAAGCAGTAATTTCTTTGACATTGGCCCTAGCAACTTTTTCCTACATATGTCTCCTGAGGCAAGGGAAACAAAACCAAAATTAAATTATTGGGACTTTATCAAAACAAAAACTTCTGCACAGTGAAGGAAATAATCAACAAAACTAAAGGGCAACCTTCAGAATGGGAGAAGATATTTTCAAAAGACATATCTGATAAAGGGTGAGTATCATATATATATATATATATATATATATATATATGCTGTATATACTATATATAATGTAATATGCTGTATATAATGTAGTATCATATATAGTATATACACAAATTATATAAATATATATTTATATATAATGTATATATTTATATTATATATTTATTATATAATATAATATACAAATTATATTTATATTACATTTATATTTTATATAATATATAATATATTATATTACTTATATTTATATATAGTATATATAAATATAATGAAACTCAACACCCAAAGTATAAATATTCCAATTGACAAATAGGCAGAAGAATAGACTTTTTTCCAAAGAAGATGCACAAATGGCCAACAAACACATGAAAAGATTCTCAGCATCACTGATAATCAGGGAAATACAAGTCAAAACTACAATATTACCACACACCTATCAGAACGGCTAAAAATCAATAACACAAGGAACCACAGGCTTTGGTAAGGATGTGGAGAAAGAGAAACCCTCTTGCACTATTAGTGGGAATCAAACTGGTGTAGCCACTCTGGAAGAGCATGGTGGTTCCTCAAAAAGTTAAAAATAGAACTACCCTATGACCCAGCAATTATACTACTAGGTATTTACCCAAAGAATACAAAGATTCTAATTTAAAGGGATACATGCATCCTGATGTTTATGGCAGCATTATCTATAATAGCCAAATAATAGAAACAGGCCAAGTGTCCAATGACTGATAAATAGATAAAGAAGACATGGTGTGTGTGTGTGTGTGTGTGTATACATACACACTAGAATAATATATATGTTTATAGTATAAATACACAAGTAATATTGTGTATATATGTTTATTGTATAGTATAAATACACAAGTCATATTGTGTACATATGTTTATTGTATATATACCATATGACTTGTGTGTATATATATATATATATATATATATATATATATAACACACACATATGTGACTCAGTCATCAAATGAATGAAATCTTGCCATTTGCAACAATGTGGATAGAGTTAGAATATATTATGCTAAGAGAAACAACTCAGAGAAAGACAAATACCATATGATTTCACTCATATGTGTAATTTAAGAAACAAAACAAACTACCATAGGGAAACAAAGAAAGGGAGACAGAGGCAAACCAAGAAACAGACTTAACTACAGAGAACAAAATGATAGTTACCAGAGGGGAGAAGTGTGGGGAACAGGTTAAATGGGTGATGGGGATTAAGGAGTGAACTTGGTGTGATGATCAACAGGTGTGTATGTAAATGTTAAAATTGTACACCTAAAACTAATATGACATGGTATGTAACCAATTGGAATTTAAATAAAAACTTAAGAAATTGTTTTGATCCTTATTTTTCCTCTATAAATTTTAGAATCAGTCTGTCAGTTTCTAAAAGAGGAAAAAATGTGGGGGTTTGATTAGAATTATATTTAACCTATAAGTCAATTTAAAGAATTGTTATTTTAATAAGATTGATTATTCTAATTCATAAGAATGATATATTTCTTCATTCACTTAGGATTTCTCTAAGGTCCCTCTGTAACACTTTGTGTTTTTTCTATGTATAGATTTCACATATATTTTCTAAACTAATTACTAATTATTTTATGTTTGATACCAAATTAAACAGTAATTTAAAAAAAATTTCCTTCTCAAATTGTTTATTGTTAGCATTTAGAAATACAATTGATTTTTGTATATTGACCTGTTCTTTGCCAGATTGGTAAATTCACTTAATAATTCTAGTAATTTTATTTTTGTTTTATTTTTTGAAGATTTTATTTATTTATTTGAGAGATAGAGAAAGTGTGGGCACAAGTTGGGGGAGGAGCAGAAGGAGAGGGAGAGGAACAAGCTGACTCTGAGCTGAGGGCCCAACAGGGGGGTTTGATCCCAGGATTCTGAGATCATGACCCAAGCTGAAGTCAAATGCTTAACCTACTGAGCTACCCAGGTACCCCTGTAATTCTAATAATTTAAAAAATAGTTTTCTTAGGATTTACTACTTAAACAATCTTTCTACTTGCACATAGAGACAGTTTTACTGTTTTTTTTCTCTCTAAGATTTAAAACCTTTCATTTTTTCCTTAAATTACTGTTTCAGCTAGGGCCTCTAGTGCATTGTTGAAATGGAAGTGGAAAAGTGTACATCTCAGTCTTTTTCCTGGTCTTAAGAAAAAAGCGTTCAAGTCTTTTTTTTTTTTTTTTTAAAGATTTTATTTATTTATTTGACAGGCAGAGATCACAAATAGGCAGAGAGGCAGGCAGAGAGATAGGAGGAAGCAGGCTCCCTGTAGAGCAGTGAGCCCAATGCAGGGCCCGATCCCAGGACCCTGGGATCATGACCTGAGCCAAAGGCAGAGGTTTTAACACACTGAGCCACCCAGGCACCCCAGCATTCAGTCTTTTAAAAGTATGGCCTAGTATAAAGTAAAATTAAAGGGCCCTCGCATTAAAAAAAATAAGTATTTCCAAACAGCAACTGCATTAAACAAAGTTCTGTAATTTCTCTTTTGTCAAGTTTTTGTCTAATTTTGGCCTTGTGGTTATACTGGCTTCATTAAATGAGTTGAGATGTTTCTTCTATTTTCTGATTTTATATTAGGTTGGTATAATTCATACATAATAGTTTAAGACAATTCACCAATGAAGCCATCTAGGCCTTGAGATTTCTTTGTGGGGAACTTCTTAAAATTATTATTATAATTAAGTTTTAATAATTAGAATTATTATTGCTATGAATTCATTTTCTTTAATAGGCTTATTCAGGTTTTCTATTATTTTTAATTGTTTGAATCTGGTAAATTGGTGTATCTCAAGGAATTTGCGTTATTCAGCCAAAGGGGCAACCTTTCTCCCAGAAGGTTTTAGCATTCTATCTCTGAAATTCTAAGATCTCTGTTTTTCAGCTCAGATTCTAGACTTCCAGTCAGCCAAAAGACTGGTATCATTGATCTTATCGGAAGTTGAGTTAGTTGGATATTTGGTTAGAGTTTCCAGAATTCAGTTCATTTTTGGCTTCAAAGTCTTTGAAGGTGCATTTGGGGTTTCTCTCCCTCCAGATGAGCCCTGAGACCCAATACCCAAGGATGCTGGGTCCCTAAACCACAAGGAGTCAAGTAGGCTATGTCTCATACTGTCTGCTAGATTTACAGACACTCCCAACCTGGGATTCCTCTCTCTGCTTTTCAGCCTTGCCTCAGCTCTATTTATTTTGCAGAATTCCCCTGAAAAAAAGTACTTGGCAGAGGTTATCTTTGCTTTTTCTCTTCTCTAGTTTTCAACCTGAAAGGCCAATGCACAGATTTTTAAAGGGTTCTCTCTTTTGTCCTCTGAGAGACTGTCCTTCTCTGAGGGCTTATTTCTTTCTACACCTGCCTTAACCTCATCAACTAGCCCTAGATGTGGAAGTATCCCTGATCTTTTGGTCTGCAGGAAGGACTCATAACTCGAGAGTTTGGTTCTTTTAGTTTCCTTTGAATCCACAGCTTATTGCTGGTTGTATAACAAATAATGACTGGTTTTTCTGGAAGCTTACTCTTGTTTCAGCAAAAGTGAAATCATTTGTGTTCTTCTATATCCTACTCAGTAATGAAACCTCCTCCTTCATATTGTTGATATCTTTTTTCATAGCGGTGACGAGTTTGCAGAAACAGTTCTAGAAGATTTACATGGAGATAAATTTTTAAAATGGAAGATTTTTCCTTTTTTAAAAAAATATATTATTAATTAATTTTCAAGAGAGGGAGCAAGAGAGAGAGTGAGAGAGCAAGCATGCGTGGGGGGAGGGGCAAAGGGAGAAGCAGACTCCCCACTAGGCAGGGAGCCCAATGCAGGATTTGATCCTGGGACCCTGGTATCATGACCCGAACAGAAGGCAGATGCATAACTGACTGAGCCACCCACACACCCCAAGATATTTTTTCTGATGATTAAAACTTTTTAATCATGCACATGACAGAGCCACATCCAAAATAAATAATAGTTATTTCATTTTTTTGGCATATCACTACCTGTTAAATAATTTCAGAAATTCTCCTTATTGTGAAATCACTAAATATAAGAGCACTGATAATGCCATGATTAAATCTGAAGCAAGTGGTCTAAAATACTATAAAAATATCTTATGTAATAAAGTTGTATCTGTCATGTAATTGTGATATTTCCCTTTACTTTAGTATTTTGACATCACTGTTTTTATTTCCAAATATCATTTTAGAATAATTTATAAGAATGACCACATATTCCATCTGTTGTAATAAAATACGTACCATCAACTTTTAATATGTAATTATGGCAACTGATCATTTCTATATTGTCATGATGCTGTACAAATTTAAATTCTTCTCATGCTCATATTTTTATTCTGCATCTTCCATTATTATGATAGTAGGAAGGTGTTTAATTATAAATATTCCCATGTCATTTATTTTATTTATTTTTTTAATTTTTAATTTTTTATAAACATGTATTTTTATCCCCAGGGGTACAGGTCTGTGAATCAGCACTCACCAAAGCACATGTCATTTATTAAGATGGTTTATATGATATTGAAACTTTGCTGTTTTCAATTCTTTACTGAATTTGTGTAATTCTTCGTAAATGCAAGGTTTTTATTATATATCTGGAATAAAGAGTAAGAAGAATGTTTATCTTTTACTGTCTTTCCATTTGCTTTCCTTCTCTATTATGTGTAGGTTTTATAAATCCACAGAGACTGGAATAATTAGGCTTCCTGGACAGCTGCAATACTAAACTTTCCATAAACTGTTAGTGGAAAGATTACTTCAAAACATTTCCTTTCTTTTACCTATAATTTCATCTTACAGTTTTCTATAAATCCCTCTATAAATCACATGGGTTCTGCAATTTTTTTAGCACTTGCTGTTTCTCCCCCTTTGTTTAGTAAAACTGCCAACTACAGTGTTTCTCAAAATGTGGTGAACAGCAGTAAGAATCTCATGTATGAATACAAAACAGTCTGGGTTCTCAGCACTCCCAATGACCAGGTAGAACTAAGGGAGTTCTGATAAGTTGTCATGCAGAGTGGGGCCCATTGCCACAATTGTGTGAAGGAAAAGCAAGCAGATGGTCCATTTAGTTAAAGCTCCATGTGTTAAGATTGTCAACCAGGCATCAGAAACATCACAAGCAAGGTGATGCAAATTATCATTGTTGCAAATAACCTTGAACATTTTATTATACAGGAATGTTTATAGGTAACTTAAATCTACTTAATCTACCATAAATCACATTTTTATTAATACCTAAAAGTTTAGTTAAGTAAACTGCTGACTTTACAGATACCTTGTAATAAGGTTGAGAAGTAAAAGAAATGATTTTTTTCCAATGCTTAGTATTTTTTTCAGTTGGAACAGTATATATATGTGATATATACCGAAATATATATCTCCTATTGCCTCTCTTTATCCAGAAAACTTTATCCAGACTCCAGAAACAACTTGCCCAAAATAACTATTTCTTACTTGTGGCAGGATAAACACTAGCCTCCCAGATATCCTAACCCCTGGAATTTATGACTATTATTTATGACTATTACCCTTTACCACATAAAAGTTCTTGAAGTGTGGAGATTATCATGGATTATCTGAGTGGGCCTTAAATGCTGTCACATTTATCCATACTATAGGGAGACTGAGGAAGCTTTAACAAGAGGAGAGGGACTGTGATCACAGAGACAGAGATTTAACTGGTTTTATACAAGCTAAGGAATGCTGACAGCCACCAGATGCTGGAATATACAAGGCACAGAATCTGCCTTAAAGCATCCTGAGGGAGCACACCTCTGCCAATACCTTGATTTTTACTCGGTCGAACTTATTTCAGATTTCTGGTCTCCAGGGCTGTGAAAGAGTAAATTTCTCCTGTTTTAAGCCACAAAGTCTGTGGTAAATTGTTAGAGCAATCATAGGAAACTGCCATTACACTCACAATTAATATGGATCTCCCTTTATGCTGATTTCTCTTTTCTCTAGAGTTATTGATGGACAGAAGGGGCGAGAATGGGGAAGGGTATTACTGTTTGTTGGGTACTCCTCTGTGTCTAGGACAATGCGAGACATTCAAAATACACTGTCTCATTCCCTCATCTTCCCTGAGTATCTTGCTAACATGACAAAATAGCAATCATGGAAATTCCTGCCCCTTTAGATCATCATGCTAACACAATGACATCATTAAATTTCTTCAGTGGCTATCTAGAACCCCATACACACAATACAATCTATTTGCCTTTGAATAAATCTGGCCAAGGAGAATTTTGTTGGCTAGTACTGTGTATTAAACTCATTTGAACTTGGAGAATTTTTAGCAAGAAATGAGCCAGGTCTCCAGTAGTTCACAGTTCCCGCTACTCAATACTGATTACTACTGCCAGTTACACAGAATCTGATTTCTACTCTGGCCTCTGAAAACATTTCAATGTGCAGTTCTTTTCTAAACAGTTCAGCTCAAACTCCTAAAAATGTCCTACTACCTCGTTCATGATTTGTCCCTATTTACTGGTCAAAACATGGCTTTTTCTTCTTACTTTTTTTTTTTTTCCTGTTAAGTGGTTTTAATTTTTTTTTGGCTTTATTTGGGTATAACTGACAAATATATATTTAAGGTGTACAGATGATGTTTTGACATACATACATACTGTGAAATGATTTCCACAATCAAGCTGAGTAATATATCATCTCACAGTTACCCTCTTTTGTGTGTCAAGAAAACTTAAGATCTAGCAAAGTTCAAATATGCATTATTATTGACTATAGTCACCATGTTATTCATTCAATATTCAGAACTTATTATCCTTAGTGAGTTTGTATACTTGGCCTTTGTGTGTGTGAGTGTGTTTGTACACGTTGATCAAAATCTCCCCATTTGCTCTCCCCGCCCCCGCCCGCCATTCCCTGGTTGTCACCATTTTACTTTTTGTTTCTGTGAATTCAACTTTGTCTTAGATTCCACATGTAAGTGAGATAATGTAGTGTTTCTCTTTCTGTGTCTGGTTAATTTTACTAGCATAATGTCCTACAAGTTCATCCTTGCTGTAGCAAAAGGTAGGATTTCCTTACGTTATAGCTGAATGATATTCCATTATATACACATACCGCATTTTAAAAATTCATTCTGCCGCCAATGGACATTAAGGTTTCCCTATCTTGTCTATTATAAATAATGCTGAAATGAACACAGAATACAGTTGCCTCTTCAAGGTCATGATTTCATATCATTTGAATATATATACCCAGAAGTGAGACTGCTGGATCATATGATAGTTTTGTTTCTAATTATTTGAGGAAATATCAAACTGTTTTCCTTAGTGGCTGTTCCAATTTATATTCCTAACAATAGAGTACAGGGGTTTCTTTTTCTTCATACTCTTGTTAACACTTCTTATATTTTCACTTTTTTTTTTTTTTTTTGGAGAGGGAAGGGGGCAGAGGGAGAGGGAAGAGAATTTCAAGCAGACTCCCCACTCAACCCAGAGCACCATGTGGGGCTCCATCTTAGGACCCTGATATCATGACCTGAAGTGAAACCAAGAGTCAGACTCTTAGCCAACTGAGCCACCCATGTGCCCCTTTTTACTCCTCTATCATTAAACTCCTGATAGGTGTGAAGTGATATTTCATCATGGTTTTGATTTGTGTTTCTATGATGGTTACTGATGTTAAGCATCTTTTCATATATCTCTTGGCCATTTGTGCATTTTTTTTTTTTTTTGGAATAGAAATGTCTATTTAGGTTCATTGCTCATTTTAAAATCAGATTATTTGTTTTTTAGGAGTTCTTTATGTATTTTGGATATTAACATCTATCAGATATATAGTTTGTAGATATTTTCTCCTGTTCCAGATGTTGCCTTTTCAACTTGTTTTCTTTCCTATGCTGTACATAAAATTTTAGTTTAATACAGATCTACTTGTTCATTTTTGCTTTTGTTGCCGGTTCTTTTGTTGTCATTTCTAAGAAATTACTACCAAGACCAAAGAGCTTTTCCACCATGTCTTCTTTTTGGACTTTATGGATTTGGATCTTAAGTTTAAATCTTTAATTCATTTTGAGTTGATTTGTGCGTATGGTATAAGATAAGATAATTTTGTTCTTTTGCATGTGGATAAACAGTTTCTCTAACACCATTTATTGAACAGACTATCCTTTCACCATTATGTATTCTTGACGTCTTTGTCAAAGGTTAATTGACCATATGTCCGTGGGTTTATTTCTGGGTGGGGTATTCTGTTTCACTGGTCTATGTTCCCGTTTTTGCTGGTAGATGTTTTTATGCTATCTTGATTTCTATAGCTTTGTAATACATTTTAAAATTAGGAAATGTTGTGTCTCCACTTTTATTCTTGCTAAAAGTTGCTTAAGCTATTTGAGGTATTTTATGATTCTATACAAATTTTAGAATTTTTTTTTCTAATTCTGTGGAAAATGCCAGTGAGATTTTGATAGGAATTGCATTGGATCTGTGGATCATATAAATATTTTAACACTTAATTCTTCCAATCTATGAACATGGGATACCTTTCCATTTACTTGTGTCTTCTTCAATTCCTTTCATCATTATTTTGTGGTTCTCAGTGTACAGATCTTTCACCCCCTTAGTTAAACTTATCACTAAATATTTTATTCTTTCAGAAGCTATTGTAAAGCTTTATTTCTTTTCTGGATACTTCATTGTCAGTTTATAGAATGCAACTGATGGTCATATGTTGATTTTATATTTTACAGCTTTACTGAAGGTGTATATTAGTTTTTACAGCTTTAGGATTTTCTCTATGTAATATCATATCACTGGCAAACAGAGGCAATTTTACGTCTTCCTTTTTGATTTAGATGTCTTTTCCTTCTTATTCATTTCTAATTGCTTTGGCTAGGACTTCCATAATTTTGCAGAATTAGAAATGGTGAAAATGGATACCCTTGTCTTGTTCCTGATCTTTAGAGGAAATCCTTTCAGCTTTTCAGGGTTGACTATGGTGTTAGCTGTGGGCTTGACATATGTGGGCTTCATTCTAATGATGTACATTCCTTCTGTACCTCTTTTTTGAGAGTTTTTATCATAAATATATTGAATTTTATTATTTTTTTCTGCATCTATTGAGAGGATTATATCACTTTTGTCCTGCATCTTATTAATGTAGTATATCATATTTATTGACTCGAATGCTGAAATATCATTGCATCCCAGGAATAAATCCCACTTAATCATGGCGTATTTTTCTTTAAATGTACTTTTGTATTTGGTTTGCTACTATTTTTTTGAGGATTTTTATATTATTTTCATCAGGGATATTGGTTTGTAATTTTCTTTTCTTGTAGTATTTTTGTCTGATGTTGGTACCAGAGTAATCGTGGTCCTCATAAAATGAGTTTGAAAGTGTTCTCTTTTCTTCAAATTTTTGTAAGTATTCAAGAAGAATCAATAGAAATTCTTTATTAAATGTTTGGCAGAATTCAACAGTGAAGCCTTCAACAATTCAACAGTCTTGGACTGTTTCTTTGATGGGAGGTTTTTGACTCCTGATTCAATCTCCTTACTCATTTTTGTTCTGTCCAGATTTTCTATTTCATTATGATTCACTCTTAGGAGGCTTATGTTTCTAGACATTTACCATTTCTAGGTTATCTGAATTTTGGTGTGTATTTGTTCATTGTGGTATCTTATAACCCTTTGTATTTCTGTGCTATCACTTGTAAAATTTCCTTTTTCGTTTCTGATTTTATTTATTTGACTCCTCTTTTCTCCATTTAGTCTAGCTAAAGCTTTGTCAATTTTATTTATCTTAAAAAAAAAAAAACCTAACTCTTAGGTGTGTGTGTGTTTTTTTTCTTTTATCTTTTATATTGTTCTCTGATTTCTACTTCATTAATTTTTGCTCTTATATTTGTCATATCTTTCTTCTACAAATTTTGTGTTTATGTGTTCCTTTTTCAGTTCCTTAAGATATAATTTTAAGAGTTTAGCTGAGATCCTTCTTTCTTTTTAATGTAGACATTTACTGCTATAAAATTCCCTTTAACAGCATCTCACAAGTTTTAAGATGCTGTGTTCCTGCTTTCATTTGTCTCAAGATATTTTCTGATTTCTTTTTTGATTTCTTCTTTGACCCACTGGTTGTTCAACAGTATTGTTTAATTTCTATGTATTAGTGATTTTTCCAGTTTCCTCTTATTATTTCTAGTTTAATACCATTTCATAGGGACATATGCAAGAAGCTGGCCATGGGAAGTGGCAAGGGTAAGATATGTGGAATGTTTGGGGTTACCTATGGGCCATTTGGAGGGTTAGATGAAATATTCCATATAGCTTGTGGGTAGGAATCCAGATAGAGTTCATGAGGATGTTAATAAGGTCCATGGCAATTTGCTGAGTTGGGAGTACTTTTTGTTGTGGAAGTCCTCACCTCCCTTCCTTGATCCCAGTCTCTCCCAGCTGTTTACCTTGTTGATCTTCTCAGTATTCTGGGAGAGTTTAAAAAAAAAAAAAAAAAAAGAAGTGGGCCTCTTAGGGAGCATCCTACACAGTGGGAAATGCCAGGAACTCACTCACTATGTTTTCACTTTTTACATAAGATAAGTCACAGACAAAGGAGTCTTGGCACTGAATTATGTTGCCTTGGGGGAGAGGTAATGTAGGTAAAGTAAAACTGTTCTTCTTAATTTCTTCAGTATATCTATTCTTGGACTGTTGCTCTAAATGGTGTGCTGGAACTTCTCCTCTCGACTCCTGGATTCCCACAAACTTATATTAGTATATGGATAATTGTCAAAATTTATGTTTTCTGGGAGTATAATGGCTGAAAACACTTAATCTGCCATCTATTCCCCTCTCACACTTAAAAAAAATACATATATATATATATATATATATATATAACTTATTTATTTATTTATTTATTTACTGATTTATTTATTTGAGAGAGAGAGAGAGAGCATGAGAGGGGAGAGGGTCAGAGAGAGAAGCAGACTCCCTGCTGAGCCCGGAGCCTGATGTGGGACTTGATCCTGGGACTCTGGGACCATGACCTGAGCCAAAGGCAGTGGCTTAACAAACTGAGCCACTTAGGTGCCTCACACTTTCAAGTGCATATTTGTTCAGCTATAAAAGAAAATCATATTTCTGACCTACACAATGTCTCACATGCTGCTTCAATGGCATAGAATATCTTCCTTGCTCCTGATTCCAATTCACGTCAGGACTCAGTTTAAATTTTATCTGTACTATAAAAACATGTTCTGCTGGATTCTACCTGAATTATATGCCCCTTCTAAATGCTCTCATAACATATATCACTATATTATAATTCTTAGTATTATGTATAGCATATAGTAATTATTTATTGTATAGTAACAAACAGGAAGCTATTTAAAGCAGGGATTACATCTTATTTGTATTCCCAACACCTATCATGGGATCTAGAGTATATGGTGTATTCAAATTTGTTGAATAATTTTAGTTCACATAATAACCCATAAGAGGCAGATATGATGTGGAAAGTTTCCTATTTTATATGTGGCAATGTTCCTATTTGGTATATGCCACCGCATTGAGTCCAGTAAATCACATTCTATTCACTGTGATTGGATCTTTATTTTCAATGGTTAATTATACTTTTTTTTTTTTTTTTTTTTTTTTTTTTTTTTTTTTTTTGTGGAAACATATAAGCAGACATCATGGAAATTCATGCCTCTCCAGATACCAAAGAAATTGGAAAATTCCAACTCCTAAATATCTTCTCTCTTCTTTCAAGTGTTCTCTGGGTAAACTAGTGAGCCATATTCTCCAAGTACTTGGCCCAGAGTTCTGGATGTGGGAGTAGGAGGAGAGGAATACTCAGATTTAGATGACAGGGTAATCTATGCTTGGATGCAGGGTATTTTCAAAGTCCCAATTTGCTGCAGATGCCATGTTGAATAAAGTTGAAGACATTGCTGTGGCTGGCTTCCAGGGGAAGCTATCATATTTTTCAACATTTATATTCTTATGAAATTGGGACTTCTATCACTAAGGTAGAAGAAATGTTTTGTATAGTAATGAAGTTCCTACTGTACCACTTACTCTTTCAGTAGTCCCATTCTAATACATAGGCAAATGGACTTAAATTCTAAATCAGGAGTTGGCAACTTTTTCTGTAAAAAACAAATAGTAACTATTTTCAACTTTTTGGGTCCACATCCCAGGCTGTATTGCAACTACTCGACTCTGTTGTGGTAATCCAAAAGAACACACAGACCAATATACAAATAAATAGGATGTCTGTGTTCCAATAACACTTTATTTGAAAAACATGTGATATGCAATTTTTGCCTGCCCACAGGCCATAGTTTGCCAACTCATGGTTTAAAAATATCACAGAAGGGGCACCTGGGTGGCTCAGTCATTAAGCGTCTGACTTTGGCTCAGGTTATGATCCTAGTGTTCTGGGATTGAACCCCATATTGGGTTCCTGCTCTGTGGGAAACCTGCTTCTGTCTCTCCCGCTTCCCCTGCTTGTATTCCCTCTCTCACTCTCTCTCTCTTTCTGTCAAATAAATAAATAAAATCTTTTAAAAAAAGAGAAATATCACAGATATCAGCTTTTTCTTGTTGCCTTTCTCTAGGACTAAATACTCTAAACACAGGTCTGCAATATCTATAAACTAAAATTATCCCAAACCCAAATCTTCTAAAATATTTTTTTATTTTTATATTTTAAAGACTTTATTTATTTATTTGACACAGGGAGAGAAATCACAAGTAGGCAGTGTAGTAGGCAAGTAGAGAGAGGAGGAAGCAGGCTTCCTGCTGTGCAGAGAGCCTGATGCAGGGCTCTAGCCCAGGACCCTGAGATCATGACCTGAGCTGAAGGCAGAGGCTTAACCCACTGAGGCACCCAGGCAACTCAGACCCAAATCTTGAACAAAAACCAAAACATATTTTTTAAAAAAAATGTGTAAATAGCAAAACAAAATAAGAATTTTCAATATTAACAGATAGATATCAAATAGAGTCATTCTGAGAAAGCAAAGCAAATATTATCTAGTTAAATAATGTCATTGCAAGAAAAAACCAAAAATATACATTTTGATTCTGAACAAAATTGATTAGAAGACTCCCACAACTAAATATCATAGTCAAATTTCTCGACTGTTGTGAATGGACCAACAACAACAAAAAAATCTGCAATACTATAGGATTAAACAAAATTAATTAATGTTGTAATTATTCTACAGCATTATGTCATAAAATAATGAAAAACATTTGCAGTGTTTTAAGAAAACAAGTTCACGAATAGATTTAAAAAAAAAATAAGGCCAGTTTATAATTTTTGCAAAAGACTAAAGAACAGGAATTTCTGAACTACTAAGCCCTACAAGTATCTTTAAGTGTTTCTTGATGTCAGCAAAATGAATGAGATTATCAGTAAGATACAGTATAAAAGAAAGTATAGTAAGTAGTAAAATCAGAAACATTACCTAAATAATTTATGTTAATATAGTTATGAAAATAATACATATATCAAGTTTTTTTTAAAAAGAGAGAACATATAATGTCATAAATAGCCATCCAGATTAAAAAATTTTGTTCATCAAAAATACTGGAAATGGGAATATAAAAGGATAAATAAACCTGCAAAATATATTTCCCCAAAGAACAATAAAGTACAATAATCATCATATAATGTTATAGTCTTAAGATTCTGATAAAGAACATGAATCTCAAAAATCTTTATTTTAGGTTCATCAGAGTAGAATAAAAATAAATAATTTGAGAAAAAATGCATTCGTCCAAATTGTATAGTAAAATATGCTCTCAAATTCTTTGTCAAAGTAGAAATAAAATCTGCATGTAGGGACACCTGGGTGGCTCCATTATTAAGTGTCTGCCCTCAGCTCGGATTATGATCCCAGGATCCTGGGATCGAGCCCCACATTGTGCTCCCTGCTTGGCAGGAGGCCTGCTTCTCCCTCTCCCACTTCCCCTGTTTGTATTCCCTCTCTCTCTGTCTCTCTATCAAACAAGTAAATAAATAAAATCTTTAAAAAAATCTCCACATAGAGAGTATAATATGTGAATAAGACAATTTATCTAAAATTATGAGACGAAGTACAACCAAAATAATGGGCACAAGGTAATTTACAAAAAATAAGATTCTTAATATTCATTTCAAGAGCATGGTAAAATGAGGTATTAAATAATCCAATAAAACTAAGATGAAAAATTAATAAAAATGGATAAAGTCATCATTAGGAAAATGCAGAAAAGTAAATATGAGATCTGGTTCTCTTATTCATAAAGGGATTACAGAGATTTCTCAAAAGACTAAGCAAGAAAACTGACATAAATTAAATTTTAAACACAATATATGGGACTTTGTATCCTCTTCATGTGACCTATTCTTAGAGTGTTAGCTGCAAAGATGCTTCCTCGCCCCTCTACCCCTATCTATGTAATGTGAAAGATTAAAGTAGATTTCTCTGCAAATTGAAATGGAATGTCCCTAGGGTATAAAATATCCATGCAATAGATCACCCACAGTAGAAAGAGACTAATTCATTATGTGTCTTCTCAAGTGTTAAGCTCATAATGTAAATTTATTACATGATTAACCAGATTTCATCTTCATATTTTTGCCCAGTTTTCTCTTGTGTTATTTATCTTCCTTTTTTTACTGAATTGTAGGGGTATTATATATTTAAGATATTGATCTTTGCCTATTTTATTTATAGGAATGTCTTTCCCAGGTTAATATTTCTCCATTTACATTTTTTATGACCAGAAGTTCTTATTTAAGAAAAAAAAACGTATATATGTATATATAAAATAGCAGTCTTTTCCTTAATGATTTTTTCTTTTGTTGATGTTTAATAAATCTTTTTTTACTCAAAGGAAAAAGTATTCATTTAGGTTTACTTTTAAAATAGTCAAAATTTTGCTTTAAAAATATATATTATATTTTTAAATATATATTTCATTGAAAATTAGCAAAAATATTTTACAACAAAGTACACTATTGTGAAATGCCAGAATCACAATTGAAAAGAAGACTTAAACATGTTTAGAAAAAACTTTAAAAAACCCCTAATATATTACATAAAGGAAAGTGAACTCAAAATAGCATCAGACTCCTAAACATCAACTCAGGATGCAAAAAGACTGCAGAACAATGCCTCAAAATTACTAGGGAAAATAATTTTCAGTCCAGATTTTTTTTCTCCTCTCATTCTATTCAATTTTTGTCTATTTTTAAATTTTGTCTATTTAAAAAAGTTTTAATTTGTTTTCTTATTTTCTTATTATTGTGATTGAAAGTTATTTTTATATTTTGGATGCAAATATTTTTTATCAGACACATGATTTGCAAATATTTTCTCCCAGTCTGTGGCTTGTTTGTCATTCTACTAACAGTGTCATTTGAAGAACAGGATTCTTATTTTGATGAAGTCCAGTTTAATCATTTGTTCCTTTATGGATAGTGCTTTTGGAATTGTAGCTAGGATATCTCTGTCTAATTCAAGTTTACAAAGACTTTCTCCTATAACTTTTTCAATAGGTTTATAGTTTTGGTTTTATATTTGTACCTCTGATCCATTTTAAATTAATTTTTATATATGTTATGAGGTATGAATTCAAGTTCACTTTTTCTGTCTCATTATTTCAGCACAATTTATTGAAAAGTTGGTCAATTATCTACTGAATTTCCTTTGAATTCATTTAAAATTGATTAAGCACATATCTTTATCTTTGTTCTGTTAATCTATTTATATAACTATTATTTAAGACCATACAATATTGTTAACAAGCTTTTTAATTCATCTTGAAGTAAGGTGAAATTAATCTTCTAAATTTGCTTTTATCCTCAAAGTTGTTCTAAGTCTACATTTTAAAAAAAAAAGTTCAATATGAATGTCAGAATCAGTTTATCGATTTCTACAAAATCAAGATTTCTTTTGCATGAAACCTGAAGGTGAAATTTGGGACTCTTAACATCTTAACAATGTTGATTATTATACCCGTGGAGTTTTGCCTACTTTTACAATTCATATTACAAATCAAACAGGGTATTTTACTAAGTGACTCTAAAGAATAATGCACTCCTATCTTACAATGTTAAATGTAACTATTTTGGTAAGACATTTATCTCTGTGGCATATTTATGATAATTAATTTCTTGGAATTTATGATAAAATGTTTAAAACATACATATTTAAGAAATTTTATATATTTCATTTTGCTTCAAGATAACATACTAGGGCACCTGGGTGGCTCAGTGGGTTAAAGACTCTGCCTTTGGCTCAGGTCATGATCTCAGGGTTCTGGGATCGAGCCCCTCATTGGCTCTCTGCTCAGCAGGGAGCCTGCTTCCTCCTTAATAAAAAAAAAAAAATAAGATAACATACTAAATAAAAATTAGAGTTTTGTCATGACACTTGCGTTTGAAACTTGAGTCTATCCCTTAACATCTCAGTGTAATTCCCAGTGACTCAATTCTAAAGATCTATTCCTTAATATTCCTAAGTGGATCTTTTTTTCAAGCTTGGCAGCAGGGCTCAAATGCATTTTGTGGTAGTAATGAAATATTGTGCATAGGTAGAAAAATTACTGTTGTTGCTTGAGATTTTACACCAATTGCAATCATTTCGAAAGAATTGACAATTTGTATCATATAAAGTAATCATGCTCTATGAAGCTGCGACCTATTAAAAAGTTTTACTAGATGCTACTTTTTCAAAACCCTTTTCAGTGGCGTCTCGGGGTTTGACGTACTTAAGGGAGGTTATTATGCTAAAAATAAATGCTCAGTTAAAATTCTACTTTGGGAAAATTGCATTTGAAATAACTAAGTAAAAATTTCTGGCCCAGGAACAATCTCAGCATATTCCTACTTTCTCTCACCTCCATCACCATCAGAAACTTAGAACTGGAACGGGTTATTGAGTGAGAGCAGAGAAGTGAATTCCAATTACTCTTGTAGCTTGGGTCCTGATATTGGATATCATTTGAATTTGTGTCACAATAGATTTTATTTAACTCCCGAATTGGAAACAATATATAAGTGACCCAAATGCTGTTTAAACCCTGATGTATTTGACAGAGACCATAAAATTGTCTGAACAATTTTATGGTCTCTGTCAAATACATTCTGTACCTCTGGTCTCTGTACAAATACACTCTGTACCTCCCATCTTCTGAGCCTTACTTCCATTCTCAATGGGCTATTCACCAACGACTGCCTTATCCCAGCCTCCCTGACTCTGCACTTCTATTTACTTTCCCCAGTTAAAAGCTTAAGCCTGTATTAGTTTGCTATAACAAAATACCATAGACTAGATGGCTTACACAACAGATATTTATTGGTTCCGGAAGCTGGGATGTCCAAGATCAAGGGGTCAGATCATTTGATTTTGGTAAGGACTCCCTCATTGGCTTGTAGATGGCCACCTTCTCACTGTATCCTCACATGGTGGAAAGAGAGCAATTCTCTTCTTATAAAGCTATTCCTTTATATAGCTTTATAAGAAGCTATCATAAAGGATAAAGGATAAAGCATATACTTTACATAACTTTATAAAGCTTTCATAAGAACCCCACATTAACAACTTTATCTAACTCTAATTACCTCCTTAAGGTACCATCTTTAAATGCAAATACATTGGGGTTAAGGCTTCAACAATTCAGTCGCAAGCAAAATTTTTGAGATGAGACTATACTGAATGAAGGCAGATTTGCCTTGTCCTCTTATTCATCTGATAGTGGCTGGCAGACTGGCTCGTTGGGCTTCCTCTCTGTCAGTTCTAGACCTAACAGGCACTTGTTTTCTTGTGCTTGAGGAGATATACTTGTTTTGTGCCAAGCGCACTGGTATATGGTATGCTATATGGTGTTATACAATAGTATATGGTAAGTGCTATTGTGATGAATTTGACACAATATCTAAATGTCCCAAATGCCATATCACACATAAGAAAACAAAACAAAACAAAACAAAACAAAACAACAAAAACTAAAATTAGTAGCAGCAAATCATGTATTAATCCAATCTCTTTAAAACTACGTATTAGCAGCTTATTAACACTGTTTATTTGCCCATTTAATCTCTACCATTACATTATGAGCAAAGGGTGGAAAGTGAAAAAAATTATAATCCTCACTTTCAAGGAATTTAAAGTATTCTGTAAAATTAAATGTTTTAAATTAGAGGGAATGAAATCTCACAAGAAAAACATAATCATAGTAAAAACAGCTAGAATTTATTTAGAGCCTAGTAAATGGCACCAGTAATAGCAATTAAAATTTTTCCTCTTTGAAGCTCTCTCAAATAATACGGTAGAGGCATTATTGTATCTACCTTTTCTAATAAGCTATTGAAAAAAGGGCAGTTGAAGCACATAAGGAGGTCACATATGAAAAACGATGAAACCAGGATTCAACCATGCATATTGTTTACTAACTTCCACAGCTTAACTTCTTCTTTGTTTACCATTTATGCTATGGAATAAAAGAGATTACAAATGTGAAAAATTTACTGAAATACTTAATTTATAGAAACATTTATGATTATAATTCTTTTACTAGTATCATATATTCTTTGGTTACGAAGTTAACACCTTAAAATAAATGTATCATAAATGCATTAAAATGCCACTATTGATTCAATTATAATAATTTACTCTTTCCTTCAAGTATGATGCATTATTTGCTGTTCTTTGTTGCTTAAATATTTGAATATAGAATACAAGAGTTCACCTTTAGCAGACAATTACAGAGAACCTAGGTTGCATCTGTAGCAATACACTAATGATTTTAGATATATAAAAGGACTATAAAAGGAAGTTTTTGGAAGGAATTGAGAGTAACTCATTGGAGAGGTAAGACTTTAAATCACAAAAACAGAATACAGGAAGAGAATTTAGAAGTTATCCAGTGCAACTTTAATTTTACAAATGGGAAAACTGAAGCTCAGATGTATTGATCATCTAAGATTAGAGTCAGTAGTGATTGAGTTTGGACATAACACAGGCCTGCTAATTTGTAGTGAAGCTTTCCTTCCATGACTCCCTTTGAAATAAAGGTCAATACAAATTATTATGATGTATAATAGCTTTACATTTGTTAATTATCAGAGTCTTTCCATTCTAATTTGTACCATATCATTTTCACCGGTAGCTTTCTCTTCACTATTAATTCTGTGTTCACAATAAAAAGCTACTATAATGCGACGCTTTATTTAATTATTTATTTTTTAATGGCTGTTACAATTCTCATTTAAAAATCCTTGTGGTTTATAATAAAAGTGTTGTTTTTTTCTTAAGGTTGTAATGCCAGTCTGTATAATATGGAATAAAACTCAATTCATTTTTTTGAGTGGAAGTTGTATTTGAATTAAAACACATTATTCCTCAGTGCGCCCTCAGAGAACAGCGCCCAGTTACTCCCGTCTGCCTGACCTCCGGCCGCGCTCCGAGCTCACCGAGCCTGCGACCGGTTCAAGGCACAAAAACAGACACATAGATCAATGGAACAGAATAGAGAGCCCAGAAATAGACCCTCAACTCTATGGTCAACTAATCTTCGACAAAGCAGGAAAGAATGTCCAATGGAAAAAAGACAGCCTTTTCAATAAATGGTGCTGGGAAAATTGGACAGCCACATGCAGAAAAATGAAATTGGACCATTTCCTTACACCACACACAAAAATAGACTCAAAATGGATGAAGGACCTCAATGTACGAAAGGAGTCCATCAAAATCCTTGAGGAGAACACGGGCAGCAACCTCTTCGACCTCTGCCGCAGCAACATCTTCCTAGGAACAACGCAAAAGGCAAGGGAAGCAAGGGAAAAAATGAACTACTGGGATTTCATCAAGATCAAAAGCTTTTGCACAGCAAAGGAAACAGTTAACAAAATCAAAAGACAACTGACAGAATGGGAGAAGATATTTGCAAACGACATATCAGATAAAGGACTAGTGTCCAGAATCTATAAAGAACTTAGCAAACTCAACATCCAAAGAACAAATAATCCAATCAAGAAATGGGCAGAAGACATGAACAGACATTTCTGCAAAGAAGACATCCAGATGGCGAACAGACACATGAAAAAGTGCTCCATATCACTCGGCATCAGGGAAATACAAATCAAAACCACAATGAGATATCACCTCACACCAGTCAGAATGGCTAAAATCAACAAGTCAGGAAATGACAGATGCTGGCGAGGATGCGGAGAAAGGGGAACCCTCCTACACTGTTGGTGGGAATGCAAGCTGGTGCAGCCACTCTGGAAAACAGCATGGAGGTTCCTCAAAATGTTGAAAATAGAACTGCCCTATGACCCAGCAATTGCACTATTGGGTATTTACCCTAAAGATACAAATGTAGTGATCCAAAGGGACACATGCACCCGAATGTTTATAGCAGCAATGTCCACAATAGCCAAACTATGGAAAGAACCTAGATGTCCATCAACAGATGAATGGATCAAGAAGATGTGGTATATATACACAATGGAATACTATGCAGCCATCAAAAGAAATGAAATCTTGCCATTTGCAACAACGTGGATGGAACTAGAGCGTATCATGCTTAGCGAAATAAGTCAAGCAGAGAAAGACAACTATCATATGATCTCCCTGATATGAGGAAGTGGTGATGCAACATGGAGGCTTAAGTGGGTAGAAGAATAAATGAAACAAGATGGGATTGGGAGGGAGACAAACCATAAGTGACTCTTAATCTCACAAAACAAACTGAGGGTTGCTGGGGGGAGGGGGTTGGGGAGAAGGGGGTGGGATTATGGACATTGGGGAGGGTATGTGATTTGGTGAGTGCTGTGAAGTGTGTAAACCTGGTGATTCACAGACCTGGGGATAAAAATATATGTATATAAAAAATATATGATTATAAAAAATAAAAAATTAAAAAAAAAAACACATTATTCCATCTTGTCACCTAAACTAAAGCAAGAATTTAGAGAAATGCTCATAAAGGACAGTTTCTGTGGATATAGCTACATTGTTGCAGATTGAGCCCCTTGCAAATATTTAGCCCTATATTTTTTCACAACTACTTTTTTTAACTTTAGATTTTTTGGGGGCTTTTTTCCCTGATAATACAAATTGCTCTACATGATTGTTAAAAGATTCCTACATTTCCCCAAATAATTCTTCATCACATATGTAAATTTCAGAAGCTGTGAAAATGAATATAAATTAGAACATCTGATGAGAATGAATTATGTAAAACAATTCATTAAACATATTATACAAAATTGCTACTTTCTTTGGAGTTTATAGGAAAGATGAGGGTATTTCCTAGCGCTCCCATCGATTACATGGTTAAATTTATATCCTTTTAGGGAGCTGGAGTCACTGTCTTCTGTTGCAAAGCCAGGTATGGGTTATTATAATTACTGGCATCACAGATTTATTTTTAATTATTCATAAAAGTGATCTAAACAATGGAATCCCCAAATGAAAACACACAGTGTTGTTTTAGAAGCCATCTGTGACTGTTTGAAGCACCAGTGAGATGCCAGTTTTGTTTTTTATGCCAACACAGGAACATATCAAATTGATGGGGTATATATTTTTTAACATATGACTTTTTTTCCAGCAGGGATATTTAAACATCGTACGTATAAGATATACGATGTTGCCATGATGTGTTAATGGGAAGCAAACATAATGGAGACTTTGAAAGAAGGTTAACATGAACTCATTTGATGTAATTCAGCAATAATTATCCTCCACTCCACATTTGAAATTGGGGAAACATAGAAAAAGAATGGCTCAGTGTCTAAATAATCAACTGGATGCAAGTTATTTCCATATACTAGATGTCTAAGAAATGTAGTATTAAGCATTCCTTAAATTTTGAGATTATTTATTGATGGATTGACTTTAAAAGGAATAAGCTTTTCATAGTTTCTCTGTGACTGATATTTATGCCATATCTTGGTATTTGATCTCAAAATTTCTATTCATATTGAGTGAAGTGTGGGAGGTGAGCTAAGTCTGTAAGGATATCCAGTGGGGACGTTTTTCTCTGCAGTGTTTTCCTTTGTTCCTTGAAACACTTGAATCAGATTTCCGTATTTTTTTTTCCTTTTTCTTCTTTATTTGTTTGGTGTGGATTTTATACCCCACTTACAATGAGACTATTTTTATTATTATTATTATTAAACTTACAGCCACAGAGAAATCAGCCTCATTCTATTTGACATGGCTAGATTTGTCTTTGGGTTTTCCATTGCTACTGACTTTAGAGCAGAGAAAAGAGATTCAACATGAGAGATCTCAATTTGCCCTTTGGCTTACCCTGACCTCTGAAATTAATGATTGTAATGGAGCCCTACCATAGTCTCCTCTATTGATCTCACACCACACAGAAACACCATATCACAGTTGGAGGCCAGGAATCATTTTAATATTTTCTTTTTGGTCTTATTGAATCTAAGACTAAAAGAAACTGCTTAAAGCAGATTCTGTATGTGGAATCATCACTTAGTTTTTAAAAATTACTCTGAGAATGTATCCATTTTAACATACTCCTTTGTCTCTACCAGTATTTGGGAAGAGAGGATTTAAATGCTTGCCCTCAAGTTGTCATTTTTCCTAAAGTATAATTTATCTTGTTTTGAAGTCGCATCATCAAATACAAACATCTATTATTGGACTGTGCCATGTTAATACAGTGACAGTCCCAGGAGCTATTAAGGTTTATAGGACTATTTTATCTTTCTATAAATTGTCCCAGAGCAGTGTGCTTTTCCAGGCTTCTAGGCTGTCACTTCTTAGTACTCTTATGTCTCTAGATACCAGTCAATCTCAGCCTCCTATTTTCATGATTCTAATATACTGAGGGATTAGACAACACCTATTAAATTAGTCTTTTCTTAAAGAGAATTTCACAAAGACTCCTCCAGAATAAAGAGCATTTTTAACCTGCGAACTGTTATGTCTATCTCAGTTGGTTTTTAATAAGGCTTGGTTTTTCTTGGTTGTTATCGCATGAAGTTTTGACCAAAGACTCATGCCTAGTTTGGTTAAGTATTCTTCTATAGTTTTTAATTATGATAGGGTCTCTTACACATAAACATTTTCAACTAGTTTAATAAAAGGTCTTATAATTATTTATTATGCATTGTCATCTGGCCACATTTTGCTAGATAATGGGGACAGAGAGACAAACAAATTATATCTACGTTTTATGAGAAGCTCAACTATTAATGCCCTCTCTTTCTCCCCTACTGAGGAGGATAATCTACCTTACTGGGTCGATGGGTTCAAATGCTAAGCTCAACCAGAAATGCTACCCAAGACATACTTGACACAAACTTTAATCTTTCCAGCTGACATACAAAATCAACTACCGTGGATACATAACATTTAGGTAAATGTAATGGGATAAGCAATGAAAATCCAAACTGGGACATAGATAGCAAGAAATGATAAATGAGGAAGACAATGTACTATTTTTTTCTTTTTTGAACTTAGCAGTTGACTAGAATTTCAATGTTTTAAATAGAAAGGAGATATTTAAGCAGTGTAGGGAGACCACTTGGATAAAATTGAGCACATAGATTGGGACGAATAGAATGCTGGTATCTTTAAAAAGTTTCTTAAAAAGATAATTCTGTGCTTTAGAATGAGCATGAAATATATTAGTGAAAGTGAATTATATTTAGTATAGTAATATGGTAAAAACAAACAAACAAAACAAAACACCCTACTAAGACGAAATCTTGAAGAAATAGAAGATCTGAACCAACAAATAATGAGTAAGGAGAATGAATTGGTAATCTTAAACTTCTAAACAAAGAAAATCCCAGGACCAGTAATGCCAGTTCTTTCTAACTCTTCCTAAAAATTGAAGGGAGGGAACATTTCCAAATTTGTTTAACAGGGCTAGCATTACTCTTATACCAAAGTCAGATAAGGACACTACAAGAAAAGAAAATTATAAACTCCAAACCATGATGAACATAGACGTAACAATCCTCAACAAAATACTAGAAAAACAAATTCAATAGCATAGTAAAAGGATCATATGCTATGATCAGGTGGGATTTATCCCTGAGATGCAAGGATAGTTCAACCTATGAATATTAATTAATGTGACATACTACATTATTAGAATCAAGGACAATAGTCATATGATTATCTCAATAGATCCACAAAAAGCATTTGACAAATTTAATATCCTTTCATGATAAAAACTCACAATAAATTATGTACAGAGGGATGTAATGCACATAATACCAAGCAGTTAACAATATATTCAATGGTAAACGCTGAAAAGTTTTCCTCTAAGATCAGGAAAAAAAACAAGAGTGTCCATTCTTACCACTACTATTCAACATAACACTGGAAATCCTAGTGACAGCAATTAGACAAGAAAAATAAATAAAAGGCATGCAAATCAGAAAAGAAGAAATTAAATAGTCTCTATTTATAGATAACATGAATATATATATCCCTAACTTGTCCACCAAAACAAAAACTTATTAGAACTAATAAATGAATTCAGTAAAGTTGCAGGATACAAAATCAACCTACAACAATTGGTTGTGTTCTTATACAATAACAATGAACTATGTAGAAAAGACATTAAGAAAACAATTCTATTTACAATAGCATCAAAATAACAAAATACTCAGGGATAAATTTAACCAATGAGATGAAAGATCTGTACACTGAAAACTTTAGGAAATCAATGAAAGCAATTGAAGACACAAATAAATGTAAAGATGTTCCATGTTCATAGATTGGAAGATTTGATATTGTTAAAATGTTATACTATACAAAATTATCTGCAGATTTAATACAATTCTGACCATAATCCCACTCACATTTTTTAAAGAAATAGAAAAAATTATCCCCCAATTATTATGGAACCACCAAAGATGTCAAATAGCCTAAACAATCTTAAGAAAGAATAAAGCTGGTGATATCACACTTCCTAATTTCAAAACCTATTATCATGATATTACTTGAAATGACATCACGAATTACAAAACTATATTATCAAAACAGTGTTAAACTGACATAAAAACAAACAGACGTATCAATGGGACAAATAGAAAGCCAATAAATAAATCAATAAATTAGTAAATTAATCTTTGACAAGAGTGCCAAATAATACACAATGGGGAAAGGACAGTCTGCTCAATAAATGGTTTTGTGAAAACTGCATATCCACATGCGAAAGAATGAAATTGGACTCCTACACCACTCACAAAAATTAACTCAGAAAAATTAAAGACTTAAATATAAGACATGTGACTAAAAACTCCTAAAACAAAACAAAAACTCCTAAAAGACAACATAAGGCAAAAGTCCCATAACATCAGTCTTGGCAATGATGTCTTGGATATGACATCAAAAGCATGGGCAATAAAAGCAAAAATAAACAACTGGGACTATATCAAAATAAAAAGCTTTTGCACAGCAAAAGAAATGATAAAGTATATAAGAAACTTATACAACTCAATGGCAAATAATAATAATAATAATAATCCAATTAAAAGTGGGCAAAAGCCAGTGTGCCTGGGTGGCTCAGATGGTTAAGCATCTGCCTTCAGCTCAGGTCATGATCCCAGGGGCCTGGGATTGAGCCCTGCCTCAAGTTTCCTGCTCAGTGGGGATCCTGCTTCTTCCTCTCCCTCTGCCATTCCCTCTGCTTATGCTCTCTGGCTCTCTATCTCTCTACCAAATAAATAAATAAAATATTTTAAAAATGGGCAAAAGACATGAACAGATTTTTTTTTCCCAAAAATGATATACAAATGGCTAACAGGCACCTAAAAAGATGTCCAACATCAGTAATCATTAAAGAAATATAAATCAAAACCACAATAAGATATCACCTCTTAGAATGACTATTGTCAAAACGACAAGTGGTAATAAGTGTTGGTGAGGGTTTGGAGAAAAGGGAACATTTCACACTGTTGGTGGGAATGCAAACTGGTGTAGTCACTATGGAAAACAATATGGAGGTTCCTCAAAAGATTGAAAATAGAACTGCCATTTGATCCAGAATTCCATTACTCTGTACATATCCGAAGTGTATGAAATCAGTGTTTTTTTTTTTTTTAAAGATTTTATTTATTTATTTGACAGAGAGAAATCACAAGTAGACGGAGAGGCAGGCAGAGAGAGAGAGAGGGAAGCAGGCTCCCTGCTGAGCAGAGAGCCCGATGTGGGACTCGATCCCAGGACCCTGAGATCATGACCTGAGCCGAAGGCAGCGGCTTAACCCACTGAGCCACCCAGGTGCCTGAAATCAGTGTTTTAAAGAGTTATCTGTACTTCCATGTTCATTGAAGCATATATTGACCAACAGGGAATATATTGTATTAATACTTTTAATTTTCACAGAATATGACAAATAATATGCATCAGTGTAAACTGTATTTAGAAAACTAAATTTCTTCGATTGTTTACTAGTGCATCCCCTTCTTTCAGTAGTATTTAAAGAATCTATCTTGATTATCGGCTATAACCTGACTCTATTACAAGATATTGATTATATGGTTTCAGTAGATAGGGTTGTACATGTTACAACTAAAAAAACTAAGATGCCTAATTAGGAATAAATAGAGAAAATAATATGACAAATAAAGTTATTTAAAGCTGAGTTAAGGTACCATTTTGACATTTAGTGCATTAGAAGTTGGGAGTTTCTAATTAGACAAGTATGTATCCATTTTAGAAAATTATAAAATTACAAAAAATTTTAGAAATACTGGATTAAAACATATTGAATCTAATTCAAGCCAACCAGAAGTAGTTGCTATTTTTATATATGTCCTTTTATAACCATTACTAAGAGCAATTATGCTTTACTCATTTGCAACTGGTCATTTTAATATTATAATATACAATAAATTTTTGTTTGTGTCATTAAATTTTCTTCTGTGACATATTTTAATGTCTATATATTTTATTCCATTAACATAACCTATTGTATTTAACCAGTTTTTGAGTATTGTTTTTTGAAATTGTTATTTAAATGTTAAATGTTGTTATTTAAATGTTTTGAAATTGTTATTAAATATTTTTCATTATTCTGAGTACCACTGATTCCCTTTAAATTTTAAATATTTGTAAATATTTATATTCTGTGTGATAAATTACTGAATTAAGAGTTATTCACATATGGTATGCTCATTGTATTAGCTTGCTATTATAATAAATCACTACAAAATTTAGTGGTCTAAAGTAGCACAAATTTGTTATCTTTAATGTCTATTATGATGTCCTATCTTCTCTAGGACATCAGAAGTGAAATGGTTCTCACTGGACTAAAGTCAAGTTATCATTGTGATAACATTGGCCCTGCCTGGAGAATTCAGAGTAATTCTCTGAGATCAGATAATTAGCATAATTAATTCAACCTGCAACTTTATTTTTTTTTAAGATTTTATTTATTTATTTGACAAAAATCACAAGTAGGCAGAGAGGCAGCCAGAGAGAAAGAGGAGGAAGCAGGCTCCCCATGGCAGAAAGCCCAACGTGGGGCTCAATCCCAGGACCCCGGGATCATGACCCAAGCCGGAGGCAGAGGCTTTACCCCACTGAGCCATCCAAGCACCTCTCGACCTGCAACTTTAATTCTGTTTTATTATATAACACCATGTTCACAGTTTCCAGAGATTGGGTCATCTATTACATCTTTGGGAGACCCATTATAAAGCTTACTACACATATTTAAAATACTTTTTAATGTTACTTTTTATTTTTTAAAAGATTTTATTTATTTATTTGAGAAAGAAAGAGAGTGAGAGCACAAGCAGGAGAAGTGACAGAGGAGAGGGAGAAGCAGGCTCATGGCTGAGAAGGGAGCTTGATGTGAGGCTCAATCCCAGGACTCTGGGATCATGACCTGAGCCCAAGGTAGACACTTAAGTGACTGAACCACTCAGGCACCCCATAATGGTTATTTCCAAATTGGCCCAAGTAAATTTTATATTTATAAAATTCTAAAATTTTTGATATTTTTTATTCTTCTCTCTCTAATAGCAGATTTATTAAGATATAATTCATATATATAAAGTTCACCTTTTTAAAGAGTGCAATTCAGTTTTTTTATTTAATTAGTGTACTTATTTTAGGATAGTCATAATGCTATACAACTGCTACTTTATTCTGGTTCTTATCAACCCCAAAAGAAAAGCCTCAGATTGACTAGGAGTCACTCTATAGTCCTCCCTCTTCCACACATGTATATAAACATACTTGTGTCATGTCTAGCTTATCACAACTTAATGTATTATTTACTTATATTTATTTCAGACCATTATTTAGGGTTACATTTTGCATTTCAATATTCAATGCATTTGAAGGTTATTTTGGTATATGCTATGAGGTAGAGATGTACTTTATTCTTTTCTAAGAAATAATAATAGTTGCTGTACCATTTATAAGAATGAAATATCATTACTCCATCAAAGTAAATTGTAGCCAACATAAAATCTTAGTAGACAGGGGTCTTTTCTTGGTTATCTATTGGCTCATGTTAAATACGCTATGTAATTTTGGTAAGATTACCATTTTCTTTTAATCATTATAGCATAGTATACAATGTAATTTCAATATTAAAATATATATTCAGTTTTCATTTCAACTTTTTAGTGATTTCCTACATTACATATTCCAGAAGAAATATATGATCTTTTCTCATTAAAATGCACTTGAACAAATGGTAAAGAAATAGAAATTTAATTATGTAGGCAGCCTCAGACTGGGATAGAGTCAAGAGACCAAACCAGGCCCAACTCACGCCTCCTTGAAGCCCAGGGGCTAATAGACCTGTGGTTGGAAAAGTTGAGCAGCGCTTGAGAAAGGGCCTGAACTATGGATCCCAAGACTTGCTGACATGGTTGCCTACATGTGCTTATTTGAAATGGGCAAAACAGCCCTGCTCATTAAACCATTGTGGGATTGTGTTGTCCTTGCACAGGCCATAAACTATGTCTTAAGCCACTTTGAAGATAGTGCACCTGGTTTAAGAGTTATCTGAAGAAAGAGGTCACTGGCATCGAAGGGTCTGCTATTAGTCCTTGGGAATAGATAATGGGAGAGCTTGAAGGGTTTTCTGTGCATGTTGCAAATTCTTTAGTAATCAGCTAAAAATAGATACTTCCTTATAATGGTTTCTGTTAGCTCTATAATGTCTCACAGCCTTGAATAAAATTGGCACTGCTTGGACATCATCCACTTTGCCCCTCCTGTCCCCATTTCTTTGTGTCTCCTTTTCATCTCACCATCCTCTTGCCCTCTCAACCCTGGTCATGTCGCGTCAGCCGTGACATAAATATAACTGAGTTATTTTGTGGAGGCCAAGAAAAACAAATAGTTAACTTGCAGAGATCAAAATCCTGCAAGACAGGAGTCTCCCTTGGTTTACAAATGTCCTAGAGATTTACAAGTAACTCAAGTTCCTCAAGCCCTAACATCGCCCTCCCCTCCATAAAACTGAAGGAGGCTGAGGCAGAAGAAAATGGAAACAAAGTTAAACCTAAATCTCGCTAACAAGAACGCTTGATAGGAGAAATGTAACATTCCACCAGGAAACTCCCAATTGTCATCATGTTAGTGCCTCATCAGAGGGAGAAACGGCCTTGACTTGATAATAACCAGGCCTCCAATATCCTGACAGCTTTTTTTTTTTACCCTGATAGCCCTTCTGAATATCCCCTTTGTCCTCACCTACTGCTGAGCCAGCTGTCGTGGCCCAATTATCTACTGCCGAGTCCACTCCCACTCTACCTTTAGAAACTATGACTGTACTCTGGTTTGGGGTCCAAGTCCCTACTCTGCTGTGTCAGGTATACTTGGCCCAAGCTTAAGCTTGTCAAATAAACCCTCGTGTGATTGCATCAGTGTTGGCTCCCAAAAACTTGGGCATAACATTTGGGGGCTCGTCTGGGATCTGAAAGATGCCCAGGACCCCAACCCAAAGGGTCTTGCACTGGCTGGTGAGTGCACTCATTTTCATCTATTTGCACGCATACTTTGAGAGCTCCACTCTGCATTTTTTTTTTTTTTTTTTTTTTTTTTTACCTATAAGAATTCCAATCTGAGTATCTGGAGTCCACATTGGCTCAAGTGGAAGAGTGGCAGACCATTGACCAGGGGGGTCTTGGGAGACGTCCCTTTGCCCCTGTCTGGAGGCTCGGCTGCTGTTGTGGTCGGGCCCAGAGGACAAGGTCCTCATCTGGAGGCTCAGCTGCTGTTGTGGTTGGGCCCGTGTCTGGAGGCTCGACTGCCTTTGCAGTTGGAGCCGGAGGACGAGGTCGAGAGCCAGCTGCTGTTACGGTGGGATTCTCCCTTAACTTCCTTCCAGTTTTGTCTTTGCGGCCGCGCCGAATCGTTTGTCTTTGTGAGTGTGTTCTTGTTAATTGTTGTTGTAAGTGTATTTGTATTGTGGTGGACTAAGGATATGATGGGACAGACACAGACAACTCCTCTTTCTCTGATGATTGAACACTTCTCAGACATTAGGGAAAGAACTCATAACCTGAGCACAGACTTAAGAAAGGGAAAATTTCAGACTTTCTGCATGTCTGAATGGCCATCCTTTAATGTTGGATGGCCCTGGGAGGACCACTGGGTCTGCGGTTGTCTTTGTCCTGTTTTTTTGTTGTCTGCTGCATTGTTGTTGTTTTTGAAGAAATGAGGCAAGCAGAGAGTAAGGGACTCTGACTTTCATCTCTCCATTCCTCCTAATAGATGTGGGGCTTCTCCCTTACTCATTTCTTATGTTAATGGCTATAACTGGAGCCAACTGGGGTTGGTCTAACTCGAGATAGAGACTTTAAGGAATATTCCCAAGCAGTTGCCAAAACTCCCTTTGTTTTGGGGGAAGTTCCCTGTTTTCTCTGACCCGACATGGACTGCCTAACCCCTTTCCCCCTTGCTGGTGGGAAAGCATGGTGTCTTCTCCTCTGTTGGAGTTAAGGAGCTCTAAAGCTGGGAATCTTTTCTCTTCCTTCTGGCAGCATTTTGTTCTTCTGTCTCCCCCCTTCTATTTCTGCACCAACCTGCATGGGGCCTGCATAACTGGCCTCTAGACCATCCTTGGTGCTTCCTGCACCACGGCTCCTTCTCTCTTCACTGTCAAGGAGCAAGAAGGTCACCCTCTGGACCTAACACCCCCCACTCCAGACCTTCCCACCCATGTCTCAGGTAAACATTAAAAGTGGAGTGGGCCTAGGTGGAATGTAAATCAGTATTTGAACTAAGTTAAGTTTGTTGGCTTAATTAAGATATACATGTCTTTTAAGCTATTAATAGTAAACATGAAACTTCAGTCAAAGTTTACAGTAGGTCAAATAAGCTCATGTTATTTATTAAAATTTGTTAGCAAAGAGATGGCTAAAATGATGGTTAATTGTCTGTCTCAAAATTTTAGTGGATAATTGCTGAGATAGCTTTCAAAGTCTTTGGTAAGCTGAAAGTTTAAAGTTTTGCTTGGATGACAAATGGAATTAAATTTGTTGGATATCTAGGTCTTTTCTAAATAGGATAAAGTGCTAAAGAATTGAGTACTGGATGGAGTACTGGATGTAGGTTTGTGCTTTTGACTTCTTACAGCAAAGAAAATAAGAATATTTAAATCTCTTGGTAAGCATGGTTTGTGCTTAACTGATTCATGAATTGGCATCTAAAGAATTCTGTTATAACCATTCACAATTGGTTAACAGCTGATAATTGGTTAATAACTAAAGGTATTTCTAAGAGTACAAAATTCTGCTAACTGCAAGACTGATGGAAATAAAGAAAGCAATTCTGTATGTAGAAAAGTAGAAGATATGTAAAAAAGATTTAAGGAATGGGAGTACATTTTGTTGAAGCTAATAGAAGATAATTTTGTCTTCTTTTGAATGAACCAGTTGTTTGAAAGAAAATGGCTTGGGACAAAATTTGAATGCAAAGGGAAGTTGTAGAAGGTTTGTGAAGGGAAATCTTCAGAAAAGAGACAAGATGCCTGATCCTCTTTAAATAAGAACAGAATGGCAGGGGAGACTGATCACCTCCCATTAGCCAGGGATACCCAGAGGGGAGTGTCCAACCTGTTTGAATCTGAAGAGTACCTGACTGTGTGAATCTCTCTGTATGGCTCCCCCACTTCAGCTATGAAGTCTGAGTGGGCTGCATCCTGAGTCTTGCAGGGCATGATATGGCATAACGGTCATCTACTCCACGGAGTGGCCTGGTCCAGGGCTTATATGAACAGACCTTAGTTAAGACACTCCTAAGTTCCTGCAAGGGATGCGAGCAGGAAAACATCTGAAATATCCCCCTCTCTTTGTCTGCGACATCATTCACAATGGGAGGGAAAACTAGTAAACCCACTATATTAAGACTGCATGCTTAAGAATAAAAAAAAAAAAGGAAAGACACTGGCATAAAAAGCTGTTTTTTTTTTTTTTTTCTCTGTTTAAAAGGGAAAAGTTTTCTTAGGTTAAAAAAAAAAGTTATGATTTTTTTTTTTTTGCCTGCCCAGAAAACCCAGTTTCTATGTTTTGTTTTATCAGGTGTTTAACATCCCTAATTATATTTAGACATGTGTTTTAAAACTTTCTAAGGTTTTAGCAATTGTAGACAAGATTTAAATTGTAAATGAGATCTCTTTGACTCATAAAAGTTTTCCTTGGTATACTAAGTTACTCAGTAAGTACTGCTAAACCAAAAATAAATTTTGTGTTACATTTGGGTAAATGCTATAACTACTCTAGAGGTTCTATACATTTCCTAGAGTTTAATGTTTTGATAAGTGTCATCACTTGATATTTAACCATGTCTATTCTGAGTTTTTGTCGTTTGTAATTGTTTTAATTCTGTTGTAAGAAAAATTCTGCCTTAAAGGAAATTCATATGGGAGACTTTCAGGACAAATACAGGTCTTTGATATATTAAAATCCTGGAACTGAAATGGGTAAGAATTTACAGAAATAAAAGCTGCATTCGGACTAAACTAGAATTTGTAATATGGGACTAGATGAACTGATGTCTTTTGATGTTATTTTAAACAATGCTGGTTCTGTGGTGTTCTCTCCCGCAGACTAGGGAAACTTTTTCTTAAGTTATCTGTAACTTACAGAGATATAAAAGTACTCATTTGTAAACAAATCAAGGCATTCAACTTTTCTCTCTATCTGAACCCTCTGAAACCAAAAGTCTCAGCAAGTATTCTTTCTTCCACAGCAATTAGTCATTTGCATAAGTTCAATAAGAATCTGTTCTCCTTGTAACAGGACACCATTGGAAACATGGATTATTTTACCAAGGCTTTGACTGGAATGTCATATTTGAGAAAGACATGCATAGACTCAGATATGACATGCAAAGACTCATATATGATCAGACAGATTTAAGGAACTAAGGTTGACTTTATGAAACCTGGAGCCATAAAGCCCCTTGGAACTGTTGGCCTGATATCTTGCTTACAGAGTTCCAAGCAGCCTCATCAGAGGAGTAAAGAATGTCACCTCCTGGCAGGTGCAGGAACCTCAGGATACTTTGGGGTCCTCAGGAAGAGGAATTCACCCAAATCGACAGGTATTTCAGGCATGTCTGATGGCAAGTATGTGGCTTGGCTTCTGGCCATCCTAGAGATTCCTTATAAGAAGTTCCATCAGAACAGATTCTAAAAGATCTATATGATCACTCACTGTTCTTGCTGAACTTATGTAAATAATTAGGCAAAGTTTGTTAAAACTGGACTTGTTTTTCAAATAAATCAGTCCTGATTTGGCTATCTCTGGAAATGAGGATTATTTTAGAGAGAAAAATTATGTTCAGTAACACACATTTATGGCTGTTAAATTCTAGATTTGATTGTTTTTAAATGCTTGTTTACCTAAGCTAGACAACTTGAGGTAAACTTCAGAGAATTTGCATGATAGCTTGTTTAGATGATCTTGCTTTTGTCAGTCAGTCAGCCCCAGAGATAAGAAGCATTTTGAGAATTACAAACAGCCTTATTGAGTGCCCAAGCATTGGCCATCCCAGACGTTGCCAAGCCCTTCTACTTGTATGTGGATGAAAAGGCAGGGGTGGCCAAAGAAGTTTTGACTCAGACTCTGGGGCCTTGGCAAAGGCCAGTAGCATATCTTAGCAAGAAACTAGATCCAGTAGAGGCTGGGTTCCCCCTTGCCTCCACATAATTGCTGCCACAGCCTTCCTGGCCAAGAATGCAAGTAAATTAACTAGGGTATCAGGCCCTCCTCCTTAATGATGACTGATCAGTCTGTACTCCAGTCACTGCAGGCATTACAGTATAGCCCACGCAGGGATCTTAACTGCCCACACTGAGATGGAGATGGAGCTGGAACCACATGCTTACCAACCCAGTGACTAGGTTGGGATGCGCTGTCGCCAAATGAATAACTTGGAGCCTCGCTGGAAGGGACCCTACATCGTGATCCTGACCACGCCCACTGCTCTCAAGGTCGACGGGATTACTCCCTGGGTCCACTGACGTCCGGCCAGCTGACCCACATGCCATTCTCAAGGACTTTATTCCAGAATGGAAGAGCCAGTCAGACAAGGACAATCCCTAAAACTGAGACTGTGCCACTCTCACGTACCCCAATAATGTTACTTATACTCTCACATACCCCAATAATGTTACTTTTGTCAAAGACAGAGTCAGTGCAGTTCAACTCATGGTACTCAGACAGCAATACCAACCACTGGACCTTGTTACTGAGACCAGCCAGGACCCATGATTGGGTCCTTCCTTAGTTTTCTCTGAGAGGGGAAAATGTGGAGGCCAAGAAAAACAAATAGTTAACTTGCAGAGATCACAATCCTGCAAGACAGGAGTCTCCCTTGGTTTACAAATGTCCTAGAGATTTACAAGTAACTCAGTTCCTCAAGCCCTAACATCGCCCTCCCCTCCATAAAACTGAAGGAGGCTGAGGCAGAAGAAAATGGAAACAAAGTTAAACCTAAATCTCGCTAACAAGAACGCTTGATAGGAGAAATGTAACATTCCACCAGGAAACTCCCAATTGTCATCATGTTAGTGCCTCATCAGAGGGAGAAACGGCCTTGACTTGATAATAACCAGGCCTCCAATATCCTGACAGGTTTTTTTTTTTTTTTTTTTTTTTTTACCCTGATAGCCCTTCTGAAATCCCCTTTGTCCTCACCTACTGCTGAGCCAGCAGTCGTGGCCCAATTATCTACTGCCGAGTCCACTCCCACTCTGCCTTTAAGAACTCTGACTATACTCTGGTTTGGGGTACAAGTCCCTACTCTGCTGTGTCAGGTATACTTGAGCTCGAGCTTAAGCTTGTCAAATAAACCCTCGTGTGGTTGCATCAGTGTTGGCTCCTTGGTGGTCTCTTGGACATGAAATCTTGGGCATAACAATTTCATTAATTCAAAAATGTTATCTCATCAACGTTGTCTTCACATTCAATAGCGTTTTAAGTCTCAGTTTATTCAATCTTTTTCTTCTCTTAATATTTTTCATCAGATAGCTCTGAACATTTCTTTAAAGGCTATCCTTAGGTAGTTTTTAGTATTTATTTATTGGAATGATGTTTAGAAGACCAGGGAGGTTTCAGAAAGTAAATGGCATTTGATTTTTAAGCAAGACTTGAAGCATACTTATAATTTTGGTTATATGGACATGGGGAAAGGTAGCTGAAATCACCCTATAAAAACCTCAGGGGACAGCATATGTGTACGTATTTATAAATGTATATATATGTAGAGAGTAGAGTATGTGAATGGATTCATTCTTTTGAAACTATTTAGTAAAAACTTTGGCATCACAATTAGAAATTATATTTTGGCAACTATACCTGATCTTTGTCATTATGCAAATTTTAAATGGTTGGCCTCTACAGTTTCTTGTAGACATTTTGTAGAAATAATGAATAAGGATTATTAAGTCAAGTCACTAAGTATTTAATTTTGGATGATCTTTATTTCCATTACATTCATGCAATGTGTTTAATGATCTATTTATAAGACCATACCAATTTTCTCCACTTAACAGTGCAGTGAAATAATTCTGTGAGAGATAAAACAAATCAATAACATAAAAGTTCAAATCTTGAATTAAAATGAATTCTTTGTCTAATAAGTAATGTTACTGTCAGATATTTTATTAAAATATTCTGACCTATAGGTATCCATGATTTTTTGTGGTTTAAATAACCAGAACCTGAAATTTCATTATAATTGAGTTATTCATTTTTTTTATTAAGTTAAGAGCTAAGTATTTTCAGAAATAAAAATAAAAATAGACCAATAGGATAATAAACCATCTTAACAGTTTCCTATTATGGATTATTTTCAATAAGGACATCAAAATAATTTTTCTCCAGTCAAAAGATTAATGTTCTCTGAGCAAGAAAAAAATAAGAAAATTTATAAAAATATTTTTTCTTTTATAATAATTAAAATTTATAATAAATAATCCATGTAGGACAAGTCTTAAAGAGAAGAGGAATTAAAACTCAGTGCATCTAACAGGATTAATTGGAATAATTATCAATTGAATATGCTAATCAAAACAAAATCAAGATGACAGAATTTAAAGCAAAATCCAAGTATCTTTATTATGACAAAAATGTCAAGCAATAAAGAGAAATAAGAATATTAAAAAGTACAAATGTAAAAGGAATAACTTGAGATATTCAAATATTCAGAATAATACCTATTCTCCTGAAACTGTTCCAAAAAAATAGAATTTGGAATATCAATATCAGAAAAAGGGAAAATTCAAGGAAAAAAATCAAGAAATAAAAAATGAGAAATTAAATGATCCTGTGCCAAATTTATAAGGTCACTTATCTTTCACCTAATAGTACTTTCCTATTTTATGGCTCCACATAATACATTTGATGAACAAATACATTTGTGCTATAAAACAGACAGAAACTTTTGTGAAGACATAGATAATCAAATAGAAACATTGAAATAGTCCAAATTTTTTAACAGATTTAACATGGCTATTGACACAAAAAAGCTCTGAACATTTCTGTTAATAATATTGATATTAATCTCTAGCAACAGAGAATAAACTCTATTTTCATGTGGCCATGGGACATATGCAAAATGCTTATTTCTTTTATTCCACAAATTAAAAGAAAATAAATTTCCAAATAAAGATCTTTAGGTTTTATAGGCTATAATTGGTGTATAGTGACAGAGAGCCAGCATTAATCACATAAATTTAAATAATCACACAGAAAAATGTCCAATATCAGTGTAAAACATTCTTCTAAATAACTTTTTTGAGAAAATAATAAGTTAAAAACAAAACAAATCAAAATACTTATTAATTATGGATATCATGAACACTTAAATGACACAAATAATCTGCCTTTCGATATAACAGAAAATTTTGAAAAATTAAAATTAGGAAATAAAATGCCATGTAAAAGAAAATTTCTGCTGCTAGTAATGACAGAGTAAGTATCTGCAATATCTAGATCTACTTCAAAGGTAACTACCTACAGTTGCCAGAGAATGGACAGAAGCAGACAGACATGGTTGGAGAGTACACAACTGAGGAAGAGGAGCTGAAGAAAATAAGTTCAATTTTTATTTTTTATTTTAGGCTGAGATATGAAGCTTTAGGCATACAGTGTAGTCAGTATGGGTGTTTCCAGGAAAAAAACAAAACAAAACAAACAAAAACTTACAATATTTCTGTCCTGGGAAACTAGGAAAGTAAGTCTAGAAAACTGATCTCTGGAGATAAATAGGAGAGGAGGATACACAATTTCTGTCAATCCACATTTCTCATTAACCTCAAAATTACACATGAACAGAAAAGACTCAAAGGATACCTTAGCTAAGGACAAAAGATCTGAGCTGAGACTGTAGGTGTCATGGAAGAAAAGATGAATTTGCAACCCAAATCCAACCAAAATAATTGACTAGTAAGAGAGACAATCTCTTCAGAGAAAAACAGCACATCCTTAGGATAAAATCTGACATTATCTGACATAGGAAGAAAGACAGTGGAATATACTCTAAAGAGGAAAGGTAACAAACTGAGACCACCTCTGAGATGACTCAAACAAATATAAAGATAAGAATTCCCAGCAGGAAAATAAAGAATTTTTAAAAGAACCAAACATTTGAAGAATTAATACCTATTCTCCTGAAACTGTTCCAAAAAATAGAAATGGAAAGAAAACTCCCAAACTCATTTAATGAGGCCAACATTACCTTGATCCCCAAACCAGAGAAAGACCCCATCAAAATGGATAATTACAGACCAATATCCCTGATGAACATGGATTCAAAAATTCTCACAAAAATACTATCCGAGAGGATCCAACTGTACATTAAAAGAGTTTTCACCATGACCAAGTGGAATTTATTCCAAGGCTGCAAGGTTGGTTCAACATTCGCAAAACATTCAATGTGATACAATACGTTAATAAAAGAAAGAATAAGAACCATAAGTTACTCCCAAAGTACATTTGACAAAGTACAGCATGCTTTCATGATCAAAACTCTTCACAGTATAGGGATAGAGGGTAAATATCCCCAATATCATCAAAGCCATCTATGAAAAGCCCACAGCAAATATCATTCTTAATGGGGAAAACCTGAGAGCTTTTTCTCTAAGGTAAGGAACGCAGCAGGGCTGTCCACTATCAGCACTGCTATTTAACATAGTACCAGAAGTCCTAGCCTCAGCAATCAGACAACAAAAAGAAATTAAAGGCATCCGAATTGGCAAAGAAGAAGTCAAACTCACTCTTTGCAGTGATATGAAAGACCCATGGGAGACAGGAACCCATCAAAATCCTTGAGGAGAATACAGGCAGTAACCTCTTTGATCTCAGCCACAGCAACTTCTTCCTAGAAACATCTCCAAAGGCAAGGGAAGCAAGGGCAAAAATGAACTAATGGGACTTCCTCAAGATCAAAAGCTTTTGCACAGCAAGGGAAACAGTCAATAAAACCAAAAGACAACTGACAGAATGGGAGAAGATATCTGCAAATGACATATCAGATAAAGGGCTAGTGTCCAAAATCTATAAAGAACTTACATACTCAACACCCAAAGAACAAATAATCCAATCAAAAATTCCTCTCCTAATATTTCCTGATATTAGGAGACTCCCATAAGAATCTCCTAATATCAGGAAACAAACTGAGGGTTTCTGGAGGGGGAGGAGGGAGGGATAAGGTGACTGGGTAATGGACATTGGGGAGGGTATGTGCAATGGTGAGTGTCATGAATTGTGTAAGACTGATGATTCACAGACCTGTACTCCTGAAACAAATAATACATTAAATGTTAATAAAAAAAGAGCCAAATAGATATTCTAGATTTGAAAAATATAAGATCAGAAATAAAGTCACTGGATATATCTGGATACTATGGAAAAAATATATATATGTTATAAAGAAGTTAATGAACTTGAGAGTAGATCAGTAGAAATCGTCCAATGTGAAGAACAGAGAGAACAAAAATGTTGAATTAAAAACAAAGCTTTAGGTCTATATTAATCAGCATGAACTGCCATAGAAATATACCATAGACTGCATGGCTAAAACAGTGGACATTTACTTTTCATAGTTTTTAGGGGCTAGAAGTCCCAGACTGGGTTCTGTCGCAGTAAGTTTCTGGTGAGAGCTCTTTCTGGCTTGAAAGAAGCCACTTTCTCACCTACCTTTACATAGGAGAGAGAGAAAACTCTGGTGTTTTGTTCTTTTGTAATGGCCCCAGTCCTATAAGATTACTGTGTCACCCTTATGACTTAATTTAACTTTAATTTAACTTCCTTGAAGACCCTGATCCCAAATATAGTACAGTGGGGGTTATAGCTTCAACATATGAATTTTGGGGCAATACAAACATTCAGTCTATAACAAGGTCACTGTTAGTATCACAGTCTAACCAGTCTAACATATGATTGGAATTGCAGGATATGAGACAGAACTTGGAGCAGAAAACAAACAAAAAAACAAAACAACCAAAAAATACATTGATTTAAAAAAAGCCAGAATTCCCAGATATTAAAAAATAAAGATGCTTAGTGATAAAATATGATTAAATAAAAGCAAACAAACATGCAAAGTCACTTTATGGGAAAATTGCTGGAAACCAAAGAAAAAGAGCTAAAGGTAAAAGAAGCAAGAGAAAAGGTATATGAGAACAATAAGATTTGCTGAACCACTTTCGCATCAGATACTACAGATGATAGAGGAAAATGCAAAAATATCTTAAAGTGTTGAAAGAAAAAGAAAGAAGAAGTCAAATTATCACTCTTCGCAGATGATATGATACTATATGTGGAAAACCCAAAAGACTCCACTCCAAAACTGCTAGAACTTATACAGGAATAACCTGTCAATCTAAATCCTATATCCAATGAAATAAGTTTCAAGAAGGAAGACAAAATAAAATTTCTAATGTAAGAATACCAAGAGAATGGATTGTCAGAGACCTATACCATAAGAAATACTAGATGAAGAAGGTAATCAACAAGATGGTGGACTAGTAGGTCCCAACATTTCCCCCACAAAAACAACAGCAACAAAAACAATAAATAAACTACTAAAAACTGACATACAACTCTGGGAAAGATATGGGCTACAATTAAGAAGCAGGAGAAATGCTGAAGAAGTAAAACTGAAGGGTGGCTTTGTAGAAAAGCCTAGGAAGAATTTTACCCATATCAAGCCATTCCCTAGTCCAGAGTAGCTCAACTCTCAGGACGGATGCCTTTAGAGGGATTTCAATCACAATGAAAATGAGAGTTGGAGAAACCTAGGAAGCATCACTGCCAAAGATATTTGCAGCCATTGCTACTGAGGACTTCCACAGTCTTCACCAACACTCAACCCAGATGACAAAAAGCTGCCAGCTCTCCCTGCTCTGTGTCTTCTCCCTGTAGCTAGAACTATCACTGCAGTGTGATATGTCCCTTAGCTGTGACCTGCTCCCCAAGATCTGGGTGCCACAGAGTCTGGCATCTATGGGGCTGGAGCTGCTGCTGTTTTAAGCCCCACCTCTGGTCGCCAGGTCATGACTTTGACCTAACATGACATGGGCTGAGTAGCACCTGCTCTGCATTCCTCCTTCCAGGTCTCTACATGTGGCCATCAGAGGCTGCCCTGCTGCCATTTTGTGACTATACTCTGATACTAGACTTGGGACTTTGACTCACCATCCCCACCCCATCCTGCTACTGCACCTTGTTCTTTGGGCCCAAGACACCCCTGTATCTGTTCTCTCAGGGCCCATGCTGCTGTACCATTCCTCCCTACCCGACCCAAGTCATTGTGGAGGGTCCCCAAAACCCAGACACTGGTTATACAAGAGATCTGTCTGTACATAGCCGTGTCTTAGGCTGAAGTAGGTGCACTGGGGTCCTGGTAGTTTTATATGTGTCTAACTCCAGAACCTTGGCTCCACTGCTGCTCTATGTGTGTGCCAATCTGGATGCCAAGAGAGATCCCCTCAGCTAGAATTATTTCTTAGTGGTGGAAAAAAAAAAAAAAAAAAGGAAGAGAACCCCAGCAGTCTTCACCTCTGAGGACTCAATAGCCCTAGCTGTCATAGCAATAAATGAGACCTCCATAGTCATGGTCACAGAAGATGTCCATAGTCTTTACTAACATTGATTTCAACTGATGGAGCTGCATGAAAACTATGCTGCTGTGCCCTCTTCAGGATCAGAAATGCTACACTGCATCCCATGCAGCCAGTGCCCTCACAGCCAGCCAACTTTAGGTGAAAGTCTTTCTCCACCAAAGCCATTATGAAAAAACTGATGAAGTTGATAGTCCCTCAGATGTTCAGACATAAATGCAAAGCCATCAGAAACATGATTAGTGAGAATTTGCTTCTGGGATCTCTATTCTGTTTCTTTGGTCTATTTTAATGCCGATACCATACTGCTTTGATTACTATGGCTTTGTAATGTAGTCTGAAATCAGGAATTGTGACATTCTCCTTTGTTATTCTTTCTCAGTATAGTTTTATCTAGTCAGAGATTTTTGTGGTTCAGTAAGAATTTTAAGATTGTTTTTTCCAATTTTGTGAAAAAATGCCATTAGAATTATATTAGGAAGTGCATTGAATCTATATATAGCTTAGAGTACTATGGACATTTTAACAATATCAATTCTTTGAATCCATGAACATGGGACATCTTTCCATTCATTTATGATTTCTTCATTTCTTTTATCAATGCCTTATAGTTTTCCGTGTACAGATCTTTCATCTCCTTGGTTACATCTGTTTTCAAGTATTTTATTGTTTTTTAATGCTATTTTAAATGAAATTATTTTCTTTCTTTCTTTTCTTTATTTCTTTTGTTAGTGTATAAAAACACTGCTGTTTTGTATGTTGAATTGTATCATGTAAATTATTGAGTTCATTTTTTAGTTCTTAACAGTTGTTTGATTAAATATTTAGAATTTTTCTCCCCATAAAAATCATGTCATGTGTAAACAGAGGCAATTTGACTTCCTCCTTTCCATTTTGCATGCTTTGTATTTCTTTTTCTTGCCTAATTACAATGGTTAGACTTCCAGGTACTATATTTAACTAAGTGGCTAAAGTGGGCATCCTTGCCTTACTCTTGATCTTAGAGGAAAAGCTTTTAACCATTCACCATTGAGTATGATGTTAGCTGTGGCTTGCAGATGACAAATGAAAGGACAGTATTGCAAGAGTTATACAGTATAAATGAAGTTGGGTAATATCACTTAAGTGCAGATTGTGATAAATATACTCAATAAACTATAGACACTACTAAAATAACAACTGGAGCTTTAGCTAATAAGTCAAGGTGATCTGGAATAATAAAAATACTCAATTAATCCAAAAAAGGGCAAAGGATAGTGGGCCATATAGAAAACAAATAGAATTATAGACTTAAATCTAATCATCTTAAGAATCATATTAAATGTAAACCAGGGTTCAGCAAATCTTTTCTGTAAAAGGTCAGATAGGAAGTATTTTAGGCTTTTTAAATCATGTATTAAAAGTTGAACTTTGCTATTACAGCACAAATGCAGCCATAAGTGGTGTGTAACTGCAGGTATGCTGGCTGGATTTAGCCCCCAAGTCAGGTTGCCCTACTGGCAATAGGTTTCTGACTCCCAGTCTGAACATTCCACTTAATACACAGAGATTGTCTGTTTGAATAAGTAGCAAGAGATAACTTTTTCTGCTTATAAGAAATATGCTTTAAATATAAAGTTACAAATAAATTAAAAATAAAATAATGGAAAAAGATAAAGTATGTTAATGTGAATCTAAGAAAAGCTGGGGTGGTTAAATCCCATTAGTCCATTTTGCACTATACCTCCGAAATAACGTTCAGATTTTGTTATGTGATAACAAAGGACTTGGAAATTTCTCTTGTTTTCTTGGATCTCTCTCCTCAAGGGCAGGGGGACCTTGCAGGTAGTTGGAGGCATGCAGGGACTTTATTTCTCCATCAGGGAAAAGCATTCCAAAGTGGTAGTGGTGACAAAACACATTGTTCTCCCCTTTGACTTTTTAAAAAATTCAAATTAATACATTATTGCTCCAATATATCCAAGAGCCTAGAATATCTGAAAACTCAGGTCCAGAATTGAAACTTGTCCTTGGAGATGTGTGGCTATTTTCTACTAGATTGCCTTTCAAAAAAAATCACAGCTCTTGAAATTGTCAATTTTACTCTTTTTCTTGCTTTGTTATTATTTTGTGTTTGCCTTTATTATTTCCTTTCTCCTACATTTATTATGTTCATTTCGTTATTCTGTTTTTAATTGGTTAAAAACTTGATCCATGTATTGCAATTCATTCTTTTCATAATTAAATTACTTAAATTTTGCATTAAACATATTTTGATTTTCTTTTCAGTTTTTTTCCCTAAGTAATCTGTAATTGGAAGTAGTTCTACAATGTATTTAAAGGGTTGTTTTTGTTTAACTTCCAAATGTTTTTACTGTGTTTTTCGTGGATTACATTTGGAATTTTACTATTCATTGCTAATTAGTTTTATTGTGGTCACAGAATATAGCATACATAAATCTTAAAAATTTAATGAGGTTGTTTCTTAGTTTACAAAAAATTTTACAAAATTTCAAACACATTAAAGAACGAAATGTATTTTTGGCAGATTATAATTGAATATATTAATGTCTAGCACCAAATAAATATTCAAATATTCCCCAGTACTGTAACAAAATGTCATTTAAATTCACATGTTTTTAGTTACTGTAATCAATTTTAAAGATAAAAAATGTTACTAATGATAAATTGTATATAATGTGTACTTTACCGTCATAGAAATACAGATGAAAAGATGCCTTATGTGCACTCCATTATATGAAAGAACCATATTACATTTAAAATTGTGTTCATACATTTGTGTATGTTATAATTATCTATTATGATTATTGTTGTTAATTATTCCTTTATTAAACATACCATCTTGTAAGGAAAAAGAAACAAACACATACACATGTGTGTGTATGTGTGTGCCCACACATAAATATGTGTATACACAGATATATCTGCTTGTATTTATATATGTATGTTATATTTGTGTTTCTGCACATATTTATTTAAATACACACGTGTTTATAAGAACATACTTATAATTTATACATATATTGTAAGTATCATTTATTTATGAAACATTGAATGGCACTTTTCAATACATAAACACTTAGAAAAAATATAAGGTAAGGTAAAGAAATAGAGTGTAACAGATTTGAAGGCTTTTAGATGAAGGGACGATTTCTCTGAAAGTTGACATTTAAATGTAGCCCTGAATAAAAAGTCAATTATGGGAAATCCTAGGGCCCAAGCATTCCAGACAAAGGGAGCAGCTGATGCAAAAAGCTTATAGGTGAGAGTGAGCTAACAGGGTGGTAAGAATAGCAAGAAAGTCAACGTAACTGTAGTAGTCATTACAGAAGCCAGATACAAAATCATAGAGTAATATTATCAGATTAATGTTTTAAGTAAATCTCTGTGGCAATAACCAAAGCTGGGAAAACAGTTTGAAAGCTATCGTATTTGTCTTGGTGAGCCATGATATTTGCTTGGAATATGTAGTAACAGTGGGGTGAAGAAGTGCAGTTACTTTCAAGATAAAGCTGACAGCTCTTGGAGATTCACTGCTTATATAGGATAAGAGCAATAGTGCAATTAAGGATTTCAGTCTGAGCCACTAATTCAAAGGTGATGCCATTTTTTGAAATAGGGGACAAAAGAAGAAAGACGTAAACATACATTTGAGTAAAGGCAAGATTTCTGGTTTATTTATTTTTGAGTTCTGTATGTTAAATACTAAGTCAAATAGGCAGTTGGAGACATGGCTCTGGAGGTCAAGAGAAAGGTCAAGAGAGAAGTCAGAGCTGGTGATGTAAGTTTGGGAATTCATAGGGTGCAGATGGAATTTAAAGCCTTAGGGCTTGATGAAATCACCAAGGGAGAGAATGTCTGAGGATGAAGTTTGGGCATCTATTGAGCAGAAGTGGCACAAGAGAAATCTAGAAAGAAAAGCAAGTGGAATAGGAAAAACAAAACAAACAAACAAACAAACAAACAAAAAACAACAGGAGAGCATTGTGGTCCAGTATCAGAAAAGGATAGGAGAGGAGGTAGAGGAAGGGATGTGAGGTAAGTAAGGGAAGGAATAAGGAGGAGAAAAAGAGGCAAGGAGGAGAGAAGGGAAGAGATCACTGGCAATTATGATATGGGAAGTATTTAATGTTGAATCACTGATGTTCACTATGTGGACAATCAACTTTAAGAGGTTTGCTTTACGTGTGCTGCAACTTCTAACATCCAATTCGGTAGAAATCAATGTCTATATATTACCACAGACCGAAGAACTTTGATTTCTTGTTTCTGATTTGATGACAAATGTGAATAAGTACTTGTTTGTGTTTTACTTTTGAATTAAATTAAGGTCCATTATTAAATGGACTGATTCTAGGCTCTGGTCCCATGTTGATTATTTCAAAATTTTAATCACCCTTTAAGTCATTAGGTGATTGTTTTGCCGATGGGTGATGATGTAATTAATGATTTAAGTGGGTTTCATCAATCATATTCAGAAAGTCAATTCCTAATTCTCTCAAAACACAACTCAAATTCTTATTTCCTTTTATTGTGTCTTATGTGGTGATGAAAAATAGTTCAGTGTTCTCTTGGGAATAGATAAGAATGCCTTATTTATTTATTATTTATGTTTAAAGCTGGCAAGTGATGTAAGAAGGCACCTAATTTTTATATGGAAAGTGTTTGTGGGATTGATTGAAGCCATATCAGCATTAGAATAATTTCTGGAATATTCCATGATATGTTTCCTGAGGAAAATTATTTCTCATTTGGGCAGCCTTGCAGCCAGTTGATTGTAATAATTACTGTACTATATTCTGTTATTTGCTGACATGTTATTCTTATGACAATTAATATTTTCAATATTTTTATGGAAACCAATGATGGAAATATATGCAAAGGGCTTAGTACTCAGTATTTATTCTTTTATTAGTGTCCATATTACAGAAAAACCTCTAATTTATAAAGCCTACATGCAAAATTGTTGATTCAACACATGGAGAAACATTTTAATATGATTTTTAAATCTCTTTCAATATTCCTCTCCTATTCTTCATGAAAACATGGAGTTCCCAGTTTTGAAAGCTGTGGCATATCAGACCTCAATCACCTAGTTTAATAATGGATATGACAGTTTTTTCTTTAAAAGGGGTTTTGTGATATCTTTTGTTGGCCTCTAATGCTTTAAGGTTGAGCCTTTTCAAAATTGAGAATGTTTCACAGAAGTTTTTTTTTTTTTTTTCCTTTTTAGTAAGAAGACATTTAATTCTAAGGAAGCATAAAATGAAAACCAAGTATTTACAGATAAGGGGGATTTCCAATGATAAAAAATGGAATGAGATGCATAAGGTGTACCAAAGAAGAGAGGAATCTAGGTAAGAGATATTGTTTTAGTTAACCTTTTAGTGGTCTGAGCAATGGATAATCCTAATAATTATGTTAATTCTTTATTAAGCCTTTGCTATGTACCAGTCACTGCTTTAAGTATTTTATATGAATTAATTCATTAAAGCCAGGGTTGCTCATTCTCTGCACTGTTGACATTTTGGGCCAAATAATTCTTTGTTGTCTGGGTTGAGGGGGTTGGTTTGGGGAGAATGTAGTTGTCCTGTGCATGCAGAATGTTCAGCAGTATCCTTATACTTCATCTATCAGATGGCAGTAGCAAAACCATTATCCTCAGATGTAACAACCAAAAATATTTCCAGACATTTGTTGAAGTTTCTGGGAGAACAAAATTCCTTCCTGAGATCCACTGATGGTAAGCACTGGAACAATTTTTTGAAATACTTACTTTGTTCTTCCCATATGATCTTTAGTGAAATGTAGATAAAGACAGTTTTAGTACCTTTCCCAAAATTACTCAGCCAGTAATCAAATACCTAGGATTTAAACCCAAGCCCTCATGTTCTTAAGTACTGTACTATACTATTTCTTTTGCTTTCTCTGAGGTAAGCAAATGCTTATACAACTGAAAAAAGAATTTACCAAAAGGCGGCTTTGATCAAACACTAGTTTGTGGAATTTTCCATGTACGTCACACTTAATCTAAGAAGGGAGACATTGCAGTTGGGTAATGTCTGAGAAAGATTCAAGATGTCCGTTGAGCTGAACATGGATGGGGAAGTGGGCTGAAAACCAGCAGAAGACAGTAGTTTAGAAAACCATACCTTGTTACATGATATTCTTACATGGTACTATTTCCTAAATATTTGTGAGTTACAGTTCTTTCTTTAGGTTTTATTCAAATGAAAAATAAAACAAGGATAGCAATAACAAAGTATTCAAAAATCCCAATGCCAAATAAGTGTCATATTTGTTTTTTCACTACACAGATTATATCATCTGGCTTCCTCATAAGTCAAACTACAGTCTGGGGCTTTGAAGATAATAAAAATGGTGGTATAAAAGTTGCACTTGTTGATTTTATAACGGGTTTTTTATGTTATGTTGGTTTCAAAAGCTGTTCATACACTTATGCTGACTGTAATTTTTCAGTCAGAGTAGTTACGAGCCCCCAGAGTATTCTAAATGACCCAAAGCACTTGCTTTTAGTTTCTAACTGACATGCATGGAAAACATTAAGGGCCTTTAGAAGGGATACTAACACATCTCCTACAAAATATTCTGGAAAATCAATTAACGAGGAGATACAATGTCAATCCACTTCGGGATGGGATGCAGCCAATTTTTGAGTAATGTGTGTTCTAAACATAAAAGGCTTCCTGTACCCCCTTTTAATTTCAGGAATTTCTATCACTTGCTATTAGTGCTGACAGATTTCTGTCTATGGTAAGTATCGGATGAGATCAGCATCTAACTTCTCTGAATTTCTTGTCCTTGTTAATTGCACTTGCAGTTATGGGTGGAGAAGAGATCACACATACCCAAAGGTAATGTCAATCTACATGATCAAGGAGCAAATAAACTACATGGGCCAGTTTTCTTTTTTGCAACCTGGCAACCAGGAGATCCTGGAGATCTAACTGAGGTCCCAATCTCAGTTCCACAACTATCTACCTGGGCCATCCAGAGAACATGACTTGATATAATGTCTTCAGATGAGGGAGTTTGATTATTGGATTTTAAATTTCTAAAATGTAGCATTTTATGATTAATCATTTTCATCTATGTGATGTCTAGCTTTGCCATGGTTTCAGATAATTTCTAAAAAATATTTTAAAGCTACAACTATTTTCAGGAAGAGATGATAACCAACATGGTACAGTAGAAAATTCTGATGAATACTGAATCATCAATCTTTCATAATATTTGAAATTTCAGCCTTACATTTTAAATTTCTGCTGTTTTAAGGACATTGAATTTTTGTAGATTTGTTCTTATACTCTGTAGTTGGGATAGGGATTTTGCTATTACCTTATTCTATATTTTCATTAATTAAAAATCAAGACCTTTAATTTCCCGGTTGACCCATTCATTCTTTAGAAGGATGCTGTTTAGTCTCCATGTATTTGAGTTCTTTCCAAACTTCCTTTTGTGGTTGAGTTCGAGCTTTAGAGCATTGTGGTCTGAAAATATGCAGGGAATGATCCCAATCTTTTGATACCGGTTGAGTCCTGATTTAGGACTGAGGATATGATCTATTCTGGAGAATGTTCCATGTGCACTAGAGAAGAATGTGTATTCTGTTGCTTTGGGATGAAATATTCTGAATATATCTGTGATGTCCATCTGGTCCAGTGTGTCGTCTAAGGCCTTTATTTCCTTGCTGATCTTTTGCTTGGATGATCTGTCCATTTCAGTGAGGGGAGTGTTAAAGTCCCCTACTATTATTGTATTATTACTGATGTGTTTCTTTGATTTTGTTATTAATTGGTTTATATAGTTGGCTGCTCCCACGTTGGGGGCATAGATATTTAAAATTGTTAAATCTTCTTGTTGGACAGACCCTTTAAGTATGATATAGTGTCCTTCCTCATCTCTTATTATAGTCTTTGGCTTAAAATCTAATTGATCTGATATAAGGATTGCTACTCCTGCTTTCTTCTGATGTCCATTAGCATGGTAAATTCTTTTCCACCCCCTCACTTTAAATCTGGAGGTGTCTTCGGGCTTAAAATGAGTTTCTTGGAGGCAACATATAGATGGGTTTTGTTTTTTTATCCATTCTGATACCCTGTGTCTTTTGACAGGGGCATTTAGCCCATTAACATTCAGGGTAACTATTGAGAGATATGAATTTAGTGCCATTGTATGGCCTGTAAGGTGACTGTTACTGTATATGGTCTCTGTTCCTTTCTGATCTACCACTTGTAGGCTCTCTCTTTGCTTAGAGGACCCCTTTCAATATTTCCTGTAGAGCTGGTTTGGTGTTTGCAAATTCTTTCATTATTGTTTGTCCTGGAAGCTTTTAATCTCTCCTTCTATTTTCAATGATAGCCTAGCTAGATATAGTATTCTTGGCTGCATGTTTTTCTCGTTTAGTGCTCTGAAAATATCATGCCAGCTTTCTGGCCTGCCAGGTCTCTGTGGATAAGTCAGCTGCCAATCTAATATTTTTACCATTGTATGTTACAGACTTCTTTTCCCGGGCTGCTTTCAGGATTTTCTCTTTGTCACTGAGACTTGTAAATTTTACTATTAGGTGACGGGGTGTGGGCCTATTCTTATTGATTTTGAGGGGCGTTCTCTGAACCTCCTGAATTTTGATGCAAAAGGAATCCATCAAAATCCTTGAGGAGAACACGGGCAGCAACCTCTTCGACCTCTGCCGCAGCAACATCTTCCTAGGAACAACGCCAAAGGCAAGGGAAGCAAGGGCAAAAATGAACTATTGGGATTTCATCAAGATCAAAAGCTTTTGCACAGCAAAGGAAACAGTTAACAAAATCAAAAGACAACTGACAGAATGGGAGAAGATATTTGCAAACGACATATCAGATAGAGGACTAGTGTCCAGAATCTATAAAGAACTTAGCAAACTCAACACCCAAAGAACAAATAATCCAATCAAGAAATGGGCAGAGGACATGAACAGACATTTCTGCAAAGAAGACATCCAGATGGCCAACAGACACATGAAAAAGTGCTCCATATCACTCGGCATCAGGGAAATACAAATCAAAACCACAATGAGATATCACCCCACACCAGTCAGAATGGCTAAAATCAACAAGTCAGGAAATGACAGATGCTGGCGAGGATGCGGAGAAAGGGGAACCCTCCTCCACTGTTGGTGGGAATGCAAGCTGGTGCAGCCACTCTGGAAAACAGCATGGAGGTTCCTCAAAATGTTGAAAATAGAACTGCCCTATGACCCAGCAATTGCACTATTGGGTATTTACCCTAAAGATACAAACGTAGTGATCCAAAGGGGCACATGCACCCGAATGTTTATAGCAGCAATGTCCACAATAGCCAAACTATGGAAAGAACCTAGATGTCCATCAAGAGATGAATGGATCAAGAAGATGTGGTATAAATACACAATGGAATACTATGTAGCCATCAAAAGAAATGAAATCTTGCCATTTGCGACAACATGGATGGAACTAGAGCGTATCATGCTTAGCGAAATAAGTCAAGCAGAGAAAGAAAACTATCATATGATCTCCCTGATATGTGGTGATGCAACATGGGGGCTTAAGTGGGTAGGAGAAGAATAAATGAAACAAGATGGGATTGGGAGGGAGACAAACCATAAGTGACTCTTAATCTCACAAAACAAACTGAGGGTTGCTGGGGCGAGGGGGTTTGGGAGAAGGGGGTGGGATTATGGACATTGGGGAGGGTATGTGCTTTGGTGAGTGCTGTGAAGTGTGTAAACCTGGTGATTCACAGACCTGTACCCCTGGGGATAAAAATATATGTTTATAAAAAATAAAAAATTAATTTAAAAAATTATAAAAAAAAAATCAAGACCTTGAGGGAATCAGGAAATTGCTAAGAACATATAAAACTCCACCATAAATAGACTTCCCAGAGACCTTAAACCCAAAGCAACCTGGGATGAAGTATGGATATAAAAATAAGTATTGAACATAAGCCAGAACCTGCATTTCATATTGGACACTTTTCATTGGTTTCTAAGTTAACTTCATATTGGGACTTAGAATTTCTGATTTTAGGCAGATATGACTTACCTTGAGACTAAAATAAGACTGAAGAATCTGTTGCAAGATGTCTAGGACTCCTAAGGGAGAAGACAAACCCAGAAAGTAAAGTCATCATAAGTTCAGCACTTGGGATAGAAGAAGACATATTGGAACATATTTGAAGGAATCCTACAAGTCATAGTCTACCAGAGGCTGCCCATACTACACAAGTATGTGCTATCTTGTTAATGGAATACTTTAGAGATGCAGAAGAGTTACATGTAAAATAGTGCACACCAAGCAAGATATCATTCAGATTAAAAAATATAAACTATTTTTCCATAGTCATTTCAGGTATTTTTAATGAAATATACATTACAAATAGACATGCTTCTCTGGGTTCTTTCTGAATATCCTTTATGTCCAGTGAAGTCATTGCTTCCCTGATGATTCGATTTATTTATGATCCCTATAGCGACCATAATATCTCTACACTTTAGCAAGCATAAGCTAAGATACAAATTAATACTGCTTTATGTGTTGTTAAAATTTACATTAAAGACAGTGCTTTGCAATTTCTTGCAATCACTTAACATCAATTTTTTGAAAATAATCCAGTATATACATATAGATTTAATTCAGTAACTGCATTTCTTTAGAGCACTTCATTGTATAAATATGCCATAATTTATGCATTTAAATATTCATAGGTACTGAGATTATTTCTAATTTATTGATTTAGCAGAGATTGCCACAACGAGCTTCTTTGTACTGAGCTTTTTATTCAAATGTATAAAGGATTCATATAAGGAACAAATATCAAAGAGCAACAGAGGTTTATAGATCAGCTTTCCAAAGTGATTGCAGTAGTTTGAACTTTCTACAGTAGAGTATTAAAGTTCTCCCTCCCTCTCTCTCTCATCCTTGTCAATAATTGAGACTATCAGGGGGAAAAAAAGTAATTTGTGTGATCAGACTTTCAATTTCTCTGAATATGATAGCAGTAAGATCTAATCTTGATATTAATATCTCACTTTGATATTCCACATATTTTGATATTTTATATTCTTATAACATTTAAATTCTAAATAATCAGTTGTTATAATATTTATTTCTACATTTAGCTAAAAGCTATTTGGGAAACTAAAAAAAACAATCATTTTTGGACTTCCTGCATGAAGTGGGAGGGAAGCAGATTAAAGTCCTCATTCATGGGAACCTCATGGCAAGGGCTGGCTACTGACTCTGGGCTTGCCCAGACACACCATGCCCCTTCCTGGAGGGGTTGGGGCTTGCAGACTCTGAGGCTATTTGTTCCTCTGTGTGATCTGAGAGCAGCAGCCCTGGAGCCTATTCCACTGGACCTTGACTTTAGATTAGAAAATGACCCAACACCTTTGAGAAGATTTACTGGTTATTTATAGAAAATTTCATATATAATACAAAAAAAAGAATTTTCTCAACTTTCCTCCCAACATCTTAAAAGAAAACTCACTTTGTCACATCTAGACATTCTGTATGTAAAATGATTAGGGACATATAATAAGTAGGATTAGAAAATCACATGTCCTTGATACTCTACATAGATAAGCCCCAAATCACTAGAACTGATACAAGAATTCAGCAAAGTTGTAGTATATAAAAATCAATGTACAGGAGCCTGTTGAATTTCTATGCACTAACAATGAAACAGGAGAAAGAGAACTCAAGGAATTGATCCCATTTACAATTGTACCAAAACCCGTAAGATACCTAGGAATAAATCTAATCTAATAGGTAAAATATCTGTACTCTGAAAACTATAGAATACTTATGAAAGAAATTGAGGAAGACATAAAGAAATGGAAAAACATTTCATGTTCATGGATTGGAAGAACAAATATTGTTAAAATGTGCATGCTACCTAGAGAAATCTATACCTTCAATGCAATCCTTATCAGAATATCATCAGCATTTTTCATAGAGCTGGACCAAACAATCCTAAAATTTATATGCAACCACAAAAGACCCTAAATAGTCAAAATAGTGTTGGAAAAAAGAACAAAAACAATGGTGGAGGCATTACAATTCCAGACTTCAAGTTGTATTACAAAGCTATAATCATCAAGACAATATGATACTGGCACAGAAATGGATACATAGATCAATGGAACAGAATAGAGAACCTAGAAATGGACTCTCAACTCTATGGTCAACTAATCTTTGACAAAGCAGGAAAGAATATCCAATGGAGTAGAGACAGTCTCTTCAGCAAATGGTGTTGGGAAAATAGGAGAGCCACATGCAGAAGAATAAGAAGAATGTGAAGAAACTGAACCATTTTCTTACATCACACACAAAAATAAACTCAAAATGGATGAAAGACCTAAATGTGAGAGAGGAATCCATCAAAATCCTAGAGGAGAACACAGGCAGCAACCTCTCTGACCATGGCTGCAGCAATTTCTTGCCTGACATGTCTCCAAAAGCAAGGGAAACAAAAGCAAAAATAAACTTAGGACTTTGTGAGGATAAAAAGCTTTTGCACAGCGAAGGAAACAATCAACAAAACTAAAAGGCAACCTATGCGATGGGAGAAGTTATTCCCAAAAGACATATTGGATCAAGGGCTAGTATCCTAAATCTATAAAGAACTTATCAAACTCAACACCCAAAAGCCAAAAAATCCAGTCAAGAAATGGGTCAAAGATATGAACAGATATTTCTTCAAAGAGACATACAAATGGCTAACAGACACTTAAAAAAAAAAAAATGCTCAACATCACTTGTCATCAGTGAAATACAAATCAAAACCACAATGATATACCACTTCGCACCTGTCAGAATGGCTAAAATTAACAAGACAGGAAACAACACCTGTTGGCAAGGATGCAGGGAAAGGGGAATGCTCTTCCACTGTTGGTAGGAATGCAAACTGGTGTAGCCAGTCTAGAATGCAGTATGGTGGTTCATCAAAAAGTTAAAAATAGAGCTACCCTATGACCCAGCAACTGAACTACTAGATAATTATCCAAAGGATACAAACGTAATGATTCAAAGGGACTCATGCACTCCAATGTTTATAGCAGCAATGTCCACAATAGCCAAAACATCGAAAGAGCCCAGATGTCCATCAAAAGATGAATGGATAAAGAAGACTGTGGTATACAAAAGAATATTATTCATCCATCAAAAAGAATGAAATCTTGCCATTTGCAACAACATGTATGGAACTAGAAGGTATTATGCTAAGTTGGATAATCAGTCAGAGAAAGACAAATACCATATGATTTCACTCATATGTGGAATTTATTTTTTAAGGATTTTATTTATTTGACAGAGATCACAAACAGGCAGAGAAGCAGGCAGAGAGAGTGGAGGGGAAGCAGACTCCCTGCTGAGTAGAGAGCCTTATGTGGGGCTTGATCCCAAAACCCTGGGACCATGACCTGGGCCAAAGGAGAGGCTTTAACCACTGAACAGTCCAGGCACCCCTCAAATGTGGAATTTAATAAACAAAACAGATTAACATAGGAGAAGGGAAGGAAAAATAAAATAATATACACACAGAGAGGGAGGCAAACCATAAGAGACTAAATATAGGAAACAAACTGAGGTTGCTAGAAGGGAGGTGGGTGGAGGTTGGGGTAACTGGGTGATGAGAATTAAAGAGGACACTTGATATGATGAGCACTGAGTGTTATATGCAACTGTTGAATCACTAAATTCTACCCCTGAAACTAATAAACAAATAATATACTATAGGTTGACTAAATTAAATTAAAAGAAAAAAGTAAAAAAAAAAAAGAAAGAAAGAAAGAAAAAAAGAAAATCACATGTCTTGTAAGTGCCCTTTTGTTTAAAAAAAAAAAAAATAGAAAAGAAATGCCTCTGGAGAATACTGTTGGAAATAGAATTGTTAGACCACATCTAGAAACAATGATAGGAGATGAAGCAGGAGGTGGTAAAATGGAAGAGAAAAAATATTCAGTGCTAGACTGCTCATATTTAGAAGAAATTTTCATATTGTAATTATTGTTTTGTGTGTACGTTTTGTTCCTCACAACTGAATATATAGTTGACAATTTTAAGTATTTAAAAATGTGTATTTAGTAGTCTAGATGGCAGAGGAGTAGCAGACTAAGATGACATCAGGTCGCAGGAGTTCAGTTAGATGGTTATCAAACCATTTCGAGCACCTACACCCAACAGGAGATCAAAGAGAAGAGCAGCAATTCTAGAAACAGAAAATTGACCACTTTCTGGAAGATAGGACATATGGGGAAGTGATTCTGAAGCAATGGGAAGACAGACTGCAGGGGGAGGGGCTGGCTCCCAGCAAGCGCTGGAGCAATGGAGCACAAAATTTGAACTTTTGAAAGTCTGCTCCACTGAGGGACATCACTCCAGAGACTAAGCGGGGGTGCAGCCCTCATAGGGACAGTGTGGTCTCAGATCCTGTAGGGTCACAGAAGGATTGGGGATGTCTGAGTGTCACAGCCCTTTCTGGAGAAATAAAAGAACTAAAATCTAACCAAGTTTAAAAAAAAAAAGCTATTAATGAGGTACAATAAAAATTGGAGGCTCTTACTGCTAGGATAAATGAGGCAGAAGAGAGAATTAGTGATATAGAAGACCAAATGATAGGGAATAAAGAAACTGAACAAAAAAGAGACAAACAGCTACTGAACCATGAGGGGAGAATTGGAGAGATAAGTGATACCATAAGATGAAACAACATTAGAATAACTGGGGTTCCAAAAAGAGAAGAAAGAGAGAGGGGGGCAGAAGGTATATTGGAGCAAAATATTGTAGAGAATTTCCCTAATATGGCAAAGAGAATAAGCATCAAAATCCAGGAGGCACAGAGAACTCACACTTAAAAAAATCAATAAAAATAGGTCCACACCCCATCAACTAATAGTATAACTTACAAGTCTTAGTGACAAAGAGAAAATCCTGAAAGCAGCCCAGGACAAGACATTCTGTAACATACAATGGTAAAAATATTAGATTGGCAGCAGACTTATCCACAGGGACCTGGCAGGCCAGAAAGAACTGGCATGATATATTCAGAACACTAAACGAGAAAAACATGCAGCCAAGAATACTATATCTAGTTAGGCTATCATTGAAAATAGAAGGAGAGATAAAAAGCTTTCAGGACAAGCAAAACCTAAAGGAATTTGTAAACACCAAACCAGCCCTACAGTAAATATTAAAAGGGATCCTCTAAGCAAAGAGAGAACCTAAAAGAAGTAGACCAGAAAGGAACAGAGACAATATACCGTAACAGTCACCTTATCGGCTCTACAGTGGCACCACATTCATATCTCTCAATAGTTACCCTGAATGTAAATGAGCTAAATGCCCCAATCAAAAGGCACACAGTATCAGAATGGATTAAAAAACCAAACCCCATCAATATGCTGTCTACAAGAAACACATTTTAGATCCAAAACACCTCCAGATTTAAAGTGAGGGGGTAGAAAACAAATTACCATGATAATGGACATAAAAAGAAAGCTGGGGTAGCAATCCTTATATCAGATCAATTAGATTTTAAGCCAAAGACTACAGTAAGAGATAAGGAAGGACACTATATCATACTCAAAGGGTCTGTCCAACAAGAAGATCTAACAATTTTAAATATCTATGCCCCTAACATGGGAGCAGCCAACTATATAAACTAATTAATAACAAAATCAAAGAAACACATCGATAATAATACAATAAGAGTAGGGTACTTTAACAACCCCTGACTGAAATGGACAGATCATCCAAGCAAAAGATCAACAAGGAAATAAAGGCCTTAAGGGACACACTGGACCAGGTGGACATCACAGATATATTCAGAACATTCCATCCCAAAACAACAGAATACACACTGTTCTCTAGTGAACATGGAAACTTCTCCAGAATAGATCACCCATTCTGGGTCATAAATCAGGTCTCAACCGGTATCAAAAGATTGGGATCATTCCCCGCATATTTTCAGTCCACAATGCTCTGAAGCAAGAACTCAATCACAAGAGGAAATTTTGAAAGAACCTGAATGCATGGAGGCTAAAAAGCATCCCACTAAAGAATGAATGGGTCAACTAGGAAATTAAAAAAGAATTGGAAAAAATCATGGAAACAAATAATAATGAAAACACAACTGTTCAAAATCTGTGGGACACAGCAAAGGCAGTACTGAGAGGAAAATATATAGTGATACAAGTCTTTCTCAAGAAACAGGAAAGGTCTCAAATACACAACCTAACCCTACACCTAAAGGAGATGGAGAAAGAACAGCAAAGAAAGCCTAAACCCAGCAGAAGATGAGAAATCATAAAGATCAGAGCAGAAATCAATGAAATAGAAACCAAAAGAACAGTTGAACAAATCAACGAAACTAGGAGCTGGTTCTTTGAAAGAATTGATAAGATTGATAAAGCCCTGGACAGACTTATCAAAAAGAAAAGAGAAAGGACCCAAATAAATAAAATCATGAATGAAAGAGAAGAGATCACAACTAACACCAAAGAAATACAAACTATTATAAGAACATACTATGAGCAACTCTACGCCAACAAATTTGACAATCTGGAAGAAATGGATGCATTCTTAGAAACATATAAACTACCACAACTGAACCAGGAAGAAGTAGAAAGCCTGAACAGACCCATAATCAGTAAGGAGATTGAAACAGTCATTAAAAATCTCCAAACAAACAAAAGCCCAGGGACAGACGGCTTCCCGGGGGAATTCTACCAAACATTTAAAGAAGAACTAATTCCTATTCTCCTGAAACTGTTAAAAAAAATAAAGAAATGGAAGGAAAGCTTCCAAACTCATTTTATGAAGCTAGCATTACATGGACACAAAACCAGAAAAGACTCCATCAAAAAAGAGAATTACAGAGCAATATCCTTGATAAACACAGAGCAAAAATTCTCACCAAAATACTAGCCAATAGGATCTAACAGTAAACTAAAATGATTATTCACTATGACCAAATGGGATTTATTCCAGGGCTACAAGGTTGGTTCAACAACTGCAAATCAATCAATGTGATACAATACATTAATAAAAGAAAGAACAAGAACCATATGATACTCTTAATAAATGCTGAAAAAGCATTTGACAAAGTACAGTATCCTTTCTTGATCAGACCTCTGCAAAGCGTAGGGATAGAGGGTACATACCTCAATATCATCAAAGCTATCTATGAAATACCTGCAGCAAATATCATTCTCATTGGGGAAAAACAGAGCTTTTCCTCTAAGGTCAGGACCACAGCAGGGATGTCCATTATCACCACTGCTATTCAGCATAGTGCTAGAAGTCCTAGCCTCAGCAATCAGACAAAAAAAGAAATTAAAGGCATCCATATTGGCAAAGAAGAAGTCAAACTCTCACTCTTTGCCAATAATTTATGTGGAAAACCCAGAAGACTCCATTCCAAAACTGCTAGAACTTGTACAGGAATTCAGTAAAGTGTCAGGATATAAAATCAATGCACAGAAATCATTTGCATTTCTATAAACCAACAGCAAGACAGAAGAAAGAGAAATTAAGGAGTCAATTCCATTTACAATTGCACCCAAGACCATAAGATACCTAGGAATAAACCTAACCAAAGAGGTAAAGAATCTGTACTCTGAAAACTATAGTGCACATGAAAGAAATTGAGGAAGACACAAAGAAATGGAAAAAAGTTCCATGCTCATGCACTGGAAGAAAAAAATACTGTGAAAATGTCTATTCTACCTAAAGCAATCCACACATTTAATGCAATCCTTATCAAAATATCATCCATTTTTTTCAAAGAAATGGAACAAATAATCCTAAAATTTATATGGAACTAGAAAAGGCCCTGAATAGCCAGAGGAATGTTGAAAAACAGAGCCAAAGTTGGTGGTATCAAAATTTCAGACTTCAAGCTCTATTACAAAGCTGTCATCGTTAAGACAGCATGGTACTGGCACAAAAACAGACACATAGATCAATGGAACAGAATAGAGAGCCCAGAAATGGACCCCCAACTCTATGGTCAACTAATATTCGACAAAGCAGGAAAGACTGTCCAGTGGAAAAAAGTCAGTCTGTTCAACAAATGGTGTTGGGAAAATTGGACAGCCACATCCAGAAAAATGAAACTTGACCATTTCCTTATGCCACACACAAAAACAGACTCAAAATGGATGAAAGACCTCAATGGGAGACAGAAATCCATCAAAATCCTTGAGGAGAACACAGGCAGCAACCTCTTCGACCTCAGCCGCAGCAACATCTTCCTAGGAACAACGCCAAAGGCAAGGGAAGCAAGGGCAAATGAACTATTGGGACTTCCTCAAGATCAAAAGCTTTTGCACAGCAAGGGAAACTGTTAACCAAACCAAAAGACAACTGACAGAATGGGAGAAGATATCTGCAAATGACATATCAGATAAAGGGCTAGTATCCAAAATCTATAAAGAACTTAGCAAACTCAACACCCAAAGAACAAATAATCCAATCAAGAAATGGATAGTGGACATGAACAGACATTTCTACAAAGAAGACATCCAGATGGCCAACAGACACATGAAAAAATGCTCCACATCACTCGCCATCAGGGAAATACAAATCAAAACCACAATGAGATACCACTTCACACCAGTCAGAACAGCTAAAATTAACAAGGCAGGAAACAAGGGATGTTAGCAAGGATGCAAAAAAAGGGGAACCCTCCTATACTGTTGGTGGGAATGCAAGCTGGTGCACTCTGGAAAACAGCATGGAGGTTCCTCAAAACGTTGAAAATAGAGCTACCCTACAACCCAGTGATCACACTACTGGGTATTTACCCTAAAGATACAAATGTAGTGATCCAAAGGGGCACGTGCACCTGAATATTTATAGGGGCAATGTTCACAATAGCCAAACTATGGAAAGAACCTCAATGTGCATCAACAGATGAATGGATAAAGAAAAAAAGGGTGTACACACACACACACACACACACACACACACAGAGGAATACTACACAGCCATCCAAAACCCCGAAATCTTGCCTATTAGCAATGACGTGGGTGGAACTATAGGGTATTATGCTGAGTGAAATAAGCCAATCAGAGAAAGATAATTATCATATGATCTCCCTGATGTGAGGAAATTGAGAGGCAGTGTGGGGGGTTTGGTTGGGTAGGGAAGGAAAAAATGATACAAGATGGGATTGGGATGGGGACAAACCACAAGAGACTCTTAATCTCATGGAACAAACTGAGGGTTGCCCTGGGGGAGGAGGGATGGAGAGGTTGGTTGGGTTATGGACACTGGGGAGGGTATGTGACATGGTGAGTGCTGTGAAATCTGTAAGCCTGACAATTCACAGACCTGTATCCCTGGGGCTAATAATACATTATATGTTAAAAAAAAAAAAAAAAAAAAAAAAAAGACGCGGCATCTGGGTGGCTCAGTGGGCAAACAGCCTCTGCCTTCAGCTCAGGTCATGATCCCAGGGTCCTGGGATCGAGTCCTGCATCGGGCTCCCTGCTCAGCAGTGAGCCTGCTTCCCCCTCTCTCTCTGCTTGCCTCTCTGCCTACTTGTGATCTATCAAATAAATAAATAAAACCTTTAAGAAAGAAAGAAAGAAAGAAAGAAAGAAAGAAAGAAAGAAAGAAAGAAAGAAAGAAAGAAAGAAGGAAAGAAACATAAGGGTGACCAGTTCTTGCCGAACTACTCAGAAAGCAGATCTAGTTTACAGAGCTTCTGGACTGAAGAAAGAGACATGCAAACTGCTATTTCATTTTGCATAAAAATTGAAGACAGGAGTTCTACTACAATGATCGTATCTGCTAATGTATCAGTATCCTACAGTTCTCATGAGTCACCCTTCTGTTTCCATGTGTATATCTGACAGAACAGACTTATGAATAAAATGTGAAGTCCTAAAAAAATGTGTATTTAATGTTTCTAGATGCTTGAAGTATCTCATGTATGTTAAAAGATGTAGCAAAATACACATTTTGTAAATATCCTTTTTAAAAAATTCAAATGAAATACAATTGACCCATGGGATGCCTGGGTGGCTCAGTCAATTAAGTGTCTGACTTCAGCTCAGGTCATGATCTCACAATCCTGAGATCAAGCCCTGTGTGGGGTTCCAGCTCAGAGGAGAGTCTGCTTGTCCTTTCCCTCTTCCTCTGCCCCTCCCCCTGCGTGTACTCTCTCTGTCTCTCTAAAACAAAACAAAACAAAACAAAACAAAACAACAACAACAACAACAAAAAACTTAAAAAATAAGAAATACAATTTACCTTTGAACAATACCAGTATTGGGGCACCAACTTCTCCTTCAGTCAGAAATCCACGTATAACTTTTGACCTTCCCAAAAAATTAATTATTAATAGCCTATTGTTGATAAGAAGTTTAATGATTAAAAGTTAACACATATTTTGTGTTATATGTATTATATACTGTATCCCAATAATAATGTAAGCTTTAAAAGAAATGTTATTATGCAAATCATAATAAGGAAGAGGAAAAAAATTTACAGTACTGTACTATATTTATTTAAAAAATTGTATGTAAGCAGACCTGTGCAGTGCAAAACCATGTTGTTCAAGGGCCAACTGTATTATCTTTTGGATATGGGTTTACTCCATAAAGACATAATATGAATGGATGTGATAGATTATTAACCTCAGCTTCTGCATTCTATTGGGCTGGCCAAGCCTCTTGGAATGTTCTCTTTCAAGCTACTGCTGTAGCAGTCAACCTCTGAAGCCTTGCCAGGGGAGGGGAGAGAAGCTGGCATTAACCCGCAAGCTCGTGGCTTATGAATCTTTGCCCTGGCCCTAGTGAGTCCAGGGGTTTAATTTTATTCCTCACTTTTCCTTTTTGTAGAAATTAGTTTCCTCCCTGCATTTGCTGTGTGAATGCTATGGTCATTTCTCCAATTGTCAGAAACAAAATTGAGCCCTGGCTCACATTAGCCATCCTGGGAAATATAGAATTTGTTACCCTTTCAACAGCAGCAACTCTAAAATGTCTAAATAGTAAAGGCTGAGGAACACCAATGAGAATTGATATTGGTGGATAGATAGATAATCTCCTTTGCCGTTGCAATTCCAGAGTTAGACAAAACAAAACAAAGAAAAATTTTACATTTTTTTGTGGTAGGTTTGGTAGGGTTGAGAAAGTTTAAAGAGGCAAAAGCCATGCCTCAACATTGTAGAGCTTCCCAGACAGCCTTCAAGAAGATATAGAAAGTAGGAAATTTACATGTATCATCCAAAGAAGAACTTTTCCAGAAATATATTATCTAATAATTTCTAGAATTAGGGAGAGGGCATTTCCTCAGGTTACAGTTCAACTTATTAGGGCAGAACAGGTTAGATTTGTTATAATGGATACTTCACGAAGAATTTTTATGAGAGTCAGGGATAATGGAGGGAAGGATTCCTACTAGAAACAAAGCTCTTAGATCTCATCAAACAGTTACAGAGTAGAGGTCTGAGAAGTAAGCCTTGAAAAATATCTCTTGAAAATTTGGAGGGGAGGATATAAAAGTAATGTGCTATTTCCTTGTATACCTTGTACATGTGAATAATAATAACATGGTTGGATGGAGTGTTTTAGTTCACAGTCTTTTTTTTTTTTCCCCTCTTGGAATCTCAGAGCTGTGCCCCAGACTGATGCTTTTGCCTTGCTTTTGCCATTAACCATTTTGCTCAGTTGTTCCATTGTTTTCCTTTTTAAATTTATTCTTAGAACTTGCATGATTTATTTCCTTAATCTTGAAATTAAAATAATACAGTAAGAAATGTTTCATCGAACATCTATTACTAAGTTTGGCTTGGAAAATTTTTCTTTATTTTCTTTATTTATTTTCTTTAGATAAGGAACTATTTCCCCAATTATTGCTTTAAATATGATGTCTCCTTATCTGTTTGTTTCTGTCTTTGAAATTTGTAATATTCATATATTGAATTTCTTGGCTCTTTCATACTTCAGATTCAACTCTTTACCCCCCGAGTTTAATTTTGTTTTCTGTAGTAAACTATATGTCATTCATTATCTCAATTTTATTTTTGAATGTTGTGTTTATGTTTTCACATCAGAGAAATCTCCCTGATTTCTGAGTCATCACATTTCATTGCTATAATGACCTTCAGACCTTGTTGAAAAACATCCTTTAAAATAAACAGATGGTTTCCATGTTCTTGTTCCTTTTTTTAAAGTTTCTTTCATAGCTCTGGTACCTTTTAACCCACTGAGCCACCCAGGCACCCCAACTCTGGTACCTTTTGGAATAAATTTGCTTGTAGACCTAAAAGGACATGGGGGGGTCACTGGCTTTTCTCCCCCCATTTTCCTATTTGTTTTAAATTAAGTGCTCATTTTATTGTTTCAATATATACAAGCAGAAATTTGAGACAAGGAGGAATTTGCTGTATATTATTTTACCCACAAGATAGAAGACTCTAAAACAATTAGAATTTTATTTGAAGAAAGTATTCTGGTTATTTTATACTTGGTTTTGATAGTTCTTTAGAGAGTACGGTTTATTATGTTTTAAAAAGGGTATGAATTGAGGAGGCTTTAGAATTATGTCCCTATTTTAAGAAGGATATCGGAGGTCCCTATTTTAAGGATATTGACTGGAAGGGAGGGAGCAGCAAAAAGGATAAAAGTATACTGAATTATATCTCGGTACCCTACAGAAAGTAAGGCAGGGGAATAATAGACAAGTTGTCATCAACTATTTGAAAAGAATAATATATTTATTCGACTGTGCTCCGAATGGCAGAAAGTACAGTGAGAATATCTTACTTAATAAAAGAAAGACATTTACAAAGGTTAGAACCCTTTGTTACCGGAGTTGTTAAAGCAAGGGTTGTCTTGAATATGGGAGAGGTTGTTTGGTGCTGAGTGGGAGAGTTTTTTGCAAGATCTCATAACAGTCCCTTTCCTTCCAAGCTCCTGTGGTGATTCCACTAAATATCATGTTTAATTCCACCAGACTTTTAAGGTTAGAGAGCATTTGTTCTATTCCATTCAAGTAAACCTTTATAATTAAAGGAGTGTTTGAATTGTGAAATCTGCAAAGTTAAATTTCATTGCATTTAATTCAGTAAAATTAAAATGCCTGGTGACATCCTGGTTAGAACATTAGCCATATTTAGACTGGTAATTAATGTCTAATTGGACACTAGTACTCAATTTAGTAGTAATGAAATAATGGCTAAAAATACCAACTGGTATTTAAAAAGATATGTGATATATATCCTGAAGCAATTTTCTTAAATGCCAATTATAATTTGACATTTAGAGACTGAGCGATGTGATTGCTGATGAAAGTTGTACTGTGATCCTATGGCATATGGCTATGCATTCTTATTTGAGGGATATAAAAATATTTTGCATAATATATAGGTATTCAAAAAACAAATATTTTACTACTGGGAAGAAGGAATTTTAAAACCAAATAAACTGTATAACATAGAAAGAGAGAAATAAATGACTTTTTAAAAATATTGATATCATATGAAGAACTTGAAGATAAATTTACCTTTTCTTGAGGTTGAGCATGTTTAGAAGGACTTTGTCATACAATGAAAGCAACACATCTGTATAATTTTCTATCTTATTTATACAAAGAATTTGAGTTGTAATTTGATTTCTGGTACTGATTATGAAATAATTATATATTGTCAGTTAAACACACACATATACTTTAGTTGACAATTGAGAAAAATATTTTTGCATAATATTTGATGAAACTAGTCAGAATGTGTTTTAGAAAGATACTTACCATAATATTTCTCAAAGTTGAGTGAAGGCATAATTTATTCATTAGAATTTTCCTGAAAAAGAGAACCCATAAAACATATATATTGTTCAAAAGAAAACCACAGGCCCAAAGGGCATCACTTGGACCAGACCAAGTCATCAAAACTGGATTTAATACCTTAACCTAACACAGTTTCAACATCCCTCAGAAATGTAAATCTTAACCAGTCAGTCAGGAATTTTCCCATCAGGACCAATGAGGTAATATGTGGCATACTCCTTGTCCATACCTCAAAGGAAGATGAGGTAATTTGCATAATAAGGTCCCCTTTCCTTTCCCCTAAGGAAAGGTGTTCTTGCTTGGAAAAATGCTTTCTTTTCTTTTTCAAAAAAAACTTTTTTTGCCACATCTTCCTTTCTATAAAAACCTTACGTTTTGAATAACACCTCAGAATGCCCCTTCATCTGTAAGACGGGAATGCTGCCTGATTCATGAATTGTTTCATAGAGCCATTTAGGTCTTCAAATTCACTTGGTTGAGTTTTGCTTCTTAACTACATATATGTACACATGAACATATACATATATGCAGAGAGAAAGAGATCAGTTTGTTTTGAAGAATTTCCTCATATAATTGTGGAGGTTGACAAGTCCTGAGATCTGTAGGTAAGTTAGCAAGCTGGCATCTCAGGAAAATGGTGGTATTATATCAATCTGAAGGCCATAGTTTCAAGGCCTAAGAAAAGCCAGCATTTTAATTTGAGTCACAGACAGGAAAAACCCCATGTACCAGTTTAAAGGCAGTTGAGGAGGAATGCTCTCCTACCCAGAGGAGGGTCAGTCTTTTGCTCAATTCAAACCTTCAAATGACTGACTGGGGAGCATATACTTTGGGGAAGGTATCTGTTTTATTCAGTCCACTGATTTAAATTCATCTAAAGACACCCTCACAGAAACACCAAGACTAATGTTTGACAAAACATGGCCCAATTAAATAAACACATGTAACACACTGTGTTACACAGTAGTATTTTCAGTTAAGGCCAGACATATTCTTGGACAATATTTGAAATAAATTCAATAGGATTCTTTATGTTATTGTTATAAGCACATTGGAAACTTTTGGTAAATTACTACTCTAAGCTATCACAGTCATTTAAAAATCAAAATGAATCAACTAACCAAACAAAAAAAACTATAAAGTCTATGAAGGTGAGCTAACTTCAAATAACGCCCTAGGTAATTTTTTTTAAGTACAAAATAAATTTGTTAGCCCCCTGTCATCATCATCATTATTTTGAAACAGTTCATTGTATTTAGAAACAAAGTATGGCATTGCTTCTGAGCTAAAAATCTATATTCATATTAAAGCACTTTGGGTCCAGAATATTTCCTGGATTTTAATTAAGAATTATGTTATGTGACCTATCAAGAACTGGGGGCATAAGTTTCTAAAGAGTACTGCATTAGGCAAAGATTTTGTGTAACTAGTTCAATAGTAATAAATGATTATTCAGCATACACTTTCAAAAATATTAATTTCAGAAGATGAAACCTTGTGTCTCAAAAGGTAAACACTGTACTTCAAGGTTAACATGACTTTCCAGTGGGTGTATCAGGCAATTGCAGAGGAACATGACAGTTGGTATTCAATATAGAGGTTAAAAATAATTCTGTTACCACAACATTTAGCGTTTAAACACATGCTATTTATGTTTGCTATTGTTTCACATGTATTATTTTGAATATTCAGGCTTCAAAGTGTGGCTTGTACCAAGTACTATGCTCACCATATAATAGGAAATCAATTAATATTGGCCAGTTGATAAGGCTACAGACATGGATCTGTGACATTTCTGTATGAAAGTGAATTTTTTAAATTCCAAAACAGTTATTACAGCAATAAATCACTGTACCAACAGATAGTAACATAAAGTGCTGTGATTTAACCCAAGAGGAAGTAAACTTTGAAGATATTTCTTGTTCCCTAAAGCTGGATATATGTAAAATAAAATCATGGGTGTTCTACCAGAGGAATACTCTTGAAACATTGGATGCTAGAACAGACAACACATTTGAGTCAGAACTGAGCACAAGGAATATAAGCAGATGACATTCAACAGTAAATATTAGAGTGGATTTAGAGTAATTATTAATCAGATTGTTAGTGAAAATCAAAGTTAGGGCTAAAAAAATGTGAATTGGATTATAGGATGTTCTGTCAAGAAAAGTGTATTATCTAATTCAGTTAATTCTGGAATCTTGGTGATATGAGACTCCCTTTAAAAGCTGCATTGCAGGGTGCATTTCTACCAATCCTGGAGAAGCTACCTGATCTTGTCAGGAATTATCCTTGGGTGGGGTGTAGGAGAAGCAGGAGTCTTGCTTCTCTTCTGGAGGTACTGTCTCCCTCTGATTTCAATCTTCCTTTTCATTATGTCAGGAAAGAACACTGCATTACACCATCAATAAGAGAGGAGGATGTGCATGGACATTTTATTCCCCTCTCAGCTGACAGAATGGGAAAAAGTGGTGCCTACATGTGAAGTAAAATGGAGTTTTGATAGCTCCAGTAAATTTGATTAAGGTTACATGATAAATTGGACTGTTAAGGCTCACAAGTTGATTTGGGTTTTTACTTAAAGTGTATTTTTCTCATTTATATTTAAAGGTTATATAATGTAAAGGAAAGTGCCTCAAAGTAGAAATTCAGGGACTTAAGCTCTACAACTTGATCTTCTACTACTTGCAATTTAGACTCATTCTACATACATTTCTGCCATAGACTGAATGTTTGAATCCCTTCTCTCCCTAAATTCATATGTTGAAATAATTATTCCCAATATTAGGGTATTAGGAGGTAGGGCCTTTGAGAAGTGATTAGGTCATAGGGAACCCTCATGAATGGGATTAGCAGGTTTAAAATATATATATATATATATATATATATATATATATATATATATATATATATATTTTAAGATTTTATTTATATATGTGACAGACAGAGATCGCAAGTAGGCAGAGAAGCAGGCTCCTTGCTGAGCAGAGAGCCCAATGCAGGGCTGGATCCCAGGACCCTGGGGTCATGACCTGAGCCGAAGGCAGAGGCTTTAACCCACTGAGCCACCCTGGTGCCCCAGAGATAAGCAGTTTTATAAGAGACACCAGAAAAGTCTCTTACCTCTTGTGCCACATAAAGATTCAGTAAGAAGATACTGCCATCTATGAACCAGGAAGTGGGGTTTCATTAGCTACTGACTCTGCCAGTGTCTTGATCCTGGACTTCCCAGCCTCCATAACTGTGAGAAATGAATGTTTGCTATTCAAGCTACCTAGGCTATAGTATTTTTTATTACTGCAGTCTAAACAGATACTCAGTTTCCTTATTTATAAATAAAGATAATTAACATCTCTAGAAGCTATGTTCCAAAACTTAAAGACGATAATAATTTCTTAGGAGTTACAATCTCTGGAGTAAAACCGATGGGGAAAGGGAAGTGAGGCAGGTTAGCAGGGAAAGTAAATGCAGTGTGATGCATTCCTGAGCTAGCCACAACTTCATGAGAAGACATGGGCATTTGTGAGATCAAGCGGGTCATCTTCAAACATGTCTTGTTTTACCTGGATCACTGTGGAGAAGGAAAAGGGAAATACACTTATCTGGTAGGCCTCCTTACGTCTTGTCTCTGATTAGTCAAAAATTGCCTTAAAGCCATTGATTCCACTATGCACTCAAGCGGAGTTACTGACTTTCCTCATGTACCTGCTTGAGAAACTAGATCGTATGAGTCACAGTGCAATCTTTTATATGAGACTTTCAGTGAAGGGAGAAGCTACATCCACCATTCCAGATGGCCAGCACCTGCAACCTTGTATAAATGTGTCTCTTGTAGCAGTGAGCACTATGAATACTGTCAGAGCCCAACCCTCTGCTGAAGAAAGCTACAAGAGCAGGGGATATTAAGCAAAAGGGCTTGTCATAGTGGCAGCCAGCACTCTCTGTTGAGCAAGAGGCCAAGGTCCCAAGAGATAAGTTAAGTCCAAGTAAATTGGGCTTGTATTTAGAACTGTAACATAAACTTTAAGAAAAAATGGCCTAAACTCTCTAAAAATTGTCAATATTTATTCTTTTGAGTAAAGTCTAGGAGATTACACTCTTTCTATGGTACCAGCTGGCATTATGAAATCTGTAGTTCTTGGGGAACAAAGTGTTCCTTACCTCTTTTATATTACTCTGGAAGTTTAAGAAGTCTACATGGTTCTGGTAGAACTTATACATTAGCAAATTTGTTTAAAATTGTCCTAATTTTCTCAGTCACGAAAAAGAAAGTAATGAGGATTCTGGCAGCATCATGTGACATCCATTGACAATGTTTCAAACCATTTAATTTGCCATTTGTGGACTGCACAAGATGCATTTGCTTCATTTATTAAAGATCAGGTCTTGTCCTGAATTGAGAGTCCTTTAACATTTCCAAGATAGGCTGGAAAAATTGTTCAGAATACATATAGGGCATTAAGTAAGATAGACTCTCATGATACATACTATCTTTTCATCTGGGTTAGAGAATTGAATTTCCCAAAACTGACCTGAGACTTATCAATTATCTAAATGATTTACTCACCTGACAAAAATACATAAATCTTCAATTTTTGGGGTAATAGAAAAAGTGGATTTTTTTTTGAATAATTTTTAACTGATAATAGGGATGCTACTGAGAAAATAGGACTAAGGAAGCATTCTCAGGGAAGAAGGGGCAGAGAAAAGAGGATCACACCCTGATCATATTTGTTAGTAAAGCGAGAATTCATATTTCTCTCCCTCTCTCCTTGCCTCCGCTTCCTTCTCTTCATCAACTATAGTTCATATCCTGTGAATGCAGAACATCTACGTTGAAGGATAAGGGACTGTGGAAATCAGGGAGGCTAGAAAACTCATCTTCAAATCAAAGATATCTCTGAGTGATGCCATCTAGTCATAATGGAATGAGACTAATACATATTTCTGGGGGTAAAATGATAGAAAGTAAATTGTACATTTTTCTTTGAATAGTTTTTCATTTCCTTTTTATTCCATTAGTTAACAATGCTAGTTAAAAACCCTTTGAAAAGAGCATCTTCCCCAGGGTAAAAGTAACAAAAGGACGTTTGTGGCATTATGAGCCTGGGAGCTGAAAACACTCCAGGAATAGGACTCAAAACTGGAAATAAATTATAGTGAACTCCTCAAAATGTTCCAACTGCAATCAAATGACTGAGAATTTTTCCCTTTGTAAGTACAGGTCAAAGCTTACCAGATAAAGAGTATATTTCCTGAGAACCGGGAATGCTGCTGTGCATACCCTAATGTTTGTGAATCAGTACTTACACAGTTTATTTGAGAAACTAGTGTCTTTCTTTTATAAGTAAACTGTTTACTTGGGACAATACCTTAAATTTGTTTGAAGAGTTATTTGTGAGTCAAATATGTTTGAATATATGTGTATTGTTAAAACTGATCATATAGTAGGTAGTGTAATGGAGACATTTAACATACTAATGATAATTTTCCTTAGTATACTGTAATTATTTAAAGCTAATTTGAAATTGTTAAACAATTTGAGTACTTTTTTTGTTTGTTTTCTCTTGGTTTATTTATTTGTTTAAATAGTAGAGGATGATGATTTTTGCGCATTAGAGCACCAAAGAAAAGAACTTTGGGCATTATATTAACACCAGTTTTATAAATTGAGTTTTATGTTATAGTACCAGTTTTGCACTTTAACTACGCATTTCGCCATTTTATTTACTTTCATATAAGTAGGAAATTCTCTCACAATACCAGCAAGAGGTATGTTATGGACTTAGTTTGTCTCTTCAAAAGAGATATGTTGGAATCTTAACTCCTCATACCTCAGTGTGACCTTACTTAAAGATAGACTCTGTACAGAATTAATTAAGTTAAAATGAGGCTATTAGCATGGGCCTTAATCCATTATGACTCGTTTCCTTATAAAAAGGGCTGTTTTGGATACAGATGCACATAGAGAGAAAATGATGTTGTATACAGGGAGGATACCATCTACAAGTCAGAAATTGCCTGAGGCTTCCAGAAAGTAAATGAGAAGCATGGAACAGTTTTACTCTCACAGTCCTCAGAAGGAACCAACCCTGCTGACATTTTGATTCTGAACTCAGCCTTGCAGAACTGTGTGGTAACAAATTTCTATTATTTAAGTCATCTAGTTTGTGGTATTTCTAGTATCTCCAGGAAACTAATACAAGATATTTGTCCAAAGTCATTCTCAAGGTGATATATTCATGGTTCTGGGTACTTCGTAGTTCATTTTGTGAAATGACCTACCCAATGTCATTGTTACTGAGCTTAGGGAAATATGATTACTTTGAGAGTTTATTATCACATATGAATGCTCTGCCTTGGGGTAAATATAAACAAAAATATTTACTAACTCTGTGTACAGTTTTCTCAGTAGAAAAAGAAGTCCAACATATAAGAAATTAGCAAAAGTGATGGGAAGAGAGAAAGAGGAGTACATAAGTGTAAAATTTTCTACAGAAGAATTCTAAGATGACCCACAGTTTTCTGTTCCCTTGTGTACAAATCCTATGTAATCCTCACACCTTGAATATGAAGAAGATTTGTTAACAAAATGTAGTTTACTCCCATGATTACATTGTATTATACAGCAGAAGGAATTTTGCAAATATAATTAAGTTTCTTAATCATTTGAGTGAAAATCCTTAGGGCCAATACCACTTGTAAGCAAGTACCTTTGATCTGGAATTCATAGCAATAACAGGCTCTTTCTTGCACTCTCCTAAAAGTATGTTCTTTGATAGCTATACGTTTATATTCAATGATGATGAGTGATACCTGAAGAGGGTCTAGAAAATGATATGTTGTGAACAAGTAGATGCTGTATATGTGTACTGTTTTCAAATTTTACATACTTATTGGAACTTGAGTCATTATTTTACATGCTCTTGTATTGCTGGCAGGCATCACAAGCTCAAAAAAGTTTCTAATATTTTGTAAGCAAATTATTTTTCATCTTCCTTGACCTAATCTAGCATTCCTATGAAGACATGGCTAGTAAAGAGTCAGTGGTAGTGGTTACACAGTCTGTATTAGATTTTCAGATAATCCTTCACTCTTCTGAATAATAACTGATGCCTGTCTGGTTTCCTAAAATTAGCTTCCACAGAAATGCCCTTCTTCCCATTTCTGATTCATAATGTCAGCTACTTTTATAACGGCTGCATTTGGAATATATTTGTCTTGTCATAAAAAGCAAATCTACCATCCATTGCTGAATGTAAGACAGCAAGGAGGTTTGATGGTATTCATAGACCATATCATGCTTCTTTTGAGATGTCTTTGCCATCAGAAAATAATGTGAATAGTTTGAAAAGGTTCACTGGCAAAACTCTAGCCTGTTACTGCAATGTAGTTTATCTCTGCATTCATATTGATTTTCACAAAGAGAGCTGAAGTTTGAAATTTACTTAATACTTAGATTTTGTACTTCCTTAAGAATTATAAATATGTTATTCTTAGAAACACTTCAAATATTAAATGACACATTTTGAAAATGTAAAACTATTATGAATTTCAAGTATGGTTTTTGAAAATAATTCAGAAGAATTATATCTTAAATTTGATTTTTCAGTGTATTGCCTTTTTATAGTGAAAAGAATGGCTACAAAATGATATGAAACAAAATTTCAATCTTTGACTTACCTAAAAGGCAGCTTTCAGTCCATCAAAATAACAGATGGGGGGGAAAAGATCTAGAGATGATGTTTTAAATGTATTTTCAGAAGTACTATAATTATATAAAATCTAATATTTTCTTTATCTTGCTTCTTTTATTTAGCAGATTAATGAATGAAAGAAGCTAATATATAAAGCTTTTAAGTGAAAATAAGATACTGGCCAACTTAAGGGTATGAATATAAAACTTTTTCAGAAAAACATTTAGCTTTTGTGCCCAGTGGGTTATTTTTCCCCAATGAGCACTCTAAGGAATACAAAATTTATATATTATAGAATTGTTTTTGCCCATGATACAGGACTGTGTTACAAAAAACTAACAGTTTGGTTTTATAATAACAGTTTGGTTTTATAATAAAGCTCTAACCTCTCCCATTCTGGGTTTTAATAGCCTACTGTGCAACCATGTGGATACTAGAGAGTACTGTGCTGAGGGAAATAAGTCAATCAGAGAAAGACGAATACCATATGATTTCATTCATGTGTGGAATTTAGGAAAACACAGATAACAAAGGGAAAGGGAAGGAAAAAGAAAAGAAGATTAAAAAAAGAAAGGAGAAATATTATAAGAGACTCTTAACTCCAGGAAACAAACTGAGGGTTGCTGGAGGAAAGTGGAGATGGGGGGATGTGGTAATTGGGTGATGGGCATTAAGGAGTGTACTTGATGTATTGAGCACTGGGTGTTAATTGCGACTGATGATTCACTAAATTTATACCCCTGAACTAAGAATACACTATATGTTAATTAAATTAAATTAAAAAACACAATATGTCATAAATCAACATGATGATTTAAAGGAGATTGGGAAGAAGTAAAAATTCTTATTATAAATCAAAATGAATTTCTTTACCTTTTGGAATTTTTAGAAACATAACTTTGTTATATCAAACAAAAGACAATTTTATAGGAATTCTGAAGAAAGGGGTAATATTATAAATATTTTAAAGTTCCTAAACAATTTGATGTATTAAAACATTGGTAACCACAAACAGCTGGTAGATTTTCATGGTCATCATCAAGAAAAACAAATTCAAAATTGGACTGTGGTGGGAATAAAGAAGCTGTTTACTATGGGCAAACTCTAAATCATTATTTAGAGCTTAGTCCGACTGGCACTTTATCATATTTATTCTTTGTTGCCATAAGCTTCAGAAATCAGGTGACTTAACATATTTTTTTAAGGGATTACTACTAACATTATAAGCTTTACAGGTTTTAGTTTATTTTTCTTCTGTCTTTTCTGACTCCTAAAGCAGTTAATAAGGATGATCTAAAATGAATGAAAACAGTAAAGCTTAACCCTTCTAAGCTTTGGTTGTCAAGGCGATGTTTATTATTACTAGAAAATGTTGTGGTGTTATTACAGTCCATTTTAATTTAGACCATAATTATAAAGGAGGGGACTTTTCTTTTAAATATCTCTTTCATTAATCCATTTGACTCTATCTTAGCCATTACCAATATAATATGAGATACTCTCCATTTATCTAATGAAATAGCTGCCTAAATGGTTTCCCTCCATCTATACAAATTATCTACACACTCTATGGACCATTAATCCTTACAGAAAATTATTTCTGAGCAGTGCCCCAATATATGCCTTTTGGTTATTTAAAAAGTACAAAAATCGATATTTAAAAGAATGAGACTACCTAAATAGTAGCTCTATTATCTTTGGTTCTTTTTTTTTTTTTTCTTTCCTTCTAATATATCAGCTTGCATACCTTACTTGGTAGACCACTGCTACAGACTAGATTCTGCTGTTAGCACAGTACTTTATTTTAAAAGTAATCATTATGTTTACTTCACTAAAATCTTTCTGTACAATCCTACTTCTCTTAGAATAAAAGGCTTACATGCTTACTCTGGCTAAATAAGCCCTGAATTTTTTGATTGGGTTCAAACTCCTTAACATTGTCTTCTATCACTCTACATCTCTCAGTGCATTCTATCAGGGACTTCTTCTATCCATTTCTTGGCCTTTCATGCTCCCATCTACCACAAGGTCCTCATTCAGGCAGCACAGGGAATCACATCCATTTGCAGACTGAAGAACGGATTGAGAAGAGGCTTCAGTGAAGACCAGGAGACTATTTAGGAGATGTTATCATAACGCCGGAGAGAGATGGCATTGGTCTGACCTGCAGCAGTTGAGGGGAATGAAGGTAAATTTGGGAAATATTTATATTTATATTTGGAGGTGTCAGAATCTGGTAGTTGACTGAATATGGCTCATATAGTGAATGCTGATTTAAAAGTAATTTTCTAGTTCTAGGCTAGAAAATTGAGATAGGGAAGTTGGGAGGGAAAACAGATTGGAGAGGAAAGATCATAGTTAATTTTGGACATGCTGATTTTAAGATTTTTATGGCAACAATCAACTGTGTGTGAAATACAGAGGAGATACTAGCTTAGATATTTGGAATTTTTAAATAATCAGCAAGTGGTAATTGGAACTATACAAACAGATGTGATTGTTTCATTTGAATATTTCAAATGGCAAAGGAAGAAAGGGACATCAACACTTGACAGATAAGAAAATGATGAGCTCACAAATGAAGTTATGGGAAGGTCCAAGAGACGAGAAAAAAAAAAAGTGAAAATCCTGAAAAGCACTGTGCATGAAAGCCAAAGGAAGTGCCTTTTATGAAGTATGGGTGGTAAGGTGAGAACTAAATGTTACTATGAGGTCAGATGACTTTAAAATTGAGAACATACGTATTAGATAATCTAAAAGATCTTTGTTGTGACTAGGGAAAGATCATAGGCAACAGAATTACAGCAAAGCCTCTTGTATCCTGGGTGTGTGTTTATGTATGTATTTTGTATATGTAATTTTTATAAAAATATAACTAAATATATATATCTATAATTAGGTGAAGATTTATTTCTTTAAATCAATGAAAAATAAAAGAAAATAGAAATAGATGTAGAAAAATAAAATAAAAGTGGGGTAAACTTGTGAATAAAAATTTGCAAAATGTTTTTTTTTTTAATGACATGGGCTAAAAATTTGGTTCTGTGCTCCCAGAAGTCAAAAATAAACAGACAAAAAAATAATATACATCATAAGGTATAAGATACAATAAGATCATTAGTTAAAAACGTAAAAGTGGCTCAGAGGAAACATATATAAATAAATAGCATATACATAAATAATTAATATTTATTATTTTAAATATTGATATACTTATACTTTACATATATATAATATTTAATAAAACTGATTATTTATTTTAATTAACTTATTTATTTTTAGTCCAGAGACTTCTTGTGTTATAGCATAATGACCCATGAAAAAAATTTCCCTTTTCCTAACAACGTTCCTCTCCCTTAAACATAAGCTGAAAAAGCAATTTTATAACAACAGGTCAAATATTTCAGTACAGGTTTGCACCATTTTTAGCCTGACTTTCCCTGAAGGTAAAATTTGAAATAAATAGATAAATGAATGCACCTCCTACATTTGAAACAATTGTTCTTGACACTTTCTGTCTCTCCTGAGATTTTCACAAAAGGTAGGTAGCTGAGATTTCAGATTATGTGCTTTGGCAAGAATCTGGAGTACAAACTGCAAGTTTTCTGACTGGGAGTTGATTTATACAAATTATTGGCAAATAGAGAGGAGAGGCCAGCATATTCCTATACAAATTCAGGAGCCTAACCAGTTGTAAATAACTGACTAGTCTGATTCATTATAGAATTGGATGCAAAGAACATTTGTAGACAAAGTAGTCTTCAGAAATAATTACGGATCACTGACATCCCCAATGTCTACGTCATAGAATTCACCCACAGTATTTACTATCTAGAATTTTTCATAGCAGATATTTTCTACTGCTTACCCAAGCATTCCCAAGTCATGCAATTTCCTGCTAAAGTTTTCCAAGTCTTGCAATTTCCTGCTAAAGGTGAGAAGACAAACTTCCTAGAAAGTGTTCATCTAAGTAAGTCTATGATTTGAACTGATTTACAGAATTGCAGTAGCATATTTAAGTCAGTAACTTTTAAGGTAATGTCTGTCAAAATGTTGATATTATTATTGAGGCACTATTTGGGAATCCTTGGTTAGACAGTCGCCCAACTATGTCATTTTTCTGTGTAACAAAATGAAATTATATTGTAAGTTTGGCAAAAATGTGTTTATTCATAGTGACAGGCTGGTATGCATCCAGTTTATCCAAAATAAATTTTGAGTAATCAAGGTAAAAATTAAACACAGGTGGGTTTCACACCACTTAACATTATGATTTAATTTGTCAGGACTATACCTGTAGACATTGACACTCAAGAGATATTAAAGCATAGGTCTTATAAAAGCCCCATTAACCAGCATCGTAAAAATGGTTCATAGACTATAGACATAACCAGTTCTATTGCATGCTAATTCAATTCTAATTCAATATCTTTAGACAAACTGGTTCTAATTATTTTTAATTATTTATTCAAATTCTAATTATTATTCTCATTATTTTCTCCTTGTAAAAAATCTATACTGGAATGGGATCTGCAGAAGATTAGCGTCTAAATTAAAGCAAACCAAAACAAACAAAAACACTAAAGGAGGAAACTGAAAGCTATCTAAGACAAACTTCTAACTTCTTATTTTGCTTAAGGATGGACCTGTAAATGATGACTAAATAATCCAGGCCATTCTCTTAACAGAGGTCTACAAAAATTTTAATTGAATTACTCTCCAGTCCAACTTGAAGTAATTTCAATATCTGGAGTTTTCTCCTGGGATATATTTCTATGCTTTTTTGATATTTGGAGTGGATTTCTCATTAGGATGATGTAATACCAGTCTTCTATGAATTTCAGAGATCTATAACATAGCTCAAAGCATTTTTCACCCTGCAGGACCAAATTAAAGATGAAAGGGGTTGAAGGGAGAAATGCTCATTGAAATATAAATATTTCATCTTTATTAATTCTTAAAGCAGGTAAGATGAATTTTAAAAAAGGTGAATTATATTATATAAATTCTTGGTATTTCTGCTGTGAATATTTTCCTACATCTGGTGATTTCCAATGTTAAGAAAAAAAAAAAGACTATGCCAAAATTGTGTCATTTATGTTCTGACTCCTAACTGAGATAAATCAGTTTGGTATATCTTTTCAATTAGTTTAATGCAGTTACGATAATCTCAGATTGGAAAGCTTTTGTAAGGAAGTATCTTTGAACAATTATATTTGCAGAAACATACTAAAAATGTTTACAGAAAACAATAAAACACCAATATACATTCCCAGTGTTATATTCCCTTATCTTCCTATAATTGCTCACTTTCTCATTTTATTATTAAAATTCTATCAAAGACATAAAAATAAACACAACAAAAATGCAAAAGCTCATAACACTAAACTATAAAACTGATAATCAACATAATTTGAGAAGTTGGAATGATGCTCTAATCAACATACCTGGTTTAAAAAGAGAGGGAAAAAAAAAACTAATTTATGTTTTTTATCAGAAGATGCCCAGAAATCTCTTGAAAACTCTCACCATCCTGAAACAATACTATAAATTCCATTTTTCATTTGCAGATTCAGAAACCTGTGTTCTACACCTCTAGAAAATGGAGTAGCTATTCATTTATGAGCCAAGTGGAAGATTCGTACCCTTTCTTCCTCCTGCTGCCATCTGTTCATAGATACTCAATTCTCAGAAAACAAGTTAGCAGGGCACAGGGATCAAGTAAAGGCTGAATTTAAAGTTTTCCTTTTGGGTTGTGGCTTCTACAAATAGTAGCCTTTGTTACAAGATAGAGGAAAATTCTGTAACATTTTATGTGCACAACTGTAGCTTTCCAGGTATTGTAAATAAGTTTGGAGCAGTCTTTTCAAATTTTTGATGATCCCATTATTAAAAAGTGACTACATTTTGATATAGGCATATTTATTTATGAATCATATAGGTATGATTTTATTGTAATATATTATTTACATTATGAAATGTGAAAACTGTGAGTTCAAGATATAAATAAAACTTTAAAAATCTGTTTTATTTTCTAATGGTATATAACACGTCAATAATGTTAGTGAGAGAAATTTGATTAAATTTATTTTGAAATTTAAAAATACTGATTAGATGTTTTGTGATCCACTGTTCCCAATACCTGGTTCTGAGCTAAGTTAATTTCTCTATGTGGTTTACTATCTGTCAACTGAAAATGATAGTCCATGAAGGACATAGATCAAAATGAAAATAATATTTCAGCCATGCTACATGATAATCTAGGTTACTTATTTTTCTCTCTTTTTAACTATTGTGCAAAGATTTATGTAAAAATCTGCTTGGAAAATTTCTATTATAATGTCAAGAAATTTTTCTCACAAAACATATTGCATTCTAATTTTTTAAGAGGCTTAAAAATGAGGGTAAAACTTCACTAGAAGGACCTTCACTGGATAATTATGAATAGATGACAATCTTTTATGTGTTAAATGTCTCTATATAACTTTTTGTAGTTGATACAGTTGCTTAGTTTTTGGTAACAATCATTTAAAATGGAAAGATTGTCAAGCATTTGCAAACTCTGCATAGAATGAGTTTCCTTTTAAAAGTAACTTTCTTATTTCTGATAAAAATGTCACTAAAATGTAGATTAGGTGAGTGTTTTTATTTGCAAATATATCTTCTAGGAATTAAAGGAACATTGGAGGGAAAAAAAAATGAGAGCATGTCACAAGGACACAGAAGCCAACCTGAAGGATGTGAACGAGCCTAATAGTTCAAAGCTGGAACAAGTTGAGTAACAGAATAAATAATGATTAGCATTAGGTTATAGCTCATAGAATAAATAAATATCGATGAGTTCATATGGATCTAAATATATAGTTGAAAAAAATAAATAAATGAGAGAGAAGAAACAGACGGCAGCTCCTCATCTTACATAAGAATTCCAAGTAATAGTAAAAGAGGAATGTGTAAAATCCAAAATTATCATTGTGGGTACAACACAGTGATAATTGTTGCATGCAAGACCCACTGATGGATGCCAAAATCAGTAGGCTAAAATGGGAGGAGAAAAGGATATCTGCAGTTTCAAGGTAAGTAATATTTTTCAAAGGGAAAATTGTTAACAATATAAGCAGAATAACTTGGTAGATACCACCTTAGCTAGTTGGTCAAAGTAAACAACACAGTAATAAGACAGACTGACATTGTGCTCCTGATATGCTATACTAAAAAAGACATAACATCACTTGTCTTGTATTCTTTTTTTTTTTAAGATTTTATTTATTTATTTGACAGAGAGAGATCACAAGTAGGCAGAGAGGCAGGCAGAGAGTGAGAGAGGGAAGCAGGCTCCCCGCTGAGCAGAGAGCCCAATGCGGGACTCGATCCCAGGACCCTGAGATCATGACCTGAGCCGAAGGCAGTGGCTTAACCCACTGAGCCACCCAGGTGCCCCACTTGTCTTGTATTCTTGACAAAAGTTCATAATATCATTCCAACCACAAGGAAACATCAGGCTAATCTAAACTGACAAATATTCATCAAAAGTGCTGGGGTCAAGAAAAGTAAGGAAAGACTGAAAAACTGTCACAAACTGGAGGAAACTAAAGCAACAAGGAAATTAAGTACAATATGAGATCCTGGATTGGATGCTGGAACAGAAAAAGTAATTTAGGGGAAAAACGGTAAAATTCAAATAAAGTTTGTAGTTTAGTTAAGACTACTGTTCTAATGTTTAATTCATTGTTTGACCATTTTGCTATGGTTATATATCCTAAATGTATACACGAATATGGCTAAAAGGAATAAGAATATCAGGTAACTAGTAACTATATAAAGCAGTAACTAAATACAAACCATGTGTAGATGTCTATCAAAAGTGACCATGACCAAAGAGCCCTCAAATTATACCAAGGTTGATCCCAGTCTCCATTACCCCATTTTACTTGCCAGTGAATTCTCTGCCATGTAAGCAACTTTTTTGGTTAAAAGGCTTAATAACCACTCTTACTTATTAAAGATTTAAATGCATCTATTCTGGAACCCAAAGGCTAATCCCAAATTTCTTTATCCATCTTTTTTTTAATCTTAAAGAGTTCTGGTCCTCAAGAAGCAATAACCATCTTAGAGACCTCAGATAAGATCAATTACACTCCCAAACATTCTTATTCTTATATATATGCTTCAAGTGCTATGCAAAACCTTTCAGTTAGCAGTGGGAAGAAGCCCCAAGAATATCTTGATTTTGCAAAATGATAGAATCTTCACATCACAGAAGCTTGAGGCTATCGTTTAAATCTCTTATTTGAGACTGAAAGTCCCTGGAATAGTTATGTGACACACCTGAGACGATATAGGTGATCAATAGCAGATTTCCTCTAATGACTGAGTCACTTGATTTTCTTGGCACCACTAACCCTTCAGCTCTAAACAGCAAATAAATTCCCTTTTGATTCCACTGCTATATTTACTATTCTCTTCCTTCTTTTTTTCTCCTCAGTATCTCACATGGTTTTCCTCAGGACAGCAATTCTTACAGTGTGGTACTCACTTTAGGGGGCCTGAAAGGTCAAAACTCCTTTCTTAATAATACTAAGATGCCTTTTTCATTCATTCTTTTATGAGTGTCCAGGGAGATATCCAGAGGCTGCACCGTGTAAGATACTGAAACACAGAAAATGCAGAAGCAGATATGAAAATTTAGAGAATCCAGAAACCTGACAATAAAGATTTCCAAAAAATGTAAAAAAAAAAAAAAAAGTCACCATTTTCATGGTTATTCTTTATATGCAGATATTTCACACTAAAATAGTTTGTTTTCATTAGAATATAATGATTTATAGTGCTATTTTAGAATTAATTTTTACATAAATATTTTTAAAGTGCCTCAGTTTTAATTTCTACTGTGGTAAATATTGATACATATAACTGATATAAACAAAAGTTTCTTGCAGTCCTCAATAAATTTAAGAGTAAGTGCCAGATAAAAAGCTTCAGAATCATGTCTCTTATGTAGTTATTTCCCATCACCCCAGAAAACAAAACAAAAAAACCCCAAAAAACCCCAAAAACCAAAAACACATGGAAATATATCCTAATATAGAAGAAACATGGCAACTAATTAAAAAGCACTTATTAATATGAATTTTAATATTGTCTCACCCACTACATTAAGGTGTGTGAATTTTGTATTATATCTTATACTATATCCTTGGCAGTAGCCTCTATTTTGTTACTTTGGGCTAGTGGCTTAACATCTAGATCTTAAACATCCTATTCTGCAAACTAGGGAAAACCCTGCCAATTACAAAGAATTTTAATAAATATTAAATAAAATAATGAATGCAAGGTTTCTTATACATGCCTGAGATTTAATAAATGCTCAACCTGAAAATTTGGATGACTATGGTGGTCAGAGAGGAAATTGTAGTAGTAGGTAGTAGTAGGGCTTTTAATGGAGATGTAGTAGTTGTAGTGCCAGTTCCTGTGTTGATGTAACATACATGAAGTGCAGAGATCTGAAACGTTCAGCTCAAAAACTTGTTACTATGTATTTAACCTCCTAGTCATCACCCAGTTAAGGTACATTTTTGTTGGGGCACCTGGGTGGCTCAGTCGGTTGAACATTTTACTCTCAGTTTCCTCTCAGGTCATGATCTCATTCATGGGATTGAGCCCTGCATAGTGCTCTGTGCTCAGTGCTTGAAGACCCTCTCCCCTGTCCCTCTCCCCGCACACATGCTTTTTCTCTCTCTCTCAAATAGGTAAACAAATCTTTAAAAAAATCTTTAAAAAACTCTTAAAATTTTTTTTATTGTTGTGTTGGCTTTGTATATGTTTTTTAAAACTGCTACATTTTGCAATAGTATCAGAGTCCAGAAATATTGGTGTTGTAAAATGAATTATAGTGCTCAGTTTGGTAAATTAATGCAAACAAAATGATAAAAATACATAATATGTGGCAATATTAAACAAGTATTTAATTAGGTATCATTTGTACAACTAAGCATCCTTCAGTTCCATTGGATCTTGATTTAAAAGTTAGCTTCATATTAAAAGTTAGATCAACCTTGGAAAAATTTTAATTCTTACTCTAATATTTTATATACCCTTCCCTTAATGTTTTTCTCTTCTACACTTAAAACTAATCTAATGCATTATGTAATTGGCTTATCTGTCTTGCTCATTGTGTGTCTTCCCCACTAGTCCTAACTGCAGCAATCAGACCAGAAAAAGATAAAAATGGCACCCAAGTTAGTAAGGAAGAAGTAAAACTGTCACTATTTGCAGACAATATGATTCTATATATAGAAGACCCTAAAGACTCTACCAAAGAAACTATTAGAACTAATAAATGAATTCAGTAAAGGGGCTCCTGGGTGGCTCAGTCAGTTGAGCATCTGTCTTCGGCTCAGGTTATGATCCCAGCATCCTGTGATTGCCCCATGCTCAGCAGGGAGTCTGTTTCTTCCTCTTCCTCTGCCCCTCCCCACCACTCCTGTTGCTCTCTCTTTCTTAAATAAATAAAATATTTCAAAAATTAATGATGTACTGTATGGTGACTAACATAACGCAATAAAAAAGTGAATTCAATAAATTTGTAGGATACAAAATTAGCATAGAGAACAAAATGCTTAGAAATAAATTTAACCAAGGAGGTGAAAGACTTGTACTCTGAAAACTATGAGACCTGATGAAAGAAATTGAAGATGACACAAACAAATGGAAAGATAAACCATGCTAATGGACTGCAGCAATTAATATTGTTAAATATATATATATATATATCACATATATAAATATATGTATTTTTTATGGTTGAAATATATATATATATATATATAAAAGAATGAGAACTTGCCATTTACAACAACATGGATGGACCTAGAGAGTATTACACTAAGTGAAATAAGTCAGAGAAAGACAAATACCATATGATTTCACTCATATGTGGAATCTAACAAACAAAACAAATGAACAAACAAAACACTGGGAATGGATTCATAAATACAGAGAGTGAACTGGTGGTGGTTGAGTGGGGAGGGGCAGGAGGGATGGGCAAAATAGATGAAAGGGATTAGGAGGTAAAAACTTTCAGTTATAAAGTAAATAAGTCACAGAGATGAAAAGTATAATATAGGGAATATAGTCAACAACAACAATAAAAAAATAATGTATTATGTAATTGACTTACCTGTCTTGCTTATTGTGTATCTTCCCCATTAGAATGCCAGTTAAGTGAAGAGAGTGGTTTATTAATGCTTTTATGCTTAGTTCTTAGAAGATATTATGACATAGTAATTGCCCATTTGAAATCTGTTAATTAAGTGTTGAAAGCATGGTAGGTTTTAAAAATATGGATAATTTAAATGGAAAATTATGACCACATTATAATTATCAGTATTAAAATATGAATGCTGATGAAAATAAAGGTAATAATAGAAGGGTTGTTTGCCAGTTTTCTTTCTTGTTTTATTTTAGTTTGTTCTGGCTTTTCTAATGTTATTTATTCAGTAAATTAAAATCAGAGGAAAGCATTAAAGAAAATATGAGCGTGAAGGAACACAATATTATTTATCCTAATTGCTGTATGACCTTAGAATGACCGGTCACAAAAAGCCAATTTGATAATAATCCATAATGATTTGTCAGAGTCCAACAATATGGTAATATCTTAATCTCTCCTTGCTTCAAGTGTCAATATTTCACTGACCTTTAGGAAATATATATTTTTCATCTGTAAGTAAATACTAATAATAAGAAATTCTCAATTTATGCCCAGTAGAGATGGAATTGTTGAATTCTCTTATAAGCTATGTGAAAACACAAAATGTGCTAAGTCAAGAATTTCCATAAATGAATACAGACAACAAACAAATTAGTAAAATAGAACTGCTCTAAGATGATGAGTGATGACTCAGATGAGGCTTTGATATACAACAGGAATCTATTCAACAGTAGGGAATAAAGAAAATCATGGTGAGCAAAAATGCACGAGATTTATCTCAAGGAATAGATCCTATTGTACAACTCTACCCACTCATTTTCAGGTAAGAATGCAGACCACAGTCATGTTATCCTACAGTCTCCTCCCCCACCCCCAGGAGTCAGAAATCTATATTTTAATGTAAAATCTTTTAAATTTCTAAATTTTAACTTTGAACATTTAATTTAAATGTAAAGTCATGTGTGGTTAACTCTTTGTGGAGGGCAGAAAATATCCTAAGGCTGAAATGTGGTCACAGCCACTAAGTTTCAACTTCTGCTTCCATTCATCAGTCTTGACGCACAAACCCACGTATATACTAAATGTCCATTCTCACGTCCTCAAAACACAGACCGCACCATTCTCTACAGCTGTATTAAGTTACTGTACAATATATTCACAGACTTAAATTACTTCAAAAAAGATTTTTAATTCTTTGCTTTTAATTGTTCTTCATTTAGAAAAAGGTCCTAAAATGTTAATTTTCACTGCCTCCATTGTTTCTGTCAAACAGTGAGTAATATATTTGCTTTTGAAAGAAACCCTTTATTTTTTTTTTAATGAAGGAAACTACTATCCTAATTTGTTTTTTCTGATGTCCAAGTTTTGTCACATCTTTAAAATCAGTGTACATTTAGGACTTTTTATCAATTTAATCAAACGTTCTTTGTCTGAATTTATGGGGTATCAAGAAAAAAATGAATTACGAATTTTATGTATATACTTAATTTTACTTGAAAACACCCATTGCCATCAGTCAGTCTATCTGAATCTTTCTCTTTTAATAACAGAGCCAATTTCCCAGCATCTTAATCATTTTCACTGCTTCTTCCTGGATAGTCTCCAAATTATCTGCATCCTTGAATTTGTAGAGCTTATGAAAAAGCATAATCTATAGAGATAATTAAGGCAGGAATTAAGTACTGCTAAGTTCTCTTTTGACACTGATTGTGAAAGTCTGTATTTCATAAAATTGATGTAAAATGCAGTAATTTTTCACTACCCCACAGCTGCCCTCTACCTTTAGAGTTACTATCTCTCTAAAATAATTGGATAATTTAGAACAGCAGGAGGTCAGGATGCAGTAGTGCTCATGAGATGAACATGGTAAGGAAAGAATGGAGGCGTGAGTGGAGCGAACTCTATTTCTAGCAATAAGCGAACTTTCATGAGATAGAGGGAATCCACTCCGGTCACATGCCGATGCTTTTTATTCTCCCTTCAACATCTTTTAGGTGGGATTACTCAAACATTTATTAGGCACCCTCAATGATGAAACCTTTTTGCCTTTCAAAGAGCTCCACCTGGTTTTAGTTAATTGGAAGTATCAGAAAACCGTTCCTTAATTTGTGCTCTAATCTTTCTTCTTACCAGTAGCAAGGAGTCCAGGGCTTAACTCTAGCACCCAACATTCTTTACCAACAAGTGTGGTTGCACTGTATGAAAATACCACACTTTCTTAGACATCTTTTCTATCCCATGATAAACGTGCTCAAAATTAAATAGTTCACATAATCTCAGGCAGAATTCTTACATGCTTGAGTTCATGGAATTATTAAGAAATCCCAGGATTTCTGGCTTAATCTCACAACAATGTAGTGTCAGTGTGCCCACAAGAAATCAGAAAACTTCTTGGGAAGTCACAGGATAGCATCTGAAGACAATTCACTGACATACTGTGTGCATTTATTAATAAGAGTATTTTTCACCTATCATCCTTATCATAAATAGTTGGATGGTTAAGGAAAACAAAATTAATAAAAGTGGTGTTAATTTTTTAGGGTGTGAATTGTTTATAATTCATACAACATATTCATACAACAAACAATATAATTGTTTGACTTCCTGTCAAAATCATTTGATAAATCAGGAGGAATTTTAAAAGCATATAGTTCAAAGCATTTTATTTAATGCTTAAATTTGTTTCTATATTATATGCTATAGGAACAAAGGCATAGGAATCAAAGTGTTTTAATGTTGTAGATGTTTTTAAGACTACATATTAACATATTTTATTAGCTTTTTAAAAAATGTGTTTATCATAACTTATTTCTGAATGAATCAGTAGAAATAATCCAGCCCAAATGTAACTCGCTTTTCTACTTTATACATATTCGAACTGGGTTTGTGGTATGGAATTTCAGGAGAAGAGAAGGAAGTTTCTATTATTTCTAGGATAGACAAAAAATATATATATATTTTTTTTGTGCCCTTTTTTTTTTAATTTTTTATTTTTTATAAACATATATTTTTTATAAACATATATTTTTATCCCCAGGTCTGTGAATCACCAGGTTTACACACTTCACAGCACTCACCAAATCACATACCCTCCCCAATGTCCATAATCCCACCCCCTTCTCCCCAACCCCCTCCCCCCGGCAACCCTCAGTTTGTTTTGTGAGATTAAGAGTCACTTATGGTAAAAACAACTTAAGGGACGCCTGGGTGGCTCATTGAATTAAAGCCTCTGCCTTCAGCTAGGGTCAGGATCCCAGGGTGCTGGGATCAAGCCCCACATCAGGCTCCCTGCTCAGCAGGGAGCCTGCTTCTTCCTCTCTCTCTCTCTGCCTGCCTCTGCCTACTTGTGATCTCTGTCTGTCATATAAATAAATAAAATCTTAAAAAAAAAAGCAACTCAAATAGTACAAAAAGTGGTATTTTGTCTCTGGAGCTAATATTGTGTCATGCTTGGGGACTAGGCTTCAGGGCATTGTAGAAATATGGAAGGGATATTTCCATTTTACCATATGTAACACTTGAGCTACCATAAAAATTATTTATTTATTTATCCAAAAAAATTGGACTACATTTCCCTGTGACTGTTGTAGAGCAGTATCTTTTCTTAGAGGTATCTTTTTGGATGACTTTATCATTTTGTCAATATGTATTTTTCTATTTAAGTAAATGGACATTTTTCCTATGTTATTTGTACAATGAAAAGCAAATAAAAATTTTAATTCAATCACTAAAATAACAAAATATGTTTAACATATTTTAGCATATAATAAAACATAATTTAACATAAAATAAAATAACAAAATATGTTCCTAATATTGGGGAAAAAAAGAAAAATGAACTTACCTAGAGTGTAGATTTGCCTCTCCTAGTTTATGTAGGACACAAAAGTTATCCCTGTACTGCTTCAACTTGATAGGTTTACAGTTACATGAATAAACTACTGGAAGTACCAGGAAGCCAGGGAACAAGTCTAGAAGCTAATCTGGTTGTTCCTTTCATAGCCCAGAGCTCTACGGCAGTCAGTGATACAATCACAGACATTAGACCAACAAGCAAGGAGGCAGAGAAAAATAAGCTGCCACAAATGCCTCACAACTTTATTATTGCAATTGATCACATTTATGAAGACGTCATAAAGTTTCAAACAGTTATAATACAAAAAAACAGTTATAACAATGCGAAGTGGTCTATCATCACCTCTTGATGACAACTTTATTACTGCTGGGGACCAATATTGTACAGGGGAATCTAGTAGCCATAAGTTATTTTGAAGTGAAGCAGCACAGCAGGCTAGAGTATTACTGTACAAAATTTATTTTTTATGAGACACAATAATTATATCAAACAGTTACCCAACTGTCTGGGAACTACAGGATCTATTAAGATACCACAACAGAGACATCTCCTTTATGTTCATTGGGAATGGCAATAAGCATTACTACCTGGGTAGAGGACAGGCTCTTGCAACTCATCCTTGAATTGCCTGTAAGTTATTGTCGCAGGTGACTGGCAAAGATGAAGTTTAATAACATATGTTCTCATGAAGCTCAAAAGAGCACGAAACTTAGGGCCCCTAGCCACAGAAGGGATTTGGGGGCATTCACTATTATCTAATGATGAGTCAGGAAGAAAAGAATTTACTATGACCTGTGGACTATTACCTTTTTATTCTTGATCACTTATAGTTTTATTATTATTATTATTAAAGAGGATAACAAGCAAAATAAATAACAATACAGTTAATTTACTGAGGAATTTTCTTACAAATAAATCTGATATATTAATCTTCAGATTAATGGGATGACTGAAATGCCAAGTTGTGTTTCAAATATGTTCTCTCCCCTTCAGATCTATTTCTAGGACTCATTTTAGGAATTACTAAATTTCTGAAATTGTACTAAATTTAATTTGAATCATTTTAGTATTCTACAGTCTTCTCTTAACCTTGGAGCCATTTATATTTCTTATTATTCATTCAAAAATATTGTGTTTACTATGTGCCAAACATTGCTCTGGACAAAATGAGAACCAAATTAGTATTTCCAAGAAAATGTGGCCAGAGGTTGATTTCATTTATACACTTATAAAATATTTTGTTAGAATTACCCATTTGAATCTTCTGATTATAGATAGCCAAGACTTAAAGAAAGCAAGGTAGAGGACTCTGCATACCTGTCATGGAAGCTGTTCATGTAACCCTGAGCATGTTAATAATAGAACTGCTTGCCAAAGGTAAATAGCCTACCTTCAGTGGTCTCTGAGGCTATTTCTGAGGGACCTCTTTCCTCCATTTTATTGGGAATCTGTCTCATTCTTTATTGTTATCCCACAAACAACTTTCCATGTTTGTAACTTGACTGATACCCCCACATATTCGGTTCCTACTACATTTGGTTCCTACCACGTTTTACTCCTACTACGTTTGGTAGACTGTCGTTTTGATTCTCAGTCTGGCTTGACTCTAGCTTTCTGCAGATGATATGATCATCTTGCTGCCTGGGGGTTTTATAGTGTTGTGAGTGAAGGCTCAGGTGTGAGGACCTGAAATCTCCCCTATAATTGAGGTAGTATCATGTATTAAAAAGTTAGTGGTTGTTAACTTCAGTTGTAAATTCAAAAGTAAAATATAAATATACTCTTAAGTTATGGTGTTCAAACAAAAGAGAAATGCATAGATTAATAAGTCAAAGTCCCCGTTCATACTGATTCAAAGTCCACATCCTTTCCCATTGTTTTCTCATATAGTTTTTGTTCCTTATACTATAAGGGCATTTGATCTTAATCTTCATTTTTATTTACTGAATCTTCTCATCTATTTGGAGATTTTTATTTGCTTGTAAGTTATACAAAATGTTGTGACAGATAGCTTCCATTTTTTTCTCCTTGTTCACTTTATAAACCCTTTCGACTCTTTCTTATGCTTCAAGAAGTTGATCTCTATGGTCCAATCAAAATGTTCATTTACTCTCTGTTTTCTGTGTGAATTAGGACAAAGGAATCCATTACCAATGACCTCCACCCCTGTAGGGCACCCTCTCCTATGGCTACTTTCTCAAGAGTTCTGGTAAAATGCTTTCTCCTCTTGCCCTGCACGGCCAATAATTAGTAAAGTTTTTTAATGGTGCTAACCTCCAAGGCACTTTATTATCCTGGGTTGCTTACCTTTTATCTGCTCACATTTTTGTAATTTTTTTTTTTTTAACCAATCTGTCCTCAATTATGTCATAGCTGGAACGCTAACTAATGATTTGTTTATATTTTCTTGGTAGGACCTGATATTGATTGATTGGATCTTTGTTCACATATTTCTTATGCACAGATTCTTTATCTGTAAATCAAAGAAAATAAAAGTACTAAGCTAGGGTTCGAAGTTAAATGTAAAGTACTTATCATACTGCCCAGAGCATGGTAAAATATCAATAATGTAACTATTTTGATGGCAGTTTCCTCTTGCTGTCTACTTCTTCTTAAGATTTCATTTACTTACTTGTCAGAGAGAGAACACAAGCAGGGCGAGCAGCAGGCAGAGCAGTCAGAGGGAGAAGCAGGCGCCCCACTGGGAAGGGAGCCTGATGTGGGACTCCATCCTAGGACTCTGGGATCATGACCTGAGCTGAAGGCAGATGCTTAATAGACTAAGGCGCCCAGGCATCCTCATTGCTGCCTACTTCTTGACATGGTCCTCAACATCAGGGATTTTGTTGTTTTGTTTTTATTAAGCCTTTGGGGATCTATTCCCCTTAAACTCTCAATGTAAAGCTAACCTGCCATTTCACAGTACAGTATTCATCTCTCAATATCTGATTAAAATTCTGAATGTTATTGGCATAAGAATTGCATCTTACCTGGAATTCTAATGTTTGTGTGTGTATACACTCCATTATTTTAGTCTTTTATTATCAAAAATAAAAGGAGTGCATTGCAACATTAATTTTTACATTTAACGTTTTATTAATACTGTAGCTAAGATACTTTTTTCCTTGCTTTTAAACATTTCTCATTAAGGAAGCTATTGAATTTGCATATATATTTTGCAATTTTCCACCTTATCACAATTATTTAACATTACATATAATTTTTAGTGATTCCCTTAGTGTTTCTGTTTCTCTTTCATAGAAACCAAATATTTTTTTTCCATTCTTTATAGTATGACAGACTCTTTCCTAACATTTTCTTCTGTATTCTTCAGTATATTGTTTTGTAATAAATACACTAGGAACCCAAAATAATAAATTCAGTTTTTAGTATTTATTTTTCTGTAAGCATAACTCTAGCCATAAAGCAGAGATGGACAATTTCTATGGTCCAGTTTCTGATCAGATTAATGACTTGAGGTTAAAATGATGTGCTCTGTCTCTACATCTAGTCAAGTCCTGGTTGACCTTAGCAAACATTCATCTGGTACATCTTTGCTGAGTGCTATCTTGTTTGCCTTTCCCTACCTGACTTTCCTAGATTCTAAACAAACAAAGCACATTGAAATAGATGTTTCTTAGGCTGTATTATGAACAGGGATATTTTCCTGCTTTTCCAATTCTATTTGTAACCCCAAATTTGTAACCCCTTACAAATTTCTTTCCTCATGGAGTTTAACCACGAATCTTATGAATGGAGTCCCTCAGTTGCAGAGAATTTAAGCATTGTGTCCAAAATTACACATCTAGCTAGTGATAATGCTGGGAATAAAATCCAGTATAATGCACAGGAAAAAATATTGGCTTTAGAAATATGAAACTTATGTGTACATTCTTGCTCTACCATTTTTTGATCCATAGCTCAAATGATCTAGTAGTCTTCTTTGGAATTGAAGCTTTTGGAATTGAAAAATTTAAAAAAAAGCAAAATATGCTTACCGTAAAAGATTTTGGTGTGAATCAACTGAAACAACATACGGCACCTGCACAAATGTCAATCTACTGATCCCCAGAACATGCTTCTCTGCCTCTTCATACTGTTTTTTCTTTTTCTGTATATATAAACTTTAAGTACTACCAGTCATAAGAGAATAATAGCTTAATATTAAGACTAATTCAATCATTATTATTTGATATGTCACCTATTTTAATATGTGTCTTATGGAGTAATCAATCAGACAAACTGATTGTTTGACACATTTATACATTTTTATTTTGAGAAAAAGTTTTCAGTAAAACAATTCTCAGATTATTAGAAACATCTCACTTCCTTCACTTTCTCATTGAAAAAAGTTTTTTATTACATTTTATTTGAATTACTTAATCTTATTGTAGTCTGAAATATATAATCTCAAAAACCATATCTGAAAAAATATACATATTCATTATTGATTTTACCAAACTAGAAGTGATTTAAAAAATTTAAATGGCTTATAGTTGGAAAGAATATAGATTAGGTATATAAATTTTGTTCAACTTTCATTTGAACAATATAAAATTAAGTGAGCATTTTCAACTGCACCTTTCTTTAAAATGCCTCAGGGAAATATGTTGATAAATATTAATTAAAATGTAAGATAAAAGTTACTAGGCGTAATTATATTCTTTAGAGTATCCCGAGTCTTATTATGGGCAAAAATTAGAAGGAAGTTTAACTTTGCAATGTTTTTTGAGGGACTGCCATTTTTAATCAATGTGACATATCTGGGAGTGACACCCTGGAGTGACACCCTGAAGCCTACAGTTCTTTATTTACATTTATTCATTCTATACACTGATTGCCTCAGAAAAACAGGCACACAAATGGGCTCTTCTTTTCATTCTTCATCTTTTTTATAGAGATGAAAGTGACAACTTATTAGGTAAAAATAAGGTCTGAATAATAAAGCAAATTTATAGCTCTATTCAAGGTGTGAAGCAGGAATATAAAGTGGGGTCTCTTGTTCAAATAATTCCCTTCTTTTGCCCACTTTTAACACTGTGGGAGGACATTTTTATTTTATTTATTTAGTTTCTGAGGTCAGAAATCATTCTCAGATTTTGAGTAAACAATATATTATTTAAATTTGCAAGCATTTTCCCTGACACAAAAGCCTGGGGTATGTATAGTCAGGATGTAAGATATTGGTTAATTCCATTATTTCGGAGTCAGTTGCACTGAATCTCTGGAAACCAGCCATCAGTTCAAGGCCTGCTTGTTCAAGTTAGAGGAAAACATAAGATCCCCAAATTTTTCAAAAACTTGTATCACTTAGGCTTCTTGAGATTTTAAAATAGAAGTGATTTACATGAAAATAAATATTTACAAAACCCTGATCAGGAGGATCTAGACTGGGCTTCTAGGGAAATAATCTCAGAGCAATTAACAACAACTGGTTTATTAAAGGATCTACATCACAGAAAGTGGGCTAAGAACTTTAAGAACACGTTGTTTGTTACAGTCATTGATACTGTTCTCACCACCAAAGTGACTAAAAATTGCTCTTCTACTCCCAGGTGACTGGAATGTGGCTGCAGAAACACCTAGTGCCTCTACAGAGCTTTGCTTTTCAACAACGGTAGCCAGAGCAACCATAAGATGGCCTCTCTTGCACTTCGGACTTCATGCGAAGTGCCTCTATTGTGTAGAAACAACCTCGCATTCAGAGCTGTAGCTCTGAGTCTGGGAAATATTTTGGCTTTTTAAGACTCTGAAATACAGGGCAGTACTGTGAAAAGAGATAGTACTAATTCTTCTTATTCAACATGTCTTTATGTTCAACATCGTGTCTTAGTTTCAGAGGTTCCTCAAGAGCTTCAAAGTACACCAGTGAATTTAAGTACAACATCAACATCACTGCCCAAAAGTCAGCATTATTTATAAATGGTCTATTCACAATTTTGTTGTGACTGCCACCTTATGGTTTCCTGTGGCAGAGCTCTCTGGTCCAGACACTGGATATTTATGGTTTTCCCATCCAGAGAAGTTAATCTTTGTATCACTTCCTTAAAATGATTCCTAATCATCTTCTGTTCACAAATAGTCTTCTATTTTTCCAGGTAAACTTGCCCTCCTAGAGATCTTTTAATAGACCTAATTCAAGCTTTTATTTTATTTTCAAGTATCTATCGCATAAAGAAGGTACAACTACCATGGAAGGTACAGCTGTACCTTGTAAACTCATAGATTCTGGTCTTAAGAAAAATTAATGCAAATTTCATTTGTAGATTCTTTTATTTTTCCCCTTCTTTTATAGGCTATGATCAGATCTGTGGGTGTAGAACAATTCCAGAAAACACATATTTTTGAAGATTTACTTTTTTCTGAACAAAATGGGGGCAATTATGCTGAATTCTTCCAGGATATTGAGGTAAAAGGTTTCTCTGTTTAGTATTGATACTTGCAATAACCAGTGGTAAATCTACCACAATATGCCCTGGAACGTATAAGCTCTTCTCTGGGCTCCTTTTCACACAAGTCATGGACTTTCAGCTATTTCACAAAATTATCTGCTATTGTTTTGTTGATTGCATTCCTCATCATTTTTCAGGATAGAGAACTACCAAGAAAAATGATCCAGCACAGAATAATTATAATTAAGAAAATGTGAAGAATGTTAAGAAAATGTGAAGAACACTCAGGAGCGTGGATTTTCCCAAGAACACTGACAAATGAAAGACAACAGCAAAAATATTGATATTATAATACATAGAGGTGATTAAATGCTATGATAATAAATATTGGCACATCTTCCCACTATTAGTTGTCCCCCCACATCCCCAATATTAGTTTTAAAGGCAAGGATATTATTCTGGGAGTCAGGATCAACTGAGAAGTTGATTTCAGTCCTAACCCCATCGCCACATCTCATTTCACGGCACCTCCCTTTTTCCAGTCGTGCACACCAGAAAAACCAGTTATTCTCAGGTTCTTTCTTTCTTTACAACTCACATTGAATCCACTGAGAAACCCTTCAAAACAGATCTAGAATTTGATCGCTTTTGAACATTTTTTTTTTTTTTTTTTATAAACATATATTTTTTATATACATATATTTTTATCCTTTTGAACATTTTAACCATGGTCTGAGTCACCAAGATTTCTTGCTGGTAGTAGTGCAAGAGCTTGCTAATTGGTCATCCAGCTTCCATCTTCCCCTTTCCTATCTAGAACATCAGTCAGAGTGATCCTTTTAAAACTTAAGTCAGGTCATTTCACTCCTTTGTTCAATGTTTACTATATTAGTTTGCTGGGCTGCTGTAACAAAGTACCACAAACCAGGTGGCTTAAACAACATATATTATGTTCTCACAGTTCTGGCTAGAAGTCCAAAATTAAAGTGTTAGCAGGGTGGATTACTTTTACAGGGTTTAAGAGAAAAACAGTTCCAGGCATCTCTCCTAGTTTCTGATAATTTGTTGGCAGTACTTGACGTTGTTTGCTTGAGAAGCATCATCCCAGTCTCTGCCTTCATCTTCAACTGGTGTTCTTCTTGTGTGTGTTTCTTGCTCCAAATGTAGCTTTTTATAAATAAGAACAGCAGTCACATTGGATTAGTGCCCACCCTCATCTTAACCAATCACACTTGTAATGATCTTATTTCCAGATAAGGTGGTCACATTCTTCAGGTCTGGGAGTTAGGACTTCCAACAGATGACCTTTGAGGGGACACAATTCAAATCATAACACCTACCAACTCTTTTCTCACACAGTAAGAGCCTACAGGCTTACAGTGGCTTTAGTGTGATCTATTAGGGCCAGAATCCCCACTGTCCCTCTAAACTTACTTTCCAACTTCATCATTTTTCTCTAGCTACCATCTCCTCTGAGGATTGGCTGTTACCTGTACTTTAGTCTTCACTCGGATTACATATGTTGAATGTCCTGGCTCCCTTTGTATTTTTCCTTAACTGTCAGTCTGGCAACGAACCTCCCTGACCACCTAAACTAAAGATGAAACTTACCCTCCCTTTCCATAAATTCCTAATACCCTTTACCCTATTCATCCAAGTATTACCAAATTCTAACATGCTCTATTTATTATAATTTACTTTTAAAAAGTTTATTGCTTTTCATTCCCACAAAAATGTAAAATTTTTTTATCATTAATCCACTTTAAATATTGACTGCAATGCCTGGCATTAAAAAAATGGCTCAAAATAAATGAATTTAATGTTGTATCAATGGTCCTTTCTAAAGTTAGCAGTATCACATGAGAACCTGATATAGATTGACATACTATAGGACTACTCATTGTTTCATTGTTTCAACTGTATGTGGACAGAGAGGTCTCCTGGTATTAAATCTGGGTTTGGCGTACAGATATCATTTGGGATTTTTTCCTATTTATATGGGTAGAAAGAGTTTTAAAGGCAGTATATGGGAATGCATCTTATTAACTGAGGGCATCTTTAAATGTAGAAAAAGAAATGTACATGTTAAGCAATAAAAAGTAGAATTTCATAGGAAATTCATACAAAGAGGATTGGCTCACTCTTTTATGGAAATGGGACTCAATTCACATGAGCTCCCAATCATTAACAATTGATATGGAGTCACTTGATAAGTCTGAACAGATGGAAAAAGTGAACAAGAATTGTGGAATGAGTAACATGGATGGTAGAGTTATGCACAGAAAAATCGTAACTCCCGTTGATGCAGTATCTGGAAATGTCCTATTTCTTTTTCTTCCCATGTTCTGTGTCATTGAACTGTTTCATGAGATATTCAAGTATTTTTAGTAAATTGGCCTCTCCTTTCTTTTTTTATTTAAGTTAATGACATGAATTTTAAGTTAAAATTTAATTTTATGTTAAAGATTTCAAAGAAACAGAAAATAATATAACAAAAGCCCATGTTGCTCCTTACACTCCACTATTCCATCTTGGATTCCCCTTTGTTCTTATAGGCATACATATGTATATATAAAATCTATAAATATAACTTACATATAGAATCTAGAATTTAAAGTTGATTGTTTTTCCAAAGTATTCTCATGATTTGTTTTACAATATTCTGGTCTCTATTTTTTGGAAGTCTGTGATCAGTCTAATACTTGTTTTTAGATAAAATTTCTTGACTTTCTTATCATTGCTGAGATTTTTCAGTCTCATTAGGATTCTAGATATTCATTATATAATATCTCAGAATAGATATTAGAATTTGAGAGTTTGTTTGTAATCAGTTCTACTGATAAGAACAGACACTACACTTGATCTTAGCTGAAAGGCCAAGAAGTCATTCTAGAAAATTCCCAGCAATTACATCTTTCAAGTTTGCTTATGTCATTTTTTTCACATTTTCTCATTTTCTGTATTTCCTTTCCACTTCTTTTTCTTTTTCGGTGCCTACATTTTTGTTTTCCAAAAGCATTATCTGTTTATTTTTCAAAATTTCCCATTGTTTCTTCCTCAGCATGTAGTTTTTTTTTTTTTTTTTTTTTTCCCCCCAAAGGGTATCAGTTACCTTTGGAAGTTCTTTAATAGGTTTTCACATTTATCTGTTATGCTCTTTCTGACTGCTGCTTTACCATTTGAGGATCTTAGAACTTTGATCCTGCAGTCTTTTGTGCATGACTCTTGATCATAGCAGATTATTTCCCCATATCTTTCATGATTTTGTGTTGTGAGCACATGTTTTGGGGGGTGGTTAAGAGACAAGCACCTGCTCACAACTGAGTTCCTGAAATGGATCTCCTAAGAGATTAATGGTTGCTTCCTAAAAAGCACTCTGGTAATATTACCTACTTTTAACTAATCATTGTGTTAACTTACCATGTTTAGGATTCTAGATCTCCATGGGTACCATGAAATCATTCCTAAAACTGATGGTTGCACAAGTGTGGGATTATATATTTTAGGATAAATTTTATTTTCCAATGAGACCACATGAAGACAGATAAGCTTCTTTATCTTCACCCTGTGATGGAGGACGAATTTTTTTCTATTTCTCCATTTCTCTCTGGGAACAATCAACTTTGTTCAGGCATCGTAATTCCTCATGCTTGTCTGCCTACCCCATACTTGTCACTGTCTACCCTTTCTTATCACTAAGACAAAACCCTCAAGTTACTAAGACATATACTTCCCTTCATACCAATTTGCAAAGCAGCCACAGAATAAGTTTTTATACTTACACATGTGACTTTCAGTCATTTCTTTAAGTATAGTTATTTTTATTTTCATTTTCTTATTAATGTATTATTAAAATAATGTATTACTTGCTCCAGGGGTACAGGTCTGTGAATTGTCAGGCTTACACACTTCACAGCACTCACCATAGCACACACCCTCCCCTCCATACATTATTTTCATTCTGCTTATATTTTCTCTTTCATTCTTAAGATCTTAGCTTTGCTTTCAACATTTGTATTATGTATTTCTCCAGCATTTTTTCATATGGCCTTCATTCTCCATCATGCTAGTTTTCATCTTGAGAGTACATGGGAAATAACATCAATATCTGGACCTAGCATGGAGTATCTTTAAATTTGCCTCTTCAAATTTTACCTAAGTAAACAATATTTTAGAAAGATAAAACTGTGTAATGAGTGCACTATTCTTTCAATACAGGAAAATAAATTAGTTGAATGCCTTTATTTATTATTTATTTATTTATTTATTTATTTCACAGACCTGATTCAGTTCAGTGTTACCAACATCTAAAACTGCCTCTTCTCCTTTGGAAAGCTGAAACTACAAAGCTGGAGTGGGCATAATTTATGGCAAAACCAACAAACATCCTTCTGTGCAGGTGAGACTCTAGTTACAGCTTGGCTAACAACAGATGGCATTATTTTAACACAGAGAAATGCTGAGTGAGACACTGATTCTCTCTCAAGAGTAGTGACAGCCTGAGATTCTTGGCTTAAATGAGACCCTGATGATTAGAATTCATAAACCTGGACAGGAGAGAAACTCATCTACTGCCAAGTGCATAAAACACCTTTAATTACAGTCACATTGCTAAAGGTTAAATAAGCCCCATGTTACTAAAAATAAAGGGAAAAATAAATATTTTATTTCTAAAAATCTATTTGGTTTTCACCATCTTTTGTCTCAATAGTATGAAAATCCTGGGGTAAAAAAATACAGAAATGAATAATAAAGAACGCGTTGAAGTTGAAAAAAAATGAAAGCAGATTTTAAGCACATTTATTTCTTTCGGTTAGTGCTATTGGCTCTACCTCTAAAATGTGCCCAAAATCTGGCTCTGTCTTAATTCTCATTTCCTCTACTGATTTGATCCAAGACATGGCCATTTCTTACCAGTACCATTGCAATAACCTCCCACTGGTCTCCTGGCAAGCCCCATTATATTCTCAACATATAATCTTTTTTCATTTTAATTTTCAAACATACACAAAATAGAAGAATATTAAAAAATCACCATGTATCCATCACAGCCCTCAATAATAATCAACGTTTTGATAATCTTGTTTCATCTACCCCATCTTTCCTTCCTCATTTCCCAGTCCTCCAGCAATTCTTTGAAACTTGAAGTCAGATCAAAGTATTTGTTTTCTAACAACTTTCCAAAGGCTTCCAAACTCAGAGAAAGGGGGAGAAGCCCTGGCCTTTTCAGCAGCTCACATTCCTTACATAACCTTCTATTACCGGCACCATTTCACAACTTTCTTCCTCTTTCAGCTCAGGCCAGGGGGCCCCCTTGCTGTGGCTGGAAAACTGCAGCCTGCTCACATCTTAGAGATCTGCATTTGTTTGTTCACTCTGCTTAAAACTCTTTCTCTTCTCCCACTTCCCTCCGCTATACAAAGTTTTTGCAAAAGTGTAACTTTTAGGTGAGAAGTTTTCTACGCATTCCATTTAAAATTTTAATCTGCCCTAAACCACCCACCAGCATACCTTATCATCTTATTCCCTCCCCCTGCCACAATTGCCTGCTTTATTTTTCATCACAGCACTACTTTGTTTACTAATGCAGCTTTTATGTAGATACATATCTAGCTTGGTATATTAGTGGAACTTCATATATACTTTTTGAATATTAACACTGACTATCTGTTGCAGTCTTGAGTGAAGCTAAAATGCTAAGCATGTTTTAATCACTGGCATAACCTGCTATTTTTATATATTTTTAAAAACTGTTTAAACATGCAGCTGTGTTGTAGCCTAGGAGGTAAGTCAAGCCTTCCCTGTGCCTGTCAGCCATGCCACTGACAGCACTAGAAGCCTTGAGAGAAACCAACTTTTTAGGAGTATGGTATTTTGTTCCAATTAATATTGCCAAAATCTATGATGGGAGGAAAATCTGATATAATGGTAAATATTTAAGAATTAGATCTCTGAAGGAGAATAACAGATAAGATTAAAACAAGTTAATTACATAATTTTCGTGTTTTGTTTTTAAAGATTATGTATTTATTTGAGAGGGTGGGAAGAGAGAAAGAGAACACATAAGCAACGGCAGGAGAAGAGAGAGAGGGAGAGAATCCTCAATCAATCTCAATTTTGAGAGAATCCTCTAAACTCCCTCTGAGCATGGAGCCTGACACTGGCTTGATCCCAAGACCTTGAGATTATGACCTGAGCCTAAATCAAGAATCAGATACTTAGCTAACTGAGCCATCCAGGTGCCCCAAAACAAGTTAATTTCAAAAGCATATACATATACTACCACCCTAGCCAGTTTAAGCCACCAATGTGAAGTCCCAGAATATGGATTTGGGAAGAGATGTAGAGCAGTATACCATTTTTGAATGTTTCCAGTATATGTATATGACAGATTCAAGAAACCTCAAAAATCTAGAAGAGGTATCAGTAAGACATGGGCTGTGGGCCAAATTTGGATTGTCATTTATTTTTGTAAAGAAAGTTTTCTTGGACACTGCCACATCCATTCAGTCATGTATTGCCTATGTGAAAACTTTCATGCTACAAAGATAGAATTGAACAGTTGTGATAGAGACTACATAATGCACAAAACCCAAAATATTTGCTATCTGGCCCTTTACTGAAAACATTTGCTCCCACTGGCCTAGACTAAATGTTAAATGTGTTCAAATGACAAAAAGAAAGCCATAATGACTCAAGAATGGTAGATGATAATTAGATGAGAAAAGAGATGAATTCGGAAGGGTAAATGGGAAGGGTAAATGGACACCTTGTAGGCAATGAGTTTCAGTTTCTCTTAGTATAATCAACAGTGACTGAAAGGTTTTTAGCTTGACTATCACCTAATCTGATTTGCATTTTCCTGGCTATGTGGGAAGGGTACAGTGCAGGGCAAGAGTGACGTTGAGACTCCTTAAGAAGGCTGTTGACCATGTAAGAGTGACTTGGAGTAAAGCTGTTTAAGTAGAATAGGCAAGAAATGATCAGATTCAAGATACATTTGTGTATATTACAAAAGGTAATTAAAAGTTTGTTTTTTCTTTTTTTTTTTTTTTTCAGCTTTTGCCCTATATTAACCTACATTGTAGAAATCAGGCCTTGCCATTGTTTTCCATTCATATAACCCAAACCTCATCTGGCCCTGCTTAAGTACTTGGCAAATTCTTCCCCACAATACCCCTTCTCAGGCTAATTACTGGCAAAACCCAACAATATGAATTATTTGTGTGGAATACAAATATGTAACTGAGGTTACATTTCAGAGGAAAATCCCCAGCCGGCCTTTTGGGCTACTGGATAATAGAGGAGAAGAAAATGCTCTCTTTAGTTTTCATATTACTGTAATTGTAATGCAAATTTTTTGGAGACAACTCTAATTCCTTGAAGGAAAAATCAGAGAGAGAATATGTAACATACACATTTTTCTCTTTCCCCTATAAAGAGTTAGCTTGTTATGTGGCCCATTTCTTAACCCTAACTCCCACTGTCCAACCACAACAACGGAATTCCTTTATACGGACAGTGAACACTTTATTCAGAGAGTTACAAGTGGAGTGAATTTTAGTGGTCCAGGAGGCTCCAGGGCCTCCTCTCCTCTGTATCTTCTCTTGTGGGCTATTGCTGATCAATGATCTACACCATCCACTATGACACGGTATTGATCAAGATCCTAGGTAAGCATGGTTAATTAAGTGTTGGAGAGACCTAGGTTTGATTTCTAGATCTGGTGCTTTCTAGTTGCATAAACTTGTTGCACTGCCATTTCCTTACATCTCACTTCAAGGGTTTGTCATATTCATTAAATAAAATATAAGGGTCATAGAACAAGATAAACAATAGATGTGTTCATATTTGTTTTTTAAGTAAAAGATATGGCAGAATCAGAGATTTCATAAATGCTATATCAAAAGTACAGTCAGGCTAACTATTTTCATAAAAATAAGGAATATAAATTATTTTAAGATAAAAGGGAAAAAGCCAAAATGATTTATTTGGGGAGTGGGAAGAAGTTCAGTTTTCCCTTTAATAATGTCTCCTGGCTATCATCCCCATTGCAGCTCTACTCTACAATTTTCCATTCCATCTGTTTTCAACAAAATCCCACCAAGGGAAATTGCCCATAGCTTTACTCAGCAGTGAAGATACTGGGTTCTTCTAGACCTGCCTGATCTAAGAAGATAACTACTAAGCCACATGTTGCAACTGAGCACTTGAAATATGGCTAAGGCAACTGAAAGTCTTAATATTTTTTAAACAGTTTTATTCAAGTTTGATTGGCATACAAAGAATTACATAAAAATATTTATTGTGTACAATAACTGATGAATTTGGATGTATGCAAGTGGAAAGTTTGTTTTAATTTTATTTAGTTTCAATTATTTTAAAAATAACTTTAAAAACTGATACTCAGTTCAGTAATTGGAAAACTTTAAGCAGAGAACGACTTGGGTATGTCGATCTACTCAACAGTAAATTTATGAAATCTAAATGTAGGTCCTTTTTAGAAAGCAATCTTCACTCTTTTTCATTCTTTTTCTTCTTGCTCCACCAATTAGATAATGTCAAATAATCTGTCTTCAAGGTCACTAATTTTTTCTTCTGATCTAAAATAGTCAAACTCATGGAAAAGGAGAGTGGAATGGTGATTGCCAGGTGCTAGGAAGAAACGGGAAGTTGCTGTTCAATGGGTGGAACGTTTCAGTTATGCCAGATGAACAAGTTCAGAGAACTATACAACATTGCATAAGTAACAACAACACTATATTTAAAACTTTATAAAGATGGCAGATCTTATGCTAAGTGCTCTTAATTAAAAAATGAAACAACTGGATGTAGATCAAGTATTTCAGTAAAAATGTAATGTTTAAATTGAGTGTTCTCTAAATGTAAAACACACACCAGATTTGGAAGACTCAGTACAACAATTAATGTAGCAGAGCTTGATGGTAGTCTTTATGTGTTGATTATTTATGGAAATAATCATAGTTTGAATACTTTAATATAAACCAAATATATTAGTTAAAGTAATTGCAACTGTTATTTTTACTTTTTTCCAACGTAGCTATTAGAAAATTTAACATTACATTATGGCTTACATTATATTGCTCTCTCTCTATATATATATTTTCTCCATTTTCCATTTGACAATACTGCTCAACTCTTCCTAAGAGGATAAACAAGGGATTTTATCACCCATGTGCTTTAATGGAATGGATTTTTATGCCTTTTGGAATTGAAATAAGAAAGCTAATCTAGTTCAAGCTGGGATTTGAATATTGTCTACATATGTTTTGTCAAATCAAACAATCTTCAAATTTGAGGAAAAGTGGAAATTCTTCCATTAATCCTTTAATTTAATAAAGAAATCTACAGCAACACCAAAATATTCACTTTATCTTCATTGGAACAACTTCACCAAGAGGAAAATGACAATCTGTAAAGGCAGCTCATTCTATTTTATATCAATGCTATTTTTTGGAAATGTCTCATTTATAATAAAATATTAAATTTTTAGTGATTTTTCCTTCAACCTGGGAAAAATTAAGAATTGACTTAATTCATTTCTCATGTAACACACTTTATTTTTTTTTATTTTTTATTTTTTAAAGATTTATTTATTTATTTGACAGACAGAGATCACAAGTAGGCAGAGAGGCAGACAGAGAGAGAGGAGGAAGCAGGCTTCCTGCAGAGCAGAGAGCCCGATGTGGGGCTCGATCCCAGGACCCTGGGATCATGACCTGAGCCGAAAGCAGAGGCTTTAACCCACTGAGCCACTCAGGCGCCCCGTAACACACTTTAATATAGCTATCATTCTTCCCTTCTCTAAATCCTGTAACGATATTACAATATTCATTACAAGGAGCAGCCCATTCCATCCTCAAGCATTGTGCCTTCTCCTTAGACAAAGTTATGCAGGCATTCTGATCTTTTTCCCTTCTAAACCTCATTTTGCAAAGGTCTCATTATCTGGAAAATCTCATATCTAGGATTTCTATATCATCCCCCCCCATTAGTAAATAAGAACCTTCCTAACCATGAACTATGGCTCTTTTCCAAAATGGTTCATTTTTGTAATCACTGCCGTATTTTGCCTCTTAGCTGTACTGGTGATTTTTTTCTGTCTAGTCTTATGGTCTTTAGCATGATCCCTATGATCTTTTTTCTCTATTTTCCATTGATATTCCTCAAAGTGTTTTTAACCATGCTTCCATTAGTTTGGTATAACATTTTTCTTATCTTTTTTCCTCCTTAATATATATTCCCTTTCTTTATTTCTTCTTTCTTTCTGACTTTCTTAATATTAATTTTTGGTGTTCTTTAAAATCTTTCAATATTCCATAATCATTATGGAAAACATTAAAATATAACCAAAAAAAGAAAATAACGAAAAAGTATCAATAAATTTGTAATATAGATACAATCATTTTTTTTAAAGATTTTATTTATTTATTTGACAGATGGAGATCACAAGTAGACAGAGAAGCAGGCAGAGAGAGGGGAAGCAGGCTCCCTGCTGGGCAGAGAGAAGAGGAGCAGGCTCCCTGCTGGGCAGAAAGCCTGATGGAATGAGGGGCTCAATGCCAGGACCCTGGGATCATGACCTGAGCCAAAGGCAGAGGCTTTAACCCACTGAGCCACCCAGGCGCCCCTCGATACAATCATTTTAATAACTTAGATTAAATTTAGTAAATTTTTTCTCTGTAGATACACTTTCATGTACATTTTAGTAAATTTAAATGAGACTTTGCTATCCCTATAACTTGGTAACAAGTTTTATTTACTAATCAGACAAAGCAAATGACTGTAAAAACTGATAAATGTACACCTACAGTATTAGTTACTGATTATAGAACACAATTATTTAATCTATTATTCAAAATTTAGATGGTATTTTTTCTTGTTCATATGTAAGGTTGTGAGAAACACTAATTTTAACATATTTTGTGCACTTTAAAACACCTGACCTTAGGATGACTTCTCAAACATAAAATTGATGAGAGATTTGGGAATTCTTCAGCCTTTTAATATTTACTGTCAAAATGACCTCCAGAGAGATTATACCAATTTCTAATCTAACATGTTAGGTATTGAGGCATGAAGAGAACATCGTATCATTCTTGGGGTATCTGAATGGCTCAGTTGGTTAAATGTCCTACTCTTGGTTTTGGCCAAGTGTAGGACATGGTCATGATCTTGTCATGATCTCAGGGTTGTGACCTAAGTCCCACATTAGGTCCATGATGGAGTCTGCTTGAGATTCTCTCCCTCTCCCTCTTCCTTCACCTCTGCCCCTCCCCTCCTTGCATGCATGATCTCTCTCAAATAAACAAATGCAATCTTGAAAAAAAGAACGTCATATCATTCTTTTACAGCTTTACAAATCTGATAGACAAATAATAATGCTAGTTTGATATTGTTGGTTATTAATACCATCGAACATTTTTTGTTCAAATCTTTTTTGGCCACATAAAAGTCTGTGTTAGAATTGTTTTATGACTGCACATTTTTATTAGGTTGTTTTCTAGATAGATTTTATTTATTAAATATTTGATTGTAAATATTTTTATCAGTGGTAATTTGAATCCATATGCCATTTGTTATTTTAACATTTTGTTATTGCTAGATTTTCACAATTTTACTTGGTCAAGTCTCTTTCCTTTTGATAAGTTCAAATGTTTATAAAACTTTAATGAGATAATTGGTACACAATCAGGATAGAGAATGAAATTTAATATCTCAGCTAAGAAAAAAATATGGTGTGAAGATCTATACAATGGCCATATTTTATTTATACAATGGCCAAGTAATCAGCCTTTTCTTGATACCTTCACTTTAAACTAGGATATGGAAGGATGTTAAGTGAACATTATAGAAATCTTTTTTTATTTGCCATATTGGGGAAGTTCTCCCCAATAATTCTCTCTAGTATACCTTCTGCTCCCCTCTCTCTTTCTTCTTCTTCTGGAATCCCAATTATTCTAATGTTGTTTCGTCTTATGGTGTCACTTATCTCTCGAATTCTCCCCTCGTGGTCCAGTAGCTGTTTGTCCCTCTTTTGCTCAGCTTCTTTATTCTCTGTCATTTGGTCTTCTATATCACTAATTCTTTCTTCTGCCTCATTTATCCTAGCAGTGAGAGCCTCCATTTTTGATTGCACCTCATTAATAGCTTTTTTGATTTCAACTTGGTTAGATTTTAGTTCTTTTATTTCTCCAGAAAGGGCTTTTATATCTTTCGAGAGGGTTTCTCTAATATCTTCCATGCCTTTTTCGAGCCCGGCTAGAACCTTGAGAATTGTCATTCTGAACTCTAGATCTGACATATTACCAATGTCTGTATTGATTAGGTCCCTAGCCTTCGGTACTGCCTCTTGTTCTTTTTTTTGTGTTGAATTTTTCCGTCTTGTCATTTTGTCCTGAGAAGAGTATATGAAGGGGCAAGTAAAATACTAAAAGGGTGGCAACAACCCCAGGAAAGTATGCTTTAAGCAAATTAGAAGAGATCCCAAATCGTGACGGGGGAGAAAGGGGATAAAAAGAGGTTCAAAAAGGAAGAAAGGAAAAAAAAAAAAAAAAAAGAAAGTAAAGAATTAAAAAAAAAAAAAGAAAACACCTAAGAAAAATATAAAAAAGAAAAAATATATATATTAGATAAACTAGTAAAAAATCGTTAAAAAAGAAAAAGGTAACAGTTAAAAAAAAATTTACCTGAAGGCGAGAAAAAAAACAAAAAATGAAAAAGAAAAAAATTAAATTAACCGCAAGACTAAAAAAAATCACAGGGAAAAAGCCATGAGTTCTGTGCTTTGCTTTCTCCTCCTCTAGAATTCTGCTGCTTTCCTTGGTATTGAAACCGCACTCTTTGGTAGGTGAACTTGGTCTTGGCTGGATTTCTTGTTGATCTTCTGGGGGAGGGGCCTGTTGTAGTGATTCTCAAGTGTCTTTGCCCCAGGCGGAATTGGATCAGAGCAGAAATCAATGAAATAGAAACCAAAAAAACAATAGAACAAATCAACGAAAGTAGGAGCTGGTTCTTTGAAAGAATTAATAAAATTGATAAACCCCTGGCCCGACTTATCAAAAAGAAAAGAGAAAGGACCCAAATAAATAAAATCATGAATGAAAGAGAAGAGATCACAACTAACACCAAAGAAATACAAACTATTATAAGAACATACTATGAGCAACTCTACGGCAATAAATTTGACAATCTGGAAGAAATGGATGCATTCCTAGAAACATATAAACTACCACAACTGAACCAGGAAGAAATAGAAAGCCTGAACAGACCCATAACCAGTAAGGAGATTGAAACAGTCATTAAAAATCTCCAAACAAACAAAAGCCCAGGGCCAGACGGCTTCTCAGGGGAATTCTACCAAACATTTAAAGAAGAACTAATTCCTATTCTCCTAAAACTGTTCCAAAAAATAGAAATGGAAGGAAAACTTCCAAACTCATTTTATGAGGCCAGCATCACCTTGATCCCAAAACCAGACAAGGATCCCATCAAAAAAGAGAGCTATAGACCAATATCCTTGATGAACACAGATGCGAAAATACTCAACAAAATACTAGCCAATAGGATTCAACAGTACATTAAAAAGATTATTCACCACGACCAAGTGGGATTTATTCTAGGGCTGCAAGGTTGGTTCAACATCCACAAATCAGTCAATGTGATACAACACATCAATAAAAGTAAGAACAAGAACCATATGATACTCTCAATAGATGCTGAAAAAGCATTTGACAAAGTACAGCATCCCTTCCTGATCAAAACTCTTCAAAGTGTAGGGATAGAGGGCACATACCTCAATATCATCAAAGCCATCTATGAAAAACCCACCGCAAATATCATTCTCAATGGAGAAAAACTGAAAGCTTTTCCGCTAAGGTCAGGAACACGGCAGGGATGTCCATTATCACCACTGCTATTCAACATCGTACTAGAGGTCCTAGCCTCAGCAATCAGACAACAAAAGGAAATTAAAGGCATCCAAATCGGCAAAGAAGAAGTCAAATTATCACTCTTCGCAGATGATATGATACTATATGTGGAAAACCCAAAAGACTCCACTCCAAAACTGCTAGAACTTATACAGGAATTCAGTAAAGTGTCAGGATATAAAATCAATGCACAGAAATCAGTTGCATTTCTCTACACCAACAGCAAGACAGAAGAAAGGGAAATTAAGGAGTCAATCCCATTTACAATTGCACCCAAAACTATAAGATACCTAGGAATAAACCTAACCAAAGAGACACAGAATCTATACTCAGAAAACTATAAAGTACTCATGAAAGAAATTGAGGAAGACACAAAGAAATGGAAAAATGTTCCATGCTCCTGGATTGGAAGAATAAATATTGTGAAAATGTCTATGCTATCTAAAGCAATCTATACATTTAATGCAATTCCTATCAAAGTACCATCCATCTTTTTCAAAGAAATGGAACAAATAATTCTAAAATTTATATGGAACCAGAAAAGACCTCGAATAGCTAAAGGGATATTGAAAAAGAAAGCCAACGTTGGTGGCATCACAATCCCGGACTTCAAGCTCTATTACAAAGCTGTCATCATCAAGACAGCATGGTACTGGCACAAAAACAGACCCATAGATCAATGGAACAGAATAGAGAGCCCAGAAATAGACTCTCAACTCTATGGTCAACTAATCTTCGACAAAGCAGGAAAGAATGTCCAATGGAAAAAAGACAGCCTCTTCAATAAATGGTGCTGGGAAAATTGGACAGCCACATGCAGAGAAATGAAATTGGACCATTTGCTTACACCACACACGAAAATAGACTCAAAATGGATGAAGGACCTCAATGTGCGAAAGGAATCCATCAAAATCCTTGAGGAGAACACAGGCAGCAACCTCTTCGACCTCAGCCGCAGCAACATCTTCCTAGGAACAACACAAAATGCAAGGGAAGCAAGGGCAAAAATGAACTATTGGGATTTCATCAAGATCAAAAGCTTTTGCACAGCAAAGGAAACAGTTAACAAAATCAAAAGACAACTGACAGAATGGGAGAAGATATTTGCAAACGACATATCAGATAACGGACTAGTGTCCAGAATCTATAAAGAACTTAGCAAACTCAACACCCAAAGAACAAATAATCCAATCAAGAAATGGGCAGAGGACATGAACAGACATTTCTGCAAAGAAGACATCCAGATGGCCAACAGACACATGAAAAAGTGCTCCATATCACTCGGCATCAGGGAAATACAAATCAAAACCACAATGCGATATCACCTCACACCAGTCAGAATGGCTAAAATCAACAAGTCAGGAAATGACAGATGCTGGCAAGGATGCGGAGAAAGGGGAACCCTCCTACACTGTTGGTGGGAATGCCAGCTGGTGCAACCTCTCTGGAAAACAGCATGGAGGTTCCTCAAAATGTTGAAAATAGAACTGCCCTATGACCCAGCAACTGCACTATTGGGTATTTACCCTAAAGATACAAACGTAGTGATCCAAAGGGGCACGTGTACTCGAATGTTTATAGCAGCAATGTCCACAATAGCCAAACTATGGAAAGAACCTAGATGTCCATCAACAGATGAATGGATCAAGAAGATGTGGTATATATACACAATGGAATACTATGCAGCCATCAAAAGAAATGAAATCTTGCCATTTGCGACAACATGGATGGAACTAGAGCGTATCATGCTTAGTGAAATAAGTCAGGCGGAGAAAGACAACTATCATATGATCTCCCTGATATGAGGAAGTGGTGTTGCAACATGGGGGCTTAAGTGGGTAAGAGAAGAATCAATGAAAGAAGATGGGATTGGGAGGGAGACAAACCATAAGTGACTCTTAATCTCACAAAACAAACTGAGGGTTGCTGGGGGGAGGGGGTTTGGGAGAAGGGGGTGGTATTATGGACATTGGGGAGGGTATGTGCTTTGGTGAGTGCTGTGAAGTGTGTAAACCTGGTGATTCACAGACCTGTACCCCTGGGGATAAAATTATATGTTTATAAAAAATAAAAAATTATATTAAAAAAAAAGAAATCTTTTTTTAATACTGTTATCTTCTTGCATGCATATATTAAAATCAGAGCTATAGCCTAAATTAATGTTTATTTAAAAAATATTTTTGTTTATTTCTGTTCCTGTCAAATTAATAATAAACTTTTGGGTAAACTATTATATAATGCTAAAAACTTGTTATTCAGATGAAATCTGCATTAGCCAGGCATGATCATCTATAGGCATTAATGCTTAGAGATTCTTTGAGGTAATCAATATATTTTGCTATAATTACAGAAGCCAAAATTCTTTAGTTATCCATAAATTGTGTTCTTGAAGGACACATACAATAGATAAAATATCAATGAAATATAGAACTTTTAATATCTTCTGTGGATCATAACCTATGTTTGCAATGTTAAAGAAATGACTGTCACTGTAAAAACTTAAGCTTGACCACCTACAACTAAATGGCCCCTGTTTAATGTTTTATAATCTAAAATCCAATTGTAAAAGTTGAAATATATAAAAAAGACAAAGGTCAATATTCTTGCAAATTGTATCTTAAAACTTGCAGTTAGTCTTGTACATAAGGCAATTATCTTTTACCATTTATTAGATTCTCATAAACATAATAACCTCTTGTTACTTACCCTTTCTGTTATTTAATACTCCTATTTTTATTATTTCATTAAGGTCTTATTTCCTGTCTTTATCATTGGAAAAACCATTGAATGGAAGTGAGAAATAGTGAAATACTCAGATGTAGTGTGAGAACTAAAAGAGTGATTTACAGAATCTACAGTAGAAGAGTTATATTAATAATACTGAATGTCATAGAATCATAATAAAAAGTAAGCACTAGAAAGGCCCCCACTGGATCTAAGACTTCGATTCTTGTCTGAATCCAGAATTGGTCATAGCTTTCACAATGCCATTAGAATAATCTTTTAAACATACAAATTAGATTACATTACACTTCCTTCCTCCAATTGTCTTTCATCTCCTCTAGGACAGTATCCAAATCCTAAGCTTTACAATAAGGGCATCCCTTAATGGTTCATCTCTTCAATCTTATTCATCAGCACTTCCAAGTTATATTTTTTTCCCTTTCTAGTACCAACAGAACTATGTACAACTCTCTAACTATAATATGCATCAATTAATCTCAATATTTTATTTCCCCCACTTTTTTTTCTGTAGAAAGCATATTTATTTTTTTAATTTAAATTCAATTAGCTCACATATAGTACATCATTAGTTTTTTTTTTAAAGATTTTATTTATTTATTTGACAGAGAGACAGTGAGAGAGAACATGAGTGAGAAGGTCAGAGAGAGAAGCAGACTCCCCGTGGAGCTGGGAGCCCGATGCAGGACTCAATCCCAGTACTCCGGGACCATTACCTGAGCCGAAGGCAGTCATCCAACCAACTGAGCTACCCAGGCGTCCCTACATCATTAGTTTTAAATGTAATGTTGCATATAACACCTGTGCTCATCATATCACCCACTTACCCAAACCTCTCAACCACTTTCCTTTCCACAGCCCTCTGTATCTCAGAGTCCAGAGTCTCTCATAGTTTGTCTCCATCACTGATTTCTTTCCATGCAGTTTCCCTTTCTTCCTCTATGGTCCTCTGTGCTATTCCTTATATTCCACATATGAGTGAAGCCTTATGATAATTGTCTTTCTCTGATTGACTTATTTCACTTAGCATAATACCCTCCAGTTCCAACCACATCGATGTAAATGGTAGGCATTCATCCTTTCTGATGGCTTAGTAATGTTCCATTGATAAATGAACCACATCTTCATTATCTATTCATCTATTGAAGGACATCTCAGCTCCTTCCACAGTTAGGCTATTGTAAACATTGCTATGAACACTGGGGTGCATGTGCCCCTTCTTTTCATTACATCTGTATCTTTGGGGTAAATACCCAGTAGTGCAATTGCTGGGTCATAAGGTAGCTCTATTTATAACTTCTTGGGGAACCTCCATACTGTTTTACAGAGTGGCTGTACCAGCTTGCATTTCCACCAACAGTGTAAGAAGGTTCCCCTTTCTCCACATCCTCACCAACGTTTGTTGTTCCATGTCTTGTTAATTTTAGCTATTCTAACTGGTGTAAGGTTATATCTCATTTGTGGTTTTGTTTTGTATTTCACTGATGACAAGTAATGTGGAGCATTTTTTTCCATTTGTCTGTTGGCCATTTGTATATTTTCTTTGGAGAAATGTCTGTTCATGTCTTCTGCTCATTTCTTGACTGGATTCTTTGTTTTTGGGGTGTTGAGTTTGGTAAGACCTTTATAGATCTCGGACACCAGCCCTGTTATGTCATTTGCGAATATCTCCTCCGATTCCATAGGTTGCCTTTTAATTTTTTCACTGTTTCCTTTGCTGTGCAGAGCTTTTTCATCTTGAAGAAGTCCCAACAGTTCATTTTTGCTTTCATTTCCTTTGTCTTTAGAAGTGTCTTGAAGAAGTTCCTGTGGCTGAGGTTGAAGAAGTTATTGCCTGTGTTCTCCTTTAGGCTTTTGATGGATTCTTTTCTCACATTTAGGTCTTTCATACATTTTGAGTTTATCTTTGTGTATGGTGTAAGAGAATGGTCCAGTTTCATTCTTCTGCACATGGCTGTCCAACTTTCCAGCACTATTTATTGAACAATCTCTATTTTCTTCCAAAGGAAAGCTTCCAGACTCATTCTATGAGACCAACATTACCTTGATCCCCAAACCAGACAAAGACTCCCACTTCTAATCTGCCCTAAAAATTCATCTGTGCATCCATGCTTTAGAGGGTTTTTATCTGTGAAACATTTCCTGATATCCTCGGGCCCTAGAAAAGTTAATCACAGTTTTCTCTCCCTTCCTGTTATCACTTTTACCTTCACCCCTCTAATCCCACTGTACTTATCATTCTTTGGTTAGATTTGTCTCTCATAATAGACTGCAAACTGTTTTAGAGCAGGAATCGTGACGTATTAATCTTTGTATCTACAACACTTAACATAGTGCTTGGCATATAGGAAGCATCTAATAAATATTTGTTGATAAATAAGAAATAAATGAATGAATAAATAAATGAGAAAGTAACTGCTCTTAAAGACCTTGGGAAAATAAAATGACTTTTGAACTAATCCAAGCTATATGAATAGCACACACAATTTGGTCTTCAATGTTCCTTTGCCACAAAATTTGATTTAATGTCAAGTGAGGAAAGTAGCTATGGTGGCTTATTTCATTAACTAAGCATTTTGGGGGCCAAAAGAAAGCAGATGTGACCATTTAGGAGGGTATTTATCTTACAAAGGGCATTAGGACTGTAGAGAAAAGGCTATGAAATCACTCTTTTCAAAGAACTCAGAAGTGAATTGACAAGGGGTTTAGTAAGTGGCAATTTCGTAGCTGGCTGTGTTCCTCCAGTTTGTCATTGTCACTGGAGAAGTTGCCAAACCACAGCTCTATCCCAGGATGAAATTAAATAAAATCTGGTTAACTGAAAATATTCAATATTCGCAAATTTGTAGAGACACTTATAGCTATACCCCAAGTTAAAATGCCAGGTTGATTGCATTCCAATCATAAATTAACAAGTGTTATTATTAGTTGTTCCAGTAAAATAGAATTTACATTACCATAGATGTTAGACACTCTCTAAAGATAAGAAAATATTCCTTTCCTTTCTTTTTACTCAAACATGATCATCAACAAAAACTTTAGAGGAGAGTAGTACATGTATAAAATTTGAAAATAATATTGTTATTAAAACAAAATAAATTAATTGTGTGAAGAATTACCATTAATATAGAAATAAAGGGACATGGATTAAGAGTAAAGGGCTTCTGTATCTGTTCTGTCTCCTATCATTTCAAACTGGCATCCTAAATAGTATTCTTAACTAGATTCAATGTAGAACTAAATTGTATTAAATGACAAATCCTTGGTTTTTTAATTGTCCTCTTTTTCTCTTGGCTAAAAGCTTCTGTGGTAGAGATAAAACCCCAGCAAACTGCATTTTTTTCCTTCTCATCAGTAAGTTCAGGTAAACGGATGTTGCATTTTCTTGGGACTCCTTTTTGCTTCTTTGCCAGGAAAGGTAAGGAATAACAATTCTGCCTATCTACATGAAAAATTGCAATGTGGGAAGATAATTTATGGAAATATTAATGTTTATGTATTTTTTCTTACAGGTCTCTTCCTTTCCTATCAAGAAGATAGATGGACCCTTTTGGAATCCTTGCCTGTAGGACTGGGTGGGTCTGACAAGGCTCAGGCATTATGCTTACGGAGGGAAGGAAATAGACAGAAATAGAAATTTAATAGTTGGGTATTTCAGAGACCAGGTGGGAATTAAGATGTTCAAATTCTGTGAGCAAAGAAGCCTATATCCAGGCCCAGGATGCTGGTGAGGAGGCACAACCTTGAAAATTCAAGGAAATCCCTCCAAGGTAGGATCATAATTTTGTCCTCAAGCTTATCATGAAAGTGACACAACTCTTCAAGCAAGGAAGATCTCTTTGATAATGCCATCTTAGAAAAGGAAGATATTAGTAGCTATTGTGGTGGTAGGGACATATATGTAACTTCAGGAAGGATGAAGTAACTCCTTAAAAGTTACTGAGTGTAGACAACCTACCATTCTCATAGAATGAAGGGTATTCTCACATCGGTGCTGATGAAGATGGAAGGGTGCTAAGGAAATGTTAATTCAGGGCATTCTCCTTCTCCTATACCACACCTTTTTTTTTTTTTTTCTTGTTTTCCAAACTTTGTATCTGTTCTATGATTTTATTCTCTCCCAGATTCCTGGATACAAAGTATTTCTTTCCAACCTAGTACCCTGTGTCAGATGATATGGCTTTGTAAATAATATAGAAATATGTCAGGATGATGCCTGAGGAATGGCACCCAGGCATCCTGTAGCAGAACTGTCCTTAGGAGGCATATTGACTTCTCACCTAGCCCAGGATTTTGGAATATCACTGGGCAGAATTTCCATGCTCTCCAAGGACTAATCTATATCTATATCTATAACTATGTCTATATCTATATCCATCTATACCTATATCTGTATCTATATCTATCTATGTATAAATGCACTTAGTAGATTAAAAAAAACACAAATATGCTCATATAATTGTGCCTGTGAGTTGCCATACATACATTGAGAAACCATAATACATGTAAATTAATAAATGACAATCATGCTGATATTTATATTATTAGTATTATGATTTGTTCATTTAAACTATTTTTAGCAATTCCTGACACAATGGAGTTGTATAAGAAAAGATTTCAGGGCAGAATTTTAGGGCAAAAGTGTAGCATCTCAATCAAGAACTATATAGATTTTGATAAGACCAAATTATTTATCTAGGTCATTTTTATCTGGCTGTGTCCATCTGGATGACCAAAACCTCAGAATGAAAGCAGTCAGACAGGAATTTTTTTGTTTGTACATTAGTATTCTAAATGTCTCAAGCAGCTTTCTATTTTATAGAGTGACAAAATTATATACTGAGCATAATAAGGTTTCTATTTGGTAAACTTAATTCTATTCCACATGTATTTGTACATAACTTACTATGCTCTAGGTGCTAAACTCAGTGCTGGGGTTTCAGTGGTTAAAGTCACAGATCTTTCTGACATGAAGCTGCAAGTTTAACAAGAACTATAAATGTAACTATCATCATAAATTTAATCATAATTACAAATATATGGCAATTATAACTGTGACTGTAATTATGACTATAAATATACCTATAATTATAGCATTTACTATTTAAAATTATTTATAACCACTAATAAAGGATCTGCAGAAAATTTTGTGTCTGTTATCACACCAGGAATTAGAGATAACCCTTAATAATTGGATAAGGGGATGTTCTAGTTAGGGAGTATTCTGTTTGGAAAAGGTATATTTGTTTTACATACCCTTACATACCCTTCCTCACTTGTCCCATGTGTCTGTACTGCCTCTTGCTTTGGAGCACTCATTGCTAAACACTGGTGACTTTTAAACTCTGCTTGTTTAACTCCACTAACAATTCCAGGAGCTACTGTGTGATGATCTCAGATAAAAATATTTTATTTTTAGGGTCTCTGTAGTAAAAGCAATGTTTTTTCATTGGAATCCATGTTAACTACTTCCTGTGTCTGAGAAGGATATGATGAACCCCTTTGCATGAGAAGAACTACCTCTTGTTTAAAGTCAGGACTGAAAACTAGGTGTTTCCTTTAGTAACAGTAAAATATCTCCCATGTGGCACTGATAGTATCCACTTGGATGGTAGTTTTAATAAAATTTAGTCTCTATTCTAAATATTACTGAAGGTCACATATGACTTGCCTTTGTTTTAGGCCTCATAAACACAATTTGATGTGCTCATGACCTCTGATAAAGAGAGCAGACTTCAGGAAAATTGAAACATTAGTTTATATGGGTTGAAAGTCAAAGCTTGATTATCACAGTCTGCATTTTAAAAGATTGGTTTGCTTCCAAGATAAAAACACCAAATAAAAGGAGAGACAGTTATATGTGACAACTGAAAGTCCAGGCTTGAGTAATTGAAGTTCAAATTAGAGAAAAAAACACAATTGTAATAATGACTTACAGTTTACAAGATGCTTTTACATAACATCCTCTTTAATGTAAAGAGCAAAAGAGTATACAAAAAGTGGCAAAAGAAAGCATATATAGATTGGAAGGGAGAGAATGCATTGGATAGAGGTGGTCAACGAAGGACAAACAATGTTCAAGTAAATTTAAGGGGAAGAACATATCAAGTAAAAAAGAACTGTGCACAAACCTATGGCAGGAAATCCAAACTCTGTATAGTAGAATGCATAGTACAGTTTACATAGGGTTTTATAGAGGGTATAAATAATCAAATTCTGCTGTTAAAAGAGATAACCAGTAAAAAATAAGCCAGAAATATTTACTTCAGATTATTTATAACCCATGAATGCCTGACTAAAGAATTTGGTTGTTACTCTCTTGGTTAATGGTTTTTAAACTTTTATTTTGTTATTCTTGCACTTTTTTTTTTGTAGTTTTAAAGCTTCTTTTTGAAAGAATGTTTATGTAGAACTACATACCATGAGAGAAGAAGAGAGGCAGGAAGAACTTGGGAGAGAGAGAAAGAGAGAGAGGCTGGTTAAAGCAGCATAGAGGATAGAGTCCTGCCTTCTTAGCCACTACTGAAATGGCCCTAAGTCATACTGATGTAACTTTAGGACTCCACAGAACATAGTTTGAAAATCACTACTCTAGGTAATTAAAAGTTATTGATAATTTTTGTGTGGGTGTGAAAAAATTACTGTAATTAATGAAATGAAAACGGATTTTTCTAAGACCACTAAAGAAAGGAGAAATTCCCAGTAGACTTCAAAGCTTCCTTTCCCACAGGCTAATTGCACCTACTGTGGGCCAACCACCAGGGAGCACATCTTTCTCAACAACTGCTCTTTACAACCATAGAAATGGCACACACTAACTCTCTGCCAACTTGACAGCTACTTTTACTGAGGATGAGAGTATAATGCAAGAGAAATAAATACAAAGAATATTTTTAAATCTACATTGCTTTGTCTTACTTCAGGTTGTGACTTATTACAAGGACCTCTTCCTTCCTGGCTCCCAGTCTTCCTTCATACAATGGATTCAATTTTACCACCCCCACAAAATGGTGCCCATCTGGATATCTGTCTCCCTCAAAGCACCAAGAATTCCAAGAGACAGTGATAGTTCCAGAGAATCAGGAAGTATCCTGCCCTACTGTGTGCTGTTTACCTTCTCAGTTTCCATTTCCTTCTCTGATAACTGAGTATTTAGAATTAATTTCACAAATGCCGGAAGCTTCATCATTTAAAATCAGCTGTTAATAGCTTCAACTTACAGGTCCTCTCAGACAAACCATTATCTCAGTATGATTCATTTCCAAAATTCATTCACCACACAAAATATACATAAAATATAAAACGTGGGGTTTTAAGGGTGTCTGGATGCTTTGATCAGTTGAAGGGCCAGCTCTTGGTTTTGGTTCAGGTTATGATTTGGGTTGTGGGACTGAACCTCACGTCAGGCTCTGTGCTTACTAGGGAGTCTGCTGGAGGACTGTCTCTCTTCCTTCTTCCCCCACCCCCCTGCCTCTCTTTCCCAAATAAATAAATCTTTTTAAAAAGTACCTTTTTATTAAGTAGAGGTAACCGAAGACAAGGAAATATTACTCCAGGAAAGCATCAAGAGTCCAGAGAAATAAGAGCGTTAACTAATGTTATTGTAGCAGAAGTGGGAGGAAAAGTATGGACAGAGTTCTATATCCAAAGAAGAATGGGCGGATTTAGTGGCTGAGGAGACATGAGTTAGTGACGGTGATAAAAGCAAACAAATGCTCAGAGACTGTCAACCCTGAAGGCTAGAAGAAAGGGATGTCAACTTTACAAATGAGAAATTCAGGACAGTGAAAAAGTTTATATGAAAGTGATTTTAGGTTTAAATATGTTGATGACTTTGAGGCATTGGTGAGAAGTCCAGACAGAAATGTCTTTCAAAAAATGAAAAAAATGGGATTAGATTTCTTAAAATAAAGCTGAGTTGAAGATTAGTTCCCTGAGGACTTCATTTCAGAAAAGGCATTGAATGACCTCTATCTGGATCCTCTAAATAAGACCCCCATGACTCATAGTTTCAATCCATTTATATTGTCTAATACATAATTTTTCATACCTACTTTCCTTACTAAAACATTCAAATTATAGCTCTGAACATAGAAAGAATGAGTTTTAATTTAGTGCTTGGAGAGAACAAGGTGCATTGACCATTGAAGTCTATCTAAAAGGAGCTATAAGAACTGAGCAATTGCATGCTTTGGAGATACTAGAGAAAATTGATTTTTTACTTGCTAACATGAAGTGCGCATTTTTGCTGAAAACACCCACAGCCTTAGTAGCAGAATGGTAGCGAATGCTTTATTCAGATTCCCAGCATTTTAACATCCATCAAACACAGACAGCAAATTTTCAGGACTTTCCCAGGTCCTTGGCAATTCACTTCCCCATTTTAACTGAATGTTTCTACTTCTCTCTCATTTGTGGGTTCAGGACCCTTGACTCTTTAATAATAGATCTTGGAAATGATAGGGGTCTCTGACCTAGAAGGTTTTTATATTGACATCCAGCTCCATTCATAACCTGATACTTGTGATTTTTAAAAAATTTTTTAAAAAGATTTTATTTATTTATTTGACAGAGATCACAAGTAGGCAGAGAGGCAGGCAGAGAGAGAGGGGAGAGCAGGCTCCATCCCAGGACCCTGGGATCATGACCTGAGCTGAAGGCAGAGGCTTTAACCCCCTGAGCCACCCAGGCACCCCGATACTTGTGATTTTTAGGTGGATTCTGACCTGTACTTTCATGAAAATCTGAACGCAGTAACCAGTCATTTATTTCTTGCTTCCTTATTGAATTACTGATTTCTGTAATAGACTTTGAGATATTAGATTTTTATAATAGTAACACCTTGTGTTACATTTTTCACAAATTTGGAAAAATGAAATTAAATTAGAGAATTTTTTGTTTGTTTTTGTTTTAGGTTTTTTGTTTTGTTTTGTTTTTGTTTTTGGCACCCGTATGTACATTCTAAACTCTTTATAGAGACCTGAATAGGTTTTAGGTTCACTCTTGGAAATACCTTGGGTCTACTCTGAAGAAGTACTTCTTAAATTTCTGTGGTGAGGGATCAGTTTTTACTTACTTTCCAATATATCACAGGTGGATACTTTTACAAAATACCTTGTACAACAAAGCAAGACTACTAATCACATATTTGAATGACATGACAAGGTCAAGTTGCTATATATATGTTTAAAAATTGTTCTCAATTTCTAATTCTTCATTGTAACCAGTAACAAACTTTAAATTTAAGAAAAAAACATTATTTAGTTATTTGTTTGTTTTTATGGACTATACCAGTCCGTGGGCCAACATTTGAGTCACACTGCATTTAGAATATATGCAAATATATTAAAGTCCTGTTAATCTTAGGAGAGACTTAAAGGATAAAAATAACAAATTACATCCAAGACTACTCAAATCTATAAAGATTAACCATATTATTAAATGTCATTGTTTAGCTATTCCTCTCTGCAATTTTTTTTTAAATAAAACTTTTTACTTTTTATAAACATATATTTTTATCCCCAGGGGTACAGGTCTGTGAATCACCAGGTTTACACACTTCACAGCACTCACCAAAGCATATACCCTCCCCAATGTCCATAATCCCACCCCCTTCTCCCAAACCCCCTCCCCCCAGCAACCCTCAGTTTGTTTTGTGAGATTAAGAGTCACTTATGGTTTGTCTCCCTCCCAATCCCATCTTAATCCCAAATATCTTTGAAAAAAAATTTAAAAAGTAACAATACTATTGGCTGAATGCTTACTATACATCAGGGACCAAGTTAAGCATTTAGAGATATTATTGCATTTAATTTTCACATCAACCTTATGAGATAAGTAATTTATAGATGAAAACTTGAGATATAGTGAGTTTAATTATCTTTTCAAAGTCATACAACTTTACCACTACAGGGTAAAACCAGCCAAAGTATTTGCATCCCCCAGAATAAAAATTAATTAGATTACAACCTTGTCTATTCTCCTCATTATACCATGGCTTTCTACATAGTCATTATGGGCAATAAGATGTAATTGACTCTACAACCCAACCAGATGCACAGAACTGCTGAAAATGCAAGGGTCACTTGTGCACATATTAGTCATGAATGATCATGGAGCAAGGAAAAACAAGATCAATCTCACTTAGATTTATATAATTTCCCTTAGGTCAACAGAAACAGATTATGAAATATTTTATAGTAGTCCTGAATTTTGACCATGTATCCTTATCTCCCCAAAATGTGTTGAATATGATTTATCCTTTAAAAGTTGATAAAAAGTGATACCTTTAATTTTGTGTACTTCCCCTTACAGGAAATATTCAATATAGTGTGAGTGAGACTCTATTTTTTTGTCCTACTTCACACATCCCTAATTATAAGATAAAACTCAGCAGTAGTTTGGACCCCTATAGCACATAACAAAGTTTTGTAGAGAAGTTGAATCACTATGTTATATACTTGAAACTAGTGTAATATTGTGTGTCAACTATACTTAAATAAAAACAATAATGATAAAAAAGAAATAACAAAGTTTTAGCAGTGTAATGGAAATGATGAAAACATTTCACTTGTTAAATTCTGTCAGGGAACACTGGGGAGATATTCATAACTAATTAAAAATGTGCATATTTGTTAAGGTCAGTATTATTCTGTCTGTATTCTCATAGACTCACGAAATCACATTTTAAACTTGGTGACACTAGTTGCCTAGTCTCCTGAAGACACTTCACAAAAACAAAGCATTTAAAAGTAGGTAGTATATTCAGGTAACTCTACAAATTACTTTGGTATTTGTTTAGGGTTTCACAGGGCAATTTTAAACAAGTTTCATCCAGCCAACCATGTGTATTTCGAATATTTTACAGGTAGATGGCCTCCTGTATTTATAATAGTTGCTGGCAGAATTGCAGCTCACAATGGTGGGTGGTAGGCGCTGGGCTGACATATGTAATCAATCTGTGAGGCTGGTTCAAGGATAAAGCATATGATGAGGACATGCAGTCAGCTGTTGGCAGTCATGGAAAAAAAGATGTTGCCTTTTGTATTTTATCACTTCCTTTTGGTGTATGGGTGAATTGGAAGGTGATGATGAATACTCAGAGGCCTCTAACTGTCATCTAAATCCAGCTGCCAGGACATGGTGTAAGGATGGAGGCAGATGTGTTGATGCGTGCAATTGCATGTACATTTATTGTTATGCTCATTAATAGGGACTCCTCCCTTTCCTCTGTCTTAGTGCCAAATTTCTCCTCATTCTTCGCCTCTGTGCCAAGTTCAATATAGTTGGCATCCTTTCTGGTGTGGGACATCATTACATTTAGATTGTCAACTACCTCTCACAAAAATGTAAATGATCTTCTTTTAAAAGTCTTCAAAGTAATATGTGTACATACACACATGCACATATAATACAATCTGATACACAACTTGGAAACTCATATAACACAATCTGATACACAACTTGTGATCCTCTTGTGATCATTTAAAAATACCTCCATAGATACTTTGATACTCCTCTCTTCAAAAAGTGAAGCATAATTCCCCTGCCCCTAAATGCAGGTCATATTTAGTGACTCACTCTTAACAAATAGAATGTAGCAGAAAAGAGAATATGTGATGTCCAAGACAAAGACAAAAAAAATAATCATGTTTTTCTCTTAAGTCTCATTTTTGGATTACCTATGAGCTGCCATATCAGATAGACACTCAAGCAGCTCTATTGAGAAACACTTAAGCAACAGTCCTATGGTAAGATACTGAGCAAGGAACCAAGGCCTCAAGTTAAGAGCCCTGTGAGTTATCCTCTTGGAAGCAAATTCTCTAGCACTTGTCCACCCGTCAGATGCTAGCAGCCATGCCAACTCTGAGAGAACTTGAATTGGAATTATCTAGTTAGGCTCCTCTTATATATATATATTTTTTAATTATTGATGGATATTGACACACAATATTACATTAGTTTCAAGTGTACTACACAGTGATTTAACAAGTCTATACTTTATGCAATGCTCACCAGAGTGCAGCTACCATCTTCACCTTACAACACTATTACAATACCATTAGCCATATTCCCTATACTGTGCCTTTCATCCCTCGACTTGTTCATTCCTTAACCAGAAGCCTGAAACTCCCACTTCCCTTGACCCATCCCTCTTGGAATTTTGACCCTCAGAAAATGTTTGAGAAAAGAAACATTTGTTTTAAGCTGAGGTCATGAATTCTGAGGTAATGTGTCTTACAACAATAGGTAATAGGTATACCCATGCTTCCTCATGTAATTTGGTTGGCAATCTATGTCTATGTTATCCAGGGGGAGCTATGCCTTTACAATGCTTTTGACAAAACAACAAGGAGGGATACAGAGTAATTGCAAGTGCCTCCTGACAGTAAAACTTGTCCAGGCACATGTCATAGGTTCTGCCTACAGTGGCAATTTATCTTTGCAAATAATTCTACATTTTGTGAAATTCAATGCCTAAGTGTAAATACTATGTGTCATTTGTTAGTTTAGCCACTGTGTCTTGAACACCTAATATATGCCAGTATATACTCTAGATACAGTTAATCTGAAGATACAACTACAGATATAATTGAATCCCTTGTCAAGCAAAATTATTTAGATAAGAGATATGTAAATCTAGCCACAATATTTCTATTTGGAAATGCAAAATACACTTACTAGAAAATATACAGTAGCTCCTTATACATAAATCAAAAACTGAATCACTCTTTCTGTTTGCCTGTCTGATTCTGTCTGTCTTTCTCTCTGTGTGCCTGTGCATGTGTACAGAATCATTTGTGTTCAGGAATCATTTACTCAATTTGTCATTTCCTGTTTCCTGTGTATAAAATACTGGAATGGCTTCAGTGTAGAAGCAAGAATGATAAAGCAAAATGAGCAAGACACTAGAAGTCATATACCTCAGCTATTCACTAATTCTGCCCTTGAAGAGTTGTATGTCTTTGGGAGAGTCACAATATTTTGGAAAACCTTTACACACTTATGCTGAGGTGTCCCTCTCTCTTATTCCCTCAAATTGTTCTTGCTGAGTAGGGGAGGACACCATTACTCATAATTCCCACTAGTGTTCTGATTCAAGGGCTTTTTGTTTGTTTAACAATAAGGTGCAGTTTTTCATAAATCTATGTTTTAAAGTACTTTTCTTACTTGTATCTTGTGGCCATATTGTCTCCATCTTTTCTATTTTTATTGACCTGTGCAGTTACTTGCACTTCCTTCTCTACTAGTACTAAGAGTCATTTAGGGTGGAAAAGTTAACTGATATGTCTGTCTTCTATGCACATATGTAGAAGACATATGCCATCTTCTATGACCTCACAAATACTATAGGAAAAATACCAATGTTAGTCATAAATTGGATTTCTGATTTTTAGTTTTCCATCTTTAGAATGGGGTCATGTCCCCAGGAGTCAATCAACCACTACAAAATTAAATATCCATTGTAAATTGTCCTTATTCCCAATAATTGTGCTGTGATATTATGGTATGATCTATCTATGGATTTGTGAAATTATGTCTTTATCTATGAAATGTGAGTAGTGCTACTAGAGTCCATCATTTTAATAAACGTGTTCCTAAAAATTTCTTTTAAATTTGCATATCATGTTTACTACTTACCCACATTTATACATATTTTTGTATAACTGCCATAACACCTTGCAGTATTTTCTCATATGATTTTACACCATATTTCTTCAAAGTCCATGTAGTTTTAACTATACTTTTAATAGGTAAGTAACATTTCTGTGCTTCCCATGAAGTAAACGACATCTCTCAATCTAGCAATGCATTCTCAAGAATAAAAAATCAAGGGTTAAAATGAAATGAGGCATAGCAGGTTGCAAAGAAGGAAATACAAAGTTTATAAGCATAAAAACAAAAAATGACTGTCATATGCTTTCTCTATAGGAAAAAATAAGAGTCTCAAAAGAAAACTTCAATGCAGATAATTATATGCATGGTAGTTAAGAGAGGGAATAACAGAGGCCAGGTTAAAGTTATTGTTCTATTCTATTGGGCAAGAAGAGACTGAGGGAGTAGTTAGTGTACAATGGGTAGGAATGAACAAGTTTGTAAACTACTGCAGAATGCCTCACATGCTCGCCTCTGACAAGAAGTGACAAATACTCATTGCTGAGTTACTTTTTAACTGTGGAGAAATCATTCATTTGTTTGACATTGCTCTCCCACAAAGGGGGACTTCTGTTGTTTCACCTTTGCAATTTAAAAATTAATAGTGAAATTAAATTCTATTACTTATTGTGGCTGTGTGCCAACTTAAACTGCCATTAATCACAAAGGCAGAGAATACAAAGGAGTGATTTCAATGCTGCATCTTTTATGGGCTGAAAAGAAATAGGAAATCAAATGCACAACTGGAAATAATAGAACTAGACAATGGCAGGAACAGAAGAACAACGTATTTTGAGACCTTTTATGTTAAAACTTTTAATAAATTACCCTGTAATTCAGAGCATACGTATTGAATTCCTAATATGTTATTTTGGATAACAAAGACAAAACTTGATTATGTAATGTTGTGTTACTTCTACAACTAGCACTATTGTTGGCAAATTTTTTTTTTAAACTTAATAAGGAAAATGTTTCAATTGTACCTATTACCAAGAAGTTAGATTTTTATCTAGAGTTTTAATTTTATGTTGTATCTGACTTGGTCACATTGAAGTGGAGAAATGCTTGGCTTAGAAGAGCCCTGGATTCTTAAAGACCTGGGATCTCCAACTTGCTCTCTATGTGTTATGTGTACTCCCTGTGGCACTTTAAAAATATATCCACAGATTCTTTTGTACTTCTTCTATCAAGAAAGATTTATATCCCCTCCCTTGAAAATAGGCAAGGCTTTGTGATGGTTTTGAGCAACAGAGAAAGGCAAAGCAGTTTCTTTGTTGTTTTGCTTGCCTACTCACTCTTGAAAGGTTTAGCTGCCTTGTATGCAACTTGACTGCACTGTCATGCTGACACATGGAGAAGCTGAAATCTTTGCCATAAGAGACAACACTGAAGAATCACAGGTAGAGAGACTCTAAGACTTCATGATGAGAAAGAGGCACCTGGAAAGCCCTGCTAGGCTGGTATACTATAGTTCTAGACCTAGCCATGCTTTAGCTTTAATTGGATGAGAGATCCAAGTTGTAATTGTTCAGCTGAGCTCTCTGAATTTCTGAATCACAGAATTCAACAGAGAGAATAAAGTGTCTATTGTTGTCTTAAGCCACTAAGTTTTGGGGTGACTTGTTATGTAGTACTCTTTGGACCTCAGTAAAACAAAGATGCTTCCTGTACCACAGGGAGGATGAGAGGCATAGATATTTTTGTATCATCAGACAGAGGGGAGGCACTCAGTAAATCAGAGCAATTATACTACCAAAATTTTATACTATATAAGAGCTTGATAAGTAGAGGAACACTTTCTGTCAAAATTCCATCTTTCTGGAGTAACAGGCATGAAATTCTCTGTAATTGAGTTGTTCAAATTGAATTTGATTTGCTTTAATCATATTCAGTCTGTCTCAACCATATATAAATGCCCGGATTGGGAAAGAAGTCCATTGTCAGTCATTCTGGGCTTTCTTCCCATCTTGAATATTCCCAGAACCATAAAGAGAGCACCTGTTCTAGAAGGAGTTCCATTCTTGATCAGGAAAGGCCCTGAATATCATTGTCTTGCTTCTAGATACTATCCCTCTTCCTGTGCCTCCCCACCTCTAACAGAGGTACCCAAGACAGAATTTTGCAAGGTCCAATTAAGTGGTCTTTCCTATTTTCTAAGGGTCCTCCTTTCCCAGTGATTGCACTTAAGTAGGAATCTTTGTGGAAACTCCAATTTTGGTTCCCTTCTCCACAGTGTCAGCTAATTTACTTTTCATACTTGAAGCACTTAATATTCACGCTATACTTTGTTCCCACAGTATCCTCTGAGGAAGATCAGATGGGAGGACTATGGTTAACTATGGTTAGGCCTTGGAATACAGAACAATGAAAGAGCCCTCCCTCCCTTTTTAGTCTTTATTTTTTGTTTATTTACTTTCTTAATTTAATTTTATTTTTCAGTGTTCCAAAATTCATTGTTTATGCACCACACCCAGTGCTCCATGTAATACATGCCCTCCATAACATCCACCACCAGGCTCACTTTCCTACCCCCTCAAAACCCACAGTTTGTTTTTCAGAGTCCACAGTCTATCATGGTTATTCTCCCTCTCCGATTTCCCCCAACTCACTTCTCCTCTCCATGTCCCAACATCTTCCGTGTTACTCCTTATGCTCCACAAGGAAGTGAAACCATATGATAATTGACTCTCTCTGCTGACTTATTTCACTCAACATAATCTCTTCCAGTCCCATCCATGTTGAAACAAAAGTTGGGTATCATCCCTTCTTTCTTTTTTTTTTTTTTTTTTTAAGATTTTATTTATTTATTTGACAGACAGAGATCACAAGTAGACAGAGAGGCAGGCAGAGAGAGAGGGGGGAAGCAGGCTCCTCGCTGAGCAGAGTGCCCGACATGGGGCCCAATCCCAGGAGCCCGAGATCATGACCTGAGCTGAAGGCAGAGGCTTAACCCACTGAGCCACCCAGGTGTCCCGGTATTCATCCCTTCTGACAGAGGCATAATACTCCATTGTACATATGTATGGTATCTTCTCTATCCATTCATCCATTGAAGGGCATCTTGGTTCTTTCCACAGTTTGGCAACTGTGGCCATTACTGCTATGTATTTATTTATTTATTTTTGAGAGAGAGGCATAGGGAGAGGGAGAGAGAGAATCTTTTTTTTTTTCTTTTTTAAAGATTTTATTTATTTATTTGACAGAGAGAGAGATCACAAGTAGGCAGAGAAACAGGCAGAGAGAGAGGGGAAGCGGGCTCCCCGCTGAGCAGACAGCCCGACGTGGGACTTTATCCCAGAACCCTGAGATCATGACCTGAGCCAAAGGCAGAGGCTTAACCCACTGAGCCATCTAGGTGCCCGAGAGAGAGAATCTTAAGCATGCTCCTGAAGTGGAGCAGGGAGCCTGAAGCAGGATTCAATCTCAGGGGTTCCTGACCCTGAGAACATAACCTGAGTTGAAACCAAGAGTCAGATGTTTAAATTACTGAGCCATCCACGTGCCCATACTAGTTTTTATATCTTAAAAACAATTATAAAGCCTGGACTATTCTACAGAATTTTTTTTTGTATATTTTGTTGAAAAAGGCAAAAATAAAATGATTGGAATTCTTTGATTTTGATCAAATTACCTAACATTTAATAATAGCTACTATTCTTTAGTCAATATGCAAACATGTGCTTATGTGCCTAAGTACACTTTATGTATATATGTATGTATATAAGATGTATAGATATGTATGGATACAAGTTTAGTATGCTGTATATTATGGACACTACTAATTACAATGAGTGACCTCAAAAAATTGTAACTTTTCCAGTGGATTTAGGCCCATAGAAAATACTGTCATGTTTTATTAATTGGTTGTTCAGTTCCTGGGTCATATTAATTTGGATTTCAACCTTGTGTTATTACAACAATTTTACTACTAAACAGTTATTAACAATGGCTTAAAAAATCTTCCAAAGATTTGATTTATGAATTCATCATTAAGGAATAATTCTATGTCATTAACAACACAAGGCAAAGTTTATCATTTCCCAAAAAAATATAAAAATGTAAGATCTAGTTATGATTTGTTGATTGCTAGACAATTTATTCTGTTTTCTTTGTTAGCCTCAAGGGAAAGACATGGAAACAATTGCTATTTACTGTTCTTATTCAGATTGATATATGTTTACTTAGTGTGGTTCCATGTAAAAAGAAGAGATCATAAAATGAACTATTCTGTTCTCAGAGTCCCTTTGGAAATCAAGCATTCACAGAAAATATAATTCCTATACTTAAGAAAAAGATGTCTTATTTTCCTCAAGTTCCACGTTATGCACAAAACACTTGCTTAGAGTTATAGAATTTATGGGAATCTTCATTGCCTTAAAATTCTGCCCTGACAATAACTGCTTGGAATAACTTTGTCTGCTACAAAGTTGAATGCTACACATAGCCATTCTCAGTTATATGCACTTCTTCATATTTACCATGATTATGAAGCATTGGTTTCTAGTTAGGATAAAAGAAGAAAAAGGTAATGAGATGTGGTCACCCAAACTTATTTTGCTAACACATTATGTTTAAGCATAATATCGGGTTGAGCCTTTCTTCTCACACTGATAAGTTCTTTAGTCCCATAGAATCCTATGAGTTCTCGCATCCTTTGATTTTCTGATTTTTAAAATAATGTCTGTGATTTCTTTTTGTTTGTTTCCCTGGAAAATACCCATATTTTTCACTCATATAAATAAAAACCTAGGAGTAATGGCAGCTCTTCTGTGGAATCATGAAATCATGGAGATGGTGTAGTATAGGTGTTAACATAAATCCATATAATTTATCTGGTTTATTCATAATTTTTTCCTGATTCTCATGATCAGCTACAGTAGGTTATATTTTTAAAAATTCTACTTGATTAACATTGTGTTATGATACCAGGTCTTCATTTTCTTTATTTCTTTCACTTTTTTGTTTTAAAAATAATTTCTGCTTTTACCTATTAATTTTTTCCTCCTTATCTTAACCCAGTTTGTTTGTAATTTTCTACCCTTTCTAAAAATATTTATTGAGTATTCATTGAGTAACAATGGAAATATTTAAAACTATGAATTCCATTTTGTATAAACTTTTTAAATTGTCTATGAACCAGATAAACACACACTCACAGGCTGTATCACAGATGAATACATATTGATGCAGATACATTTTTTCAATATATGTTCGGTGATAAGTAGCTTATAGAATTAAATTTCAGTTGTACTATTTGTATAGCTGGGTCATAGTTACATGCTTTTTAAACTTTTAGTTTTTAATTTTCTGTATCTAGTCTGAATTAATCTTGTACTAAGAAATATAATGGCATTCCCTATGGGATTTTAGTTCTATAAGGAAATAAGCTACATTTCTTTTTCAACATCATGTCCTCTATGGCTAACTCCATGCCACCCACACAACTGTTCTTCAAATATGTGAAGCATCAAATCGAATTCACATACTTTTAAATACTCAGTACCTAAGGCTATTGATGTTACTGAGAGATAAGACTCTGTCAGGATCTCTGGATGTTATTGATAATGCAAATTTGACAAATTCTTACTCATTTTCCTTACAGACTCATTATTACCATCCTACATGGAGTGGAGAAATCCTGGCCATGTGACCAAAGATGACTCCACACTTTAAGTCCAGGAATAATACACTGACTACATTTCCTAACACATCTCTAAAATCCTCTGGCAACCAAACTCCCCTTGATTGGTCAATTGTGAGAAAATTACTCTGAGATAATATGGGAGTTGAGACTGTTACAGGGGTTGACAGAAATTTTGAAAATTCTGGAAGTCTCTGAGAACTGTGAACAAGCATGGAGCCAAGCAGATGCTGCCATTTCAGACAGGGAAATTGCCACTATTTTGAAATATATAAAATGGGGCTAATATCTTTACCCTCTATCATTATTGGAACCTGCTGCTTCTGAAGTTACTATATTGTATTTTCAACCACAGTTTTATTGCCCTACCTCACACTTGCCAGAACTGCCAGAACTTTCAAAAGCTGAGCTACCACTGATTTCTCGATACATTGGTGAGGCTTTCCAAAGCGTGATTTTGCAGTATGTCTGCAGGCCCTGCCTCTCAACTATTGGTATTTAATATAAAACCCCATCTCTGTCATTGATCAAGTCACTTTCTGTCATTCATTGCATGGACTTCCTGAATTGCTGTTCTTCATCTCTAACAACTGATCCCCTTTTTTGCCCCTAATTGTCTCACCTCAGTTTCACATATCATCATAATACAATAGCCACTTTTTAGTCTGTGCCTACTTGTTAGAATAACAGATTCTTCATACCTTACTATCCCAAACTCCAATATGTGGGTATCAATCCTTCAAGGCCATGATTTTGTTCTTATTCCTGCTTAAGGATGTAATTGGATTTTCTCTCCTCATGGTAGTCTTGTAATTTTCATGACTATAAGCCATTTTTTTTTAACCTCTTGGGACATTAACTGATTTATTTTATAATACAGAGCCAAACCCTTTTTGATATCATATTAATATGTCATTTTAGATCATCCCTATGGATGATTAGTATCTTTTACTCCATTTTTCATATTACTCGAAAATTCTAGTGCCATGTTCTGATCACTCTTATTTATCTTTTGCTTTTTCCTGATAAGCATAACAAGAGACTGGATATACAAATGAACAATAACCAGACAATACATGAAAATAGAAGTCTGCATTACAACTTAACAGCAATCAGCAATCAGGTAGCTAACCTATTATCTGTTTCAGCCCAGTTCAGAAAGCCAAGTAGACTTTGTAGAAATTAGTTCCAAGAGACTAGGACTTAATTAATAACTGATAATCTGTGTAATTTTTTCACCATTTTATAGGACCAACTGAAGAAAGGCAAACAATGCACTTGTAACCTACTGCATAAGACACTCCACCTCTATTTAGTCCACTATAGCATTCCCATGCCAACAGCCTCCAATCAGGGAACACCTAAAGACTTTCCTTTTCAACTATAAAGCTGTCCCACTCTTCTGACTGCCTATGAGTCTCTGCCAAATATAAGTGTGGTGGAGCCTGTTTTTGTGGTATTGCAAGCTTTGAATGATCTGCCTTTGATTGTCCTTATTTGGGTGGTTTTCATTTATTTCTGAAGTTAAAACTATATTGAAACATATTCTGATATAAGAAACAAAGCTTGAAGGCAGTTCTTTTCTGATAGGGCAGGGATGATGCAGTTTGGAGATGCCTTGAAAACCCAGAAATATCCCTTTGACTGTGATTTTCACTGTGGGTTGGAGACATGAGTGAGTTATATGAGGACTGACTGGCATAAAGGCTTCATCACCCACCACCTTCCAATGTACCACAATGTAGCATAATTATGTAGGACAATTTCTTTGAGCCATAAATGCCTCATCTGAAGGAAGGAAGATAAAGAAAACTATCTTATAGGTCAGTTGAGTAAAATAAGTGAAGAGATAAATATAAGTTCCTTAATGTTGGTTTCATTCTAATTTCCACTAAAAGTTGTCTAACATCCACCAACACAGAAAGATTGTGGTGGACTGTCATTCCCTCAGGCTGTTTTTTTGATTGAGGATGAGGTGTATATGTTTATCTTTGTACACATTTATTCTTCAGTATATTATTCATTTAACTCATTTTCTAAGTTGAATGTCTTTATATTCCAGATTCATCCTTAGACACTGGGGCTGGAGAAGAGGACAAGCATGGTTCCTGCCATGTGATATTGGAAAATTTAGAGAGAAAAGTAATACACAAAGTGATATGAACATAAAAAGGAAATTCAAAAAACTGTAAGGCTTTCCAGAACAGGCATCTAGTTCAAAATGGCATACTGAGAACATATGCCCAAGTATGATGAAAGAAACTATATTATTCCTGGAAAGTAAGAAAGCATACTATCTTACAAAGAATGTTAAAAATTGAATAGTTACTGAACAATAAAAAAATAGGATAAAATTAGCAGAAGTATCAAAGCAAAGAAAACAGAAGCCCAAGAGAGCAGATAGTAGTAGCTACTGGGTACCAAGTACAAGGACATTTATATGTATTAGGCCACTAAATCCAAAGTAAGATAGATAATTTTTTTTTCATTCCAGTCTTATAGATGATGAAACTGAATTCCAGAGAGATGATATAACTTGCCTAAAGTCAGGCAGCTAAAAGTGGAGGAGATTGGCTATGACCCTGGGGCATTTGGCTCATAGCCTGTGCCCCTAATCATTGCATTTTACTGGCTCCTAAGGTAAAATTAAAGCAGAGGGCATAAAGAGCAGAGATACTTCTCCAGCTTCTGTTTTGCCAATTGTGTAGGTGCTCATGCTAATCAATAAGTTAAAATTCTGGAAGAGATGTATAACTTTTTTTTCTTTTTCTTTTCTTCTTTTTTTTAGATTAGGAAGAGGCTCAACTGTTCTAACCCATATCCTTTAGTTTTAAGTACACAACATTGAAATAATAATAATAATAATAATGTTTGTAAACCTTTTAGTACTGTAAATTTATAGTTTTTATTATAATAAATGTCAGTATCACCCAGAAATTAACTATAACAATTATTATTACAGTGTTACTTATAATGTTACAGGTATGAAAAAACTTAGAGGAGGCCATTTAAGGAGGCCATTTACTGCGTCTACAATAGCTGATGAGAAGAGGAGATGCTGCTCTCAAAGGATTAATCATTCTATGATACTTTTAGTGAATAGTCACAATGTTTCTATTAACTAGGTACATTACATTCTACTCCATTGTACCACCTTTGTGTCCTACACAGTGCTGGGAATCCATAACTGTTTTAAAAATGTGAAATGAATAAATGAATTATAATGTATACTTACTTAAACTAAAAATAAGTAGAGACTAGAAACCAGTCTGGTTTCTATTTTGATCTCTCTCTTTTTAGTTTCTTGAAATAAAATATGAAAAAAGTACCATTTTTTTTTGTTTTGTTTTGTTTTTGTCACCTTTACCTCACTAAATGAGCCAGGCTTTTAAATTATTAGTGAATCTTTTGTACTACTTATTTAAGCTTCTTTCGATTTATTGAAACTTAATAGTAATAACTTTTAAAGCTATTAAGTTCAAAGATTCAAGGCTTTGATATCTATGTATATGTATCAGGTACACATGCACATACACAGATACACAGTCAAACTTGCTCTGTGACATTTTCAAGTGTCATTTTCATATATTAAATATTATTATGCAAGTATAAGAAATCTGTGTTTTTCTATATATATATTTCTATATATACACTTTAGAGAGTCTGAATTTGTTAACAAATATTTTATTTATTTGAGAGAGAGAGTTTGTAAGCATGAGGAATGGGAGAGGGAGAGGGAGAAGCAGCCTAGGCCTGGGATCATGGGGCTAAACCTGGGATCATGACCTGAGCTTGGAGGCAGCCACTTAACTGACTGAGCCACTCAGGCATCTTCTGAATGAAATTTGTGATTGAAAAAGCTTAAAATGAGACAAATATAATAAAAATAGCTTGATATCAGCAGAAAATATAATAGACATTTCTTTTCTATGATTCTAAGTCTCCATTTTTTTTTTAAGGATTTTTATTTATTTATTTGACAGAGAGAGAAATCACAAGCAGGCAGAGAGAGGGGGGGAAGCAAGCTCTCCACTGAGTTAGAGCGCCTGATGTGGGGCTCAATCCCAGGATCCTGACCATGACCTGAGCTGAAGGCAGAGGCCTAACCCACTGAGTCACCCAGGTGACCCAAGGCTCCATTTTTTTAATCAAAAAAATTTTCCTTTGCAAAAAATTTGGGATATATAGCTTTTAAAAAGAAAACATGCAGACTATTAGAAGTGCATTAATTTTGTTTCCTTAAACATTGTGAAGACAGTGTGATCCAATCTAAACTGAAGGAAAAATGGGTGATATTCAGATTTTCAAATCCTTGAGCATTGCATATGTGGTTTGAAATTTTTGAAATATTATCTGAGTAGTGATTAAATCACTGCTATCACTTTCTTCCTAGGGTTTTTATCTTAAATAGATATTTTAACATATTAAGATATTTCAGAAATCCTTTTTCTTTCCACAGCTTCCATAGGGATTATCTCTTTTCTATGACTCATATAAAAAGCAAATCAAATACACATTACTTTAATATCATTTACTTTGATTTAGGGAGTAATTCAAAATATTAAACTCACTATTTTATGAGCATAAACTAAAGTATTTATGCAAGTAACTAACAAATAGGATTCTTCAACATAGGATTTATCACAAAGACTGTCAGTCCAAAGTCTCCTTCCCTCGTTTAGTGATAGCCTATTTCCTACTGAGTTGCCCATAAAATGGAGAATGATATTGGTTAGGGGTCTATATTTTTTAAAATAGTCCATACACAACAATAAATGTGCTTCTACTAGTATAGATACCCATACAGGTATCTGGAATAAGAAGGAAACAAGATTAATAGTGGAAAAACTGATCACTTCCCACTTTTGGAAAATAAAATATATTAAAAAAACAAAAAGCTGTGCACCTCACTGCTGAGTGCCATTTTTTTAAAGAAAATATATTCTATTTTAAGATTTATTTATTTATTTATTTGACAGACAGAGAGAGATCACAAGTAGACAGAGAGGCAGGCAGAGAGAGGGGGAAGCAGGCTCCCTGCCCAGCAGAGAGCCAGATGCGGGACTCGATCCCAGGACCCTGAGATCATGACCTGAGCTGAAGGCAGACACTTTACCCACTGAGCCACCCAGGTGCCCCAAGAAAATATATTTTAGACTTGGTTCTCCTTGTGATCTTAGCTCATAAATCTCTCGATATCATGACATGTGTCTTGAGTGGTGTTCTGGTTTACTCAAATTTGGCCCATGTTGAATTCTTCCCCACTCACTACCTATCTTTCAAACATACACAGCTGATAAAGGACTCTTTCTACTTATTCCTCAATGTACCAGTTGATTTGGTCATAACAATCACTGTTAATAATTTAAAGATTATGACCTTATTCCTCCTCTTTTCCATCAAACACTTTAGGATAAAGTCTATCAACAGAATCCTGTCTTCCAATTTTTCCCTGCAATAAGTAGGTAGCATCTCTCCTTGGCGGAGTCTGTGTGTGGAGCCTTCTCTTTTAACTCTGCCATGTAATAATGAGGTGGTGTCCCTCTCACCCCTCATCTCACAGAGGCCATGGAGACTGCATGGTGAATCCCGAACAACCAACTCTACCCTGCACAAACAAAGCAGAGATCCCTTCCCTGCCGTCTCCTCACTATTTCAGAGCCTGTGTGGGTGAGGTGCTGTTCTCGGGGTAGTATACAAATAGGGTGGACTAGATTAGCACTACAAAAGTTTTGTGCAACTAGAGTGACAACTGAACACTCTCCTACAAAAAGTAGCTAGAAAATGTAGTTTTATCCTAAATAGGTTGATGACCTTCTAAAGTAGACTATTTAAACAGGAACAAAATTTCAAAATACAATTGTCAAAGCATCTAAGATAAATTGCTTGTCAAACCTCAAACCAGGAAAATCTCAAGCTGAATGACAAAAGATAACAGACACCAATACCAAGATAGCACACATGCTGAAATTTGGAACAAGAAGAGTGAGGAGGAACAACAAAATGGGTAAATATATAGGTAAATACAAGACTTGTCTTCTCCTCTTGAATTTTAAAAATTATGCTTGAAAATTAAGATCAATAACCATAAAGGTACCTGGGTGGCTGAGGTGGTTAAGCATTGACTCTTGATTTTGGCCCAGGTCATGATCTCAGGGTTCTGAGATTGAGCCCTCCTCTGCACTGTTTGGGCTCTGCACTGAGTGGGGAGTCTGCTTGGGATTCTCTTTCTCCCTCTCCCTCTGCCCTTCTCCCCAGTCTCTCTCTAAAAAATGAAACAAAACAAAACAAAAAGAACAATAAAGTTGTCTGAGGTGGTTCTCAATGTAGGTGGGCAAGTATATTTTAAAACAATATAGTAAAGGGAGGTAGTTAAGTGACCTAAATTCTAAGATCATTATATCTTACTTAAAGTGCAAAATATTCAAACTTCTAGGTTCTTTCCATTAGTTGTTTACAGTCATCATGTTTGTTTCCTATAGTTTTTTTTTTTTTTTTTTAAGATTTTATTTATTTGAGAAACAGTGTGTGAGAGATAGCCTGGGGTGGAGGGGCAGTTGGGGTGGTAGGGGGAGAGAGAAGCAGGCTACCTGATGAGTAGGGAGCCCAACAGGGGGCTCAATCCTCATAACCTGCATTGAACAAAGGTGGGCACTTAACTGACTGATCCACTCAGCTGCCCTATAGCTTTGTTTTTTTTGTTTTGTTTTGTTTTTTAAATAGAGTTTCTTTACTGGTTGGCCAATATCTCTTGTCTTATTTAATTATAAAGTTTATTTTTATGGGAGGATTTCTTATATAGTCACCATTAACCTCAATATTGCTTCTCTTTTCTTTATATGTATACTATTTCTATAGAAAAGCAAACAGACATATTATTTTGGTGATTCAGATATCTGAATTACTTTGATAAGATTTAAGCATAAATCCATTCCTTAAATTTCAGAGTTTTTCTAATACTCTTTATTTTTTTCCTTTTAAAGACTTTTTGTATTTATTTGACAGAGAGAGAAAGAGAGAGCATACAAGCAGTGGGAGTGGGAGAGGGAGAAGCAGGTTCCCACTGAGCAGGGAGCCTGAGGTGGGGCCTTGATACAAGGGCTCTGGGATCATGACCTGAGCCGAAGGCAGAGACTTAATCAACTGAGCCACCCAGGATCCCCTCTAATACTCTTTAAACTAGAAGTCATCTTTCTTCTATAGTAGTTGTATAATGGATTAAACCCAATCCTTCTAAAATTAATTGAGAATCACTGCTTTAGAGATTAAAATTTAAAAAAATGTGTTCTCTTTCAAGAAAATTAAGTGTTGCCAACAAATGTCTATGTGCATCTTTCTTTAAAACTGTTTTCTTGATATTTGCATGTTTTTCTTACACAGGAGGTATCTGTGAAGAAATAGCAAACTTTCTATGTGAGCTAAGGAAGGTTCTTGTTTGGAAAAAATCAGGATTGTTCTATTAGGAGAACCATTTCATAGTACACTTCAGCAAATTATAGAATTCAATAACAACTTGATAGCCATAATACTAGGAAAAGATACCCAAAGACTTGGGGGTAGAATTAGAATGTCTGGATGAACATAAAAACCACCTGTAAATTAGAGATATTACTGTGGGCAAATGAATCAAATATGTTACTGCTAAGGATAAAATAACTAAGTTCCTATCCTACAGAAACAAAATTGATTTTATTTGAATTAGAAAAAAAATAGTAGTTTTGAGCAAACAAACCATTAACACATAAATAATAGAAGTGTGTAACTGTTTTAAGACTTTGGTAGCCATGACCAAAGAACTCCTGAATTTCATTTAAATTGGTAAGTATGAGGTAAAGCAATTGTCAATTACCAACTGTCTGATTCAATTTCTGGAAAATAGAAACCTTTGTATATTATACAAGCACAATCATTGAGCAGTTCCCTAATAAATCCACAGTGGACAAACAAAAACAGGAACACATGATCGAATCAATAAATACGTGAATAAAAGTCCTAAAGCCTTCAATTCAATGAAGCAGAGCACTGAACCCCTTACAAAACAGAGTCTTGTTCTTTTACTATTTTCTGTAGGAAAACAGGCTAATAATAATAATAATAATAATGGGATATACTTAATTTTTACTAACATAGACAAAAAAACAAACCCAAACAAAACAAAAGGAACAAAACCAACATCAGAAAGCCACCCAATGATATGAATTAGTTTAGAAATATACAGTTAATAATAACCTTTAGTTATTTTTTTTACTTCCACAACATACTGGGTTTCGCTGGTCAAATAAGTTATTAATTAAACCCAATTGGTTTATGCTCCATGAAGATATCCCACTAATTTAAAAGTAACACATATAAGTTGTAAATAATACATTTAAATTAGGTATATGTCTTTTTAGTCATTTTTCCCCACATGGTGTATACAATTGGGTTATATATTTTGATCATTTCCTTAATATTTAAATGTTTGCATTTAACTTATATGTATTTTTTGCAAATACGGTTTTTAGTGATAGCAGAATAAAGGTTTGCATAAAACATGAAAATTTTCTTGTTGGTCATTCATGATATTTAAAACGGACTCTTTGAAAAATATTTCTATGAATATCGTTTATGTAAGTGTTTTAGAATTTTCATGAAATATACACACACCCAGGTCACCACCATCCAAATGAGGAAGCAGAATGCTCCCAGGACCACGAGTAAGCACTGTGCTCCCTTTCTTGTTACTACTCCTTTCTCTGCCAACAGTAAGCACGACTCCTATTTCTGCCGCCACAAAATAATTTCGCTATTTCTGTATTTATTTAAATGGAATTACTTTGTGTCTAGATCCTTTGGTTCAATATTGTGTTTGAGATTCAGTCATTGTTGCCTAGAGCAGTAATTTTGTTTCTGCTGCTTGGGAAGTGTTCCGTATACAATATAGCCACACACTTACCCTCTGAGGAGGTCATGGAGAGGACGTGACCGCCGGGTGGCCCTGTGAATGGGACTCGAGCGGTGGGTCCTCACCTCCTGTCCTGTCCTGTCCTTGGAAAGCATCTTCAGGCTACCGTTCCCACACTGGAGCTGTCTCCAGGACATCGCCTCCAGAGAGTGACATGCTGTTCAGACTGACCACCTGGAGCTGTCTCCAGGACATCGCCTCCAGAGAGACAGGTTGTTCAGACTGACCACCTCGCCCATCCGTTGACCGGAAGCTGGGCGCTGGCTATTGGAGGTTCCTCATTCCCCGCCCTGTGCATGGAATGTTGGTTCCGCCCACCATTCCTAAGGCGGCAGGAGCCGCTCTTAGGGACACAACCTGGCTGGCGAGAGCAATGCACTGTTGAGACTCCCTGGGCTGGGTGGCTGACTGCATCCTTAAACCCTCTACGAAAACTTTTATCAATCTGGCGGATGAGTGCAGAACCCCTCTTCTACCTGCAGCCACTCAAGACAAGCCTCACTGGTGAGTTCCCTTGCTTATGGAGCTTGCCACCTCCGGATCTGGAGTGGTCTGCTTCTTTCTTCAGCCTCTCTTTGCCCGCTGGGTACTCAGCCTGTTCGGAGTTTCACCCGGGAAGCTCCTATGAATGGATGTGAAACATCACATCCACTCATAATGCAGTTTTTCATTTTCCTAATGCATATTTTGGTTGTTTAGAAATAGAATTGCTTGACCAGAAGGCGAGAAACATACTAGGCTTTAACAGAAATCGCCAAAGGATTTTTGCAAAGTCGTTAAATCAATCTATATTGCCACCAATGGTGAATATTTCCTTTAGGTCATTTCCTTGCCAGTACTTTATGTTATCTGTTTCTTTCTTTGTTTTTTATTTAAATCATAGCTATTATATTGCATGTATAGTGCTATATCATGGTGGTTTTAATTTAAATTTCCTCGTGATTCGATGCTGCTGAGTAATTTTTAATATATGTATAGGAGATTTGAATATGTGATTTTGTAAAATGATCTGTTTCAGTCTTTTGCATATTTTTCTACTGGATTGCCTTTTATTTTTTATTAATTTATTTGACTTTTAAATATAACATGCTTATGAACCATTGTCAGATGTATATACATATATATATACACACACATATATATAGTACATATCTTCCTTTGATGTCCTAACCTTTCCTTCTTTCAATGTTATCATTTTAATGAGATCAAATCACCACTTTTTTGAAACTGTTTTATTCTGAAAGAACTTTAGAGCAAAGAGAGCTAGCAGAAATGACCTAAACCAAATGATACAGATTAACATCAAAAATAAGATAGCGGCACCTGGGTGGGTCAGCAGCTTAAAGCCTCTGCCTTCAGCTCAGGTCATGATCTCAGGGTCCTGGGATCGAGCCCCACATCGGGCTCTCTGCTCAGCAGGTAGCCTGTTTCCCTCCTCTCTCTCTGCCTGCCTCTCTGTCTACTTGTGATCTCTCTCTCTCTCTGTCAAATAAATAAATTAAAAAAAAAGATATAATAAAAATAGGTACCCCCTAATAAAACTCAAAGAATCATAAACACCCTTCTTTGGTATTCTGAAGAAATATGTATAATACAAGTTTATTAGGAGAAGTTATCAAGTGAGCACAAATTGAGGAGCATTAATGTAAAGTAATTTATCAGTAGTCTTCAAAAGAGTCAAAATCATGAAAGAAAAAGAAAAAGTGAAAAACTGTTTAGGTTCTCTTCATGATATAGTTAGTATTTTTCCATTTGTATTTAATTACTATTTCAGAAGAGATACTTTAAGATGATACAAATGTGCTGGGCTTTCGCACCTCATTTTAGCATTTGTTACTAGACCTTGCCTGAAAAAACTGTATTGTGGTCTTCTAGGGGGATTTTCTATCTCCCTAATTTCTTCTAAAATTATTTAATTGTGATTAGTTCTTTCTGAGACCCAGTTAAAAAAAAATTATATGCCTTTCTTAAGATCATGAATATGTTATCCTTTTTATCTTCAATAAGCTTGATTGATCTTTCATATTTAAAAATCATTCAAATATTAAACTTCTATGTATGGTGTGAGGTATGAGTCAGAATCATGTTTTTCCCATATGGAATTCCAGTGACCCAAAACTATTTTTTAGGAAGCCCATCATTTCCCCCGTGCATGTGCAGTGACAAATTTGTCATAAATTCAGTGTGAATGTATGTGCAGGTTTATTTCCTGAGATTTTGACTTGAGCCAAAGGCATATGTTTAACTGACTGAGACCCCAGGGTACACCCCTCTGTTCTTTTCCATTTTATTAGTGAGGTTTTTCACATCTTTCATTATATTTATTATTTACTATGTAATGATTTTTTATGCTATTGAAAATGGTATCACTTTTATGATTTCACATTCTAATTATTTGTTGCTGGGATATAGCAACAGGTTCTTTTTTTTAGCTATACTGACCTTAAGTCCAACAATCTTCCTAATTCAATATTAATAGATTTCCTGTATTATTCTTCTACATTTTCTTCAGTTTTATTTCCTCTATATAATAATTGTGCATTTCACTTTTTCTTTCAGTATTGTTTTGTTAGAAATTCCAATAGTATAAAACTAGAACTAGTGATATTAAATTTTCCTCATTCCAGTTTTGAGAGGAAAGCTGTTAATCTTTCAGTAGTAAATATGTTGTTTACTGCTAGAAAGATTCAGCTTAGATAATGTTTATTTCTTTGCTTGCTGAGTTTTTTTTTTCCATAAATGAGTATTAAATTATATAAACTTCACTTAGTCTTCATCCATCAAAATATATTATTTTTTTTTCCTTTGTTAAGAACTTGGAAAATTACATTGGTAAATTTTTAAATTACTTATATATGGGACACCTGGTTGGCTCAATCAGTTAAACGTCTGCCTTCAGCTCAGATCCCAGGGTCTGGGATTGAGTTCCGCTTTGGGCTCCCTGCTCCGCCAGGAATCTGCTTCTCCCTCTGACTGCTGCTCTCCCTGCTTGTGCACTCTCTCTCTCTGACAAATACGTAACAGAATCTTTTAAAAATAATAATAATAAATAAGTACATTTACTTATATATTCTTGGATTTAATCTAATTTTGTTTTCATGTATGTAATGCTTTATTTTTTTATTTGCTGACTTATTTCATATTTTGTATCTATGTTGATGAGTGAGATTGCCTATATATATTTTTTTCTTTTAGTGTTCTTTCAAGCTCTTAATAGCATTGTTTTACTTATAGAGTGAGTTGGGAAATATTTCCTCTTTTTTTTCCATTCTCTAGAAAATATGTGTAATATTGGTATTATTTCTTCTTTAATGTTCCAGAAGATCTACCAGTTATGGATTTTTGAGTTAAAGGTTTGCTTGTTTGTTTGTTTAAGATTTTATTCACTTATTTGACAGGGGGTGGGGGAGAGAATACAAGCAGGGGAAGTAAGCCAAGGGTTAGGGAGAAGCAGACTCTCCGTTGAATGGGGAGCCAATCCCAGGACTCTGGGTTCATGACCTGAGCTGAAGGCAGACGCTTAACTGACTGAGCCACCCAGGTGCCTCTGTCATTCTTAATATCAATAAGTTGTACATTGTTTTTAATTAGATTTTACAGGGGCCACATATTAGTCTTTTCTTAAAATGCATTTTGGTTATTATATATTTTATTTCTATTGCAGTGTTTCATTGATTTTTGTTCTTTTGAAAAGTCAGGTAACATCCTTATTGTTTCACAATTAAAGATAGTGTTTTTCCTTTCCTGTAGCTTCATTAAGATTTTCTTTGTCTATGATTTTAAGTAGTTTTTCTATGATGCGCTTTGTGATTTTTAAACTTATTTACACTACTTGGGGCTTACACTTGATGACTTTCATCAACTTCAAGAAAATCTTAGCCTTTTTCTTTTCAAATATGGCTCTGTCCAGTTCTCTTTCCTTTCTCCTTCTGAGTCTCCAATTTTATATACATACCTATACAATGATATATATATGATATATGATATATATATAATTTTATATGTAGAAGTGACATATATACAATGTTATATGTAAAACTGCTATATTTATGACATATATATTACATATATATGTATATACACACACACACATACAGCTTATACTCTTTTGTTTTACTTCACTTTCATCTATTTTATTCCTCGTGTTTCAGTTTGAATATATCCTACAGCATTATTTTTCAGTTCTCCAGTACTTTTCTCAGCAATGTCCAGTTGGCTGATGAATGAACACACCTGTTGAGTTCTTAAATTTAGTATTTTTTCTTTCTAGACTTTCAATTAGCTCATCTTCCTCAAATTTAGTTCTAGTTCTTCAGTGAAATGTTCAGTCTCATCATGTATTTTCTTGAATTTATTAACCATTTCATTCTGAAGCAATCTAGTGTATTATATTTACAACTGACCAATATTAGTCTAGTTGTCCATCAACACACCAATAAGTCATGCATAGCCATCACTCTGATTATGTGATTAATATATTATTGTAGGTCATTTCCTAAGGGTAGACATACTTCATACTTGATATTTTGAACAATTATGTATAGAATTTGAAAGAGAGATGAACATGTAAAATATAAAAATTTAATGGATTACTAGGTACTTGAAATTTGGGGTTTTCCTACCCATTTTCTAATTTATGAAATCATGATTTGTTGAAATGGAGATAGAAGTAGTGAAAAAATATTATAGTAGTAATAGCTATAAATTGCTTTTATGGGTTTTATATCTTACTCAAATGATTAAAGCATGTTAATTTCAGATTTTGTAGCTCTCCAAGTCATTTGGAACTGAATGTATTATTGAGTGGAAATAAATATGATTTAGTCATTAAAATTAGATAAGCAGCTGAGGCACCTGGGTGGCTCAGTGGGTTAAAGCCTCTGCCTTCAGCTCAGGTCATGATCCCAGAGTCCTGGGATCGAGCCCCACATCGGGCTCTCTGCTCAGCAGGGAGCCTGTTTCCTCCTATCTCTCTCTGCCTGCCTCTCCACCTACTTGTGATCTCTGTCAAATAAATAAATAAATAATCTAAAAAAAAAAAAGATAAGCAGCATTGACCTCAAACCCAGACAGAGAAATAGTTATGTGCGATTTTAATGGAACAGGTCACAGACCTATTGTTCGTTTAAAAAAAAAAAAAAAAATCAGCTTCTTTTCCCTACTGCTACAAATGGTGGTATTAAACAACTTGACTATACCTCATGTAAAAGAAGACAACATTTCCTTTTTATGATTAGAAACAAGGCAAACAGTCAAAAGAGATATGAAAGTGGCTTTAAATTTGTGCTAAAATAACTGTTGTAAGACCAATCATTACACTGCAGAGTACTAATCACTATAGGATCATAACACAACTTATCTTCAAAAGCAGGTTTTAGTTTAAGTTGTGTTATTGAGGAGAGTTTCATAGATGTCTCTTCATAACTTTTCCCTGCTATTCTTTCTACTTAAATCTTAAATTCAGCTTATTTTTTATTTTTTTTAAGATTTATTTATTTATTTATTTGACATACAGAGATCACAAATAGGCAGAGAGGCAGGCAGAGAGAGAGGGGAAGCAGGCTCCCTGCTGAGCAGAGAGCCTGATATGGGGTTCGATCCCAGGACACCGGGATCATGACCCGAGCTGAAGGCAGAGGCCTCAACCCACTGAGCCACCCACGTGCCCCTTTATTTTGTTTTTTTAAGAATTTTTAAATTTAAATTCAATTAATTAACAGAGTGTATTATTAGTTTCAGTAGTAGAGTTCAGTGATTTATCAGTTTTTTTTTTTTTAAAGATTTTATTTATTTATTTGACAGAGATCACAAGTAGGCAGAGAGAGAGGGGAAGCAGGCTCCCTGCTGAGCAGAGATCCTGATGCGGGGCTCCCTGCGGGGCTCAATCCCAGGACCCTAGGACCTTGACCTGAACTGAAGGCAAAGGCTTTAACCCACTGAGCTACCCAGGTGACCCAGTGATTTATCAGTCTTGGTCACGTACCCTCCTTAATGTCCATCACCTGGTTACCCCATCCCCTCAACTCCCTCCCTTCTAACAACCCTCAGTTTTTTTGTTTTGTTTTGTTTTTCCTATGAATAAGATTTTCTGTGGTTTGTCTCCCTCTCTGATTTCATCTTGTTTTATTTTCCCCTCCCTTCCCCTATGCTCCTCTGTTTCTTAAATTCCATTAATGAGTAAAAAAATAATAACTCTGATTGGCTTATTTTGCTTAGCATTGTACCCTGTAGTTCTATCCACATTGTTGCCACATCCTCTTTATCCATTCATCTGTCGATGGACATCTGGGCTCTTTCCATAGTTTGGCTATTGTGGACATCACTGCTATAAACATAGAGTGCAGGTGCCCTTTCAAATCACTACATTTGTATCTTTGGTGTAAATTCCTAGTAATGCAATCGCTGGGTCATGTGGTGGCTCTATTTTCTACTTTTTGAGGAACCTCCATGCTGTTAAATTGAGTTTAGAAGTGTGTGGTCTGTTCCTGTGAAACAATATAAAGAAGACAAAAATTGCTGTCTTCATATTAGCTAAACACACAGGCAGTTTGAAATGAAGAACAAGATCTTAGTCTTGACCTGGCTCTTTTATCTTTTTTTTTTTAATTTTTAAATATATTTTATTTATTTATTTGACATAGAGAGAGACAGAGAGGCCGGTGCAGGGATGGATCCCCCAGGACCCTGAGATCATGACCTGAGCCTAAGGCAGAGACTTAACCCACTGAGTCACTCCCGCGCCCTCAACTGGCTCTTTTAATTATATTAAAAATTATAATTTTTAATATATATTATATATAATAAAATTATAATTTTAATTATATTTAATTTTATACACACACACACACACACACACACACATAAACATACACTAGAGCATGGTTTAACTAAGTTAAACATATCTTCTCTCCCTGTTGTTTATATACATCTGCCTTAATGTTCAGGCAGCTATCATCACCTTCTTTCCAGTATGTTCTGTTTCCCTCTGCTATGCTTGCTATTTATCTACATGATTCCTCTGCATTTCCAGTTTGTCAATTAGGATTATTTAGCTTGGAGTGACATATTCTAGCATCTAGGACTCTTTGTCATCATTATGGAAATTGGTTGATTTTTCAGGAATCCATTTGATGATCCTTGTTAGTGATAAAATGCAGGTATGATGAATAGTGTTTATTATATCATTTCATAAAAAATATGAGCATACTAAGTAGATGTTATTAATTCAAATCTCATTTATTTGGTGCCTCCTAAATGCTTTTACATATTTTGACATTTATTTGACTTTTTCCTTATGTTATTTCATAGGGAAAAAAATGAAGAGAAAATATAATTTGAAAGCATTTTCTGATCTCTTTGAAGGATATCTTTAGTACATTATCAGAGAACTTTAAGGTTTTTGTTTTTGTTTTTGTTTTTTTCTGAAAGGAATAAAAGAAAGACATGGGCTAGAGGAAAAATAACTTTGTCTTTTTTAAAAATTCTATTGTTAAAAAATATAAATCTTTCTCATTACTGTATACTCCAAAATACCAATTTTAAGTATCAAGTCTCTACTTGGACACACACATTTTCATGTAGTTTTCAAGATATTTGCTTTGTCTGGGCTGCATAATTATTCCTATACACCAGAAATAAATATTTAGCCTTTCTAAGTCACCCTTTTTTCCACATAGTGCTTTCAAAAATACGCTTCAAAAATAGGCCATCGGTTTTTCTAGTGGGTAAATCTTGTAAGCATTATGTGTGACTAAAACCTACCCCTAAATATTTCTAGTTACTAAAATTGGGAAGGAAAATATTAAGGCATTTAATATTTTTTAGAAACTTACTTTTTCCACCATTATCTATTTCTAAAAGGAGTTATAGTACATAATTTTAAGAAGATATGCATTAGTTAATTCTGAAAAGGAGTTATAGAATGTGGAGTGTCATTTGATGGTAGAGATCATCTAGCTCAGGAGTCAGTAAACTCTAGCCTGTGGGTGTCAGCTTCTTTTGCAAATAAAGTTTTATTGGAACACAGATACACATACTCGTTTATGTGTTGACTATGGCTGCTTTCACATTAAGGCAGCAGAGTTAAGTAGTTGAAACAAGACCATATGGCCCAGAAAAACAAACAAAAAATTACTATTTGGTATTTTATATAACAGTGTTTGCCAGCCTCTGATCTAGTTGAAGCTTTTATTTTTGTAGATGTTGATTACTCCCAAAAGACTGATTAGCACATTAACACACACAACTAGTGAATTGCTGACTTTGAAATATAGTGCAAGAAAATCATATTTGTATTTCTGTATATAGAGCAATAGTGTAGCCTCTTCTACAGTAACTGGTTTTTGTGTGTTGAATAGGTATAGGTATTAATATATAACTTGAAATTTGGTCGTGTGGTGCATGCTGTGATGCTGTGACGGTCCACCCTTCAGAAATAAAAGACTGCATTTTTCCAGCTTCTGGAAACTTTACCAACAGAAAACCCTCATCTATCAGATACCTACAAAATTGTGTTGAAGAGACTTGCCATATCCAAGGTCAAGCCTGCTTCCTGGGTGGCCAGCATGCAGAGAGAAGGAAGTTTAAAGACCTGGCCCCATTTATCTAACTCAGGAAAATGTGGAAGGGATTTTTCTTTTTTCAGCTCTTCATTGGGCAGGATTGGCTAAGGAGGGTTTCAGTGAGGTAGCATTGCAGCTAAATTTCTCCTATGGCCTAATTTTCCTTCCTTCCTTCCCTACTCTCCCCTCCCACAGGTGTTGATCCCAAGAACATTCTCTAATAAGCCTCCTGCTGGTTAATTTCTCTCTTAGAGTCTGTTTCCTGGGGAGCCTATCATGGTAAGTTGCCATTAACAGAATAAATACTAAGAACATTTCCAAATCAGTGTCTGAGATTCAACTCAGACCATTAATTCAACAACACCTATTTAGTAAGAATACACTGTCTTTCATAAGTGTAAGCTTTTCCTGTTTCTTTGTAGAATGGTTTCATTAGCTGATTTGGTAGAGCTTGTTTTCTGATGTAAGTTAATGATGCAATTATTGGAGTTCGTTCCTTCAGAATTTGAATTCTAGGATGTTGCAAATTGTTGAACATGTCTCTCTGCCCCTTATACTGACAAACAAGGAAGTTGTCCTGGCCCCTTTTAACTACCGTGTTGCTAACAACACAGTGATTAATGAAAACTGAGAGTAGATAATGGTAATGATGGGAGAAAGTTCAGTGACATCCCACTAACCATTAGCATGAGATTTCTCCTTTATATCTTCTATGTCTTTTCTATTTTAAGTCTTAATCATGCAGTGAGGAAAAAAAAATAGATGATTAGCTTAAATTCTATCTAGATCATGATTTTACTTAGATATTAATGATCATTGCATTTAATTTAACTGAGAAATGCAGGGTTTGAACTACGAAATGTGCAATAGAAGTGGAAAAGCTGCTTGGGAGAAAAAAACACAGATTATAATTTTTATTTCTGCTATCTTCTGGCATTTTTAGTGGTTTATACCCACTGAATGGTTTTACAAAGTAAAACTAAACAAATAAAAGTGAATGAGGATATATAAAGAAGTGCTTAAGTAGCCCTGTCAAAGATAGAGTGACAAAGTAATATAAATATCAGGCATGTTCTGTAAATATGTGGCACTCAATCCAAAGCCATTTAAAACCTTGAAAGGACTAGAAACATAATATAACATAATATAATTGAATGGGACTATATCAGTTTAACTGTTTTCCTAGAATTTATTGTGTTGTATTTTTTTATTGTATTTTTTTCAGATATGGATTTTTAACTTCTAAATTCACACTTTAGCATTAGCTTTTAAATGTGTCATCAAAATTTGTGCCATTGGCATACACACAAAAAGGTTTAATAGTGTTTAGATTTCTGTCCTGGCTCATACGATTTACACTGAAAGCTTCTTGGTAAATCACGGCCCTCTCATACCGTCATAAATGAGTGGAAATTCTCTACAATTTACTGGCTAGGGTTAAATTATGTCACTTAAATATATAAACAACAATCTTAAAAAATGAACACTGTTACAAAATGCACAGGGAGACTAGTGTCATCAAATGTCCAGGTTTGTGGTACCATTTGTTAATCTTGTTTTTTTTTTTTTTAGATTTTATTTATTTATTTGACAGACAGAGATCACAAGTAGGCAGAGAGGCAGGCAGAGAGAGGGAGGAGGAAACAGCCTCCCCACTTGAGCAGAGAGCCTGATGCGGGGCTCGATCCCAGGACCCTAAGATTATGACCTGAGCCAAAGGCAGAGATTTTAACCCATTGAGCCACCCAGGTGCCCCCCATTTGTTAATATTTTAAAAAGTTTTAATGAAATGTGTCACTCAGAATCAGAAAGATAAACTCACAGAGAAAATGCTGAGATTTTGTTGAGACAAAAATAGTCTTGTTTGAAGAGAGCTATTTTAGCTGTCCAGGTTGTGATACTCCTACTTAAGTCTATTTTTTTAATGGATAAATTTTCAGGATATATCTTAGAGTTGTCTGAATAACTGTTACCAGATGAGTAGAATAACATTACTAGATTGTCAATGCAGAAACAACGGGTCAAATGATTTCAGGCATGAACAACTGAGAAAATGCACAGTATCTCATTTAATATGCTTGCACATTTTATTTTAAAACATAATCTATCAGGGGAACCTGGGTGGCTCATTTGGTTGGGCAGCTTGATTTGGTTGACTCTTGATTTTGGCTCAGGTCGTGATCTCAGGGTCTTGGACTCAAGCATCTCTCGAGCTCTGCCCTCAACATGAAGTCTTCTTGAGATTCTCTCTCTCCCTCCCCATCCTGTCACTCATGCACTCGCTCTCACTCTCTCTCTCTAAAAGAAATAAATAAAATTTGTTTTAAAATATATTTATTAGGGGCACCTGGGTGGCTCAGTGGGTTAAGCTTCTGCCTTCGGCTTAGGTCATGATCTCAGGGTCCTGGGATCAAGTCCCGCAACGGGCTCTGCTCAGCAGGGAGCCTGCTTCCCTCTCTCTCTCTCTCTGCCTGCCTCTCTATCTACTTGTGATCTCTCTCTGTCAAATAAATAAATAAAATCTTAAAAAAATAATAAATAAAAAATAAAATCTATTTATTAGGCCAATGACAAACCACCATAAGACCCTAGCCCTTTTTTCTGTTGTAGCAGGCAGTTTATATTCAAATGCAGGTGTTTAGCGTCCCTAAAGCAAATGAGTAAGTGAAAGATAAAGGCTTCCAGGACAGTATTTCTCAAAGGATGGTTTCTGTGGGACACCTGTATCAATGCTTTTGTGTGGCTCCTTAAAATGTTGGCTCAATTGTAGACTATGGTTTCTAAATACCAATATGTAGCCTCCAAATGTACTAGGAACTGGAAATGGGCAGAGAGTGCTGGGCATGCTGCCAGAGTGCCCGAGTGCTCATCACTGATGCCACTATGGGGTGCAGGTGATTGTGCCTTTCCCCATCCTGACATATAGGAAGCTACAATACCTGGAAGAGGATAATTGGATGCTTTAAAATCCTGTTGGTAACCATTAGAAATTTCTGGTTTATCTGGCTTATGTAGATGCTCAACATGTTTTACATTGAATGAATGGAATTCATTCTGGTCTCTGCTGGCCACTGACACAATTCACAGGATACTTCTTCATTTCTCTGAACTTCATTTTCCTCATCCCTAGAACAAGGTTGCCAACAATACTCTTCCTTGGGGGTTTTTTCTAAAGTAAAATAAGATAATATATGAACTCCCTCTGGAAATGAACAACCTCCAAACTGTTATAAGACTGAAGGATTGGAAATGTGTGTGTATAAGGCTTCTTTTCTCATAGTTCAGATACTAATATTTTAGAAATAAAAAACAGTGCCAGCTTTTTCATTGACATAGTGCTAATCAAAATAAAGTAGATAATCCTGATTGGAGAAATATTTTTAAGGGACTCAATCTCCTTTTTTTTTAGTGTAGCTTATAAATACTAAATATTTTACATCTTTTTCTTATGAAATAAGATATAGGAGCTGTGAAGTGGTCAGATGTCCTTTTTGGATCTTGCTTACCCATCCAGGTTCAACAGCATTTATTATGTGGTATTTTCTCAGAGACTGTCAAACTCTAACCTCTTCACTGAGTGCAAAACTTATAAATAAACACAATTTCCTCCCTAAATTCTCACTAGGGCATCTTACATGAATTTCAAACTTATGATGACAATAAATGCATAACTATAACTATTTGTATTAGCATAAGGAAATAATAAATACATTATTTTTAGTGTTCCTCCCTCAGGTACTAATTAATGCCTTTTCCTCCCCTATTCTTTGTGTTTATCAATTAGTATTCTACTCTATGGAGGTACCAGAGTTTGTTTTCCCATTTACCAGATGAGGGACATTTGAGTTGCTTCTAGTTTTTAGTATTTGTTGAAAAAATACTGTAAGCACTTGAATAAACAATTTTGGGTGAACACTAGCCATCCTTTCTCAAAGAAAAGAAACACGGGTGTTGAAAGTCTCTTTCCGTGAGAGATTTGGAAGATGTCATCAGTACCTTCTACTGTACTGTCTGAGTTCTGACAATGAAGTAACTTTTTAATGGGAAAAACAAAAACAAAAACAAACAAACAAACAAACAAAAACTATTCAATGACCAATAACATAGGTCAATACATAACTTTTGAAGTCTTTGTCTTTCTCTCCAACCTGATCAAATTTCTCCTCCCCTTCTCTATTCTCATCCCTCTATCAGTTCTCTAGATGTTAAAAAGACCCTTAAGATGAGGATTTCATTCGTTGGAAATATATTCTCCACTCCTTCTCCTTCCCTTTAATATGGATCATTCTTAGACACCTTTCACATTTTGACTTAGCCCTTACTACTCAGAGTTAACTTTCCTTCCTTGACTCTTCAGGCCACGTTAAGGCCCTAGTTCATATTCTAAATTGGCAGCTACTGCCTTTCTTTTGCAAAAGTGATGTGTTATTTAGGATATTTCCTCTTGTAAGTGGGGAAACCATCTCAATAAGAAAAAAAGATAATTTAGTGTCCCCTATAATAGAAAACTCCAAATTTAGGGCCTGATAAGGGTAGGGCTACATTCAGAAACAAGTTTCCAGTATGACTCTGCCTTTAGGTTGTTGTCTTCTTTCCTGGATTTCACATGGAACTTTCTATCAGTCCTAGATTCGCATTCTTCCAACTTCAAATCTAGGGGTAACGGTAATAGAAAATACTTCTCTTCACATGCACTGAAGTCTCCTTATGACTCATTCAGCCTAATTATGCCATATGTTCACCTCAGAAGTAATCAGTGGATTTGGGGGAGCGCAGTGCTGTGGGAAGGCCCATCTAAAGGCACTGTTTAAGACAGTTCCAATAAGAGCTGGGGAACTTTTATGCAAAGCATGACATTGGACAGAAATTCCATCATTTGAGTTTGGCACATTGGTGCTTCCATAGCTGTTCCAGGGAAAGTAAGTGTAGGCTTAGAACCCAAATATTGTTTAGAAAATCCCTTCACTAAGTTCGGTAGAAAGTTTTCAGTAATTGTGGTAGGTCAATAGAAAAAGACAAGAAATATAAAAACGTGAAGGCTTTACATCTTGGCAAGTATTTTTGAAGAATGAATCAGCAATGGTCAAGTGAAAGAGGCATGTTGATCCTAGACCAGAGCGCCAATATACCCATAAAGTCTGGAACACTAAAAGAAAACTTTTATTAAAAATAAAAACAAAATTTACATAACGTAATGCAGTTCAGTTATTTATTCCATTGTAAACAGCAAGTAGCAAACTCATATTCCCAGAAAAAAAAAATGATGAGGTCAAATAATTGGATTCTTGAGAAAGTAGTTTATAGATGTCTACCAGTAAATGCAGGTTTAAGAAGTAAAAAGATTCTTAGAAAAGCTTTTCTTGTCAAACCTTTATGCACCTTATTAAATTCAAAATTGGTGACTGAAATTTAAGTTGTGTAGAAATTCTGTGATGACTTCAACAGGCAAAATTAAGCAAAAACTCAAAATACATACAGTTCTTACAAGCCTTAAGTGTTTGTCACCTATCAATATCACAATTATAGATTAATAAAAGATAGTTTTCTTATGGCCGCTAATGATTTACCCATCATTGTCTGAGTAGCTACATGAAAACAACTGGCCTTGAGGAAGCATATTGAAGTGTTTCACATGCCAAATATATAAAGTTTTATAAATTGGTGTGATATTGTCTCAAAGAAATTTCAGTTTGGTTTCCTTATCCTATTTAAGTTGAAGGGGGTATGGGATTCCTACTGTATGCTTGGGTGATTTTGATGAGAAAATCAAGATGCCCCAAATTTTGGTATGTCTAAAGCAACCACTGTGTGTCATATTGTCAATACGTTGAGTTTGCTGTTATGTGAGAAGTGAACATGTATATGAAGGAGACTGTGTCTATAATAATTTGGGTCCAGAGTTTTCTGTGGGTTTAGAATCGTCCATTTGTCTGGAGTCTCCCTTTTCCCAAAATGTTGTTTGTCTGACACACCTACGTATTTGGAGGGGTAAATCTATCTTGGTTATTTATATGTATAGAGTGATACATTTGTTTGGACTCATTTTGGTGTTGGGCATACTATTGAAATTACCAGTACTTCCTGAATCCTCAAAAGTTTAAAGCAAGGCTTGCTCCTCTAGCTAGTATTGAGACTCAAGGGAAATCTGGTGATAGGTCTTGCTGGAACTCAGGTTCTCAATGCTCCAGCATGATCCTTGGTGTATATGTTCAGTCCTTCAGAAATATCTCAACCCCTTGAGATGGCAAGTCCATTGTCACCTGTCATAACTATACCTTCCCTGCCACAATTCTGATATAAACGTTCAGTATTACCTACAAGAACACCGAAGCAGCTCTTAATTCTGACCTAAACTCATCTTCTCATAGTACCTCTATCCATGGCTGAGGGCTTCTAAACCATTATGATTCTAATAGCTACCCTCCTATCTTTGCATCTTCAGAATGAGGGCTTGTAGGAGGTTGAAAAACTGGCTTATCCAGTGGGAGCCAGGCACCAGCATGAGAGAGTCTGGGCTTCACTCTAGGCTTTAGCATTCAAAGGCTATCTCACCTCAAAACAGCCAGTTAACAACCTCTATAGATTTTAAGGATGATTAATAATAATAATAATACCTAAACAATAAGGTTATTGTGAAAATTCAATTAGACTCAGATTCAGTTAGTTACAAGGCAGTTTCCGGAACGCAGTAAGAATAATAATAATTAAAAAACTGATAGCTATTTCCTTAGTCCTATTTCTTTAAGTTTTAGTTGTATGTGATTTTCATGTACTCAGTAGAAGCTTGTTGTCATAGATTAGCTAGATGGTTATGATAGATGTAATTCTAAGATGAGCCCAAGATTCCTGCTTCTGGAATGAACATTACTTGAGTATTATAAAAGTATTCAATATTATATATTAAAACATAATAATGAATTATTATAGAAGAATATATAGTTATTCAAGGCTAGGTGAACATGACTTGAAAATCCTTTTTCCTTGTGTGTAAGTGGAATTTGTGAATATTACAGAATCTTACTTCTGTGATGATGTTACCTTATATGTCAAAAGAGATTCTGTAGATGTTAATTAAGCTCTCTAATCATTTGACTTTGATTTAAACAAAAAAAGGAGAATATCCTGAATGGGCATGATAAACAACTAACCAGATAAATTCTTTAAAATGACTTCTCAGAAGTCAAAGAGATTAGAGACCTTTTACTGATGTTTTGAAAGGAAGCAACTTACCGCCATGCTTTGGAAGGGGAGACATGGAAGGCAATGGTAGACAGCCTGAATGCCTCAGTCCTATAGACGTAAGAAATTAAGTTCTGCCCAAATCTAGTGAGCTTAAAATAACTCTGAGTATTAGATGAGACACCTTAATTTCAGCCTGGTTAGACCCAGAGCAGAGGATCCGGCTAATCTGTACCCAGATACTTGACTTGTAGAAACTGCAAGCTGATGGCAAACACTGTTTTAAGCCAGTAAGTTTGTGGTACTTCATTATCCAACAATAGAAAACTAATACAAGGGATTATATGAAAACAATCCTGAGCCAAACTTTATCTCTATGTCCAGATAAAATTATTTTAATACAAGTAATACCCAAACCTATTGATTTTAATTGGAGAAGGAAGTAAAAAGAGAGAAATTGTCCTATATATAATAGGAAAGTCCCAATATTGACTCTATTTCCTGAAATTATTAGTATTCAATTAGCCACTGCAGTATTTGTAAGTTGCTATTTCAAAAAGAAAAATTGTTTTGTTATGCAATGCCAACATCGTAAGATAGTTCCTACTGCTTTTCCAGAGTCAAATAGATGTTAAGAACTGATTTGCAGCTGTTATAAAGAAGAGAATTTACAAGCTTTTAGCTATTTTGCTATTACTTTATTGTTTAGGATATCATGGGGAAAGGGATATAAAATGGGAGTATTTTCATTCTGTTTATGATCCTCTTCTTATATGGAGAGAGAAGTCATCAGTGTGTCTGTTCTTATAGTTAAATCTTATAGGCTTTACTGAAAATCGAAGAGCAATAAAAGCAGATGGTAGTTTTACTTGAGAAATGTTTATCTTAGCTCCACTTCTCAGGTTGTGTAGACATATATGGACATAAAATAACCTAGGGCAGTACAGACTTGTCTCGCTTCACTTCAATGGTGGCACTCCTGGGAAAAAAGATGGTTGTGTGTACTATCAACATCATGATTTGCACCTATTTATTTAATTTTCATTCTGGTCAAATTTTTATTTAAATATCAAAGAAATGTTAATCTTTAGGAAACATTTGTATCATCACTAGAGGACAGTAAAAGTCAGCATCCAAAGGAGAAGAAGAAAAAAATTTTTCATGGTATGATAGCACAGTAAAAATTGAGGGCTAGAGAAAGATGTTGATTTGATTCTTAACTTGTAAAAAATATATATATACATTGTAAGGTGTATGAAGATGAGATTTCCAAAATTTTATTTTTAGTATAATCTTATTTTTTTCTAAATTTTTATTATTAGTGGCTCTATGACTGCAGAGGTGATATAGCATGGGAGAGTCAGGCTGGTGAAATCTCAACGCTGACAATACTTACAAGAAATAAAATGAAAATTGTTCATGGAAATACAATTGCCCTTGTTTGAGGTAGATTTCAAAATAAAGTGGCCACACCATAACATGGTTACAGTTTGGACAATGGTGCCTGTTACAGAAAAGAGTCAAGTCCCAGATAAATTCAGGTTATCTGAATTTACAAACACAGAAAAGTGATTAAAGCAAGCAAGTAATAAGTAAATAAAATATTAACAAATATATTCTAACAGCCTAGTAAAAGAATCATTGAAAATGACTGGTTAAGATATGTTCTCAGAATGCATAAGTATTTATTTCCAAATTATAAGTTTTCAACACAATATATTTCAACAGTGGCAAAATCGTAGCTAGTAAAACTGAAATACCCACAGTTCTTACACCTGGTTTAAATTCTTCACCTCTAAAATAAAATAGATATTGAGGAGAATCTAACTGGACACATTGCCGAAGTTCTGAATTCTTGCTTCAGCTTTGGTATGGTAACCAAGTGGATAATGAAAATTACATAAAAAATTTATTTTGGATGTTTATGTGAGAAATGTTATTGTTTCAATTCCCTTAGCAAGATAAACACATAGCATCTAAGTACGAGTCTATTTTTTTTTTTTTTTTTAAGACTTTGTTTTATGGAAAATCTTGGTCTGTACCATCCTGGTCTTTCTGACGAATATCATAACATGGACTCCTAGGGAGGAGTTGGCATTTCCCAGAAGGTCCCTAGGTCCTTGGGCAGCATGGCCTGTATTATTTCCAATTTAGAACAATATGGTTGCAAAATTAAGGACATCGTCATGAAAAGAAGGGAACAGGGACATGATTAATGCTAGAGCAACCAACAAATGCCCACTAAAAAATTATATTTGAGTTCTTATTTAATTTGATTTGCTGCAAATCTAGAGTATACTTTCTTTACCCTGATAATATTGATAAAAATTAATCATATTTTATAAGAAATTGTATTTTAATAAAAACATTTTGTTGGAAAAAAGTGAATTTATTTAACTAAAATAAATTATTATTTAATTAAAATAAATTAACTAACTATTCAACTCAAGAGTTTAAAGTTAAAAAACATTCTAAACCAGCTAAAGAAAACTAATGGGAAGGAAAAAGTTATAGTTGAGACCAAACTTAGGTAATAGCTTTACTAAAAACAGTATAATCGCAAACTGACTCAATTACCAAAATTGAATAAAAGTTGTGAAAATAACTGGAGATTTTTAAATTATCAAGCAGTTTTAAATAAAAAGAAATAGCCAACTCAGTTCTCTAGGTATGATCATTCAAACCTTTAAGTAATAGATAATTTCAAAATTACATTGCCATTTGAAAGAGAAAACATGATTATAAAGTCCTACAATCAAGCAACACTCTGACATCTAGTATCACAGAAATCAAAATTTATCCACGCTTGGTGTATAAGCACTCCTACCTACAGGTATTGTTGTTGTTGTTTTAAAGATTTTGTTTATTTCTTTGACAGAGAGATCACAAGTAGGCAGAGAGGCAGGCAGAGAGAGGAAGGGAAACAGGCTCCCTGCTGAGCAGAGAGCCCGATGCAGGGCTTGATCCCAGGACTCTGGGATCATGACCTGAGCTGAAGGCAGAGGCTTTAACCCACTGAGCCACCCAGGCACTCCTTAGGTGATGGTTTTGAGTGGTGGTAGCTGGGAGAGCTACATTTTATTTCCATTGTGATAGGTCTTCATCAGTCAGGGAATGTAATCAGGGTCTTCCTCTTAAAGACAGAGTCACTTTGGATAAAATGCTGTGTTCAGTTTCTGCTCTCTTCCTCTTCTTCTCCAACTCCCCGCTCCAAGGTTTTGACAAAGGTTTTAGAGAGGGCTTGTGACCTTGAATCAACAAAGGAAGACTGGAGGTATTTGGATTAACAAAGTGTCCTCTGCAGACTTGCTGGACTCTGCTCTGAAATATCTGGTCTAGGCTTCTCGGGACTGGTATCTTCTGGAGGAACATGTAATAATTTCTGGCTTCGGGAGGGCATGATGTAGTCTGGCAGCCCCTTGCTGAGGTCCTTAATCCTGGCCATTTACCAGTGCACTCACAATCTTCACACCCCACACATTCTTTTTAAGTTCATGCCTCTCTGGTCCCTGGGCTTTCTCAACACTTCTCTGCCAACTTTCTGGTCACCTGGATAGTTCTGGGTTCTTTTCTCATGATTCCCAGCACAGAGGAATCTAGACGGGCTTCTGGCTTACCCATCTAGCTGCTTTTTGCTGCTGCTGCACTGCTACTCTGGACCTTTGTGGAAAGTAACAGTCTGTGGCACCTCACTAGAGGACTGAAAGTATGCCAGTAGCTCTCAATGGTCTCAGGTTCGCCCAAATAGCTAATTATTGCTATCTCTGCCCCTATGTTCATCCTTCTGGACAAGCTTGGAGCACAAATCATGTGGATCTGACGCCCTATATACCTAAATCTCCCTTTTTGAACTGTCTAGTGGAACCAAAATTCTTAGGCTTTCTTCAAATCCTTTCAGTCTATGGAGGACCCACTTCCCCACCCATGTAATAGTCTATGCTCATGTAATCCAAAGCTATCACTTTTGATGCTTAAAGATAGAATGATGGATTTCAGAAAATCCTTTTTCTCTGGACCGTTCTCTGCTTTCACAAATACAGTTTTGCTAAAGAGGTCATGTAAGTCAGCTTTATGACCCAAAGCTGATCAATGGCCTCTTTCTTCTAGGAAATCAGTAAAGATTTCAGAACATATAGATTTTCCATGAAGATTAAGTGATAAAAAGCAGGCCAAGTCCTCAGCACAGTGCTCACCATACAGTGATCATTCAGCACATGTTGGCTGCTATGATTATTATGGTAATTCCCCTGTCATTAAGGGGAAATTCCCAATCATTTCTTAAAAATCAATTTATCTTTTCAGAGAATGCCTTTGAATATGGTTTTGGATGTGGGCTTCTTCAACAAGGCTTTGCACAAACTTTTTTCTCAGATCTTCCCTTTTTTCTTCTCTATAAAATCTCTCTGGATTCTAGTGAATTTCTGTGCATGTATCCTCTGCATATTTCCCTTGGGGACTCTTCTTTTATACCCTCCCTGCATTTTCTCCCTGCATTTGCTTATTTTTCCTGTATATTGTCTGTATAGACTCACCGCATACTCCTTTCTGTGTCCTTACCCTCCTGTCCAGCACTCTCCTAACCTGAGCCATCAGACACAGTTTAGTCCCTCTGTATGCTTTTGGATGATTATTTTTTTCCTCCTCCACTCAGTTTCAACTTCACCTGTAAGAGCTATATGCTTCTCCTAATACATGCTTCTAATTCTTTACATCCTTTTGTATTCCTAGTATGCCTTCACCTTTAAAACTATATATATATATACATATATATATATATGTATATATATACATATATGTATTTTAATTATCTCATGGTCACTCCATCTGCTTTTTCCATGTTTTCCATTAGCAATGTGAGTCCTTCACACACAAAATTCTGGGTAACAGATTTCTTCTATTTTTTTTTTTTTTTGCTTTTGCATTTGAAATTATTCTTTTTAGAGATAACAAGAACTGGTAAGCATGTGAGCATCCTGAAGTCAACCTCCACAAGTTTACCACTGAGTCTTTTCTTTTGCATTTTAGATAATCCCAGTTTGCTTACTCAGAAGTCATTGTTTACTGAAGTCACAACTATGAGAAATGAGAATAAGGTTTTCCTCACAAAGATTTAAGTAATTCAAAGGAATTATTTCTGTGGAATTAACCTAGTCTATGGTTAAAGGTACACTGTGAAGGTACCTTTTTAACAAAAAACTGAATTATCATCAGGAGAGAGTTATGTGTTGTGAGATGAGATTTTCCTCATTCAGGAAATAAGCATTCATCATGATAAGTGGTTTTACTATAGGACAGGAGACTTTACTTTGTTTCTAATATGGAAGTAGCATTATTTCTGAGGTGTATGTGGCAGTGTGTATGTGACATGAGTGAAAGCAGAGGAAAAACAAGGCATACTGGTCCAGAGCGTCAGTTTGTTCTATGGTAACTCATATAAAACATCCTTTTAAAAATGATAAAACAAACAACATTGTCAATTCAATCCAAAATAGATCAGAGAATAAGGTAAAATATGAAAAATTAAAGGGATTTTTCTATTTCTGTTGGGAGACAGTGGACCCGGCTCTCACATTATTCAGAGGCTTGTGTTCTCTTTTCCATCCTGCTAATTAGAGTAAGTTGACAGAGCTGAGAATTTTTAGGAGTCAATGGATGTAACCATATTCATAAGCCAAGAATTCAGAGACCTGATACTAGACTTACCTCCCTTTAATTAAAAGAGGTCATGATATTTAGTAGATTTAGAATAAATGTTATAAGCCAGAGAAAATTTAAATTTATTTTCTCTACTAGTTATTTGACATTTTTAAAAATATTTTATTATTTATTTGACAGAGAGAGAGAGAGAGATCACAAGTAGGCAGAGGCAGGCAGAGAGAGAGGTGGAAGCAGGCTCCCTGCCGAGCAGAGAGTCTGATGTGGGGCTCGATCCCAGGACTCTCGGATCATGACCTGAGCCGAAGGCAGAGGCTTTAACCCACTGAGCCACCCAGGCGCCCCGACATTATTTTTTTAAGAAGAATATTTCTTCAAAGGCCATATACTTGTAAAATGGATTTTAAATCATTTTGTTCAATACTAAACTAAAAACTTGAAGATATTGCCATTCAGTTCTGGGAGAACATTTGTTTTTGGCCAGCAATAGCCATCAGATGCACCAGGTTAATGATTACCACACCAAAAGAATGCTCTTTTTTTCTATTTATTATGTACAATCTAGTTATTTTAAGATATTTGAAATTATACGTGGCCTATTTGGAATTTCAATGGATGAGAAAAGGTTCCTAGGTGATAACATCAAAGACCTTCCCTATACCCTTTTATAAGTTGCCATGGTGATTTTGTGGCAGGGCACTAAACATAGAGGAATGGACCATACTTCCCATCTATCTCCTCAAAGAGAAGTTTGTCAGACAATGCCTGGCTTCTGTGTCATAGTTACTGTGGGATCAATAAAATCCTTCTAAATTCTGATGCTCAGTTATAATGTATTCTTTTATCATATTCAAGAGCCTAAGGCTCATAAGTAACATGGCCAGGAGAAGGAAATGAATTAAGTTGCTGTTTTTAATTTGTTGTAATGTGGCAGGATTGCACAAGAAAATAATTGGAATAAAATTTCATACAAAATATGTCTGTGGGTATTAGTAACCTTAGAGGTAGCTGTGGCTGTGGCTTAAAAATGTGTATGTGGTGTCTGGTCCCAGTGAGTTTGGAAGTTATTTTATTGGAAAACAAATGGCTTCAACTAATGAAGTTGTTGGTGGTAGATAGGATTTAAGAAATTCAGATTAGATTTATAAGAATTCAAGAAAACTCTAATTTTATATTCTCTGACACTGTCATGTATGCTCTTGATGCAAATATCTAGGCCTTGGTGAGGTAAAGAAACAGAGCATGAATGTTGGGAAGGTATAGTATGATAAAGAATATACTTGGGTTTTGTCCCTGGTTCCTGGTACAGAGCTTTAAAAACTCCGGGAATTTTCTGAGTGAAAAGAATTTCTTTCACATGCCAACATGGTGACTCCTGCTGGGTTCCTGAATAGTTTCTGAATGGGAGCTGGTCCCCAGAAAGACCAAGCATGTGATTGGAGGGTTCAGACATTCAAATGCTAGACCTCTGGGAGATGGCAGGGGAGTAGAGAAGTTTATTCGCGTGGTTGATGATTTAATCAACCTTGTCTACATAATAAAACTCCACTAAGAACTCTGGAAATTGAAGTTAAGGAGTTCCTTTGTTGGTGAACATATTCACCTGGTTGGTACATCCTGATGACACAGAAGATCTGCGTTTGGAATGTTCTCAGACCTTGCCCTATGTATGTTTTTTATGATAAAACTATAATCTTAAGTATAGCACTTTCAGTGAGTTCTGTGAGTTGTTCTAGTGATTTATTAAAACTGTGGGGGATAATAAGAACATTGAAATGTGTAGCTAGCTAGCCAGACACTAATTCATTGGAATTGTACTTTAGCATCCCCACTTGATGTTTTATCAGTTGAGGATAGAAGTAGAATAGAAAAGAAGAGACCCTGGTACTCCAACAAATGTCTTTTAAGTGAAGATACATAGAGTTAATGTCTTTGAATATAAATAAGTATTTCCCACTTTTATTTTCTGGCTAAGCCACTTCCCAGTAGAGTTAAGAATTAGGATGTTTTAAAAGTTTTTGCTCAATGTGAGGTGAGGACAACCTGGTAACTGATGTTTTCCTTTAAGCTGATAAAGTCTGCAGTGAAAAAGCCCATATTGTTGGGATGGAATTTGAAAGGGATCCCTTGTAAATAGAAATAAAGCCTGAAAGATTAAACAAGACTTTCACTCTGAGATCAGTCGGACACCACCGTGTGACTTGAACAGGGAAGCAAGATTTTTTTAAAGGATCCCTTCAAGTGCTGAGTGGAGGCTAGGAAAAAGAGGGGACTGACAGGAGTGAGTAGCGTGACCAGTGAAGAACTGTTGCAGTAATCTGGGTGGAAGATGAATGGATCAGAGTGGTGGCAGTTGCTAAAGGAAAAGTTGTTAAAGGAAAAGGATTTATAAGAATTCAGGAAACCTCTAACTTTTTTTTTTTTTAATTTGTTTGACAGACAGATCACAAGTAGGCAGAGAGAGAAGGAAGTGGGCTCCCTGCAGAGCAGAGAGCCCTATGTGGGGTTCGATCCCAGGACCCTGGGATCATGACCTGAGCTGAAGGCAGAGGCTTTAACCCACTGAGCCACCCAGGTGCTCCTAATTTTATATTCTCTGACACTGTCATGTATGCTCTTGATGCAAATATCTAGGCCTTGGTGAGGTAGGGAAATAGAGTGTAGTATGCAAACTTTTAAGTGAAATTGTTCATGTAACTGAAACCAACCATACACTGTGCACTGTTCTATAGTAAAATATAGAGACACACATGCCAGTCTCCACGTGTTTATAAGAAAACGCAATCTCATATTTTAAAACACAAAGAACAGAGACAGTATTTGGAAAGAAAATGTTTGCTGAAAGAATTAGACCAAGCCTATTTCTCATTAATTGATGTAAACAGAACACATTTAATTATTACAGGAAGTATAATTGCAAATTCTAACAAAGAATCCTACACTGAGCTTACTAGAAAAGATATATCTGAAATGAAAATGACACACAGAAATATCACTCAGATTCTTAAAGTATGCAAAAATGTAAACCGGATAGCTGCTAACAAAAAATAAAAAAAATCTGTATTATTAATATCAAGTATTTTGAAATCAAGTTAAAAAGATTCAATAAGGGAAAAAGATGAACTTTAAAAATCATAGAGGACAAACTTACTGTAAGATTATAGCCATTATATACATTTATAACACACAGAAAGGAAGAAAACAAGAAAGTGAGGCAAGAAGAGAAGGAGGAAGGAAGGAGGGAAGAAAGAAAGGAAAGGCAGGAGGAAAGAATAGAAACATAAAAGTATACAAAATACAAATACAGGCCAAGGAAAGAGAATTGTCATAAGACACAACAAACCTAGAGAAATTAATCTCATGTCTTTCAGCTCTTCCTAATCAAATATCCCCTGTAATGATGAAATAGGTTTTGTGATCATATAATATTTATATTTGAACGATGGACACATATGAAAGTCTTTGCTTTCTTTTCAGGAAATAACATGCGCCTATACTCTACAATCCTTCTGTCTCCATAAATAGTTAATCAATTAATTGCTCAATGACTCAAAATAAACATAGACTACTTTCTTTGAATAATATTAATATTGATATCAACATAGAAATAGAGAAAGAAGAAAACTAAAAATTAAATATCAAAAATAACTCTTGAATAAAAGGAAAAATTTAAAAAGGAGATTGTAAATTATTGAGGCAAAAGGAAAACACAACATAACATAATTAATCTATGACTCACATGATCCTGAGAAAAATTAGCAGACTTAAATACTCACACAAATAAATGCAGCATAATCAGTCTCAAAAAATGTCATAAGTCTCATCCTTTATAGTCAACTCCAGTGAAAAAAAATGGGGACAGAATTTTTGACATTTCCAAAGTTGGAATCTGCCTTTATTTACTTTAATTGTTATTCTGTTTTAAGTATATAGGGCCTTGGTGAGATGCTCCAAGTTTTACACTTTCTATTTTTCTATTCTGTCCTAGGGGTATTGTCCCATCTTTTTTTCCCCCCTCTTTTACTTTTTTTTACAGATGTTAGAGGGTGGGCTGTGTGTAGCTTCCCAGGACCTTAATGTTATGTACCACGAACCACAGTATTCTCAAGCACAGCATAGGCCAGTGGGAGTATTAGAAGCGACTAAAAGACTGGTTTTCTTACGAATTTCACACTCTAATACAGGCAGAAAATGAGAGTTTTTATGAAAAAAAAATTAGAGCTAATTTGGGGAATTATTAATTAGTTAGGATGTAGAAATTTAAAGTTACAGGGTCCTCTTATAAGTTTTAAGGAGCCCTAATCTGTAAAAGTATTTAATAAGCTCATCTAGGAAAGAAATTCTGAATCTCCTCTCCTCTGATTCAGCTAGTTATAATAGCTACATGATGAATAATGAACATTCTGCCTCTTTTTTTCCCAGAATTTTAGGATATTTCTTTGGAAATCTTGAAATATGTTTGTATGGAGTAACCTAAAAGCCCCTCTGTGTGTGGTTATGGATTGTGGGTGGCGAAGAATAAATTTTTTTTTCCTGTCTAGAATGTAAAATTTAGATAGTTAACGATTTTTGATATATGCCGGTGAGCATTAACACATATGTGCATGGTCTATTGGGGCTATAGAGGAATAAGACAAAGTCATGGAAGAGAGAGAATCATAAGCCTCTCACTTTGTTCCATTTCTTTTGAGGACGCCTTGAAACATGTTTTTAATATAGAAGCCATAGCATCTTTGAACAAATGACTCTCTTGGTATCGAGCATTAACTGGGTCATTGACTGATTTGGAGTGCATGACAATGCTATGCAATCAATATAACCTCCCACATATCTGTAACTAATTGAGGATGTTGTGTATTTCATGATATCTGAGACTCTTTTCCACTGCAGCAAGACTAAAATTGGATAAACTGAATTCTCAGTCCCATTCTCAAAGTGTTCTTTGATGATTTTTTTTTTTTTTTTTAAAGATTGGGTGCATATGAGTGGGGGGAGGAGCATGGGGAGAGGGACAGAGAAAGTCCCAAGCAGGCTCCATGCTCAGTGTGGAGCCCAATGTGGGGCTTGACCTGAGTTAAATTACGACCTGAGTTAAAATCAGGAGTCAAACACATAACTGACTAAGCTACCGAAGCATCTCTTCTTCGAAGAGTATTTATTTCCAATTATATTATATGTTATTTTGTAAATAGAAATGCATACCTGGAAATAATATCTTGAAATAATTCTGACTGTGTTTTGGTGCCATTAACAAAAAGCAGGTCAATGAGAGCTAAGCACACATTTGAGGGCTTGTTTCCAAACAGGTCAATGCCCACTCTTTCCAAGCAATGCTCTGTCAGATAATGTGATACATCTGAATGTATCACTCAGAATGCTTCTGAGCATTGTTTAGTAATAGATGCTATTAGGGACCATAAAGAAGAAGGACACATATTTAATATAATATATTGGGTAACTAGATATTTTACATCTTTCTGGAGAATTTTTTGTTTGTTTGTTTGTTTGTTTTAGGGAGGGTGAGAGTGAGAGAGGTGGGGAGACAGCAGAGGGAATGAGAATCCTGAGCTGGCTTCACACCCAGAGTGGAGCCTGACAAGGGGCTTGATCCCACAACCCTGAGATCATGATGTGAACCCAAATCAAGAGTTGGATGCTTAACTAACTGAGCTACCCAGGCACCCCAGTTCTATTTTTCCCCCCATAAATAAATACATGAATTTTGTCTGTATATTTCTATTTGGATTTTTTGGTTGAGATTAGAAAGTTCTAATTGTCCATATATTATACAGATGTTTTAAGTATTTAAACAAGGAGGAATGGTTTTGTTTGAGAGGAAAATAAATACTAGTTGATTTCCAATTCAAAATTTCCCTAAAGGTGAATAAGAGTAACATTTAAATAGTAAGCTAGTCAAAGTATATTCAAAAATATTTTCTCCAAACATAATCTCAATGTATGTATCTCAGTTTTTAATACACTACTGAATAATCATAAAATTATCTGTCAACAGAGCATGGCTTAATAAGTGTGGAGCATGACTAAATGAGTATCTAAAAATGTAATGTTATGGAGTTGCATAGTGCAGGATGTGGATATCTTGCTCTTTCACTTTCTTACTCTTAAATGCTCGTCAAAATGATGGTCAAGTTCTAATGGCTGGATTTAGAAGTATTCATTTTGCACAATTTTTTTGGCTTACTGACATCTGTTATGAAGTTATTTTAATTTGTTAAAAAACAGTCTTTGAAATCAACTATATTAATCTCATTGCAAAACTTTCCAATTTCTACATTTATGCTTTTTCATACCTTATCTGAGTTAAATAAAAAATATTAGAACATTTATAATCAGTGTATTGTTTTGTGTTTGTAACAATTTGATGTTCCCACTTAATTTACTCTTATTTAGGTAGCTTAGGGTTATAAATGAAGGTTACCTTCGTCTGGACTATAGAATACCAAAAACTTTCATAAATTGATTTGTTAAAATTAATAAAGATTCTTTAATGTAGAACATAAAAATGTTTTCAATGTGGCCTGCATATTAAGACAAATACTGTTCTTAAGCCTAAAATGTAAAACTGTTGTTGAAAAATAGCACTTTGCCTCTCACAAAACGTTGCTTTTCTTTGCAATACAAAATTAACCAGAATCCAATGACAGTGTTTAAAAGTTATTTTTTTGTTGCAGTTAACAGAAAAGATACATTTTATATATGAATTCAGATGTTGATTTTTATAATCATACCAGAAATTGAAGTTCCTATTTTATATCTTTCTCTGTAGGTCAGGAGTTTTCAATTTATTCATAATTCTAGTCAATGTTTATGACTTTCTGCATATGAGTAGAAATTATTTTTTTTTCCAGAGGCTAGACATATTTACCATGATGACTTTCTGGGGATAAGAATCTTGAACCTCATTTTCTGCTGGGGATCATTTCAACTACACAGAGACCACCACAAGCCAAATTGTAGCATGTATATTATGAGAGCACAGTCATTTTTGAATGTTTGCAGCTGTTTGGAAGCTTTCATTTTCCAACAGCATGTACTTTTTATAGTTTCATTTTAGCTATTAATTTTCTATACCTCTGCTTTTCCAATCTCTTTATTGTATTATTAGGAATACTTAAATTCTTTGTTGGGTAGAAATTCAATTTTTGTGAATTTGTTTTGTATATTCTTTGAAGAGTCACATCTTTAGGTTTAGAGCCTATAATTTGTCTATTAAGAGACAATGGACACATGCATAGAGCTATGATCAATTGCCATGGAGATGAGCATATCACCATAGCAACTTGCATCTTGTATATGTGTGTGAAAAATGCTAAGGGGTGAGGAAGGAAGATATTATGTTCATGTGAGTATGTATTTTGAATTTTTAAAGGCTGAAAAAGAGTAATTTATCTTATCCTAATTAGTATCTTACCAATTCATTGAAGAAATAGATTTACATTCATCCTGCCAATTCTGGTGTTTTGCTGTGTCTAACACACACTCATTCCGTGTATGTGGTAAATTAGTTCTTCTCTTGCTGATCCACTTATATTTCTGGAATTTCTGAGTTCATAGATAGCATTTCAACTATTTGAACAATAGGTCAACTTAAATAATAATAAAAATTACTGCAGGGCATTGGGAATACCATAAGGCAAGAGGAGATGGTAGAGATTAGGCAATTAAGTTATTTAGATAAAACAGAGACAGTGATATAAGCAGATATAGGCCAAAAACTCAAACTTTTCATTATATTTAATTTTTATATTTTATTGGTCAAAAAATTAGGTATATATCTAATAAATAAATATATATGTATATACATATATATTTGATATTTTGTTTGGTTTTGTTATTTTCTTTTTATTTAAAAGATTTTATTTATTTATTTGACAGAGAGATCACAAGTAGGCAGAGAGGCAGGCAGAGGGGTGGGGGGGAAGCAGGCTCCCCGCTGAGCAGTGAGCCCAATATGGGGCTTGATCCCAGGACCCTGAGATCATAACCTGAGCTGAAGGCAGAGGCTTAACCCACTGAGCCATCCAGGTACCCCTTGGCTTTGTTATTTTCTAAGTAGGCTCCATGATCAGTGTGGAGCACAAATCCGATCTTGAACTCATGACGTGAGATCGAGACGTGAGCTGAGATCAAGAGTCAGACACTTAACCGACTGAGCCACCCAGGTACCCTAACAATTATTGTTATATTAAGATATATGAAAGGGGTAGACCTTTTTACTGTTTACAATTAATAAGTGCCGCCCTTTCCTGTCAGAGGATTGATTAGACATCCTACCCACTGCCATGTGACTTCATTGCTGACACATATACATTCCATCACTTTGACCGTGGGTTAGATTTTTTTTAGCCTGCTCTGACCAATGAAATGTGAGGAGTTCATCCACATTATGTGTGAGCAGGAACTTAAAGAAACATTGTAAATATCTATGAGTTCTTTTATTCTTTTCTCTTTTACACAAAAATGACATGTCTCAAATAGAGGCTCTTCCTCAGCCTGAATTTTGAAAAAAGAAGATATATGGATCAGAGTAGCTGCAACTGATGCTTAGTTACCATTATATAATGTTGTCATAAGCTACAGACTTCTTTCTAACTTTGCAAACCTGACAAATATATCAATTAAAATGCACCTTTATTTTTTTTAGTCATTTATTCATCTCTCATTCTTCCTCTGTTCTTTTTATTAGTATTATTTTTATTATTGTAGTAAGAATACAACATGAGATCTGTTGTCTTAATTTTTAAGTGCACACAGCAGTATTGTTAACCATAGGCACAGTTCTGTACAGATCTCTAGAATGTATTCATCTTGCATAACTGAAACTTTATACCAACTGAACAATTCCCTATTTTCCCCTTCCTCAGCCATTGGCAACCAGTGTTTTACTCTGTTTGAATTAGTTAGTTTGTTTGTTTGTTTTTTCAGGTTCCACATAACAGTGGAACCATGCAGCATTTTTTCTATGGCTAATTTTACTTATTTTTCAAGATTCATCCACACTCTTGCTTATGGCAAGATTTCCTTTTTCTTTTTTTTTTAAGCTGAATAATATTCCATTGCATGGGTATATAACCACATTTTCTTTATTCATTTATCTTTCAATGGAAACTTAAATGATTTCCATATCTTGGCTGTTGGGAATAATACTGCTACAAACAGGGGCACCTGGGTGGCTCAGTGGGTTAAGCCTCTGCCTTCAGCCCAGGTCATGATCCCAGGGTCCTGGGATTGAGCCCCGAGTCGGGCTCTCTGTTCAGCAGGGAGCCTGCTTCCCTTCCTCTCTCTCTGCCTGCCTCTCCGCCTACTTGTGATCTCTGTCTGTCAAACAAATAAATAAAATCTTAAAAAAAAAAAATACTGCTACGAACATGGCATTGAGTATATCTCTTTGAGTTGCTGCTTTAAATTCTTTTGAATATTTACTTAAAGTGGGATTGTTGGATCATTTGGTAATTCTATTTTTATTTTTATTTTATTTTATTTTTGAGGGGATCTCCTTATTCTTACCATGCTTCCAGTAGAGCTGACTCTACTCCAGCTCTTTGGCTTATGCTGGATCAAACTTAATATGGCTTTTTTCATGGGGTTCATTGAGACTAAGGGTCCCATCCAGAATTGTTGAAAGAGAGTTACTACATCCCCCTACTGCCTCCTGGGGACCTAAACTTGGCAGAGTACAGGCTACTTCTAATGTGGCAACATGCATTAGAAAGAAGAGATTCAACCTAATGAAGGTTCTTGGATCAAGCAGCATTTGGTCATTAACCTTCAGTTAGGTAAAATAAATATTTCCTATTTTTCAATCCTGTTTGTTGGGGGTTTTGGTCATTTTGCTATAGAAAATCAGTAACAATTATATTTTCTCCAATTTTTTTGTTCTGTAAGAGTTTGAGTAATTATATATCCTAATGCTATACTTGGCACATGATAATGACTCAGTCTATCTGGGTTTTGATTTATCAAATGAAAAATTCCTACTGTTGTTATTTATTTTCTTTTTACTTAGGGTTATTATTTTGAGTTCTATTTTGTTTGATGTAGGTAGTGCTACACATATTATCTCTATTATATTATGTCTTGTCTCATCCCCATGTCTTTTTTTTCCTTTCATTTAATTTTATATGTTTCAAAAAAAAGTAAAAATTTGAGTTTTGTTTTTGAGTCAAAATGCAATACTTATCATGTCTTATCTTTACTAAGAACTTTTATTTAATTATCCATATATTTATGAAAATATAGCATTCTTTTGTTTCAAATTTTTACTTAAATTCCAGTTAGTTGACATATAGTGTAATATTAGTTGCAGGAGTAGAATTTAGTGATTCATGGATTGCATATCATACCCAGTGCTCATCACAACTTATGAGAACTTTTATTTTTTTATTTTATTTTAAAAAATAATTTACTTATTTGAGAGAGAGAGCAAGAGGGAGAGAGAGCTCAAGCCCAAGGTTGGGGGAGGCAAAGGGAGAGGAAGAAGCAGACTCCTCTCTGAGCAAGGAGTCTGATGTGGAACTCTTTCCCAGGACTCTGGGATCATGATCTGAGCTGAAAACAGATGCTTAACCAATCACCCAGGTACCCCTACTCAGGCCTTTTTAAAAGTGATCATGTGTTGTGGGGTATTATCTTTTTCCTTCTGTTTTCTTTTTTTTTTTTTTTTTTTTTTTTTGAGTTTTTAATTTTTTATTTTTTATAAACATATATTTTTATCCCCAGGGGTACAGGTCTGTGAATCACCAGGTTTACACACTTCACAGCACTCACCAAATCACATACCCTCCCCAATGTCCATAATCCCACCCCCTTCTCCCAAACCCCCTCCCCCCGGCAACCCTCAGTTTGTTTCGTGAGATTAAGAGTCACTTATGGTTTGTCTCCCTCCCAATCCCATCTTGTTTCATTTATTCTTCTTCTACTCACTTAAGCCTCCATGTTGCATCACCACTTCCTCATATCAGGGAGATCATATGATAGTTGTCTTTCTCTGCTTGACTTATTTCGCTAAGCATGATACGCTCTAGTTCCATCCATGTTGTTGCAAATGGCAAGATTTCATTTCTTTTGATGGCTGCATAGTATTCCATTGTGTATATATACCACATCTTCTTGATCCATTCATCTGTTGATGGACATCTAGGTTCTTTCCATAGTTTGGCTATTGTGGACATTGCTGCTATAAACATTCGGGTGCACGTGCCTCTTTGGATCACTACATTTGTATCTTTAGGGTAAATACCCAATAGTGCAATTGCTGGGTCATAGGGCAGTTCTATTTTCAACATTTTGAGGAACCTCCATGCTGTTTTCCAGAGTGGCTGCACCAGCTTGCATTCCCACCAACAGTGTAGGAGGGTTCCCCTTTCTCCGCATCCTCGCCAGCATCTGTCATTTCCTGACTTGTTGATTTTAGCCATTCTGACTGGTGTGAGGTGATATCGCATTGTGGTTTTGATTTGTATTTCCCTGATGCCGAGTGATATGGAGCACTTTTTCATGTGTCTGTTGGCCAACTGGATGTCGTCTTTGCAGAAATGTCTGTTCATGTCCTCTGCCCATTTCTTGATTGGATTATTTGTTCTTTGGGTGTTGAGTTTGCTAAGTTCTTTATAGATTCTGGACACTAGTCCGTTATCTGATATGTCGTTTGCAAATATCTTCTCCCATTCTGTCAGTTGTCTTTTGATTTTGTTAACTGTTTCCTTTGCTGTGCAAAAGCTTTTGATCTTGATGAAATCCCAGTAGTTCATTTTTTCCCTTGCTTCCCTTGCCTTTTGCGTTGTTCCTAGGAAGATGTTGCTGCGGCAGAGGTCGAAGAGGTTGCTGCCCGTGTTCTCCTCAAGGATTTTGATGGATTCCTTTCGTACATTGAGATCCTTCATCCATTTTGAGTCTATTTTTGTGTGTGGTGTAAGGAAATGGTCCAATTTCATTTTTCTGCATGTGGCTGTCCAATTTTCCCAGCACCATTTATTGAAGAGGCTGTCTTTTTTCCATTGGACATTCTTTCCTGCTTTGTCGAAGATTAGTTGACCATAGAGTTGAGAGTCTATTTCTGGGCTCTCTATTCTGTTCCATTGATCTATGGGTCTGTTTTTGTGCCAGTACCATGCTGTCTTGATGATGACAGCTTTGTAATAGAGCTTGAAGTCCGGAATTGTGATGCCACCAACGTTGGCTTTCTTTTTCAATATCCCTTTGGCTATTCGAGGTCTTTTCTGGTTCCATATAAATTTTAGCATTATTTGTTCCATTTCTTTGAAAAAGATGGATGGTACTTTGATAGGAATTGCATTAAATGTGTAGATTGCTTTAGGTAGCATAGACATTTTCACAATATTTATTCTTCCAATCCAGGAGCATGGAACATTTTTCCATTTCTTTGTGTCTTCCTCAATTTCTTTCATGAGTACTTTATAGTTTTCTGAGTATAGATTCTGTGTCTCTTTGGTTAGGTTTATTCCTAGGTATCTTATAGTTTTGGATGCAATTGTAAATGGGATTGACTCCTTAATATCTCTTTCTTCTGTCTTGCTGTTGGTGTAGAGAAATGCAACTGATTTCTGTGCATTGATTTTATATCCTGACACTTTACTGAATTCCTGTATAAGTTCTAGCAGTTTTGGAGTGGAGTCTTTTGGGTTTTCCACATATAGTATCATATCATCTGCGAAGAGTGATAATTTGACTTCTTCTTTGCCGATTTGGATGCCTTTAATTTCCTTTTGTTGTCTGATTGCTGAGGCTAGGACCTCTAGTACGATGTTGAATAGCAGTGGTGATAATGGACATCCCTGCCGTGTTCCTGACCTTAGCGGAAAAGCTTTCAGTTTTTCTCCATTGAGAATGATATTTGCGGTGGGTTTTTCATAGATGGCTTTGATGATATTGAGGTATGTGCCCTCTATCCCTACACTTTGAAGAGTTTTGATCAGGAAGGGATGTTGTACTTTGTCAGATGCTTTTTCAGCATCTATTGAGAGTATCATATGGTTCTTGTTCTTTCTTTTATTGATGTGTTGTATCACATTGACTGATTTGCGGATGTTGAACCAACCTTGCAGCCCTGGAATAAATCCCACTTGGTCGTGGTGAATAATCTTTTTAATGTACTGTTGAATCCTATTGGCTAGTATTTTGTTGAGTATTTTCGCATCTGTGTTCATCAAGGATATCGGTCTATAGCTCTCTTTTTTGGTGGGATCCTTGTCTGGTTTTGGGATCAAGGTGATGCTGGCCTCATAAAATGAGTTTGGAAGTTTTCCTTCCATTTCTATTTTTTGGAACAGTTTTAGGAGAATAGGAATTAGTTCTTCTTTAAATGTTTGGTAGAATTCCCCCGGGAAGCCGTCTGGCCCTGGGCTTTTGTTTGTTTGGAGATTTTTAATGACTGTTTCAATCTCCTTACTGGTTATGGGTCTGTTCAGGCTTTCTATTTCTTCCTGGTTCAGTTGTGGTAGTTTATATGTTTCTAGGAATGCATCCATTTCTTCCAGATTGTCAAATTTATTGCCTGAAAGCAGCCCGGGAAAAGAAGTCTGTAACATACAATGGTAAAAATATTAGATTGGCAGCTGACTTATCCACAGAGACCTGGCAGGCCAGAAAGAGCTGGCATGATATTTTCAGAGCACTAAACGAGAAAAACATGCAGCCAAGAATACTATTTCCTTCTGTTTTCATCTTTATGTTTCTTAAATTATACTATGTCCATGATTCTTTGCAATACTTTTTACCTTTTGAATAATTTGAATTATCTAGTTTTAATTTTTTAGTTATTTTTCTTGTCATTCTTTTCTTCTTCTTCTTCTTCTTCTTCTTCTTCTTCTTCTTCTTCTTCTTCTTTTTTCCTTTACAGAATTGCTTAAGCATTTATTTGGGATATATTAACAGGTGGAATTTCTGGGTTAAACAATGTTTATTTACTTAATATTTTAAATTTTTTTATTTTTTAAATTTCTTTTCAGTATACCAGAATTCATTGTTTATGCATCACACCCAGTGCTCCATGCAATACGTGCCCTCTATAATACCCACCACCAGGCTCACCCAACTTCCCACCCCCTGCCCTTTCAAAGTCCTCAGATTGATTTTCAGAGTCCATAATCTCTCATGGTTCATCTCCCCCTCCCATTTCCGTCAACTCCCTTCTCCTCTCCATCTCCCCATGTCCTCCATGTTATTCCTTATGCTCCACAAATAAGTGAAACCATATGATAATTGACTCTCTGCTTGACTTAATTCACTCAGCATAATCTCTTCCAGTTCTGTCAATGTTGCTACAAAAGTTGGATATTCATCCTTTCTGATAGAGGCATAATACTCCCTAGTGTATATGGACCACATGTTCCTTATCCATTCGTCCATTGAAGGGCATCTTGGTTCTTTACACAGTTTGGCGACTGTGGCCATTGCTGCTATGAACATTGTGGTAGAGATGGCCCTTCTTTTCACTACTTCTGTATCTTTGGGATAAATATCCAATAGTGCAATTGCAGGGCCATAGGGAAGCTCTATTTTTAATTTCCTTTTTTTTAAATTTTTATTTATTTATTTATTTGACAGAGAGAGAGAGAGAGAGAGAGAGATCACAAGTAGGCAGAGAGGCAGGTAGAGAGAGAGGAGGAAGCAGGCTCCCTGCTGAGCAGAGAGCCCAGTGCGGGGCTTGATCCCAGCACCCTGGGATCATGACCTGAGCTGAAGGCAGAGGCTTTAACCCACTGAGCCACCCAAGCACCCCTCTATTTTTAATTTCTTAAGGAATCTCCACACTGTTTTCCAAAGTGGCTGCACCAACTTACATTCCCACCAACAGTGTAATAGGGTTCCATTTTCTCCACATCCTCTCCAACACATGTTGTTTACTGTCTTGTTAATTTTGGCCATTCTAACTGGTGTAAGGTGATATCTCAATGTGGTTTTGATTTGAATCTCCCTGATGACTAGTGGTGATGAACATTTTTTCATGTGTCTGATAGCCATATGTATGTCTTCATTGGAGAAGTGTCTGTTCATGTCTTCTGCCCATTTTTTGACATGATTATCTGTTTTTGTGTGTTGAGTTTGAGGAGTTCTTTATAGATCCTGGATATCAGCCTTTTGTCTGTACTGTCATTTGCAGGTATCTTCTCCCATTCCCTGGGTTGCCTCTTTGATTTGTTAACTGTTATCTTTGCTGTGCAGAAGCTTTTGATCTTGATGAAGTCCCCAAAATTCATTTTTGCTTTTGTTTCCTTTGCCTTTGGAGACGTATCTTGAAAGAAGTTGCTGTGGCTGATACCGAAGAGGTTACTGCCTATGTTCTCCTCTATAATTCTGATGGATTCCTGCCTCACATTGAGGTCTTTTATCCATTTTGAGTTTATCTTTGTGTATGGTATAAGAGAATGGTCGAGTTTCATTCTTCTACAAATAGCTGTCCAATTTTTCCAGCACAATTTATTGACATTTTATTTTTAAATTATATTAGTTAACACTATGAAAAGTGTTCTCCATGGTAGTTTTTAGCTTTAGAAAATAACAGAGCTGTTCTTTTATATTGAAAACTTAGGAGAAATATCTACATAATCATTTTTATAATTTCCTAGTAAGCTGGAGTTAATCATTCTCTCTTTTTTGGACATATGTCCTTTTTCCATTAATTTATTTTTAAAAGCAATGCTCCAATGAATATTTTTGTGAACTAATATTTCCTTAATGAAACTCCCTAAGAGTTTATTTTATGGGTTAAACAGAATCTTTGATACAAGGGTGCCTGACTGCCTCAGTCAGTAGAACATGCTGCTTTTGATCTCAGGGTTGTGAGTTTGAGCCCCACATTGGGTGTAGAGATTACTTAAAAATAAAATCTTAAAAAATAATAAAATCTTTTGTACATATTGATAGCTCACCCTCTAGAATGATTGTACCAACATATATTGCCACTATTAATGCACGTAAAAACCTTTCTCCTCACACATATCATTGCCCATCTGATGGGTGTAAATTATCTTAATGCTTAAATCATGTTTTCATTGATAGTTCTTTTATCTAAGTTATTGATGAGTTTCCACTAAAACTTCATTTGAATAAAGGACTATATCTAGAAAAAAGGTATAAATCTTGTGATCTAGTCTGATCAGTGTATGTTAGAGATGAGGAAATAGGACCCTTTGAAGTTAAGGATCATATATAAGGTCATAATGCACAATAAGACAATCAGAATCAGAGCACTGATGTCCTGATGTCTGAGATCAATTTCTAGTTGTTCCATTTGTCAGAATGTGTCTGGGAATACACACTTGCTAGTTTCTGATGGGAAGGAGTTTAAAGTGTCGTCAGTATGGGAATAAGTATCACATGTGCCATTTTTGTTCTACAGGGGATAAAATATAGCCACTAAACAAATGGTAAGAAGGCAAGAAATTGGTGATTTCTCTATCAGTCTCGAGACTATGTGCCCAGGGACTCAGTGTTTAGGGAAACCATCTGCTTTGTATCTTTATTATTGACTAGTTAGGCTGTCTGGGTCTATTACTATCTATTATGTACTGGACTTTGTAAAGCAGTCATACTTAACATATTTTTTAAATATCAAAGTATTTTTTCTGTTGCCTTTTACTTATATTATTATCTATAAGATGGTTTAACTGATTTTATCATGTTTATCTTTTACTTCTTTTATTCAGACTCTTCAAATGTACCTCTGTCTCATCTGTTATAATGTTATTTTACCTATGTTATATCTCATCTAGGTGATATTCTTAGTTATGTCTATTTTATACTGGTTTCTTATAATTTTTACAATTTCACCTTTAATTCATATTGTTATTTTAGTTTTACTCTGTCTTTTTAAACCTTAATGATTTTATTTTAGTTTTATTTCATGGTTTGTTATTAAAAATATTTTTAGCTTCCCATCCATTTTGATTACTCGGCTTTATAAATGCACAAGAGGAGGCAAAGCCCTAGAAAGAACTTCTATGAGAATCAGTTGGTTTCCATTGATTCTCTTCCAGCTTTGATTCAGTGACCCCACGTTGTCTCTAATGTTGAATCCCTCATCATTACAAATTTAAGTGAATAAATCTGGATTCACTTTCTCTTTTTAAAGTTTGTTAACAGCTGTATTGAAAGTGACTCATATGCCATGCAATTCACACATTTCAGCTCACACTTCAGTGGCTTGTTGCGAAGTTGTACATCCTCAACCATAATAAATTTTAAAACATTTTCATTATGGCAAAAAGAAACCTCACATCCCATAGCTGTCACCCCTCAGATCCTCCCTCCCTCTAAACCATAGGCAGCCACTATTCAATTTTGTTGTTTCTGTAGATTGTCTATTCTGGATACTTCACATAAATGAAACCATGCCATATGTGGTCCTTTGCAACCAACTTATTTTACTTAGCTTTCTGAACTGTTTGCAAAGTGAATCTGTGGCATATTTCGTTTTCTTTATTGTCAAATAATATTCAATGGTGTGAATATATTACATTTTATTTATCCATTCAGTAGTTGGTGGACATTTGGATTGTTTCCACTTTTTAAATAATGCTGCTGTGAACATTCATGTACAAGTTTTTGTATGGATATATGTTTTCATGTTTTCTCGGGCATGTACCTGCAGATGAAATTGCTGGGCTTTACAGTAACTCTATGCTTAACTGTTTATTTTTTATTGATTTTTAAAGATTTTATTTATCTATTTGATGGAGAGGGAGATCATACGTAGGCAGAGAGTCAGGCATAGAGAGGGGGAAGCAGAGAGCTCCCTGCTGAGCACAGAGCCCAGTGTGGAGTTCGATCCCAGGACCCTGAGATCATGATCTGAGCCAAAGGCAGAGGTTTAACCCCCTGAGCCACCCTGACACCCCTATGTTTAACTGTTTAAAGAACTCCCAGAAAACTTTCCAAGTGTGTATATCATTTTACATTTCCACCAGCAGCGTATGAGGGTTCTGATTTCTTTATATCTCTGCTAATAGTTATTATTATTTTCTATTTCTAGTTTAGTCATCCTAGTGGGTGTAGAGTAGTATCTCATTATTATATGTTCTGATATACATACTCTTGATGGCTAGTGATATTGAGCATCTTTTCAAGTTCTTATTGGCCGCCTGCATATCTTCTTTGGTGAACTGTGTGTTGAGATAATTTTCCCATTATTTAATTGGGTTATGCTTTTATTATTGAGCTTTAATACTTCTTTATGTATTCTAGATTCTTGAGATTGCACAATATAGACCCTTATCAGATATTTAGCTTGTGAATTTTTTCTGGTATGTATAGTTTACTGGTGCTCTTTGTGTTTTCATGTAGGTTTACTTGCTTTCAACCTCAAGAATATCCTTGAATATTTCTTTCTTTTTTTTTAATATTTTATTTATTTATTTGATAGACAGAGATCACAAGTAGGCAGAGAGGCAGGCAGAAGGAGAGGAAGAAGCAGGCTCCCTGCTGAGCAGAGAGCCCGATGTGGGGCTCAATCCCAGGACCCTGACCATGACCTGAGCTGAAAGCAGAGGCTTAACCCACTGAGCCACCCAGGCGCCCCTATCCTTGAATATTTCTTATACGGTGACTTTGCTAACATCATATTTTCTCAGTTTTTCTTTATCTGGAAAAAATTTTTTCTTGTCTTTATATTTGAAAGATCATTTAGTCTATGGCCTCCCATTGTTTCTGATGAGAAGTCAACTATTGATCTGTTTTGGTTTCTTTGTATGTAAAGGTTATTATCACTGTTTATTTTAAGATATTCTCTTTTCCTTTAAAACTTTTTATGTGATGTATCTGGATGTGGACACTTTTCCCTCTGCCTTAGCTGAAGCTCATTGAGCTTCGATTTCTGGATTAACATTTTGGTTTTTTTAATCAAATTAGGGAAGTTTTTAGCCATTAATTCTTTAAATTTTTTTCTTTTCCTTTTTTTCTTTGATACTTTCATATGCTCATGTTGGTATGCCCCTCGTGGTGACATAAAGTCACCCTTGGCTGGAAGCTGAGGGAAGCTATATTTCTCATCACACCCAGTGAGATTTGAACTTCTATCAACCTGAACTATGGGGATGGGAGAGAGTAGGTGGGTTGTAACTCAAATATCACAGATGCTAGCTATTGCTACTGAGTTTTGTTAGACTTTCTTGAATACATATTTATTTGCTATATGCTCTCATAGTGATTTCTAGAAACTCTGAATTATGTTTTTATAGCTTGTAACAGTTTCACTTGTGTTGCTGACAGTGAGTCCATAGAGCTCTTCATGCTACACCCCAGAAGTCTGTTTCACATTCCAACACTTAGCGCAATAATGAGTTCACATTTAGGGATGAATTATTTGCATTATTTGCATTGCTGGATCAGCACATGAATCACATGCCCATTAACAAAAATCCTATTCTTCTCCTCAAAGAGTTTATAAGCAACTACTGTACTATATGCCAGATACTCTTTAAGGGATGTAGTAGATTAAGAGACCAAAACATTTGCTTCCATGTAGTTTATATTCTAGATAATTTTTGTGAGATATATATACATATATCTGTATATATAGATATATAGAGGTAGATACACATATATAGATATATAGATATATAGGTATATCCTGTTTTTCATGCTACCATAAAAATACTTTCATCCTGTCAGTGAGCTCCATAATGATTGCCATTGTTTCTTCATTACTCATATGATGGTATCCAAAATTACTTTCCATCTCAAGGATTTCTATTTTCAGGTCCTAAGCTGCCTTTCCAGGTAAACTTCCCACTTCTTCCTGTTATGAAGCCTTCATGATAATCTCTTTTTTTAAAAAATTGAAATTATTTTTTCTTAATCATAGCAGGATAATCTTATTTGGCCATGTTCATATATGTAAACTCTTTGAAGGAACACAGTCATCTGTATCTATCTTAATTCTTGATTCCTTTCATCTTGCAAAAAGTAGCTTACCAATAACTTACCTGTATTCCGCAGGAACTAACTATAGTCTCTTCTAGAGAGATTATCACTCTCATGTTTTCTCCAAGAAGTCTTCATAGAATCATTCCTTTGATACTTCTTTGGAGCTTTCTCATATTCTTAGCCATTCCATTTTCATTGCCAGATTTCATCAAATAAAGTTAAGCCTCTTGAAGATAGGATTAGTTCTTACTTATTTTTTATTCTCTAATGCAACACAATTCGTGTTCCGAAGATGAAACAATGTACATAATAATGAAAAGTGGTGATACAAATGCATAAGGAGTAAATAATTTTCAAAAATTTAAGTTTTGTATATTTTGTTATTTTCACTTGCTACTTTATCAATAGGTGACTCAGTTTTTTATTGTTTAATATTTAAGAGAAGAAATTAAATTCATAGATTACTTAAAAACAGTTTTTGTGATATTAATTTGTGTTTTTATTTTTAAGTTTTATTGACTAATTCCCAAGATACCATTGGTATCTGAAACCCTTCCAACCTTGGTATTCACCCAAATATTTACATATTTTCTCTTACCTTATACTCAGGAAAAAGAGAAGAAAAATGCATTGCCAAAACCAAATCTACATGGTTTATAGTCTTCCATAAGTTCTAAACAAAGCAACAGTATTGTCTGATTCTGAAATTAAGATGTAAAACTTAGAAACAATTTTGATTTGAACCAGAAGACCATAAATCATTTTGGAGATATATTTTTGGGAAAGAATTATGTTGGAATTTCGGTAACTCAGACATTTATGGGGACAATGTGGTAGAAATACAGACTTTCTAAGAAAACTCAGGATAGATGTTCAAAATATTTATTGATCCTCTCCACTTTCCTTCCTCCTCCCAAATAATCTGATATGAGTATTTGTGTTGTTGTTTAGAAAGTCAGTTTTATTCAAAGTAACTTTTTTGCTGAAAGAAATCTTTGTTACTTTCCACCAATATTAAATGACATTTTGAAATATCAATAAGATGCAGGCTTCTGGCAAATTTAATTTCAATCTGTACTTTAATTCAGAAAAAATATTTAACACACTAAGTCATGATTGTTTTTATTTTTATTTTCTTAAATCATTAATAAAAAGACATAGGTATATACAGATAGAGGTATACAGGTACAGGTATATTTTTGGAAGTCACAGGGTCCTTTGGAAAACACTTTATGCTTCTTGATTTTGAAGAGACGTTTCCTGAAGCTTGACTATGTCAGAACATTGAACTATTGACAGACTATTTCAGGACAAGAGGCTATAATGCACAGTCCATGTTTCAGCAGGCTAAGGTCACTAGTATAGGAAGGAAGAGACATTAACATCATCAATTCTAAAAAGGTCATCTAAGAACGAGAAGAGCAACCTAGTTAACCTGTAGATGTCACAGTTCCTTACAGAGAAATAGACCTCTAGGATGACACTAATATTCTCAAAATCATTAGTGCATGGAATGGGGGTGAGAACCAGGTGTGCTGTACTCAATGCTGGTGGAGGTGAGGGTCAAACTGAAAATCTATAGGTGAATTTGCATTGTCAACCAATGAAAAGACAAACTTTGACACTCACTCAGGCATATCCTACTGCATGTACAGCAGGCTAGCTAAAGCAGGTTATATCCAAATTCGTTTTAGATGCTTGGCATTTCCTCAGCGTAACTTCAGGCTTAAACAATCAAGATAAAAGGAAAACCTTGCATCTGTTGTAGATTCCTTTTTCCCTTCAAATTTAATAAAATACATAATTTAATTATAAGTAAAAATAAGATACATGGAGGTATATATGTATTTCTGGCTAAAATGTCTGAAAATTAACTCTCAAAGTTTTATTTTTTAATTTTTAAAATATTTTATTTTATTTATTTGAGAGAAAGAGAGGAAGAGAGTACATGCGGTGGGGGAGCAACAGAAGGGTAGGGAGAAGCCGTTGAGCCATATGCGGGGCTTGATCCCAGGACCCTGGGGTCATGACTTGAGTAGAAAGCAGATGCTTAACTGACTGAGCCACCCAGGCGCTCCTCAAAGTTTTAATCTCTTTCAGTTCCCAGTGACAAGCAAACTGTAATCTCCTTGTAAAATTAAGACAAGCAATGAAAAATGTTAATAGAAATAAAAAAGATGGAGTCCTTGTAAGTACAGAAACCTGCATGGTCATTTAAGTAAAAAGTTTCCACATAACAGATTAAACATAAGATATAGAAGATGATTTGGGTATTATTTTATTATTTTAATTGATGTTTACATATTCGTTTTTTATTACCACAAAGGTACCACAGCCCCTGTTCATTATTTCAAGGCTCTGTAGGTCAGAAATCAGGGCAGGCTTTATTGGGTTCTCTGCTCCTAATCTCGCAAAGCCTAAAGGTCTTGGCTGAGGTGGTCTGTTATCTGGAGCCTCTGGGGAATAATTAGCTTCAGGATAATTTGGATGTTGTAAGAATTCAGGTCTTTAACTCTACTGGCTTGAGGTTCAAGTTTCCTTGATGACTCTCCATTCTTAGTAACGGCTTACATTCTTATGTGCTTCCTGCATTTTCAAAGGAGGAAACAGCCAATAGAATCCTTCACATGCTTCCAATCTCTCTAGCTTTCCCTGTCCCCACCTCCCCGCTCCCCACACTGCTCCCTGCCAGAGAAAATTCTCTGCTTTTGAAGGGCTCATGTGATAGGATTGGGCCCATCTGACAATCTTTTTCTCCTCACGAACATGCTGCCTTTTCCCATTGGACTTCACTTATAAATACAAGTTGTAAGGTGAAATTACTGAGTTAAAGAAAGTGAAGACACAACATTAAATCAAACACAAAGCTGTTCTGAGTCTGGGGCTCCGTTCAACGGCACTGGCATGCACTCCCATGAAACTGACTTAACTAGAAGAAATAAAAAAGCACTCTCTAAATTTATGTAAGAATATTAAAATTGTAAATTTGGATGACTGAATTATAAGTATCAAAGTAACCAACAAAGAGGGTTGTGGAAGGGTAAATGAAGCAGTTTCAAAATAACTATAAAGCAGTATGGACTGAAATGATTTATTCCATCTTCATAGTAGTTGTCGTGTCTAGAGTTTACAAGGTCAGAGTTGTGACTCAGATGAATTTAAAATTTGTCATTTTTTTTATTTCTCCAATTAGAAAAATATGAACAAAAATTTTAAAATAAAGTATTTATTAATGTAAGTTTATACTTGAGTACTAATAGTCTTTATAACTGTATACAGATACATGTGTAAAAAAAATTAAAACGAGTTCAAATCTCTGGTGATGGCCGTTAAAAAAGAAATAAGAACAATCTCAAATATAGAATTGCTATACCAAAATTAAAATGAACAATAAAATCAATTAATCTTTAATGCATAATTTCATGTTATTGAGATGTTGAAACATTGCCAATGTGGCAAATAAATCCTAAAAGTTTTACGCATAATGCAAAAAATATACTATTAATTAACTGAACTCCACATTTTTCAGCATTTTTAACATAATAGTCCCGATATATTAAATGTTATCCCTCATGATTGTAGGAAATTTTTATAACATAATAATTAGATAAGGTTTAAAAGTAAATCCTGGCAGAATAGAAATAGAGGAAAACTTTCTTTTTTTCTTAGCTTACTGAGATATAGTTGATATATAATACTGTATAAGTTTAAGGTGTATAGTGTACAGTATAATGATTTGGTATACATATATTACAAAATAATTACTACGGTAGGGTTAGTTACTATCTCTATTACCTCATTACCATTTCAGGGTTTTTTTTTTTAAAGATTTTATTTATTTATTTGACAGAGAAAGAGATCACAAGTAGGCAGAAAGAGCAGGGGAAACAGGCTCCCTCTGAGCAGAGAGCCCAAAGCAGGGCTGAATCCTAGGGCCCCAAGACCATGACCTGAGCCGAAGGCAGAGGTTCAACCCACTGAGCCACCCAGGTGCCCTACCATTTCAGATTTACTCTCTTAGCCACATACAAATATATAGTACATTATTATTATTTTTAAATTTTTTAAAATTTATTTGATAGAGAGATAGAGAGCACGAGTAAGCAGAGCAGAAGACAGAGGAAGAGAGAGGAGCAGGCTGTCTGCTGAGTAGGGAACCTGATGGGGGCTTTCCAGAACCCTGGAATCATGACCTGAGCCGAAGGCAGCTGCTTAACCGACTGAGACGCCTAGGTGCCCCGTATATAGCACATTATTGTCAACTACAATCACCAGCTTTACATTAGGTCCCCAGAACTTATTTATCCTATTATAGCAAGTTTGTAGCCTTTGAACAATATCTCCCCATTTTTCCCATCTTACTACCCTGGAAACCATTCTGCTATCTTTTCTTATGATTTTGGCTTTTTTAGATTCCAGATATAAGTGAGATCGTACTATTTGTCTTTCTCTGACTTATTTCACTTACCATAGTGCCCGCAAGATCCATCCAAGATGATACAAATACCAGGATGTTCTTATTTCTCGTGGCTTTATAATATTCCATTGTATAGATATACCACATTGTATTCATCCATTCTTTCATAGACAGACACTTAGGTTGTTACTGAATCTTGGCTATTTGAATAGAACATGCGAATGCAGATAGCTTTTCAAAATAACTGATTTCATTTCCTTTGGATATATGTCCAGAAGTTGGGCTGCTGGATCATATGGTAGTTCTATTTTTAATATTTGAGGAACCTCCATACTGTTTTCCATAGTGGCTACACCAGTTTTATTGGTAAATGATGCACGAGGGTTACCTTTTCTACACATCCTTGCCAACATTTATTATCTATTATCGTTTTGATAACCAGTCTAACAAGGTGTGAAGTAATATCTCATTGTGGCTTTGATGTGCATTTCCTTGAAGGTTACTCATGCCGAACATTTTTCCCTGTACCTGTTGCCCATTTGTATTCTTTGGAAAAAGAAATGTTGGTTCCTCTGCCCAATTTTTTAATTGCATTGTTTTTTTTTAATTTTTAATTTTTTAGAAGCATATAATATATTTTTATCCCCAGGGGTACAGGTCTGTGAATCGCCAGGTTTACACACTTCACAGCACTCACCAAAGCACATACCCTCCCCAATGTCCATAACCCTATGCATTGTGTTTTTTGTTTATTTGCTATTGAGTTGCGTGAGCTCTTTATATCTTTTGAGTATTAGCCTCTTATCAAATATATGGTTTGCAAATATCTTCTCCCATTCTGTAGGTTGCATTTTCACTTTGTTGATTATGTCTTTTGAAGTGCAGAAACATCTTAGTTTGAGGCATCTTAATTTTTGCTTTTGTTGCTTATGTTCTGAACACCCAAGAAATCATTGCCAAGATTGATGTAAAGGACTTTTTTTTAAACGTTCCAGGAGTTTGTTCTTATGTTTGTTTTTAATCCATTTTGAGTTTTTTTTTTTTTTTTTTTGAGGCCCAATTTTATTCTTTTGCATATGACTGCCCATTTTCTCCAATGTTGTTTATTTTAGAGATAATTCTTTCTTCTTGGGTTTCTTGTGAATGACTTATTGGCTGTATATGTGAGGGTTTATTCCTGGTCTCTTGATTTTGTTCCATTGGTCTATGTGTCTGTTTTTATGCCAGTACTGTACTGTTTTCACTATAGCTTTATAGTATAGTTTACAATTATGAAGTGTGATGAGTCCAGCTGTTCTTCAGAATTGCTTTGACAATTCCATATGAATTACAGGATTTTTTTCTATTTTGGAGAAGAATGCCATTGGAATTTTAACAGAGATTACACTGAATCTGTAGATGGCTTTGGGTAGTACAGACATCTTCATAATATTAATTTTTCTGCTCTACGCACATTGGATATCTGTTTGTATCCTCTTCAATTTCTTTCATCAAAGTTACCCAGTTTTAAGTATACAGTTCTTTCACCTACTTGATTAAATTTATTTCTGTTTTGTTGCTGTTGATGATATTGTGAATGGGATTTTTTTTTTCTTTTTCATATTGTTTATTGTTACTGTGTAGAAATGCAACAATTTGTGTATGTTGATATTGTGTCCTACTAGTTTACTGGATTTATTGATTAGTTCTAACAGTTTTTTGATGCAGTATCTAAGGTTTACTTTTTTTTTAAAAATTCTTTTTAGGATTTTCTTACCTAGGAACATGGCAGCTGCAAACAAAGATAATTTTACTTTCTCCTTTTTAATTTGTAAGATTTTTTTTTTCTTTTTCTTGTCTGGTTACTCTCTATAGGTCTTCCAGTTCTTATGCTGAGTAGGGGTGGTAAGAGAGGGCACTCTTACCTTGTTTTTGATCTTAGAATAAAAGCTTTGAACTTGTAGCCAATGCCTGTAATGTTAGTTGTGGACTTGTCATATATTGCCTTTATTATGTTGGAGTACAGTGCTTCTATACCACATCTGTTAAGAACTTTTATCAAGAAAGGATGGTGAATTTTGTCAAATTCTTTTTCTGCATCTATTGACAGGATCACATGATTTTTGTCTTTCATGTTATGGATGTGCATATCACATGTTAAAGCATGCTTGCATCTCAAGGATGAATCTTACTTGATCATGGTGTATGAGTCTTTTAATATGCATTTGAATTAAATGGTTTGCTAGTATGTTTTTGAGGATTTTTTACATTTTTATTTATCAGGATATTGGCCTATAGTTTTCTAGAGTGTCCTTGTCTGTTTTTGGTATCAGGCTAATGCTTACCCCATAAATTTAGTTTGGAATTGTGCCCTTCTATTTGATATTTTGGAAGAATTTTAGAAGAATTTGTGTTACTTCTTTAAAGATGTGATAGAATTAATCAGGGAAAACAACTGGTCTTGGATTTTTCTTTGTTGGGAAGTTTTTGATTATTGATACAATTTCCTTAGTAGTCTGTTCTGATTTTCTATTTTTTTTTTCATGATTCAGTCTGGCTAGGTTTCATGTTTCTAGAATTTTTCCATTTCTTCTAGGCTATCCAACTTCTTCGCTTATACTTGTTCAAAATATCATAATCATTTGTATTTCAGTATCATTTTGTATTTCATTTGTAATGTCTCCTCTTTCATCGTTGATGTTATTTATTTGAGTTTCTCTTTTTTTGTTAGTATAGCTAAAGGTTTGTTAATTTTGTTTATCTTTTAAAAATAGCTCATACTCTGTTGACATTTTAGATTATTTGTTGTTCTTTACTTCCTCTCTTTCTGCTCTCAACATCTGTTGAGAACTTTTATCACGAAAGGATGGTGAAATTTGTCAAATTCTTTTTCTGCATCTATTGAGAGGATCACATGATTTTTGTCTTTCATGCTATGGATGTGCATAGCACATGTTAAAGCATGCTTGCATGCTTGCATGCTCTGATCTTTGCTATTTTCCTTCTGCCACCTTTGAGCTTAATTTATTCTTCTTTTTCTAGTGTTTTGGTATGTAAAGTTAGATTGTTTGAGATCTTTCTTTTTTCTTAATATAGTCATTTATTTCTATTAACTCCCCTCACAGAACCGCTCTTGTTACATCCCATATTTTATGTGTTGTATTACCATTTTCATTTGTTTTGATATATTTTTTTATTTCCTTTTTCACATTTTCTATGACTCATTGGTTTTTCAAGAATGTATTGTTTGAGTTTCACTACTTGTGCATTTTCCCAATTTTCCTCCTGTTTGAATTCTAGTTTCATACCATTGTACAATCAGAAAAGATAATTTGGTATGATTTCAACTTTCTTAAGTTTATTAAGACTTGTGTTGTGACCCATCACTGTCAGGAGTGTGACAGAGGGCCAGTCACGAAGAGGGTGTGTATGTGGGTGAGACACATGGGGCACTAAGGGTGTCCATATGTTATTTGGGGGATCCACAGGTGAGGCATCCCTAGTGCCTCATGAGTAGGTTTCTTGATAGAGTCCACAACAGAGTTACTAAAATCCACACCACTTTCATGCTTCTAAGACTCTTGTCTGTGGCTCTCTCAGATTCTTCCAACCTCCCAATCATGAAGATCACAACCTAGACCTTTGCATAAGAGAGAAGTAGTCCTCTTTGGGACATCCCACACAACTGGGGAGGTCAGACACTCACTCCCATGTTCTTACTTCTCTCTATGGGAGATAACACAGGTAAGGCCTCATTTGGCACTGAGCTGTGCTGTGCCAGCAGTGCTGCCTTGGGTAAAGCGTGATATGGGTAAAGTCATACTATTCCTCTTACCCACTCCAGTGCATCCAAACTCATTTTTTAACTCTCATGGTATGCTGGAATTTCTCTCCTGAAAACCTGTACTTCCACAAAGGCTCTTATCTCTGCATCTCTGCATGGTTGTCTAAGATTGTGTTCTCCAGGGGTTCCCAGACTGTGGCTGGTTAATGGGACATGGAAGTGTTCACAACCGAGACCAAGTTCTGTATGCTTATTACCTGATACGCAGGTGGGCAAGACTCCCTTTCGGTGTCTGTTTTTGGATCCCACAGCTCCCATAAAGACACCTCTGTCTGTGGATGGATGCCAGATTGTTGTCAGGGAGGTATGATGAGGGACAGCTTGTTTAGCCATTTTGCTGATATTACTTTGAGGGAAATTTTCCTAACTTGTTAACTGCTATTCATTTAAATAATATCATACATGAGGGTAAACCTTAGGATTAGAACAAGAGAATGGTGCCAACTGTCACCACTGTGACTTAACATATGGTCAGTTCTGTCTAATTCTGTAAGAAACGAAAAGGAAATAAGAAATGTCAGAATTGAAAAAGAAAAAAAAACTGCCATTTTACATCTAATATGCTTATCTCCTAGAAAAAAAGTAATAGAATCAATAAATCATTAGCACTTATAAAAGTATTTAGTATAAAGTTTCAGTTAAAAATATTTTTATAAAAATTAGTTACTATATAGGTGCCTGGGTGGCTCAGTGGTTTAAGCCTCTGCCTTCAGCTCAGATCATGATCTCAGGGTCCTGGGATCCAGCCCTGCATTGCATCCCCTCTGCTCAGCAGGGAGCCTGCTTCCCTTCTCTGTCTCTGCTTGCCTCTCTGCCTACTTGTGACCTCTCTCTGCCAAATAAATAAATAAACAAATAAATAAATAAAATCCTAAAAAATTAATTACTATAACAATAAAAAAAGAACTAAAAATAATTTTTGTAATAGCAACAAAACCTATAAAGCCTTTTATAGGTTACAGAAGACCTCTTTGTATAATAAACATACAAACAGATCTAAAACAAAACGAAACCTTTTATACTTTTATGGGATGAGTCAGTATTAAGAATCACCATTCCATTCCAATTTTTAAAAAGAAGAACTTAGTAAAAGGGTTGGGGAATTTGCCTACCAGATAGTAAGGACGAGAAAAGTAATAATAGACCAGTGTCTGTATTACAGTTTGGTTTATAACTGAGCAGAAAGCAAAGAGAAAGAGAGAGGGAGGAAGAGACAAAGGAAGGGAGAAACAGGACATTAGTGGGGGAAAGTGAATAATTCAATAGAATATTTTCCAAAAATAACCTCAACAATATCTCCTATCCCACATGTTCTTCTGCATTGTGATCTGTGACTGAGTGGATAGTTAAAACATCACCCAAAGGGACTTCAAGCATATGAAGAGATGTTCAAAATCATTAGTAATTAGAGAAAGTAAATTAAAGTAATAATGAAGTATCACACTGTACCTATCAGATTGGCATTGAGAGCAAAGTTGCATAGCACCACTTGGTGCGGGAGTGGGCACAGAGGAGCCCTCGTTCAGGGTGGGAGGCTGGCACATCCAATGAATGTGGCAGTCCAGGGTCAAATTAACAGTAGAGGTACTCTTCTGACCCAATAATCCTGCCCCCACACAAGGATTCAAAAGAAAACAAGTACAAAGATGTTTATTGAAGTTTTATTTGTGGAGGCATTTGAAGGCACTTGGTAGAATACCATTAGGGCTTGTTTAAGTAAAATGTGGAGGGCACAGTCTATGGAACATTAAGCACCAGCTGGGTGCATGGCAACATAAACAGACCTAAAAACAGTGGAGTTTTTTTCTTTGTTTTTTTGTTTTTTGTTTGTTGTTGTTGTTTTTTAAGAAACTGAATGGGGTTGTAGGAAAATATCATTCATGTAAAATAAAAATACATGCATACAAAGCTTTGTACCTTTTACAAAAATATACTGTAATATTAATTATGTTAAATATATTAGAATGTTTACACAGGGATATTGAAGTAGAAAATGGCAATTTTGACCATAAATAAACAAAACAAGACTGAACCATGATAAAATTTAGATACAAGGTGAGTTAACGATCTACTGCTTATGAGATCAAAACCAAATTTATGCATTTCACTCTAGGCTAAACAAATATTAATTAGTAAAGAAGATATACACTCAAACCTTTCTGACCATAAAATTTTGTCTATTTAATTGCTAAGTTGTGCTTCATTTTCCTGTTGTGATCACTAGATCAGGAAGAAAATATACTTGTGTTTTGAGATTGCAGACCTAAGGTGACCCAGCACTGTTTGCAAGGTATTGGCTGAGGCAAAAGTTCAGATCTCCCTACACTACCCAGGCCAGGGCCTGCTTCTTAGGTGGTTTTGTCTTCCTCGTGTAGCAATTGCCTTTGGCCCAGCACCTAGAGTTTAGTGGAACCCATTGCTCTTGTTCATTCATTTACTTCATCTCTCATATTATTTTGAGAATGAGGACATCCAAATGAGGACATCTAAAACTATGCTGATTTTCCTCTTTTATGTGGTCTCTCCATAATGCTAAAAAAACAAAACAAAACAAAACAAAAAAAACCCAAAACAAAACAACAACAAAAAAAAAACCCACAGGACTTCTTTGTGTTCTTTCTAACAAACCTGTAGAGCATTTTGGGGATACAACAGATCAAGAAAGACTAGAAATATTTTATATGGTATCATTTTGTTCATTGATTTTTCTGAAGAGGGAAAAATGCTGCTTGAATAACTTTATTATGCAGGGAAAGTCCAATGCATATTTGTATTAGAGAGCATAGGAAATTATATCTTTTAAATGATTGTCATTTAAGGAGAAATATCCTGAATCCACTTAAGCCGAAGTTGGGAATGAAAATTAAGTATGATTCTCATATGAACTGATGTGGTTGCCCACCTCTCATTAGTCCATTAGTTCCAGGATTAATTGTGTCTTTAAGTTCTCTGTTAAGTAGTGAATGTTTAATGTTCAGCTGCATGTGAAGTGTAATTCCATTTGCAGCAGTTGCCAGTGTAATATTAGTCTTCTTGTTCATGAATTTCCCTTCAGCTGTAGTCATATGTTTAGTGTGATACATTGAATTTTTTTCTGCTCATGTAGGATCCAGAATTCTTTAACGGATGCTTACTGAGAATTTGCCCTAAGCTATTGTAGTTCACACAGTGGCTTCAACATAGTGAGACTGCAGCACTGGTAAATTTGGGGGGCTGGTTATGATTTTTAAAGACTTTCTCAAGGTAAATATAGAGAAACAAAAACATTGTAATTTGAAACTATTAAAGATGGCAACTTAGGGCGCCTGGGTGGCTCAGTGGGTTAAGCCGCTGCCTTCGGCTCAGGTCATGATCTCAGGGTCCTGAGATCGAGGCCCGCATCGGGCTCTCTGCTCAGCGGGGAGCCTGCTTCCTCCTCTCTCTCTGCCTGCCTCTCTGCCTGCTTGTGATCTCTCTGTCAAATAAATAAATAAAATCTTTAAAAAAAAAAAAAAAAGATGGCAACTTAGTATAGTAGGAATACTTCCTCCTGCTTTTAAATTAACTGCTAGATTAAATTTGTGGTTCTTTGAATAGTGTTCACGTTTTCCAGCATACCATTCCTGCTTCCCTTGAATGAATTTGAAAACATGTTTAAATATATTTACTCCCAATACGGTAGGCTTTAAAATTCTGTCCTCTGATGAATATGTGCTTGTTTAACCAGTTTTCTGGAACCAATCTCACAGATTCTGATTTGGGAGGTCAGGCGTGAGGCCTGAAATTCTCATTTGTAAAGTCTTACAGATGATGATACATGCTGGGTCCTCTCTTTAACATCCTTTAATGCATATCATCCAACACTTCCCAAGACTAGTCCAACTGACTTTGTACTCCATTCAAGTTTTGACCAGTCCACAAATCATTACTAAGTTTTAATTATGTTGAGATATTATAGGCATTGCAGTTTTAGTGAGTGGTGGTCTATATAAAGTCTTTCACAATTCCAAGGTTGTAATGCCAAAAATTTCTTTGTATGCATACAGATTTCAAGGTCAGTTCCATGACAAAATATAGCCACAGAATCTACTTTATAGCATATGAATATTCTGTAGTAATAATATATACATATATAATATATTTATATATGTGATCCCATTTTCTCACAACCTCTGCTTGATTGAAATTGTGTGTGTATGTATCTATGCATCTATTATCTATCTATAAATAACATCTCTGTCATAATTCAAAAATATATGTCACAAAATATTCATATACATATATGTAGTTTTCTTGTCATGTTTTATTTTTCTTTAAAAAGAAATTGTATTTATAGACTTGAAACTTGACTTTTTACATACTAGTAAGTCATAAAGATTTTTTTCTAGCTTAATGAGGTATGTTTGACAATTTTTTTAAAAGTGCACAATGTGATAATTTAATATATGTGTACATTGCAAAATAATTGCAACAAGCAAGCTAATTAACATATCTATCACCTCACATAGTTACCATTTTTTTAACGGTAATAACACTTAAGGTCTACCCTCTAAGCAAATATCAAGCATACGATGCCATATTATTAAGTATAGTCACCATGATAGATATTCGATTCCCAGAACTCATTCATGTTACTACTGAAAGTTTGTATCCTAAGATTAACATCTCCTTATTTCTCCTACCTCCCAGCTTTACAGTTATAGTTTTAATTCTCTGGTTCTGTGGGTTCAACTTTTTAGATTCTACATATAAGTAAGATTATTCATTATTTATCCTTTGAGTTTGGCTTATTTCATACAGCACAATGAAGAATTTTCTATACCAATATATTTAAGTTAACTTACAGGATAAAATAGAAATTATGTTTTAATTTTCATTTCTCACTGTCTGATTATAGAGGTTAGGATTTAAAAAGTAGAATTGGTAATAGACCTGTACCCCTGGGGATAAAAATATATGTTTATAAAAAATAAAAAATTATATTAAAAAAAAAGCTATGGCTTGGAATTATACTATATTTTTGGTATCAGTATATATTTAATTGTATTACCTTTGAGTCAATCTAAAAAAATAAAATATTTACTCTTTTGGGGAAAAAAAAAAGTAGAATTGGTAATAGTCCATCCATTTTTTTTTTCTTTTTTTAAATTAAATGCTGCTATAGTTTTTCTCTCATCTGAAAAAGTTCAGAATGAATTATGTTTTCATTTTTAGGGTTTATATTGTACATAGAATTTTGTTCAAAGATACAGTGAATTGATAGATACAGTTGTATTAGTCAACATGACTTAGAAGATGTTCTGACTTATTATATTTGTCTCTCTATGATATATTAGGTGAGTACATTGTAATTAGACTCCATCCCTTTGCCGTTGTATTAATAAGGTGAAAGATAAACCTCTACTTCTGATTACTGCAAAACAAAAAGACTAATGAAAAATTGTTTTATGTGTTAAATAGATAACATTTGGAAATAAGGCACTGTGTGTGTTCTGATAAGGTTATATAACACATTTGACACGAGTATATCATAAACTCATTAACTTATACCTTGAACCTCAATATCTATTTTGTTTTGGCAGCTTTTCCTGAAGTCCTGTTTGTAAAACCCACAGATTCCTGCCACGGTCAGAGGGAGGCATTAACATAGTATCTGATACCAGTCTATTTAATTAAAGAGGAAAATGATGAGATCTGAGAAAATATTTTATGCTAGGACAAAGTATGCATGTATAGAGGAGTAAAGATGATTTATTTATGCCATATCTGTATTTTTCCCTTTCCTGCACATCAACAAATGGGCCTCTTATGGTGTTCAGTGTAAGTACTTGATTTGATTGAGCAATATGAATCACCTAGGATAGTGGTCAGCAAACTTTCCATTAAATTCTAGAGGGTAAATATTTTAGGCCTGCCAAGCAGTATCTTTGGCAACTATTCATCTCTGTATTGTGGCGTGAAAACAACCATAGACAATATATAAATAAGCAGGCATGGTTATGTTCCAACTTTGCTTACGGATGCAGATATTTTAATTTCATATAATTTTCTAGTGTCATGAAATATTCCCCTTTTGAGTTTTTAAAATTATTTAAAAACATAAAACCATCCTCAGCTCATGGGCCATACAAAAACAGCACTTAAATAAGCTTAAATATGTAAAATGATTTTAGCCCAAGGGATCTATTCTAAAGGAAACACAACATATGCTTTGAAAGAATTTATGAAAGAATTTATGTCTCAGATTGAAAAACAGTGATGTATATCTAATAGGTATGGTAGGTAAGATATAGGTATATTATGTTACATACAACATTTTTTCATGAAACGTTTACTGATACGGTAAACGTCCACATGGACTGTGGAGGAAAAACGCAAGATAAAATTGCAAGCCCTCAAGTTTTTCACAGTTTGTTAGTTGAAGGTCAGTGATAAATAGGAACACAACAACAAATGTGACACATATTATAGAAGACATACAAATTATTTTCAAATATAAGAAAAACAAATTTGGCTTAATTTTGATTTTGTAAGGCAATGCTATATAGAAGGTAGCATATTACATAATTTAACAAATGCATAAAGTTTCAAAATAAAAAAAAAGTATTTCAGACAGATCAAATAAGAGAAACAAAAACTTTGAGGTATTTGAAATGTGTAGATACTACAAGCTAAATGAAGTAGAGTGTTGTTTGGAGTGTTGAGAATTGAAGACTAGAGAGTTTAAAATAATCTGAAATGAGTCATTGCTATTTATGAATGAAAAATTAAATACAGACATAAGTAACTGGTGGGTGCATCAAAAATAAACGAGGATTGTGATATCTAACAAAGAAACCCAATTAGAAAAATACTAATGTAGTGTTGGCAAGAGATACATGCTTATACTAGAGCAGTGCCAGAAGAAATAGATAGGTGAGCTTAAAGAAATGCTTTAGAGATACCATTTATTCCATAAAGAGATAAAGGAGAAGTAAGTGGAGGCAAAATCAGCTTTCAACCTTGGTGATAGGAAATATTAACACCATTAATTGCAGGCGTTTCAACTTCGCAGGTAAAATGCAGTTTTACATATGCTATCTCATTTAAACTGTAATGGATTCAGCAGACTAAACAAATCAAGCATATTTCCCTTTTCTTGTAAGAAAATTTAAGTTCAGTTAAATAAAATTTTGGATGCAAGGTACAATAAGGGCAGATAAATAAAAACAGCATGTTAAATCTAACTCCACTATCTTTTCACACCATTTGAATGTTCCCTAACAATATAAACTTCAGGTACATTCAGCTTAGCAGTTTAATGAGAGTTCCTGAAAGTTAAAAATGTGGAAAATCTGAGATACCGATTTTAATGCATGTTATCATAGAGATGGTAGCGGAAGTAAGGAGAATGAATGAAATTTCCCCTGGGCAGAAAGCCTAAAGTTATAAGAATACTAAAAACTTTAATTTTTTTTTTCAATGTCTGTGATGTGAAGCAAAAATGAAGTGAAAATATAGAGTGATGAGTGCCAAGGCAGTAGCTTGTTTATTGGCTTTGGGGCACTGCATGATAAAATCCCTGATGAACACTATATTATCCAAGTAGCATTTATGTGATCAGAGGAGATAAGCACAAGCCAAGCAGGAGACTAAGAAGAAACAACCACAAGCAAAAACAATTTAAAACAATTTTCTGTAGCTGTAGGGAACTGGAGAGGGCAGGAGCAAGCCAGTCAATGCTGCCATTAGCGACAGGGGAAGTTCTCAAAGATAGCCCCATGTCTCAGATAATACTATAAATATCTGTATTTTACCAAATCTAAGATAGCGATTTTCGTAAACTAGTAAAATAATTAAAAAAAAAACTGCTGCTAATTAAATTCCAACAACATTGCACAGTGAATTTTAAACTTAATGAAAGAAGTCTTTTGATGAACCTTGATTTATATATCTTTTCTGTGCATACATACATCGGAAATGTAAGCACAGTAAATGTAAGATATCATTAAAATGATTTCCCATTCGTAGTCTGATCTGCAGAGTCACTTTTCAATTTAGAATTATCGTTTGTGGAAATAACAGCCCCTATTCTATTATGAAAGTTGATGATGCAGTGTTTCATTGAAAAAAAAAAAAGTGTTCTTTTATTGTTTTTTTAAATTTTTTTCAAAATTGTTGAATAATGTAGCATATAAGATATGATATATGTGACATTCTCTCAGATGACTCAGGAATAGGTAGAGGATGATAGATAAATAAGTAGGTAGATAGATAATAAAATGACAAAATAACTGTGGCATAGGGTTACCAATGCATGAATCTGGATGAAGGGTATTTGGGAGTTCTTTGACAATACTAGCCCCTTTTGTATATGTTTGAAACTATACCTTTTGAAAAACAGATGAGCTCAGATTTAGTAGAATTTGGGCAGGAATATGGTTCCTGAGTTTCATCATATCTTTTTTCTTTTCTTTTCTTTTGTCTTCTCTTCTCGTTCCCCTTCCTTCCTTCCTTCTTTTCTTCCTTCCATCAATCCTTCCTTCCTTCTTTTCTCTTTCTTTCTCTCTCTTTTGAGTTAGAGAGGGGGGAGGGGCAGAAGGAGAGGGAGAATTTTAAGCAGACTCCATGCACCACAGACCCTAACACAGGACTCATCATATGATCCTGAGATCATGATCTGAGCTGAAATCAAGAATCAGACACTTAACTGAGTGAGCCACTCAGGTGTCTTAGCATATCTTCTAAATAATGTAGAAAGTAATGAGGAAAGATAACAAAACCACACATGGATCACATCTTCAACTAAATAATTAGGTATGTCTAGGAACCTCAAAATATGTGTGATTTTTGCCAAGGCACCAATAACTACTGAGGAGCTGTGAGTCATCACTATATGGACTAAGTAGGAGGATGAAAAAGGGGGGAGGCAAGAGATGCTATGGGCTATAGGAAGTAGATCCCAGAAATCACTAACAAATATTCAGGTCCCCAAGCCCAGGGGAAAAATGTGGAGTAGATGGTGTTTAGATCTGAGAACAATTAGTAAAACTAAAAGGAAATTGTGTCTTTTCTCTAACTGTGGATGACTAATAAAGCAGTTACTAGTAATTCACAAGGGCATAAAAAGTATGTAATTTTAATTACTTGAGGATCTAGAAATATCTAAAAAATATATATACTTTCTACTAGAAACTCAAAATCTCACCCTTAAGAAACACTGTAGGAAGACTTACCTATCTTGATCAGGACAAGAAAACTGAGATCAATATAGTATGAAGGACAGGAAAGAGAGGAATGTGTTAAATGATAAATACGTAATATAATGCAATATATAAATATGTAATATAATATCAAGGAATAAATATGTAATGAGTATCTTCTATGATTAGTGAGTATGTTTGAAATATATCATATTTTATAAAAATTTTTTATTTATTCATTTGAGAGAGACAGAGTGAGTAAGAGCAGGAACAAGGGGAGGGTCATGGGAAGGGACAGAAACAGACTCCTTGCTGAGCAGGGTGGCAGACATAGGGCTTGATCCCAGGACCCCCGGATCGTGACCTGAGCCAAAGACAGATGTTTAGCTGCCTGATCCACCCAGGTGCCCCTGAAATATGTCATACTAAAAAATTTAAAAATAAGAAAAGAAAGTTCTCCATTCTCTGGAAATTCACCATCCAAGATATTTTCAAGAGCAGATGAGATTTAGGTAGTTTGAGACCTCTATATTTCTTTCTGTCTTTCTCTTTTTTAATGATTTTATTTATTTATTTTAGAGAGAGAGAGCATAAGCAGAGGGAGCAGCAGAGGGAGAGGGAGAAGCAGGCTTCCTACTAAGCGAGCAGTCAGACAGGGGGCTTAATCCCAGGTCCCTAAGATCATGACCTGAGCTGAAGGCAGACACTTAACTGAGTCACCCAGGTGCCCTGACACCTATATATTTCAAATGTTTGGAGAAATGGGAGAGTGCATTGAAAAATTGAAGACAAAAAAGGATGTTTCATGCAGATTTGTAGAAGAATTAAGAAGTAGAAGAATTAATTTGTAGAAGAATTAAGAAAACTCTGGGAATCTAAACATTCAATGGTTTCAGGGTACCTGGATGGCTCCGTTGGTTGAATATCTGCCTTCAGCTCAGGTCATGATCCTGGAATCCTGGGATTGAGCCCCACATTAGGGTCCCTGCTCAGTGGGGAGTGTGCTTCTCCTTCTGTTCCTTATTCCACTTGTGCTCTCTTTCCTTTCTCTATCTCTCAAATAAATAAATAAAATCTTAAAAAAAAAAAATTCAATGGTTTCAGAGGCTCCTAGGGAGAGAATTAGGGAAACGGTGAGAAAACTGAAGAATTTTGGTAATGAATGCAGGCATATAGAAAATATGGAAGGAAAGTCAAATGTTAGAGTAAAAGGAAAAGATTTAAAATCAATCTAATAAGAATTATAGAGGAGACAAGATGGTGGGGGTATTCAAATAATGTCTAGAATTTTTCCAAAATTGGTGTAAGATGTGAATTTTTGGATTCAAGTAACATTACTAACCACAATTAGGATAAATGCATAGCTAGACACAGTGTCATGAAACAAACACCAAGACAAGGGAAGCCAATAAATACAATTTGCTTTTACTTTTTGTTTTTCCTTCCAAATTTTTATTTAAATTCTAGTTAGTTAACATATAATGTAGTGTTGATTTCAGGAATAGAATTTAGTGATTCATCACTGACAAATAACACCCAGTGCTCATCATGCAAGTGTCCTTCTTAGTGCCCATCACCCACATAGCCCATTCCCTACCCACCTCCCTATATTAGCCCTCAGTTCATACGATTTCCTTTTAAAGGAATAGCAGTTAGTCTGGCAACTGAATACTGAGTGTAACCACAAGAGCAGGATATTGAACAATATCTTCAAGGCAATGAGAGAAATTACTCCAAAACTAAAATTATGCAGTTATCCTAGGAACCATTGAGAATTCAGAAAATTAAAAAAAATTATCAGACAAAAATGAAACAAAACAAACCTTAGACTTTAGTATCAATAGATTCTTAATTAAGGAACAATATTTCAAAAAAAAAGGAACAATATTTCATTCAACTTAAGATTTAATTAATTTTAATATTGTAGTATGCACCAGTATTTTATGTCCATTATGAAAGAGAAAAGCTGCCAATTAAACTGACATATAAACAATTGCAAAACTAACTATGATTTAAGTATTAGAAGGTTGTCTCTGGGTATTAAAAAATACAGTATTCTAAGTAAAAGAAAAAAATATCTCTGAAGGGTGATTTGAGATATAAGAAAGAATGGTGCTTATTCCAAAAATAAAACATTTGTTACCTAACAATATGTATATCCTATTATTCCATTTTTGATTTTACATATGTGTGTAAACATATATAAATATGTATACATTTAAAAAGGGCATATAAATATGTACATGTGCATATAGTTATAGGGAGTAATATATGAACATATGAATTATTACAAAAATATCATATGTTTCTACATATTGTTAAAAAAATTTAACATTTAAGTTTTAGAATAGTTTCAGATTTACTTAAATATTGGAAAGATAGTACACAGTTTTCATTTATCTCATACCCAGTAGTCTCTTCTCGGTATCTTACATCAGTATAGTATATTTGTGATAAATAAGAATACAAATAAAACCAATATTAAGTTATTATTAACCAACTCTATTTTTAATCCATATTTTCTAAGATTTTTACTTAATGTTATTTTTTTTTTAAAGATTTTATTTATTTACTTGACAGAGAGAGATCACAAGTAGGCAGAGAGGCAGGCAGAGAGAGAAAAGGTGAGGGGAAGCGGGCTCCCTGCTGAGCAGAGAGCCCAATGCGGGACTCGATCCCAGGACCCTGAGATCATGACCTGAGCGGAAGGCAGTGGCTTAACCCACTGAGCCACCCAGGGACCCTACTTAATGTTATTTTTTTCTTTCCGCCTTCCTGTCTTTCTATTTTTTTTTTCTATCTTCTGTTGTTCTTCTAGGATCCCATCAAGTGAAAAACATTATATTTAATTTTTGTCTTTAGTCTTATTTTTCTTAGACTTTCCTTGTTTTGATAATATTGACAGTTTTGAGGAATACTGGTCAGATATTTTTGTACAATGTTCCCTAATATGGGTTTGTCTGATTTTTTTTTTCATGATTATATTGAGGTTATGTGTTTTTGAAAAGAAAACCATAGAAGCAGGGGTGCCTGGGTGGCTCAGTGGGTTAAAGCCTCTGCCTTCAGCTCAGGTCATGATCCCAGGGTCCTGAGATCGAGCCCCACATCAGGTTCTCAGCTCTGTGGGGAGCCTGCTTTCTCCTCTGTCTCTCTGCCTGCCTCTCTGCCTACTTGTGATCTCTTGTCTCGCAAATAAATAAATAAATAAATAATCTTAAAAAAAAAAAAAAAAAGAATACCATAGAAGTAAAATGCAATTCTCATTACATCATATCCTGGGTACATACTGTCAACATCACTTACCATCTTTGATGTTGACCTTGATTACCTGGCTTAGTTATTACTTGTCAGATTTATCTATACCATTATAAAATTATCCACTGCACTCCCTTTCATACTGTACTTTCAGAAAGAAGTCACTGTGTGAAGTTCACAATCCTTAGGTGGGAGATTTGTCCATCCCCTCCAGGACAGATTATCTTCATAAATTACATAGAGAGCTTTGAGATCAGAATTATGTTTATTCTTATTTATTTATTTAAATATTTATTTTATCAGTATAGGTTCCTGGGTATTAATTTTATAATCTAGATTGTAATGAAATTGCTATTTATTATTACTATTATTATTATTGTTCAAAATTTTCCAGCTTTGGACATTGAGAACACTTTCAGTTGACTCTTGTCTTTTTGACACACCTCCCCTTTGCTGTGTATGCCTGTGTGTGTGTGTGTGTGTGTGGTATTTGTTTTGTTTTGTTTGTTTTGCACTTCCTTTTTCCTGGCAGTATAAAATGCTCCAGAATCAACTTGTGAGTTTTCTTCCCAACCTTAGAAGCAAGTTTTTCTCTAAGATGTCCTAGTTCCCTTTTCTGGTAAATGGTATTAGAAATTAAGATCTGGGCAATGGGTATCCTCATTGCATGGGAGGATCTTTTATCCAATGTAATTTTTTTTTTTTTTTTTTTACTCTTGGGCCCTTTCTTTCAGTTACTTCAAATTTCAATTATAACCAGACTTCTTTTTCTTTCACCTCATGGCATCATGAATATACAGCATATATTTGTATATTGATCATATTGAAATATTTGTCCATTTGTGGGTATGGAGTTTTTTTCTTCACTCCAAAGTTGTTTTCAACGTACATATGTTGAGTGCTCCATCAGAATCCAAACCCTGGGAGAAAATGATTTCTTTACTTGGATATTCCTACAGTGTAATATAAATTTGAACTCAACACCCGCATGTGGTTAAGTAAGGATGTGGGCCTTTGTTTGTTTGTTTATAGCAGATTTAGCCAGCAATTTTTCTTACTTTCACCTCTGGTCTTACTCCCCAGAACCACTGATTTCACTCTGAATACCTACTTCCTTGCAAACCTACTTTCCCTCTCATTTCATCTCTGAATATATCTTTGTTTAATTTAAGAACAAGTATACAATTTTTAATACTTCCCTCTAAACCCAGCATAGTTTGAAATTTGTAATAAGGAGAATTTAGAGTTCCTTTAGCTTGCTCTATTTTTAGAACCAGAAGTCTATTCTAATAATTTATAAATTCTCATTGTAATTCAGTAAACTGATATTGTTACTAATGAGAATGACAGAGAATAGGGGAAAAATCCATCTTAGTTAAAAAACATGGAAATGTAAAGTAATTGTGAATTATTTTGGGCTCAACAATTCTAAAATCAAATTAAAGACTATGTCCCTTTTTTTCTATATAATAAACCATCTAATTGTTATTTATTGACTTGTTGAGGAGGTCTTTAGTTTTTTATTTAGATATACAAAAAATAGTGAAATATGCATCACACAGAATACAATTCCATTTTCAATTACAAAGAACATTACCAAATTAATTTTCAAATCCAGAAAGATTTTTTTGTTGTTGTTTTGAAAGATTTTATTTATTTGATAGATCACAAGTAGGCAGAGAATCAGGTAGAGAGAGAGAGGAAGGGAAGCAGGCTCCCTGCTGAGCAGAGAGCCTGATATGGGACTCGATCCCAGGACCCCGGGATCATGACCTGAGCTGAAGGCAGAGGCTCAACCCGCTGAGCCACCCAGGTGCCCCCAAATCCAGAAAGTTTTTAAAGTGAAAGAGGGGGATGCCTGGGTGGCTCAGTCGGTTAAGTGTTTGTCTTAAGCTCAGGTCATGATCCCAGGGTTATAGGATCAAGTCCTACATTAGGGTCCCTGCCCAGTAGGGAGCCTTCTTCTCCTTCTCCCACTGCCTGACACGCCGCCCTGCTTGTGCTCTGTCAATAAATAAAATCTTTAAAAAAAATTTTTAGGGGCGCCTGGGTGGCTCAGTGGTTTGGTCTGCTGCCTTTGGCTCGGGTCATGATCTCAGGGTCCTGGGATCGAGCCCCGCATCGGGCTCCCTGCTCCGCAGGAAGCCTGCTTCCCTCTCTCTCTCTCTCTCTGCCTGCCTCTCTGCCTACTTGTGATTTCTGTCTGTCAAATAAATAAATAAAATCTTCAAAAAAATTTTTTTTAAAGTGAAAAGAGGACAGTATAAATGATTAAAATGTTAGATATATATATATATAATTTTTAAAAAATCTTTATATGTATAGATACATGAGTATAATGTATATATGTGTGTATATATATGTGTGTATGTGTGTGTATATATATATATATAATATGTGTATATATGTATGTGCGTGTGTGTTTGTGTGTGTGTGTGTGTATGTGTGTGTGTATATATATATGGTTTACTGATAAAATATTTTATTATGAGTGCCTACATGGCTCAATTGGTTAAGCATCTGCCTTTGGCTGAGGCAATGATCCTGAAGTCCTGGGATCTAGTCCAGAATCTGAGCTCCCTGCTCAGCAGGGAGTCTGCTTTTGCCTCTGCCCTTTAGAGGGCTCATGCTCTCTCGCTCACTCACTCTCTCAAATAAATAAGTTTTTTAAAAATGAAAATATTTTATTATGTTTGTGGACCAATAAAATACTTCTTATAAAATGTTTTTAATACTTATTTTATTTTTTTCCCAAAAATATGCATTAAGAGACTAAAGTAAAATAGGTTCTATTATTATTTCCATCATACCTGATGTCTTGAAGAAATTATGTAACCTTACCAACTGTGTCCTCACTGTTTTCCCAAGTACTGCATAGACATTGAAAAAGAGGTTTTGGTGACACAATCTAGAAGGTATTAGAAAAGAAACAAAAAGTTGTATCTGTTTATCTTTATTTAACTATGCATTAAAGTAAGAACTTGGTTCACTCCTTATGGGTTTCTTTTCTTTCTTTCTTTCTTTTTTTTTTTTTTTTTGTAAGATTTTACTTATTTATTTGACAGAGAGAGATCACAAGCAGGCAGAGAGGCAGGCAGAGAGAGAGGGGGAAGCAGGCTCCCTGCCGAACAGAGAGCCCAATGCGGGGGCTCAATCCCAGGACCCTGGGATCATGACCTGAAGACAGAGGCTTTAACCTACTGAGCCACCCAGGCGCCCTGCTTATGTGTTTCATATGCAAACAAGTGAAACCAGAGCAGAGGCATGAATTAAGAAGAGGTTCACCAGTGATGGCTTAGCTTAATGAATCTAGCTGTAATAATTCTCATTTAACATGTAAAAATCTCTAACTATATGCAATATTAGAACAACAGGCATAAATGGATCAGTTTTAGGCAAATGAGGAAATAGGATCACATCAATTATATGTTTTAGACTTTATTTACTGTTTCTGTACTTTTTTAAAAGATTTTATTTATTTATTTGATAGAGATCACAAGTAGTCAGAGAGGCAGGCAGAGAGAGAGGAGGAAGCAGGCTCCCTGATGAGAAAAGAGCCCGATGCTGACCTCCATCCCAGGACTCTGAGACCATGACCCAAGCCGAAGACGCCTCTGTTTCTGTACTTTTAAAAGGTTTTTTTCCTTGAGAGTTAGCTTTCATATCAACTTAAGAACAGTTACATTTTATCAATGAGGTTATATTTTAGAATAAAATGTATATTCCTTTTACTTTTAAGTTTGTAGCTAATCTTATGTGTGAAGAAGAATTTGTTTTAAATAGTATTTGACTTTTTATGAGAGGGACTTTCATTTGTAATGGTGAATAATTATAGTTTAAAAAAAAATCTTCACTTAGACTGAGATCTCAGGTTGGTAGGGCTTTAATGATACTTTCCTTAAAATTCACTCAATAATTTCATTCACTTGATGATGGAAAGGTAACTACATTACATCAGTGGTGGAAGTAAATGACATCTATTTTAACATAAGTGATTTGAAATGAAAAAAGTGTTACTCATTATGGCTTTTAGGAAAAATGTGATTTTTTGTGAGGTACTATTGTCAATTTCCAAAATGCTAAGCAGAAATCAATAAATCATACAATGGGATTTGGCAACAAATCAGTTAATCTTTCATTCCAAAACATCCAGGAAATGTTTTTTGCCTGTATACTTTTTCTTTACTTTTCTAGGTTATTTTTTAAATACCTATTTTAGCAAAATATATAAACACACAAAAATATATTTGTACACTTTAATTTTCTTAAAGTTTTTTTAAAATGTATTTACTTGAGAGAGAGAAAAGGATCAGAGGGGGAGGGAGAAGCAGACTCCCCACTAAGCAGGGAACCTGACTGGGGGCCCATCCCAGGACTCCAAGATCATAACTGGAGCTGAAGACAGACACCCAGTTGACTGAGCCAACAAGGTACCCTTGTGCACTTTTTCTTAACCCAGTATCTGAATTTAATATGCCTGCAGTATTTTAATTCATTTATAAAATTGTGATAAATCATATTTTGGATTTTACATATCTCCTTTTATGGATTAATTACAAAATCTTGCTATGTATTTTGTCATACATTTTAACATACGGACTATTACTTTGGTATTGTTTCTTCTTATGTAAATAGATTAAACCAATACACTTATCTTAATTGATGCTAAAGGCATTTGATAAATTTAAATGGACATTTCTGATGAAAGGATGGGAATTCAATTGATCAGCATATAAATAATAGTTATCATTAGAAGCCAAAAGCAGCAAGTATTTATTGAAAGACTTAACAAATGAAGACCTTAACACTAAATTACAGAAGAAAACAAGGGAATTCACTATTATAATATTGTTTAGAATCATTTGGAAATATCTATCTAAAGCTGGAAAATAGTTAAAAGAGAAATAGTTTGCTATAAACATTCGGGTGCATGTGTCCCTTTGGATCACTACATTTGTATCTTTAGGGTAAATACCCAAGTTTATAAAAAATAAAAAAATAAAAAAAAAAAAAATAAAAAAAAATAAAAAAAAAAAAAAAAAAAAAAAAAAAAAAAAAAAAAAAAAAGAGAAATAGTTTGTTGATAAAGAGCAAGTGTCAGAGATGTGCATAAGGACAGGCAAACATGCCCTTTCTGGAGAGAGTACTACAGCCAGGAGTGGCAAGAATATTCATAATATTATGAATGTTCATAATAAGCCCTCTTTGGAGGCCAGTGATCTGGAGAATCAGCTGGACCAGACCAAAGATGAGTTCTATCTCTACTTCATAGGGAGTAGGTTTAAGAAATTTTTACCAATAACAGAGTATTTCAGAAGTGCTTCAGGATTCATAAACATTTAATTAAATTTTTAAAATAACATAGAATTATTTTAAACTGTGTTTGAGAAATTAAGCATACTAGAATATTTTTTTATAAAGCCAATCATTTTTTTAAAGATTTTATCTATTTATTTGATGGAGAGAGACACAGCGAGAGAGGGAATACAAGCAGGGGGAGTGAGAGAGGGAGATCCCAGGGCTGGGCTCTGGGATCATGACGTGAGTGGAAGTCAGACCCTTACTGATTGAGCCACCCAGATGTTCCACACTAAAATATTTTTAATACTAAACTATGTAGCAGAATCTTCAGATTTATTGTGCAATTTCCTCACTGGTTAACCTGGGTTGCCTTGAATTTAGTATAATTTGTCTGCCACTATCTCATGACATTTGCTCAGATTCTTGTTCATTAGATATTTATTAGAAAGATTATAGTTCTTTACAGAAATTTTCCTAAAAATCATTTCTGTTTATATTCATTCATAGAAAATTGGGCCACCTGAGTGACTTAGTTAAGCATCTATATTTAGCTTTTGTCCTGATCCCAGGGTCCTGGGATGGAGCCCTGTTTTCATAGGGCTCCTTGCTCAGCAGGGAGTCTGCTTCTCCATTTCCCTGTCCCTCACTCTGCTCATGCTCTTTCTCTCTTTCTCTCTCAAATAAATAAATAAATAAATAAAATATTTTTTTTTAAAAAGAACATAATGCAAGTCATCATACACATAGACCCCATGTGTGCAACCCCCAAATCAAAGCATCCTTGCATTGCAGGGATATTTGCTTGTTAATGTTGCTTTCCAGGTTTCCAGAATACCATTCAGTAAATACTTGTGCTCAAGAAATATTTGTTCAAAAAAGAATGAGGAGCGCCTGGGCAGCTCAGTCCTTAAGCGTCTACCTTCGGCTCAGGTGATGATCCCAGGGTCCTGGGATTGAGTCCCAGGAGTGGGACTGAGTCCCTGGGATTGAGTCCCTGCTCCGCAGGAAGCCTGCTTCTCCCTCCCCCACTGCTTGTGTTCCCTCTCTCGCTGTGTCTTTCTCTGTCAGAGAAATAAATAAAATATTTTTTAAGAAAATGAAATTTGGGGCAAGGCTTAGTTTCTCAAGTTATGAAGATATCTTCTTCTGGTATAATAGAAGTGCAGTGAGTCGATTCATAATGCATTGAGCTATAATAATATAAAAATACAGATGTTGTAAGAACTTGTAACATTTGGTGCCACTGACATAACTTTTATATTTATAAATGGTATGATTTTAATGGTGGACTAAATGATTAGAGAGAAATTTGGAGAAGGATGACTTAGTACAAAATTTAAAAAGAAACAAATTAGAAACTGGAAGTATGACTTAAACAAGCTCAAGATAAAATGACCAGTCATACTCTACCAGGATTAATTATTTTTTCAGCTAGTTCAGATGTGTCTGATAAGGCCTTTCAATATTAAAAACAACGTATCAAAACTTCTCACACAAAAAGTAAAGATTACAAGAGTATAATGGTAACTAATTGGTCTTTCTTGCTGTGAATATGTTCCCAAGTCATTACAGTAATCCAGCTGAATTTAGAATTTAAGCTTAGAGTCAGAAGTGGAAAACAGGAATAAATGCAGAAGCAAAACTCCATGAGGAGTTAGAGAATTTATGATGAATGTGCAATCAGGGATTTTTAGATTTTGAGTTTTTAAAATTTTCATTGTATTATTCTTTTTCTTAGGAGAGATATGATGGGTCTTTAAGAGTAGCACTGAAGGGGGGCCTGAGTGGCTCAGTGGGTTAAAGCCTCTGCCTTCAGCTCAGGTCATGATCCAGGGTCCTGGGATGGAGCCTGCATTGGGCTCTCTGCTCATTATGGAGCCTGCTACCTCCTCTCTCTCTGCCTGCCTCTCTGCCTACTTGTGCTCTCTGTCTGTCAAATAAATAAATAAAATCTTAAAAAAAAAAAAAAAAAGAGTAGCACTGAAGGGGTGGTTGTAGGCAAATGCAATCATCTCTGTGTCTGGACTTAGTGAGTCCTGGGGCTTCAGTGGTAGAGTGGATCATTGCAATTTCCCATGGATAAAGGAAGCCTAGCCTTGCTTTATATGTATGGCCGAAGAAGAATACAGAACATAGGGAGGTAGATCAGCCCCAGTAAAGTGAATTCTATTGAGTTATGGTGTTGTGAGAGATTTTTTTTTTAATTAAAATAATTTTACTCAAAACAGTTCAGTGTATTTTTATAGCCTGGTGGTGGGTATTATGGAGAACATGTGTTGCATGGAGGGAGCACTGGGTGTGGTGCATAAACAATGAATTTTGGGACACTGAGAAAAAGTAAAATAAAATTCAAAAGTTAAAAAAAATACTATATTCATCGTATGGTACATGGAAATTCCCTAGTGTAAGAGGAAAAAAAAATTCAGTTGTTTCTCTACATATTTTTCCCTACTAAAGTTTCTCTACATATTTTAAATGTATTTCAACTTATCTACACAGAGAATTTGCTCTCTTTCAGACAACTTAATATGATATCAGAGACAAACATGACACACCCAACTGAAATGTTGATTCTTACATTAACTATAGATGACTATATTAGTAAGCACTTTTCTCAGTTTATCATTGGTGCCTTGGGAACTTTTTGTATCTTTATATGACTTATAATTGAAGTCTTGTATTCCATGGAGGCAATTTTGTTTCTTAATATCAAGTTTCCCTTTTTAAATTTTTAACAAAATCACTATCAAAGACACTAATGGGTTATTATCTTCTCTTTTCAAACTAGTTATGGGGCTTTAATAGCTTCTTCTTCTTTGACAGTATCATTTTTTTCTTCTCCCTGACAAGGAAAAAATTCAACCAATTATTTGTGAAGACATTTCTCTCTCTCTCCTTCCAGTTTCCTATTTAGAATGTCCTCTAAATTTAAATAAAGGGCAATCTTCAAATTTGAATTGGTTCTCAAAATCAATTTATTTCTCTGCTCCCCTCCTTTTATTATTGCTTCCACTCCCTAAGCACAAAAATTCTTTATAAATATTTTGATTTTAAACACTTTAAAAAATCAAGTTAAAGAGTGATACTTTGGGGACAAGACATTTGACTCCCTTGAATATCTAAATTTTACTTTGAAATAACTCAATCAATATCAAAGGAGTCTGTATCATCACTGGAACCTAGAAAAGGTCCTTCTAGTTGTCTGAAACTTAAAGGAGTGTTTTCCAAAAGAAAAGATGCAGGGTGAATTGAGAAAAATGGAGCACAAACCAAATATATTTCATTGGGTACCAAAGGGAATTCCCCTAGGATAATGAGTGAAATCTTCCCATCATCTCTCAAAACACTCTCTAGAATGCTATCCACTTGCATTCTATCAGAGCAGGAACCAGAGATGAGGACAGGGTATGGTGCGCTCAGTGGACAGAAGTAAATCTTACTACTGTCAGAACTTCCATCCCGTTTCACTGACTGTGGCAAATGGTCACCCCAGAATCTGCACACAGCTTGTTATCCACCCCCACTCCCACACTACATGGCCTTTTGTTCTGTCATTTCCTTCTGTTCCCTCTGCCATGCAAAACAGGGCTTCTTTCTTCTCCCTTAGCTCACACTTAACTACGGATCAAAGCCATCTGTCATGTAGTCTAAGAGCATATCGCATCTCCCCTTAGCAGCACTGCTGAGAGTTACTCTGTTTGTTTGCATAATTATTTGATTAATGTCTGTCTCTTGCTAGAATGAAGCTTCATGAAGTTAGGGTTTTCATGTGTTTTTACTCACGACTTTATAGCCAATCCAGGCTGTTGGATAGACAATGGACAATCTATAAATATATGTTGAAGCAAGGAAAGGTAGAGATAGGTTTTGAGATAACGAGGGTGAATGCGCAATAGCAAACAACTTGAAACTGAGAATTAGAAACCACTTCCCTAAAGTCCACTAGTAATTCCTTGCCACAGGCAATATTTTCATTGTGCTATTCTTAGACTGTGGATTATTGCAAGTTTATTTATCTTCTCTTCCAACTGCTACCTCAGGTTTTAGTCTGCCAAATCCTATTATTTTTCTTGCAGAGTAAATAATCAGTGTTTATTTTACTTTTTGTTGATTTTTTACTTTTGGATCTTCATTGTAGTGACATGGCTGTTAGGTGAGTAATATTTCTTTACATTCATGATCATCACAAACCTGTTTCTTAAATTTAGTCCTATATTTCCCTGATGTAAATAATGCTGATAAAACAGAAAACCAGAACAGTCAATATTTTTGTAAACAGAATGCATATACTTTTTATAAATATATTTGTATGTATAAGTATGTAAATATATAAAATATATCTTATATAGGTATGAAATTAAGAGCAGTTATCATTGACTGGTAAATATTTTATTATTATAGACATCTACAGTTTTAAAAATTTCTATGATGTGATACTTAAGTAATAATAAAAAAGTTACATAAAAAAGGGGAAAACTAAGCTTTGATGATCTCTTTTTCTTCTTATTGTTTTTCAACAAACTAATCCAAGTATCTAATTTGATACAGATTTTTAAACATGACCTCAAATTATATCAATTTTGAAGTTGATTTACTTATCCTGAAAATTAACTCACGCTATTAAATTAGAATGGTCACATTATATCTTATTTTCTCCCAACCAGAGATTTAATTTACTATCTCTCCACTGTACATATGATTAGAAGAAAAAAGGCACTGATATTCCCATGCACTTACAATTTTTCCACTGACAATTGAAACATTAAAGGAGATAAGACAGGATGTTTTCCCATCCTCTGGTTAGTTTATTCACTAATGAAGCCATTCTGTAGTTCATGCTAACTGGAACCTCAGTTCCTTTGCCTTATCTAAAACAGAGAGGTCATTTTCTGTATAGATCCCATATGGAGCAGTGGATTATTCATGTTTCATTATGTCATTCACGAATCTGCACCAGATCTTCTCTCTATAGCGCTGGCATTAAGTAGACTTTACTAACTTTCAAACAGACCATTCCATGTAGGGATGGGGGATGCATGTGGGGGGGTTGCATTTCTGCTTCAAAGATAGATTGTAATAAATAAAAATACCATGTGGTGAAAGCAGATGTCCTAAACTAGGTATTGTAAATAACTAATTGTTTTTTTTTCAACCAATAAAATGAAATTCCTATATTTCAGAAGGAAAATAAAAAGGAAAGGAAACTAAAGAAAAGAGAAAACACAAACTAGAACAAAAAAGCAGACTCTAAAGCTAACATCAGAAAATAGGAGTATTTAATTTTGATGACCATTAGGGAGAAAGAAGAGAGGGTTCAGGATTTGCAATACAGGTTTAGGGTTCAAATTGTATTATCCATATGGTCTGAAAAGCTCCAAATTGAAACATTTATCTAAGATTATCTGTGAGTAGTAATTCTCCAAGACATACTTATATAATAAAACTATAAAAATAATTGTTTGGGAGAGAGAAACATCAAACACCGAATTCAGGAGTGTTTACCTTTGGCCGCATTGGAGAGGAATACAATTGGTAATATATTGGTGGTATTTTCTTAATCCACCTAAAATGGCCATAATGTTTTTTGTTAGAGTCTTTCAATCCTTTTATATATCTGGAGTGTCCTTTAATAATTTAAATTTTAAATAAAAATCTAACTAAACAGTTTGTGTGGTTACACTCTAAATGCATCAAAAGACATTAAGAGAAAAGCTATTACTTTCCATAAAAATTTAAAATAATATTTTGTTTTTTAATTAAAAACTGAATGACAATCGGAAGAGTCTTTGTGCCACATAAAGAAAAAAAGCTAATAAGCATGAATTTATTTTATGTTGTTTTTTATTCTTAACTTTATTTATATTCAAATTCTGTTAATTTATTTTTCGAATTTATAATACATTTTTGTGGTACAAAATTCAAAAAGTACAAAAAGAATAGTTACCATAAAAGACCGTAAAATACAAAACTGATTTATGAAACTAACCAATAATGAAAGGGGAAATGTAATGAACAATTTGCAAAACAAATTATAATGGCTGATATATTCATGAAACTGGCATGCAGATTGGGTTTAAATAGGTAAACCTTTGTCCTCTCCAGTGAATTTAGAAAATGACATCATAGTAAATTATAAAAATTAGAATAAGTGCTTGATGTTCAGTTTAGTATTTAGGGTTTAGCATTGTGAATTCAGGAGGTGCTTGAAGTTGTATTTAGCCTAGAGCAACAACTCACAGTTGTGGCCCTATCTAATTCTCTTTGACCCTGTCACAAATTCTGTCCCAAAAGAGAAGCATGCCTATCTTACATTGCTTCTTCGTTTCTCATTATTTGTTTGCAAGGTCTTTCAAGGTTTCTGGCTCTTTCTATTTTTACATTTCTAGAATTTGAAGACTTATGTGAACATTACTCTGGTACTGCAGAAGCTACTCTGCCTGTTGCTTGAGGTTTTTCTTTTCCTACAGATTCTTGAATATTAGTGCATCTTTCTGTGTTGAAGTTGATTACTCCATTCTTCCTTTTTCAAAACATTCTTCTTTTCTCGTATTTCTCTTGGTGCATAGTCTAAGAGACTACCTTCCCTGCCTGCTTGAGCAGAAAGTGGCATGGGGAGAGCACAGTGGGTGAAAATGTGAATGCTGGGGCCAGTTTGCCTCCAACGAGTTCTACCTGTGTCTTCATTTCTTTATACACAAGAAGCATATAAATTGACACTTATAGTATGGTTTTGAGGATTAAATATGCCCAGTTAAGAGTTAGCTAGTAATAATAGTAGCAATAGAAATTATAATGGTATTTCATATTGACGTAATAAACTCTTTAGTGCCCACTTCTAACTATTCTCTTCCCAATCACCTTGCATAAACTAGTTTTATGTGGTGAAGATTAGGCACACAATGAATAGATTATTCACTATTTGTTTGCAAGGTCTTTCAAGGTTTCTGGCTCTTTCTATTTTTACAAACAGTGAATAGAGGCAGAATGGTGCTTCCACCGACTTCAAATAATTCATTTTTACATTGCACTCAAAGGAAGTATTGTTTTCTCATTTTATTTTTATTTATTTATTTTTAAAAACTCATGTATTTATTTTAGAGAGAGAGTGAGAATGAGGGGAGGGACAGAGCAAGAGAAACAAGCAGACTCTGTGCTGAGTACAAAGGGATCTCTCTCATGACTCAGATCACGACCTGAGCTAAAACCAAAAGTCAGACCATCTGAGCCACCTAGGCACCCTTCTCATTTTAAAAACAAAAAGAAGGGGTGCCTGGGTGGCTCAGTGGGTTAAGCCTCTGCCTTCGGCTCAGGTCATGATCTCCGGGTCTTGGGATCAAGCCCTGCATCAGGCTCTCTGCTCAGAAGGGAGCCTGCTTCCCTTCCTCTCTCTCTCTCTCTGCCTGCCTCTCTGCCTACTTGTGATCTCTGTCAAATAAATAAATAAAAACAAAAAGAAATGGCCTGTGCTAAAATTAAAACTTTGGAATTACATAATTTTATTCTTTTGTAGTTGATTAATATTTTAGCATGTTAATAAGTTAAGAGATATTTAAACACACTATGGTGAAGATTTTGATTAATAGGGATGTCCTTCGGGACATACAAAATTTGGAAGGATCAAATATTAACATTTTTCGTAACTACTATTTTGTGGAATATTTTTTAGTGCATGTTTCTCTAGTTCACATAATATTAAGCGTATTTCTTAATTTTGTAATGTTTCAGAAAATATTTAAACAATTAATATTGAAAGAATAGGAACATATGTACAACTAGTCCATTTAAGGTCAAATGAAACAAAATAGATTTAAAATATAGGAAAGTTAAATACACACACATGTACATATTTTTATTCTCCATTATGAACAGAACATATATTCTTATATTTTATATATTAATATACAAGAAAATAACCAAACTTAATATTTGTATTATGAGTACCATTATAAATTCTAAAATTTAGCTTGTAGAACAACATTGTTTATGTTTGAAGACCCAAAAAAAAAAAAAAAAAGATAAACTATGTCTGCATTTTTCCTTAAGGCGTCTTATAAGATCAAGATGTTTTATTTCCATTTCCCCCTATTTTCTAATTCTTTGTGCTCAAATTACTTTTCTCATTAAAATCAAATTAAATCATAATTCCTTCCAGGCAAAAACACATATACACATTAAAAAGCATGATTTGCATTACAATTAGAATTCTTCCCACATTTAGTCAAAGAAAATGAGAGTTAAAGGATTTGCACACTGGATAATACTTGAAATCATAATTCAAAATATAAATCAATATATCCAGTGAGTATTAAACATTCATTTTAAATATCAGCCCAAACTGTCAGGTAATTAAGCTACCATTTTATTACATGATATGATGATAGAGACCTCTGCATTCTTTGTTTTTCTGGCAGTAATAAAATGTCTTGACAACATATTTACTGAAAGTAATTGCCAGCAGAAGAAAAGTTTAAAAAAAAAAGTCTATTAAAATTAAAAAAAACAAACACCTTTATCAACTGCACCAAAAATCTTTCAGATAATAATTTTTAAAATGTTAAATACTAAATTTGTTGTATGTGTGATGCTGTATAGTTTTGAAAATATTTTTATGAGCATTAATTGATTTGATCTACCTAGGGACCATGCGTTAGTAACAACGTGACCTGATATCATTATTTGTAGGAAGATGAGTAAACAGATAACTAATTGAACATTAATAGATATAATAAATTAGATAAGTAATAAGCTGTCTCATGACAAAATTGCCAAAAAAAATGCAGTGAAAATGAAGCTCAATAATTCCGAGACCAAATTGTTTACCATGAGTCCTTTTTAAATGCATATTCTTAAGTCCACTTCATTTGAGGCTTGAAGTACTTGTAGGTAAAAAAAGGAATAGGCCATCTTGACCTTGAATCTAACTTTATTTTTTTTAAACTGGATTAATATATAGAGGATTCTTAAATATTCTGAGCCCATTAATAATGTGTTTCAGATTTTAAATGATAAAATACTAATTTCAGTCAGTTTTTTTTAAGATTTATTTATTTGAGAGAGAGAATGAGAATGAGAGAGAGAGAAAGAGCATGAGTGGAGAAAGATCAGGCAGGAGAAGCAGACTCCCTGCCGAGCAGGGAGCCTGATGCTGGACTCCAGGATCATGACCTGAGCTGAAGGCAGTCGCTTAACCAACTGAGCCACCCAGGCACCCCTTCAGTCAGTTTTCAAATGCATTTTTTAAAAGGAGGTGAGATTTATCAGATTATGATGTTTGGAAGGCCAAGGGCATGAGTGCTAATTCAAAATATGACTGGATTTAGACCTCAGGGACTCATCTACCCCAGGTCTTTCTCTCTACTCTTAATTTATCCTTACATAGAAAATAAACTTCATTCCCAGAAAGACTCTCCTACAAGAAATATAGTCATCACTAGCATTTTATTTCTTGTAATAGAAAATTATTTAAAAACACTCAACTCTCCCAATGATCCATGGAAAATCACAAGGAAACTCTTTTTGCCTCTGTTTTTACTTTAACCATATTTGAAGTAAACATTAGGCCATGGACTCTAATAATCTGATTGGCCAGCTTGAACCAAATCTCTTTTCTGTCACTGCTGTAGCAGACATCTCTGTATGATGACCATCTCCCTAAAATTATGATAGTAGAGGAAGATGAAAATATCAGATCCATTGCTGAACAAATAGTATACCAATACCACATTCTTCTGACTGGGAGCATATATAAAATTTTCTTTCTATATATACATGTATACACCTAAAATTACACCTCCTAAATGGTATAATGGGTACTGTCATCAAAAGAAGCTATCTTCATCAAAAGAAACTGTCTTCAAGTTTTTCAAGTAACTCAACTCAGTTTCAAATCTAAGCAGTTTGGGTGGTGTCTGTCCTGGTCAGTCTTGCTCGTCAAGTAACTGTTAAGAAGTAAATATCATCGGGACGCCTGGGTGGCTCAGTTGGTTAAGCAGCTGCCTTCGGCTCAGGTCATGGTCCCAGCGTCCTGGGATCGAGTCCCACATCGGGCTCCTTGCTCTGCAGGGAGCCTGCTTCTCCCTCTGACTCTGCCTTCCACTCTGTCTGCCTATGCTCACTCTCGCTCGTTCTCTCTCTGACAAATAAATAAATAAAATTAAAAAAAAAAAGAAGTAAATATCATCAACCCTGATATACCTCAATGCAATGAACAAACTATTTATATGACAGATATAAAACATATATTTAATAAGAGGAGGAGGAAAACCCTGGATGGGTATGTATTTTAATTTACAAACATGGGTTTGTAAGAACCTAGCACATTCTTTATTTTCTATGAATCAAATTAATTTTTATTTCAAGCCTCCATCACCTCAGAATAGTGGGAAACCTTCCCACAGGCAGAGCTATGCCTCTTACTAAAAGGCATGGGATGCATAGGGTACCAAGACATTGGGGATGAGGGAGCCGACTCCCACTGATGATTAAGGAGAAATACAATCTTCTTTGCCTTTCCCCCCAAATATTACAAGTTCATATTCTAACCACATTTTATTCCCCAAATGGAGATTCTGTTACCTTTTTTAACATGCAATGCAAACTTAGATATTTTTGATAATTCTCCCAAGATGCCAAAATCATAGGTAACTGAACCTATACAAAGGTTACTTTGTAAAACAAAAGGTGAGAAATTTCTTATTTTTGGAAAATTTTCTCTACCTTTTCCTGTGATTCATCTTTCTAAGAACTTTAGTTCTTATTTCTTTAGAGATTTTATTTATTTGAGAGAGAGACAGCATGGTGGGGAGAGGTTCAGGGGGAGAAGCAGGGCTCCATCCTGGGACTCTGGGATCATGACCTGATGGAAGGCAGACACCCCACCAACTGAGCCTTGAGAATTTTACTTATTGTTTTTAAGGTTGTTGTTTTGTTTGTTTTGTTTTCTCTGTTTTGTTTTTTGAAGATTTATTTATTTGAGGGAGACAGAGAGAGTGAGCATGAGTGTGTCAGGTGGAGCAGAGTGAGAGGGAGAGGAAGGGATCACCAGCAGACTCCCCACTGAGCAAGGAACACCATACAGGGCTTGATCCCATGACTCTGAGATCATGACCCAAGCCGAAATGAAGAGTCAGAGGCTTAGTGGACTTTACTTCTTTATTTTATTTTATTTTGAAAGGAGTATTTTAAGATTGAAGGCTAATTTTCAAAATAAGTATCAGAGGAATATGTGAACTACATTGTTTCTTGTAATTATTTTGTAAAATAAAAACTTTAATAATTACTCATATTAAAGGATGTCTGGGTGGCTCAGTCATTAAGCATCTGCCTTCAGCTCAGGTCATGATCCCAGGGTCGAGGGATGGAGCCCCACATATGATTCCCTGCTCAGCAAGAAGCCTATTTTTCCCTTTCCCACTTCCCTCTGCCTGCCTGTGTTTGTGCTTTTACTGTCTCTCTCTCTGTCAAATAAATAAAATCTTAAAAAAAAAATAAATAATTACTCATGTTAAGATACATATGGATTTTGGAATTTATACCTTAGTTTTACGTTCCTTCCATTATTGCCCAATAATTCTGAACCCAGTCTAATTTTATTTTTATTGATTTTTTATTAACATATAATGTATTATTTGTTTCAGGGGTACAAGTCTGTGAATCATCAGTCTTAAACAATTCACAGCACTCACCATAGCACATACCCTCCCCAGTTCCATCCCCCAGCCACCCATCCCTCACACCCCCCCTCCCCTCCAGCACCTCTCAGTTTGTTTCCTGAGATTAAGAGTTTCTTTTGGTTTGTCTCCCTCTCTGGTTTCCTCTTGTTTCATTTTTCCCTCCCTTTCCCTATGATCCTCTCTCTTATTTCTCAAATTCCACATATTAGTGAGATCATATGATAATTGTCTTTCTCTGATTGACTTATTTCAGTTACCATAATACCATCTAGTTCCATTATCTTTGCAAATGTCAAGATTTTTTTGTGTTTTTTTTTTTTTTTTAAGATTTTATTTGACAGAGATCACAAGTAGGCAGAGAGGCAGGCAGAGAGAGAGAGGGAGAAGCAGGTTCTCCGCTGAGCAGAGAGCCCAATGAGGAGCTTGATCCCAGGACCCTGGGATCATGACCTGAGCCGAAGACAGGGACTTTAATCCACTGAGCTACCCAGGCACTCCAAGATTTTGTGGGTTTTGATGGGTGTATAATATTCCATCATAAATATATACCACATCGTCTTTGTCCATTCATCTGTTGATATACCTAGGCTCTTTCCATAGTTTGGCTATTGTGGACATAGCTGCTGTGATCATGCGAGTGCATGTGCCCCTTTGGATCACTACATTTGTATCTATAAGATAAATACCTAGTAGTGCAATTGTTAGGTCATAGGGTAACTCTACTTTCAACTTTTTGAGGAACCTCCATACTGTTTTTTGGAGTGGCTGCACCAGCTTGCATTCCCACCGACAGTGTAGGAGGGTTCCCCTTTCTCTGCATCCTCGCCAACATCCATTGTTTCCTCACTTGTTAATTTTAGCCATTCTGACTGGTGTGAGGTCGTATCTCACTATGGTTTTGATTTGTATATCCCTGATGGTCAGTTGTCTTTTGATTTTGTTGACTGTTTCCTTTGCTGTGCAAAAGGTTTTGATCTTGATGAAGTCCCAATAATTCATTTTTGCCCTTGCTTCCCTTGTCTTTGTTGATATTTCTAGGAAGAAGTTGCTGTGGCTAAGGTCAAAGAGGTTGATGCCTATGTTTTCCTCAAGAATTTTGAAGGATTCCTGTTTCACATTGAGGTCTTTCATTCATTTTGAATCTATTTTTGTGTGTGGTGTAAGGAAATAGTCCAGTTTCATTCTTCTGTATGTGCCTGTCCAATTTTCCCAGCACCATTTGTTGAAGAGACTTTTTTTCCATTGGACATTCTTTACTGCTTTGTTGAAGATTAGTTAACCATAGAGTTGAAGGTCTATTTTGGGGCTCTCTATTCTGTTCCATTGATCTATGTGTCTGCTTTTTGCCAGTATTGTACTATCTTGATGACTACAGCTTTGTAATAGAGCTTGAAGTATGGAATTGTGATGCTGCCAGCTTTGGTTTTTTTTTGAACCCAGTCTAATTTTAGAATTTTGTAACATCAAAACCATAAAATCTGTGTTCAGTAGGACAGGGGCTAGACCTTACTGTGTAGCCAAATGAGTTAAGTCAGTAAGCAGAAGTGTTAGTTCAATATGAGTGTGCCACAAATATAGTTTTTTCTTAGAGTACTTTCTTATTCAGACACTCTTTACAAGAGGTTGGATGAATTATAAAACAATATTGCTTTCTTTTAAAAAAGGTTTTACTTACTTATTTGAGAGAGTTAGAGTGAGCACGAGCAGGGGGAGGGGGCAGAGGGAGAAGCAAACTCTCCACTGAGCAAGGAGCCCATTGCGGGACTTGAGCCCAGGACCCTGGGATCATGACCTGAGCTGAAGGCAAAAGCTTAATCAATTTAGCCACCAAGGCACCCAATAATATTGCTTTTAAGAACAACTAATTAGAAATTAGATTCTATATTCTTATACTTGTTAATCTAAATTGTGAATAATCAGAAACTTAATGATGTTAGTGTGAAGGGTTGTGGTTAACTCAATCTGAACAGTAAAATCATTATTTCTATCAAATCCAGCTCTTGTCCATACCTTTATTCTTTTTTATTTTATTTTTTTTTTAATTTGGAAGTCCCTGTTGAACACCTTCTGCTTGGAGAAATAAAGCGACATTATTCTCCATTCCACTCAAACATGTGCTGCTTCATTATGACCATTGAGGGGAATTTTTCAACTGTCAAGGGAATTGTTGTAGGTATTTAATAAATATGCATGTTAGATTTTTGGCAGAGTCAAGGAATGGGAAATACCTGGGGAGGATTTGTCATGTGTGATTTATGGTTTCTCAAGTATGTTTTGTTGATGATACAGGGAATTACACATAATTAAATTAGTCTTGGGAAATGAGAAATTAAAGAAAGACAGATTCTGTTCCATCATATTTATCAATGTTTTTGATAGGCTGAAGTGTAACTTGAATCTTCAAGAGGAGCAAATGGAATTTCTGTATATCTCAGAGTATTTGACAGTGAGCCATATTTGATGACACACTGTACTGAACAATCTTGGGAAATTTCAATATAGACTTGTATTATATTATATTAGAGTTGTAATTATCCTACAAATTATCTGACTGAACACATTTATTTTACAGATGAGGAAATTGGGGCCCAGAAAGAGCTCTAAATTTTCCTAAATTCTATTTAATGGTAGATAGAGTAAGGAATTCATATTCATGTTCCAGGTCAGAGATTTTTTTCCCCAATACATTATGCTCAGTTTTAGTAGTTAACTTCAGTGCCTTAAAATATTCAGTTATTGGCCAATAGTGAATTTAATAAAAATTAGCCTTATTATTCAAGTAAGGGTGACAAATGAAGCAAAATATTGAAGACCCTGTTGTCAAAGATTACAGCCTGCCTATAGTCTGGGGAAAGGTAACCTTTACATTTTCAAAACTTGAAAGAATTTCAGTCAGACATGTAACAGGTGAGGTAAGACTAGAGGACACTTCCTGTAGTGTTCATCCTCACTTGGGAAATAAGGGAATGGAATTTTAGTAGAACTCCAAAAACAACTCTAGCAGAAGAGAAAAACTGCTAAAAGGTACACAAACAATTGAAAGGGAACTGGGTAGCTCAGTCAGTTAAGCTCCTGCCTTCAGCTCAGGTCATGATCCCAAAGTCCTGCATCAGCAGGGAGTCTGCTTTTCCCTGTCTCCTGCTTTCACTGATTGTGCTCTCTCTCTTTGGAAAGTAAATTTAAAAAATTAAAAAATAAAAAAAAAAGGCAGGGGGTGGGGAACTGATTCCTCTAGACTATGAATGACGTATCATCAAAAAAAGCATTCATTGTTGTGAAGTGAGAATTCTTGCTTTAACTAACTCTTAATGAGGGTTAATTTACCAATCTGTAGTTTCAGTACTAGGTAAATAAACTCTTTATGTCTTTGTCCTAGAAAGAATATGTGAGAAATCTAGTATACAGAACCCTAAATTCTATGCCCCTGTGGCCATCGATCTACGTGTTGCCACCAAGATACAGCACTGAAGAGAGGTTCGACATTTCAATATTTCTATGAAGGTGAACAAGGACAAGAGAAAGGACATGAATTGATTTGCTTTTCTGTTCTTTCTAATACAATATGTAGTGAGGCCCAGAGACTACCAGAGATATTTCTGTAATCTCTTGGTTTTGCCAGTGATTTCATGGTATAACTTCCCATAAATCCACCTGGTATCAATTCAATTGAAAATTGAGTCTCTCTAGGCCATTACAGAGTCTCTTTGATTCTTCCTCAAAAACCTCTGAAATGCATCAACATTGGATATTACTTTGATTCACAGTTAAGCCAGCTATACACTAGGTCAAAAAGCCAGTCACCTTACTCTTTTTTTCAAATCCCAACCATATGTACAATGCACATTAACATGACTTGCTGTATATGCATTTACCACAATATCAGTGGCAAAAATTCCCCAAATTTTCTGTCACCTTTTATAAAAACAAGTCCCTTGACTCCCACAAAAAATAGCCCTTTTCTCAACGAAATCTGTCATTCATTTTTGCAAGAGGAGTTATTGTTTTGTATTTTAAAAAACAAACAAACTTCCCTTTTTCTCCCTTTTCTTTCTCTATGTTTCTCATTATTTTCCCAGAAAGGTCCTTGTTTGGAACTTTCATCAATGGGAACTAATGAAACTTTTTTAGCATATGTGTTTCCCTGAACCAAAACATCTTAAATATAATGATTTCTAAAGATCTAGAACTCAACACATTGTTAGTCCCACAGACCCTCAACTAGAAAACAAAGCAAATCCTTAGCATCAAATGTGAATGTCACAGCAATTGATGCTCTACTAAACCTCATACAATAGCATCATCCTTAAAGACAAGTTATTCCAAGAACCAGTCCTTAGTATAGTATACATGAACAATGCTCCCAGTCTAGATATGGTATTATTTGGGGAGGAAAAAGAGAAGAGAAAGATAAAGTTTATATTCTCAGGCAATACATGCAAATTATCCAAAGTCCCACTAATGAACATAGTCTTAGATGTTAATTGTGACATTAAAAGTTCCTTATACTAGGCAAATTTTGTGATAATTATACTATTTCTTTCTCTCTGAAATCAAATCTTGCACAATTTAGAAATTTGTAAAATGTCAGTAATAGTTTGCTGATCTTTCTTGAGTGTACTTTCTTCATTTATTTTTCAATCTTTAAATATCCCTTTTCATGTCCATTTTGGGGGGTCCCTCTTCCATGAAGGAACTAAAAAAAAATCCCTATCACTCATACCTTTTCAGTCCTGGCTTTCTTCAGATCCAGCATTGCTAATGAAAAGTCTGATATTGATAAGATTCTCCTGTCATATTATTTTCTTCTTTATATGTTTTTATGATCTTCTCTTTAACCTTGTTATTTTTGTTCCTTACAAAGTATTTATTTATTTATTTATTTATTTGGTATGTATGTGTATCTTCCATCATCTCCAGCACATTTGCTTGAGTGATTTCTTTAATAATTTCCTCCTCTTTGTTTCTCTGTGGTCTCTTTATAGAATAACTAATAGTTCATTATTAGACTTTTTACAATTTTTAAAAAATCCTTTATCTTTTATAGGACTTTTATCTCTCAGACTTTAGTTCTTTAGTTTTGGACTGGATTTTCCCGAATTTAATTTTTCAATAATTTGTTGATTTAAATAATAATGGAAATCATATTAATTTATAATAATACCTCTTGGTTTAATTTTTAAAATTCCTTTTAGATCTCATTTTGGTCAAGTTCAAGAGATGTGGTAATACTTTTAGTCTTCCTTTATTTACCAATAAGAAAGTTTTATCTCATTTTTCCCATCGTTAGCTAATTCTTTTCTTTGTTTATCTAGGGTATTTGTTTGCCATAATTTCGGCTTTTCAGAAGTGTATGATGATTCATGGTTCTCTATTCATTCTTTAAGAAGTGGAACAGGAAATCTGCCTTATATTTTAGCTGGAATTTTCACTTCAGTAGACAGAAATCTTTTGCGTTTTTTTTTCCCCTGCCTGAAAGTCTGTGTTTTCATCTGCTGTTATCTCATTTTAAAACTGTTTCTTGTATTATTTTTATCTAACATGGATTTTGGGTTTCCTGTTTTGTCCTCTATTTGTCTTTGTAGCTCTCTGTCTCTTTGTGCCTTGTATAGACACACTTGGCTTTTGTATTTTACCTAGCTACCAAGTGCTCTCTTGTGATCTCACTGTGGTCTGTGTGTTTAATTATGTCACAAACTTGTATTTATTGTTATGGAGTAAGTCGATTTTATCTCTCAGAAACCTTTTGAGCCTCACAATGGTGAATCGGTATTGTAGAATCTCTATCACCTAAGTTACTATGACTAGTGAGTAGGGATTTCAGCTGTGAAAGTAGACCTGAACCATGATCTTCCCCTTGAAATTTTACTGAAACTCATACAACAGAACTCATTCCGTCTTAGTGGGATGTATTCTGGGGGATATGATCTTACTCTGAACTATTCTCAGGCAACAATCAGTTTGTTTTTCACAACTGAACTCATTATTACTTGAAAGCTGTTCCCATTTGTGACTCTTTTGGAGAATAAATAAGGAATTTTGGGGGGACATGGTTGGGGGTTTGATTCTAGTGTCATTACTGGAAAGGTATAAATGTTGTTTTAAACAAGTAAGACAAGAATTTCTTTCTGTGTTTCATCTATGTCTTTTTCACCCATATGCCATTATTTCATAAAATCTTAACTTACGTATATTTTTGCTATTAGCTTAGTTACTTAATTTTTTATCAAAGTTATTACCTCTAAATAATATACTCTTTCTGCTTTTCCTTTCTATGTTTGCTCCTGTCTCTTCAGTTTTTATTTCTTTCTTTGAAGAGCTATTGAGGGAGAAAAAAAATGGACTTTTGTCCTCATGGAAAAAAGTTTTCCTTGATTTTTTCTAGATTTAGACATTTACCTGTTTTCCATTAACAGAGGCCATGGTTTTTACTTCCGGTACTTTCCATGGGGAGGACCAGGAGTGAATTGATCTTAAGCACTTATTTCAGCAGTCTAAGGTTTTCGACTCATTTAAAGGAAGTAATAGAATTGTCTACTTCATGAGGTTGTTATTCTGATTAATGGTTCATGTATTATAATATAATGTCAGAATTTAAAAACATGAGGCCAGGGGTGCTTGGGTGGCTCAGTCAGTTAAGCATCTGCCTTGGGCTCAGGTCATGATCTGCCCTGGGCCTAGGATGGAGTCCCACAATGGCTCTCTCCTCAGTGGGGGTCTGCTTTGGCCCCTCTGTCCTTCTCCCCACTACTCTGCTTGTGCTCTCTGCCTTCTTTCTTACATTCTCTCTCTCTTTCAAAAATTTTTTAAATTTATTTATTTGACAGAGAGAGAGAGATCACAAGTAGGCAGAGAAGTAGGCAGAGAGGGGGCGGGGGAAGCAGGCTTCCCGCTGAGCAGAAAGCCTGATGCGGGGCTCGATTCCAGGGCCCTGAGATCATGACCTGAGCCGAAGGCAGAGGCTTAACCCACTGAGCCACCCAGGTGCCCCACTCTTTCTTTCAAATTAATAAATAAAAAATATTTAAAAAAACATGAGGCCAATGTAATTTTTTTTTAATTTACTCATTTTTGGTGGTAGGAACACGAGGATTTCCTGTATTCTTATATTTATATTTTTAAACTAAAAGAACAGATGCATCAAAACCTCTGAGTGAGGGGTTAAAAATAATATTCAGTGTCTATATCTTAATATTTTTGTGTGTAGCATATATTCTATTTCTGTCAGAAAACATAATTAAATAGTACTGATTGCCTATTTTATTATTAAGTAATATACCTCAGCACAGGTATATGATATACCTTTTGAAGGTAGGTATGACTAAAAAAAAAAAACCGCAACTATTTTTAAGCAAAACTTATCTGAATTAATTATCAAATCAAAAACAGTTTCCTAAGAAGCTAGTATCAAATATTTTATGGTATAGGGGACATGCATTAAGAGCATATCTCTTTCAAAAATTAAAGAAAAAAAATAAAAAATTGAAATTATTTCAAATGGAATGCTAGATTTCATTACATGACTAAAAGTCGACTACCCACAGCTTCCATAAATTTTGTTCAGATTATTCTGGAGATAGTTAAAATGGGAGACCTTAAATTAATTTCCCCCATATAGTATCTTTAGTATATTTTATAAGCATGTTTGTTTCCAACTGTGTATGAAACTATTTTATCAATTTTTTTTGTGTTGTATCCAGTGGAAGTAGAACATTATATTACAAAATGAATTTTTAAGTGGGAAAGAATAAGAAAAATTTGTAATCTTTGCCATTTCTGCCAAGCTCATACAAGGAAATCTTAGACAATAGATAAAATTTTAGAGCTAAAGCCTCCTGATCTTCTAGTTCTTCTGAATCTCACTAACTTTAACTGAACATCCTACTAGTACAAAGCTCTGTGCAATGTTGCATGACATAAAGGTTAGCATCTGTTACCCTCCCCTCACCTTTTCAGGAAGATTTTTATTATCCCCATGTAACAAAGGAAAATGGAGTAGTTTGGGTACTTAATCAAATTACCCGAGGAATTATAGTGCAAAGGTGTAAAGTGGAGAATGTCACCCCAAACCGTATCCTGTGATCCCAAGAAGGTGACTTGCCTAACATGTATTTTAAAAAGAGCAGGTGATATTGAAACAGGCACTCTTCTCATTCCCAGGCCAAGTTCACTTCACTGTGTGTCAAAAAACTGAGCCTCCCTACATGGCAACTGAGGCAGGGGAATGGTAAAGGAGGCCGGCATTGAAAATTAACGATAGGAAGTCACATCAGACATGCTTTGAAATTAAGTGAAGTTTAAATGCTTGGTCACAAAGCCAAATATTTTCAGTTCTATGCATTGTAGCCAGCCTGTTTGTGGTATTTTACTGCAACTATAATAGGAACTGTAACAGATGGGATGAAAAGTTGATAACCAAGGATGGCAGATCCAGTTATCCCTAAGGAAATGTGATTTAACAAGCATCTTGATAAAGACAGGAAGACCAACTGAGCTAAAACAGCTGCAATTGCAAAGCAAAGTAACAACTCAGATGTATCTTTTTTTTGATGTGAGTTCTCTTGACAATATAACTGTCCACAGAAGGAACTGAAGGGAGTATGTGTGTGAGTGTGTGTGTGTGTGTATTCTGCAGACTTTAGGCAAAGTGTGCACAAAGGGTATCTGCAGCGACTATTCTTCTTAAGCTGAATAGTAAGGCTTTTTCCATTGTTCTTTCTTCTTCAAGTCTCCCAGTCATACAGATAACATATTGGCTAACTTTATTGTGAGCATATGGTTAAAGAGTGCCTCTTCATGAGAATGAATTAATTTATGTCTGCACCTGGTAAGAGCAGCTAGAGAATCTTCTGTTTAACAAAAAAAGTTGGCTAGACTAATGGAAGTGGAAATTAAAGTTCAACATTATTTTATAAAACATTGTTGTTATTAATAGATATTAATCAGAACCTTAAGAAGCAACATTTTAGCTACTTAAATATAGTAGATTAAAAATATATAAAATAAAATAAAAACAACCCCCCAAACCCTCTTTTCTTCATTGCCAGCACTTTGCAGAATAAAATGGCCAAAATACTGGCAAGGAAATTTGCCAGACTTCAAGGTCTGACTCCACCAGAGATATATCTATATCATTTTAATTGATGTCCTCCATAAACAGATAGTAGAGAATCATCTTTTTCTCCCATATGTTATTTTACAAGCCAATACACCTGACCTTAGATCAGGCACACTATAGCAGAATTCTGAGAGACAAGGGCAAACTTGCAAAGTAATCTTGTCAGCAAATAACCCATAGGGGATCTTGGAGATATGTTGTCACTGAACTTCCAGATCTTTAACTTGCTACTAAAGTTTGTCTTGTTATTAGAAAACCCAGTAAAAGGTAGAGTGGCATTTTACTAGCTGATTATGGATCAAAATAGTTCTATTTCAAGGATTCTAAGCTGAGTCAACAATTGTCAGAAAATTTATATCCAAAAAATATAATGTGAAATAGAAGGGGAGGCATAAAATGAATAAACAATATAAGAAAAATGATTTGCTTCACACATTACCCAGGAGACAAGAAGTCTTGGAAAAGTTTTGTATCTGTCTGAAATGTAGAAAATGCAAGGATATTTTATTCACTACTCTTAGAACCTCTTCAGTGTCACTCCCAAGTCAACATTTCAAATCTCTCTGTGGAATTAAACTGTCGTATTTTTATATTTGCTTTTCCCTTTGCTAGAGTTAATTTAAAACTTAGAAGAAGTTGCTCTATATTGTAAAAGTAAAGGACATTGTAATTGAGAGCAATATTCTGAAATTAGCTCTTGATGCCGAAGATAGATTCAGGGCTAGTGATTGAAAGTGATGGCCATGGGGCACCTAGGTGGGTCAGTGGATTAAAGCCTCTGCCTTCCGCGCAGGTCATGATCCCAGGGTCCTGGGATCCAGCCCTGCATCACATTGGGCTCTCTATTCAGCAGGGACCCTGCTTCCTTCTCTCTCTATGCCTGCCTCTCTGCCTACTTGTGATCTCTGTCTGTCAAATAAATAAATAAAATCTTTAAAAAGAAAAAAAAAAAGATGGTCATGTATGTCCCTAACAAAATGTGGTGATAATATTTTCATAAATCTTTAATAAGTATTACTTCAACCAAAAAAAAAAAACACCCAAAACAAACAAAAAAACAAGCAAAACAAAACAAGAATTCTAGGCTTCAGTTAATAGAACATTTGTTTCTTTATACAACACTTTTTAAAAACTTTTGCTTTTCACAGAAGGTATAGTTGTGAGTTATTTTCTAGGTTAATAACTTGTACATTGAAAGTTCCTTGGGATATTGTTTTTAGTTGATATATATTTTTAAATTTATTAGAAAGAAAGAAATACACACATTATGTCTTATCACTACTCTGGGAGACCACTGAATTCTATAAAATTGGCAGTATTTATTATATACATTAAACATAATAAGTACCTAAAAACGTGCTATCAAGATTTCTGTTTGGTATATGAAATAAAACTGATGATATGTATTTATTGAAAAAGTAATACCATAGAACATATTATACAAATCATTGGAGGTGGATGAAGCAAGTAATAATAAGGACAATGATAATAATAATATAATTATAATTGTTAGGCTTCTCAGTAAAACTGGAAATCTGAACATTTTTTCTCTTTACAATTTCCCCCTAAAAGCCAAAGGGAATATATTGAAAAATTAAATGGCATACATTGCTTAAACCAGGTAGGCATGACTGCCTAATAAACATCAAGGCTTTTCTACAATGTGTTCTGTAGGTATGATGGGTTAAAAGTAAAAACAATACACCTATTCTGTTTGACATGTAATGAAAATAATTACAATGAAATTAAGTGGAAGGAAACCCATTAAAATGGGAAGGTTTTAGGCTCAAATTCTTGCTCAGAAACCAGGAAGGATACATGGCATGCATACAAAGGGTCAAATTCAAACAAAAGTTCTCTTGTAGTGGTGCTTCCTGGCTACTTTCTGTATACTCATAACAACAGTGGTACCATTGGAAAAGAGAGTTTTGCGTTCCTATCATGCTGTTACTATCAACATTGAAAATCTGCGGGAAGTACAACATGAAAGCTCCTAGTGCTGCACAAGTAATTGCACAATTATATGGAGAAGAAGAGTTTGTAAGATATAAAGTTGCTGGTTAAAAGGACTGCATGTCAGGAAAGGAAGAACGTGGTCACCCAAGGACTTGGGTCCAGCACACTGCTCTTCTTTATCCTAACACAATGACAGGTTTTAATTTATATCAGAGTAACCCAAGATCCTCTTCAAGATTTTTCTTGATGATTGATACAAATGGAGATGCTTTCTAAATTTCAACTAAGGAAGATAAGACATTATGTCCCTTAACAGGAGAGAATGGCACCTGTACTAAAAGTTATCAAATAAGAAAGATGTTTTTGATGTTTTATTTCCATGAATAAGCTTCAAGCCTTTTTAGAACTTCAATGTTATACCCTCTTTGTTCTTAAGAACAAATACTGTTAACTTCCTTTATTTTCACATATAAATCTGACTTCTTCTGAAATGCGTAGCTGACCCTTTTAATATACGTTATCAGTATACCTTTCAAGAAGACTCTTTAAAGTTTCATAACTTGTGACTGTAAGGTCTATTTCCCACCCACCCTGAAGATCTATTCATTTATGTGGAAGTGGTTTTTATCACACTCTATAACTTATTAAACTAAAATAACTGCAGACATAAAATCTCCATTCTTCATCTAAAAGATTTTAATAGGGATGTTCATAGACTGACAGAACCCATAACAACTCAATTCTGGCAATTATATTCATGTTCCTCAGAATAAGCAAAGAGAAAAATAGCATTACAGATATGAATATGAATACACTAAGCTGTTAAATATGTGTAGAATAACTTGAAATTTTAGAACAGATATATCTCCATAAAACATTCTGCAAAGTATAAGTTAAATCTTTTGAAAGTACTTAACTTCTGCTTGCAACTGAAATCTTGAGAATATTTCTACTGCATATGATACCAATTTAAAATAATTATGATGTAGTATAAGTGATTATCAGAATAGAAACTATAAAAAAATCAACTCACAAAACTCAAAGACAAAAAATTTTTTCCAAGAAATCATATGAAATAATTCAAACATTAAAACTAAATCTGAGAATAGCCAAAGGCAGAACTGGATATAGGGAAGGAACCAGAATAAGTACAGATGCTAATAGCTATGAATAAAATTTTTAAATTAAGAACTAAAGAATACAAAAACCAAACAGTCAACACTGTAAGAAGTGAACAATGTAAAAGAAGGAACTAATCCTGAACTAAAACACAGTGGGGAGAAGGAAAATTTTCATACACATATACTTGAGAAAAAAGTATATTGCACAGGTAGGGACATAGTGAGAAAATCACAGAAGTTCCAGCACAGAGTAAAAAATAAGTAAATAATAAGGCACTAAAATAAATGAAATAAATTATTTAACCCCTTTCTTTCCATCCCCCCAAGCCTCAAAATAATCTGGTAGGCAACAGACTTGTCTATAATATTAAATATTTTGAGGTAATTGTCTTAACTGATTTGGGCTGCTATAGCAAAATAGTGCAGACATGTTCAGGTCCAAGATGCGGACATAGGAACTTTCTGAAAACCAATCTTCCCCTGCAGGCACTTTGAATATACAGCTATACACACAACAACTCTGGTGGAAAACAAAACAAAACAAACAAACAAACAAAAAAAAACAAACGTAAACTAGCTGAGCAACTCCTACATATCAGGAATGTGGGAATATACTCATATCACCCACTTTGAAATGGGTAAGAATGGCTGAGAAACACTCTTACAATAACCCACAAGCCCAGCATAGAGCCATACAACCTGGGGAGAATCCCAACTCCCAGCTTCTCCTTGGGGAATGAAGTGTTTGTGTCCAACATCTAGTATTCCAATTTTTAAGACTGGGGATGGGCTCCCAAAACACCCAGGTCTGTAAGCCAATGGGGCTATGTCTGTGAGAATAACAAGACTAGAGCAAACACAGAAGTAATTTTAAAAGACTCCTGAAGACTATCCCCCAGGTTTAGCACAGAGGGAGCAGACAAAAAATTCCTAGCTCCTAGTCTTTTCCTAGTAAAGACCTATTTGTGTACTTTAAAAAGAACAAAAAGAAAAAAGAAAAAGAGTGAAGATAGCTTAAGGGACTTTTTTTTTTTTTTTTTTTTTTTTTTTTTTAGCTTAAGGGACTTAACGGGATATATCAAGCACACCAGTATACACATTACAGGGAACCCAGAAGGAGACAAGAGAAAGAGACAGAAAGTTTATTCAAAGAGATAATGGCTGAAAATTTCCTAACCAGGGAAAAGAAACAGACACCCAGATCCAGGAAGACCAGACTATTTCAAATATGATAAAACCAAATGGACCCACACAAAACACATTATAATTAAACTGTCCAAAGTTAAGACAAGGAGACAGTCTTACAAGAGAAAAACATCATCTTATGAAGGATAGATAAGGGAGCCCCCATAAGACTATTCCCAGATTTTTCAGCAGAAACTTTCCAGGCTGGAGGAAGTGGCATGATGTATTCAAAATGCTGAAAGAAAACAAACGAAAAACTGCCAACCAAGAATACTTTACCCAGTAAAGTTGTTCTTCAGAATTGAAGGAGAAATAAAAAGTTCTCCAGACAAACAAAGAACTTCAGAGGTTCATCACAAGACCAGCCTTATAAGAAATGTCAAAGGGAATTCCTTAAAAACCAAAACAAAAGGGTGCCAAATAGTAACAGGAAAACATACAAGAGCAAACATGTATACTCTAATGTTGTAGTGATTGTGGGCAAATCACTTAGAAATCTAATATGAAGCTTAAAAAATGAAAGTATTAAAAATAACTATAACTACAATAATTTATGATAACAAGGTAAAACAATGTATATTGTGACATTAAAATCATAAACTATTGGAGAAGTGTAAAAATAACTGTGTTCAAAATTAAGTTCTTATCAGTTTAAAATGGGTTTATAAATGTAAGATGTTTCATGTAAACCTGATGATAACCATGAAGCAAAAACATATAATAGACATACAGAGGATAAAGAGAAAGGAATCTAAGCATACCACAACAGAAAATCATCAAATCACAAGGGAAAAAAGAAAGAAGGAAAAAACAACAGAATTACAAAACACCAAAAAAACAAGCAACCAAATGGTAATTGTAAGTCCATACTATAAAGAATGAATTTAAATGTAAATAGACTAAGTTCTTCATAAAAAGTCATTGAATGGCTGACTGGTGAAAAAAAGAAGGCCCAACTATGTACTGTTACAAGAGGTTCACTTCAGCTTTAAGGAAGCACACAAACTAAAAAATGGAGAGAGAAAAAATTATTTCGTATAAATGAAAACCAAAAGAGAGAAAGAATAGCTATATAAAAGTAGCTATACTTATATCAGACAAGACAAACTTAAGATATAAACTGTAATAAACAGCAAAAAGGTCATTACATAGTGAAAAACCAGGCAATTCAACAGGAAGACATATAATTTTAAATATTTATAGAACCAAAATGGGAACAACTAAATATATAAAGCATATTTTAATACACCTGAAAGGTGAAAACAGCAGCAATATTAAAAAAGTAGGAGACTTCAACTCTCAACAATAAATACCCAATTCTCAACAATGGAAAGGTCATTTAGACAGAAAACAATTTCTGGACAGAAAATCAAAAGGGCACATTTGGCTTAAATAGCACATTATATACCAGATGAACTTAATGAACATTTACAGAATATTCTCTCCAATAGCAACAGAATACACATTCTTCTCAAGGGCACATGAGTATTCTTTGAGATAGATTATATGCTGGGCCATAAAACACATTTAATAAATTTAAAAAGATTGAAAGTAAATCAAATATCTTCTCCAACCACTGTGTTATTTATGAAACATAAGGAGGCTGTTCTTGGAGATTGGTTGGCAATGATTTTTGGATTTGACACCAAAGGTAAAGGTAACAAAGAGAAACATAAACAAGTGGGATCATATCAAACTAAAAATGTTCTATACAGTAAAGGAAACCATCAACAAAATAAAATGGCAAGCTATGGAATAAGAGTAAATATTTGCAAATTACATATCTGGTAAGAGGTCAAAATCCAAAATATAAAAAGAGCCAACACAACTCAACAGAAAAAAAATTAGATTAAAATATGAACAGAGGAACTGAATAGAGATTTTTCCAAAGAAGAGCTATAGGTGGCCAATAGATACATGAAGATGTGCTCAACATCACCGATCCTCAGGATTGAGATCTTATTTCATGGCTGTTTGAATGATTATCATCAAAAAGAGAAGAGATTGTAAGTTTTGGTGAGGGTGTGGGGAAAAGGGAATACTTCTGTGCTATTGCTGGGAATACATATTGGTACAGCCACTATGGAAAACAGAACAGATTTTTTTTCAAAAAAATTAAAAATAGAACTTCCATTTGAACCAACAATTCCACTTCTGGGTATATATCTAAAGGAAATAAAAACAGAATGTCAAAAGATATCTACAACATAAGTAGATAACATCAGCTTTAACATCAGCTGACGGATGGAAAATGATTTGTTTTATCTACACAATGGAATATTATTTAGCCCCGAGAAAGTAGGAAATCTAACCATTTTGACATCAAAGAAACTTGAGGGCATTATGGAAAGTGAAATTTCCGGATATACAATGACAAATATTTCATAGTATCACTTATATGTGGAATCTTAAAAACAAAACAAAACAAGTCTTACTCAAAGAAACCAAGTAGGAGAGTGACTGCCAAGAGCTGAAGGTTAAGGGAAATAGGGACATTTTAGTAAAAGATTACAGACTATCATCTACAAAATATATAAGGTCTCAGGATTTAATATGTAAATGGTGACTATAGTCAGTAACTGTACTGTATAGTTGAAATGTACTAAGAATAGAACTGAAATATTCTCATAAAAAGATAAATATTTGATATTAATGATGTATTAATTACATGGTAGAAATCCTTTGACATATACATATATCAAATACATCAAATCATCATGGTATATATTTCAAATATCCTATAATCTTATTTTTAATTGTACTCCAATAAAGAAAACACCATAAACTGGGTGATTTACTAATAGGAGAATTAATCCTCATGGTTCTGGAGGCTGGAAGTTCTACACGGTGCCAACACGTTTTGGTTCTGGTGAGAATCTTCCTCAAGTTTGAAGATTGCCAATTTCTCACTGTGTATTCTCATGGTGAAGGAGTTAGGGAGCACGGTGGGATCTCTCTAATCAGTGCACTAATTGAAAATAAGAGTTTTGGGTGGACACATTCACATGAATGCAATGATTAATCAGATTCAGGATTTGTTGTTACAAAATAGAAGTTTGTAACCTAAACGTAGTAATGTTTGTAACCTAAAAGTAGAAATGTTCCTTCCATGTAGATTTTCAGTTTTAAAAATAGTTTTGCTTTACAATACATGTATGAAAATGTAAGAAAAATGCAAATATTTATCAAAAAGCCAACACATTATTCTCCACTCATATAATAAATAATGTCCAGCATCTCTAGCTCTCTTTACACATCAACCTGATCACAGTTCTGTCTGTTGTAGAGTTAACAGCATAGTAATGTTTGTAGCAATTACTTCCTTCCTTAATAGTTTTACCACCTATGGTTATACCACCTGTTATCATTTCAAAAATTATTTTCCCCATTTTTATACTTTTGAACCTTAAGTAAATGGAATCATAAAGCACTCTTGTGTTTTTAAGATTCATATATATTGTTTTGTTTGAATGTAGTTTATGTATTGTATTTCAGTATTCCAAATGATACAATTTATCCTTTTGCCTAAGGATAACTGAGTTGCTTTCTTTTATAGTTATTGTGAGTAATATGCTTTTATAATTACTTCTGGTGAACACAAGCACACATTTCTGTAGGGTAGGTAACAAGTATAGGCTAGGTAACAGGATATATGATACTCTCAGTTTCATCAGGTGATTTTCAATTCCCTGATTAGTAAGAGTTGAGCACCTTTGATTGTAGTCATTTTACTTAAGGGTTTATAGTTGTTTATATTTTAAAGTCTGTTCTAAATAAAATCTTTTGTCAATTTCATGTATTATAAAAACCTTTTATTATTCTGTAGTTTGTCAGTTTTCTCTGCTAATAGAGTTTTTGATCAATAAAAGTTCTTAATTTTAATATGAAATTTATCAATATTTTTCTCTAAAGGAGTCTGTTTTCTATCTTTTAATCTTTTTATACCCCAATTTCAATAACATAGTCTCGTATACATGTCTCTCATTCAGCTGGAATACATTTTAATTTATGTATTAAGTATACTTTCAGTTTTATTCTTTTTCATGTATACACCAATAGTCCAAATACAACTTGTTGGAAAAAATTATCTTTATTGGTTCCATGCTATCTCTTTTGTTAATAAATAACTCTGTATGTATGGATTTGTTTCTAAGCTTTCTTTTGTTTTTATTTTTATCTAAGCTTTCAACCATACCATACTCTTTCAATAATTTTAGTATTACAAGTCTTCAAATCTATATTTTTTTAATCTCCAAGAATGCCTTGGATATTCGTAGCCCATTACATCTTATTTATTTATTTATTTATTTATTTATTTATTTATTTTTATTATTTATTTATTTATCTGACAGAGAGAGATCACAAGTAGGCAGAGAGGCAGGCAGAGAGAGAGAGAGGAGGAAGCAGGCTCCCTGCTGAGCAGAGAGCCTGATGCGATACTCGATCCCAGGACCCTGAGATCATGACCTGAGCAGAAGGCAGTGGCTTAACCCACTGAGCCACCCAGGCGCCCCAGCCATTACATTTTAGAATCAGTCTGCCATCTTTGATGGAAAATCAAACACAAAAGTCCTTTTGTGTTTGAAATTTTGTGTGGTGGTGTTAAATGACAAACAATAATCAAAGCTAAGACGTCAGTTTTCTGTATGTTTTGTTTTGACTGTGTGACTATCCTTAGAATAGAGTTTGGTGTAATTTTTGAGTACTATATTTCATTGCATTATTTATAAATATAAGTGGTCAATTAAAACTAAATAATCATAATATAGATTTTATAGGCCAAATCATTATACTTATTTATCCATTCATCCATCCATGTAATTTGTATACATATATGTGTACATTTTGTGTGTGTGTGTGTGTGTGTGTACAGGATCCTGAGATCATGACCTTAGCCGAAGGCAGGGTCTTAACCCACTGAGCCACCCAGATGTCTCATGTCTGTATATTTATAAGCATTGCATACATATGTACGATAAATGAAACTATAGTTATATCACATTATATCTGTGTATCTATACCTATCTATATATAAATACACATTGTATATGCATGTATAGAAGATAGATACATAGATAGATGAACAGATAGACATATAACTAGTTAGATATCGAAAGTAGTGACTTTTAATCACATTTGAAATTTCATACAGACTTAGTGTCATTAATTAATATTCAAGGATGACTACAATAAAAAATACAAATAGTAACAGGGGTTGGTGAGGATGTAGAGAATTTGGAACCCTTGTGCACTGTCAATAGTACTATAAAATCGTGTAGCATCTATGGAAAACACTATGGAAGTACCACAAAAAATTAAAAATAGAATTGCTATTTAATCCAGCAATTCTTATTTTGGGTATATACATCAAAGAATTGAATGCAGGGTCTTAAAGAGATATTGGTAGCTCCATGTTCAGCGGCACATTATTCCCAAGAGCCAAAAGGTAGAAGCACCCCAAATGTTCATTCATGGGTGAATGGATAAGTAAAATGTGTTAAATATATACGGTGAAATATTAAGTTTAAAAAGGAAGGAAATTCGGACACATACTGCAACATGGATGAACCTTGAGGACAGTATTCTAAGTTAATAAAGCCAGTCATAAAAAAGAAAAATACTATAGGATCCCATTTCTTGTAGGTACCTAGAGCAGTCATATTCATAGAAACAGAAAGCAAAATAGTGGTTGGGGGTGGGAGGAATGGGAATTGTTGTTTATTGGGTATTGAGTTTCAGTTTTGCAAGGGTTCTGGAGATTTGTTATACAACAATGTGAATGAACTTAACACTACACACTTAAAATATTTAAGATGGTAATTTTATTATGTTTATTTTATAATAATTAAAAAACTAAAAAAAATCAATTATAAATGGAAAATGGAAAATGAATTTTAGAATATGCAAAACAGACTGCATAATCTGTTAAATTCTTGAAGTTTGGAAGCTAGTACTTCTGACTCAAATTCCAGAGGTTCGTATAATTAGAAAATCAGGGGGATCCTACAGCATAGGTCATCCACATGTTATCCAAATCTCTTTGCCTTCAGAAATATAATTAATATAATTAACTATAATCAGTTTGCATCCCCACCCATAGATTTTTGTAAATTTTGCAATATCTTTTCTTTTGGCTTACTACAATTTGTGATTTCAGTTGAGCCATTTTGTTTGACTGAAATATCGATCCAAAAACCCAATGTTCACTTTTTCAAAATCTTCAAAATACCTATTCTACAAAGCACCTGTGATTAGAATGACATTCTCAAGGTTTGTTAAGGAGGGGAATCATGGCAACACAAAAGACTGCTAAAGGTTTTTAAGGCATAGCCCTTTTTAAAATGTCCATCAACAGTTCTAGACTATGTGGTAGCATTTGCCTTTCAATCCACCCTGAGCTCTATTTTGTTGTATAATTCTTTCTATTCTTTCCTTTTTCCTTCATTTGTTCTCTACATTTTTTAGGATCATAAGAGCAAAATTTCTTATGTGTATCATGCAGAGCATATTTCTTTCCCTATTTCTTGAGCCACACATTAGGTGAAAAGCTGTGGGAATTTTGCAGGAAGGGCTTGGCTCACTTTTTAACTCAAATCTATAGCATTTTTTCAAACAAAGGCAGTGTTACTCTTAAAAGGAATCTGATAGAATTATTTTCACATAGTTACTGTACAAGAAAAATGTTCTAAATCAAATATTAGTAAATGACATTCAGCTATCTAGGAAAAGAATCCATAATCCCATTGGGATGTTACAGAAATGCTCAGGCATTAAAATTAATGAATGAATGAATGAATGAATTATATGCAGTACTTTAATTAAAAAAAAAATACTCTAGGGACGCCTGGGTGGCTCAGTGGATTAAAGCCTCTGCCTTCGGCTTGGGTCATGATCTCAGGGTCCTGGAATCGAGCCCCACATTGGGCTCTCTGCTTAGCAGGGAGCCTGCTTCCTCCTCTTTCTCTCTGCCTGCCTCTCTGCCTACTTGTGATCTCTGTCTGTCAAATAAATAAATAAAATCTTTAAAACAAAAAACCTTCCAAATGTAAAATACTTTAGATTTTAAAATGTTAAATACTTAAAATTAAAGGAAAACACATGATTTTAATAGATCTGAAAACAAGTGGCATAAAATAAAAAAAATAGTAGAAAAATACTACAATTATTTTTAGTATAAAAGATAGAGTTTCACATCCTAGCAGTATGATTTTTTAAAAATCATACTAAATTATTAGCCAGCATTTTGTTTTAAATGAAAGACAAGACATTTTTTTCTGTTAAATAAGAACAAAACTGGAATAGCTGCTATCACTGCTATTATTTAATTTTGGGGGATCATTCCAGTCAATTTATTTTAACAGCTAAACAACTAATAGTTACAAATATCTGAATGAAGGAGGCATCTTACTATTTCTTTTTAAAAATTTTATTTATTTATTTTATTTTTTTAATTATTTATTTATTTGTTTGTTTGTTTATTTATTTATTTGACTGACAGAGATCACAAGCAGGAGGAGAGGCAGGAAGAGAGAGAAGGAGAAGCAGGCTCCCCGCTGAGCAGAGAGCCTGATGCAGGATTTTATCCCAATATCTTGGGATCATGACTTTTGCGGAAGGCAGATGCTTTAACCCACTGAGCCACCCAAGGTGCCCCTGCATCTTACTATTTTTAAGTGATTGTTTAATTCAAGAGAAACAAGCAAACAACTGATTTATTATTCAATGCTAAAAAATAAGTGTATTAAATTGTGTATTAAATCAGATTTCTAAGAATTTAGTGTTATTATTATTTTTTTAAGTTTCGAAAATCTTTATCCCTTTTGAAATACAATATCTAACATTAAATATTTGGTATGTTAGAGATTATACTGAACATTGAAAAATTATTTTATAAGTAGGTATTATTATCCACATTTTACACATAAAATATTTTTCAGATAGTTTAAGAAAATTGCTCATGTTTACATAGTTTTCTAGTTGTATTTCAAACATTCCAAGTTCAGAACTTTTTTTTTTTTAAATAATTCTGTCCCTTTCACCAAATCTAAATGGATGAATAGAATTATTTTTGACACAAGATAAATTTAGGACCTTACATAGATTAAGTGATAGTAAAAGTAAGGATAAATTTAAAATTGCCCTTAATTCATTTAAAATATGACTCATTTATAATTTTTCCCATTTACCTCAGTTCTGTTTCTTAGCACCGGTGAGGGAGATCCTTGTTTTAATGTGTGATATTAAAGAAATAATGCAAAATGTCATCCTAAAGAAAAATTACTTGTTTTCATCCAGTTAGTAAGACATTTGGAATTCTCATGAATTTAAACATATAAACATGAAGCCAAAATATTTTTTAAATGTATCCTTCAACACTAAGGTTGTTAAGGAGTTGTCAGAACCTGTAATGCCTACCTACTTTGAATCACTAATGTCCAATGTCCACCATCCTGATGTGAATATTCAGTAAGCCTTCTTCTGGTCATTGTCTGTGTGAAAGCATTTTCAATTTCCACCTAGAGCAGGAAGTACAAGCAGTAGATACGGCCCAGAGAAACCTTAAGGGCTTAACCAGGAAACTAAAATTTGCAAGTTTTAACTTTGCTAGTAGTTCCAACAATTTGTTTCAGAAATAAGATTTTAGTCATAAATTATTTTAATCAAATGGAGGGCAAAATCCTTAAGGTTGACTCTGATCCTTTGTATATATCAGGTGTGATGTTACAATAAGGTCAGGATCTGATTCTTATCCTCAAAGCTTCCAGCCACTTGTGATATCCATCATAGGTCCAAAGCTTTTAATTGCAGAACACAAAGGCAATTACAGTCTGAAACAAAAGAGGAGAAAACTTTATATGCAATCTATATTCTGGTGGTGTTTTTTTGCTATATCTGCTAGGCAAACCCATCAATTTTTTAACTCCAAAATAATTCTCCTCTTCAGAACACTCTTTCAATTGAGCTTGTATTTATTTTACCTTCTTTCTATTTATTTTTTTCTTTTTCAGGGTTTAATCATACAATATCTTAATTAGGGAATTACAACATTGGTTCTAGTGATAGCTCTTCTATTGTGGATCAAAGGTCTCTTTCATGGTTTTTCCTTTCTAGTGCAAACCAATTTACATAGCCTTCAAAGTATTGTGTGGTTTGACTTCAATGTGAAGAATTCTAGACTCCTAAGCTATTTATTGACTTACCTGGTACTGTATTAAAGTTCCTAAATTACTACCAGGCAGCCTAACCTCGGTCTGAAATCATTCTCCTAATATTATTTCTAACCATCTAAGCAATAGTTTTATCTGCTTCCCCACTTTCTCTTGCTATCATGATTCAGCTGGAATATTATTGTATTAATTTTATAGTATTATACAAAAAAAACTAAAACCTTCCTATTTTAAATGATTTCCTATTTTAAATGACTGATTAACAACGTACATCCTCAGTTCTAAATCATTTGGTATTTCAGAAAGAGTCTCTGCAGAATCTGAGTTTCAAAGGTCTCAGATCTTCTACAACTTGTCTGTGAGGAGGTGAGAGAGTGATAACTGAAGGTAGTCATCTGCAGGTACAAGAATTGCCATTAGGCAAGATTATATGGTCAAGACCAGGACTTTGGTCCCACACCAAAGACAAGCCGGTCAGGCAAACCATGAGTTAATACTGAGCTCTTCTGATTCCCAACATGCCCCAATGTCATTTTTCATGAATGTATACCCTTGAGTCAGTATTCTCCTTCTTTTCCACCTGCCTTCATAAAATTACCTGTTATGTTTTGAAGTTCAAAAATTATCTAAGTAGAGAGTTTTTTTCCCCATGTTCTCTGCTTGTTCCTTGGTAAGGCCCTTTCAAGTTAATAATTTGTGTTTTTCCTGTCTGGGAAATTCTATTTTTATTTGATATTTTCTTTCTATTGATTTTCTTTTATTTTTCTAGGTTACTATCTTAGATTCTTTGAGCTGCTATATAGAAGAACCACAAATTGGGTAGCTTTACTAAAAAATTTTACTAGAAAAATTTACTTTAGCTTTACTAAAAAAAAATTACTAGAAAAATTTACTTCTTACAGTGCTGGAGCCTGGGAAGTCCAAGATACGGTGCTGGTATGGTTGGATTCTAGAGAGAATGAGTGAGAGAGAGCATGAGAGAGGAGAAGGTCAGAGGGAAAAGCAGACTCCCCAAGGAGCTGGGAGCCCAATGCAGGACTCCATCCTGGAAGTCCGGGATCATGACCTGAGCCGAAGGCAGTCACTCAACCTACTGAGCCACCCAGGTGCCCACTCTTCCCATTTCATATGCAGTGTCTTCTCCCTGTGTCCTTACATTGTGAAAGGGGCAAACTCACTCTGTGTGTGTTTTGTTTTGTTTTGTTTTTCTTTTTTGAGGACATCAATCCCATTCATGAGAGCTCTTCTTTCACGTCCTAAGTGCCTCTCAAAGTTTTACTCCTTATCACCTTGGGGGTGTCAGTTTCAGCATATGAATTTTGGGAAACAAAAAAATTCAGTCATTAGCAATCACCTTTAACTTCCCAGAATAATCCAGTTCTGACCTTTTCTCTCAGGCATTTTGGCTCTAAATTCTGGGAAATGTTTTTCAAAGGCATTCATCTTTTCTTTTTATTAGTCATGTAAAAACTTTCCAATGCTATTACTTTTCTCAGTTTTGTCATTTTTTTATTGTTACATATTTCATGAAAGTAGTAACATCTCAGATATCTCAGAGTGCCTCAGTTAATTTATGATCAGTCTTTATTTGGCCATTCTTATGTGTTTGTACTTTTATCTAATTTTTAAATATATATAATTTTTTAAAATTCTAGAATAGTTTTAAATTTATAGAATTATTACAAAGATTAAGAATTTCCATATACCCCACAACCTGTTTCCCTGTTATTGACATTTTATAAGAATGTAGTACTTTTATTGCAATTAATGAACATATATATATATATATATGTATATATATCACTTACATAGTGATATAGTGATACATTATTATTAACTATGGTCTATATATTATATATTCCTACATCCTCAATATTTTCCTCATATCCTGTTCCTCTTCTAAAATCCCATGCTTGTTTTGGTAGCACATATACTCGAATCCCATCCAAGATACCAAATTACATTGACGACTCATGTCTTATTATTCTCTATCTCTGCTTCCTGGGAGTACTGTAGCAAATTACCACAAACTGGTGGCTTAAAAACAACAGAAATTTATTCTACCACCATTCTGGAGGCTAGAAGTATGAAATCAATGTGTTGGCAGGGCTCTAAGGGAGAATCTGTTTGATGGCCTTCATCTTAGCTTTTATTGTTGCGGGCAGTCCTTGGCATTCCTTCGCTGGTAGATGTAACACTCCAGACTCTGCCTCCATTGTAACATGGCCTTTTCCTTGTATGTCTTTGTCTTTTCCTTTATAAGAACACCAGTCATATTGGAGCTTTGTCTAGTACCGTAAATTGGAGGCTTAGATTATTTCTTTCATAACATTCTTTTCTTTCAACATATGACTTTAATGTTACAGATTTCCCTCTAGGTACTCTGTTCTATGCATCCCACAATTTTTAATAAGTTCTATTTTTTATTTTTATCCCTTTAAAAATACTTTTGAATTTCACTTGAGACTTTTCTTTGACTGTTGTGTTATTTAGAAACCTGTTGTTGAATCTCCCAGTATTTGCACATTTTCTATTTATCTGTTATATTATTGATTTCTAGTTTAATTTTGTTGGAGTGAGAACATACTTTATTTGATTTCTTTTCTTCTAAATTGGTTAAAATATATTATGTCCCAGAATGTGGTCTGACTTTCTGAATGTCCCATGAGAGCTTCAGAAGAATATGTTTTCTATTGTTGTTGGATGCAGTAGTCTACAGATATTAATTAGGTACAATAGATTAATAATGCTGTCCATGTCAAGTATATTCTACTAATTTGTCAGTTACTGAAAGAGGACCATTGAAGTTCCAACTGTGTTTTATCAGTTTTTACTTCACCTATTTTGACACTCCTTTTAGGTATTTACACATTTATAATTATTATTCCTTCTTGGAGAATTGATTCTTTCATTATTATGTAATATTGACATCTCTGATAATCCTCCTGATCTGGAGTTGGCCTTGTCTAACATCATACCTAATACAACTTTTTGGTTAATGATAACATCGTACATCTTTCTCCATGCTTTACTTTTCATCTTTATGAGTGCTAACATTTAAAGTAGATTTGTACACAACATATAATTGGGTCTCTTTGCTTTGTTTTCCTGTCTTGGCAATCTCTATCTCTTATTTGGCAAATTTAAATGATTTACATAGAAAATGATTATTGACATAATTATATTAGTATTTAAAATGTTTCTATCAGTTAATTTGTCATTCTTTTTGTTGTCCTTATCTTATATCTTCTCTGCTGTTGAGTATTTTATTTGATCCCATTTACCTCCTCCCTTAATATATCAATTATACTTATTTATAAAAATTTCTTTATTGATTATCCTTTGCAATATGCATTTTTAATTAATCTAGTTTATCTTTAAAGATTTATTTATGTATCTTTGTGTTTCTCTTTCTTGACTTATGTTTTCCCTGTGTGGTCTTTAATATTTATATGTTAGTTTTAATTTAAGATAGAGTGACTGTGTTGGTTACTTTATACATTGGTATGCATTTTCTCTGCTATTATAATACCAGTTTGTTTCACGAAAAAGTTTCCTCCACAAATTAGATACTTTACTGGGACTCCATGGAAAGGCATGATGGCTCATGAGCTTTCATTAAATAAGAAGGCTGGCCTTACACTGATTCCCCTCAAGTACTAGAATGAAAAAGGTAATTATTCTAAATGTGCCAATACCGTACCAACAATATTATTTTTTGAAGATAGTTAATTTTATTTATTTAAAGAAAAGCCTTTTGGTATTTGCCTAGTTGATAAATGACACTGTAATAAAGTTCTGTTGACAGAATTTCAGTTAATGAAAATATTTCATAACCTCTTCTCACTTCATACTCATATCCAGTCCAAGTCTCTCTGAGGTTTCCCCTTCTCCAATTCTTTCCTCCTCTGCTAGTATTCTGTACTTAAACTTCTGTTTCTTTTCCAACTTTTGGGAATGTGCTTATCTTTCCATCTAATCTTCTACCTCTGCTTTAAACTTCCCCAAATCTGCCACTCCCATTCCTCCTTCTTCTTCTTCTTCTTCTTCTTCTTCTTCTTCTTCTTCTTCTTCTTCTTCTTCTTCTTCTTCTTCTTTTAAAATTTTATTTATTTATTTGACAGACAGAGATCACAAGTAGGCAGAAATGCGAGGGGTTGGGGAGCAGGCTCCCAGCTGAGCAGAGAGCACCATGCAGGGCTCCATCCCAGGACCCTGGGATCATGACCTGAGCCGAAGACAGAGGCTTTAACCCACTGAGCCACCCAGATGGCCCTGCCACTCCCATTTCTATCCCATATCATTTGCTTAGCTTTTAGGGATTTGACCACATTTTTATTTCTTCACTATCATATTTGAAGAGAATAAAGTTGAATAGATACAAAAGGGCTCACACCTTCTATTTGAATATTCTTGTAATTCTTGACAGGAATTTAAGTGACATTCTTTGGCCATTCTATATCTTGTAACACAGTCATGTTGTATCGTCATAACAAAAATTACCAAGGCACAAGGCTGGATTTGGAAAAACAAAATTACATTTGCTAGGGTATTGACTCTATGATATATAATGTTTCATTAAAGTATTTTTAATGTTTCATTAAAAATATTAACATTGAATTATATATTCTATCTCCTATTAAATTGTTGGTGCACATTTACTTTCCTCTACTTGTAGCTACAAACTGAAGAATATATGATAGACTCGCATGCACATATATATTACCTTTCCTTTATTACCTTTATTTCCTTTATTACCTTTCCTTCTAGGTTATAAGTTCTTAAGGTTTTGGATCACATGCTCTTCATATTTGTAAACCACAGAAGTAAAGGATTTAATATTTAAAAAAAAGTTCTAATGCAGATAAGTTTTCCAATGGTAGGGAGAAAAACAGAATTAGAACTAGCCCTTTTAAATTTCCACTCATGTGGTGTATTAGTAATAAGCTCTTAACAAAAGATCTCCTAAACAAAATTTACTATGTGTAGAGGCGCCTGGGTGGCTCAGTGGGTTAAGCCGCTGCCTTCGGCTCAGGTCATGATCTCAGGGTCCTGAGATCGAGTCCCGCATCGGGCTCTCTGCTCAGCAGGGAGCCTGCTTCCTTCTCTCTCTCTCTCTCTCTCTGCCTGCCTCTCAGTGTACTTGTAATTTCTCTCTGTCAAATAAATAAATAAAATCTTTTAAAAAAAGTTTACTATGTGTAGTATAAAAAGAAATAAGTTATTCTGCTTCACAAAGGTTTTACCCTTTTGCTATCAGATTTTACACAACACTGATGCCCTTCCTTCCACAACTCCTGCCCTCCTGTACTACCATTGCTTATGCCAAGCAAAAGATCGTCACATTGCCTGAGTTGCCTTTATACAGACCAATGTGCTTGACAGTAACCATGATATTCATGATTCCCATTGGGCCCCGAATTGACTGGTGCTTTCTTCAGTTATGTGTACATGTAAACAAAATCATAGAAGTGTGAATGGATTTTAGGCATTATATAAGCATATCTGATATGCTTGATAGAAACTAATTCTTCCTTCTGCTCTGTCCTAGAACACAATGTCTGGCATTTGGGGTTCATTTCTCCAGCTTCTGTCACACCAGAATGATTTAAGCAACTTCTTTTCACTTAAAATTTTATTACAGAAAGCAAAATTCATCCTTTTAGATTGATGATCTCACTATGTTTAAGGAGGAAAAAGTTGGATAATATCACAAACTGAAATATTATGTCCAGGTCTGAAAGATGAAAAGTTAAAGCATTCTCTTGTTTATTTACTCAAAAGAACTTACCATAGTTAAAATATTTTAAATAAATGAAAGAAGAATATAAACATATTTTTATGATTATCCTTCTCCATTTGGCAAAGTACCCAGAAACAACTTTCATTTAAAAAGTTTCATATTCTAGGGCTGCCTAAGTGGCTCAGTCATTAAGCATCTGCCTTCAGTTCAGGTCATGATCCCAGGATGTTGGGATCAAACTCCGCATCAGGCTCCCTACGCAGTGGGGAAGCCTGCTTCTCTTTCTCCCATTCCGCCTGCTTGTGTTCCATCTATTACTGTGTCTCCCTCTGTCAGATAAATACATAAAATCTTTTAAAAAATAGATAGTTTTATATTCTAGACAAAAGGTAGGACTTCTGGGCAAGATAGCAGAGTAGAATGATCCTAAACCACCTCATCCTATAGATTCAACTAGATAAGATCCTCATCAGTTTAAATAATCCAGAAGACAACCCAAAGACTGGCAGAACAGGCTCTCCACAGCTAAATGTAGAGAAGAGGCTGCACTGAACATGGTAGGAAGGACAGAGACATGGTTGGAAAACAAGATAACCTGCAAGACTGTCCATGGTGAGGAGGGTCACAGCAAACATGAAAAATGGAGAAAAGCAGACCACACTTCAGGCACCCCAGGCACAAGGGACTTGCACTGGGAATAGCAATCCCCAAAACATTTGGCTTTGAAAATTGGAGGGGCTTAATTCTCAAAATCAGTGAGGCTTAACACCTGAAACTTTAAAGATCAGTGGCTCTGCTCTGGGAGAGCAGAAGAAAGGAAACTGAATCCCTGCCCTTAAAGAGACAGTACAACAAACTGCCCCACTGAAATACAGGATAGGAGCAGCAATTTGAAAAATGCTTGGGGTATGGGACATCTAGGCTCAGTAGGTTAAGCTGCTGCCTTCGGCTCAGGTCATGAACCTGGGGTTGAGTCCTGCATCGGGATCCTTGCTGAGCAGGGAGCCTGCTTCTCTCTCTGCCTCTGCTTTCCAGTCTGCCTGCTTGCTCTCTCTCTCCCTCTCTGACAAATAAGTAAATAAATAAAATCTTAATAAAAAAAAAGAAAAATGTCTGGGATATATGAAAGGGAGATTTGTTTATTAATCTCAGAGGTGTGCTGGAGGTGCAGAGATCTTTGGAAAACTTCTCCAAGAACCAAAGAGCTGGCAGACACTATTTCCCTTTCCTGCCCCCTAGCTGAGATATACAGACGCTTTCAGGAACCAGCACAGCACAGACACCCTCCACCTAGCTTGTTAACAGCGTCTTCCACCAAGGCATTCTTTCATGGATTAGCCTCCTTGAACCCAGCCTCAACAGAAATAATCCAAAATGGGGTCATAAGTGTGGTATTGTGCAAGCACCCTGGCAGAGGCCATACCACTCAAAGTGATTTCTGCACTAGGGAAAGGGGAAGATAACCACACACACACACACACACACACACCAATTTGGTGCAGCCCTAGCTCTAGGCTGGGGGCAGACATCTGGTCTGACTGCACCCTCCCCCCCAATGAAAGCCTCCCAGGGGGCAACACAAGGAGAACACTCTGGAAAATACCAGTTCTGACCCCACTCGAGCCCAAGGCAGCCCAAGATTGGCCCATTAATAACACAAGGACCAAACATTACCCACAACAAGTGAAGAGAACCATTACAGATGACTGGACTGAAGGCTCAGCCACAACAGTAAGGTGTGTGCAACACATATAGCAAGAACCCCTGAAGTACCAGGTTTTGGTGAACAGGGTACATTGCACTGCAAGGGACCCCAGGACCTCTTCTTCTTAAGGCCACTACTTTCAAGAGTAGTAGACATAGCCAATTTTCCTAATGTATAGAAACAGACCTAGAGAATTCTTCCCAGAGGACATGGAAGAATATGCCCCAAATGAAAAAGCAAGACAAAATTGCAGCAAGAGAGATAAATAAAATGGATATAAATAATATGCCTGATAGAGAATTTAAGGTAATAGTCATAAAGAAACTCATTAGATTTGAGAAAAGAGTAGAAGACCTCAGTGGGACCTCAATAAAGAGTCAGAAAATATAAAAAAAAGAACAAATCAGGGATGAAGAACTCAATAACTGAAATTAGAAATACACTAGATGGAATAAGTAGTAGACTAGAGGAAGCAGAAGAACAGATTAATAACCTGGAGGACAGAGTAATGGAAAACAATCAAGCTGAAAGGAGAAAGAAAAAGAGATTAATAAAGAATGAGAATAGATTAAGGGAGCTTAATGACACCAGTAAGCATAACAAAATTCACATTATAGTGATATCACATGAAGAGAGATAAAAGGGAGCAGAAAATTTACTTTAAGAAATAAGAGCTGATAATCTCACAAAACAAAACCATTCCCAGGGAGATGGGGGTAGGGAGAGGGTGATGGGGTTATGGACATTGGGGAAGGTATGTGTTATGAAGTATGTAAACCTGGCAATGCACAGACCTGTTCCCCTGGGGCTAATAAGACCTTATATGCTAATTAAAAAAAAATTTTTTTTAAAAGAAAGAAAGAAGAGCTGAAAACTTCCCAATTCTGGGGAAGGAAACAGAACTCCAGATCCAGGAAGCACAGAAAGCCCCAACAAAATCAACCCAGGGAGGTCCACAGCAAGACACACAATTGTTAAAATGACAAAAAGTAGTGATAAGGAGAGAATTATAAAAGTATCAAAAGGAAACACATGTAAGTGAAACCCCGTAAGGCTATCAGCTGATTTTTCAGCAGAAATTTTGTAGGCCAGAATGCAGTGATATGACATATTCAAAGTGCTGAAAGAAAAAAAAAAAAAACCTTGCAGCCAAGGATACTAGGCTATCATTCAGGTTAGAAGGACAGATAAAATTTCCCAAAGTTAAAGGAATTCATCACCAACTAAATAATACTTACAAGAAATGTTAAAGGGGACTTTATGTGTGAAAAGAAAAGATGATAAACAACAGTAAGGAAAGTAGGAAGCACAAAAGCAGTAAAACTAAGTATATCTATAAAAATTAGTCAAGAGATTCACATAAATATAAACGGATATAAAGTGTGACAGCATATACCTGAAGTGTGTGTGTGCAAGGATAAGAATTAAAATTTAGTGCTTTTAGAATTAGTTCAAACTTAAGTGAACATAATATAGCCTGTTATTTGTACAAGATAGTATATATAAACCTAACTGTAACCACAAATCAAAAGGATAGGAGATATGCAAAAATAGGGAAAAGTAATCTAAATATATCACTAAAGAAAGCCAGCAAACCAACAGAAGAGGGCAAGAGTAAAAAGGAACAGAGGAAATCTATAAAAACAACCATAAAACAAGTAAGAAAATTGCAGTCAGTACATACTTATCACTAATTACTTTGAATATAAAGTGACTAACTGCTTTAATCAAAAGACTTGGGGTGATGGAATAGATTTAAAAAAAAGCAAGACCCATCCATATGCTGCTTACAAGAGACTCATTTCATACCTAAAGACACATGCAGATCGAAAGTGAATGGATGGATGGAAAAACATTTATTATACAAATGGAAGTGAAAAGAAAGCTGGGGTAGCAATACTTATATTGGAAAAATAATAGAGTTTAAAATAAGACTTTAGGGGCGCCTGGGTGGCTCAGTGGGTTAAGCCGCTGCCTTCGGCTCAGGTCATGATCTCAGGTTCTGGGATCGAGTCCCACATCGGGCTCTCTGCTCAGCAGGGAGCCTGCTTCCTCCTCTCTCTCTCTCTGCCTGCCTCTCTGCCTACTTGTGATCTCTCTCTCTCTGTCAAATAAATAAATAAAATCTTTAAAAAAAAATAAAAATAAAATAAAATAAAATAAGACTTTAGCAAAAGATAAAATGTATACTATATAACCATAAAGGGAACAACCCAACAAGAAGATATAACACTTGTAAATAATTATGCATCCAGCCTGGACACCCCCAAATACATAAAGCACCTATTAACAAACATAAAGGAAGTAGTAGTAGTACAGTAACAGTAGGGGACTTTAACTCCCCATTTACATCAATGGATAGATTATCCAAACAGAAAATCAGCAAGGAAATAGTGGCTTTGTATGATACATTGTACCAGATGGATCTAACAGATATATTCAGAACATTCTATCCTAAAAAAGCCCAGAATACACAGTCTTTTCAAGTGCACATGGAATATTCTCCAGAGTAAATCACAAATTAGATCACAAAACAAGTCTCAACAGATTCAAAAAGATTGAAGTCATAGCATGCATCTTTTGTGACCACAATATTTTGAAACTAGAAATCAACCACAAGAAAAAAATCAGGAAAGAACACAAATGTGCGGATGTTAAGTAGCATGCTACTAAATAATGAATGGGTCAATCAAGAAATCAAAGAGGAAATAAAAAAAATACATGGAGATATATGAACATGAAAACACAGTGATTCAAAATCTTTGGAATACAGCAAAAGTTCTAGGAGGGAAGTTTATAGCTGTACAGGGCAAGCTCAAGAAGCAAGAAAAATTTCACATAAACAACCTAACCTTACACCTAAAGGAGCTAGAAAAAGAAGAACAAGAAAAGTCCCAAACCAGTAGAAGGAAGGAAATAATAAAGATTCGAACAGAGATGAAGGAAATGGAAATTTTTTAAAAAATCAGTTAAATCAGGAGCTGTTTTTCTTTTTTTTAAGATCAACAAAATTGATAGACTGTTAGCCATGCTTATCAAAAAAAAAAAAAAAAAAAAAAAAACAAAGAGGGAAAGAGAGAGAAAAAAAGGAGAAAGAGAGAGGACTCAAATAAAATTAGAAATGAAAGAGGACAAAGATGTCGAGTGGTTCCATCAGTTAAGCAGTTGCTTATGGCGAGGTCATGGTCCTAGGGTCCTGGGATGGAGTCCCACATCAGCCTCCTTGCTCAGCAGGAAGCCTGCTTCTCCCTTTGCCTGCCACTTCCCCAGGCTCATGCTCTCTCTCTTTCTCTCTGAAAAAATAAATAAAATCTTAAAAAAAAAAATGAAAGAGGAGAAATAACAACCAACATCTCAGAAATACAAAGGATTATAAAAGAATGTTATGAAAAATTATATGCCAACTTCCACGTTTATTGCAGCATTATTTACAATAGCCAAATTATGGAAGCAGCCCAAATGTCCCCTGATGGATGAATGGATAAAGAAGAGGTGATACACACACACACACACACACACACACACGCATGCACGCGTGTACGCAGAGTATTACTCACCCCTAAAACAGAATGAAATCTCGCCAAAGGGTGGATGGTTCTGGAGATGCTAAATGAAATAAGTCAGTCAAAGAAAGACCAATACTGTATGATTTCACTCATATGCAAAATTTAAGAAAAAAATGATCAAAGAAAAAAAAGAGACAAAAAACCCCAGACTTCAATGTAGGGAACAAGCTGGTAGTTCTCAGATGGGAGAGGGGTGGGGATATAGGTGAAATAGGTAAAGGTGTTAAATATATTTGTCATGATGAGCACTGAGTATTGTATAGAATTGTTGAATCACTATATTGTACACCTGAAACTAATATAACACTGTACATTAATTATAGTAGAATTTAAAAAACAAATAAATTTTTAAAAAGTTTTCACTCTAGGGACGCCTGGATGGCTCAGTGGGTTAAGCCGCTGCCTTCGGCTCAGGTCATGATCTCAGGGTCCCGGGATCGAGCCCACATCAGGCTCTCTGCTCAGCAGGGGGCCTGCTTCCCTTCCTCTCTCTCTGCCTGCCTCTCTGCCTACTTGTGATCTCTCTCTGTCAAATAAATAAATAAAATCTTTAAAAATAAATAAATAAATAAAATAAAAAGGTTTCAGTAAATCAGAAATAATTTTCAAACGTCTTTTCATCACATGCCAGACTCATAAGAAAAGCTTAATTACACACATACATGCACACACACACATACTTTCCTTTTTTTAATTGGTTGTCTGTTTGTCCAGAATTAGAGTCATAGGATGTATATTTAATTTTTTTCCATACTTCTTGACCCATCAGTACTTAATATGAACCTAGGCCTTTATTGATTCAATTATTTTATTCCCTCAATAGTTCTGTCATTGGTAGCTTTGTACCTATTTTACTAGATATATAAGTGCATTTATTGAACCTATTTTACTAGATATATGTGTTCATGATCTTTTTGACTTATTTTTACTTATACAGTATGTATTTTCCATCTTTATTCCTTATGATGTTTTTCATCTTACAGTGTTATTTCTTCTCTTAAAATGACTGCATTATTCTCCTTGTTTTTGTTAATATTTGTCCTGTATTTTTTTTTAAGATTTTATTTATTTATTTGACAGACAGAAATCACAGGCAGAGAGAGGAAGGGAAGCAGGCTCCCTGCTGAGCAGAGTGCCCGATGCGGGGAACGATCCCAAGACTCTGGGATCATGACCTGAGCCAAAGGCAGAGGCTTTAACCCACTGAGCCACCCAGGCACCCCTGTCCTGTATTTTTGTGTGGGTGTTTTTATTCAGTTATTTAAATGTGTCTCTTAGATATTATGATGTTGAATCTTTAATAAAACTTAATTTAGAATGTTTTTTGTTCATTTATTTTATATTTCTATGGTACAGATTTCTACTATGTTTATTGTTATATTTCTACTATGTTTAGATTCTAATATGAGACAAAGACAGAAGAAAACTGTGCCATAATGCTAAGAGGCTAAGGCATAGGTGAAAAAGAAATACACATTTTGCATATGTAGAACAGCTTTTACTTATACACATTTTGCATATATACATGTACACATTTTGCATATGTAGAACAGCTTTTACTTATACACATTTTGCATATATATATGTACACATTTTGCATATGTAGAACAGCTTTTACTTGTTTAGGTTTTTTTTCTCCCCTTTGTCCTTTTTCCTCTTGTGGCTTTGTATCTTAGAACTCACTGCCTATATAATCAGAATTATTGTAAAAACATTGACCCACCTTTTACATGAAGTTATTACCAGTGTGGGTCCCTAGTTTTAATGAAAGGAGACTCCAGATTATTTATTTCCTAACTCATTTCTCCAGAAAGAAGCCATTCAAGGGTTAAGACCAAATAACTCGTCTTTTTAGTGTCTCTCAAAAACATGCTGTTCTCAGCTATATGTGATAAAGGGATTTTTCTGATGTTGGACAACAAATTACTACAAAATACACAGCTTTAAATAACGTGCATTTATTACCTCATAGTCTCCTTGAGTAATGAGTATGGATAAGCTAATCTGAGTCCTCTGCTCAGGACTGCATTCAAGGTTTTGATTGGGTTGCTTTCTCATCTGGAGACCTGACTCAGGAGACCTCAGTCCAAGCACATTCAGGTTGCTGGGCAGAATCTTTTCTTTGCAGATATTTGATGGGGGAATCCAGCATTCTCTTCTGGCTGGAGAGTACACTCAGTTCCTAGAGGCCACCCCCAGTCCTTAGAGGCTTCTGTTAATTCAGTGTAATGAGGACTTTCTTTACACATTACATATTTCAGCAAGCCAGCAAGGAGAATCTAATTTTTCAGTCAGCTTATTAAGAATCTTATATAGTATAACAAACAATCTCTTGTAATCAAACAAGTGACATCTGAATATTATGAAGATGATATTTCATCATCTTTGCCATATTCAGTAGGTTAGAAGCAAATTACAGGTCCCACCCACACTCAGTGGGAGAAATTATATATGCTACGAACATGAAATTATCAAAGGGTCTGTCCACCACAACCTGTTGGGATTCTAGTTATCAGTCCTGAATCCTGACCATCTGTGTCCTTTCATCAGAAGTATAACACTCCCTGTTTATCATCCGTTTGCATGCATGTATGAATAAAACATTTTAATTTTATGGGAATGAAATCTCCGAGAGCAAGATGAATAATTGTTGACAAAATCGCACATAGAGTTTTCAAAATAAATAAAAATTTTCAAAATTTTCAAAATTTCAGGTTTCAAAATTAGGGCAAGGTCTTGTGGTTACTGGCAGGGACTTCACACAATACAGATCTACACATCTAGTACATTTCTTCTCAAGGAGGAACCCTGTTGTCAGAGAACTGAACTAATTTTAATGACCCAGGCCGTCTCAATTAGAGGATGCACTGTTTACATGCGCAAGCACTTGAATTGATGAGTGATGTATTGTCCCTGTTGTCAGGGAACTGAACTAATTTTAATGACTATGATTTTGCATTTTTTTATGTAGTCAGAGCTAAGAAACTGAAAGTGCCTCAAGCCTTCAGTATGCTCATATATATGTAGGATTCAAAATAGGAGTTTAAACATAATATATTTGAGAAAGGTTGACATGTAATACACAGATAAAATAAGTGTCAAAAATAATATGTATATCCCTTAATACTGAGATGAAGAAAAAACATTGGCATTATCACACGTCTAAACATCAGGAAAGAAGTTTGAAGACCTGTTTTTGGAACACTTTGACTCAAAGAATTAGATTTGTCAGGAGGCAAAAGGAAAACCACAGTTAGCAGGTTTAAAAAAAAAAAAAGAAAAGAAAAGTCTTCAGAATTTGGTATGTGAACAAAAAGTAAAGTTCACACTTTGAAAAAAGAACATCAGAAACTCAGGAAGATATATAGGATCAACTTAAAAACAAATTTTGATCTTGTGGTCAAGACAAAAATCTGGGATAGAAAGGGAAAAGAGGATCCAACAAATTCTTTTAACCTACATGTGGTAGAAGAAGAAAGGAACCAAGTTAAGAAAGAGGTAAAATTTTTAAAACACAGATAAACTTTCATAAAGAAGGTAGATATACACCATGCAGAAATGAATTGTAACAGAAAGTTTTTGCTTCTATGTAAAAGAATGTGGGCGTGGGAGTGTTTATAGTACTTTCAGTATTAGAAAGTTTTATCAAGGCTTTTGATATTCATCTTCACACCTGTATATCAGAGCCCATGCTAGACATGCTTTCCCTTACAGCTTTAGGGTGCACACAATTGCATCTTCAATTCATAGTTTTATTGTTGTGAATTCCAGGTAGGAAAAGTTGGGAGCTAAAGGTATTAAAATTCTTCTGATAGATCATATTTAAAGGCTAAAAGAATTAAGAATCAGAGACACAATTGCAAAAGTAGTAGCAAATGAAAAGAAATTCAGATTTCTGTTAAAAATTTTTTAAAAAGCAGTGTTTGAAATAAGGTAGAGTTGACTACTATGGGAAATGCAAGGCGTTGGACGTTGGAGAGTAGATTGTGGAAAATGTGAGTCATCTTCCAAGAGAGAGGGGGAGCATGAGAGTATGAGATAGAGAAAAGAAGTTTTAGGGAGATAGTTCAATTCAATCTTGAAAATAAAAGAAATGCAAAGATGAAAATGTAAAAATGTAAAATGTAAATATAAACATAACAAAATAGAAAGGGAGGGGCCCCTGGGTGGCTCAGTCAGTTAAGCATCTGACTTGATTTGGGTTCAAGCCACGATCTCAGGGAGTGAAATCAAGCCCAGAGTCGGGCTCCTGCTGGGGGTGGAGTCTTTGTCTGTCTGTCTCTCTCTCTTTCTTAAAAGAATGCAAAGGGAAATTAAGCAGTTCTCATATTTAGGGTAATGCTTACAGAAAATGTTGGGAACTGACCTCATCATCAGAAACTCCTCTATTCTGTCATGGAAAGGCAATCTATATCAATGGTAAGTTTTTCTCCTAGATACAGAAAACACAGTTGTCATGCTTTTAGATATTTGATGATACATGACTCCAAATTGCTCATTTAAGATCAATGGGATACGCAAAAGAAGTGAAACCTATTAAGACCTCTTTCTTTTCCTCCTTCTTCTCTGTCTCCTCTTCCTTTTCCTCCACCTTTCTTTCTCTTTCCCTTCTTCTTCCTCCTCCTCCTTTTCTTCTTTTTGTTCTTCTTCATTGTAGATCCCATTTTCCCAAAACATTGAAGGTGTGTCATTAACAGTCACAATACAGGATCCACAAAACTCAGGATAGGATGTTTTTGCATGTAATGAAAACAATGGAAATTGTTTTGACTGGTTATTGGATTTTCCAATATAATATTTTTACCGAGTTTATTAAGTAAATTTCAAGTGATATTTCTTGGAATCCATGATGGGACTTTCATGCAAGCATGAGTATTGTTAATGGCATAGGAACATTGATTTTGGACCCCTTAAATAGGGTTAAGTGTGGTTAAATGGTTAATGTAATGTAAGTTAGTGGTGGTTTTTCTAATAGTATTGTAGGAACTATGAAAAGTATCAAATCATATTATTAGTATTGCATATTTTAATATGCATAAATTTTTAAAGATTTTATTTATTCATATGACAGAGATCACAAGTAGGCAGAGAGGCAGGCAGAGAGAGAGAGGAGAAAGTAGGCTCCCTGCTGAGCAGAGAGCTTGGTGTGGGGCTCAATTCCAGGACCCTGGGATCATGACCCCAGCCGAAGGCAGAGGCTTCAACCCACTGAGCCACCCAGGTACCTCTTAATATGAATAATTTTTATACGGAGAGACTAATGGCCCCTGTGGGAAGAGATTTGCTAGAAGTAGAAAAATGAAATAAAAAAGTGACATTAGGCCTAACTGACAATTTGAACATTGTCGTGATTGAGGGGTTAAACCATTTTCCCGAGTATATCAGCGTTTATCTGAGGAGCTGATTTTTATATCCTTGATGAGCAGTTAATTGTCCATGAATGAAAATGGCACTTCATTCTAATGTTGCATGGGATTTTTCCTTATTGTTTTACTGTTTTGAGTGTTTTTAATTGAGTTCTCTACTTCTCATTAGAGAATCTTCAAATGAAAACACAGATTTGAAAAAAAATTAAAAACTATACTGAATCCACCGACATTTCTCTTAGTTCTTAAAAGATCTTATCATTGTGTACTCCCCCTTAATTTCAGAGGTTGATTACCTCCCAGTTAATTTTTAAATAGAACAAAAACATCCATCATTGTTTTGACAACATTTTCTTTTAAAAACTCTACTCTTATGCATAATGAGCTGTAGAAAAAGAAATCTGTGTTCCTGGTCTGTGCCAACATAATAAATTAAAATATGATCACATAGGAGTTGTTTTTTTATCAACCCTTGAAAATAAAACTTGCACAAATATAATTAAGTCCATTGCATTTGTATACCCAATTCCTTTTTTTTTTTAATAGGTTTTCTCAATCTTTACACTATTGACATTTAGGACTGGATATTTCTTTATTGTAGAGGACTGCCCTGTACATTGTAGAATGTTTAGCAGCATTCCTGGGTTCTGCCCTTGACGAAAATAGAACTTCTTCCAGTTGGACAACCAAAGATGTCTCCAGAGATTGCAAATATTCCCAGAGGGACGGTATCACCCTCTTTCCCATTAAGAATCTCTGCTTTAAGTTGACCATGTAAATACCAGTTTTAAATTCATAACACACTTAAAATAATAGTGGAGGTGAGATTTCATAAAAGAAAAAAAGTTTCATACAAGAAATAGTTATTTGCTTTAGGATTAAACTGGTTGGAATCTATGTATTTAAATTACTTCTCCAAATCCTTTTGAGGTAATGAATACAAAATATAGAAAAACCTATCTCAGCTCTGAAAAAAGGGAGTATCATTGTCTGCTAGTTAGAATCTTTTACAATTATCTTGTTTGCTGTTTTTGCTTTTAATTTAGTACAGATTACATGAGCTGTCCTCTATTTTTAAGGTAGTTTAAATACATTTTTGATTTACTATATGGGATATATCTCTGAGTTGAAAATGAAAGTGATAATCAACAGAATTTCACCAACATCAGATAACATAAAGGACCAGGAAATAGATGATACCACGGGTCAGTGGGTGCCAATAACAAAGCAAATATTGACATTATGAGGGGTTTCAAGATAAGAAAAAACTCAGCCCCTCAATAATTTACTCTTAGTTCATATTTGATGTAAAAAGTAAGCAAAGTAAGTGGAGAGCTTTATCAGATGGCATCTAGATTTGAACAGTGTGCTAAATAAATAGGGAGATAATTTGCATCCTCTCTCTCTCTCTCACACACACACACACACACACGCACACACGAACCTATACAATAATGAAATTACATGAGTGTTGATGGATCTTATACCACTTTCCCATGAACAAGTTGAATTCTTCTTTGTAATTTATTGGAATTATTTGCATTAATTCTATATTTCCCTTACTCTTTAGATGGAATTGATATCTTTAAATACAGACTGAAAACTATTGCACAGGATTTAGCTCCTGATATTGCATAAACTTAGGTCCTCATGGAAGGAAATTCAAAAAGAGAAAAATCAGACAAAGAAAACTAAATCTAATTCAGAGTCTTTCAAACTAATCTGAGGGATTGGAGAAAATATGCCATTATGAAATTGAGTTACTCTGAGGAAGAAGTCCGAAAGAGTGGATAATAATTTTTAAAACTTCTAATTTGTATTTGCTAAGAAAATTTGAAATGACATATCTTTTCTGAAATGGAATAATCTGAGATCAGAAAAGATCGTGTTTTCAGCTAACAGCATGACTTCAGTATCAGAACGTATAATAACAAAAACAACACATTGTTTCCTACAGAAATCCACATCAGTGAATTGTAGCATATTATAGGATAGTCTGGCTAGTGTTTCTCATTTATTTCCATTCTCATATGCCTCCCTTTCAGAGCAAGGTCACCTTATAGGTAAGCAAGTGTGTGTTGCTAGACTACAGCCCATCTTTTTATCTTTGTTACTTAAATTCTTAGGAATTGATACTAAGAGCTTACTTTCAGGATGCAAGCTTTCACAAACAGTTTGCATTTTACTTCATCTCTATTGAGCACCTACTGTATTCAGGCATTTTGCTAAGAGACGAGAATAATCAACATAGCATATAAAGTCTTCATTCTTGTGGAGCTTACATCTCACTGGAAGGAAAAAAAAAAGTAAAAAATAAATAAGTGTAGACCATTTATACCAATGTGGAAAGCTGAATAACTTCCTCGCTACTTTCCAAAAGTGTCTGTGTGCTGATCCCTGGAACCCGTGACTATATTACCATAAACTGTAAAAGGAAAGTTTCATTTTTGACTGAAGTAAGGATTTTGAGATTGTGACATTATCCTATATTATAGAGATGTGTTCAGTGTAATCAGTGGATCTTTACAAAAGGAAGCAGAAAGGTCAGATACACAGAGGTAGAAGGAAGTAATTCAAGAAGAGAATATATTACATTACTCGTGATAGAGGAAGAGGTTACAAGACAAGGAATGCAGTTAACCTCAATTACCTCAATTACCTCAGGGGAAAGGTAAGGCATGGATTCTCCCCTAGAGTCTCCAGGAGGAATGCAGGCCTGCATTTTAGTTAGACTTCTGGCCTCTGGAACTGTAAAGTAATAAATTTACACTGTTCTAAGGCACTAAGTGATTTGTTATAATGATAATAGGAAACTAATGTAATCAGGTGTAAATGCTGTTAAGAAAAATTAAACATAGTACAGGTAAACAGTGGTAGCTATTTTAAATGGACAAGCAGAAAGAACTTCCTGATAAAGTACTATTTGTACACAGGCATGAGTGAAGTGAGGAAATAAAACAATAACCAGAACTATGTTCCAGGCCAAGGAGGTATAAATTCTCTGAGGCCAAGGTATGGGTGATTGTATTCTGAAAAGAGCAGAAGTGCCAGTGTCAGCATAGTGAGGTGAACAACAGGGAAGCTAGGAGATACAGTGGAGAGGGTAGGAGATCCAGATTGCTCTGATAATCCATGGGCCATAACAAACTTCTAGCTTTATTGATGTGTGATAAGAAAATACTGAGATGTTTTGAAAAGAACAATGACACATTTAAAAGATTATTTTAGCTACTCTGTAAAGAAGAAACTATTCCATCCAAGGAGCCTGGTGCAATTGCCTAGACAGGAATTACAGAAACATTGTTGCAACCCATATAAAAGCACTTCTATTTATGCACTTGAACATACCTTAATTTAACAAAGCAGTCTTAAAGCTGACATTAATAAAGACAATATTTAATTTAGTAAATCTGGTGAAAAGTAAAAATTCTGTTTTGCATATTTTTGTAGTGTTTGAAAATATATCTTCCACATAGAGTGGAAAGTTCCTCAACACAGTAACTTTAATAAAAGAATTGATACATAAATAAAAACAAGAGAACAAATCTAATATAAACACCCACCTCATGTACAGTAATCCTATTTGTGTCAGGAAATACTTCTATTTTAACAGAATTGAAAAGATACATAAAGATGTGAAATTAAATTATTTCCTGAACATTGAAATGTCATAATCCTCTGAAAAATACATTATTTTTCCTAATATTTTATTTTTAAAAGAGTATGGACACCCTATTCAAGATGAATATATGAGAAACATATTTTGCCATAACCCACCTATACTTCCTTTAATTTTGTTTCAAAATGAACAATACCTGGCGTCCCTAGGTGGCTTGGTCATTTAAGTGTCTGCCTTTGGCTCAGGTCATGATCCCAGGATCCTGGGATGGAGCACCACATCACATCAGTCTCCCTGCTCAGCAGGGGTCTGCTTCTCCCTCTGTCCCCCACCCCCCACTCATGCTCCCATGCTCTCTCTTTCTCTCTCACTCTAAAATAAATAAATAAAATCTTTTTTAAAAAAGAGAAAAAAAGAAACAAAATAAATAATTATCTGTCATCAGTCATTTATAGAGCATTTATATCCTCAGGGATTAAGAGATTGGAAATGAAGGCAGTTTGTGTTGTAGGTAGAGAGGCATAAAACCCTTAATCATGGACCACAGAAAACAGAGAATGTGTATTATACTAGGCAAAAATTGGGGCACCTACAAGGGTAATTATGCTAGTTAAAGAGTGTAATTTTGTCTCTCTTATGTTCTAGCTCCTAATACAAATCCAAAACAGAAAATACTCATCATCTAGGTAAAAGTTCTCCTGCAGAAGATATTTAATTGCTTCTCTAGTCTTTATTTCATCCAAGACTTCCAGATTTATGCATCATGACTACAGTGGGTGTCTCATAAGCCTCTGAAACTTAAAACTTGGTGTCATCAAGGGATATCTTGATTTTTCTCAAAAACATGCTCTTTCTCAGGTCTTTGGTAATTTAGCACTTGTTTCCATTATGCCCTCAGTTGTTTAATTTAAAAAAGAGAAAAGTAATTATTTTCTTTTAAATTGTGGCACAATTTACTTTCTGTAGCATAATATCAAAAACAATGCTTAAAATATTTTGTATAGGGGTGCCTGGGTGGCTCAGTGGGTTGAGGCCTCTGCCTTCGGCTCGGGTCGTGATCCCAGGGTCCTGGGAACGAGTCCCACATCAGGGCTCTCTGCTCAGTGGGGAGCCTGTTTCCCTTCTTCTCTCTCTGCCTGCCTCTCTGCCTACCTGTGATCTCTGTCAAATAAATAAATAAAATCTTTAAAAAAAATGTTTTGTATATGTATATATTCATGGATCCCCCATCTATATCATGATGGAGAACATAGCTCTGTGCTCTTTCCCATCAAGACAAACTCCCACCCCAGAGAAGTCACTACTCAAGTCTCTATCCTTACTTCAAATAGATTTGTTTTGCTGTTCTCAAATTTTAGGTAAATGGACGTATACCATATTCGTGTTTTGTATCTTCTTTCCCTTAACATAATGTTTTTGACACCTATCCCTGGTTTTATCTGTGTAATATAGAATTCATCCTTTCTTATTACTACAGAATATTCCATCATGAGAATAATCTGTAGTTTGCTCCTATAATTTTGTTGACTTTTAGTTTGTATTATTATTAATAAAGTGTCCATAAACATTATATTACTGTTTTGGGGAGACATAAGATCTCATTTCTCCTGGTCATATACCTAAGCTTGAAATTGTTGGGTCATACTACATTACATTTAGTATTTATATCTTCTTAGACAACTCTTGGATGAAACAGTTTTTCAGACTTCTCTTATTTTTGATGACCTTGAAAGTTTGTGGATTATGGGTCAAGTATTTCCTAGAATGTTTCTTAATTACGATTTGCTGATGTTTCTCATTATTAGACTACTAGACTGGGAATATGCGGCTTGGGGGGGAAGATCACATAAGTGAAGTGACATTCTCATCATAGAATACCAAGTGCATGTCCTAATAACACAACTGATCACTGTTGATGTTAATCTTGATGGCCTGTTTGAGGTAGTGTTTGTCCTGTTTCTCTATTTGACTCTAATTGACCCTCTAATTTCTCTAATTGACCATCCTTTTTTTTTTTTTTTTTTTTTTTTTTTCGTATTGTACTCATTGGGAGGAATTCACTGCATTCAGGCTGCATTTAAGGAATAAGAATTTGTGCTTTCACACTTGGAAGGCTGAGTATTTACACAAATTATTTGTAATTCTTCTATCTTGGAGATTTTTAAATTCTCCATTTACTTATTTATTCAATCATTGATTGATAGCAGCATGGACTCATGGATATTATTTTATATTTTGGTATACAGTCTAACACTAATTAATTTATTTTGTTGTTCATATTGTTCCAGCTTTGGCACAGCTCCTAATGGAGTTCTTTCAGTTGAATCTGGTATCCCCTTTAATACCCCATATGTGTGTGCGTATGTGAGTTTATGTTTAGTACTTTTTTTATTTTCTGACATTATAAGATGCCCAGGCTCATGTTATATATTTCCTGTTAAAGTCTTACAATTAGTCCTTTCTGTAAGGCATCTTGGTTCCATTTATTGGTATTAGTGGTATTAGAAACCAATATTTAGGTATTATATATCTTTACTGCTCTTGTGATTTTCTTAGTACTAGGCCTTATCAACTAATAGAGCAAAGACATGTATGCATAACTCATATACATGTGGCAAGCATTTCTGCATATGACCTGTATCTGTAGGAAACTAAATATAAATTCATACTGATGTCATCAACTCTAATCCATTACCCTATGGGCCATTCTAGCTTTTTCCCCTTGCTTGTATTTGATTTCCCACTCCAACAATGAAGAACATGGTTCCTGCTATCCATTTACTTACTATTTATATTCCTGTATACATATGTAGTGGTTTCAGAATTGATAACCCATACCTCCTTCTGGAACAATTTTATCAACTGGAGTACAAAATGTATTACAGACCAGATCCCACTAACATTAAAAATTACTTAAGTTGATACCTGTTTGCCCTAATACTATTAGTGAGTTTGTTACATACATTTGTAATAGTTACATTCATTTATTCCTTGAGAGTCCCAAGATCTTAAATAACTTTTTTTTAATTGCATACATTAAGATATTTGTACTGTAAATTCTAGGAGTCTTCAAGTCTTCTATATGCCGTCACGCAAAAGCAGTATAGTTTCAGTGCCTTAAAACTCACCTACACTTTAGCTGTTCACCATCTTCCCACCCAGAAGACTTGGCAACCACTTATCTATATAGTATCAATTTAGCTTTGCTTTTTCCAATCTGTCCCATAATCAGAATCATACAATATGTGGCTTTTTCAGAACTGTCAGTTTCATTTAGTATGCGTTTGAGGTTCATGTGAGTCTTTTGGCAGTTTGATAGATTTTTATTGTTATTGAATAATATCTCATTGTATAGGTTTTTTTTTTAAGATTTATTTGTTTGAGAGAGAGAGAGAGAGAGAGACAGAGAGAGAGAGTGAGGAGAGGCAGAGGGAGACGGAAAAAATCTCAAGCAGACGCCCTACTGAGCACAGAGCCTAATGTGGAGCTCAGTCTCACAAACCTGAGATCATGACCTGAGCCAAAACCAAGAGTCCAGGTCTTAACTGACTGTGCCATTCAGGCACCCAGTATTTATTCACTTATTAAAGAACATTTTAGTTGCCTTCAGTGTTTGATGATAATGAATAAAGATGTTATAAACATTCATGTGCATGCTTTGGGTGGCCATAATTTTAAAAATCAGATGGAGCATAATTGCTAGATAATATGGTAAGGCTATGTTTAGCTTTGTTAAAAAAAATTGTTGTCTTCCAAAATGGCTATAATTTTTGCATTTCCACAAAAAAAAAAAAAATGTGGGAGATGAGAATTCCTGTTGCTTCATATTCTTGTCAACAATTTGTATTCTCAGGTTTTTAGATTTTAGCCATTGTTATAAGTGTGTAATGCTCTATCATTTTTTATTAATTTGCAGTTCCCTAACGAAAAGTGATGTTGAGCCTCTTTCCGTAAACTTATTTGCCATTTGTATAATTTCTGTTCAGATATTTTCTTATTTTTAATTGGGTTGTTTTTCTCATATTGGTGAATTTTAGAGTTCTTTGTATAACTTGCATATAAGTTCTTTTTCAAATATGTGTTCTGCAAATATTTTCCTATAGTCTATTTTTTTAAATTTTCTTAACAGTGCCTATTTCTTAGTATAAAAATTATAATAAAATCCAGTGATCACTTTATTCTTTCATAAATTTTGCGATTTTTGTTGTATTTAAAAACTCATGATCAAATATAGCATTATATTGATTTTCTCCAATGTTTTCTTTGAGTTTTATGGCCTGCAGTGTGGTCTGTCTTGGTGACTGTTCCATGTGAGCTTGAGAATAATATATATCTTTTTGCTGTTGTTGGAGGGAATATTTATAAAAGTATGAGACAAGCTGATTATTTAAATCATTGTTATATAAAGAAGCTATTTCGGTTGGAGTACTTTTGACCTTTCTTCAAGCTCACTGACTTTTGCCTTGGCCATATCAAGTTTACTGCTTAGCTCATGAATGGAATTCTTCATTTCTAATTTTTGTGTTTTCTAGCATTTCCTTTTGATTGTTTCCTGACAATTCCATCTTTCTATCTATAATATAAATCTGTTATTGCATGTTGTCTCTTTTCCATTAGAACTTTGACATTTTGATCATGGTTCTTTTATTTTTGTTTTGTTTTTATTGTGTTCTGTTAGCCAGCATATAGTGTATCATTAGTTTCTGGTATAATGTTCATCGGTTCATTAGTTATGTGTAACACTCAGTGCTCATCACAGAACACATGCTCTCCCTAATACCCATCATCTGGTTACCCCATCCCCCAATCCCCTTCTTTCTGTAACCCTCAGTTTGTTTCCTGGATTCCAGAATCTCTCAAGATTTGTCTCCCTCTCTGATTTCTTCCCATTCAGTTTTCTCTCCCTTCCCCTGTGGTCCTCTGTGTTATTCCTTATGTTCCACATATGAGTAAAACCATATGATATTTGTCTTTCTCTGCTTGAATTATTTCACTTAGCATAATCCCCTCCAGTTCCATCCATGTCAATGCAAATGGTGGGTATTCATCCTTTCTGATGGCTGAGTAATATTTCATTCTGTATATGAACCACATCTTCTTAACACTCATCTGTTGAAGGGCATCTCAGCTTCTTCCATAGTTCAGCTATTGTGGACATTGCTGCTGTGAACATTGGGGTGCATATGCTCCTTCTTTTCACCGCATCTAATTTCAGTTCTTTTAAACCCATGTTTTATAATGCTAACATCTGTGTCATATCTGAGTCTTTCTCTGATGCCTGCTTATGTCTTTAGACTTTCCCTCTTCTTGTCTTTAGGTGTACCTTATGTGTTTTTGTAGGACAAGTTGCATTGGTTAATATGATATGAATTATGTAAGTAATTATTATGAGGACTCATGTTAATCTGGATGACAGTTGTATTTTGTTTAATGTTTGCTTCAGGAATAGTTGCAAAAGGTTCAGATTTCTCTAGTGTTCTTGTTTTTGTTTGCCATTTTGATTTTGGATTTCTCTAGGTGTTCCTCCTTAGAGGAGGAACAGTGCTTTAATCTACAATCCACTATTACAGTACCGAAGCCCTTTTGTGTGGTAGTAAAATGTGAGGGAGAGGAACCATTATATCATCTTAAGATTAAAACTCAGTCCTTTTGTAAACCTGTGTCTCTGGGATGGAACCTGCACAAGTGTTTCTCCATTAGAATTGCCTTTTCTTACCCTGAAAGAGATAGGTAGTTGGAGAGGGCCTGAGTGGGTGGGTATAAAGCAACTTCACATGTTGAAATGAAACTATGGTAAAGTCTTCTCTCTTGAAGGGTAGTCCTTTGGTATGGAGAATGTTCTGGGTATATTTCATAATGATTATCTTCCCCTTCTTCTGACAGAATATTAAGGAATGCTTTCATCCTAAAAACATGGAGGGGTCCCTGGAGGTAAACCCCACAAATATGTCAGACCTTGTATGACTGTGAACCCCAAGAGTTTCTCACTGCCACACTTCATCTAAATTACCATTTAATTTTTCCTACCAGCTCTCAGTTGTGTATCTCTGGGTATACATTCTTCAGATTTCTGCAACCTCATTTCTCTGATAGATTGTTTTTTTTTAAATCACTAATTTTTATTTTGTTCAGCTTTTTCTCCTTGTAAGGACAAGACTGAGATCTTCCAAAGTTCTCACATTTCTGGGTTTAAACTGAAAGTCTGACATACAGTTTTCATTTTCATTTCCCTGCTGCTAATGATATTGAGCACTTTTCATATGTTTAGCCATTTGGCTGTGTGTGTGTTTGCGTGTGTGTGTGCGCGTGCATGCGCACAAAGAAAAAAGTGCTACTCAAAGGCAGGGAGATGACATTTGCAATACATATTGTTAAGAAGAGACTTGTTTCCAGAATAAGCTCCACATGTCAGAAATAAAAAAGATAATTCAATGAATAAAATGCTCTTGATAGAATTCATTTCTCTTTCATTAAGACTTATTACCATATATATGAATGATCCCTTAAGTCTATCCACTTATCTTACTCTGTACTTTTTTCATCATAATCCAAAATGCCATCACCTTTTATTTGAACACTGTAATTTCATCCATGCCATCACCTTTTATTTGAACACTGTAATTTCGTCAAAATTAAGTCTTTTCTTCCAAGCCCAATCCTCCAATTTCTATCTTCCAAAGTTAGAGTGATTTTAAAATAATAAATATCACTTAATTTCCCAAATTAAAACTCTATAGTAGTTTCCAACTGCAGATAAGATAATATCCAAAGTTCCTACCATAGTCTCCAAAGCTCAAGATGGTGTCACTCATTGCTCTGTTTCTTACGCTATCTTCTCATGGATTGTGCTCTATTAATTCTGGCCTTCATTTTGTTTCTTATGTATCCTGAGAGTATGCCTGCATTACGTTATTCCCTCTGCCTGAAATAATTTTTGTGTTTTGAGCTCTTCTTGTCATTTAAGTTTCAGTTTACATGTCGTTTACTAAAAGAGATTTTTTTTTCTTACCACCTAATTTAATATAATCTTCCATATCAATTCAAATGCTTATTGGTATAAGTAAGAGAAATTTTTATTCAACTGGCTTAAATCATAAGAATGATAGATAATTTCACTAAATATCAAGCTCTTATTAGGATTAGCGGTGCATATAATTTCTGAAATGACTCAGGGATGTCATCATGGACCCCATTTCTCCATCTTTCTTTTATGGCTTCAGCTCAGTGAGTATTGAAGAGGGTGGGCATGCTGCATAGGGGCAAATGGTGCCAACCAACTGCAATTCCTTCTCTCATAATTGTTCTCTTTAATAGCCTCTTGTTCTATATCTTAGCTTGACATTTTACTATTTGGTGTTTTCCTGTTTATTATTAAGGGGAATTGCATTATGATAAAAATTACAGGCTCTCAAGTTCCCCTGCTGTAATTGAATTTCTTTTTCCACTTCTTCCCAACTGTTTGACCTAGGAAATTTACTTAACCCCTCTGGGCCTCAGTTTTTCATCATAAATAAGAATCATTATAATAGTACCTATATCAAAGCATCATTGTAAGGATTAAATGACTTAATGTATGCAAAATGCTCAAAACAGTTGTTTCAAGGTATGAAGGTCTACTATTTTTTCAATGTCATTTGCTGCTTTTGTAGCCTCTCCTTCCCCATTCATACACATACACCAGAAAATAAGTTCCAACAGAACAAAGACTTTATGACTTTGTGCAGAAGAGTTAATTTAGCATGTCTAAGATGACTATGCTTAGAAAGTCTGCTTGCAAGGTAGGCCCTTGTCTATATTTGTAAACTTGTGTTTCAGGAGGGTTCCCATGATTCCCTAACTGATAAGAATGGCTCACTCACCTTAAACTGTACAAGCAATATGGTTTATGCTAAACACCTGTTTCCCTTCAGGGAGTCTGAAATGTTCATACATGTTAGACAGAGATTGCCTATATGAGCTGCACCCAATAAAAGCCTTTGTTACTAGATCTTTAATGAGCTTCCTTGGAGAACATTGTTTTGTGTGTTGTTGCAGCTTGTTACTGTAGGAATGTAGAGTGTTCCATGTGGCTTGACTGTAAGAGGACTCTATAGCTTGTGTCTGGTTTCCTATGGACTTTACTCTGTATACCTCTTGATAACATCATTTTATTTTGTTTTGTTGTAATAAGTCATAGCTATGGGTATGACTATATAATGAGTATTGTGAGCCCTCCTAGAGAATCCCTAACTAACCCTGAGGGCATCTTGGGGACCCTGACACAGACTTGTTTACCAAAATCAAGAATGTCTTACAGTAGATTTGCAATGACAGTTGAAAAAAGTTTACAAAATAAAAAAATATGAATAATTCTAATTTAATTATAATTATAATATGGTCACACAGGTTTAGGAAAAGATAAACTTTAGCAGAGAAGAAGCTCCTTTCCACCAAAGAGATGATGTTCCTTGATGTCTGTTTACGTACCACAATTTATCATAAACAGCTCAAATGTCAGAATAATAGCCATGAGGAAATTGTGGAAACGAACAAATTGTGACTATGAACAATATCATATGTCCACCAGCTATTTTGGTAGATATCTTAATCATCATATAAAATTGGTGTGGAATATAAATTCTGGAATGCTATGATAAAAACCCTACTAATAAAATTATAATAGGTATTATGGCTAAATCTGAGACATTATTTCCACTTCAGGTGGTTAGTGTGACGTAAGTAGAGTGAGATAAGTAGGTTAAATAGGAAGCTTAGTTTATTTTGAATGCATGGAGTGTAGGAAAAGAAACACCCTATATGTTACTCACATGCAAAAAAGCAGGGATTCTAGGGAACCATTGGAACAGTATCAATGTTCTATGCTGGAGTCCTGCACAAGACTTAAACACTTAAAAAACAACCCACAAAATATTCTTTTGTACATTTCCCCCCCCTTTCCATTTCTATTCCCTAGCATAGTGCTTGGCAGATAGTTAAGCACTCACTAGAAGAGAGTTTAGAATTGTGCCTACCATGGGATAGGTAAGTTCTCTTGACAAAGATTTCCAGGGGAAAGAAAATAAGGAGAAATAGAAGTATTTTGGGGTCCTTAATATAACACGGTCTTTCTATTTTATTTTGTATTCCAAGTACCTACTATAGTTTCTAGGACAAGGAAGGAAACCAGTAACTACTTTCTGAAACATTTTAAGATCACTAGTTTGGAAAATGTAGAGCTAGTCGTGCCATAATGGAAAATTTATTAGGCTGGGGTCAGAAGATGTCAATTCAAGTCAGGACACATTCAGATGATATTGATGAGTTATTTATTCTGTAACTTTCCTTTTTAATCTGTAAATTGAAACTAATCATAGAGAATTTATAAGAATTAAATGAAATAGTGTAACTTGGGAAAGCAATTTTATAAGCACTTTAGAAAGGCCCAGGCAATATTATTAAAAATCTAAGGATGTGGTAAGAAATGAAAAAGTAATATTTTATCACATTATGCAAGGCCTTGAATGTTGGAGTTTATTTATTTATATGATAGCAATGGGATTTTTAGCAGTAGATTAGAATGATTTTGTGTGTTTGTGTGTGTGTGACTGAAATTAAAAAGATTTTGCTTTTCTATGGCCAAGTATTTTAGAGCAATGAGAAAAAAGTTGCAAGTTTATTGCAGAAATTTAGATAAGAAATATATATTGATGGTGATTACAAGAATGGAAATGTAAAGAAAATCATGAGTGGAGGGTTTAAGAATTTGTCTATATTTCTTCCTAATTCCTATTAATTTAGTCTTTCATTTCCAACTAAATAATACCCTGTTTATTAATTTATAACTCACATTTACATTTTTAAAATTTTTTTAAAAGATTTTATTTATTTATCTGACAGACAGAGATCACAAGTAGACAGAGAGACAGGCAGAGCAGGGAGTGGGGGAAGCAGGCTTCCCGGCTGAGCAGAGAGCCCCATGCAGGGCTCGATCCCAGGACCCTGAGACCATGACCTGAGCCGAAGGCAGAGGCTCCAACCCACTGAGCCACCCAGGTGCCCCTTTTAGTAATTTTTAAATTAAAATTAAAAAAAAATTTTTTTTAAGATTTTATTTATTTATTTGAGAGAGAGTGTGTGAGAGAGAGAATGAGCATGAGAAGTGGGAGAGTCTTAGGGAGAAGCAGACTCCCTGCCGAGCAGGGAGTCCGATATGGGACTCCATTCCGGGACTCCAGGATCATGACCAGAGCCGAAGGTAGTCGCGTAACCAACTGAGCCACCGAGATGTCCCTGAAAATGTTTTTAAATGTAAAATTTGTGAGATTTCTTCTACTCTATGTCAAAATTCCTGGAAACAGTAACTATTTGGTTCTCTATCACTTGTTTCTTTGAATAATTTACAATCTTTGGAAAGAGATTTTAAAGAGTCACATTCGACAAAGAATTTTTGAAGGAAAGAAGAAATGAATAATCGATGAATTGAATCACTGATGTTCCAAATATTACCTCAGGAAGCTAATAGGTAAAAACCAAATTCTAGTACTTCAGAAATTAATAATGCATTATAAAGTCCAGCATTTTTAGTTTTAAGTAAATTTTAGCTCTTTTTTTAAGGAAAAAACACATTTAAAAATGTTTTGCCAGGGAGTGCCTGGGTGGCTCATTGGGTTAAGCCTCTGCCTTCGGCTAAGGTCATGATCTCAGGGTCCTGGGATCAAGCCCCACATCGGGCTCTCTGCTTAGCAGGGAGCCTTCTTCCCCCTCTCTCTCTGCCTGCCTCTCTGCCTACTTGTGATCTCTGTCTGTCAAATAAATAAATAAAATATTTTAAAAAATGTTTTGCCAGTTTTTTTAAGTTTTTGTTTTAATTCCTGTTAGTTAACATACAGTGTTATATTAATTTCAGGTGTGCAATAGTGATTCAGGAATTCCATTTGTCACCTAGTGCTCATCACAAGTGCACTCCTTAATTCCATAGCTTCATATTTAAAAGTTTTGAGAAAGGGTTGTACCCCATATTTTCTTAAAAGCATTAAAAAAAAATTTTTATTTATTATTATTATTTCTAATAAACATATAATGTATTTTTATCCCCAGGGGTGCAGGTCTGTGAATCGCCAGGTTTATACACTTCACAGCACTCACCATAGCACATATCCTCCCCAATGTCCATTTTTTAAGGTCATTTGAATTGTGATTGTTTCTTACTATTGAAAGTTGCTGTTTGTTTCTGCATATTCAACTGTTTGAGGAAACATGACTAAAAGTCAAATATGGTAACATTTTCTTTCACTTAATTTAAAAGGCCTCTGGAAAGTAATGAGATTTATTCTTTGAATTACTTCATAATTGTTCTTTAACTACACTGTGGTATTTGATAATGTCAAAATGATTTTGCTTTAGGGAAAGTGATTTTAGCCCTTGAAGAAAATTAATTACCTTTTCCTAAATAAAGAGCATTTTATATATTTTATGTGAACTAAGGAAATATTTTTAAGGTTAATTAATCTGTCTTCTGACAATTACAGAGAAACTTTGGAGAAAAAAAATTGCTTATGTATTCAGGTCAGTTTTGCTTATGCTAATCCATTGACACACAAGGAAAGTATCAGACTCTTTCAATCATACTTGAAGAGAAGGAATTACACTTATTCTCAGATATGAGGTATAAGAGCAGAGTTACTTCAACTCTATTGTATGATCCAATTTGCTTTCTTTAAAATCTTTTGTCAGGAATTGTGCTACTGAATTTAACAAATGCATCGTTTACTCTAAAAATAACAACTCTGTTGTTTTTTCTGATGTTTTCATTTGTTAATGCTCCTCTTTATATTAGATGAAGCTCTCCAAGACTTTGTAGATAGACATATGGAAAAATATGTATATGTATCTTGAGAAATGTAGATGGTTAGTAATCCACAGGAAAAGATGGAAAAGAGTAACACCAACCTATTAATAGTGGTTACCTCTTGGGAAAAGGAATGAGTGCAGGAGAAGTAAAGTGGATATATATGGGCTTCTACTATTTCATATTTTTCTTTTTGTATTATTTCCTTCTTATATTATTACTGTTCATGCTATTTGAGTAGTTGAGAATTTATACACCTTTTACATTTATTATTCATCTACATTTGTAGAACAGTAAAAATAAGAAAACCTCTTCTTCCCCAACCCCTAAAAAAAAAAAAAAGTCTATGACAAAAAAAATACAGGGCAAGTACATAAATAATTATAGAAGGCTTAAATACACAATTCTAGAACTTACAATGTAGTCATTATGGCCATGAAACACTATAATGAATTATATAATTTAAATCACTTAAATATCTTTGCCGATGCTTTAAAAAAAATAATTATTGAGTGTGCCAGGCACCATGCTTGGTACATGAAACACCATTGTCAAAAGAACAGACCCAGTGCTGAATGACAGAGCTTCCTTTTTAGTGGAGGAGAACACTACAGAGACTTACATAGGAACAAATCACTGAACAAGATAATTGTAGGGAGAAACAGATTCTATGAAAGAAGTTAAAAGGGATGATGAGAGGTATAATGCCAATTGACAGTTGGAGGTCAGAGGGTAAGTGGAGTGGTTTGGAAAGATGGTAAACCATACAAGACTTGAATGATAAGACAAAATTAATGTAAAGAGTTAGAAGGCCGAGGATCCCAGGCTGAGGAATTAATAACGAAATGTATGTGTTGTGAGACATAGTTCCAAGACCTATATGAAAATAAGGGCAAATCATTTTGACTATTCAGAAGAGGACTGAAAGTGTGGAATATAAGGAAGCAAGGGAGAAGTTGTGAGAGGAGAAGTTGAAGTAAGAAAAAATCATGTAAAACTTTGAAATCTATGATAAAAAGTTTAGATTTTATTCTGGTCACAGGAAAAAAAAAAACTGAAGATTTTAATCTAAGACATGAGTGGTTTACATTAAACAATTAATTTGGGACTTTCCAGAGAAGACAGTACAATTAGAAAATTGTGGACATGGGCCAGGTAGGAAGCATTGTTTTATCCCTATGAAAGATAATAGTGGTAGCAATGCACACAAAATGGGATTGATTTGAGATACTAGGCTTAATCAAATGAAATTGTCATTTTTGAACCTCAAAACGGTTCACAAAAAAAAGATCAATAATTTTATTATAATTAATACTGATCTTTAGGTGATCCAGGAAAAGTAATTAGGGTAAGTGCATAGGTAGTAAAAGGTGTCAAGGGAAGTAACGAAACCAAGAACTATCTCTGGGTTGCTGGCTTGATATCTAGGTAGTTTGTCCTAAAGTTAAGATTTGGATTAAATAGGTTGGAGAGTGAGGGGCCAGTAATTCTACTTGGGCATGATAACTTGGGATGATTATTGCTTATTCAACTGAGATGTCAGATAGGCCATGATACAATTTTCTAGAATGCAGTGAAGACCTGAAACTGTAGCACAATAACATTTCAGTGCCTTTATTTAACCTTGTGCAATTGGGGAAAATTCTCATTCAGCCTCACAACTTTTAAAAGATTGTTCTCTCCCTTGCTTCAGTAGTGGCAATTGCTCTGAACTTACTTACATTTTGATTCTCCTTCATTTCTTAAAAAAAATAAGTCAAAATTTCACATTCTTAAGTGATTTTCTTTAAAACCATGAAAGACCAGAAGCAGATACTCTAACAGGCTAACCTATTTCCACATTCACATTTCTTTCTTTTTCTTAAAGATTTTATTTATTTGCCAAAGAGAGAGCACACAGGCAGGGGGTGTGGCAGGCAGAGGGAGAAGCAGACTCCCTTCTGAGCAAGGAGTCCCATGCAGGACTCCATCCCAGGACCCTGGGATCATTACCTGAGCTGAAGGTAGACTTTTAACTGACTCTGCCGCCAAAGCATCCCTTATATTTTGCATTTCTTATCAGATGCTTTTATCTACTTGAACTCTTACCCTCATTTTCCAGGTGATGGAATTACCTACTGTTATATTCAGTCACCTACAACAGCATGCTATATTTAAGAATGAAATTCTGGGGGCACCTGGGTTGCTCAGTTGATTGAGTGCCCAACTGTTGATTTTGGCTAAGATCATGATCTCACAGTCCTGGCATCCAGTCCCAGGTCAGGCTCCACTCTGGCATGGAACCTCTTTGGAATTCTCTCTCTCTCTCTCTCTCTCTCTGCCTCTCCCACCTGCTCATGCACTGTCTCTCTCCCTCTCTCAAGAAAGAAAGAAAAAAAGAAAGAAAGAAAAGAAAGAAGGAGGAAGAATGAAATTCTGTTCTGAAATATAGCTTGTATACTTGTAACTTCAAATAATCCAAAATTATGTTTAAAATTCTAATTCTGACCTTTTCTATAGAAAAAAATTGGAAAAAAAATTAAATTTGGATAATCTAGAAAACATGTCATCTTATTTATTAATACAAAATAATTCAGTTTGGATTCTTTTTAAGTAATTCAGACATTTGTAAATATTCTTTTGTGTTTTCTAGTTTCTAAATTTTTTTTCAATTTTATTTTATTTCTTCTCAGTGTTCCCAAATTCATTGTTTATGCACCACACCCAGTGCTCCATGCAACGCATGCTCTCCATAATACCCCCCACCAGGCTCACCCAACCTCCTACCCCCACCTCTCCAAAACCCTCAGTTTGTATCTCAGAGTCCACAGTCTCTCATGGTTGGTCTCCTCCCTCTGATTTCCCCTAACTCACTTCTCCTCTCCGTTTCCCAATGTCCTCCATGTTATTCCTTATGCTCCACAAGTAAGTGAAACCATATGATACTTGACTCTCTCTACTTGACTTATTTCACGCAGCATAATCTCCCAGTCCTGTCCATGTTGATATAAAAGTTGAGTATTGATATGCCTGATGGAGGCATAATACTCCATTGTGTATATGGACCATATCTTCTTTATCCATTTGTCCATTGGAGGGCATCTTGGTTCTTTCCACAGGTTGGTGACTGTGGCCATTGCTGCTATGAACATCGGGGTACAGATGGCCCTTCTTTTCATTACATTTGTATCTTTGGGGTAAATACCCAGTAGTGCAATTGCAGGGTCATAGGATAACTCTACTTTTAATTTTTTTGAGGAATCTCCACACTGTTTTCCAAAGTGGCTTACGAACTTGCATTCCCACCAATAGTGTAAGATGGTTCCCCTTTCTCCACATCCTCCCCAACACTTGTTTACTGTCTTGTTGATTTTGGCCATTCTAACTGGTGTAATCTGGTATCTCAATGTGGTTTTGATCTGAATCTCCCTGATGGCTAATGATGATGAACACTTTTTATGTGTTTGTTAGCCATTTGTATGTCTTCTTTGGAGAAGTGTCTGTTCATAACTTCTGCCTATTTTTTGACGTGATTATCTGTTTTGTGTGTTTTGAGTTTGAGGAGTTCTTTATAGATCTTTGATATCAGCCCTTTGTCTGTAGTATCATTAGCGAATATCTTCTCCCGTTCTGTGGGTTCCCTCTTTGTTTTGTTGACTGTTTCCTTTGCTATGCAGAAGCTTTTAATCTTGATGAAGTCCTGAAAATTCATTTTTGCTTTCGTTTCCTTTGCCTTTGGAGACATATCTTGAAAGAAGTTGCTGTGGCCCCGATATTGAAGAGGTTACTGCTTATATTCTTCTCTAGAATTTTGATAGATTCCTGCCTCACATAGAGGTCTTTTATCCATTTCAAGTTTATTTTTGTGTATGGTGTAAGAGAATGGTCGAGATTCATTCTTCTACACATAACTGTCCAATTTTCCCAGGACTATTTATTGAAGAGACTGTCTTTTTTTTCCTCTGTATATTTTTTTCTGCTTTGTAAAAAATTATCTGACCATAGAGTTAAGGGTCCACGTCTGGGCTCTCTACTCTGTTCCAATGGTCTATGTGTCTGTTTTTGTGCCAGTACCATGCTGTCTTGGTGATCACAGCTTTGTAGTGAAGCTTGAAATCAGGCAACATGATGCCCCCAGTTTTGTTTTTCTTTTTCAACATTTCCTTAGCAGTTTGGGGTCTCTTCTGGTTCCATACAAATTTTTGGGTTGTTTGTTTTAGCTCTTTGAAAAATGTTGGTGGAATTTTGATTCGGGATGACATTGAAAGTATAGATTGCTCTGGGCAATACAGACATTTTAACAATGTTTCTTCTTCTGATCCATGAGCATGGAATGCTCTTCCATCTGTTTTGTGCTTTCTTCAATTTCTTTCATGAGTGCTCTGTAGTTTCTCAAATACAGATCCTTTACCTCTTTGGTTAGGTTTATTCCCAGGTATCATATGGTTCTTGGTGTTATAGTAAATGGAATCGATTCTCTAATTTCCCTTTCTATATTTTCATTGTTAGTGTATAAGAAAGCAGCCGATTGCTGTATATTGATTTTGTATCCTGCCATATTACTAAATTGCTGTATGAGTTCTAGTAGTTTGGGGGTGGAGTCTTTTGGGTTTTCCATATAAAGTATCATGCCATCTGCTAAGAGAGAGAGTTTGACTTCTTCATTGCCAATTTGAGTACGTTTTATTTCTTTTTGTTTTCTGATTACTGTTGCTAAGACTTCTAGTACTGTGTTGAACAAGAGTGGTGAGAGTGGGCATCCTTGTCATGTTCCTGATCTCAAAGGGAAGGCTGTCAGCTTTTCCCCATGGAGGAGAATATTTGCTGTGGGTTTTTCATAGATAGATTTTATGAAGTTGAGGAATGTTCCTTCTATCCCTATACTTTGAGTCATTTTAATCGGGTACAGATGCTGTATCTTGTCAAATGCTTTTTCTGCATCAATTGAGAGTTCTAGTTTCTGAAATTTTTAACTCTGTACAAATATGTGAAATTTGTTTGGTTCTGCATACATACTTGATTACTCTTAAACTGAAATAAGCTAATTATTTTCTCACAATTTTTATGCCTTTGTTATTTACTGAACCAAACCATACAGACAAAAGATCACATTTATAATTTTATCCCATTTTAAAATAGCAGTAACATTACTTACTATCTTCTCGGAACATTTTGAAGGTGTTTCTGGGGAGAATTTACAATTTTGATACATACCATGATTGTAAAGAAGCTTTTTGCTATATGTAAAATAGGGGAAAATACAGAAACAAATTTTTCCAGATTTTAAAGTCAGCCAATGATACTTTAAGATCAATCACTGTCAATCGCTTTTGGTTGATAATTTCATTTCAGTCTTCCATCTTTGTTCAAGGAGATTTGAGTTTTCTCTTTTTGGACTATAAAATGGGTGTCCTATGCATCCTTTTGTGTATTCTATTAATGACTTATAAACATTAGCTTTACACATACATAAATAGATGCATTTATAAAAGACAAAAATATATCACATATATTTTCTGTGTGCAATAGATGCTAGCTAATTTGATGTGTTTGTCAAAAAGATATTCATGACCTTATGAGAACATTCTAAAATTTTTTAAAAAGAAATTTTTAAAAAACTATTTTATAGATAGGGAATTTCAATATAATAAAAATACAATGTATGTGTATACTTATGTATATATACATAGTTAGTAGTTAGGTGTCCCATGGATTCAGCCTAAGAGTCTCCCAAAAGTTACTTCATTCCAGGCATATAGGAATCATGAACAGGTTGCAATAAACAACATTTTATTTGATAAATGACTGTTAGCATTATAGACTAATGATGAAAGATAAACTATTTTAAAAAAATTCTGCCCAAATTAATTATACATATGAAGTAATATGGAATTGGATCAGTAATTTCTTCCTTATACCATATACAAAAATAGGTGATATGTGTTTTAAAGACATATCATGACAGGCTATTTTATAAAATTTTAAAAGAAAATATAATGGTAAATCTTTACAACACAAGACAGAGAGCTTTACAAAGAAGATATCAAAAGTGGACCACAAAACAAAGACTGAAAAATATGATTAACATTACCATTTATTTTATTTTATTTTATTTTATTTTATTTAAGATTTTATTTATTTATTTGTCAGAGAGAGAGCGAGCGAGAGCGAGCACAGGCAGACAGAGTGGAAGGCAGAGTCAGAGGGAGAAGCAGGCTCCCTGTGGAGCAAGGATCCTGATGTGGGACTCGATCCCAGGACGCTGGGATCATGACCTGAGCTGAAGGCAGCTGCTTAACCAACTGAGCCACCCAGGCGTCCCACCATTTATTTTAAATAAAATCAGTTATTGTTATTGAAAATAAAGAGCACATAGAGGTAGATTTTTGGCAATAGACAGCTAGAAAGATAGATAAGTAGATATTCAAGAAAAGGTACATTTCAGAATAAATAAAAACTTTTGGAAATCAGTAAGTAAAAGACATTTAATTTGTACAAGAGTAAACCTTACTGGCTAATAAATGGATGTGAAAAAGATTCAACTTCAATTTATCTATGGAATGAAATTTAATCAATTTAATGAAAAGTATTTAAACTATGACAATAGCACATATTGTTGAGAATATAGAACAATGGAGGAACACCTGGGTGGCTCAGTTGGTCAAGCATCTGACTCTTGATTTTGACTCAGGTCATGACATCAGAGTCACAAGATTGAGCCCTGGGTCAGGCTCTATGCTCAATGCTTGAGATTCTCTCTCTCCCTCTCTCTCTCTGCCCCTCCCTCCACTTGTGTGTTCTCCCTCTCTAAATAAATAAAATCTTCAGAAAAAAAAAAAAAGAACAATGGAAACTTCGGGAAACTGATGTAGTATAACTGGCTCAATGGTTTGAGCAAACAGTTCACAGCCTGCCATCCAGTTAAAATGAAGACATAGCTCTCCTATGACATAGTATTTCCACTTCTGGGTATATAACCAGCGATATAATGCTAAGTCATTAACAACCCAGCTCTTTGACAGGGGTGGAGGTGTACAGCTGGTAATGTTTGATAGCTTCTTTGTTGTAAATACACCATGGCCTCTTTTAGGCTATCAAAGTTGCATCACTGAATGTGGAATTTGGAAAAGATACATTTGTTGTTCTTTCCACATTGGCACCAGGTAGCTCCAACACACATTTTTCATGTGTCTATATAGGGAGATATATACCTCAAAGTCCATGACAGCGTTATTAGGCTAGCAAAAATGTGGCATTTTTATACAATGCAACACTATACAAGAGCAGGGAAAAAAGAACCCAGACTGAGTGTTACCAACAAGGATGATTCTTACAAACAATATTTTTTAAAATAGGCAAGAAGCATAAAAGTGCATAGAACACAAAAGAAATTATAAAAACTTTTAAATACATATCAATATTATATATTTCTTGGAGGTATCCACAAATATTGGGATATATAGGTGCCCCCTGACGGCACATGGGAGAAGAATGAGGCACAAACAAGTGAACTGTAAGAGAATGGGAGCTGGGGACGACAGTAGAAAAGACTGTAGCCCAGAACAACTCCTCAGTCTCATATTTATTAGAGAATGAGTAACAGTCAACAAAGCCGGAATAGATTACACACTGACCATGAGTCTTGTACATATGTAAGAAGAAAGGCAAAATATGTCTGGTTATGTAGTACCTAACCTATAGCGAGCAAGCTCAGACGAAAGGATTGTCTGACTAACTGCTGATGCTCTCTGGGGAAGGGGAGATCATGGGAAAATGAAGCAGGTGGCGTTCCATCCTGAGCGAGCCTGGCGCTCCCAGCTGGTTATACTTTAAGCAATATGTTGTTCTGAGGGATGGTGACAATTGGGAGTGTAAAAAAATAGGTGCACCTGGGTGACTCAGTCAGTTTAAGTGTCTGCCTTTGGCTCAGGTCATGATCTCAGAGTCCTGGGATCGGGCCCCTCATCAGGCTCCCTGCTCAGCGGGGAGCCTGCTTCTCCCTCTGTCTCTGCTTGCCTCTCTGCCTACTTGTGATCTCTCTCTCTCTGTCAAATAAATAGAATCTTAAAGATATATGTGTTTCTTATAGATACAAATGAAATGATACATTTAGGGTTTCCAGGCAGCTAGAGTTTTATGAGGTGAGGTGTATATAGGTGAGATTGTATTACTTCCTCTCTTTTTCCATAATTATCTATCTATCTCTATACAGAAATAACCATAGATAAAATATATAGAGAATTGGATAGATTGGATAGATTTTATTTATAAATAATTATATTTTTAAATAAAATCTATCCAATTCTCTATATATTTTATCTATTTATAAATAATTATATTTTTAAATAAAATCTATCCACTTATCTAGATATGTAGATTTACACACACATTGCACACATAGGCACAAATGTATTAGATACTCTCTTGTTCTGTATGCAAGTGTTTGTAAAATAACAAAACAAATTCAGGACTATGTTTATCTATAAAGATACTAGAATTTTTCTTATTTAATGTTGTTCTGAAAATTCTCACCAGTACATATTAAGAAGGTATTAGAATAAGTTGTATCAATGTTGATATATGAGAAAATGTAATATCACTGTTTATACCCAATAAGATTGTAAAGCTGGGGTCCTGAAAACATATTTGAAGGCTGATGATGGTAATATCTCTTTAAATATAAGGTAACTAGTATAAGATTCCAGTTGAAATATTAGAATTGTTTAATTGCTATCTATTGAAAATGATTAAAGCTCTGGAATAATTAAGTGTTTGAGGTAGACAGGAGGCACATAATTTTTTTTTAGGAAATACTAGCTTTTTCAGATAGTTACAGCCTGTAGCATGCTTCAGTTACCAAAACAAAATGATATTGTCACAGAAATAAACACATTAATCAAAAGGAAGTATATAGATGGGTTTTATGATAAAGCTGGTATTTCAGATCATTAAAGTAAAAAAGATGAATTGTTCATTAAATTGTTTTGGGAAAGATATGAATCAGATTTCAACCTTCTAAATTCCATATAGAAGAAAGTTTTCTGTTTAAGAAAGAATGTATAGAACCTGTAGTTAGGTGTCCCATGGATTCAGCCTGAGATTTTCCCAACAATTACTTCATTCCAGGCATATAGCAATCATGAATGGATTATAGTAAACAATCAAAAACATATAGACAATTCTGTGGATCTGTGTCCCCACCCCCAAAAAGTGACAGTTATGTCTAAAGTTATAGGGAGGATTGAGTTAGAGTTATATAGAGGGCACCCAGAGTCGTATTTTCTGGAGTCCCTTATGGTGATGATTGGAGCCAAACTCCATATAAACTTGGGACCTGGCTGAAGTTCTGTGCTCAGGGACAGAAGATGAGGGGGTTTGAAAAAGGAATGCACTCTCTGCCAAGTACTACAGCTGTTGTCAAGCACCTATTGGGGGGTGGCTCAAAGCAGAAAGCTATTCATCCAGGATCTGGCCTGATAATACATTGGGCTTTGGTATCTCCTGAAGGTTGAGGCCATTTACCACCAATCTGAGATCTTGTAAGATTATGATCTCGTAAGCCTAAAGGATTATACGAAAGGAACTTAAAATTACAGTGGTGATAAGAAGGAATCATATCTTATTCAAGACAGTGTAGCAAACACCTTTCAAAACACATGTGAAAAATTAATCTTATGAAAATAGTTAAAAAGAAACTTCTTAAAAACAAAAACAAAAACAAAAACAAAAACTCCTTAAGTTAGAGAATTCATACCCCAACAGGTAGAAATGAGAGGAACCTGAAGCAGACTTGATGATAATTATGTTTAAAATTTGTATGTCAGAGATAAAGGACAGCATTAGTTAAAGAACAAATCAATAGAATATTATGAAAAAAATATATGAAGAGAAAATCAATAATAAAAAAGATAATGTTTATACTTCAAGACAGGACAAGAAGAGATGAAAAATATTAAAAAATAAAACAAAATTAAAAATAAAATAAAATAAAACAGCATGAAAATTAGAGTCATATATCCAGAATAAGTAATGGAGGAACAAGTGGGAAGAAGCATTTTCAGAGTAATGGCTGCAAAATTTGCTGTATTAGAGAAAGAGGTATATTCAGTTGAACACATAAAAAGAAAACCAGTTTAAACAACAACAGATGCATAACAGAACATGGTGGTGATATAAAATATCATGGATAAAGAAAAAAGCTTGGAAGTGCCTGTGTGGCCCAGTTGGTTAAGCATTTGCCTTTGGTTCAGGTCATGATCCCAGGGTCCTAGGATCAAGCCCCACATTGGACTCCCTGATTGGTGGGGAGCCTACTTCTCCCCTCCCGCTATTGCTCCCCCTGCTTGTACTCTCTCTGTCAAATAAATAAAATCTTAAAAAAAAAAAAAAAAAGAAAAAGAAAAAGAAAAAAAGCTGAAAAGCATCCAGAGAAAAAAGACAGATTATCAGTGAAAGAAATGAGCATGACAGCAAGCTTCTTGCACTGATTACAGATGTCAGGGTTAATCCAGTAAAAGTTCCAAAGTCCGAGACACAGTAACTATAAACCCTTAAATCTAAACTCATATCCAGTAGCATTCAAGAGAGTAATGTTGATTCAATTCAAAATTGTATCACTCTCAGCAATGACTCCAAATGGTGTCAGCAGAAATGTCAAGAGTGAGAAGAGAACCAAAGAGAAAGTGGTGGGAAGAAAGAAGCCATAATGAGCTACATAACTGCAAAGAAATAGGTTATTAAATCCGATTTGGTATTGAATCTGAGACTTATTATTTTCTTCTTGTAAAAACAAAATCACTATTTTTGCTTTTAATAACATGAAAGGCATAGTAGTTAAGAAAGAAGAGCAATTGTCAAAGAAGTTGGTAAGTTAATTTGGTTCATTCAGTAAGAGGACAGAGATGTTGAGTAAACTTAGAATGTTTGAAAAAAACATAAGTAAGCATTTTCAAAATTTGTGGTTAAATTGTAAGAGAAAGTAAATGCATTCTTTAATTTCTAAACAGATAATGGATAAAAAAAACCTTTCTTAGTCCTATACAGAGTGCAATATAAAAAAAACAAACAGGGAATAAACACAAAAGGCATTGATATTAGAAGCTCAATAGTAGAGTCTGAAATATATTAAAAGCATACAATTGTGGAGCTATAAACTTGTTCAATTAAAGTAAATATCAAATTATAATTAAAAATGCATGCCTGAACATTTGAAAAGATAATACCACAAAGTACAATTTTTAAAACAACCAATAAAAATCAAATTATTGGATTAGTGAGCAAAACTATCCTGATCAAAAATAACAGACCTTGATTATTTATAGCAAGTTTTCCCATAAATTTTAGAAAGTTAATGACTTTTGTTTGAATTGTATCTGTGTATTATAAAAGGGAAAACTACCTATTTTATGAAAATAGTGTAATATCGATTTTAAAAATGAATAAAGACAGTTTAATAAAAGAAAACTAGAAGAAAAGTTCAAATATTAATGTTTGGCCTTCCTTCACATTTGTGGAGCTCCAAGCCAGCGTACAAATGCAAGTGAACGTGATAGATAGATAGAGAGATAGGTATTTGAAGACTGCAAAACAAAATTAAAACTAAAATAGTATGTAGTCTTTGTTCCTTCCTTGATAAACATACCCATATAAGGATCTGGATGCGGCCATATTGAAATTTAGAATTCAGTGATTCATTTGAATTCCAGGTATAGATATGCTATCCCAAGGAGAGAAATCCTGTTCCTGGCTCATGATTTGTCCCTTGTTCTTCTGCCAGTATTTCCATACTGCACTGAGTGGCTTCTTATGTACTGTTGATAACATCCAAGCTTGCACGCCAAACTGTCTACATCCTCTCAAAACAGTTGTCTCTTACAGATGTCTCTGATCCAGGGAAGAATATATGCCTACATTGTAGTTCAGCCTCAGCAGGAAAGACATGGGAAGAGGCTCTCTCATTCCTGGTAGCAGGGGCAAGGCCATTGCAGAAGGCCATTCATGGATCCTGTGCATCCAGAAATGGTTTGAAGGGTTATGGGCTTTACTGGGGCACATGCCCTTGATTCTATACTGTTTTACTATTGTGAAAACATAGTTTGTTTTGGATCTAAGGATGTTTGATACATGCTGATACAAATAACCCTAATAAAATACTTGGTAGATTAAATTTAAAATAATAATACATCATGACCAGGCAGGGTTTAAGATAGAACATGTGCTTGTATAATCTACTATATTTATAGTTTAAAGAAGTAAACCATCTTAAAAGGTGTGAAAATGCAAGAAAAATTAAATTCTTTCATGATTGAAAAGATTTTTTTTTTTTGTAAATTGGAAGTTGAAGAGTACTCTATCAACTTGTTAATTATTTATACACATAAGAAACATCAAACAATTTACGCATTTCTACTAACAATGCTTCCTTATCACATTTTTCAAAATTGTACTTTGGCCTTTTTTTTTAAAGATTTTATTTATTTATTTGACAGACAGAGATCACAAGTAGGCAGAGAGGCAGGCAGAGAGAGAGGAAGAAGCAGGCTCCCCGCTGAGCAGAGAGCCCAACATGGGGGCCGATCCCAGGACCCTGGGATCATGATCTGAGTTGAGGACAGAGGCTTTCACCCACTGAGCCACCCAGGCACCCTGCGGCCTTTGTTAATTAAGTAAGAAAAGGAACAAAATTGGAATCATTTGCAGATTTATTTGCAATTATGTATGCAGAAAATCCAAAATAATCTGTAGAGACTATTGAAATTAGTAACTTAATTCATCAAGATTTTGGAAAAGAAAGAAACATAAAAATCAATAAAGTTATTATATACAAGCATTAATTAAATTTTAAAAAGATATAATTTAAAAAGTATATAATCTATAACAGCCAGAAGATCTAAATTACATGAGGAAATTTAGTAAAGGATATTCAAGAGTTCTTTGAAGAATGTAAATAAAAGTATCTTAATTCATGGGAAGATGTATCATGGTTATTGAGAGTAAGAATTATAAGAAAATTAATTTCTAAATATATAGAGAGCGCCCCCTCAAGCTTAAAGTTTATTAATACAATAAATGGCAAGAAAAGGGGAAAAATGGGAAATCAAGCAAAGAAAAGGGATGGATAAGAGAGAGCCAGGTGTTCCTTCTCTCTCCAACTTTATCTATAAATATAAAATAATTTTCATCAACAATCCACTAGGGTTTTCAAAATTCAGATGCAAAACAAAGCATGCCAAAATAGCCAAGGCATACTGGAAGGAGCAGGAAATTCTTTCTCCCAAGATATCAAAATTTTTTAAATTAACATATAATGTATTATTTGTTTCAGGAGTATAAGTCTATGGTTCATCAGTCTTACACAATTCACAGCTCTCACCATAGCACTTACCCTCCCCAGTGTCCATCACCCAGCCACCCCATCCCTCCCACCCCCTTCCCCTCCAGCAGCCCTCAGTTTCCTGAGATTAAAAGTCTCTTATGGTTTGTCTCCCTCCCTGGTTTCATTAAAATATCAAATATTTGTTTAATTTTTAAATGTTATTTATTTATTTTAGGCACTAAGAGAGCATGAGCCAGGGGAGGGGTAGAGGGAGAGCAGGAAGCCAAATACAACGAGGGGCTGGATCCCAAGATCGGTCTATATCTATCTATCTATCTGTCTATCTATCTATCTATCTATCATCTGCCACATCTTTATCCATTCATCTTTGACGGACACTTGGTCTGTTTCGATGAATATGGCTATTGTAGATAATGCTGCTATAAATATCAGGGTGCAAATATCCCTTTGAATTAGTATTTTTGTATTTTGGGTAAATACCCTATAGTGCAATTGCTGAATTATAAGGTAGTTATATTTTTAAGTTTTTGAGGAACCTCCATACTGTTTTCCACAGTGGCTGCACAAATTTGCATTCCTACCAATAGTGCATGAGGGTTATAAGGGTTCTCCTTTCTCCACATTCTCACCATCACCTGTTGTTTCTTATGTTATGTACTGAATTCCTTAATGAAGAAAATTATAAAAAAAATTAGGAAATTTTAAAATAATACTTAATTACAGAGCGTTATATTATTGTCATAAAGAGAGTTGGTATAATAAAAATACTTATATGGTACAATTTTTTTTCTATAGATTTGATGAACTATAAATCAAAATGTAAAAGGAAATTATTTGGGGGTTTTGATGTATTATCCAACTTTTATTTGTAAAAGACTATCAGGAAAAATGATTTTGAAACTATGTTAATTAAGATATGGTGGCACTGAATCAGAGATAGACATATACAGAATATAGAGCTTCAAAACACAGGTTGAAAAGTCCTCTGAGGCAGCAGTGCCATTGGAAAACAATGAGAAGAGGGTAGTCTGTCGCCAAATGGAAAATTGCTGCACAATACAAAGTTAATTCTAAGTGGACAGAACTTAAATATGTACGGTAAAATCCATATTTTTCAAAAATCACTAGAGTAATGTCTTAGAAATGTGTAAGTAATTGTGAAATAGAGAAAAGTTTTTAAAAAATAAAACAAACACAAAAGCAATATAGGAAATCATTGATAAATTTGATGGCTGTCAGAATAAGAACTTCTGTTTTATGAAAGAAACCTTTAGAGAATTAAAAGATGTATAGTAAGGCTTCTGGACTTATTTATCATGTATAACTGAAACATAGTGCCATGTGACCCTCACCTTCCCATTTTCTCCTTTCTCCAGCACTTGGCAACTACTAATCTAGTCTCTGCGTCTATGAGTTTATGATTTTAGATTTCACATAGAAGTGAGAACACACTGGATTTGTCTTGCCTGGCTCACTTCACTTCGCATAATGTCCTCAGGTCTATTCATGTTGGGAATGGCAGAATTTCCTAACTTTTTAATCCTTTTGATTTAATGGGAAGTTCCTTCCTATTGTGTGTGTGTGTGTGTAATAGTAAATCACTAAAGGATCTGTATCCAAAATATAAGACTTCCAATGAAAAAAATTAATGATTAAATTTGAATAATTGGCAGGAGTAATAAAAGATGCATCAATAATATTAAGGGACATTAAGCTATAATAATCCAATAAAATATACTGTACTCCCACTCCACTCACAAATTTTAATATTGAAAACATGAAATGTTAGCAAGGAAGCAATGAATGGGAAAAATCTTAAACATTACTGGGTGGAAGTATAAATTCATATAGTACTTTTGGAAAATTATTTGGTGTTATCTAATGAAGTTGACAACCCAGCAGTACCTACAAAATCTGTTATAAACAATGGTTGTTGGGGCACCTGGGTGGTTCAGTGGGTTTAGCCTCTGCCTTCAGCTCAGGTCATGATCTCAGGGTCCTGGCATTGAGCCCCGCATGGGGCTCTCTGCTCAGCAGGAAGCCTGCTTCCTCCCGTCTCTCTGCCTGTCTCTCCGCCTACTTGTGATCTCTGTCTGTCAAATAAATAAATAAAATCTTAAAAAAAAAAAAAAAAGAAAAACAATGGTTGTTGAATGGTAGAGGTAAGTGAAATCAAGAGACAAGACAATATAGGAAAGTGCAGTCTCTTTGCACGACTTTACTCATGGAGTTAAAATTATGAAAGCAACTTGATCACAAGTGTAGATAAAATCCCTAAATTCTGGAAGCCACTAACTGGGAGCCCAGTTTTGAATGTCAGAAATGTACTCTTATTCATGGGCTAAGAAGGAGCCACATGGAAAATCAATTCCTATTTTCAAGGATGCTAGAGGAACATAACCTTTGAAAAGAGAGTAATTAACAATTGAGTTGCATGTATAATCCTTGCAGGTTTATCCCACAAAATACTCAAAAGATGTATTTCTAACACCATTCTACCTACCACCTTTTCTTTTGAATATTTGACAGTTTTTGAGTAAAGAGTGTAGTTATTTTCACATGTAATAATGTGTAATATTGTAAAAATTTCATTGTTTGCTCCCCTAGTCTTGCTTAATTTGAGAGTTATAATTAGCTTCAATTTTCTTCAACAGAGTGAATGCAAAGTGTATTGGATTTTAATTTAAAATGCTATTTCATAGTTGATTTAAGTAGTAAAATGTAACACACAAATTGTACTTTTAGTCAAATGACTCTGAAGTATTTTTTGAAGTGCATAATTAAAATATTCAAATGTGTACTGATAAGTCACTTTCAGAAGCTCTGGAGTACTCCTAAAGGTGACTTGGAAAAAACCCAAAACCAAACTTCCTCTGTTCCTGCCTTCCACAACACCTGGTAGACACTTTGAATAATTTGTTTTTGAAGTACTTCAGAATAAGATGCTTTTCACTAGTTATTAACATAACTCAGCAGAATTAGTCTAGTTTGCATTTTATAGGCATTTAGAAGTAGGACATATTTTCAAATGACTACACCTCATTACCTTTAATAAGAGCAGCCTTGTGCTACTTCACAACCTTCATTGGCACATGTGATTTAATAAATGTGTTTATCTTATGCACATAATCATTGCTATCTCATCATAATAAAACCTTTTAAGCCCTTGACTTTTCTTCAAAACAGCCTATTTTTAAAAAATAAATAACTTGGGGCGCCTGGGTTGCTCAGTGGGTTAAGCCGCTGCCTTCGGCTCAGGTCATGATCTCAGGGTCCTGGGGTCGAGTCCCGCATCGGGCTCTCTGCTCAGCAGGGAGCCTGCTTCCCCTCTCTCTCTCTGTCTGCCTCTCCGTCTACTTGTGATTTCTCTCTATCAAATAAATAAAATCTTTTAAAAAAATAAATAAATAAATAAATAAATAAATAACTTTATAATTTGAACTGTTTACTTTCTGCATTTTCTTAAAGAACTCAGATTGCCTGAAAGATACTGTTTTGTCACCTAAACCACCTAGCCAGAGCTGAAAAAGGCAAACATGCATTTTCCTATGTCACATGGTAACAGTAAGGTTGAAAGATAGTTGCTCCCATTTCTCCTCTTGCTTGGGAATGTACTGTTTGTTGCTATGCTGTATTCTGTGTTGGCTCAGTAATCTCTTGCACAATGTACATTAGTTGTAATGATTTTTCACTCTGTGGTTTATACCTTAGCCTGTGGATTCGAGTTTCTTTTATATATCTGTAGGTGCTTACAAATCATTTTCCTTTTTTCTGATGCCAACATAATTTAAAAAATCCAAATTTTCTTTTATTCATGTGAATGACATCAGTGTCTTTATGGTCAAATGTGATATAAACATTTTCCTTTTCTAGGACAGCTAAGAGCACACTTGGTATATTATGGGATTTTTTTTTCCCCCATAAACACAGTGTGCATACCAGCCCTAATTCAGACTCTCACCATTTCCTCTTAATGTACTTCAAAAATCCGGAAGACTAAGACTCATAAGACAATCCCAACTCTTTCCCTACCAAATGGAAACCTTTGTTTTAAAATGTTTAGGGGCACCTGATGGCTCAGTGGGTTAGAGCCTCTGCCTTCGGCTCAGGTCATGATCCCAGGGTCCTGGGATCAAGCCCACATCAGGCTCTCTGCCAAGCAGAGAGAGCCTGCTTCCTCCTCTGTCTCTGCCTGCTTCTCTGCCTACTTGTGATCTGTCTGTCAAATAAATAAATAAAATCTTTAAAAATAAATAAATAAATAAATTGAAGTTTAGATCAAACATGAAAATACTTAAAAGAAAAAATATATATACAGTTGATAATGAGTATAAAATGCTTTTTTTTTAAGTTTAAAACTCAGCATTTATGGCCTAGTTGTATATTTTTACCAAGATATAAAATGGGCTTGTTTAAATATTATGTATGCATTATTACCTGTGAGTCTTTATTGCTTGCCTCTAGGCTCATAAATTAGCAGCTAACACTCAAATGCAATATTTTTCAAATTGTGGTCAATGGTCAGTTTGAATGAATCTCCTGAGGTTTTTGTTAAAAATGCAAACTTCTTGTATGCTCTCCAGGCCTACAAAATCAAATACCTGGAAGGAATACTCACTAACCAGCTACCTTGGTCATACCAATATGCAGTGATGGCTGAGAATTATGATTCTGCTCCACAGATTCTGCTTTGTTCCTTTTCTCAATATTTATCCTTTTTTCCACATTCTAGAAAATATTTTGGAGGGATGTGAGTGACTGAGAATAAGTGGGAAGCTTGAATCCTAAAAGAAAAAAGCCATAGTAGGGGCAGAGGAAGAGAGAGACATAGTGACCATGACATCCTAGCACCAATGTTTTTTCATGTACCATCTGCTGAAAGTGTCAGAGAGCCCAATGATGGGGCTCAGATAAGAATCTATCTTGGGGGCGACTGGGTGGCTCAGTCATTAAGCAGCTGCCTTCAGCTCAGGTCATGATCCCAGGGTCCTGGGATTGAGGCCCACATCGGGCTCCCTGCTAGGTGGGAGGCCTGCTTCTCCCTCTCCCACTCTCCCTGCTTGTGTTCCCTCTCTCTGTAAAAAAAAAAGAATCTATCTTGGACCATCAGTCGAGGTAGGGTAGAAAAAAATAATAATAACACCAATCAAAAAGCACAAAGTGAAGGTATTTTCTGTTTCTGACATATTTGAAGATATGTTAGAAACATCAGCAAAAGCAAGTAAACAATTATGACAGGACACACTTGAAAAATAAAATACAACAAAGAAAGGAATGCTATGCTGAAAACTGCCAGGACAGTCAGAATTCTGAAGATTATTTGTATAGAAGCTGAACAATTTAGCATCTCTCTCTGATATATGAATCAATAATTGCTGGGAAAGAAGTGGAAGACTTTCTGTATACATGAGTATAACACACCTTTTCTTCAGTGAGTCTCATGGAAATGCCCTCCTAATTATGAATGTTGGGATTTAGGAAGAAAGACAATCAAAAGTCGACCCTAAAACTGCAATGACTATTAGCACCTTAGGGTGCAGACAGGACATGATGCAGCCATGGATTAGTGCTTCTGTCCCACAGGCACATCTATCCTGGGTGTCTCAAAGGGAGAGCAAGCACAACAAACAAAACAGGTGCAGAGGCTTCTAAACTGGGAAATGGAAAAAATAACTATAACTGAAAAGATTGGAACCACTTTGAAGACTCACTGGAAGTGAATATCTTTTGAGGCTACATAAGGAAATAGAAAGCACTTTTGGAAAGTGTACAGTTTCTGGTTTTTTTTTTTTTTTTTTTTTTTTTTTTTTTTTTTAAGATTTTTAAAGTCCCTTTATGTTTTAACCTGAAACAACAATGTACCAAAAAAAAAAAAAAAAAAAAAAAAACACCTAAGGATTTTTTTCAAAATGTGACCTGAAGATGTAGCTCAGGATCATAGAATTTTATATCATGATAAAGAATGATCATTTTTCAAACATGAAAAAGAATCAGATAAAAAAAGAAATGAAGAGGAAGGGTAAGTGTGCAGATTTTTTTAAATTATAAGGAATATAATCTGTTTTTACTTATTTAGTGACTATTTTGTTTTCTTACTATCAGAGTTGCGCTTTTTCTTTAGTCTTTGATGGGCATGCGTTTTCTTTTTTGATTTCTACTTGCTTTTTTGATGTAAATTATTTTAAATTTTCGGAGAATCTTTGTTACAAGTGTTTTCTGAATGTTTATATTTGCCTTTTACATGTGTTCATTTTATTTGTTATAAAAGATCCAGTGGAAAATGCTTCTCTCCTATCCCTGTTCCTGAATGATCCAGTATCTTTTCAGAGCAACTACTGTTGCTAAATTCTTAATTAAGTATCTTGAAAGGCACACAGTATGTTTACATAATAAATCCTGATGTGTGTATACGTGCATGGGCATGTCTGTATCCATGTTTATATATACTTTTGATTATAACAGCACAAATTACAATGTACTCTTGCACTTGCTTTTTAAAATTCATTTATATTTTTCAGATTTGTTCCATATCAACAAATCAATACATTTGAATAACAGCATAATATCCCTTTAAATGAATACACCAGAACTCATTTAACTAGTCTCCTACTGGGAGACATTGAAGTAATTTCTAATCTTTTGATACTACAAACAATGCTGAGATAGTATCTCTATATGTAAGATATTTTACATATTTATGAATGTATTAAAATGATACATTTGTGAATGCCTCTGTAATATCAACCCCTAGAAGTGGAGTTGCTGAGTTAAAGAGCATTGAGTTGTTTGCCAAATTGTTTTGTAAATGTTTTGATATTTTATAATCTCACTAATAATAAGATTTTTTATGCCCTCACACCTTTGCATTCAGTGTGATAGTATTGATGTCTGCTAATTTGAGAGACAACTACTATCTCATTGTATGTTGGTCTTTTGTTCTTATTTTGAGTGTGTTTAAGTAAGTTATTTTTTTCTTCTCCATTGTCTAGATTGTTAAAATTAGGTAGAAATTGGGACACTTGGGTGGCTCAGTTGGTCAAGCATCAGCCTTTGGTTCAGGTCATGATCCCAGGATCTGGGGGATTGAGTCCCATATCGCTCCTTGCTCAGTGGGGAGCCCACTTCTCCCTCTGCCTGCCGCTGCCCCTACTTGTGCTGTCTCTCTCTCTTTTTCTGACAAAAAAATAAAATCTACAAAATTAAGTAGAAATGACAAATATTTTTATAGTTTCTTATCTTTTGATTTTTATTATTATTTGTTGTATTTTATGCTGTATAATTTTTCTTTTCTTCTCTTAATCTCAGACCACACTAGTGATTGGTTGCTTCTCTAGTTCAAAATGTTCTCCACAAAATAAATTCCATTCCCTCAAAGCCTTACTCCTTGAGTGGTAATTGTGTCCTAATCATTCTCAGTACTTTATAATCAGTATTTTATCTGATATACAGAATATGTAAAATAAGAATTTCTTAAAAGGGTAATTTAATTATTGATGAAGTTTTTTCTTTAGTAATTGAACAACTTTGAAAATTTTCAAATTCACAGTGAAGTTGAAAGAATAGTACAGTAACTACCCAAAACCCTACCTCCAGATTTACTAACTTTTCACATTTTGCCATCCTTTCCATATCTATCTGTACTTATGTTTATATCTATATTGATGTCTATCTATCTGCATCTACTCTTTTTCACTAGTTTAGTATACAAAAATTCTGAAGGTATGACAGCCCATCTCGAAATGCTCCCCTCAACAATGACATTCTTCTACAAGAGCGTATCACCATGAAGCATCTAAGAAAATCAGTATTATTTCAAACTGTCATCTAAAACATGGCTCACAATCACATTTTGCTAAAGAACCTCAAAATATCTTTCGTGGTTTTCTTTATTTAATCCAGGATCCACTTAATGTTCACACAGTGCATTTGGTATTATGTCTTATCTCTCAAACTAAAAACAAAACAAAACAAAACAAAACAAAAAACAACCAAAACTTATTGCTTCACATCTTTTGAAAAGTTCAGACCATTTTGTTTGTTTGTTTGTTTTTGTTTTCAGAACATACAGCTTGGGATTCAGCTGTTTCCACTTGATTAAATTGAGGACAATAATTCCCAGCAAAAGTACTACAGAAATGATGTGCTCCTTTCACTGCATTACATTACAAAAGCAATGCCAAACTTGACCACTTAGTTAAGATTGTACCACCAAATGTCTCCATTGTAAATACACATTTCTTCTTTATAATTAAGATGTAATCTGTGCAGTGATGCTTTAATCTGGTGTGAATATCATTTTCCAACGTTTGCTCATTAGTCTTAGTATCCATTGGTGAAATTGTCTGATATAGTTATTACATGGGTTATTGCAAAAGGAGATTCAGTTTTAATGAACTAAAAATGCCTTTATGTATGCTACAATTCACTTAACAAAAGAGATAATGTTAGGATGACATCTGTATCATTCATAATGATAAATCATCATGAAATGTAAAGTCTTTATGTTAAAAGTCATTTAAGGCCATGACCAACAAAATTCCCATTCAATAGATGCATTTATTTTTGAAGCCAACAGCTGTTTTAATAGTTTTAAAACTATTTGTTGTTTATTTATTGTTTATTCTATTTCATAGATTTATTCTTTTACTTTAAAAATAGATTTGCAATCACTGTACGAAAACTAAGTTACAGAATCAAGCACAATATTCTCTTGGGATTAAATTTTACTGAGATAATTCACAACATAGATAATACTGATGTGTATAATCAATAATTTCTAGCCATAATCGGAGAGGAATAACTTATTACAGTGGCAGCAAGAGAGCCATGAGGATTTTCCCAGGGATGGGCGGCACTGATAAATGCTCTGAAAAAGGAGAATAGCTTTAGGGCAACAGAATATTAAGGTGTGGGAATTTAGAGGTGAAGAAAGGGAAATGGATCAATATCTGAAGGTGGATACAACATATACAGAGCCATGCATCGTTGGGATGTAGATAATCTTTGCAGTTCTGCAACCAAATGAGCAGAGACACTGTGATTTGAGTACATCATTCACTTCTAAGACATTGATTTATTCCATTTTGCTAAAATTGAATGACCAGTACATAATTCTTAGCTGGATCTTTTCTTGTTAACAAATTGAAATACTTTAGTTAGTAACTAGCCATGTGAAAAGCTCATAAATATTAATGCAATGTTCTGAAATGTTCCGTTTATTGTCCATGAATAGTCGTGAAAGATAGTAAAAGAACTTGATTGAAAATAAGCCTTAAACTTCTGTAATAAAGACACACTTCATTGGAAATTTTCCTGTAATGTCACGGTTTTATCTTTTGTTATTCTTTTTTATCAGTAATATAGAGAATTGCAGTGAGGGTGACTGAGAAATAAAGGTCTGAGACTACCAAGCATAGCAAAATTCATTGCTTACATGAGGCTTAATGATCCCTACATTTGTTAAGTATTTGAGTCTGTATACGATTCTTTACAATACTCAACAGAAATATGATACTTACTTAGATTCACAGAGCAAAGAATTCATCTTAAATGTGGGAACAAATTATGATGGTTGACAAAGAATTGTATTTCAAATGTTCAGAATTTTATTTTTATAAAGTTCTAGAAAGTTGTAATTAGGGACATAGTATAATGAGAATCAATGTTATAAAGGAAAGTGTGTTTGAGAAGGCTAATGTAGGTATATGAATCAGTCACACTTTATTATTATTTTAGTTTTCCCCTAAACTTCACTAGTCTCGGCCTTTTTGTGAAAATGGAAAGTTTAAATAAACTATGAGTGAGGTAGATGCTACAGTTTTGGTCAGTGATATGATTATCAGAGTAACACCTGTAAAATGCTCAGTAAAACAGCTTGATTTCATAGATTTGTTCTTTTAAATCAACCTGCCATTATAAATAGGAGTATCATAGCAATAGCTCCATTTCATGAATATTTCCCTATGCAGTGACTATTTCAGGTTTTCCCCATTCTTGTTAATCATGGATATAGTAACTATGAACTGTACAATAGTGCTCAAAGTACAAGTCCTATAATACAATAATTTTTTGAGTTAATTATGTCTCAAGTACTCAGACCAGATTATCAGGAGTAATTCTATTATCCCTAACCCCAACCCCAGTTCTGGAATGGGATGTTTTCATATATATATATATATATATACCCCCCCAAGAAGTGCAAGGAACTTATGCTATCCGAAGGGGTATCAGTCTGATATCCATAAACCAATTAGGAAGCTCTGGTGTCTGAATCATATGACCCTGCTACTGATTATTGTGGTATTATTTCTGAGCCCTAGTCAACACTGTGATGAAATCTAAGTAAAGTAAGATGAAGGAGGGTGATCCCACTGCCTCAAAGTGAAATTAGAGAAAATCTTTGTGACCTCGAAATAGCAGAGATTCTCTCTGTGTACATATACGTATGTACAGAGAGAGTACAACTCTCATGAGTAATCATGTATATATATAGAGAGAGATAGAGAGAAAAAATACACATGATGTGTATATATATATGATATGTATATCTGTATATATGTATGCATATATATCATACATATGTATACACACACACATACACACACAGAGTCATCAATTATAAATTTCTGCTGTTTGAAAGATACTGTTGGGGTGCCTGGGTGTCTCAGAGGGTTAAAGCCTCTGCCTTCAGCTCAGGTCATGGTCTCAAGGTCCTAGGATTGGGCCCCACGTCGGGCTCTCTGCTCAGTGGGGAGCCTGCTTCCCCTTCTCTTTCTGCCTGCCTCTCTGCCTACCTGTGATCTCTCTCTGTCAAAAAAAAATAAATAAAATTAAAAAAAGAAGAAAGATGCTGTTATGAAATTGAAGAGATAAGGTAAACACTGGAGAGAATATTTGTGAAACACATATTTGATAAAAAGACATGTATTTAGAATACATGAAACACACAACTGTATAACAAAACAAACAATAACAACAAAGCAAAATAATGAAATGGGCTACAGATTTGAACAGAAGATACATAGATGACAATTTAACACATTTAGGATACTCAACATCTTTGATCATTAGGGAAATGCAAATTGAAACCGCATGAAATATTATAATATACAGATTAGAATGGATTAAAACAAACACACAAGCAAAAATCTGGCAAAATCAAATGCTAGCAAGGTTGAAGAACAGTTGGAATTCTCACACACTGCTGGTGGAAAGCAAAATGGGACAGCTAGTTTGGAAATATTTTGGCAGTTTACAAAGTTAAACATGTTTAAGAAATAAGGACATCCATGTGGCTTTTAAATAAGGCAAATAAGAGAGAAACTAGTTGGAAATTTTAGGACAATCACCTCTAGAAATTTTAGGCAAGGCAGATGTGTAGGCACGAGGAAATGGAAGAATTTTAGGTGTGTCTTGAAGGAATTGGGCACCTAGGTGGCCAGTCAGTTGAGAGGCCAGCTCTTAATTTGAGGCTCAGGTCATAATCTCATGGATCCTGGATCCATGATCTCATGGATCAAGCTCCATGTCTGGTTCTGATTTCAGTGGGGAATCTGATTGACATTCTTTCTCTCTGCCTTTGTCTCGTTCCTCATGCTCCTCATACGTGCTCTTTCTCAAGTACATAAATAAATCAATTAAAAAAAGAGTAAAATATAAGATTTTCTGATTTACCAGGCTATGGATGATTATCAGCTTCTGGGATTTAACAACTAATAGTGTATTTAATGAAAAAGGACAAAGGAGAGAAGAAAGTGTTCAGAGAACATGGGATTCTAGTCAAACAAGATTTGAAAATTCTTCCTTTTATTAAACTATGTTTCTCAATGATTATGGATGGACCTGGAGGACATTATAGTAAGTGAAGTAAGTCAGAAAAACAAATATCGTATGATCTCGCTTACATGTGGAATTTAAAAGAGTCAAACTCAAAGTAGAGAGTAAAATAGTGGTTGCTAGAAATTTAGGGGAGGGGAGAAGTGACGAAAATGGGAAGATGTTGGTAAAAGGATACAAATTTTCAGTTATTAGATGAATAAGTTTTGGGGATCTAACATTCATGCAGATTCTTGACAGTTTTCTAGTCATGTTTACTATAACATCGGTGGCCTTGGCTATGTCAGCATTATGGAATATTTTCTCGGAAAGTACTAAGACCACTGGATGTCGAAATCCTGTATCATATCCAGATTGCAGTGTGAAAACAGAGTCAAACGGAAATGACATAAATGGAGTCTGGGGGAAAAAGTGTATAGTAAAGACAACTAAGTCTTGAGGAGTGAATTGACAATCATATGTTTTTGTATTGTCTAGAGTACAATTTACCCAACTGCACTGTATATCATGTAAATGGGTAATTAAATATAAAAATATACCCATACCAATTCAACTGCACTTGGCATGGCAAACTCAAGTTTTCCCTTGTGTACCCAGCAGAAATCCCTAATATGCTTTGACACTTCTGATGGGGAATTTTGGCTCCTCACACCTCTTATTTGGACTTTAGAGATCTTTGTATTTTCCTTCTATCTTATGTAAGTCAAAAAATTGTGGAAATTAAAGATGGAAAGTAGAGTTTAGTTGGCTATATTTCACTTTACATAGATAGCTATTTAATATTAAAAGCAATTTCACTGATTAAACTTATTATTTAAGGGTCCTATGTAATAATCTTATAATTTGTGATTTCAGTATGTAGAGGGAATATGTTTGCATTAAAAGTAGGTAATCTATCCCAGATTATTTTTCTAAAATGTAACTCAGTTTTTCTTTATATATTGGGTTAAGCCTTGGCAAGATGGAACATTTCTTTCAAAAATGATGCCATAAAATGAAGGTGTGGGTTTTCTAGAGTAGGCTTCCATTGTTAGATAACCCTTTTGCTAGTTCTCGTAAAAGATGTTCATGTTTTATGTGTTGCAAGTCATCTTTAAGACACAGACAGACTCAGGCTTGTGAATACAGTGATGTTGAAGATATATATGAATAACAGATATAGACATGTTGTTGCATGATTGTCACTACTACTTTGGGTTCATCAGAAGGAAAGGGAAATGGTCTGCATTAATGAGCTGGTTTAAATTTAGACCACTACCCACATATCGAGTTTTACTAAGATTGGGAGACCATAAGGCATAATGATTTTAGCCTCTTTTTCTAGGGTATGTTGTTATGGTATCTTCTTAACTGGGTACATAATGTGTGTAGTATCATTTGTAGAAATGTATAGAAAAGAATTGGAAACACATGGACAGCTGGCTGTTGAAATTACCTATGCTGAAGTTGACCACCATTCATTTGACAAGATGATTTAATATCCTGATCAGTGCTGTTAAGTGATTCCAGTATTCTCAGAGAGGTGACATGCAGGCAGTGAGGCATACAATCCTAATGCTCCATGTTTTCAATTAAGAAGTAAAAGAGAAACATGACATTCTGTGTGTACCTGGAATTTAACAGTATTGACAGAAATTCTCAATCAGAAAATAAAAATCAAATCTCACTCTCTCCCCGTCCAGGAAAAAAGAAAGAAAAAAAAAAGGTGCTTGTTCTTCTTTAGTTTGAAGAAATGGTGGTATCACATTTGGAAACTAAAAAAGTAACAAAACAAAACAAAACAAAACATGATATTGTCAGTGGTCAAGACCAAAATATGCTGATCTGTTTATTTCTATCAGTGACACATGAAGTAATCTTATATATAAAATCAGAAAATGATTGACATTTTACTTTTTCTGAGACAAAGAGGTGTAGAATTCTCAAAGAAATGAATACCATAAATGATTATCTTCTTTGTAGGTAAATGAGAAGAAGATTATAAAGTCTAACTGATGGTATATTTATTTATTTATTTATTTGAGGGGGGTGGGCAAGAGGGAGTGGTGTAAGCAGACTCTGTGCTGAGTGCGGAGCCCAACGTAGGGCTTGACTCCATGACCTTGAGATCATGACCTGAACCAAAACCAAAAGTCAGATAATCAACCAACTGAGCCACTCAGATGCTCCTCTTTGTGTTTTTTTTTTTTTTTTTAACTCCAACTTTTAGAATCTCTGTCTTCTAGTATTCTAAATTTTCTCAGTGATAATCTGGTGTAGATTTTATGTTCATTCACAGTAAGCCAAGTACTTGGGAGGCGCTATCAGTCTGACTACTAATGATTATCGTTTTGAAAAAAATTTTGGTGTTTATTACATATTTTCTTGTCTAACTTCAGGCCACCTGTTTTCTTACATTCTCTTTCTGCAACTCCTTTTAGTTGGACTAGATAGAACTTATAATTTTCATATACATCCTCACTTTTTCTCTGTGTATTCTTTAATTCTAATTTCAGAGAGAGTCCTCTTCCAAGAAGTTCTATAGATTTTAAAATTGAAATTGTCATGATATTTTCAAATAACTTTTCATTGATTTTCTAATTTCACCATTATTATTATGTTAAATCAATTCTCTCCTTTGTATCATTATTTACATTTGTTTTCCCCCAAATAACATTAAGAAAAGTAGAAACACTACATGGGTCACAACTTACAGAAAGTAGCATTTTGTTTTCTCTTTACTTGTAATTGATAATTTGAAGTTGTTGCTCAACTTCTAATTCTCTCTGCTTATAACCTCCCACCATGTCATGTCACTGTCCACATCTATAAAACCCAGAATCACTTCACTGGTCACCTTTGCAGATTGACTTCCTCCTCTGCTGGCAGTCTTTATGGCATGTCTTTATTCATCCTTTTATTCCATTGTTCTGTAAGGTTGTGGCTATTTAAGAAAAAACAATGTAATCTACTCTAAAAATTATTTTTTCATTGTTGTTTCTGAAAGCAGATATTGGGATTGGGTCGTGTTAAGAATGATATCTTATATCTTCAGAATACCATTTTTCAAACATTATAGCATAAACTTGAATTATTACTATCATTTTACTGCCAGTACTTTTTCAGCATTTTACTATTTTTAAAATTTTATTTATTTAACTTGGATTGGTACAGAGATTCTGTGATACAGCATCATTTCTCCATCTTTGGCAGAGTATAAATTTGTTTTTAAACAAACAGAAAACCCTAAACTAGAAATTATACTTGCACTCCAAATCTAACAATTATGACATAAATCCACTTCTTAATAGGAACTGTTAGCAAATTTACTCATATTTTCTTATTTAAATAGTATCATTATGTACTCATAGAAATGATCGGCAAAACAACCCATAAAAACTTAAATCATGCCTGTAACCTTGAAAGAATAGGAGAAAATGCCAATGTCATTGCTAAAAATCATCCCACATCACAACTAGGATTATTATAGAAAGATCACTACTTTTGTTTCTACTCTTAAACATTTGTCAAAGCTTACAGTTTTGGGGCACCTTGGTGGCTCAGTGGGTTAAAGCCTCTGCTTTTGGCTCAGGTCATGATCCCAGGGTCCTGGGATCGAGCCCCGCATCAGGCTGTCTGCTCAGCAGGGAGCCTACCCCCCCCCACGCCTACTTGTGATCTCTCTCTCTGTCAAATTAAAAAAAAAAAAAAGCTTACAATTCTTACACCATACAAAAGAAGTACAATCATATTAAAACATGGAGAAATATAATTAAGCACATCACATTCAGGCTGATTAGGCATGTACACTAACGATCAATACATTCTGAAGAGAGAAAGAAAAAAGCTTTTTATAGCATTATATACAAACTAAATAAAATTATTTATTTAGAAGATGTTATCACAAGCAATTATCTTGAAACTTCTAAATTCCATTTTATCAGTTATTGCCATTTTTAAAAAAGATTTTATTTATTTATTTACTTGACAGACAGATCACAACTAGGCAGAGAGGAGGCAGAGAGAGAGGGGTAAGCAGTCTCCCTGCTGAGCAGAGAGCCCGATGTGGGGCTTGATCCCAGGACCCTGGGATCATGACCTGAGCCGAAGGCAAAGACTGACCCACTGAGCCACCTAAGCACCCCTGTTATTGCCATTTTAAAACCAAATTTATTTCTAATTAATTCACAGAATTACTGAAAATGTTAGTATTTTAAACATCTACTTAGAGTTCAAACATTCTATTCAGAGAAAAGGAAAGATTGGGTTCTTCTTGGCAAAGAGTAGTTCTTTATCATTGACATTGAAAATTTTGTAAGGCTTTATGGATTGTTCTCTATTTATAATTATATGCATCATTGTCTAAGGATGGTAAGCCAGTGAGGGAGTGGTAAGACAAAGAAAGCTCCCCACTCTCCCTGACTGACCTCTTCTGGGAGTTTTTCAAGTAGTAGTAGTCTGCCTCCTTTTATTTTTTTGCAGTTTACTAGTTTATAAGTTATTGATTAGGACACATAAAAATCCAATTCTGTGTCCTTATTCATAGATTCTAATATTGAAAAAAATATTCCACATAGTGAAAGGGATGTGTGTTTATAATCATGAATTGTTTGAATTGTTGGTGACTTTCACATCCATTTGTTTTCTTATTCCTTTTTTAAAAAATAATCACATAATCCTAGCTCCACGTTATGTCATTGTAAAAGATATTTTTTGATAGATTTTGATTTTCGGATTAAACACAAAACCAGAAAATAAGGAGTATTCCTCAGTGAAGAGAGATTTCTGCTCTTTGAAAGATGAGTCCTTTACTCTATCATATTAAATATCTAGGGTGGGAGTGGAGGCATGGCAAGGAGGTTGACTGAATTTGGAAGGTAGCATGATTGTATTCCTGTTGCTTCCTCATTTTATTCAGCACAAAATAGTGTATCTTCATGTTTTGTTAATGGCATTTGAATATCTCCTGGAATATGCCAAAATATATTTAATATCTTTATCAGCCACAAAGATGTCTTTTTGTATCAATAAAAATATAAATTTGGTTAGCAAATGGCTTTCAGAATAGTTTGCTTTAATAAGAAATCTTCATTATTAAAATTATAATATTTGTGCTATAGTAAAAAGTATCTGCATTTTAAAGATGGTATATTTTTGAGATGTGCCCTTTGAGCAACTTATTTAAAGTAATGGAAATACTCTTTATAAGTATTATCAGATGATGAAGAAACTCTATGTGCTGTCATTTTTTACTGTATCTTTTTCCTCATTTTAAAAGTGTGAGTACCTTTTCTCTGCAGATCAGTTGTGCATCCAAATGAATTTAAAATATTCATCTATTTCTTCTTTCTATGCACAAAACATAGGAGAGACAATTTGTTCATAGAAAAATAATCTAAGATTAATGTCAGCACTGAAATAACAAAGTGGAGAAATGATAACTATTTTCTGTGAATAAATACTGTTCAGTAGGCATTTTATTGCATTTTTATTTACAGGCTAACACTCTTTCTGCTTTACACATATTTGATACTCCAGGAGCATTAACATCAAACATCTATTAAATCCACATAACGGTTCACAGTATAATCTTCAATTAAATGGAAATTTATCCCCACTGTAATGTAGTTCCACTGATAAAGAATACACAGATATTCATCAAACTCATTGATGCCAAAATTTATCACTCTTATGCTTTCTATTTCTCTTATGCTTTCTATTTCTATTCTTTCTATTCTATTTTCTTTTTATCACTCTTATGTTTTCTATTCTGTATACTTGAGGTTTAATCTGCCTGTACAGCAAAATATTTACTATGCATCTATCTGTAACTGCTCTTACAAACTGTGGGTCAGTGAAATTATGGATTGAAAAATAATGTCATGTGATGATGATTTTTTTTTTTTTGCCAATAAAACCGTATGTTTCCTTTCCAAACACACAAAAGCACAGTACTTTTCATTGATTTTGTGATCAGTGGCCAAATGTGTTAAAAAGTACATAATGAGTTATGTAATATAAGCCTCTAATTTTTCCTTGGAAATACTTAGGTTTTGTACAGAAAATAGTTCATGGTTGTTCTACAAACTTAAAGTGTATTAAATTTTATATTCCAAAAAGAGATCCTTTGGTAAAAATTGAGAAATTTTACATTCTTTCTCCTTTTTTGAGAGATTTTTTAAAAAAGATATATTTACTTAATTGAGAGAAAGAAAGAGTATGAGCAGGAATGACAGTGGGAGGGGGAGAGAGAATGTCAAGCAAACTCCATGGTGAGCACAGAGCCTGACGCATGGCTTGATGTCACAACCTTGAGATCATGACCTGAGCTGAAACCAAGAGTCAGATGCTTAGCTAACTGTGACACCCAGGCGCCCCAAGAAAAGATCTTTGAAATTAGAACAATCACAAGATTTAATTCTCCAAGCCCACGATTCATAACCTAGTTTCCACAGAATCATTTTAATATGTGCATTTATCAAATATTCTAATTTATAATGCTTGCATTGATATTTACATCTCTAGTTTCTCCTATATTGATCCGGATTTTTAAAAGTTGGGAAAAATTCACAGGCCTAACAATGAAAAATCTAAACTTAAAGAACAAAAATTATCTAGTTATTCATTTTAAACACTTAGAAAACTAATCAAAGTTATGACATATGGACAATAGACAACACAGGAATCTAATCCCTGAGAGAAGGGAAACACAAAGTGGGATTTATAATTTCACCAGATGACTGTCTAGAAGCAATCCCCAGGCAACAGTGCAGGAAGGAAAAGGTCAGAGGGAAAGTATCTGTGATGGTTAATTTTGTGTGCCAACTTACCTAAGTTAGGGTGTCTAATTGTTTGGTCAAACACTGATCAAGTTATTTCTGTGAAAATATTTTATATATGTGATTAACATTTAGAATTAATTGAATTTAAGTAAAGGAAAACTACCTTCCATAATGTGAGTGGCTCTCCTAATACTAAGTTGGAAGCTGTAAGAACAAAGGTTGAAGTTCCTTGAAAAGAATTCTGCCTTAAGACTAACAGATACAGGGGCGCCTGGGTGGCTCAGTAGGTTAAGCCACTGCCTTCGGATCAGGTCATGATCTCAGGGTCCTGGAATCGAGTCCCGCATTGGGCTCTCTGCTCAGCAGGGAGCCTACTTCCTCCTCTCTCTGCCTGCCTCTCTGCCTACTTGTGATCTCTCTCTGTCAAATAAATAAATAAAATCTTTAAAAAAAAAAAAAAAAAGACTAACAGATACAATGCCTGAGTACCCAGCTATCTGTGTGCTACAAATTTCAGACTTCTCATCCATCATACTCATGTAGGCCAATTTACTAAAATGAATCTATAAAGTGGATAAAAAACACAAATATGATGAGGAGAGAAATCAGAGATAAGAAAGAGATTAAAAAAAAAGTTCTGGAGATTAAAAAATATGACACCTGCGATTAAAAGATGTAATAAATGAAGTTAGCATTTAGCAAAATATCAATTAAAGACATACTAATAGGAACTACCCAAAATGAAGCAAAAAGGGGGAAATTACAGAAAAAAAAATGGAGAGGAACAATGACATGTGGAACAGTATCGATAAAATGTGTGTCATTGGAATCACAAAATAAAGAAATAGGGTGTAAAAGAATATTTGAAGAAAAAAAAAGGCCAAATGTTTTCCAAATATGTTAAAAATACAGATCAACACATCTTAGCTGAATGAAACCCAAGCAGAATATACATAAAGAAAATCATACCAATACAATTTAATAGAAGTGCATAAATCCAGTAACACACACACAAAAAAAGTTACAGCAGTGCAAAATAAAAATATTATATATATAAGAAATGAATAAGATTGATAGCTGACTTATCATAATATATGCAAGTTTGAGAAAATGAAAAACATCTTTAAGTCACTGAAAGAAAAACGAAGACTTGTCAACTTGGAATTCCATACACAAGAAAAATACCTTTCAAAAGTGAAAATAAAATAAAGTCTTTTTCTGACAAATAAAAGCTGAGAATAATCATTACTTATATAACTTGTCTCTAAAAATATTAAAGAAAATTATTTAAGCAAAATAAAAATTATATATGGAATTGTGAATCTGCGTAAAGAATGGAGGCCCAGCAATGGGAAAATAGTTAAGTAAATATAAGAAAACAATTTTAAAAATTTTTGAAAAAAATCTCTTTAGAAGTTCATGGAAGAGTTACGAGTTATCCACAGAAATGGAAGAAATGTGAATCTGATATTCTTGGTTTCTCTTCCCAAAAATAATGAAAACTTTTTCACATTGACACATTGGATATTCATATAAATTACTGGAGGAAAATTCAGACTCCAGAAACAAGTCCACAAACATCCACTCAGTTGTTTTTAGCAAACATATACCTAATAATTAAATTGGAAAACGATGTTCTTTCATCAAATAATGCTGGGGAAAAAATGGATATTCTTATCCCCCACCCCAAAATTAAATATGACAGCCACCCTCCACAGGAAAATAAAAATAGACAATAGACCTAAATGAAAGCCAAAATTGCAAATCTTTCATGAGAAAACATGAGGAAATCTTTGTGACTTTGTGATAGACATAAGTTTATCAGTCAACACAAATAGGACAAAAATCTCTGAACAATTAAAGAACAAAATTTGAGGGATGTTTGGGTAACTCAGTCAGATAAGAGACTGCCTTCAGCTCAGGTCATGATCCCAGAGGCCTGAGCAAGGTATAGGGCTCCTTGCTCAGAGGGGAGCTTGCTTCTCCCTCTGCCTGCTCTGCCTGCCATTCCCCCTGCTTGTGCTCTCTCTCTCTCTCTCTGACAGATAAATTAAAAAATCTTAAAAAATAAAAAAAATTTGACAAAATGGGTTTTCCCAAAAACAAAAGTGCTCTTCAAACAATACATTTAAGAAAAAGATGTGGAGAATATATTTGTAATGCATATATATGATAAAGGATTTATGGCCAAATTATATAAGACACTTTTATGATTCAATAATAACACAAAAAACCTAATCCCAAAATGGGTAAAATGTTTGAATAGAGTTCTGAGTTCTGCAAAATCAATCTACAAATAACAAATGAACACATTAAAAATGCTCAACCATCGAAGTCCACTAGGGCAATGGGAAATTAAACCACAATGATATCCCATTACACATGGACTAGAACAGCTAAAATTAAAAAGATTGACAAGAGCACTGTAATTTTGAGTGATCTCTTTTTCTTTTGTCTAGCTTAAGTTTTGTCAATTTTATCTTTTAAAAAAACTCTTAGTTTTATTTATTTTTTTCTATTGTCATTTTAGTCTCTCTCATTTATTTCTACTCTGGTCTTTATTATTCCTTGCTTCTGCTAACTTTGGGTGTGGTTCATTTTTTTTTTTTTCTAGTTCCTTAGTTCCTTCTAATTTCTTAGTTATTTGAGATGTTTCTTTTTTCTTGATGTAGGCATTTATCCCTATAAACTTTCCTCTTAGAGCTGCTTTTGCTGCATCCCATAGGCATTGGTATATTGCATTTCCATTTTCTTTTTCTCACAACATATTTTGTTTTGTTTTTATAAGTGTCAATTGATAGTATATGATATTTTTTTGTTTGCTTTTATTAAGGTTTATTGAGAGTCAGTTGACATATAACTTGTTGAGGATACTTTTTTATTTCCCTATTGATTTCTTCCTTGGTTCATTGGTGGTTTTGAAGCATGTTGTTTAATTTCTACATATTTGTGAATTTTACAATTTTCCTTCCAATATTGATTTCAAGTTTCATAAAACTATAATCTGTGGTCAGAAAAATTAATTGATGTGATTTTCAATTTCTTAAGATTTTATTTGTGTCCCAAAACATGATCTATCTGGGGAATGTTTTGTGTGCACCAGAAAAGTCTGTGTATTTTGTTGGTCCTATTGGATGGAATGCTCTGTAGAACTTTTTCAGGGTCATTTGGTTTATAGCGTTTTTCAAGTTCACAGTTTCCTCATTGATTTTCTGTCTGATCTAGCCAATGTTGAAAGTGAATACTGACATCCCCAACTATTATTGTATTTCTTTTCCTTTCTTCAATTCTATTAATACTTACTTTAAATAAGTAGGTCCTCCAATTTTGTTTGCATATATATTTATAATTGCTATATATCCTCTTGATAAATTCACCCCTGTATCACTATACAGTGACACTCTTTGTCTTTTGTGACCACTCTTGACTGTAAATCTATTTTATCTGATCTAAGCATAGCTTCTTATACTCTTTTGATGACTATTGTGTGAGATATCTTTTCCCATCCCTTTACTTTCAACCTATATATGTCCTTAAGGTGAAAGAGACAATATGACTCTTTTGTAGTTATCATATTGTCAATTCTTGTGTTTTCCATTCAGCCACTCTATCTCTCTCTCTCTTTTTTTGAGACTGAGAAAGAGGTAGCACATGTGTTGGGGCCAGGGATGGGGGTGGGTGGAGGTGGGGAGGCAGAGGGAGAGAGGGAAAGAGGATCTTAAGCAGGCCTCACACCCAGCACCTAGAGCCTGACCTGGGGCTATATACCATGACCCTGAGACCAGGACCTGAGCTGAAACCCTTAACCCTTAACTCACTGAGTCACTAAGGCACCCCTCTGTATTTTGATTGGAGAATTTAATCGATCTATGTTAAACTAATTATTGATACTGCTGTTTTGTTAATGGTCATTTTTTTAAAATTTTTTTATTTTTTATAAACATATATTTTTATCCCCAGGGGTACAGATCTGTGAATCACCAGGTTTACACACTTCACAGCACTCACCAAAGTTAATGGTCATTTTAAAAATTGCTTTTGACTGTTCTATATTTCTTTTTTTTTTATTTCTTCCTCTCTTGCTATCTTCCTTTGCTATTTATTTTTTGGAAGTGGTATGCTGTAATTTCTTTATCTTTTGTGTGTTTACTGGCCTTTTATTGCGGTTACTGCCAAGGTGACATGAAAAATTGTATAGATATAATAGCTTTTTTTAAAGCTGATAAGAGCTTATCTCTGATTGGATACAAAATGTCTATACTTTCACTTCTCTTCTCCCCACATTTTATGGTATTGATGGCACACGTCACATCTTTTTATATTGTGCATCCATTAACAAATTATTGTATCTATAGTTATTTTTAATCCTTTTCTTTTAACTTTTATTTTTTTTAAAGATTTTATTTATTTGAGAGAGAGCACAAGTGGGGTGAAGGGCAGAGGGGGAAGCAGACTCCCTGCTAAGAAAGAAGCCCAATGCAGGATCCAATCCCAGGACCCTGAGGTCATGACCTGAGCCAAAGACAGACACTAAACTGACTAAGCCACCCAGGAGCCCTTTTAACTTTTATAATAGAGATTTATGGATCTCCATTGCAGTATGAAGGCATTCTGAATTTGACTATATACTTACTTTTCCAGTGAGTTTTATATTTTATATGTTTTCATTTTGCTACATAGTGTCCTTTCATTTCAGCTGGAAGAATTCCCTTTAGCATTTCGTATAAGACAGGTCTAGTGGTGACGGACTCCCTTAGATTTTATTTGTCAGGGAATTTCTTGATCTCACCTTGATTTCTGAAGGTTTATTTTCCTCATATAGTATTCATTTTGTTAGGTTTTTGGGTTTTTTTTGTTGTTGTTGTTGTTTGTTTTGTTTTGTTTTTCTTTTAGCACTTAAAATGTATCAGCCCACTCTCTCCTGACTATAGAGCTTTCTGGAAAAAAAAAAAAAAATCAGATAGCCTTATAAGGGGTGAGGGTATTCCTTTTTGTGTGACAAGTTGGTTTTCTCTTGGTGCCTCTAAATTCTCTCTTTACCTTTGACTTGTGATATTTTGACTATAATATGGTTTGGAGTAATCTTCTTTGGGCTGATCTTTCTTGGGGTCCTTTGAACTTTCTCTACATAATTCCCATATCTGGCCCATGATTCAGTAAGTTTTCAACTATTATTTCTTTAAATAAACTTTCTGTCCCTTTCTTTTTCTCTTGGGACTCCCGTGATGTCAATATTTGTTTGCTTGATGGTCCCAAAGTTCATGTAGGTTTTCTTCACTCTTTTTCATTCTTTTAAAAATTTTGTTCCTCTAACTGATAATTTCAAATAATCTATCATCAAGTTCTCACATAGTTCCTTCTGTATGATCAAGACTGCTATTGAAGACCCTCACTGAATTTTTCAGTTCTGTCACTGTTTTCTTCTGCTCCAGGATTTCTGTTTGGTTCTGTTTTATGGTTTCTCCTTATTTATTAAACTTCTCATTTTGATTGTGCATTGTTTCTCTGAATTTCTCTAGTTGTTTTTCTGTATTATCTTGCATTTCACTGAGTTTCTTAAAGGTGATTATTTTGTCTTATTTAGATAATTTTTAGATTTCATTTCTTTGTGGTCAGTTAATAAAGCTTTATTAGTTTTCTTTGGTGCCATGATATTTGCCTGACTTTTTGTGATTCATGTAGCCTAGTATTGATATCTCCACATTTAGAGAAGCCAACATTTCTTCCAGTCTTTGTAGTCATGCTGGATTGGAGTTAGACCATGTGGCTACTTCTGGGTCTGCAATGGGTCCACTGTTGACAGGCCTGTTACCAAAGAGCTGCATCGGTGTGGAACTTGTCTGATTCATGGGTGGATGGGGCTGCTTTCATGACCTTGTTCAGTCATGTAGTGCTTAGATAAGTCTGTTTCAAGGTCCATAGTTGGATTTGCAGTGACTTTCTCACAGGGTGTGAAGATGGGTATAGATCTCAGGTGCCCAGCTCCTGCTCTGTCACTGGGTGGATCCTAGTAGGGCAGGCAACACTGGACTCAGACAGTGGCTTAGGGGAGCTGAAACTAAGTCGCATTGCTGCTTCAGGTCCATAGCCAGGATTGAGGTCTGCAGACCTGTCTCTGGGAGCATGGAGGAGCATGTCTCTAAACAGCTAATGAGTGGGCAGGACTGCTCCCTGACCATGTATGGGAAGAGTTAGAGTAAGTTATAGGGCTATACCAGGATATGTAGTTGGACTGTGGTTGGCAGGCTTATCTCCAGGGACAGGAACACACCCATATTCTAGTAGGTCTCTGGGTAGGCAGAACTAATTGCTCATGGACCATGTCTGGGAAGTGTTGGAGTTGAATCACATGACCATTTCAGGACCTGCTATGGGACCAAGTTTGGCTGGCTTGTTTCCAGGGACACTCATGGGCCTGTCTTCCTGCAGGACCCAGTACCAACAAGACTGTCCATGGACTGCAGCTGGGAGGGGCTGGAGTCAAACATATGGCTATTTTAGGATCTCTGGGAGGCAGACATGAGTGTCTCCTTACCAGATCTCTGGACCAACAAGACTGTTCACAGATTTCAGCTCAGAGGGGCTAGATCCCTGTTACAAGGCTGTTACAAAATGTATTGGGATGGAGTTTCTAGGTCTTGTTGCCACAGGTTCCCAGACTGTGGCCAAGAGGGGTTATAGAGTTTGGTGATAAGGCCACTTAAGTATCCACAAATAAGACCAAAGTTGATGGGTCTATTATCTGAGGCATGTGTGGGCATGATCCCTCTGAGGTCTTTTGGTATACAGTGCTGGTGACAGCACCAAGGCCAAACAGGGTTATAGCTGAGTCCATACGTATACACAGTTATTTTGGGGTATGTAGATGGGACCATGGTCAGGGAGTGAGTGAGCCACCTGGTCACAACCTGCCTTCTCAAAAAGATCCTACTTGCTCTTGAATTCCTCGGGATTTCACATTCTCCTAGTTAGAACCCAAAGCTCCTACAAAGGCACTTTTTCCTATAGATGGCTACCATTTTATTGTTTTAGAGTGGGAAATACAAGCAAGAGACCTCCTATTCTGCTATCTTGCTGACACCACCTTCACTGCAGACTTCAGCTTTCACTGATGAAAGTTCTTGATGTTGGTTTGTGTGATGATTGAATATGTATTTTTGAAAAGTTTGAATGTCTTTCTCAGAAGTTTGACATTTTAATCACTAATATCAAGAATAAAGGTAGAGTAACAATGAAGTAGAGCAAGATGTATCTTTATGATTAAAAAAAAAATGTTCTGGCTTTAACACTGTATTCAAAGAGACCATAAATTTTCTTAGAGAAATGAACAGGCTGTTATGCTCATTAAAAGCTCTTAATTAATTTGCTTCCTTCAGGTGACATCCTTGCACACTGATTTAGGACACTGCACAAATGACAAAGATGCTATTGGAACATTGGAAAGGTTGTTTAATGAATGCCCAACTAAATAAAGTACTGTGTGAATCATTTAATTGGATGAGGCGCTTAAACAACTAAGTAATTTTTTTAATCTTTTTGCTGTCAGGTACAGAGGTGACTTTCCTTTCTATTTTTTTTTTAATTATTATTTTAATCGTGTGTGGAAGGACAGATTTGGAATCTCTACAACACACATGGCCCTTCTGTATCTTTGTAGATAACAATTTTCCAAGAACTCTGCACTGCTTCTTTCTTTATCCTCCATACTTATGTGACAATACTTTTGGGGGCAGAAACTAATTGTTAGTAGTGACTTCTACTGTACTTCTTTAGCCTAGGGACATATGCCCAGAATCCTCCTGCCCACACTTGTTTTTTTTTTAGGAGTTAACATTTCCCTTAGTATTTGTCCCCGGACTCTTTTTTTTTTTTTACTTTTTTCACTCACAATTTGGATTTTTTTTTTAGTCAAGAGAAGCAAATGGTCTGATATTTGTAGTTTCCTTCTCCATTGTGTTCAGTATGTTTGTTTGTTTTGGGTATGCATTATTTTTGATTGTTTCTCTCTGTGCTCCATTGTATCTATCAAGTCTGTCTTGTATGCTGTTTATTTTCCAGAAAGTCATAAGTGTTTCTTTTTTCTATTGCCCTTCTTTGTGAATTTATTTTTCTTATTTATATCTTTGCTTCCATTTCAATAGACTTCAGAGTGAAATGAGAAATAGATCATCCTTTGCTTTATTTATTCCAATAAATATTGATTGTGATCAATTTCATGCCAGACATTCCTTTAAATGCTGGAATATTATTATTATTATATTATTATATTATAGTTAACAAAACAAGTTCCCTGATTTAACTGCCCTTATAGTCAGATGTGTGTCTGTTTGTGAGAGAGATCTAAATATAGTAGGTAAATAAATCTATAATAACTCAAACACTGTGTAATGGTGTTACAAAGAAAAAACTGATAGAGATTGAAAGATGGGAGATATTATTTCCAACAAGATCATCAGGCTTTCTGACCAGAACCATTTTCTTAGGTACTAAAATGAAGTTAGAAACCAGAAAAGTAATATTTCAATACCCATATTTCCAGATGAAGAAAAGCAGATGTTTGATTTTGCTACTTGATCGAAGTTAAGGGACTAATAATACTATGCAACACAAGAAAACGATAACACAGAGATTAAGAATATCTATGAAACAAAGGATATAGGGGGTAATTTGACCTAAAGGAATCCACTGTTTAAAAATGAAAACAGTCTTGAATTGTAAATACAAAGCAGTGAGACTCAGGGGCAGAGGTGGGGTGTGTGTGTGTGTTTGCACACGCATGCACGTGTGTGTCTTTAATGTCTTGATTGGTCTCAGAGACAATAAATACAGCAGACTAGTTGCAAAGTATTAATCCATTAAAGTGAGAATTCAAATAAGACACATTGATAAAAACACACCTAGATCATATGTAAACTTATTTTGTCAGCAATATAAAATAATGCCACTTTAATGTTTCCTTAAAGTCTCCAGTACATAGCTCTATCAACATTCTTGTGGAAGCAATTTGTCTTTGAAGAAGATAATAAAAGAGAAGCTTTACTCTTTGCTTGTTACATATTCAAATAACATTTTCTCTTGAAAGTAAATAGTTTTCTCAGAATTAGCACTATTCTCATATCACCTATATCTATCTACATCACATAAGCTATTCAAGGCATTGGGGACCCAGTGGTCATTGTATGGCTCACCAACATTATTTAGTACATATTTCTAGAATACCTTGATTATTTCAATTAAGAAAAAGCAGCACCTAAAAGATAAATGTATAACATAAAATAGTGAAGCATATCTGAGAGAGTGCACATTTGTAATATCATCTTATGTCATAACAGAATGGAAGTAATTAAAGCTGAATCATCTATTGCAAAAAAAAATTACATGGAAAATAAATTATACTTATTGAGAAAAAATTCTTGAATTAACTGTGAATCAAAGAAGGTGCAAAAAAAGAAAAACTGGGTTCAAATATAAATCAACAATTTCACCAGTATTTAAAATTTTCAGATTAACTTCTGGAACATCATAGTCAATAAAATAATTTCTTCCAACTGATAATATTTACACATTTTGCAAAAAAAGAAGAGGCATTGATGGAATTTTAATCACCTACTTTACTTATAATTTGAATATAAATTTCTACATTAATAAGCCTTAACATTAATTTTGTTTTTATGGAAATCAACTTCATATTGAAATGTCAAGACTTTTTTTTGTTGTTTTCCTTTCACTGGATATAACTTGTGGCATTTCCCTAGTAACTAACAGCCCTAAAGTTTAAATTTACTTGCTAATACAATTACTACTAAAAATTTGACTGATTGTTTTAGGATGTTTATTTTAATGGTCTTTTTCATCTTAAAAGTACCGATAATAGATCTCACAAAGTGCTGTCTTTTTCCTTGGCTTCCTGGATTAATATATAACAACTTTATTATACCTCTAGATAGGCAATTAAGAGTAAACTTTTCTTTTTTTCCCAAGTAGTTACTATTAAATACTACACAGATGTTAAAAACTAGGTATATGGGGGTATCTGCCTGGCTCAGTTGGTTAAGCATCTGCCTTGAGGTTAGGTCATGATCCCAGGGTCCTGGGTTGAGCCCCAAATGGAGCCCTGTATTGGGCTCTTTGCTCAGCGGGGAGCCTGCTTCTCCCTCTCCCTCTGCCTACTGCTCCCCCTACTTGTGCTCTCTGTCTGCCAAATAAATAAATAAATAAAGTATTTTTTTAAAAATAGAAACATAGATATACATTAGTATACAAATAGCATCACATGAAGTATGTGGATACACAAATAGAAAGATATATGGTATAAATATTAAGACTTTTGGCTATCAGACACATGAAAAAATGTTCATCATCACTAGCCCTCAGGGAGATTCAAATTAAAACCACATTGAGATATCACCTTACACCCGTTAGAATGGCCAAAATTAGCAAGACAGGAAACAACATGTGTTGGAGGGGATGTGGAGAAAGGGGAATCCTCTTACACTGTTGGTGGGAATGCAAGTTGGTGCAGCCTCTTTGGAGAACAGTGTGGAGATTCCTCAAGAAATTAAAAATAGAACTTCCCTATGACCCTGCAATTGCACTACTGGGTATTTACCCCAAAGATACAGATATAGTGAAAAGAAGGGCCATCTGTACCCCAATGTTTATAGCAGCAATGGCCATGGCCGCCAAACTGTGGAAAGAACCAAGATCCCTTCAACGGATGATCAGGAAGATGTGGTCCATATACACTATGGAGTATTATGCCTCCATCAGAAAGGATGAATACCCAACTTTTGTAGCAACATGGATGGGACTGGAGGAGATTATGCTGAGTGAACTAAGTTAAGCAGAGAGAGTCAATTATCATATGGTTTCACTTATTTGTGGAGCATAACAAATAGCATGGTGGACATGGGGAGTTAGGAGAAGGGAGTTGGGGGAAATTGGAATGGGAGGTGAACCATGAAAGACTATGGACTCTGAAAAACAATCTGAGGGGTTTTAAGTAGTGGGGGGGTGGGAGGTTGAGGGAACCAGGTGGTGGGTATTAGAGAGGGCACGGATTGCATGGAGCACTGGGTGTGGTACAAAAACAATGAATACTTTTATGCTGAAAACAAATAAAAAATAAATTAAAAATAAACAAGCAAATTAAAATAAAAATAAATATTAAAACTTTTAATATTATTACATTTTGAATTCCAGAAATATGGTTGTATAATAACAAGATAGTGATGGTTCCCTCGCCTAACTCCAAACTCCCAAATAAACCAATCTGCAAATAAACCAAAGTAGTACCAACCACACAGAGCACATCCTGAGATGATGTCAAAAGTACTACAATTTGTGTCAAAATAATTAGTAATTCCAAAACGAACAGAGAAACCCCATTCCTGACAGGTGGTAAATGTAGTGATGATACACTTAGCTAATCAGAACAACATATACATTTTTCATAATTTAAAAAGTATATTCACTTAACAACAAAATCTGACATCTAAATATCTAGAAAATGGAGGCAGGGAAATGCTTGTAAAATGTTGGGTAAACAAGTTTGCTTCTGTCTGTGTAGTAGAATTTTCAAAATATACCTAAGAGAAAAAGCTAATTAAAAAATTAATTATAAACAAGTTAGACATTGAAAGGAAAGTTAAAGCAGGCAAAGAGAGATAATTTTGACAAACAAGAGAAATTTGGAAGTGATAGTGACTGCCAAAATTTGAAACCTCTTTTCCCATTGGATAAATAACATTGTGAACCATGTGCCAAGTTTGGAAAAGAAAATGTATGTCCACTTCTGGACATTTAACTTGTTGGCTCAGAATTAATAATAATCATCCATGAGTGTTTTCGCAAAGGAAGGTAAGAGTATTAACTCTACAGAGATGATATTTAGAAGCATAACTTTCATATTGAAGCTATGAGGATCCATGCACTCTCATTTTCTGAATAGCACTGTCATAATGCATAAGAAGATGTGATTTAAACACAAAATGAATGAAGTCAACAATGGAAAGTTTTCTGATGTTTCAAATTCTTACTAAGTGCCTGGATTACTGAAAATTGAGGGAACAATAAAGAGTCAAAACTTATCACCTCTAAATGGGACATTGTACAACGCAATAAAATTAAAAATTAGTAACAAAGACTACCAGGAATGTAAAAATATACGTTAAAGTATTGATTTTGGCTGTATATGATGGATTTAATAGATATAATTATTTCTGTTTTCTAAAATTACCAGAACCAGGAATAATAAAATAAAATAATGTATAAACTAACATGACAAAGAATATAGGAGAGGAGACAAAAACAGATGAGAAACATCACTGAAAGTCTGGAAAATGGAAAAAGGATATGAGACAGGAATCCATCAAAATCCTAGAGAAAAAACAGGCAACAACTTCCTCGACCTTGGCCACAGCACCTTCTTACTAGACATGTCTCCAAAGGCAAGGGAAACAAAAGCAAAAATGAACTATTGGGACTTCATTGAGATAAAGAACTTTTGCACAGCAAAAGAAATAGTCAACAAAACTGAATGGGAGAAGGTATTTATAAATGACATATCAGATAATGGTCTATTATCTAAGATCTATAAAGAACTTATCAAACTCAATATCCAAGGAACAAAGGATCCAATCAAGAAATGGGAAGAGGACATGAACAGACATTTCTGCAAAGAAGACATACAAATGTCCAACAGACACATGAAATAATGCTCTTCATCACTTGTCAGGGAAATACATATCAAAACCACAATGAGATACCACCTTACACAAGTCACAATGGCTAAAATTAACAAGATAGGAAACAGCAAATGTCAGTAATGATATGGGGAAAAGGGAACCTTCTTACACTGCTGGAGGAATGCAAACTGGTCCAGCTACTCTAGAAAATGGTATGGAGGTTGCTCAAGTAGTTAAAAATAGAGCTACCCTACCACCCAGCAATTGTACTACTAGGTATTTACCCCAAAGATACAAATGTAGTCAACTGAAGGAGCACGTGAACCACAATGTTTATAGTAGCAATGTCCACAATAACCAAACTGTGGAAACAGCTGAGATGTCCATCAACAGATGAATGGATATACGTATGACATCTTCTTTATGTATGTATATGCAATGGAATATCTACAATGGAAAGGATGAATACTTACAATTCACATTGACATGGATGGAACTGGAGGGTATTATGCTGAGTGAAATAAGTCTAGTATGGTTTCACTCATGTGTGGAATATAAGAAACAGCACAGAGGATCATAGGGTAAGGGAGGGAAAACTGAATGGGAAGTCATCAGAGTGGGAGAAAAACCATGAAAGACTTTTAACTATAGGAAACAAACTGAGGGTTGCTGGAAGGAGGTGGGCAGGGGGATGGGGTAATTGTGTGATGTACATTAAGTAGGGCATGTGATGTGTGGAACACTGTTGTTATACATAATTGATAAAGTTTTGAACACTACATGTGAAACTAGTGATGTACTATATGTTGATTAATTGATTTTAAATAAAAATTGAAAATAATAAAAAGTATGGGAGATAACTTTTGCTAACTTCACAGAATAGAGGTAACTGAAACTTACTTGTCTATAAAAGAATGATGTTGAGAAAAAATTATTTGAATCCCAGAATCCAGATAAGCCCAGAAATTGGTGATAGAAAAACCCTGGTGTCTTCGGTATTTCTGGAGCTTAAAAGAGAATATCTGGTTGAAAATGTGTGTGTGTATAATGACTTTTAAGATTCCTTCCTATAACCCTTACTAGAGAGGTAATTTCCCTGTATCCACAGTGGTATATAATAGAGGCTTATTATATATAAAAAGTACATAAAAAATCTAGAAATTTTCTATAAAGCATAAGAAAATCTAGAATTTGGAACATCAGACACAACTGAAATAAAGTCAATGGAACACTAAGTCAAAATTTTCACACTGACAGGTGAGAACTGGCAATATCTAACTTCCTCTTTTTGGATACCACACTTAAGATTGAAAGACTGGAGATTAAGATTTTTTTGGTAGGAAAAATGAATAACCAGGAATTGTTCAGTGGTTTCTCATTAACACACCATACCTCTGACTGATTAACAAATAATGGGAATAAGAAGTCAGCAAACCCCAACCATTAAAACAAAGCATCGAATTTTATTTTTCAGTGAGCTATTACTACATATAAAAGCAGAGAAAATAATAAGTCAGAATTGTGGAAGTTACTGAACATGGAAAATAAGGTCTTAAAGCTAATTCTTAAGATTTATCTATCTATCTATCTATAGATACTATAGATACTATCTATCTATAGATACAGATAAATATGTATACACACACACATACATACAGAAAACAGAGAAAATTGATGGAGCATCAGAAAATCTAAAACAGGGGTGCCTGGGTGGCTCAGTGGGTTAACGCCTCTGCCTTCTGCTTGGGTCATGATCCCAGGGTCCTGGGATTGAGCCCCACATCAGACTCTCTGCTCAGCAGGGAGCCTGCTTCCTACTCTCTCTCTACCTCTCTCTCTTCCTGCCTCTCTACCTACTTGTGATTGCTCTGTCAAATAAATAAATAAAATCTTAAAAAAAAAAAGAAAGAAAATCTAAAACATATTACTCTCCACAAAAAAAAAAAAAAAAAAAATGAGGGAAGATTGCCAAAAAATTGGAGGCATTATGATTTGTAATGCTCAAAGAACAAGAGTGAATTTTTGGAAATTAAATATTTAAGCATGTGGCAAAAAAATCAGTAAGAATGCTGAAAGTTTACTCAATCTCAGAATCTCAATCTACCCCAGAGGGCAGAAAAATTCTAATAAGGACAAACATGGACACTATAAGCAAAAACAAAACAAAATTTTTCCCTTGCTTCCCTTGCCTGTGGCATTGTTCCTAGGAAGATGTTGCTGCAGCTGAGGTCGAAGAAGTTGCTGCCTGTGTTCTCCTCAAGGATTTTGATGGATTCCTTTCTCACATTGAGGTCCTTCATCCATTTTGAGTCTATTTTTGTGTGTGGTGTAAGGAAATGGTCCAACTTCATTTTTCTGCATGTGGCTGTCCAATTTTCCCAACACCATTTATTGAAGAGGCTGTCCTTTTTCCATTGGACATTCTTTCCTGCTTTGTTGAAGATTAGTTGACCATAGAGTTGAGGGTCTATTTCCGGGCTCTCTATTCTGTTCCATTGATCTATGTGTCTGTTTTTGTGCCCGTACCATGCTGTCTTGATGATGACAGCTTTGTAATAGAGCTTGAAGTTCGGAATTGTGATGCCACCAACGTTGGCTTTCTTTTTCAATATCCCTTTGGCTATTTGAGGTCTTTTCTGGTTCCATATAAATTTTAGAATTATTTGTTCCATTTCTTTGAAAAAAATGGAGGGTACTTTGATAGGAATTGCATTAAATATGTAGATTGCTTTAGGTAGCATAGACATTTTCACAATATTTATTCTTCCAATCCAGGAGCATGGAACATTTTTCCATTTCTTTGTGTCTTCCTCAATTTCTTTCATGAGTACTTTATAGTTTTCTGAGTATAGATTCTGTGCCTCTTTGGTTAGGTTTATTCCTAGGTATCTTATGGTTTTGGGTGCAATTGTAAATGGGATTGACTCCTTAATTTCTCTTTCTTCTGTCTTGCTGTTGGTGTATAGAAATGCAACTGATTTCTGTGCATTGATTTTATATCCTAACACTTTACTGAATTCCTGTATAAGTTCTAGAAATTTTGGAGTGGAGTCTCAGATAAAGGACTAGTGTCCAGAATCTATAAAGAACTGAGCAAACTCAACACCCAAAGAACAAAGAATCCAATCAAGAAATGGGCAGAGGACATGAACAGACATTTCTGCAAAGAAGACATACAGATGGCCAACAGACACATGAAAAAGTGCTCCATATCACTGGGCATCAGGGAAATACAAATTAAAACCACAATGAGATATCACCCCACACCAGTCAGAGTGGCTAAAATAAACAAGTCAGGAAATGACAGATGCTGGTGAGGATGCAGAGAAAGGGGAACCCTCCTACACTGTTGGTGGGAATGCAAGCTGGTGCAGCCACTCTGGAAAACAGCATGGAGGTTCCTCAAAATGTTGAAAATAGAACTGCCCTATGACCCAGCAATTGCCCTATTGGGTATTTACCCTAAAGATACAAACGTAGTGATCCAAAGGGACACGTGCACCCGAATGTTTATAGCAGCAATGTCCACAATAGCCAAACTATGGAAAGAACACACACACACAGAAATAAAGGAAGAGAATTACCTACCTCTAAGTGGGCATAAGAGGCTCGTTCTGGGAGTACCACTGAAATTAGGGAGATAAGAACCAATTTCACAGCATGAAGAAAAGTCATTTCTGGGCTGTTGTTGACAGGAACAGAATGCAAGTGGGAAGGTGTAGGTCCCTCTTCCCTCTTGTAGCTTAACTTTTCTCCTCTAGCCCATAATGCCAGGAATTAGATGTTCAACTAAATTCACAGAATATTAAAACACCTAAGTATGAAACTAAGTGTGATGGATTTGAGAGTTCATGTAAGAATAACTCTTCCAAATAAATGAAACAAGATGGGATTGGGAGGGAGACAAACCATAAGTGACTCTTAATCTCACAAAACAAACTGAAGGTTGGGGGGGGGGGAGAAGAGGGGGGTGGGGTTATAGACATTGGGGAGGGTATGTGCTGGTGAGTGCTGTGAAGTGTGTAAACCTGGCGATTCACAGACCTGTACCCCTGGGGATAAAAATATATGTTTATAAAAAATTAAAAATTAAAAAAAAAAGAATATCTCTTCCAAACTCAAAGTTTTCATATGGAGTTTTTCTAATGACTACTGTGCCATTTTGGAGATAGAGGATGTGACCATAAAATGAACAAGTAACAATTTTAATTTAGCTGTTGGTAACATTGTAATTAATATAACACTAGCATTATATATATATAAAATAGTTTATTTTTCTCTCCCAGAAAAACAAACTGGAGAATAAAATGATGTAGCAGCTCTAGACATCAGGCCCTTTATACTGTTCTGTTTCACCATCCTAGAGCTCACTACCATCTTGGAGGTTCCTTTTATGTTCACAGTTAACTTAGGAACTTTTGTTTTGCTTGCATCTGTGATCTAGAGGGGCAGGAAGAAAAAAGTGGGAAAAGCAAGATAGCACACTTCTCAACTTAGGGTCCTTCACGTGGCTTTCCTCCAAATCCCACCCATTCCTATTTACATCTCATCAGTCAGGATATAGTCACATGCTCAGTGAGGCTCAGAAATGCCATCTTGTAGCTAGGCTTGTTGCAGTCCTAAATAAACTCGGGATTCTATAATTAAGGAATAATGAGGGAAGTGTTACTGCATGGTAATTGGCAGGTTTATCCCTGCAACCTAATACAAAAGCTGTAACAGAAGTGTAGTGTTAAAAATTGTTTCATGTATGATGTTTCATGTTTCATTCAATGTGAGTGTAGAAGGATGAATAGTAATTGGAAAAAGTACGGTCAGTTTAGGAGGAGAAGACAGGCGTTTCAGGGGAGAGAAATGGACAAGGGAAGCACGAAGATATAAGATTATTTATTTATTTACTTATGAATGAATGAACGAAGTAAAAAGAGGGAGAGAGAGAGAATCCCAAGCAGGCTTCATGCTGGACATTGCCTGGGACTCAATCTCAGGACCCTGAGATCATGACTTGATCCAAAATGAAGAGTTGGACACTTAACTGACTTAGCCACCCAGGCACCCCCATGGATATTTATTTTTAAGGGAGGTTTTAAAGGAAGTTATTTTTAAGGGAAGTTATTAATAGTAGCTTTGCCTAGAAAATTTAAGAATATACAAATTCTATTTCAAAGCTACCTCAGCCTGCAGCATATCTGAGAGTGATGAATATAATATCCAAACCAGATAATATAAAATCTTATTATTAGCAGACATTTTTGAGTCCAAAGCCTGAGACAAAACTCCATTAAGCTGGCTTGGCCTCTTTTGGGACTCCTTCATTTGCAAGACTCCTAGAAAACCTTGAACCCAATGTAACAGCTCTATCTATCTTCGCCTATATCAATTCCCAAACAGGAGTCTCAGGCTAAACCACTCTAATGCATTAATATATGAAACTAGACCAGCACACATACCTTCCAACATCAAAAGGAGAGTAGTGTAATAATTGGAAAGAGGACTATGCTTGGCTCATGACCTAATGAGGCAGGGATAGTGCAGCTCTCATGCACAAAATGTTCTCCCATTGAATGCTTAGCCATGAGTACCTACCAAGCTTTAGAATTAATATTTGATGTGGTATATTTTAACCAATGACATTAATAATTCTTGGAGGTAGGTGTGTTTGCACACACAGAGCTTGACTCCTAAAGAAGTTATGTCATTTGCCCAGGTCACCTTGATAACAGTGGTTGAGCTGGTTTGTGAAACCAGAGACTGAATTCAGAGCACTCTTTTCTCCCCACTATGCTACTGGGTCTCCTTGATAAAACATTCTCATTAATGTTGTATTACTTCACCTTCTCAGCAACACTGTGAAAAATACAAAGAAAGTATTCTAAGTACTCCATTATTTAGATGAGGAACCCAAGGTCAGGGGATTTATTCACTGTGCACAACCACTAAGTGCCACAGTGGGGGTGACTTATGCCATATGATTCCAAGTCCAATTCTCTTTTCACTTTACAACTGCTCAAGATATGGAAAGTCACTGCTGCTTTCTGTTCTTAACTCATATATAGGCAGCTTTAATTCAGTCACATTTGTAGAGGAATAATAAAATACATTGCTTGGATATCTTGATTCATTGATTAGAGTTAGATAGTAACTCTTTCTGGTATACTTACTTTCCACATTACATTTTCTTGATAAAAAAAGGGTCTTCTGAATACAGTAGGATCATTTAAGGCTTCATTAAATTATGTGAATCACTCCCCACATCTCTCTGAACATGTGCAGACTCAGGATTCATTCACTTTAATATCAGGGCTCCCAACACAAATACATACTTTTTTCTTTTATTAATTCAGAATTTGAGGTAGAAGGGATGTCCTTTGGTGAGGTTATGTTTGAATTATTCATCCTGCTGTGGAGACTGAAACAACAATGTGGAAGAATATGATTTCAAGCATGTACAATATTATGTAAAGCTGAATTCTGTAGGTAGAGATAATAAATTAAAAATGTAACAGAAGAGGTGTGAAAGATAGATTCAGGAGATCTCTGTACACTCAAAAAATGCTGGAAGAAGCTGTTGATATATATGCAAACAACAGTAGTCTAATGCTGAGTCAGTTTTCAACTTCAGAGAGCTGGAAGGAGCCTTTAAATTTCACCTAATTAAGTTGTGTTATTACCCAAAAACTGCCTCACCCAAAACCTTTACAAAGTCTTCACTAACTTACACAGGCTCCATAAAGCCATTTTAAAGCCAGAGGGAAAACACAGAAAGGCACACAAGTCCACTAAATGTTTAAAAAGTAAAAGGGCCACTTTGTTTATTTAGGAAACACCACCCCAAGTGCCTGGGTGGCTCAGCAGTTAAGCCATGGACTCTCAGTTTCAGCTCTGGTCATGATCTCAGGGTCATAAGATTGAGCCCCACTTCAGGCTCCACACTCAGTGCATAGTCTGCTTGAGATTCTCTCCTTCACCCTCTGCCCCTGTGCCTGCTCATGCGCATGCTCTCTCTCTAAAATAAAATAAATAAATAAAATCTTAAACGAATGAACAAACAAAAAACAAAACAAAACAAAAAAACATCACCACAATGTCACAAAGAATATCTAGTGAAGTGAAGAAAAGCTAAGAATAACAGAGTAAAATGTTAATGGAAGTGGTAGGGTAGTTCCATTCAGTGGACCACTAGAAGCTGACTGGAACTCAGAGGTGCTTGTCATTTCAAAAGTTATCACTTCTGTAATCCACATTCTTAAACATTTCTCAAATTGAGGGTACGGTAGACAGAGGAGTAGCATTTAAAGGACTATTTTTTAAAAAAATAAATAAAAAGCGAAGGAATATTAAATTTGCATTTTTAACTACATAAAATGTCCCCTATGATTCTTTACAAACTATTTTATGATGATCATAGCACTCAAACTTGGTTTATAGAAGTAAACCTCCTCTTCTATCTCAATGACTCCATCATTTCATAAACTTTTGATTAAACTACCATCACAAGCTAAATTCTCATCCTAGCATTAGAGGAAATGAAAGGAATGAAATAGTTCTGCCCTCAAATAGTTCAAAAGTCAGTGGGAGAAAAATCAAACTGAAATCTAAGAGAGCTACATTGGGCATATCATATATCTAGCACGATTTGTTCATTAACTGTCAATGAATTAGTAAGACAGATTTTCAGGAATGGTTCTGAATTTTCTGGTTTCTGCTTCCTGACGGATGATGATGTCATGCACTGCGATGATATACCAAAGGAGAGGAATACGCCTGGGGATTCCTTGTGGAAAATTTTAATAGTCAGTTGGACATATTCAGAACTCAGAAAAGATCTGAAAGAAAGATATAAATTGGGAAGCACTATGGATAGTAACCAAAGAGTTGAGTGTATGAGATCTTTCCTGAAAAAAAAAAAATTAAGAAGAAAACGTGTTCAAGAACAGAAATCTGAAGATTATCATGATGAAATTGGTGACTGGAGAAAATTCATGTGTAAAGAAGTCACAAACTAGATCCACCATGAGGTAAGAGGAAGAGAAGAAGATGTCCATACTATGGAAGTCAAGAGAATTTATACATAAAAAGAACTTGGCAATAGTGTCAATTCAATGAATGATACACAGAAATCAGAACTAACAGGGTCAGAGCTTTACTTTCATATTATTAAAATATTTGAAAATTAAAAGCACTTAATATACTATATGATAATCTAAACAGTATCTGGTACCAAAAGTGAACAGATATTAGTGCTTTTTAAAAATTTTATTAAGTATTTGAGTTAGTGTATGAGAGAGACAGGGAGGGAGGGAGAGAGAGAGAGAAAGAGAGAGAGAGAAGGTGGGGGAGAGGGGAGAGCACAGAGGGAGAAACAGAGTCCCACTGAGCAGAGAGCCTGATGCGGCTCTCCATCCCAGGACCCTGAGATGATGATCTAAACAGAAGTGCAGACATCCAACCGACTGAGCCACTCAGGTGCCCCTACTAATGGTTTTTTAATTCTTGGTTCAGAGTTTATAAATGGAAATTAAAAATTCCAGAGAATTTTAAATTTCCATATGGATATGTATGGAGTGACACTGTAATTGTCAGAAAGGAGTTTTAAGAATTGATTCCATATACACTGTGGAGTATTATGCCTCCATCAGAAAGGATGAATACCAAACTTTTGTAGCAACATGGACAGGACTGGAAGAGATTATGGTGAGTGAAATAAGTCAAGCAGAGAGAGTCAATTATCATATGGTTTCACTTACTTGTAAAGTAAGTAAACCATAACATAACATAACAAAAAGCATGGAGGACATGGGGAGTTAGAGAGAAGAAGGGAGTTGGGGTAAATTGGACAGGACGTGAATCATGAGAGACTATGGACTCTAAAAACCAATCTGAGGGGTTTGAAGTGGCAGGGTGGTGGGAGGTTGGGGTACCAGGTGGTGGGTGTTATAGAGGGCACGGATTGCATGGAGCGCTGGGTGTGGTGAAAAATAATGAATACTGTTATGCTGAAAATAAATAAATAAATAAATAAATAAACAAGAATTGATTCCTGATTTGTTACATTGCCTTTCCCTCTTCCTTGATAACTGACAGTGTCCATATCTGTAACATCCAGTATGTTTGCCATTTAGCCACATATGGCTATTTACATTTAAATTAATGAAAATTAAATTATTAAAATTAAATTAATGAAAATTATAATTCCATCTTTCATTCTCACTAACTGCATTTCCAGTGCTCAATAGGTACATGTGGCTAATGGCTACTGTACAGGTTAGCACAGATATAGAACAATTTCATCATTGTAATATATTCCATTGCTTCTGATGATTAATTTTTGTTATCTTGTGTCTCTGGATAAGGCTGTGAAGGAGATACTCTAATTGACCCATGAAAGAAATAATGCATGAGCAAAATGTAAGGAGAGCAAGTGGTTGTTGTGGAAATATCTAATTTACTACAAGTTATGAATATTTTGCTTCACATGTAGCTAATATCTTCTTGGATTTTTCTTGTTTTAATTTTTGAACTTAATGATGTCTTTCATCTTATAGAATACAATATATAGCAGTAAATTGTAGTCAATTTTTAAGGCTAATGCTAAATACAAATATTCTCCACTATTTTCTCTTAATAACCTTAAAGTATAGATTTCTACATTTTCACCATTTTTGTGAACAGTGTTTAATTTTATTTTATGTTTCCCATAAAGAAACCCAATTGCCCCAGAATCTTTCTGTGGCCCATTCTTTCTCTAAGATCTCATATCCTTAGGCATATTTCAATATGTGATTTCCCTTTTCCCTTTCTAGTTTTTCAGGTTTTCCTTTGTGGTCTTTGGTTACATTCAAAATTTTTCTTCATTTAGAGTTTGCAGATTTCACGTCAAGGTTATTCTTCTTCATAGGCGTAAATTTTTGTGTTGCTATTGAAATGGATATTTTCTTTAATTATATATGTTTGTTGGTTTTCATTATACCGTATTTCATTAAAATATATTCAGTAAGTTATCTGGATACACAAAAATCAATAGCTATGTGAATGCATTAGCCATTTTACATATTGATTTCTGTATATCTGGATAACTTGCTTAATTTGCTGAATAATCTTTTCATAAGTTATTGTATTGTGATTGCTTTGCTGGAGTTTTCCATATATATAGCTTAATACTTTACATTCTTTTCTGTAACCTGCCTTTTTCTATTTCTTTTCTTATAGTGAAAGTAATTCAATTCTTGCTTAGGTCCAGTCTTTTGTATTAATTTTTAGGGAGAAGTTTCCACAAAAATGTCTTTTGGTTTCTTGAATTTCAAAACTGTATGTCTTTTGCCATTATACTTTATGTTTGTTTGTGTATGACTTTCTCAGATTGGAGTTTTTGAGACTTTGAAGGCTATATGCTATTATTACTGTGATGAAGTCTGAATCTAGTCTTAGACTTGCCCTTTTGAGTAACGACCATTTGGTCTGGCTATCCAATATATTTTACCTGATTTTAAAATTTAATAATGTTAATTTGCTATATCTCAAAGTGGACAATTCTAGATTAGACCATTGCTTATAATATGTTGATTTTAACTTCCATTTCTTTGAGAGTATTTTCTAGATTTATAACTTATGTGCTTCTTTTTGGAGGAAGGGTGGACTCCAGTGGTTTGAATCCTGGATTTCCTTTGCCTGACTTTATTAATTTTCCATTTCTGCTCAATTTCATTATATTTTGTTCACTATTCTCATGTATGGTTTGTCCTTTTTTCTGTCCTTAACTTTTCTCTGTCCTTAACAGTTCCATTCAAATATTTTGTCCTATATTTTCAAATATCATCTCTTGACATTGTTTCACAAGTTCTCGCATGAGATCTTGAATCCTTGCTTTTTAAAGATAATAGTTCACTTAAATTATTTTGTAAAGTCAAAATACTTGATCGTAATTTAATGAGCTCTATCACTACACATTTTTGGTGTGAAATTTTGAATTAATTACTTGTTTGGTTTTCATTCTCACAGCTTTAGAAATATTTCCTAAAAGAAAGAAATGTTCATTTTCTACCATGGTCTTCAAACTGGAACTTCCTTATCTTTTTTTGAATTAAAGACTTACCATACAATTTTTAATCCTTATAACCTTATAAATTAATATAAAATATATTCTGAACACAGATTTAGGTTTTTTTGCACCCCAGGGAGCTTGACACATGTTTTGTTATCTTTCAATCTAAAGTATTTTTGTGTTTTCTTTAATTGGTAAGACTTGGAAAAAGTACCTTTGTAAAATTCAAATACATAATCTTAAAAAAAATTATTGTGGTTTCCAAACTAAATTGTATTGCGATTATAAAAGGTTATTTGTATACGATCATTTATTTGAAGTGTATTATGACTTCTTTTGTGACTGATTTTGTAGTCAAGATTGTGTAAGTGTTCGGTGTGAATAGAACATCTACTTTCTATTCATTTGCTGCAGGGACCACTCTCTCATTCTTCAACATGCCTACATATATGCATATACATATATGTATAAAATAAAGGATTTTAATGTTTCTACATCTAACACTTTTTTCGAATTTGTTTTCTAAGTGTTTACTCGAAGTAAATTATATACTTGCAGTCTTCCTTTTGTGGATTTCTCCCATTATACCACCTTTCTTGACATTATGAAGTTTTACCTTATATTATTGTTGCTGTATTATTTTATTAGAATTTGTATTAGTTACCTACTGCTGATCTATCAAACTATCACAAACTTAATGGTTTGAAAAAATACAAATTACTATCTTACAATTCTAGAAATCTCAGTGAAATAAATCTCACTGGACTCAAATTAGGATATTGGCAAGGCTGTGTTCCTTTCTCTAGGACCTAGAAGAGAAGCCATTTTCATGTTTTTGTTTTTGTTTTTGTTTTTTAAAGGTTGTCCACTTCTCTTGACTCATGAACCCATTACCCTGTATTTGAAGTCACAAACCGCTATTCTAATCTTTCTCACATTTTATCCCTTTGACAAGGTCTTTTCTGCCTCCCTCTGCTACATTTAAGGATTCTTGTGACTTTATCTTGGGCCCACCTGGACAATACAGGTTTCCCTCATGTTTTAGAGTCAGATATATAGCAACATTTATGCCCCTTGCCTTGTAATCTAACATACTTACATGCTGTGGGTGTTTGGACATGGACTTCTTTGGGAAAACATTCTTCTTAGCACAAGATTTTTCTAGTTTTTAATTCTGTCACTTTGCTTTTAAATGTTATATGTCATGTTTGTTAATTATGGCAATGGTAAACTGGAGATAGCTGGGGCTTTCTTTTTTCTTTTTCATGTTGATTTACTAATATATATATATATATATATATATTATAGGTGAAGAAATAAATTTGATGCATTATGACTACTACTAAATTTGTTTAGCTCTATTTCCTCATTTTTATTTTTTTATCATGGACTTTTATTTCTTCTTTTTCACAGCCTTTATTCATCCATGTCCTTCCTTTTTACTCTGATTTGTTTTCACTTTTTTATGCAAACCCACTCATGCACTTTAATACAATTTATTTATTCACAAATGTTCTATCCCATCATCTTGTTATTGTTGCATAAAATTGTAGTTTCAACTTTTTTTTTTTAAGATTTTATTTATTTATTTGACAGACAGAGATCACAAGCAGGCAGAGAGGCAGGCAGAGAGAGAGAGAGAGAGAGAGAGGGAAGCAGGCTTCCTGCGGAGCAGGGAGCCCGATGCGGGGCTCGATCCCAGGACCCTGAGATCATGACCCGAGCCAAAGGCAGCAGCCCAAACCACTGAGCCACCCAGGCGCCCCACAACTTTCTTTTTTTAAGCATTATTTATTTTAGAGAGAGAGAAAGAGATAGTGTGAGTCGGGAGAGGGATATAGGGAAAGGGAGAGAAAGAATCTCAAACAGACTCCTGTGCTGAGTGTGGAGCCTGACACTGGGCTCCATCCCAGACCTTAAGATCCTAACCTGAGTCAAAATCGAGAGCTGGCCACTTAACCTACTGAGCCTCCCAAGTGCTCCTGTAATTTCAACTTCTTAAAACAAAAATGTGTGTCTATCATTAGTAAACAGATAAACCATCATATATTGAATTCATTGCTACATGCTGGTTCTTCTCATTTTCTTTCTGCCTTCATCTTTCTTTCCTATAAATAAAGTCTACCTTAAATACTTCATCAAGGTTTTGTCGGTTCTCCACTTTGATAGCTTTATTTATAACTGAAAGTACATGCCTTGATTAATATGGTTGGCTAAATGTAGAATTCACAGTGACACTTAATTTTTCTCAAAACTTTGAAGACATTACTCCATTGTCTTCTTACATCTGGAATTGCTTATTCTGCTATTATTCTATGATTATTCTGCAATTAGTCTAATTTTATTCCTTTGAATATAATTTTTGTTTCTTTCAAGTTGCTTTAATATTTTCTCTTTGTAATTGATACTTTGAAGTTCATCCTTCTTTATTAGGTGTAGATTTATATTTATACATCTTTGTTGACACTTATGAGTTTCTATCTGTAGACTTGTAGTTTTCATCAGTTCAGATAAATTCTTAGTTATTATATCTTTCAATAATTACTGTGCCATTATCCTCTATTCTCTCTTCCTTAAACTCCTATCAGATATGTACTAAAATTTTGTTAATCCTTCCTCCTTTCTTTTAAATTCTGTCATATTATTCATTACTTTATTTCTGTGTGCTGCTCTCTGGGTGAATTCTTTGTTAATAGCATCCAAATAATGTATGTTAATTTTGACCAAATTAAGTGTAGATTTTCAAAAAATTCTTAAGGTTTCTAATTATTTTTTGCCTATCTGTGCGTAATGCTTTTAAAACAGGTCTACAAATTCTTTGACACTCCTCTTTCAAAATACAGAGTCTGATTTGTCTCCTCTTAAAAATCAGCCAGGCTTGGTTAATCACCTATTACCAGAGGATGTGGAGGAGATGATACTGCATGACTTCCAAGACTATGTCATAAAAGGAAATACAGTTTCTACCTCTCTTTTTTTTCCCCTTTCTCTGTCTCTATGTTTCTCTGTCTCTGTCTCTTTCTCTAAAGTTTTAGAGTTTCTGAACTGCCGTGTGAGATGTCTAGCTATTCTAAAGCCATCCTCCTGGGAAAACTATATATAGAGAGATACCACAAAAAGATTTTAAAAAGTGAAACCAAAAGCAAAACCAAAAAACAATGCTTAAGAAGACCCCAGCTTCTCCAGACCTTATGTGTCTAAGTCCTTACAGCTCAGGTGAGTAGGTTAAAAAATAAATAGAGCTTTCTGTAATGAATGCATCTCCTATGGGGAAATGAACAGTGTCCTGAAAGGAGCTGCCCACTCACTTTCTTCTTCAAAACTTGGAAACCTGAGCCACCATGTCAGAAGTCTGGCTGACTGGAAGCCACCATGGTGAAGAGATCATCTGAAGAGAATACATAGAAATAAAGATACTTGAAGAAACACAGCTATTAGAGCTTAGCCTACTCCAGTCTTCCCAGCCTAGGGTCAAAACATATGAATGCACAAGGCATGTAGATATCTTCAGTCCCTTTAGTTTTTGAGCTGCCACAGGTGACTCCAAGCAAACAGAAATGAGGTTTCCCTCTGTGCTTTGTTCAGATTCTTGACCTACAGAATTTGTGACCATGATAAGTGTTTGTTTTATGCCACTAAGTTTGAGAGCCATTCCCTCCCCCCCCCAATTTTTTTAAAATTAACATAGAATGTATTATTTGCCCCAGGGGTATAGGTCTGTGAATCATCAGGCTTACACATTTCACAGCACTCACCATAGCACATACCCTCTCCAATGTCCATAACCAGCCACTCTATCTCAACTGACCCCTTATTCCCCAGCAGCCCTCAGTTTGTTTTGTGAGATTAAGACTCTCTTATGGTTTGTCTCCCTCCTAATTCCATCTTGGTTTATTTTTTCCCTCCCCACGACCACCTGCCCTGCCTCCCAAATTCCTCATATCAGAGAGATCATATGCTAATTGTCTTTCTCTGATTTACTTATTTCACATAGCATAATAACCTCTAGTTCCATTCATGTTGCTGCAAATGGCAAGATTTCATTTTTTATGGCTGCATAGTATTCCTATACATATATATTTATACCACATCTTCTTTATCCACTCATCTGTTGTTGAACATCTAGGTTCTTTTCATAGTTTGGCTATTGTGAACATTGCTGCTATGAACATTCGGGTATATGTGCCCCTTAGGATCACTTCATTTGTATCTTTGGGGTAAATACCCAGTAGTGTGATTGCTGGTTCATAGTGTAGCTCTATTTTCAACTTTTTGAGGAACCTTCATGCTGTTTTCCAGAATGGCTGCACCAGCATGCATTCCCCCAGCAGTGTAGGAGGGTTCCCCTTTCTCCAGATCCTTGCTAATATCTGTTGTTTCCTGACTTACTAATTTTAGCTGTTCTGACTTGTATGAGGTGGTATTTCACTGTGGTTTTGATTTGTATTTCCCTGATGCCGAGTGATGTTGAGCACTTTTTTGTGTGTCTGTTGGCCATCTGGATGTCTACTTTGTCAAAATGTCTATTTTTTACCCAGCTAGAGTTACCAACAACATATGACCTTATTTACACCTACTTTCATTTCAAGATTACTTGTCTATGTAAATATTTCTTTTTAAAATCTCTTTGAAACTCTTAATTTTTTAAAAAGATTTTATTTATTTATTTATTTGACAGAGAGAGAGAGATCACAAGTAGGCAGAGCAGCAGGCAGAGAGAGAGAAGGGAAAGCAGTCTCCGCACTGAGCATAAAGCCTGATGCAGGGCTCAATCCCAGGACCCTGAGATCATGACCTGAGCCGAAGGCAGAGGCTTAACCCACTGAGCCACCCAGGCACCCCAAAACTCTTAATTTTAAATCTTAATTATTTGGGGGTTTACCTATTATTTACATTATTTAGAATAACTTCTACTTTTGAACAAGTTAGTTGGCTTCTCTTTTTGCCTACATTTCTGAATGTGTTTTGGAGATATTTTTTTCAAATTTACTTTCAGTTTGTTTATTTACTTATTTACTTACTTATTTATTTCTGAGCTTAACTGTTTTGTCTTATGTTACTCTCATGTTATCTAGCTACTTCATCTCACTACCTAAATCTAATTCAGAACAAGTTTGAATATTTTAACAGAAGACTTTTTTGTTACAGTGATATCGCAGATATTGCCAAAATTATCAATTAGTTATTATAATACTCTATCCAATTTTCATCTACCTTATATATCCCATTTCCTCCTGCTCGGTAATCAGCAAGGCACAAGAAGTGAGAAGTCTCAAGAAGTAATCTTTTTCAGTTAACATTTTCTTGGAGAGAAAGACAGGAAGTTTTAAATTTTTCTTTAGATAGGAGGAGATGAAAATGATTCAAATACTAGAGAAATATTCCCACACTGCTTTGACAGTACAGTTTTAACAGTAGGCCATAAGTTTTTTGACTCCGTCTGCATGTTTCCTTGATTTTCTCCAAAATATTTTTTTTTTTCTCCAGAATCTTGAGTAGCCTAGGCATAGACAGAATTTTAGAAAATGGATTGATCCAGGGATGGAAGTTTGGTGGTGGAAACAAAGAAAGAGGGAATGGAATAAAAAGTTGGGTATTCACACAAGGGTTGGATGTTGGACAAAGCACCATTATATACACAGGCATGGAGGTGGAAAAAGAGTAGACTGTTGACCAGGAAAACGTAGAGATCAGGGCCTGGGGGACTCCATTGTGTGGATCTCCTTGGTTCAGTGCACCATGATGATGGATGAAAGTGTGAGAAGGTTGTACTTAGAAAATGGAATGTTTGAATTTAACATTTCTGATCCAGTTTAGGATGACTTAAGAACTCAAAATGTGAACATGTAAGTGAGTAGAATGGTGAAAATGTTCACCACAATTGAATAATCCAAGTTTAAGTATTGGTTTGAGAATCTTTACAAACATGGAATTCCCCAGAATGATGGAAGCCCTAGAAAGACAATTAACCAGCTGATAAAAGAAGTCGATCATTGATAAGAGGCCAGGATGTTGATGGCTTGTCCATAATAATGATGCGAAAGAAAAGTATTTTGTGTTGTTATTTAGTAAAAAATAGATATCTTGACAAATATATACAGTATAAATTTTACAAATTCACAAATAAAGGAAATGTACATTTATTTATTTATTTGTTTATTTTTAATTATTAAATTTTAAAATATTTTATAAACATCTGTGAATCACCAGATTTACACACTTCACAGAACTCACCATAGCACATACCCTCCCTGATGTTTATAAACCTACCCCCCTCCTCCCAACCCCCCTACCCCCAGCAACCCTCAGTATGTTTTGTGAGATTAAGAGTCACTTATGGTTTGTCTCCCTCCCAATCCCATCTTGTTTCATTTATTCTTCTTCTACCCACTTAAGCCTCCATGTTGCATCACCACTTCCTCATATCAGGGAGATCATATGATAGTTGTCTTTCTCTGCTTGACTTATTTCGCTAAGCATGATACACTCTAGTTCCATCCATGTTGTCGCAAATGGCAATATTTCATTTCTTTTGATGGCTGCATAGTATTCCATTGTGTATATATACCACATCTTCTTGATCCATTCATCTATTGATGGACACCTAGGTTCTTTCCATAGTTTGCCTTTTGTGGACATTGCTGCTATAAACATTTGGGTGCACATGCCCCTTCGGATCACTACGTTTGTATCTTTAAGGTAAATACCCAGTAGTGTGATTGCTGGGTCATAGTGTAGTTCTATTTTCAACATTTTGAGGAACCTCTATGCTGTTTTCCAGAGTGGTTGCACCAGCTTGCATTCCCACCAACAGTGTAGGAGGGTTCCCCTTTCTCCACATCCTCACCAGCACCTGTCATTTCCCGACTTGTTAATTTTAGCCATTCTGACTGGTGTGAGGTGATATCTCAGTGTGGTTTTGATTTGTATTTCCCTGATGCCGAGTGATAAGGAGCACGTTTTCATGTGTCTGTTGGCCATCTGGATGTCTTCCTTGCAGAAATGTCTGTTCATGTCCTCTGCCCATTTCTTGATTGGATTATTTGTTCTTTGGGTGTTGAGTTTGCTAAGCTCTTTATAGATTTTGGATAATAGCCCTTTATCTGATATGTCGTTTGCAAATATCTTCTCCCATTCTGTCAGTTGTCTTTTGGTTTGGTTAACTGTTTCCTTTGCTGTGCAAAAGCTTTCGATCTTGATGAAATCCCAATAGTTCTTTTGTGCCTTCCCTCCCTTGCCTTTGGTGATGTTCCTAGGAAGATGTTGTTGTGGCTGAGGTCAAAGAGGTTGCTGCCTGCGTTCTCCTCAAAGATTTTGATGGATTTCTTTCTCACATTGAGGTCCTTCATCTATTTTGAGTCTATTTTCATGTGTGGTGTAAGGAAATGGTCCAATTTCATTTTTCTGCATGTGGCTGTCCAATTTTCTCAACATCGTTTGTTGAAGAGGCTGTCTTTTTTCCATTGGATATTCTTTCCTACTTTGTCGAAGATTAGTCGACCATAGAGTTGAGGGTCTATTTCTGGGCTCTCTATTATGTTCCATTGATCAATGTGTCTGTTTTTGTGCCATTACCATGCTATTTTGATGATGACAGCTTTGTAATAGAGCTTGAAGTCCAGAATTGTCATGCCACCAATTTTGGCTTTCTTTTTCAATATTCCTTTGGCTATTCGAGGTCTTTTCTAGTTCCATATAAATTTTAGGATTATTTGTTCCATTTCTGTGAAAAAGATGCATGCTATATTGATAGGGATTGCATTAAATGTGTAGATTGCTTTAGGTAGCATAGACATTTTCAAAATATTTTTTCTTCCAATCCAGGAGCATGGAACATTTTTCCATTTCTTTGTGTCTTCCTCTATTTCTTTCATGAGTACTTTATAGTTTTCTGATTCTTAGCCTCTTTGGTTAGGTTTATTCCTAGGTATCTTATGGTTTTGGGTGCAATTGTAAATGGGATTGACTCCTTAATTTCTCTTTCTTCTCTCCTGTTGTTGGTGTAGAGAAATGCAACTGATTTCTGTGCATTGATTTTATAGACACTTTACTGAATTCCTGTACAAGTTCTAGCAGTTTTGGAGTGGAGTCTTTTGGGTTTTCCACATATTATATCATATCATCTGCGAAGGGTGATAGTTTGACTTCTTCTTTGCCGATTTGGATGCCTTTAATTTCCTTTTGTTGTCTGATTGCTGAGGCTAGGACTTCTAGTACTATGTTGAATAGCAGTGATCATAATGGACATCCCTGCCATGTTCCTGACCTTAGCGGAAAAGCTTTCAGTTTTTTTCCATTGAGAATGATATTTGCGGTGGGTTTTTCATAGATGGCTTTGAGGTATGTGCCCTCTATCCCTACACTTTGAAGAGTTTTGGTCAGGAAGGGATGCTGTACTTTGTCAAATGCTTTTTCAGCATCTATTGAGAGTATTATATGGCTCTTGTTCTTTCTTTTACTGATGTGTTGTATTACATTGACTGATTTGCGGATGTTGAACCAACCTTGCAGACCTGGAATAAATCCCACTTGGTTGTGGTGAATAATCCTTTTAATGAACTGTTGAATCCTAATGGCTAGTATTTTGGTGAGAATTTTCACATCTGTGTTCATCAAGGATATTGGTCTGTAGTTCTCTTTTTTGATGGGATCCTTGTCTAGTTTTGGGATCAAGGTGATGCTAGCCTCATAAAATGAGTTTGGAAGTTTTCCTTCCGTTTCTATTTTTTGGAACAGTTTCAGGAGGATAGGAAATAGTTCTTCTCTAAATGTTTGGTAGAATTCCCTTAGGAAGCCGTCTGGCCCTGGGCTTTTGTTTATTTGGAGATTTTTGGTGACTGTTTCAATCTCCTTACTGGTTATGGGTCTGTTCAGGTTTTCTATTTCTTCCTACTTCAGTTGTGGTAGTTTATATGTCTTAGGAATGCATCCATTTCTTCCAGATTGTCAAATTTGTTGGCATAGAGTTGCTCATAGTATGTTCTCCTAATTGTTTGTATTTCTTTGGTGTTAGTTGTGATCTCTCCTCTTTCATTCAATTTTATTTATTTGGGTCCTTTCTCTTTTCTTTTTGATAAGTCTGGCCAGGGGTTTATCAATCTTATTAATTCTTTCAAAGAACCACCTCCTAGTTTCATTGATTTGTTCTATTGTTTTTTTGGTTTCTATTTTATTGATTTCTGCTCTGATCTTCATGATTTCTCTTCTCTTGCTGGGTTTAGAGTTTCTTTCTTTTTCTTTCTCCAGCTCCTTTAGGTGTAGGGTTAGGTTGTGTACTTGAGACCTTTCTTGTTTCTTGAGAAAGATTTGTACCACTATATATTTTCCTCTCAGGACTGCCTTTGTTGTGTCCCACAGATTTTGTACAGTTTTGTTTTCATTATCATTTGTTTCCATGAATTTTTTCAACTCTTCTTTAATTTCCTGGTTGACCCCTTCATTCTTTAGAAGGATGCTGTTTAGTCTCTATGTATTTGGGTTCTTTCCAAATTTCCTCTTGTGTTTGAGTTCTAGCTTCAGAGCATTGTGGTCTGAAAATATGCAGGGAATGATCCCAATCTTTTGATACTGGTTGAGACCTGATTTAGGACCGAGGATGTGATCTATTCTGGAAAATGTTCCATGTACACTAGAGAAGAATATGTATTCTGTTGCTTTGGGATGAAATGTTCTGAATATATCTGTGATGTCCATCTGGTCCAGTGTGTCATTTAAGGCCTTTATTTCCTTGTTGATCTTGGATAATCTGTTCATTTCAGTGAGGGGAGTGTTAACGTCCCCTACTATTATTGTATTATTGATGATGTGTTTCTTTGATTTTGTTATTAATTGGTTTATATAGTTGGCTGCTCCCATGTTAGGGGCATAGATATTTAAAATTGTTAGATCTTCTTTTTGGACAGATCCTTTGAATATGATATATGTCCTTCCTCATCTCTTATTATAGTCTTTGGCTTAAAATCTAATTGATCTGATACAAGGATTGCCAATCTTGCTTTCTTCTGATGTCCATTAGCATGGTAAATTCTTTTTCACCCACTCACTTTAAATCTGGAGGTGTCTTTGGGTCTAAAATGAGTTTCTTGTAGGCAACATATAGATGGGTTTTGTTTTTTTATCTATTCTAATACCCTGTTTCTTTTGATTGGGCATTTAGCCCATTAACTTTCAGGTAACTATTGAGAGATATGAATGTGGTGCCACTGTAGTGCCGATAAGGTGAATGTTACTGTATATTGTCTGTGTTCCTTTCTGATCTACTACTTTTAGGCTCTCTCTTTGCTTAGAGGACCCCTTTCAATATTTCCTGTAAAGCTGGTTTGGTGTTTGCAAATTCTTTGAGTTTTTGCTTGTCCTGGAAGCTTTTAATCTCTGTTTCTATTTTCTTTCTTTCTTTGTTTTTAAAGATTTTATTTATTTACTTGACAGACAGAGATCACAAGCAGGCAGAGAGGCAGGCAGAGAGAGAGTGAAGGAAGCAGGCTTCTGCATGAGCAGAGTCAGATGCGGGGCTCGATCCCAGCACCCTGGGATCATGACCTGAGCCGAAGGCAGAGGCTTTAACCCACTGAGACACCCAGGCGCCCCAAATCTCTCCTTCTATTTTCAATGGTAGCCTAGCTGGATATAGTATTCTTGGCTGCATGTTTTTCTTATTTAGTGCTCTGAATATATCATGTCAGCTCTTTTTGGCCTGCCAGGTCTCTGTGGATAAGTCTGCTGCCAATCTAATATTTTTACCATTGTATGTTACAGACTCCTTTTCCCGGGCTGCTTTCAGGATTTTCTCTTTGTCACTGAGACTTGTAAATTTTACTATTTGGTGACGGGGTGTGGACCTATTCTTATTGATTTTGAGGGGGGTTCTCTGCACCTCCTGGATTTTAATGCTTGTTCCCTTTTCCATATTGGGGAAATTCTCCCCAATAATTCTTTCCAGTATACCTTCTACTTCCCTCTCTCTATCTTCTTTTTTCTGGAATCCCAATTTTTCTAATGTTGTTTCGTCTTATGGTGTCACTTATCTCTCAAATTCTTCCCTTGTGGTCCAGTAGTTGTTTGTCCCTCTTTTGCTCAGCTTCTTTATTCTCTGTCATTTGGTCTTCTATATCACTAATTCTTTCTTCTGCCTCATTTATCCTAGCAGTGAGAGCCTCCATTTTTTTATTGCACCTCATTAATAGCTTTTTTGATTTCAGCTTGGTTTGATTTTAGTTCTTTTATTTCTCCAGAAAGGGGTTTTATATCTCCAGAGAGGGTTTCTCTAATATCTTCCATGCCTTTTTCGAGCCTGGCTAGAACCTTGAGAATCGTCATTCTGAGCTCTATATCTGACATATTACCAATGTCTGTATTGATTAGGTCCCTAGCCTTCAATACTGCCTCTTGTTCTCTTTTTTTTGGTGAATTTTTCTGCCTTGTCATTTTGTCCAGCTAAGAGTATATGAAGGGGCAAGTAAAATACTAAAAGGGTGGGAACAACCCCAGGGAAATATGCTTTAACCAAATCAGAAGAGATCCCAAATCGTGTGGGCGGAGAAAGGGGATAAAAAGAGGCTCAGAAAAAAAAAAAAAAAGAAAGAAAACAAAACAACAAAAAAAGAAAACAAAATAAAAGAAACAATTAAAAAAATAAAACAAATAAAGAAAAAGTATAAAAAAGAAAATATATATATTAGATAAACTAGTTTAAAAACGTTAAAAAAGAAAAGGGTAAAAGTAAAAAATAATTAGCAGAAGAAGAGAAAAAAAAAGAAAAAATTAAAAAAAATTAAAATTACTGCAAGACTAAAGAATCATGTGGAGAAAGCCATGAGTTCCGTGCTTTGCTTTCTCCTCCTCTGGAATTCTGCTGCTCTCCTTGGTATTGAAACTGCACTCCTTTGTAGGTGAACTTGGTCCTGGCTGGATTTCTTGTTGATCTTCTGGGGGAGGGGCCTGTTGTAGTGATTCTCAAGTGTCTTTGCCCCAGGCGGAATTGCACTGTCCTTACCAGGGGCTGGGCTGAGTAATCCGTTCACGTTTGCTTTCGGGAGCTTTTGTTCCTTGAACGCTTTCTGTAGAGTTCCAGAGGACGGGAATGAAAATGGCGGCTTCCCAGTCTCTGGCAGGGAGGAGCTGAGAGCCCGGGGCCCCACTCCTCAGTGCGCCCTCAGAGAACAGCACCCAATTTCTCCTGTCTCCGTGGCCTCTGGCAGTGCTCTGAGTTCACCAAGTCTGCAACTGGTTCAAGGTAACCCTGAGCTGGGAGCTCACTGCTCAGGTCTGTCTCTGTAGCTGGCTTCACCATTCTAATACTTGTAAGCTCTGGGACACTCAGACACCTCCGATCCTTCTGTGACCCTGCGGGACCTGAGGCCACACTTACTCCACGTGGGATTCACCCCAGTTTAGCCTCTGGAGTGATGTCCCTCAGGGGAACAGACTTTTAAAAGTACTGATTTTGTGCTCTGCATCTGCACTGCTGGCTGGGAGCCGGCCCCTCCCCCTGTGGTCTATCTTCCCGTCGCTTTGGATTCACTTCTCCGCCAGTCCTGCTTTTCAGAAAGTGGTTGATTTTCTGTTTCTAGAATTGTTGTTCTTGGTCTCTTCAATCCGCCATTGGATTTGTAGGTGTTTGCAATCTTTAGATAAGCTATCTAGCTGATCTCCTGTTAGCTCAAGTAGTCTCAGCCTGCTACTTCTCCGCCATCTTGACTCCTCCCCGAAATGTACATTTATAACAAATGCTTAAATGTTGCTAAGATGATAAAGAGCAAGATGCTAAGAGTGCTTAATTAACATCTTTGTATTTTCTTGTTTTATACATTTTTCTCTGTTACCGTTCTTTGTGATAAGAGTTGAAGTGGATATAGTTAAAGAATATTTGTAAACATTGGAAAGAACACTATTGTATTTTATTTATTTATTGAAAGAGAAAGAGGTAAGGAGAGAGAACATCAGTGGAGGACGAGAGGGAAAAGCATGCTCCTTGCTGAGCAGGGAACCAGCTGCAGGGCTCTACTCCAGGATCCCAGGATCATGACCTGAGAGGAAGGCAGATGCTTAACAGACTGAGCCACCCAGGTGCATCACACTGGAAAAATCTTAATGACATATATATTTATAATTGTCTTTGTCTTATCTTCTTGTTGCCAAATGTGGTATGGGGCTCAGAAATAAGCAGTTTGCTGGTAAGGAACATTATGATACTATGCAGCAAATACTGACTAGTCAATATCATTAAATAACTATCTATATAATTTTATTAGCATATCTCTCCATTTGGAAAATTTTCTCTCTTTCTCTCAATTTATCTTTTATTTTTCTAACTTTTATTTTTACCACCTATAAAAAAAAGTGGGGTGGCACTAAGTGGTCTTGAAGATTGCTTTTCTCAACTGTAACATCCTTGTGCTTTAGGTATTTTTAAATGATTTACAATAAGTTAATCATTTAAAATGTTCCATAATATAAAAGGAAAAAAATGAGATGATATCCCTGACTTTAAAGTTATTAAAATTGAGATGGTCGTATAAATGTGATTTCCAAGGGGATTTTTCCCCTGCCCTATGTGTATGGGTATTATTGTTGTTTGGGTATCCTTTGATGCGATTCTAACATAAGCAACTTTGTCATAATTTTGCCAGAAAATAATTTTACTAGAATGTTCAATTATTTCTTCATATTATGTCATATCAATAGTGATGAAGGCATCGTATCTAAAACAGTGACATCTGGTGGTTTTGAGTGAATGTTGCAGTTACTATATTTAAATATAATACAAATAAAATATGATAGTAAGGCAAAGGTCCATGATAAAACATGATAAATATACTTAAAGTGCTTTCTTTTTTAGAAATATTGTTTAGAAATATTATATCATTTATAATACAATGTGTTATGTTATTGCTTAGAAATAATATTTTCAGTTCAGAAAAGTGCTAACATTTGCACATATTTGTGGTTTGAATTTCATAATTATGGTATAAACCTAGTTGTTAAAAAATAAACAAGAAACCTTTTCGCCATGCTATAAACATGGAGTAGTTCCTACATTATCATAATTTTTATAACATTACTTTTTTATATTAGCTCTTCCTGAAAGGGCAATTTTGATTTGAAGGGAAAACAGGCTACCTCAAAAAACTTCTGTCATATTCCCTCATTTCATGAGAAATAAGGTAGAAGTAACAAGAAAAGCAAAGCTATTTCTCCCTGTTAGGTCTTTTTAAAGCTATGTTTTCATTAAGCCATTTACTTTTTGGAACTATTTTCCTTTTCTTGCATCTACAAAATCAAATCACATAAACAGAATTATGATCTCGTCTGAACAACTATAACGTGTCTCATCTCTACCATTTCAACTCTCCAATAGATTGAAAATTATAACTGGAAAACATTTTAAGGGCATAAAACATCTTTGATTTCTTTGAAGTCCTCCTTGTAACATATACAGTGCCAACAGTGCGAAGAACAAAGTTATGTGGTTCAATAAATTCTTACTGAAACAAGATTCATCCTGAATCTCCCTTATTTACCATTGCAGTCCTTCCTCTCTCCACCTCAAAGTTTCTCTAGTTAATATAAGCTTCTTCTCTCTAAGGCGAAACTTTCTGCCTATTTTCTTGACCCCACCTCTTATTACTTCCTCAGGGAAGTTGCTCCATCAATTACATATTCTTTTTCCAGACTTTTTTCAATCATTTGCCTTTCATTTGACTTTTTCCTTTCCACTTTTAAAATGTGTTTCTTCCAAAGTTGAAAACAATTTACACCAGGCAACCAAATACACAATCAAAAAGCAAGAACAAGTAAACTCTTTACTTCAACCTGCGGTTGTCTCTCTTTTCTTTCATGGCCCAAGTTCTAAAATGTTTTGAAATTTCTGCCTCCTCTTTTTTTTTTTTTTTTAATATTTTATTTGTTTATTTGACACGGAGAGAGAGATCACAAGTAGGCAGAGAAGCAGGCAGACAGAGAGGGGGAAGCAGGCTCTGCTGAGCAGAGAGCCTGATGCGGGGTCCAATCCCAGGACCCTGAGATCATGACCTGAGGCGAATCAGAGGCTTAACGCACTGAGCCACCCAGGTACCCCTGCCTCCTATGTATAACCTCATTCACAGCTAAGTTAACAGCCAACCTTCAGCACTTTATCCGCCCTCTCTTTATTTGAATTTCCTACTCTTAGAGCACTTTTTTGCTTCTTGACAACTTATTTTCAAAAAGCCACAGTTCTCTCTCCAAATCAGCTGTATCTGATATCTAAAAGGGGACTATATATATTAAGCAATCCCATGTCCTAATGTCTTGAGGATTCTGGGTGGGTAATGATTTATTTTATCCAAATCCACATCTCACCAGTTTGACAATATATGATAAATGTAAGAGAAAGTCAACCTCTTCCCTGCTTGTTTTGAACTTTTACCTAATTATCAGATTCTGGGTACCCATCACCAACCTGTATGTTTGAACTATGAGCTTCATGATGACTTCTCCATTTTACTCCTTTCTTCCTTTCCATCTTGACCTGTTAACACTCAAATTAGCCAACAAAATGCTGCTTCTGTGCCACAAGCTACACCACTCATGACCCCCGGTAAAGGCACTGGCCCTTGGTCCTTGCTGTGCTCTCTCCCTGCCTGCTGTGAGCAAACGCTGTGCTTTTGGGTGACTTTGTGTGCCCCCTAGGCATGCCGTGCCTTCCTTTCTAGGATCTGTTGAGTATAATAAATCCTTCCATATGCCTGGCTCAGTGTAATTTGTACAGCTATGTGGAATGAGCATTAAAGAATCCACAAGGGGGATGTACTCTCCCATTTATAGCACAATAATTAGTAGCATTCTTTTTCTGTACTTTGAAGGGAATTCAAACCCCCTTTTCATTTTTTTCCCCAAAGATTTTATGGAGAATCATGTAGTGAATTCCTACTTTGAGACAATTTAAGATCCTGAAAAATGCTGTCTAATCTTTTCTCCTGAAGCTGTTTTCTTGTCTTAGGACTCTATTCACTGTGCTTGAGCATAGTTCTTTATTCAATCACCGAGCACTAATATTTAAGGTTCTTGTAGGTAACTGGCATTTTCAGACATATTGGAGGAGGACTAGAGCACAGCACAGGTGATATGACTTTAGAGTGGTCCCATGACACTAACATTCTTAAAGTCTGTGACTCTCTGAATCCCAGTAAATTTCTCTTTCTTGCCCTCATTCATCTTGGGTCCCTTCCTACATGTTAACATTTTGCTCAGGCAGTCTTCAATCCTGTCTCTTATCACTATTTTTTGCCTCAAATTCAGAGGCACCCTTGCACCAACATCTGTCTCAGCTCAAAGAAAACAAACAAAAATTTCTTTTACCTTGCTAAAGAAAGTTTTAAAATTTCATTGAAATCTCTTCCATACAGATCAACTTGCAAATTCTTTTTAAAAAACAAAAGATTCTAAATCTTCTAAATGAAAGAGTCAGCAACTACTGAAATGAATTCTTCTGCCCTACCTCATCTCTGTATTGCAGAAGTGAATGCACTAATTTATGTCTAAATAACTATGTCTTCCTTCCTGTTCTTTATAGATCATGTCAGATATTTACTAGCCTAACCTGTTCCCTATTATTTCAACCTGTATTGCTGTTACTCCAGTTCATTTCTTGAATGATGCCTTTTGCTTAATTTCAGGCTTTATGTGGGTAAAGACAGATTTCTATTATATTTCAGACTGTCTGCTGTGTCTGACTTCCTCCCAGTTTTATAGACCTGGAAACAAAAGCTAATTTTCATTTCTTGCCACCATGGATTTCCTTCATGCAGACAGTTATTCAGACATACTGCTTCTGTATACATAATTGGATTGGTTTTTCACTTATGAGACTTATTTGTAGACTTGATGACCTGTGAAAGTCTGGTACCCATCACATTTAATATGGAATGATTTCTGATTAGATAGTGAAGGATGTATCTCTTGTAGTGAACAGTCTCTGAATTCAATCATATATTCTTATGTGTTATATATATTTATAAATTTATATATATATAATTTGTATATAAATTTGTAAATATATATAACACATAAGAATATATAAGAAAGTAGGTGAGGGTACAAATATATATATTTGTGTATATATATATATTTGTATAATATACATATAAATTAAATATAATATATTATATAATAATATAAATATATGTATATATATATATATATATATATATATATATGTACCTTCACCTACTTTCGATACATACCATTGCTTACTGTTTTTATAACTATAATTTGGGAAACAATGATAAAGGACTAACCTTGCTAAGCAATATTCTACAGTTGATAACATCTACCTTCCCCTGCACATCAGAATCTTGATGTAATCATATCTTGAATTCTGCTTATTTAAATTCTTCTCTTTAACTGAGAGTGGTCTTTTTGATCATCTCTTCATAAATACAACCAAATAATTACATATAAAGATGATTAAAAAGAATTAAATATTATAACACATGCATAACACATATGTATAAAAATCACACTTATGTACAGATCTAATTGCCAGAGTGCCAGCACAAGACAAAGAAAATATCTTGTATCTGCATCTATTTGAGTCCTTTTATTTTATTATTTTAGATATGGATAAGCTATTGACCTTAGAAAGTTCACTTTGGTCTGTGTCCGGTGTGTCACCTGCCTCTCAACTGATAAGTTAATTGCAGTCTGTCATTCTACAGTTGCTCATAGTTTAATGTTAAATGAAGAGTTGTCATTTAGTTTTGTATCTTCAGTTTCAAATAGTTATCTACCTTATAGATTTATGCACATTGAGACACCAAGAACGCTTATTGTGTCCAAGAGTGATCAGAAAAAGCAAAAACAAAAAAAAGCTTTCTATCAAATTTCTAATCTCCAGCAAGATTGACATATTTAACAGTTTTGTAAAATGATAGAAGACTATCTTGGTAGTAGATCTGAGATTGAGATCTGCATGATAAAGTTCCCTACAGCTCTGTGTCAACTTCTTTGAATAACCAAGGAGCCCCTAACTATGACAGTCTGAGATTTTGCTATTTAAATATTTGGCATTCATTTAGATTATATATTCATTTATACTATACAGGTTACTAATGGTTTTGAAAGAAAACGAAAATTCAAACTACTCACTAGGAAACTGTAAGATGGTGTTATAAATATTCAGAGACTGAGAAAGCAATTTCAGTTCAGCAGGTGTATTCAAGGTAGTGATATTCATTGTAGACCTTAAAGGCTAATTTAGATCCCATCTTTAACGTCGTGAATAGTTTCATTCTGTCTGTGGTCTTTTCAATATCTTTTTAGAAGGAACAACCCAATCCCCTTTTGTGTTTAGGTTCAATCTATTTTGCGTGTAATTTCTTTTATTTTTCTCTTAAACATGTATTTTTTAGTATAGAACACCTCTTATTCTAGGTTATAAAGAATTTTAGGTTAGAGATTATAAACATCTTGGGAAGTATCAGTTAGTATTAGAGAAGATTTAGTTGAGACAGTCTTGTGTTGAAATCTTAGATCACTGATGGTTTCTTCAAGTATCAAATGGTACAATAAAGGTAATTTTGGGGCCTTAGAGTGAAGGTCAAATTAAATAATACATCGAAGACTATATTAGAAAGGCAAACAATATTACAGATACTCAATTTTGCGATGTACTTTATTTTAATACTTGTTTTTTGTTCCATTGAAATGATAATGATGTGAGGAACAAAGGCAAAAAGGAAATGTAGATAAAATTAAATTTCCTTATAACCTGCAGCCCATTGATAAATACTTGAGACAAGACACAAGACCAGCAGAATATAACATTCCTCCAGGAAACTCCCAACTGTCCTAATGTTAATGTTTTGCTGGAGGGAAAAGCAACCTTAGCTTGCCAGTAATAGCTAGGCCTTCAAGATCCTGTGAGTCTTCTTTAGCATATGAAAGTCTTTTTGGAAACTTCCCTTTGTCTTTACCTTCCCCAACTGCAAAGTATATTATCAATTGCTCTTTACCACCCAGCTGCACCCCTTTCTGCCCATGAGTCCTGTCCCCATGCTTTGATAAAAACAGCTTTTTGCACCAAAGACATCTCAAGAATTCTTTTCTGGCCTTTAGCTTCGAACCCCACCACTTCAAACCACATCAATAAGATTTCCATTTGAGAATGGTGTATTGAGGGGCACCTGGTTAGCTCAGTGGGTTAAGCCTCTGCCTTCAGCTTAGGTCTATGATCTCAGGATCCTGGGATCGAGCCCCGCATGGGGCTCTCTGCTTGGCAGGGAGCCTGCTTCCCTTCCTCTCTCTCAAGCCTGCCTCTCTGCCTGCTTGTGATCTCTCTCTCTATCACCTTATCACTTTATCTCTAAGAAACTCCACTATAAAACTGTAGGGGCAAATGAAGCAAGGGAAGAAAATTCTGCAATAAAATTTCTGAAGCTAGAATGAAACTACATTGTAGTTTTAGAAGACTGCAGAAATGTGAAGACTGCAGAAATCTGAACCTCAAGCTTTCAGGAGTAAGCCTACCATGCTTCGACTGGAAGCATAAATACTTACAAAAGTACAGATGATGAAGTTCCAGAACCTAAGTCAGGTTCGGTGGGGTGAGGTTCGGAGCCGACGACTAAAGAAAGAATTCCTAAGACGTCGTTGGTGCAAAAGGTGATTTATTAGAGTACGGGGACAGGGCCCGTGGGCAGGCAGAGATGCGGCTGCCCCGGGTTGTGAGGGGTGGTTGGTTATATACGCAGGAGTTGGGTAGGTGAGGACAAAGGGGTGTTCAGAAGGGCTATTGGGGCAAAGAATACTATCAGGATATTGAAGGCTTAGTTGCTATCAAGTAAAGACAATTGGGAGTCTGGTGGAATGTTACATTCCTGCTATCAAGCATCCTTGTTAATGAGATTTAGGTTTAGAAGAAATTTAACTTTATTTACTTTTCCTTCTACTTCCACCTCCTTCGGTTTTTATGGAGGGGAGGGTAACATTAGGCTTGAGGAACTGAGTTCTGTGTCTTTGGAAATTGGGCTATTGATAAGGTAACTTCTTTGTTGTAATCTGAAGGACATTTGCAAACCAAGGAAGACTCCTGCCTTGCAGGATTGTGATCTCAGCAAGTTAACTATTTATCATTTTATGGCAGTCAAGGGTGCCTGAGGAATGCTACACCTATGGAGGGGAGCGGATGAAGGGGGGGGGTGCAAGGCACCAGCTCTTGCTTTGTCCTCAGCCAGCCTCCTGCTCCCTCATCACAGATAGGGGCATCTGGGTGGCTCAGCCACTTAAGTCTGCATTATGCTCAGGTCATGACCCCAGAGTCCCAGGGTCCTGAGATGGAGCCCCTTTGGCTCCCTGCCCAGTGGGGAGTCTGCTTCTCCCTCTCTCTTTTGCCCCTATGCTGCTCTCTTTCTGCCCCTTTCCCACTCATGCTCTCTCTCAAATAAACAAAAAAATCTTAAAAAAAAAAAAAAGTATAGGTAGAGGTCAGACTAAAAAAATGTGGAATGTCTATATAAGGCTCTTAGTTTCACAGATCCTCTTCCTCATCCACACACCTGCACAATTCTGTCTCTCCAAACTTTAATGGAGGACAGGATTTATCCTCTAGTCTAGAGATATTAAAAACAGGGTATCAGGCAGAGCCATACTGAAATATGAGAGGTTAGGGCAAATATGCACATTAAATGGCAGCATTCCTATACAATATACTCTCACCGCTTTAGAAATGCTTTGTTCAAAGCTTCTTTCTTACAAGAACAAGATGAAAGTATTCCTTTCTGAGGAAACAGACAAGCCTAAAATAAAAAGCCCAACAGATACTGACAGTTGGGTTGGTGTAATGAATCAGCCTGTTTTTGGAGAAAGCCCACCATTCAGCAAAACTCTCCATCATAAAATTGAACCAACAGACAGCTGATTATAGCCCATTCTTACATATGAATGGACCTCTGAACCCAGGGATTCTGAGTAACACCAACAGGAGACAGAAACCAGAAACAAAGAGAAGAAAAGGAAATCAGGAAGAGAAGAAACAAAGCAGTGAGTAGGAGAAAATAAAGTACACCATAATGTCCTCAAAAGGCAAGAGATGATATTTCATCCATGAAACATGAATAAATGTTATAAAGAAAGAGCATTCAGAAAACCAAAAAGAGCTCTGGGAAATTAAAAATGTGACAGCAGGAATGAAAAACTCACCGGGTGTTTTAGCAGAAATAATTTTGAAAAAAATCTCTCACAACATAAAACTTTAATAATAAAAAGGAGAGATGAGTAATAAGAAAGGACAGGTTAGGTCACAGGTGGATTAGTCTAGGAGTTCAATATCAGAATAATAGGGATCCCAAATAGAACAGAGGGTAGAGGAGGAAACTGTCAAATAAACTGTACCAGGAAACTACCTAGAATTAAAGAATATTCATTTTTATTTGAGCTTACCAAGTACCAAGCAAAATAGAGGAGGATAAAGAAATGTGGAAAAGCATACCACTATGGAATGTCACTATAATAAAAAAGGAGAACCCAGAAGCTTGGTGTCAGTAATCATTATGTCATTTTGAACCAAATGAGGATAACCAAATCAAGCTATTTCAATAACTTGACATGAGTTCCCTGGAGTGGTTAGGCACAGGCAGTATTTCCTAGAAAAGTCTAAAAATGTGAAATTGTTTTTAATTCTGGAGCAAAAGGTAGGGGTTATATATGTGTGCAGCCTCTACTCACAGAATTTAGAAAGGAAATTTTTGAGATTTTTCTCTGGGGGAAGCATCATGGAAGGCAGCAGGGAAGGTAGAAAGAATCTTATAAAAACTGTAGTTGAGGCTGCTTTAATGAGGCAAGATGATTTGGGTATGGATTGCTTCTTGAAAAATTTATATTATGCTAGAAATCAACCTAAGCAAGATTAGTCCCATCACATGACCCACAAAGCAGTGTATCTCTATGGAAGACAAAATCCCATCCTCCATGAAAACCCATTCTTAGGATACTCACTCTTAACATATCGTTCAAGGAGAAAGGATTATTACCTTAACCATTCCTTTGATTTTAGGTAACCTTGCCAGTCACAACGTATGTCTTTTTTTGGGGTAAATATGTAGTGAACTCTTGCATCAGGATGTATTCTGGCCATGATGATACATTTGTGCAACTACCTAAAAATCCTTGTTTCATAGGTTGCTATGAAGGAAGCAAGAAAGTCATAGGCACCCTAAGTAATCTGTGTGAAATTATGTGGGGATGACACATGACACAGGACAGTGGACAACTAAACCTAGTAAGTTAGTGCTTTCCAGAAGACCCTTTGACATTGGAGGTCTTTGAAAGTTTAAGTTCGATCAGTTTATGGTGAGAATGTTTTATGGGTACTTGCGTTAGAGTATGGTCTGCATGCACATTAAGTAAATTATCCCCCAGAGTATTTTGCAACCATATTTTACTTATCAATTTTTCTTATTAGGCTCAATCGGGGAACAAATGTCTATGTTTTTCTTCTTTCTCCTCCTAAGGAAGGAGGAGGAATACACTCCTCATATGTAATTTAAACCCTACTCCAGTTTCCAATATCATTCCTAAATTTTGAGGTTAGGAGGAATGGTGAGTAAGAATTATAAGAGATGGAAAATGTCTCCTTCTGAACAAAATACCAAATCACTGTAGCTGCTGGTGTACAATTAATTGTGCGGCTTGCCCCCACAACTTAGAGTATTTCCTTTTCCTGAAACATGACTTATTTTTCAGTTTTATTAGAATAGGGCAAAATGAGCTTCTGGTATTTTCTGCTCCTCTCTGAGAATTACCTCTTGCCAAAAACTTACTGATAATCTCACCACAAACTGCCTACTTTTTTTCATGGTTTTATAAAGTGAAATAATATGCAGATAAGAAGCCCCAAATGTTTCTTAGAGTGTATTATGCTAAACGAAATAAGTCAGTTAGAGAAAGACAAATACCATATGATTGCACTCATATGTGGAATTTAAGAAATGAAACAGGTGAACATAGGCAGAAAAAAGAGAGAGAGGGAAACCATAAAACAGACTCTTAACCTTGGGGAAGAAACTAAGGGCTGCTGAGGATGGGGGAAGAGTATGGGTTAAATGGGTGCTGGGTATTAAGAAGGACACTTGTGATGAGCACTGGGTGTTGCATGTAAGTGATGAATCACTAAATTCTACTCCTGAAACTAATATTATACTACATGTTAACTGGCTGAAACTTAAATAAATTAAATTTAAATTTGAGTAATTTAAATTTAAACTTGAAACAAAATAAAAACAAAACCAAAAACAAGTTAAACCAAACTGATACCCCACCACTACTGAATCCCAATCTGTCTCCGGTTTTACCAGTCTAAATTTAGACCTCAGTTCTTGTCCTTGCTGTGTCTTTTTTTTTTTTTAAGATTTTATTTATTTATTTATTTGACAGATAGAGATCACAAGTAGGCAGAGACTCAGGAAGAGAGAGAGAAGGAAGCAGGCTCTCTGCAGAGCAGAGAGCCCGATGCAGGGCTCGATCCTGGGACCCTGGGATCATGACCTGAGCCAAAGTCAGAGGCTTTAACCCCCTGAGCCACCCAGGTGCCCCATCCTTGCTGTGTCTTAAGACAATTTCTCTTAAACTTTTTGTCTCATTTTATTTTCTTTAGTAGAGTATTGCAAATGCTTACTTATAGTTCTTACATATTTCATTTTAGTGTTATTCACAATTACTATATTTCTAACATGCTAGTATGAAAGGATTTTTTAATGTTTGTTTTCTGGGAAAAAATGAGAAATATTCTAGCATTCACTGGAAGAAACAAAATAATCTTCTGAGGTCAAATAGTTATTAGTTTTATATTATGTTATATTAGTTTATGCAGATTCTTATTTTCCAAATAATTTGTTTCAGGGTTTTTACTAAATTCATTAAAATTCGTGTTACTTTTTGTTTGTGTATCTGAATGTGTGCACGTGCTTGTCTTTCATTTGTTTAAATGAAATCTTATACTAGCTTAATTAAAGGAATTAGATTTCAAAATTGTTCAGGTCATGGAACAGTGCAAAGTGAAAAATAACATATTTTTGTTAGATGATATAGTTCATCCTTAAAATTATCTAGACATACCATTTTTAATTTAAATTTTCTGACCCTTGGTTTCTTTGTGTTTCTGATATGGTATATTTTTCTTGAAAAGAAAATCTTTTCAGTTTCTTCTTTAAAACAGACATTGTCATTTTACATGTGTTTTGTAAAGATTCCCCTTTTCCCTCAACCCTGGTATTTCTTGATGAAAGATGGCTTACAACAGAAGTTGTTACTGATATTTTCTGTTGATAGTTTTATTAATTCTTAGTTGATGGAATGAGTGCCAACTACTATGACTTGAAATTTAAAATTAGTGTGAGTTGAAGCAATATTCAGAGACCAACTTTTGCCTTTTTGCCACCATTGCTGCTCTTCTCTGTACATGCTCTATATTGGGAAGGGACTGTAAGCTTCTCTGTCTTGATAATTAAACAGAAAGAAGTAAATAAACAAACAAAGAAGGGAGCCAATGCAGACTTCCAAAAAATTTTTATTCATTGCCAAGTATGACTGTACCACATGTGTGGCTATCTTTCTCCAGCTGCAGATACATCTGCTAGTGCTTTTTTTTGGCATTGTGCTAGATATCCCAATAGGTTTTTCCAAAAGAGCAATCTGTCAGTGCAAATGTTTGCAAGTGCCACGTTCTAGAAGATGGTTTACCACCCCTCCCACCAAGGATAACAAAACACTTATACAAATAAACATTTTTATTGAAATGAAAATCTTTTATTGTCAAATATTTCAAACCATAAAGAGAAGATTAAAGAATAACATAAACATTCATCTACACTCATGGTTCTACCAGTACTAGTTATTATGTTAAATTGATTTCAGGTCTTCTAAGAATTAATACATGACAAATATGGTAGAGGTCCCTCTGTTCTCCTACCTCATCTCATTTCCTTCTTCCTTACTTCAGTGGTAACTTCTACCAGGAATTCAGAATTTATGGGTTTTGTGCACACTTTGCTAAATACTTTCTTACTCATAAATATTGTCTGTTATTTCACATCAAAACAAGATGCTGCAACATGCACATTAAATAGCTAAAATCCAAAACACTAACAACGCCAAATGTTGGTGAACATGTGGAGTAACAAGTACTGTAATTCATTGCTGGTGGAAATGTAAAATGGAGCAGACAGTGTGGAAAACAACTTGGCAGTTTCTTACAAAATTAAACATAGTCTTATCATGTGATCCAGCAAATGTGATCCTAGCTATTTACCCAAGTGATCTGAAAATTTATGTCCACACACAAACATGCACATGTGGGTGTATTATAGCTTTATTCACCCAAACTGGAAGCAGCCAAAAATGTCTCTATTGGTAAACAATCTGTGGTACATCCACACAATGAATATTATTCAACAATGAAAAGAAATGAACCATCAAAATACAAAAAGACACAGAGGGACCTTAAATGTTTATTGCTGAGTAAAGTAGCCAGTCTGAAAGGGTGCATACTGTTTGATTCCAATTATATGGCGTTTTGAAAAAGGCAAAACTTTTGATGAATGTTTGCAGAAGGTTTGTATGGAGATGGGCTGGAATGAATAGGTGGAGCACAGGGCACTTGCAGGGCGATGGAACTATTTTGCATAATACCATGGTGAAGATAAGACATTGATTTGCATAGAACTTTACAGACACAAAAATGAAGATGTATGCAAACTAAAAAAATCATTTAAGAAGTCTGAAGATCCCTGAAAAGAATGCAAGCCTCTGATAATAGACTAAAAATGCATTACAGATGCATGTTGCAACCTCACCAAAAAGGGTGGGCAAAGGCCAATCTAAGTAATTTTGAAAATGAGCAGAGTCTGTAATAGCAAAGGCAAATGTGTACAAGAACTGCTCTCTAGCTAATAAAGTTGTTTCTCAAAGTGATATAGGTTAAGAAGTCTGATGCTTGCGTTGAACAAAGGGTGACAGATGGTGAGGTCCAGGTGTGTTGTAAATGGGAGAGTAAGTTCCTTTGTGGGGTCTATGAGGATCATTTTAATATATCCACAGAAATTACATTAAGAAAGGCATGTGAAATTAAAGAATCTATTATATTTACAGATCCAGATGAGAGAGGTACACCATGCCTCTCAGGCAGCCATATAGGAGGAGCACCCAGAGAGTAAGTGGAAACAAGCAGGTGGGAAGTTAAGAGAGAGTGAGGACCATTGGAGTCCTCTTTTTTTTTGAGGCGGTCAGTATGGAATAGACAAGCCAAAGGCATGAGGGGATTTTATTTGTGTGTTTGAATATCACAAAGTCACAACCAGGAGGCAGCAAGAGAACTTGTGACAGGGAACCACTTTTTCACACTGGCATAGGTGGTCACCTGAGTGGGGTAATCAGCCTGTTTCTAAGGATGTTAAGGTATCAGGAAAACACAAAGTTTAAAAAAAAAAAATTACAATACACGGTGGGTGGAGGAGCCAGTTTCGTCACTTTTGAAGTGGGAGGTTACAGATAAGCAGGGGAGGATACCTGTATGACCCATGTGGTAATGCATTAACATTGGAGGCATCAGTATGAATTCAAGTTTAGCTTAATTAGGATACATATGGTTAAATGGAGAATTAGTTAGAGATACGTGTGTATTCAAGGGTTGTGTGTGTGTATACATATACATGCATACAGGTTATCCTACACACATATATTTCATTGCTCTTCAGCCAAAGGGCCTAGAAACAATGACACCTCAGTGGCCAAAAGCATGTCTGGTACCCTGATCTTGGTTTCTAATATTATTTACCTACAGAAGTAACAGCTGCTGATTCCAGGGCTTGGATAGTAAGTATAAAAGATAAAACTCACATACTGAAACCATCTTTATTTTTTAAAGAAAAATATTTTTTCTTAAATAAATAGTTAAACTTATTGTTACATGCCAGTTTTGTTCTCAGGAGTTTCATGTATCTTATTTTTGGTCAGTATTTTATTTTTTCTTGAATAACTTTTACTCCGTTTCTGTGGGTGGTCAGATCTCCTGTCATTCTCTGTGTCTATAGCTGAAAACTTTTTATTGTGCTCACTCTTGAAAAATATTATGTCGTATATAAAATTATATGTTAGAGTTACTTTTTTTTCCCCAGCAATGTGAAGATATTACCACTTTCTTTTGGCATCTGTTTTTGCAAATGAAGCCCCATTGTCAGTCGTTCTTTCCTATATTGTTAAAATGTCTTTTTGCTATTAATTTTTACAACTTATTTTATACTTAATGTACAGCATTTAAATTACTGTTTTTTTTCACCCATTCCCTCACCCACCTCCCCTCTGGTAACTGCCTGTTTGTTCTCTATACTTAAGAGTCTGTTACTTGTTTTTGTCTCTTTTTAATTTGTTCTTTTGTTTCTTAAATGCCACATATGAGTAAAATCATATGATATTTGTCTTACTCTAACTTATTCCGCTTAGTATTATACTCTCTATATTCATCCACATTGTTGTAAATGCCAAAACTTCATTCTTTTTATGTCTAAAAATGTATATTTATACACACAATAACTGACATGGTTTTGGAATAGAGGTGAGGTAGGGTGGTCTGGAGCCAATGACTAAGAATTCTTGAGACATCTTTGGTGTAAAATGGTGGTTTATTAAACACAAGGACAGGACCCATGGGCAGAAAGAGCTGCTGCACCAGGATTGTGAGGGGTTGCTGATTATATATACTTTGGGGTTAGGGGAGGGTAAGGAAAATAGGGAGGTTTTGAGAAGGATCTTTCATATGCTAAAGAAGACTCACAGAATACCAGAGACCTTGCCACTGTCAAGTTGAGGTTGGTTTGCCCCTCTAGTAAAACGTTAACAGTAAGATGGGAGTTTCCAGGAGGAATGTTACACTCTGCCTACTTCAAGTATCTGTCATGAGCTGCAAGTTATAAGGACATTTAATTGTATTTACAGTTTCTTCTGGAAGCTATTGCTAAGGCTTTTGTACACTGAGGGAGATTCATGTTTTATAGGATTGTGATCTTTATAAGTTAACTATTTGTTTTTCCTTTAGAGCAGCCAGGAGTGCCTTTGAAATGCCACATATATCCCATGGGGAGGGTGTGGTGGGTGTCAACTTCTGCTTTGTCCTCAGCTTGCCTTATGTTCCCTCATCACAACCACCTCTTCTTTACCAATTTATTGATAGATGCTTGGGCTGCTTCCATAATTTGGCTATTGTAAATAATGCTACAGTAAACATAAGGTGAATATATCCTTCAAATTAGTGTTTTCATGTTCTTTAGGTAAATATTCAGTAGTGAAATTACTGAGTTATATGGTGGTTTTGTTTTTAATTTCTTGAGGAACCTCCATACTGTTTTGCACAATGGCTGTACCAGTTCATACTCTTAACAACAATGCACAAGGGTTTCTTCTTCTCTACATCCTCACCAACATTTGTTGTCCCTTGTGTTTTATATCTTAGCCATTTTGATAGGTGTAAGGTGATATCTCATTGTAATTTTAATTTTCATGTTCCTGATGATGAGTGATATTGAGCATCTTATCATGTATTTGTTGCCATCTCTATGTCTTCTATGGAGAAATGTCTATCCATGTCTTCTGCACATTTTAAATTGGATTATTTTGGGGAGTTGGTGTTGAGTTATGTAAGTTTTTAATGTATTTTGAATACTAACCCTTTATTGGATATGTTATTTTCAAGTATCTTTTCCCATTCAGTAGGTTGTCTTTTAGTTTTGTTGTTTATTTCCTTTCCTGTACAGAACTTTTTATTTTGATGAGGTCCCAATAGTTTATTTTTGCATTTGTTTCCCTTGCCTCAGAGTCATATCTAGAAAAATGTTGCTATGGCTGACCTCAGAGAAAGTACTGCCTGGGTTCTCTTCTAGGTTTTTTATGGCTTCAGGTTGCACATTTAGGTCCTTAATTCATTTTAAGCTTTTTCTGTGTATGGTGTAAGAAAGTGATCCAGTTTCAGTCTTTTGGATGTAGTTGTCCAGTTTTCTAAACATGACTGTTGAAATGACTGTCTTTTTCTCAGTGCATATTCTTGCCTCCTTTGTCAAAGATTAATTGATTGTATAATCATTGGTTGATTTCTGGACTTTCTATTTCGTTCCCTTGATCTATGTGTCCGTTTTTGTGTCAATACCACACTATTTTGATTACTATATTTTAAAGATTTTATTTATTTGTTTGAGAAAGAGAGAGACTGAAAATCTTTAGGTGGCTCAATTAGTCAAGTATCTGCCTTCAGCTCATGTCATGATGCCAGGGATTAAGCATCATCAGACTCCCTGCTCAGTGGGAAGTCTGCTTTTCTTTCTCTGTCTGCCCCTCCCCTCCACTTGTACTCTCTCTCTCTCAAATAAATAAATAAAATATTAAAAACACACACATACAGTAAAATGTTACCTTGCATTCATTAAGATGGCTAGTATTTAAAAAATAACAAATATTCCTGAGGATGTGGAGAAATTGTAACTCTTGTGCTTTGCTGGGAATGTATAACGATACGGTAGTTCCTCATAAAATTAAAAATAGAATGATCAAAGATCCAGTTATTCTACTTCTGGTATATACGCAAAAGAAGTAAAATCAGAATCTTAAAAAATATTTGCACACCCACATTTACAGCAGCATTATTCACAATAGCCAAAGTTTGGAAGCAGCCCAAGTATCCATTGAAAGATGAGTCGGCAAATAAAATGTGTATATACTTACAATGCAACATTATTCAGACTTAAGAATGAAATTCTGACTCATGTTACACCATGGATGGACCTTGAGGATACTATGTTAAGTGAAATAGCTCACTCATAAAAAGACCAATACTGGGGCGCCTGGGTGGCTCAGTGGGTTAAAGCCTCTGCCTTCAACTCAGGTCATGATCCCGGGGTCCTGGGATCGAGCCCCGCATCCGGCTCTCTGCTCGGCAGGAAGCCTGCTTCCTCCTCCTCTCTCTCTCTCTCTCTCTCTCTCTCTACCTGCTTCTCTGCCTACTTGTGATCTCTGTCTGTCAAATAAATAATAAATAAAATCTTTAAAAAAAAAAAAAGACCAATACTATATGAGTTCGCTTACTTGAGGTATGTAGAGTAGCCGAATTCATAAAAACGGAAAGTAGAGTGATGATTGCCAGGGACTTGGGGAAGGGGAAATACAGAGTTGTTTTTTAATGGTGTAAAACTGTGATTTATAATAATAATAATATATTTGTTCTTCTTCTCATTCCTAGCACACAGCTCCTAAAATCCTTGTCATTTCCTAAGGTATAAAAGCAATGGACCATTTTTTTAATGATAATATCTTGTCTTTTGTCCTCCTAAAAGGGTTGCAAAATGAGGAAGATGAAAGGAATGTCTCTTGTTACTTGTAATAACTGCTTTTCACCACTTCTGAATTTTTGTTGGTAAGGTGACTGTTGGAAAGCCCTCAGGGTGAAGGTCTAGTTCCCAGGGGAATTAACCATGTGATTAGAACTTTTATCCCCACACTTGGTGTCCAGGCAAAGAAAAGGATCTGGAGTTGGAGTTCAATTAACAAATGACTTAATCAGTTATGCCCTGTATGAAGACTCCATAAGAATTTCTAAAGGAAGGGATTTGGAGTGCTTTTAGGTTGGTGAGCATGTGGTGCTGGGAGAGTGGTATGCCCAGAAACGGCATGGAGGCTCTGCATTCCTTCCCACATATCTTTCCCTATGTATCTCTTCCATCTGGTTTTTACTGAGTTGTAGCCTTTACAATAAACTGGTAATCTAAGAGTAAACTGTTTTCTGAGTTTTGTTAGCTGCTTTGGTAAATTAGTGAAACTGAGAGAAAAGGGTTATGGGGATCTTTGATTTATATCAGTTAGTCAGAAGTATAGGACTAACTTCTGGACTTAATGGCTGACATCAGAAGTGGTGGGTTTGGGGAGGAGGGCAGTCTTCAGAGATTGAGCCCTTAACCTGTGGAATCTGACACTAATTCCAGGTAGTGTCAGAATTGAATTGAATTGTAGGACACCCATTTGGTGTCTGCAGAGAATTGGAGAATTGCTTAGTGTGCGAAAAACCCACATATCTAGTGAAGTCAGGTGTTCTGAGAATGTTGAGAGGCTTTTCTTTTACAAATGGGTCCAGAGTTTCAATTTTGCAAAATGAAATGTTTTGGAGATTGGTTGTACAATAATGTGAATCTACTTAACACAGAACTGTACACTTAAAAAAAAAAAGGCTTATATGGTAATTTTTATGTAGTATGTATTTTACCACAATTTTTAAAAAAATGCTATGACACTGAGTAAAACGATAAAGCAATAACAATGTAAATAATGACACATTTTTCTTTTTTTTTTTTTTTTTTTTTAAGATTTTATTTATTTATTTGACAGAGAGAGTTCACAGTAGACAGATAGGCAGGCAGAGAGAGAGAGAGGGAAGCAGGCTCCCTGCTGAGCAGAGATCCCGATGCGGGACTCGATCCCAGGATACTGAGATCATGACCTGAGCCGAAGGCAGCGGCTTAACCCACTGAGCCACCCAGGCGCCCGACACATTTTTCTTTTTAACCTTGAAATCAAAAAGCCTAAAACTAAACTGGTACAAATTGTCATATTGTCAGTTGTATTATATAATAAGGGATTTTCCTTAAAAATCTTTAAGAGATATAAAATTTTCACTTAAACATCCATTTTTATAAAAAATTCAGTCAGTGGAAGTTAATGCATTAATGCTATTTTATTCTAAAAGTTAGTTTTCTTTAAATAACTAACTTCTATAATACAATTTTCTTGAAATGAAAATCCTCTTATATAAATGAAAATATGATTTACTGAAATTTTATTTTTCATGTTTTAAGTGAAACAAGTATTTGAAACATCTCATTTAAATTAAATTACTGATTTCTGTTGCTTTCGGTAGTAAGCATCACTAAGCTCACCGTTTTGTCTAAAACAATGAGAATACTAATGGACTTATATTCCTAACACTCTAGTATAACATATTCCCATAATACTAGCTAGAGTTTAAAGCTAAGATGATACAAAAAAAAAAAAAAAAAAAAAAAGGAAGGAGTACTATTAATCATTCTGATTTTCATACTTGGTTATTTTTGTCTTTTGGAAATTATGATATCCTTATTGTTAAATTACTTATGAAAATTCTAGTTTCATAAAACAGATAGTTATATTTTATATACATAGTAAATGCAAAATCATAAGCCCCCACAAATCTTCTTAATAGAAAACTTAAAAAATCTTATTCTTATTGATGTGTATATGCACTATGCCATAAAAGAAAAAAAAATTCATTGTTGAGTTTTTGTAGTCTATATGAGCTCCTTAGATTTGGGCTATGATTTATAACTCACTTCATGATAGATGCTGAAATCAGTTTTCAAAACTCTTTCTGCAGAGGGAGAAGGGAAAGGTATGTGTCTTGAGATACAAAAGAACTTTTCCTTAGTTGTTGTGCATTATTAAATTATTAAAACAAAATATCCTTTCTATTTTAACTTACCCATATACTGTGACATTGGTATAAAGTCAACCCTGCCACTGTTGGATGTACTATGGAAAGGTTGCCTAATGCAGTAGGATATATCTTGTGGGGAGCCATCCAGCAGATGCAAGGAGTCACGTAGATGGATGTGCCCGTGGATTGAGGAAATGAGGATGATTGGTTGAGGAGAATGTGGGCGCGCTCGTGATCAGCGCGTGAACAGCACTAGGAGCCAAAAGATATATGCATGATCACTGCTAGAGAACAAAAGAATCCTGCTCGGTTACATAAGAGCGCACGAGGGCACTGCATGCACGGCATTCTGATTGGGCAGGAAGGGGGGCGTACACACGTGAATATATACTGCTGTATATGCTTGGTGCGGCGCGGCCGCCATTAGCATTAGTACATTAGCATTAGTAATAAAAGAAGTTTGCCACTCACCTCGTCTGCGGGTCGTTCTTGCGGGCCGAGAGCGACAATATCTCATTTGCAATCTTTGTTGAGGAAGTTAAGGCCTTTTTTTCCCCCAAAAGATTTTCCATAATCTTCAATCTTCTCATTGTTTTAATTTCTTTTATTTCTTTTTCTAGGACAAACATAGTACATTTATTCTCTCCATCACCTAGATGGTTTTCCTAAAGCTTCTGTTCTGCATTTTTTTGCTTCAAACATAACGTGTATTTTATTGTCACATGGATGATTTTCTTATTATACTCTTTATTTCATTACTCTTGCATTTATTTTCTCTCTACAGTATAATATTTATCACTGTACATGAGAAAATTTCACACCCTCTTCTAAAGCAACAACAAAATGTTCTTCATGACTGAAGAAAGGAATATACCTACTTGTTGATAATATCAACTATATTACAGAGAAATACATAAAGTTTGACTGTCATATGTCATGCAGTACAACTTTATATGTACAGATTGGTAGGTAGGGGTAGAAAATCTTTTATAATTGTTGAAATAAGCTTCAAAGTAAATAGTGTGTGACTGGTACAACATATTCAAAAGTCATAATAAACTATACTAAAGGTATTTTTTTCACACTCAAGTTTTTTTTTTAATTATACATAAAATAATAAGCTATACTACAGTTTGTTGCACTTTTTAAAAATTTATTTATTTATTTTAATAAACATATAATTTATTTTTATCCCCAGGGGTACAGGTCTGTGAATCACCAGGTTTACACATTTCACAGCACTCATCATAGCACATACCCTTCCCAATGTCCATATCCCCACCACCCTCTGCCATCCCCCTCCCCCCAGCAACCCTTAGTCTGTTTTTTGAGATTGAGTCTTTTATGGTTTGTCTCCCTCCCAATCCAATCTTCTTTCATTTTTTTCTTTTCCTACCCACCAACCCCCCCACATTGCATTTCCACTTCCTCATATCAGGGAGATCAAGTGATAGTGTCTTTCTCTTACTGACTTATTTCACTAAGCATAATACCCTCTAGTTCCAAGTTGTCAAAAATGGCAAGATCATTTCATTTGATGGCTGCATAGTATTCCATTGTATATATACCACTTCTTCTTTATCCATTCATGTGTTGATGGACATCTAGGTTCTTTCCATAGTTTGGCTCTTGTGGACATTGCTGCTATAAACATTTGGGTGCGCATGCCCCTTCGGAGCACCACATTTGTATCTTTAGGATATATACCCAGTAGTGCACTCACTGGGTCATAGGATAGCTCTATTTTTTCTAGTTTTTTGAGGAACCTCCACACTGTTTTCCAGAGTGGTTGCACTAGCTTGCATACCCACTAACAGTGTAGGAGGGTTCACCTCTCTCTGCATCCTCACCAGCATCTGTCATTTCTTGACTTGTTAATTTTAGCCATTCTGACTGGTGTGAGGTAGTATCTCAATGTGGTTTTGATTTGTATTTCCCTGATGCCAAGTGATGTGGAGCACGTTTTCATGTATCTGTTGGCCATCTGGACGTCTTCTTTGCAGAAATGTCTGTTCATGTCCTCTGCCCATTTCTTGATTGGATTATTTGTTCTTTGGGTGTTGAGTTTGATAAGCTCTTTATAGATTTTGGATAATAGCCCTTTATCTGATATGTCGTTTGCAAATATCTTCTCTCATTCTGTCAGTTTTCTTTTGGTTTGGTTAACTGTTTCCCTTGCTGTGCAAAAGCTTTTGATCTTGATGAAATCCCAATAGTTCATTTTTGCCCTTACTTTTGTTGTCTTTGGCAATGTTCCTAGGAAGAAGTTGCTGTGGCTGAGGTTGAATAGGTTGCTGCCTGTGTTCTCCTCAAAGATTTTGATGGATTCCTTTCTCACATTGAGGTCATTCATCCATTTTGAGCCTATTTTAATGTGTGTTATAAGGAAATAGTCCAATTTCATTTTTCTGCATGTGGCTGTCCAATTTTCCCAGCACCATTTGTTGAAGAGGCTGTCTTTTTTCCATTGGACATTCTTTCCAATGGAAAGATTAGTTGACCATAGAGTTGAGGGTCTATTTCTGGGCTCTCTATTCTGTTCCATTGATCTATATGTCTTTTTTTGTACCAATACCATACTGTCTTGATGATGACAGCTTTGTAATAGAGCTTGAAGTCCAGAATTGTGATGCCACCAACTTTGGCTTTCTTTTTCAATACTCCTTTGGCTATTCGAGGTCTTTTCTGGTTCCATATAAGTTTTAGGATTGTTTGTTTCATTTTTTTTGAAAAAAATGGATGCTATATTGATAGGGATTGCATTAAATGTGTAGATTGCTTTAGGTCGAATAAACATTTCACAATATTTGTTCTTCCAATCCACGAGCATGGAACAATTTTCCATTTCTTTGTGTCTTCCTCAATTTCTTTCATGAGTACTTTATAGTTTTCTGAGTAAAGTTTGTTTGCCTCTTTCCTTAGGTTTATTCCTAGGTATCTTATGGTTTTGGGTGCAATTGTAAATGGGATTGACTCCTTAATTTATCTTCTGTCTTGTTGGTACAAAGAAATGCAATTGATTTCTGTGCATTGACTTTATATCCTGACACTTTACTGAATTCCTGTACAAGTTCTAGCAGTTTTTGAGTGGAGCCTTTTGGGTTTTCCACATATAGTATCATATCATTTGCAAAGAGTGATAGTTTGACTTCTTCTTTGCCGATTTGGATGCCTTTAATTTCCTTTTGTTGTCTGATTGCTGAGGCTAGGACTTCTAGTACTATGTTGAATAGCATTGGTGATAACGGACATCCTTGCTGTGTTCCTGATCTTAGCAGAAAAGCTTTCAGTTTTTCTCCATTGAGAATGATATTTGCGGTGGGTTTTTCATAGATGGCTTTGATAATATTGAGGTCTGTGCCCTCTATCCCTACACTTTGAAGAGTTTTGATCAGGAAGGGATGCTGTACTTTGTCAAATGCTTTTTCAGCATCTGTTGAGAGTATCATATGGTTCTTGTTCTTTCTTTTATTGATGTGTTGTATCACACTGACTGATTTGCAGATGTTGAACCAACCTTGCAGCCCTGGAATAAATCCCACTTGGTTGTGGTGAATAATCCTTTTAATGTACTGTTGGATCCTATTGGCCAGTATTTTGGTGAGAATTTTCGCATCTGTGTTCATCAAGGATATTGGTCTCTAATTCTCTTTTTTGATGGGATCTTGTCTAGTTTTGGGATCAAGGTGATGCTGGCCTCATAAAATGAGTTTGGAAGTTTTCCTTCCGTTTCTATTTTTTGGAACAGTTTTAGGAGAATAGGAATTAATTCTTCTTTAGATGTTTGGTAGAATTCCCCTGGGAAGCCATCTGGCCCTGGGCTTTTGTTTGTTTGGAGATTTTTGATGACTGTTTCTATCTTCTTACTGGTTAGGGTCTGTTTAGGTTTTCTATTTCTTCCTGGTTCAGTTGTGGTAGTGTATATGTCTCTAGAAATGTATCCATTTCTTTCAGATTGTGGAATTTGTTGGCATAGAGTTGCTCATAGTATGTTCTTATAATTGTTTGTATTTCTTTGATGTTGGTTGTGATCTCTTCTCTTTCATTCACGATTTTATTTATTTGGGTCCTTTCTCTTTTCTTTTCGATAGGTCTGGCCAGGGGTTTGTCAATCTTATTAATTCTTTCAAAGAACCAGCTCCTAGTTTCGTTGATTTGTTCTATTGGGTTTTTTTTTAGTTTCTATTTCATTGATTTCTGCTCTCATCTTTATGATTTCTCTTCTCCTAAACCCTGAGTTTAGGGTTTCTTTCTTGTTCTTTCTCCAGCTCCTTTAGGTGTGGGTTAGGTTGTGTACTTGAGACCTTTCTTCTTTCTTGAGAAAGATTTGTACCACTATATATTTTCCTCTCAAGACTGCCTTTGTTGTGTCCCACAGATTTTGAACCACTGTGTTTTCATTATCATTTGTTTCCATGAATTTTTTCAATTCTTCTTTAATTTTCTGGCTGGCCCATTCATTTTTTAGAAGGATGCTGGTTAGTCTCCATGTATTTGGGTTCTTTCCAAATTTCCTCTTGCGATTGATTTCTAGCTTCAGAGCATTGTGGGCTGAAAATATGCAGGGAATGATCCCAATATTTTGATACCACTTGAGACCTGATTTATGACTCAGGATGTGATCGATTCTGGAGAATGTTTCATGTCCAGTAGAGAAGAATGTTTATTCTGTTGCTTTGGGATAGAATGTTCTGAATATATCTGTGATGTCCATCTGGTCCAGTGTGTCATTTTAGGCCTTTATTTCCTTGTTGATCTTTTGCTTGGATGATCTGTCCATTTCAGTGAGGGGAGTGTTAAAGTCCCCTACTATTTTTGTATTGTTGTCAATGTATTTCTTTGATTTTGTTATTAATTGGTTTATATAGTTGGCTGCTCCCATGTTAGGGGCATAGATATTTAAAATTGTTAGGTCTTTTTGTTGGACAGACCCTTTGAATATGATATATGTCCTTCCTCATCTCTTATTATAGTCTTTGGCTTAAAATCTAATTGATCTGATACAAGGATTGCCAATCTTGCTTTCTTCTGATGTCCATTAGCATGGTAAATTCTTTTTCACCCACTCACTTTAAATCTGGAGGTGTCTTTGGGTCTAAAATGAGTTTCTTGTAGGCAGCATATTGATCGGTATTCTTTTTTTATCCATTCTGATACCCTGTGTCTTTTGATTGGGGCATTTAGCCCATTAACATTTAGGGTAACTATTGAGAGATATGAATTTAGTGCCATTGTATTGCTTGTAAGGTGACTGTTACTGTATATTGTCTCTTTCTTTCTGATCTACTACTTTTAGGTCTCTCTTTGCTTAGAGGACAACTTTCAGTATTTCCTGTAGAGCTGGTTTGGTGTTTGCAAATTCTTTCAGTTTTTGTTTGTCCTGGAAGCCTTTTATCTCTCCTTCTATTTTCAATGATAGCCTTGCTGGATATAGTATTCTTGGCTGCATGTTTTTCTCATTTATTTATCTGAATATATCATGCCAGTTCTTTCTGGCCTGCCACGTCTCTGTGGATAGGTCCGCTGCCAATCTAATGTTTTTACCCTTGCATGTTATAGACTTCTTTTCCAGGGCTGTTGTCAGGAATTTCTCTTTGTCACTAAGACTTGTAAATTTTACTATCAGGTGACAAGGAGTGGACCTATTTTTATGATTCTGAGGGGCATTCTTACCATCTCCTGGATTTTTATGTTTGTTCCCTTTACCATATTAGGTAAATTCTCTACAATAATTCTCTCCAATATACCTTCTGCTCTCCTCTTTCTTCTTCTTCTGGAATCCCAATTATTCTAATGTTGTGTCATCTTATTGTGTCACTTATCTCTCAAATTCTCTCTTCGTGGTCCAGTATTTGTTTGTCTCTCTTTTGCTCAGCTTATTTATTCTCTGTAATTTGGTCTTCTATTTCACTAAATTTTTCTTCTGCCTCATTTAGCCTAGCAATAAGAGCTTCCATCTTTTATTGCACCTCATTAATAGCTTTTTTTCTTTCAACTTGATTAGATTTTAGTTCTTTTATATCTCCAGAAAGGTCTTTTATCTCTCTGGAGAGGGTTTCTCTAATATCTTCTATGCCTTTTTCGAGCCTGGCTAGAACCTTGCGAATCATCATTCTGAACTCTAGATCTGTCATATTACCAGTGTCTGTATTGATTAGGTCCCCAGATTTGGTACTGCCTCTTGTTCTTTTTTTTTTTTTTTTTTTTTTGGTGAGTTTTTCTGCCTTGTTATTTTGTCCAGATAAGGTTTACTTTCTCTTCCTCTGGAATTCGCTGTTCTCCTTGGTGAGTATAGTTGGACTTGGCTGGGTTTCTTGTTGATCTTCTGGGGGAGGGGCCTTTTGTAGTGATTCTCAAGTGTCTTTGCCCATAATTGCACTGCCCTTACCAGGGGTCAGGCTAAGTAATCCACTTGGGTTTGCTTTCAGGAGCTTTTGTTCCCTGAGCGCTTTCCGTAGAGTTCCAGAGGACGGGAATGATGATGGAGGTTTCCCAATCTCCGGCCCAGAGGAGCCGAGAGCTCAGGGTCCCGCTCCTCAGTGCACCCTCAGAGAAAAGCACCCAACTTCCCCTGTCTCCCTGGCCTCTGGTCATGCTTGGAGGAAAGCGCTCAATCGCTTGCACTTTGAGAAAAGCGCCCTGTCTTTTCCATCTCCGTGGCCTTCAGCTGTGATTTAAGCTCACCCAGCCTGTGACTGGTTCAAGGTAACCCCGAGCTGAGAGCTCACTCCTCAGCTTTGTCGCTGTATCCGGCTTCCCCACTCTAATACCTGCGAGCTCTGTGATACTCAGACACCTCTGGACCTGGGGTTATGCTGACTCCGCGTGGGCTTCCCCCTGGTTTAGCCTCTGAAGCGATGTCCCTCCATGGAGCAAACTTTTAAAAGTCATGATTTTGTGCTCCATTGCTCTGCCACTTGCCAGGAGCTGGCCCCTCCTCCCACGGTCTATCTTCCTGTCACTTTGGATTCACTTCTCCGCAGGTCCTACCTTTCAGAAAGTGATTGGTTTTCTGTTTCTAGAATTGTTACTCTTCTTCTCTTCGATTTCCCATTGGATTTGTAGGTGTTTGCAATGGTTAGATAAGCTATCTAGCTGATCTCCTGCTACCTGATGTCGTCTCAGCCTCCTACTTTTCCACCATCTTGACTCCTCTTCTGTTTGTTGCATTTTGAATTCAATATAATAAAGTAACATGAATTATCATACTGTTTGTTACCACTTAGGTTTTTTTCCAATTTTCAGTTATTATAACTCATTCTTTAATGAGCACCTTTTTTTTAAAGATTTTATTTATTTATTTGTCAGAAAGTAAGAGAGAGAGAGAGAGCACAGGAAGACAGAGTGGCAGAGGGAGAAGCAGGCTCCCTGTGGAGCAAGGAGCCTGATGTGGGACTCAATCCCAGAACGCTGGGATCATGACCTGAGCTGAAGGCAGCCGCTTTACCAACTGAGCCACCCAGGCGTCCCTCAATGAGTACCTTTTTATGTGCCTCCTGTTCACTTGTTCATGTATTTCTTCTGGGGAGATACCAAGATTGATGGTCATAGTATAAATACACTTAAAAGTTAATACTGTTAAATTGTTCTCCACGATGCATATAAAAGTGTTTTAGTTTTATCAGGAGTGTATGTGACCATAATTTCTCCATTTGCTTGGAAATATATAACATAAAATGTTTAAATTTTTCAATTTTAAACATAGTAAGTGGTATATGATCATAGTTGTAACTTGGAATTAATTTGGGTCACAGAAGGATCAGGGATGTCTGAGTGTCGCAGAGCTTATGGGTATTGGAACGGGAAAGCCGGCTACAGAGACAGAGCCGACAGTAAACTCGCAGCTCGGTGTTACCTTGAACCGGTCGCAGGCTCGGTGAGCTCGGAGCGCGGCTGGAGGTCAGGCAGACGGGAGTAACTGGGCGCGGTTCTCTGAGCGCGCACTGAGGAGTGCGGCCCTGGGCTCTCGGCTCCTCCGGGCCGGAGACCAGGAGGCCGCCATTTGTATTCCCGTCCTCCGAAACTCTACAGAAAGCGCTCAGGGAACAAAAGCTCCTGAAAGCAAACCCAAGCGGATTACTCACCCCGGCCCTGGCTAAGGGCGGTGCGATTCCGCCTGGGGCAAAGACACTTGAGAATCACTACAACAACCAAATGACAGAGAATAAAGAAGCTGAGCAAAAGAGGGACAAACAGCTACTGGACCACGAGGGGAGAATTCGAGAGATAAGTGACACCATAAGACGAAACAACATTAGAATAATTGGGATTCCAGAAGAAGAAGAAAGAGAGAGGGGAGCAGAAGGTATACTAGAGAGAATTATTGGGGAGAATTTCCCCAATATGGCAAAGGGAACGAGCATCAAAATTCAGGAGGTTCAGAGAACACCCCTCAAAATCAATAAGAATAGGCCCACACCCCGTCACCTAATAGTAAAATTTACAAGTCTCAGTGACAAAGAGAAAATCCTGAAAGCAGCCTGGGAAAAGAAGTCTGTAACATACAATGGTAAAAATATTAGATTGGCAGCTGACTTATCCACAGAGACCTGGCAGGCCAGAAAGAGCTGGCATGATATTTTCAGAGCACTAAATGAGAAAAACATGCAGCCCAGAATACTATATCCAGCTAGGCTATCATTGAAAATAGAAGGAGAGATTAAAAGCTTTCAGGACAAACAACTGAAAGAATTTGCAAACACCAAACCAGCTCTACAGGAAATATTGAAAGTGGTCCTCTAAGCAAAGAGAGAGCCTACAAGTGGTAGATCAGAAAGGAACAGAGACCATATACAGTAACAGTCACCTTACAGGCAAAACAATGGCACTAAATTCATATCTCTCAATAGTTACCCTGAATGTTAATGGGCTAAATGCCCCAATCAAAAGACACAGGGTATCAGAATGGATAAAAAAACAAAACCCATCTATATGTTGCCTCCAAGAAACTCATTTTAAGCCCGAAGACACCTCCAGATTTAAAGTGAGGGGGTGGAAAAGAATTTACCATGCTAATGGACATCAGAAGAAAGCAGGAGTGTCAATCCTTATATCAGATCAATTAGATTTTAAGCCAAAGACTATAATAAGAGATGAGGAAGGACACTATATCATACTCAAAGGGTCTGTCCAACAAGAAGATTTAACAATTTTAAATATCTATGCCCCCAACGTGGGAGCAGCCAACTATATAAACCAATTAATAACAAAATCAAAGAAACACATCAACAATAATTTGGATTTTCAATTAATATTTTTCCACTGTTTGCATGAGATAGTTCAGTGCTCAAAACCATGGTGATGGGGGGAAAGTGACAAAAGTTCAGGAACCATTTGATGAGTGTAAGGTTTTGTTTCTCTTGGTTTTCAGAGTTCTCAGGTAGCAGACAGTACAAATTCCTGACCCTATTAAAGTGATCCCAAGTAACCAAGGCACACTTTTAGTTACCAGGCAAAGGTAACACTGTCCATACTATGGAAATAGATTATAAGAAATTAGAGTTAGAGATATGTAAGTAGTTACATAGGATTGTATTTATGAAGAAATAGGTTTGGAGATGTTTTTGGAGATCGGAAAATGAAGAGCTACTGCTCAAGTGAATGTGTGAAAGGAGAGAAAAAACAGTCAGATATAACTGAAAATATTCTTGCATAGGCAACTGGTGGATAAGAAGTTAATTTTATTGAAATTCAAATGGAAAAGACATGCAAAGAATACTGCATTTTAGAAGTTCTTGATAGAAAAAAGATCAACTGACTGACAGCCAACACTAGCTAGAGAGTTTCTACCATTTACCTTTGTGTAAGGACCAGATCTGACAGTATAATCAATAAAAGAGTGGATGTAGCTTGAATAACTCATAATAATCTTATAGGAGTACAGATAATAGTACTTTATGTCAGTGGAATCAATTGTGGATACAGATGGGCTCCAAGATAATCATGAATGAACACATGAATGTGACAATCACAGTATAAAGCCATTCTATTGGGCCATCCCCAGTCATGACCAGGTTTATCAGCGTTCCTCCTGGGGCTCTGATGAACTCACTTTATAACTTCCAGTTCCCTAATGATTTGCACCTCACCAGTTTTCTCTTTACCAAATAATCCTTATCTACTAAATTCCTCACTCTGCTGCTTCCTGTGCTTCTCTTCTAGTAGTTAAAGAACCTGGACTGAGAACTTCTTAATTATACTTCCCTTAAAGCTATAAATTTGTAGCTTTCAAAGGCTCTTCAGAGTCTCTGCCCTATTCTAACTTTAGAAGTCTGAAATGAAGAAATGAGTTACCATCCCTTTTTGGAAATCATGTGAGTTTGGCTCAGGACGACTTTGTTCTCCCCAACTTTCCCTCTCTCCCAACATCCAACTTCTGCTCTTCCTTTATGAAATAGGTCTGTCTGTAGAAAAAGCAGTGGGAAGAAAAACTCCATAATACCAACTTACTAATTCACAAGAAGAAATACAACTGTAGAGGGGACCAAAATGCTTGACTTGGAAGAACTGCTGCATGAAAAGTTAATTACGATAAGAAGGCCAGCTTATTATTTTACTCTGAGAAGAAAATTCCCAAAGCAAATAGACCCATTCTTTAGGCAACACATTCGGTCCTTGCGGACGTATTATTTGGTAAGCTTAATAAAATAAATTAGAATTCATTTTGGGGATGACAACTTCATAACAAGTGGTACAATAGATGATTCAAATTTTAAGTGGCATGTCCTAAATTTAATGTTTATATCACTGCAGACTATATCTAGGTTGTTTGGCCATTATCCTTGAATCCCAGTACTCACAGTTCTAGACAGTGCTGGGTGGACGTCATCACCCTTTGCCTTTTTGGGTTTTCCCTGTTTATAACAAAATAAGAGATTATGTAGAGTTAGCATAGAGTTGGTAGATATAGATAATAATAACACATCTCAAAAATGTAATACAGGGAAATAAAGGGAAAAAGGAAGTGTAATGAATAGAGTGCTGATATAAGAGTATCATGAATTGGTAGAAATTGGGTTCAGGTTAAGTATGCAAAATTTTGTTAAACTTAAAAAAGAGTGAGGTATTGGGTTTATATGTTAAGTAATGAATCACTAAATTATATCCCTTAAATCAATTCTACACTAATGTTAACTAACTTGAATTTAAATTTAAAAAATTAATAAATAAAAAAATTTAAATCTAAGAAATATGAGAGTGACCTAACCATTTTGTAGCTGCCCTCAGAGAACAGTAAATATATGTTTATTTATTTTAATTTTCAAAGATGATAAAAGTAGTTTAGAAGTTAAAAACCTTAGGTTTGGCAAGGGTAAATGATGTAGTATGAGGCACTTCTATGTACCACATCCATTTCTTATGCCAGAAGATATTGCGGAACTATGAATGGGAATCCTGAAGCATTTGGGTCCCTTTTGAGACTCAAACCAGTCTGAATTTAATCAGATATCACAGCCAGGCTGTCATTGTTCACATAGATGGAACTATTAGTCCAATTATTTTGTTGTAAGGTCACAGAACATCAGAAATGGCAAACATGTAGGTTCTTTAAAAGGGTAATAGGATAGAGAATTTTGAAAATCGTTGCTTCAGTAGGCAATCATAAATAATGCCTTAATTTCTGCATCATACAAGGATAGGTACATAATTATAGACTAACACCCAATGAAACAAATTGAAAGCTGCTACTTTAGAAATGCTTGCTTATAAATATATACATACATCATAAAAATGAAAAAAGGCAATGAACCTTTACTCTTTATCCATTATACCACTGAAATATCTGAGATGTTTTGATGCCCCTTGTTATGCCTGACTTAGTAAAGGATACATAGTAAATGATCCTCAAGTAACTAACCTCAAATCTTGCCTTTTATTTGGTTACTTACAGAATCTATACATAATTCATTTAGAAAGCAAATTCTGATCCCACACTACAGAGGGAAGATCTGAGTTAAAGAAGTAGACAAAATTGGGCCGCCTAGGTGGCTCAGCCATTTAAGGGTCAAACTCTTGGTTTCTGGTGAAGTCATGATCTCAGAGTCCTGAGATTGAGCTCCATGTCGGGCCCCCTGTTTATAGATGAGTATGCCCCTTACTCTCTCTTTTTCTCCTTCTGCTGCTCCCCCCAACCCTCCTCAGAAACCTCTCTCTCTAAAATAAATAAATAAAAATAATATAAATAAAATACAATATACTGAATAATAATATATTATATTATCAATTGTATTCTATTAGTATATAATTAATTATATTACAATATATAATATATTAATATAGAATTAATAAAAATATTAATCTAATATAATATTAAAATAAATAAAAATAAAAAATAAAATGTAAACAGAAATAAAAGTGTTGCACATATTTACTTCATATTTATTCTGAAATGTGTGATAGCTTTAGGAAAAAGAGAGAGACATTCTGATTATTACTTTACATGTATTCTGTTACATACAAGATGAGTACTTGTTGCAGAGAGTTCACATTAAACTTTATGTACATGGTTGGGTCATTTGACTTCCAACTAGAAAAAAGGAATCAATCTTTTTTTCTTTCTTTCTTTTTTTTTTTTAAGATTTTAATTATTTATTTGACAGAGAGAGACAGTAAGATAGGGAACACATGCAGGGGGAGTGGGAGAGGGAGAAGCAGGTTTCCTGCTGAGCAGGGAGCCCAACACATGGGGCTCCATCCCAGGACCCCAGGATCATGACCTGAGCTGAAGGCAGCTGCTTAATGACTGATGTACCCAGGCACCCCAGAAGGAATCTTTCAATATTGGGAGAAGATGGAGGAAGTATCTCTGGTGTGCTGTGGTAGTCGGCTAATGCAATTTGATGTTTATATCATTATTCACCACAGAGTTTCTATTGGGATACAAAGATGGGGATTTGGGGAGCATTTAAGTTCTTATTTTACCACTTTGATTAGTCCTAAAGAGAGCTATTTTACTTTAGGGGAAGGATGGAGACCACTCTCCATTCCCTTAGCCAGGCTGGTGAAGTAGATGAGCTTAATCCTATAACCCAAACTTTAAATCTCACTGGGAAAAAATATATTTCTCTCTCCCAACACACTAGTCCTGCCGATTACTGCCACTTGGAAGACAGCTGCTTAGAATATAGTCCCTTTTTATGTTTCATAATAACTAAAAGATTGAAGCCAACAAGGCTAATCTGATTTGTAAAAATAATTGAGGTCAATATGTTCAGACTAGAGAGTGGAAGACTTACTATTAAATATAAATGAAATTATAATCTTCTTGATCTGAATGATAAGCACAGAGAAAGTCAGGAACAACTCAAGCAAAATTCAGCCTAAATAATTATAAGAATTGAAAGATGAAATGCTTGGTTATAATGTCTACCTGACATTTCATGGTAGACTGAGCAGATGAAAAACATCATTATAACATTAAAATAGCCTATGATATCCGAATTACTTATCACTAGACATAATTAAAATATTCTTAATAATTTAATTGCACACCATCAAAATAAACACGTTCCTTAGCAAAATGTCACCTGAATCTTTTTTTATAGTGAGTTCACATTAAAAAAAAAAAAAACTGGGTAAATGAAGTTAAAAACAATAGAAATATAATTCATTATTAAAGATATGTGCATCATTATAAAATAATCCCCACTGAAGGGCAGTAAAAGCAATTTCTCTTATTATAAACACACATATCATCAAATCTGTAAGAGTACAAGACTTCACTCATTTATTTTTCCATTCAACAATGATTTATTGGATACTTTAATATGCTCAGTATGGTACCTGACACAATGTGGGCTCATAATAATTTTGGTTTAATAAAGATGAATAAATATAAATGATGCAATTCTGTACCAAAACCATACACTTACAACTGTTAAAATATTTTTTATTAGGATCATCTGCATAAATAAAATTTTACAATGTTATAAATCAAGTTGGAAGTTCCAAGATTAAAAATGCATTTGCTAGTTTGATTCCAATTTAATTTTAGAAAATTAAATCCCAAAACAACTAAATGAGATTATTGTCTCCTACATATTTTTAAGTGCACCATGTTAGTGTTTGAAAATTAAGAGCAGCACTACTAAACACTAAGTTGTCAATAACTGAAGTTCTCATGGGCTCATTTGTGGAAATAGGAATCACATTATGGCTCCCTCTTGCAAGGCCTCCCCATTCTTTCTCATGTGACTCCAGCCTTCCTGGGAGAACCATGAGCTTCCTTTGGAAGGAAGATTACAACTAAGAAGTCACAATCTCAATCAAAATGATAAAGCGATTATAACTAATAATGCTAAGAAAATGTTATCCCAGCTGGATACTCTATTGAAAGAATCTGCTTGTCATCTAAAGATCTTAATTTGAAATTAATTGAGACTGTGTAATTTTCCAATTACCTCATGATGACTGCAAGAACTTTGAAGGAAAAAAATGCAGATTAACTTAGTTCTCTGACTTGGACAGTCAGTATTTTCCTTAACTATAGTTTGCTGCAGATTCTGGTCCAAAAATGAAACTATAGTACAAATACTGTGGATGTATGGATTTCCTATTTCCTAACAGAATCAACAGAAGGAAGGAAATGTTCTATGGGAAACTGGTATGAATGAAATTATGTAAGTTAACACTTTCTGATGTAAGAAACAAATGGGAAAGATAGTATGAAAGGTATGTTGAACTGGTAGCTTTTAATTCCTACATTTCAGTTTCACTCCTTCAAAAAGAACTGACCATTTGAAAGGCAAAAAAATTGTATTTTTTATATTTTATGCTCCATTACTTTTTATTGAGGTATAATTGACATAAAAATCAACTGTATATATTTCAAATATACTATTTGCTACATTTTTGTGTAGGTACACTTATGAAAACATCACAAATATCAAGATAGTGAACATATCTGTTATGTTCCTTATGTCTGCTCAGTCTACCATGAAATGTCAGGTAAACATTATAATCCAAAACTTCCTTAGGCACTTTACAGCTTTTCCCTGCCCACTCTATTCCCATCCCTATGTAATTACCAATGGATTTCTGTCCATATAGATTAGTTGCATTCCTATAATTTTATGTACCTGTTGTCATACAGAAGGTACTCTTTTTTTTTTTTTTTTTTTTGGTCTGAGTTCTTCAGTAAGAATAATTTTTTTAAAGTTAATGTTCAGAAGTATTCCATTACATAGATATACCACAATTTATTTATTCATTTACTTATTGGTAGACATTTTAGTTGTTTTGATTTTTGGAGTGTAATGAACAAAGGTGCTATAGAAATCTGTGTACAGGTCTTTGCATTGACATACACTTTCTCCTCAACAAATTCTTTGGAGTGGGATAGCTGGATTATATTGTGGCTAACTTTGTTTTAAAGGGCTAGACTGCTTTCCAAAGTAGTTGAATCATTTTGCATTCCTATTCAAAGTGCATGAGAGATCTACAGCTATACCACCCTGAAAGTGCCTGGTTTCATCTGAAGTGCATGAAAGGTTTGGTTTCTCCCTTTCTTTGCCAACGTTTGGTGTTTTCAGGCTTCTAATTTTAGCCATTCTCAGAGGTAGGTAGTAGTATATCATTGTAGTCTTAATTTACATTTCCTTAACGACTAATGATATTGAGAAGCATCTTTTTCTTTTTCCTTTACTTGTAATGATTTTGTCTGGTTTTATAATAAGGATAGTTTTAGCCTCATAGAATAAATTAAAAATAACCTTTCATATATTTTTTTTAATTTTCAGAAAGAGTTTTTTTTAATTAATAGTATCTCTTCCTAGAAGTTTTGTAGAACTCACTATAGTACTCATTTGTTCTTGGAATATTATTTTGAGAGTGTTTTTAAAGATAAATTAAACAGTTTTGATATGTACAGGGCTATCCAGGTTACCTATTTCTTCTTCAGTGTGCTTTGGTAGATAATTTGTGTTTTCAAGGAATGTCCATTGTATCTAGTTTGTCCATTTATTGGCTTATAATACTTCATAATATAGTTGTGTTATTCTCTTAATATCTGTAAAATCTATAATACCTGTAAAAGGCCACTTCTTTCATTCCTGATATTGGGATATTGTTGTCTTCTCTTTTATTTTCTATGATCAATCTAAGGGCTTACCATTTTTTCCCCCAAGAACCAGTTTTTAAATTTATTGATTTTTCCTTATGCTTTTTAATTTTATTTATTTTTGTCATTCTTTTCCTTCTTGTCTTTATTCTGAGTTTACTCAATTGATTCTTTTCTAGTTTCTTATGGTACAGTGGAAGTCATTGGTTTGAGTCCTTTCTTCTTTTCTAATATGGGCATTTGATATTAAAAATTTCCATTCAGTACTACTTTAGCAGGATTTTATAATTTTTATATGTTCTGTTTTCCTTTTAGTTCACTTCAAAATATATTTTTAATTTCACTTTTTATAACTTCTTTGATCCATAGGTTATTAAGAAGTTTGTTATTTAGCTTCCAAATGTTTGGCAGTTTCTGAGAGGTCTTTCTGTTTTTGAGTTTAAATTTAATTCCACAAGAACAGATAATATAATTTGTATGACTTGACACCTTTTAATTTGTTGAAGTTTGTTTTATGATCTTGATAAATGTTCCCTATGTACTTCAAAAGAGCTTGTATTCAGCTAGCTTTGGGTTGAGAAGTCTATAAATGTCAATTAGATGAAGTTGAATGATAGTGTCTTTACATCTTTACTGATTTCCTCTCTACTTATTCTCTCAATCATTGAGAGTGGCATTAAACTCTCCGACTATAATTGTGAATTTGTCTAGTTCCCCTTGCAGTTCTATCAGTTAGGTATTGCTTTGTGTGTTTCAAAGTTTTGTTATTAGAGGAATAAACATTTAGAACTGCTATGTTCACTTGATATGTTAACCCCTTCAACATTACCAAATGCCTTCTTTACCCCTAGTGATATTCTTTGTTTTGAGAATTACCCGTCCAAGATGAATGTAGCAACTAAAACTTTCCTCCTTCTTTTCCACTACCTTCTTCCTTTTCAAACAACATCCATTTGTTATCTCACAGTTATGCAAGTCAAGAATCATGGTAACTAGGCTCTCTGTTTAGGATGAAAGAGACTGAAATCAAGATGTTGGTTGGACTGGAATGTCATCTCAAGTCTCACAGAAAAAAAAAATATATATATATATATCTCTACCAAGCTCATTCAGGTGGTTAGAAGAATCCAGTTCCTTTGTGGTTTTCGGATGAAATTTTCTGTCCTTAGCTTTTGGCTGCTGATTGTTCTCAATTGCTAGAGACCATACTCCAGGTTTATGCTTGGCCCCTTCCATCAACAAGCCAGCAACAGTGCATATAGTTCTTTTAATGCTTCAAAATTCCATAACTTTTCCTTCTGTAATAAGTCAGGAAAAAAAAAACTCTGCTTTTAAAGGCTCATGTGATTAGATTAATATCCCCTCCAATCTTCTTCTGATTAACTTAAAGTTAACTAATGGGGACTGAAATTAAATATTTGATATCCTTTTGCCATGAAATATAATGGACCTACAGCATAATATCTCATCATATTCATAGTCCCAGGGATTAGGGCAGGAAATTGGGGGTGGGGATGTAGAAAGTTTAAGAGTCTGCCTATCATTACTCTCCTGGACTCCAACCTAGTCTTTTCTTCTAGGCATCTCCTGTGTACGCTGCTCTAATGTTCAAAATGGAGATCCTTTCAGTGTCTCCTGGCTCTGCTACTATCATCTTTTGCCTAGTCATATGGGTTAAAAGTTTTGTTATTTTTAGCTCTTTCTTCTATGACTTTTGCCCATCTAATTAACCATCGCATTTGATCTCCACTGTCCCCGAAATGATGGGTACATCCATCAAATCCTCTCGTTTGTTACTATCAATCACTTCCTCCTCTTCTACTTGGGCTTTTCAATGGCCTCTAAGCCAGTACAGAGATGTCAGCCTCTCCCATCTTGTCTTGTACTTGTATGCACTTTATAACTTTCAAAATGTCTTCACATATATTATTTAAGGCTTGTGACTATTCTGTGGAGTAAGCATTATGACTTCAGTGTACAGATGAGTTCACTGTGAGAAAGTTAAACTTCAAACTAACTCAGTGTCCCATGGCTAGTAATTTGTTATCAAAACATGCTTCATTCATCTCTTTTTCTCTTGAGAAACACAGCTTTCTTTATTTAGTATTTGCACAAAATTTCTTTTTCCATTCTTTTAATTTTAACCTATGTGTATCTTTATATTGAATGTGTATTTCTTATGGGCAGCATAGTGTTAACATCTTGCATTTAAATCCAATATGACATTCGCTGATTTTTAGTTGGAATGTTTAAATCACTTACTTATATGTGGTTAAAACCATGACTAGGTTAAAATCTATCTCAATATTTTTTCTGTGTAGTTCATCTTTGTTATAATTTTTTCTTATTCTGCCTTGCTTCAGAATGAGTATTTTTTTATGATTCCATTTTATCTCCTTTACAGTTGAATTAAGTTTGTTTTATTCTAGTGGTTATTTTAGAGTTTATAATACCTTCTATATCTTTACCTTATCACAGGCTATTATATGTAGCATTATACCATTTCATGTATTGTATAGTAAAGGAAACTTAAAATAATATTCTTGTTTTCTCCCCTTCTCATTCTCATGCTATTATTGACATCACTTTGGTCATATATATGTTATAATAGCACAACACTTTCTTAAAATTTCTGTATAGCTCAATTATCTAAAAAAGATATAATAATAATAATAAAACAATCTTATGTATTTACCCACATAGTACCATTTCAGGTCTCTTCATTCTTTTGTTTTGACTATATTTCCATCTGGCATCACTTTCCTTTGGTCTGAAAGAATTCATTTATCTTGTAGCTCAGATCTGCTACTGATGAGTATTGTGGTTTTCTTATGTTTGAAAAATTCTATATTTTGTTTTCATATTTTAAAAAATTCCTCCCTAGTACAGGTTTCTGGCTGTCCACTCCTCTGCTCCTGTTCAGCTACTGCCCAGGGTGTGAGAAGGAAAAAAGTTGGCTTGTGGCCGTTGTACTGAACAGTGAGTGGATAAAGTGTTTCTGAGCCTCTATCAAGGGTCTGCATTGGCTCTGCTGATGTCAAGTACAGTATCAGTTCTGTGCCAATGGCAGTATATTATTAAATAACAATAGGAAAATACCATGAAAGGACTAGAGAGAAACCAGGAAAGAAAGGAAAGTTTATTCTCTGCTTTGGAAAAAGAGTCCTCATTTTCATTTTGCACTGGGTGTGGGAAATTATGTAGCTGGCCCTGTTTTTATGGTTGATGCGATATGGAGAGGATCTGGATGAGGGTACAGAAGAAATTCGTAGTTGAATGGGAGGGACAAAAGTTCCAAATACTAAGGGCTATGGGAGAAAATAGACGTGGTTGCTGTAAGACCAAGGAGGATGATGTATAACAGTCACATATTTTTAAAGATATTTTCATTTATTTTAGAGAGTGAGAAAGGGAGAGGTGCACATGAGTGAGTGGGGGGGAGGGGCAGAGGAAGAGAATTTTCAAGCAGATTCCCCCGTGAACAAGGAGCTGGACTTCTCCACTCAATCTCAGGACCCATGATATTATCACCTGAGCTGAAACCAAGAGTCACATACTCAACACACTGAGCCACCCAGTGCCTCAACAGTTACTTTTTTTAATGAAATGTTGTATATTGTGCCACATAAACACTTACTATCAAAATCTCCTGTAAATTTTATATTTCTTAAAATCTGCTATTAAGAATACAGTATGTTTTATGAAAACAAAAAATTGTATGTAATCTAAAAATAAATATTTTAATTCGTAGTTAAAGTACATATAATAATAAAGTATTAGGAAACTCATTTTCCCCTATATCCCCCAAATTCTCATTTAATAGCAATTTAAGTATTATTTATAAAGCCTAGTAAAAATATTTTCTTTTTCTGAAACCACATCATCATTCAGGAGGGATAGTATAGGGATCTGAACTAGGGATATGACAGCATGGATTAAGAGAAGAAGGCAGGATAAGTAAGAAATGCAATCAAGAAAATGTGATGCATTGAGTGTGTATGAAAATTGAAGAAGATAAATGAGAAAAGGACTCTTCACATTTTGTACCTAGATGATTACAAAGATAATGCTATTAACAGAAACAAGCAATTGGAAATGTTAGTGTATCTTAATGATAAGAACTGAATAGTTGAAAGTATAAACAGGAAAAAATTTAATGAGGAAAATAATTACAAATGACATAAATTGTATGTACAGTAAATAAATAATCTAGGATAAGGATAAGGTAAAAATGTAGCATTACTTAAGTAAAATAATCAGGTAAGGTCATGCAACAACTCTCCAAGAAGGAGATTTTTGTACTGAGAATTAAATTATGAGAAGGAATGAGCCATGTAAAGTGAATACAAAAGAGCTTTCTGTCAGTAGAATAGCAGAGACTATATGCTCAGGTTGGGAAAGAGCCTGTAATACTTGAAGAATAAAATGCATACAAGTTAGGCTGGAGGATGTGGTGCAGAGAGGAGGTGTAAGTGGTCAGGGCAAGACCAGACAGGACTTGGAGATCATGTGGAGAGACCAGATGCTATTTTTGTTAAAATGAGTGACCATTTTGAGCTTAAGGTTTGTATCTGGGAAGTAATATCTAATTTTGTATTTAAAAAAAAATCAACTTATTGAATTTTAGAAAATATCTCTCTTCCATGTAAACCATGGGTCACAGTAGCACAAAAATGGAAGCATTAAAGACCAATTCAGAAGATTCTGTCTGTCTAGGAGAGAACTGATGAGGAATGGGGCCATAGGGTGCTCAACATCAGCAATCATCAAGGAAATAGAAATCAAAACCCCAAAAAGATATCAGCTGTTCAAATGATTATCAAACAGCCAAGAGATAGTAAGTTTCAGCAGTGATGGGGAGAAGGGAATCTGTGTTTTGCTGATGAGAATGTAATTGGTAAAACCACTATGGAAAACATGTATAGGACCCTCAAAAGATTAAAAATGAGACTACTGTATGATCCAGGAATCCCACTTTTGGGCATATATCCAAAGGAAATGAAATCATATCCTGAAGAGGTATCTACACCCTCGTGTTCACTGCAGCATTATTCACAATAGCCAGACATGGAAACAATTAAAATGTCAATTAAGCAATTAAACAATTAAAATGTCAACAGATGAATGGATAAAGAAAATGTAGTGTGTGTACACACACACAGAGACACACACACACATATATACGTGTGTGTGTGTATATATGATGGAATATTATTCCAGTAAAATCCTGCCATTTGGGACAACATGAATGGATTTGGAGACCATTCTGCTAAGTGAAATCAGTCTTACAGAAAGAGATAAATACTGCATGATCTTACTCACGTGTGGAACCTAAAAAAAGCTGAAATCATAGAGAGTAGAATGGTGGGTTCCCAGGTACAGGGATGGGGAAAATGGAAAGATGTTGGTCAAGTGTACAAACTTCCAGTTATAAGATGAATGAATTCTGAGGGTATAATGTATAGTATGTTGACTATAGTTAAAATACTGTATTGTATACTTAAAATTTGTTGAGAGAATAGGTCTTGAATATTCTTGCCTCACCCACAAAAAAATGGGTTTATGTGATGTGATGAATGTGTTAACTAACATTAATGTTAGTTATATATATATATATATATATATATATATATATATATATATATATAACTAACATACTATATATACTAATATATATATTAAGGTTTGTATCTGGGAAGTAATATCTATATCTATATCTATATATATATATATATATATATATATATACTTAGACAGTGTTACAGGCCCATTTTATTTCAATAAATCTGGAAACCATAAAAATAAAACCAGCACTCATTTAGGGATTTCAGTCTGTTTTCTGATATGGCTAATTCCCACTCTCAGAAAAGCCCTTGGCTCTGCAGTTGGTATTTCCCTTTAGTTTCTCACAATCCTTGGTCTTGGTTGGAATATTTGGAAACTGTCAGTTTTCCCTCAACCCATACATAGCTTTATAAACCCAAGCCATAAGAATGGAACTCTCAGGCAAGTTTTCTAATTCTGGAAAAATTCCCCATAGGATAAACATTCTTATCTATAAACACCTGAGGAAAATTATACCAGATAAATAATCGTTAATCTTTTATTCTTAAATATCAATGGGCAAGGTTATCCAGGCATACGTGGATATCACAGCATAAGAAAAGAAAGATTAGTGTGTGTGTGTGTGTGTGTGTGTGTGTGTGTATACATATGTATATTAAATGTACATGAATAAGTTCATGGAACACGTTTCAGTGAAACCAAAGTCATTTAAGATATAAAGAAGAAACTTTAAAACATTGGTACTTTGAAATATTTGAGGAAGAACATCACATCCACAGAATGGTATAGAAGGATCTAACTCCATTTAGTAATGCAAATATCATTGCTAGACTGCTTTGAATCAGTATTAGATATATGTAATTAGTTTAACAATAAAACACCCTGGTGTTAAGAATCAAGAGACCCTGATTGGTTGATCCTTAATCCTTTCTGAATAATATAAACACCTGGAAGAGTTTATAGATAACCCCAAACCTGGCCACTGGCTTTCCTATCAATTCCAGAAATTGATATTTAATTGGTCCAGCAGGATTCTTGAAAATCAGTCATTTTTTAGAGTTCCCCAGAGTATTCTATTAGGCACTCAAGTTTGAGAACTATTGTGTTAAGACAGACATTTCTCCTCAACCCTAAACTTTTTTATTTTCACACAATATTTTAAACTTTCTGATCTGATATTTGATATCGGGTTGGAGATAATTTTCACAAAAATTCTCACACTCTGCTACCGCACTATGTTTCTTATATAAATCCTGTACCAAGTATAGATAAAATAGATTAAAAAGAATAAAGGGGGTTTTGTATTGCTGAAACTCCCTAATTTCTATGCGGATTTAAATTTTAAAGCATACCATTTATAACTTATAATGTATTATATTAAGAATGCCTTCAACTTGCAATATTAGTCATTTGTGATTCTGTTGGACTTCATTTATTTTATAAATAGTTAGCTATTTCTTTCCATGATTCAGACATGACTCTAAACCATACTTGAGGGGAAGAAAATGCAAAGCTGCTGTGTTTTATGGTGATACCAAAGCCATTCAACAGAATGATTGCCTTTTCCTATTATATATTATTATATCTTACATAATATATGAATTTTCTACTGTTGAGTAGTGAAAACATCTCTCTTCTGTAGTGTGTTCCTACATATTGTATATTCCAATATTAATAAATCACTGTTCTCAACATTCCTATGTGAATTGATTTAGTTTTATGTAGCATGAAAGCTTTGTCAATTCTGATAGTATGTATCATTAAAAATGTAATTGAAATAACAAATCCATGAGTGCCCTTAAGATTTTAAGAACATATTTACAGGGTACAGAGCTACCAAATTAGGATAAGTAATTTTTCTTCTTTTTTTCCTGGGTTTGTTTGTAAAAGTAAGATTTTATGTCCATGTTCAAATGTATTAGTGCTCATAAAAATGCAAAAGCTCATCACTTTCCATTAGCTACTATGTCTATATCCATAAGTTGTAAACAATTTTAAGTGACACACCCATGTGAATGCAAGTGCAACAATCCTTCTAAAAATGAGTTAGAGTTAGCAGTTGCTAGGAGTTCCCTGAAATCATGGAATACTGCATTCAAACTGTTAAGTAAACAGAGCCATTGAATGAGGAGACTTTTTGATAAATTGGCAAGATATGATGGATGCCATATGCAAATTATGATCATGAAGTAGACAAAAGGTTAGAAGGATGCACAAATAATTTATGCTTTCAGAAAATAAAATTAAGCAAGTATCTTTAAAATACAAATCTGTCTTTTGAGGAATATGGCTATTCTGGACAGGCTCCGAATCAATTTATCAGCTCTTTTTTTATATGATATTTGTAATAGCATATATAAAATATATTATATTTATTTCCACAATTTATTTCCTATAATTTTAGGAGACAGTTTTCCAGGAGTAGCTGTTTTTGCTTTTTCTGCAAAGAAGATACAGACAGCCTGTAGTTCTTCAGGACCCTTTAAGCCCATTTGCATAACAAAGAGCATGGAAAATAAAGATCTTATCTCCTAGAAGGCAGGTTGTTTGCTGTTCAAGCAAATGCAGCCATCTCCCTCTAGGGAAACAATAGAGCCTGTTTGCTTACAGGAAGTTGCCAAAAATTAAGGTTTTAATCTCAGGGTTCTTTTGTTTTGAGAAATCTCACTGTTAAGCAGCATCTATCTAGGCCCACCTACTTCTCTTTCTTTGGAGACAAATGTTCTTTTCTAGAAGCTCTGCAGCAGACAGCTTTCATATCTAGTTCACCAGAGGGGTTTGATTGGTTTTGTTATTATTGATCTCCTAGAATCTGAGGAGAGATGGTTACCTGTCAAAAAAATTAAGTTGTATTAGAAAATTGGAGGATGGACTCTAAGAAGCTGAGGGTGATCATTGCCTGTAAAACTTCCCCTCATTATTATTTTAACAAGAGAGTTTGTATTTAAGTCTGATATTGATATTATTATGTATTATCTGGTCATTCTAGTCTAATTTATCATTATAAATAGTTTCTTAATTAGCTTCTGGAATTTTCTAGGCATAGAATTTTGTCATCTACAGAAAGTGATAATATTAGGAAAAATATGGAAAAATATACATACCTCTTATCATTTTCTCTTTTAAAGTACTAAATCCAAAATACCATTAAACAATAGTGATCAAAAATAACCATTCTTAACCAATTCATTTAAAAATCACATTACTTCCTAAATGAGTCAATCAACTCATTGATTGACTAAAAGTGACTTCAAATATCAAAAGAATTTTTGGAATGTGATATATGGTAATAAAATTCATCTGGAAAAAACATTAAGAATAACAATAAACAAAAGTATATTGGGTAGAAACCCCTAGATATGAAAACATATTATAAAATACTATAGTTAAATCAGTTTGAAGAAGGTATAGGCATAGACAGAAATTAAAAAATAGAAAAAGCATAGCCAGTTCAGATCAACCAAATACATATGAATATTCAGTATATTATAAATATAAAATTAAAATTGTTAGAAAAATAATAAGGTAACTTCTTTGTTGTAAATAGATTCCAATAATAATGAGACCACAAATATTTTCATTGCCTAATTAAATCCTTCTCCTAAAAAATAATGTTGAGATATGTAAAGAATCTTAGTGTAAAAATAAGGAACAATAAAAGTATTAAATTATTAACTTTAAAGTAATCTCTGGTTAGGAATTAAGCATACCAAAATCTCCGAAGACAGTTCGTAGTAATTTTTATGGCAGAAATAGAAAACTCATACAGGATTTTGTACATCAGTTTGCCAAACTAACGAAATTCCAAAATCAATTGTGGTTTGATTTAAATATGTAACTTCCATCAACATATGTTCCATACCCTGAGATGAAGAATTCCCAGTGATGAAGTTCTAGAACCTAGGTGAGGTTTGGTGGGCTGAGGTCCGGAGCGGATGACCAAGAAAGAATTCTTGAGACATCTTTGGTGCAAAATGGTGATTTATTAAAGCATGGGGACAGGACCCGTGGGCAGGAAGAGCTGCTGCTGCCCAGGGCCTGTGAGGAGTGGCTGGTTATACACACAGGAGTTGGGTAGGTGAGGACAAAGGGGTGTTCAGAAGGGCTATTGGGGTAAAGAAGACTATCAGGATATTGAAGGCCTGGTTACTATCAAGCCAAGGTCACTTTCCCTCTAATGAGACATTAACATAAAGACAATTGGGAGTCTCCTGGTGGAATGTTACATTCCTGCTATCAAGCGTCCTTGTTAGTGAGATTTAGGTTTAGAAGAAATTTAACTTTATTTACCTTTCTTTTTACCTCCATCTCCTTTGTTTTTTTTTTTTTTTTTTTTTTTTTTTTTTATGGAGGGGAGGGTGAAGTTAGGGCTTGAGGAACTGAGTTAGTGTGTCTTTGGAAATTGGGCTATTGATAAGGTAACTTCTTTGTTGTAAATCTCAAGGACATTTGCAAACCAAGGGAGACTCCTGCCTTACAGGACTGTGATCTCTGCAAGATAACCATTTGTTCTTCTTTTAGGGCAGTCAGGGGTGCCTGAGGAATGTCACACATATTACCAAAGGGAATGGGTGGAGAGGGGGTGCAAGGCTCCAGCCCCTGCTCCATACTCAGCCAGCCTCCTGCTCCCTCATCACCGGGATATAATAATAATAAGGATATGGCTGGTTCGATACTGAAAACAGAGGGAGATGACCACCTAGATCCAAGAAAATTCATCAAAAAAAAGCTGTCGTGGTAAACATGGCCCAGATTACACACTGTGCTAAGTAAGGGTTTTCACACAGCTTTCTTTCCTGAGAAACACTAGTCCTTGGTCAGTAAGGGGAGACAGGGTTCAGAAACTCTCTGACATCTCCAGATTTATAGCCAAAGAATGGAGACAAGCACCAGCCATGGTTCACAGGAGCAGCAGACCACATACACTTTCCTTACAATGACATCAACTATGTTGTCCAAGGAACTTTGATGTCACAGGAACAGCATAGTGGAGACTATGGAGACTATAGGAAGACTGAGGAGGTGAGACCTGACCCTAATGGAGCAAGTAAGGGGAAGAGGAGGTAGTTCAGCCAGTGCCTGGCATAGTGAGTGGCCTAAGGGAAAAGCCATGTACAGAAACAGCAGTTTCATCAAATGCAAAAAAGGAAAGAAATATACAGAGAAGAATTCCTTGAAGGCTGCCAATAGCTCTGGCATCCTTCCCAATTAATCTAATTCATTGTTCAACTAGTGACATAAATTTATATCAACCAGGCCTTAAGCTTAAACTGTAAAGAGACCTTTGAACAGATCGTGTAGACTGTTACTGGTATCAAGGAGAGGTCACCCATGAGGGCTTTTAGGAGCCGGAAAAAAATATGTTGATGTCATTCATGTTAGTTAATGAGAAAAATTGAAAAAAAAAAAAAAAGATCAAATCTTAGAACTAGGGCGCCTGGGTGGCTCAGTGGGTTAAGCCGCTGCCTTCGGCTCAGGTCGTGATCTCAGGGTCCTGGGATCGAGTCCCGCATCGGGCTCTCTGCTCAGCAGGGAGCCTGCTTCCCCCTCTCTCTCTCTGCCTGCTTCTCTATCTACTTGTGATTTCTCTCAGTCAAATAAATAAATAAAATCTTAAAAAAAAAAAAAAAAATCTTAGAACTAATTTTGCACCTTAAAAGACAAAATTAAGAGAGATAAAGGAACCAATTTTAGAAATTTAAATAATAAAAAGCAAAATTATTGAAATATCAGCTTTGCAATCCAAAATGAAAGTGGTTTTTGAAAAACAATAGTATTAGCATATATTTAAAATTTTGTGAGATGAGAAAAAAATTTTTTTTTATTTTCAGGAAAAAAAGAATAAAAATAAATTAAGCATTTAATGTAGGAAGGTCAAGAAAGAGACAGTAGAAATGACTTCATAAAACAGAATACAATTTAGGAATCTGAAAACAAAAGTACAATAAAAGAGAATGCAATAAAAATCTAAAACCTGGTTCTTTGAAAAAAAAATAGTAAAATTTGTCTAGAAATCTAATAAGGATATGAAAGAAAAATAGGTAAAATACATGTCAAGTATGATATGTAATATAATATACTTCAATATAGAGAGAGTAATATGTGTGGAGGGTTGTTAATTTTTATAAGATGGTTTTTTATTTGTCTTTACTGGGATATATTCATGAGATGGTTAGTTATGGTTGGATCAAAATTTTTAATTCAGAAGTAGCTATCATAAATACTCCAGCTTCCTTTACCTATGGTCATCATCATAGGCATTTTAAATTAGCTACATGAATTCTTTTTTTACTGATGAAAATAGTACTGACTTAAAGATATATGGAATGGCTAGAATAATATAGATACATTCTATTACTGAATAAACTGTATGTAAGAATCTAGTGAACCCAAAGTCTGTATACTTTAAAGTGAATCAAGGTCTGGGATGAAAGTCAAAAGCTATGCTGGAGTATTCTAGATGTCTTGTGTTAACCATAAGATTAGATGAATCCTGCCTTTAGACATTGCCACACTGTCTCTAGAGAAGCAAGCTGTGTTGGCCAGAGAACCAGGACAGTAGCTGAAACTTCATGGAACTTACAAAACAAGTTCACCTTCTATATCTTAGGAATTTAGTCTTAAACATCCATTCATCATCTTTTTTCTGACTGTTGAAAGCTGTAGAAACCAGAAGAGAAACTGGTATGTGAACAAAATTAGTTGGGGTAAATTTTCAACTTACATATATAAAATATTTAGAATAATACAAGACACTATCTTACATTTGAACATTGTAAATGGTTTATCAGATAACTACAGGTGAATTGAGATCTAAGAAGTGAGGAAACTTCCATAAACTAGGCAGTTTTCTAGGAAGAAGTATTGAAGACAAAGTTTTAAAAATGTCTAAGACTTTAAAGCATCAAACTGCTTCCCAGTGATTTCACTGTTTCCCAAAACAAGGCTCAAGATTATTTATAAATTGCAAAATATCCAGCACCCAACTAAGTAAAATTTCTGATGTCCAGTGTAGTTTGAGCCTGATGGTCGGCTTTCTTTTTGTAATGCAAGTGCCTAATTTAAATTGAGATTAAAGAGGCAGGGAGACTTCAAGTGATCATTATTCTCAAAGATGGCTCTTTTGAGTAAACAGTGCCAGCCACAGGACTAGATGAAAAGCAGGGGTGGGGGCACTTCTTTCTCTCCCTAGGCAACTTTGTTTTAGAGATCTTGTTTGGTTTCAAGGTAACTACATTTGATTTTTTTTTTCTTCCTGAACTTTAATTCCCATTCTGATGTTTTAAATTCACCAGTAAAGAGTGAGCCTGGGAAACCCTAAGCCTCCACCCTTGACCCCAATAAATGCAGAAATACCAACCCACAAATCTCTCTTCTACCTATGATCTCTCTGTGTGGTCTCATGTATCACGTTATTCCGTGTAAGTTATAAGACTTGTAATAAATATAATAATACTTTTTTTTTTTTTTAATTTCCTGATCTTTTTTTGCTGAGGGTATTTTTCAGCCACAATACGAACCACAAAGACTGGTCCAACAACAGCACTGATTATCAGTAAGCTCAGACTAGTGCACAGCTGTTAGCCAGTAAAAAATTATTAGGCATGTGATAAAGCAGGAAAATCTGACCCATAATGAGGAGAAAAATAAACTAAATGAAAACCAAACAGAACTGACACCAATATTAGGATGAGTGGACACATACATTAAAATCATGGGACAGAACTAATTTAAAACTTGTGATCCAAGAACACGTTCCTCTAACAAATGAAGATCTGAATTTACATACTGAAAGGGTTCAGCAGGTATCTGAGAAAATGAGCCAGGAATCGCCAGCTCTGAGACATATCCTAGAAATTTGAGATTTTAAGATCTAGAAATTTGTTTTTCTTAAGGCCTTTCATCAAAAATAAGTGATTTACAAAGAGTTAAAAATAGACTGGAGTCAGACATCTATCTCCAAAGCAACTCACAAAATAATAGGGCAGGGGATCAATAATTATAAAAACAAAACAAAGCAAAATAAAACAAAAAAGTAGAAAGAAGTTGTGAACCAGGAATTTTGTATCCAGCTCTCAAGACAATAAAAAAACAATCTACTGGAGAATGGGTTTATCCAAATAAAGAGATGACTGAGGGGGAAAAAAAATAGTATGACAATTTTCCATGTTGAACCACTTTGGAAAATAGTTTAGGATTTTCTTTAAAAATTAGACATGTATTTGCCATATGATCCAGCCACTCCACAGCCAAGAAAAACAAAAGCAGATATCTATAAAATTTTTGTAAGTAGTTGTTTATAGCAGTTTATGTTTATTCATGTTAAAGTATTCTACCCAAAATCTGAAAACATCTCAAGTGCCCAGTTACAAGTTTAGGGACAAACCAGACATGGTATATCCAATACAGATCTTCCTCAACTTATGAAGGGATTATTTCCCAATAAAACCATCATAAATTGAAAATATCCTAAATGAAAAATGCACTTAACCTACCAAATATCGTTTCTTACTCCATGTTCCCAGAACACTTATATTATCCTACAGTTGGGCAAAATGATCCAACATAAAGCCTACTTTGTAATAAAATGTAGATTTTCTTTTAAGTCATTAATTTATTAATTTAGCTTTATGGTAAAGAAGGTACATGAAGGGGGATTACATGGTGTTTCTTTTCAGGGAGTACATTATAAGGGGTACTTGTGGCCATATAGAAATATCTACATTTTGAAGGACTTCTATGGAAAAATAACCTATTTGACTTTGTCCGGAGAGTTCTGTAGGACATTTCATGATATCCTAGGAAGGTCCTGGTGTTGAATTTGCTATTCAGGAATCCAGATCCTTAGCTGCTTCTAGGTCTCAGTGCTATAACTTAAGTTGCCAATGTCCTAGAATATTTAATGATGCTTACTAAGAATGGATTTCCTTTCTTACCCTCAGCTTCTAGCCATCAGGTCAACACTCAAATTATAGATTCAGTTTATCAGCACATCTGTGTTATATCTACTTTGGTTTTCCTATGAAATTCTTTTAAAGTAGTTATTGGACATTATAACATATCCCATAAAAAAGTTTTAAGACCTTATTCCTTAACAATTTCTAAGTCAGCATATTTGAGCAAGAGTACTCAGCATTAAATCACTATAGTTCAATCTAGCTTCCTGCTGCTTTGAATCACCCTTTAGATTCATAATTATTGCTTCTAGTTTTGTTGAGTGTTTTCCTATGATTCTGTCATGGAGAATTCATTATTTTCCTTCAGAAATACCACTCTTCAAAGAGAAAAGAATTGGCACAAATTTGTATTCTTCATAAACCTCCACACAGTGTTCAGAGACATATGAAACCATGCACTTTAGCCAACCATGGATCTGTCCTGGTAAACTAAAAAAATATTAAAATTATAAATCAGCAGGATATCTGAGTTATAAAATTATTTACAAAATGGTTTGTATTTAGTACAATACTGCCCCTGGAGAACTCTTTAAATAATTCAGTTGAATAGTTATTTATTGGGCATCCACTCTTTATATGTTCTTCATTATGTGTCTGAGAAGACAAAGTGTCAGAAAAAGTCCTTTTGCTTAAACTGCTGCTATTTATCTTTGGTGTTGAAAAAATAAGCCCCTTTTTATTAAACAATATATAGTAAGGTGTTTTTGTGTAAGAAGAACATAAAAATGCTTTGTTGGGGTGTGGGGTTTGGTGACTCAGAAAAGGGTATATTCACAACATGGGAAAATAAAAACAAACAAACAAAAAAAAAATAGGGCTTATACATTGAAAAGGTGACGCTTCTTAGAAATAAAGGGCAAGTTGAATTCCAGCCTCTCTATGTATATTAAGAGAGCAAAGTGATGTTGTCCTGAACTCAGCATTCCTAAATTGGATTCCTAATTCCACCATTGGTGTAATGAACTTGAGCAAGTAATATCATCTTTCTAAGCCTCCCATCATATGGTGTATATGGCAAAAATAATAGCATGTCAATACAGTGATGCTGTGAAGCTTAACTGAGAAAACATTTATAAAGCACATAGCACACTCCTTAGTCACTGATATGTAGTGCATGTTCAATCAAGGTTTGGTTCTTATTAATATTGTTTCAGTATTAATTGTAATTATTACATTGACTAGTGGGAAAAGCACAGTAGTAGTGAATCAAATAGGGGCAAAACACTGGAAATGACAGCATGAGAATTTTTGAGAAATAGTAGAAGTTAATTCTGATATGAGCATATGGTTTATTTAGGGAATAGGGACAGGGTGCTAGTGCTGGAAGAATAGATTGGGGATTTATGGAGGGGCTTAAGTGCCAGGTTAATAAATTTATAATTAATTTGGCATACAAAAGTGAGTCACAGAAGTTAATTGAGCATGGAAGTGAAATAATTGGGCTTGTTCTTTAAGTAGATTAGTCATGGACTTGAGTGGAAAAAGAAGAGAGGCAGGAGGGCCAGTTTGAAGGCTATTAATATCCTTTACAAGAATGATAGCTATAGTAATGGAAAAGAAGTATTCTGGGAAGATGACTGCAGAAGAAACTGCACACATTGGCTCTGGGTAGAATGTAGAAATTAATAAGTTTGGGTCAACTAAGACTGTAATCAGCAACTGAAAGTTACATGGGAATTAAAATAAAACCTAGAATAAAAGATTGGTGGAAATCAAGTCTGTGGAAATTGGAACATTTTGATTGGTATATAGTAAGTTTGACCAACCAGTGGGATATACAGTTTAAGGACAGGAAGGCAGTTAAAATCCAAGCTAGACCTAAGAGAGCTTAGGGCTATAAACAGATACTTTTGGGCTATTTACATTGTCAGTATAAGACATTTGAGAAATGAAACCTTAAAGAGAGAGATTCAAGAAAAAAAAAAAAAAAAAAGAGAGAGAGAGAGATTTGAGAGGAGATTTCCTGACTCTTTTCCTTTCACTCTTCTAAACAGTGCTAATCCAACTGGGTCAGGTAGGGAAAACAATATAAGTTAAAGGCTTCTACAAGTAATTGCTCCAAATCTAAGCATATACATGTCATGTGTCATGTCAGTAAGTCATCAATATTTGCTCATTCTGAGGTGGGCTTATAAGAAACTATGTAAAGTGTGAAGAGACAGATATTTTGAGTGGCTACATGAACTATTATCTACACTGAGTGACATAGTAATAAGCTGGTGCTTTACCAAGGAATCCTTTAGTAGATGGGTTCAGGATTATCTCTTTTCCTCTCATGGTTTCATTTGCTACCTACTATTAAAACCCCTTTTAAGGGGCACCTGGGTGGCTTGGTCAGTTAAGTGTCCAACTCTTGATTTCAGCTTAGGTCGTGATCTCAGGGTCCTGGGACTGATCCCCGTAGCAGTGGGGAGTCTGCTGGAGAATTCTTCCTCTTTCTCTACCCTCTCTGCCACCACCCCCATCTGTCTCAAATAAATAAATGAATCTTATTTTTTTTTAATTCTTCCCTAGACTATCCATCAAGTGGAGTTAGCTTGTCCAAGACTTTTGAATTTATTATTCATTTTATTTTTTCCATTGTACCTTGATATTTGTAATACAATTAAGATGAATGATCTTTTTTCTCCCCAGTTGTACCCTATGCTCCTTTGGAAAAAACTGCTCTTAACTCTTTCCAATTTTATGATCATGTTCTCACAAGCATTCAAAAATCCAATCAAACATTGTCCTCTGAGCTTACCCAATTCTACATTTTAGTTGAATTTATGTTATGTTCATGATACCATGTATAACTCTTTATCAATATTTTCTGATTAAGAATGACAACAGAAACATGAAGAAGAATTCCTGTATTTAATTGGCATGTGAAGAAGAGGTAAAACTTTCAAAAGAGCAGGAAAAGGAAATTTTTATAATATGAGAAATTCCATAGAAGAAAAAGTTCTAGTTAAATGTAGTATTGTCAAAACAAATACCAGAAGAGATCATTTGTAAGGGACACTTTGGTAATTTAAAGGTTTTTTCTTTTTTTAAATAATTGAGGAATGTATGGTTAAACAATATTACTGGAGAAAATCATATGATATAATAGAGGAAAATGGGGTCAGCAAATATAATATTTATATTTATAATATATTCATGTTAATAAATATTAATAATGTTTTTCTCATTTCTTTTAACTTGCTTTCTTTGCTATAAATGTTGAACCTAAATAAATAAATCAACATTTATAAAGTGACATCTTATTCTAAGTTTGTGGATCCTATTTCCAAATAGCAGTTCTATTCCTACATCTCTCATCTTAATGTAGCAACAAAATGTTGATTTTTTAAAAACATCTCATAACTATTATTTACTGTCATTCTTATTGCTGGAACTGTATTCTTATTCTTCATCCCACTGGCCCTAAAAAAACAAAAATGCCTAGATTCCTTGATAGACTTTTTTTATTCTATTTTATCTATAAACAGGATTATTTATCCTTAAATTTTTGATACTAACCTTCTTTCCACAGCATTTAGGTAAACATCTTTTAACACTCCCAGGTATTATGTCATGGTCATTCTAGACTTTATAGACTTTATATTCCCTCTTGTCTGAATGTTCCATGACTATTAAATTCTAACCACAGAAAATTCTTACTTCACTGTGATCCTTCTTCTTGATTCTTCTAAATCTTTCTGCAACTAACATACATAGTCACAATTTATAGCATTCTACCTTATATTTTACCAAACACTTTCATATGTATATCATATGCTAATAAGTTTGCCTATAGGGGAAGTAGGAAAAATGGTATGGGTTACAGATTTAGCTCTCCTGCCTGAGTATTGGAGGTAGTCTATTCCCTATGATAGAATGTACTAGCAAAGTAACGTATTTACCCATAGTTGAGTACACCCGTAGATATACTATCTTATTTCCATTTTGTAGCTGAGAAGAAAGGGGGTTCCGACAGGTTAATTGGCTTGTCCCCATAATATAGCAAGTGTGTGGCAGAGGAAGTCCCAAATTCAGAACCCTGGCCATTTTCCCTACTTCAAACACCATTTTCTTTCATTTCCAATTACTTTCTCCACATAAATATAAAAACTGAGCACTACAGCACAAAAGTGATGTATAGAGATTAGCATTTTTATTTTCTATTTCTTCAAGGTGCTGAAGTGCTGGCATTAAATAACAACTTTGGGTTTGACTTTGCTTTGGATAATACACCAGTTAAGAGATGCAAGCTTCAATCATATAGGATAATAGATGATCTGCTGGAGAGAGAAATTGATTTTGAAGTTGTAATTTACTTGAAGTGTTTTGATGATCTCATAAAATACAGGCACAAAATTGAAGTTATTTAGGATTTCATGGCTCTCTTAAAGCCTGAATTACTACTTCAGTGCCAAAGTCCCCAGGAAAGATCCACAGGTTCCTGTATTACAGACTATATATTTATTGCACTGTAAATATACTTCCTAGTACAGAAGCTTTTTCTTTACCATCTCCATCTCTTATATATTATACATCTCTCTCAATCTCTTTCTCTTTCTTCTTCTCACTCACTCTTTCTATCTCTGTCTAGCAAGTGGCCCACTCCCATATCATTTTGGTGTCTGGCCCATGGTCTATATTTATGTTCAAAATGGTTTTATTTAAAGTAGTGGAAATAACCCCAAAAGATGAACAATTTCTTTAGATATCAGCGATTCCTCTTGAACACAATTCTGGTGTTGTATTATTATACAGATTTTATCATTTAATCTTTGCATTTATCATTCGATATCCTTAAACAAGGACGATATCATCCAGAAAGAGGGCATAAGAAAACAGTCTTCTCTGGGTGGTCTCTTCTATGGGAATATGGTAAAAAAGGGTATCTTGAGGAACTTGACAGATTGTTCTAGTCCAGTGATCCTCAATACTGAGGCATAATAGAATCATACAGGGAGGTTTTTTTTTTTTTTTTTTTTTAAAGAATAATATGTTCAAATATCATGAGAAAAGATTTATAATATGCCTGGGAATAATGATGGAAAAACAGCATAGGTGTTTTTTATAGTGTTGTATTTAATTAAAAATACTAGATCTGCAAAAGTCATTGTGAAGACTTAAAAGCATGCTTTGTTTTGTTTCATTTTGTTTAATGGTAAAAGCATAATCAGTAGCAAAGCATGACGATGTTCTATTAGCTTCCTCTGTTAAACAACGTGTTTCATTATAAATGTGGATATGACTGGAATCTTGATTTGTCGATGATTGCACCTAGAATGAAAAGCTAATATTCTTCACCGAAGACTATTTACACTATGAATACTATGAACTCAGCTAATTATTTGGTGTTTATCAGATAATAGCTGCATAAGGAATTCCAGGTTTTGAACACAAAAGTCCGTTAACTTTTTCCCATGCCTTTAAATGAAAAATATAATTTTTGAACTAATTGACAACTTACTGATGTGACAACAAACAAAATACAATCTAGAAATTGTTCTTGGAAAAGCGCAGAGGATAATTGGTCCATTAAGAACATTTTGTTCCTTAAATCCAAGTTTGACATTAGTTCAACTCTTAGTTCATTAGTTCATTCTCTTTTCAAGTGCAAAATAGGCTCAGATACATACACATGGAAGCCTACCCCACCACTTATATACTGTAAGAAGAAAAAAACAATTCGTATTAAGGGCTGGCCACTGGATTTTTATTCTGTGTCTCTTTCTCAATAAATAACTCTTGTTCTCCAATGATCCTTGTTTGGCCTTTTACACATGCAAGTACTCTGCCCAAATGAGAAAAGAATATAAGGTCTTCCAAGTCAGTCTTCATTTAAGAGCCAATGCATGCATGCTTTGTTCAACTTTGCATATTTAGAGGCACAGTTATATTGGAAAATTTAACTTGGTGATTGCAAAAAAGTGGAGAAACATGCCTACATTTACGTCATTGGCTGTATATTATCATCTAAGATCTCACTAACAATATTTGGATGTTAGGAAGATATTTTTTAATGGTTTGCCTTTATTTTCCCTAATGATTTAGTGTTGGTGTGCCAATGAGACTTTGCCAGTCCTTATAAGCACTACCAGATAACTTGAATTAATCAGCAGAAAACTAGAATCTGGAGGTCATTCAAAAGACTTCTTGAGGTGAGTTGGTTGAATAAAATTTCTATTACTATATTGACACATTATGTGCAACAATGTATCCTATCAGAACACAGTTAAGCAGCTTTTTGTCTTTTATGATTATCTATGAGTTGTAAATCTCAAGAAGTAGCATCATAACTATATGGAATAGAATTAAAGTTTTGTTTTAGAATTTCTTATTTTTCACTGTTTTCTTATGTTTCACTTATTTTTCACTTTCATTTTTCAAGCAGAATATCAGTTTTATTGACCAACCACAATCAGCCTCATCTTTTCCTTTAAAATTATTTTCAGGTATGTATTTTTTTGTAAGTTGGGTCACGTCTTTCTTTTTGTAATTAATATTTAATTTTAATTTTAATTTTAATTACAAAATTTACTTTTCTTTTGATTACATGATTTGATATTCTATTGGATTAATTTGTTATGGTGCTTCTATTCTGGCAAGTGATGCAGATTCCCTTTAAAGAAAATGGAATAAGATGAAATTCTTAAACAAGTTATTTAAATTTAAGAAATAAATTGATTTAAATAAATAATAATAATAATTGTATGCAGATAAGCCCAAATAGCTAGGATAGTATACAAATGACTAAAGATGTTAAATATTGTCTATATCATTGGCAGTTATTCCTCATCCCCACTTGTTTTATAGCACCTTATTTTCTTAAAATATTATCCTCTTCATGAGTATAAAATACTATGGTGAGTAGAAAAAAGTAAGCATGTAGGAGTAGAACAGATAAAACGAGGAATTTACCTATTTATCTGCTTATTAGAGGTGTTTCTCTGATTCAGAGAAGGAACTTCTGAATAAGTACTGGCTTGTGCTCGCTTCGGCAGCACATATACTGAATAAGTACTGGCTAGCAATTTTTTGAACATTTTATATTTAAAATCATAAAAAAAATTTAAGCAACATAATGGCCACTGTCATCCAGTTTTAGAATTATGCCTTATTTTCTTTGAATTTTCTATTAGTTATGACACAGAGTTGTAGCCCCACTAGTAACATGCTTAGAAAATATATCCATTCCTTTTTCCCTCTCTAAAGGGAACTGATGGGACACCTGGGTGGCTCAGTTGGTTAAGCAGCTGCCTTCAGCTCAGGTCATGATCCCAGCGTCCTGGGATCGAGTCCCACATCGGGCTCCTTGCTCTGCGGGGAGCCTGCTTCTCCCTCTGACTCTGCCTGCCACTCTGTCTGCTTGTGCTTGCACTCACTCTACCTCTCTCTCTGACAAATAAATAAATAAAAATAAAATCTTAAAAAAAAAAAAAAATAAAAAATAAAGGGAACTGATTTCTGCATTTTCAACATCTATATATTCATTTGAATACATTTATTATTAAAATATTATTAATGATTTTCAAATATATGTCATTTTATCATACTATTCATAATGGCTTTTGACTTGTTTTTATTCAAGAAACAAGTTTTAGAATTGTTTATACATATTGAGAGAAATATAGTTTTAAAGTTTCATCTACTATAATGATTCCTTTAAATGAATATACTATATTTTATTTATGTTTTCTTCAATGGTGGGAATTGTGCTCTTCCCCAATTTTCAATACTATACTCAATTATCCCTTGGTTATTCTTGTGCATGTATCTTTTCATGTATATGTAAAATATTAAGACATATCTAAAAGTTAGAACTGATGGATAATTGGTTATTTAAAAAGGACACCAAATTGTTCTCAAAAGAACTTTGGTCTTCATATGCTATTGTATTATAAGGGAGCTTCCCCTTTTTACTCCTTGGTATAAAGTGATAATGCTGAACTTCACAATTTTACCTGATAATTTTTTTTTAATTTATGTGGTTTTTTTGTTGTTGTTATTACTAATCAATAGGAGCTTTCACATTCACATTGGCTATTTTGTTTTCATTCTCTGTTTATTATCTGTTTATATCCTTTTTATAATTCTCTTTTCAGGATTTTGTATCTTTTTTTAATATATTGAATTAAAGACATTCCAGCAAATTCTGAATATTCAATCTTTTGTTGGTTATGTAGGTTGGAAATATGTTTCTCCAAATTTAGCTTTTCTCCAACCTTCCATGTAGGCTATTGTCATACTGAGAAGCAATTTTAAGTTTACTCTTATTAAGCTCTTTGTCTTAATGATCTGTGCTTGTGTGTCATTCAGAGAGCCTTCTATTCCCAGTGGATATAAAAACATGCTCCTCTATGTAGGTCTAAGTTTCAAAGTTTTGCTCCTCTATGTAGGTCTAAGTTTCAAAGTTTTCATTTTACCTTAGCCTATCTAATTTTTTTTTTTTTTTTTGGTGTGTTATTACTTGACAATGTAATTTTCATTTTCATATGGAGAACGTATGGCTTTAACACCACTTATTGATACCTGAATTCATTCCTACCAATTGTAATGCCCTTCTCTATCATATTTCAAGTTCCCTTAACTATGTGGATCAGCTTAGTGGTTTTCTGTTGTATAGTGTTGATCTGTTTGCTATCCACTCTGGTGATTGTACACCATTTTTTATTACTATAATTTCAGTGAATCTTACCAACTGGTAAGGGAAGCCTAGTTTTCCTCATGTTTCTTCTTGGAAAATAATCTTGACTATTCCTGGACCTTTATTCTTCCATAAAACTTTGGGGTCAGAGAAATTGGAGGAAGGAGGTTAGAAATTAAGTTTAAAACATTGTGATGAAATGTGAAGAGATATGGGTTGGTAGCTGGAGTGTATTGTGGGCTCAAAAATATATTTTCTTGATCAGATATATAACAAAATGCCTGTATGCTGGCAGATATAATCCATATAGTAGAAAAAATGGTGTTATGAAGATAGAGGGGCAATTAATGAACTGTTTCCTTGAGTTAGTTCTTTGAGAAGAAGGGTTCTAGTGCTTAAATATTATAGCTGATCCTAATATAGAATCATAAAGGTTTCTATCATGGTAGCAGGGTGAGTGTAATGTATATAAGCACAAACAGATGAGTACATGAAGTGCAGATTTATGGAGTTTCCATGTTAATTTTATTTTATTTAGAAAGAAAAAAAGGGTGAGTAAGGATTGGGAAATATTTGTTGGACATCTGAGGAGAGAGAAGAAAGCATAAAATACTTTGTCACTAAGAGAATGTTTGGACCAAGGCCATATAGTGCAAGTGCATTTTAGTGCTATGTAAACTATGTACACTATGTGCATGGTCAGCTCTCCTCTCCTTCCTAAGTAAAAGGAATATTATTCTTCTAGGCTTTTGCCTTCTGCTTTGCTTTTGTCATATGTATATAATACATATATATCACGACATTCATTTTTTACTACAAAACCAATTACATAAAATATAACTTTAATATGTAGTAGTTATATAAACTGCAGGTGTAGCTTGCATCTGAAGGACAACTGAAGCCCCCTGTTGAAATGGTGACCTCAAACAGTGGACTAAGTCTTCATGCTGAGTTGTAGTTTTGAAGTAAGCTACCCTGGAGAAGTGACAAACCTGTAGCAAAATTGCATGGGAAGAAAGTAAACTTACATATGCTAAGTTTATTATGACTTTAAAATTGCTTTCTTTAGTCAAATGTAGCAGCATAGATCCAGGCACAGGGTAGACAGAATATTAGCTTTTACTTAAGATTAGGAGGTGACAAGGAAGTTGAACTAGTATACTGTGAAATAGTCAAGAAACTAGAACATTGAATTTAAACTGGATTAGGTGAAAATCAAAGACAGCATAGGGTAATATTTGGTGAAAAGTTGGATCAACAATTTGTGGGTTCTGGTAAGCTCAGAAAATTGTTTTTTTGCTTTTTTGTGTTTTTTTTTGTTTTGTTTTGTTTTTTTGAGTAATGGAGGGAGAGATGTGGTAAGATGGAAGTGATATGTAGGAAAAAAGGGCCCTTGCAGTGGCAATTTTGGAGTGTAGGAGTATAAGCAAGTCCATGCAATGCCCATGGGGGAAAGAGGTTGCTATGGAGTAGAAGACATTGGCAAAGTAGAAGTCATAAATCAAAAAGTTACGATATGGAAATGATTAAGAATGTTTTGAAAATAAATGACTTGTGGTAGGTTGTAATAGACCCTTCAACTTGAAGATGCATATCTTTCTTAATTACTAAAGAAATTTTGTATTATTTGTTTAATAATTCTTTCTCATCTTAAATTGTCTGCAAAATTTTGTCCTCTTGAATTTCCTCTTACTACTTTTTAATATAAACCATCATATTATACCACAACCATTATATTACCATTTATTTCCCCTAAGTTCAGGAAAAATTTCTCAAGCTATGTTCATATTTAGTAATGTAATATTCTGCCCTTTCAAATATATCTGTTACTGTTTCTATTGTATAAAATAGTAGGTAATGGTGGAATATTTTAAGTAAATATTCTATTACTATTTCAAAAGATTAGACATGTAAAAATTACAGAAGCAGCAAATATGTCTTGCAAAGAAGTGCTGGCTCTTAAATTTCTGGAAGGTTTGTGTAGAGCAAAGATGTACTTTATGCTTTTTAATGCATACAGATGTCTATGTTAATATATTCAAATATTTTTAAAAGTGTACTCTGTTGTTTCTTACATTTATCTTTTAAACATTCAGTCTGCTTCTTGTACTTCAGTGTTATTTACTACAGGAGTTAAGATTAAATGCTTTGCTTTTGTCATATGTATATAATACATATATATCACGACATTCATTTTTGACTACAAAACCAATTACATAAAATATAACTTTAATATGTAGTAGTTATATAAATGCATAAATATAATTTATATATAAATATATAATATACACTAGTATTAAAATTCATATACAAAATTATTAAGAAACCATTGAATACTATGTAAAGTGGGCCAAATTATATAGATATACATTAGAAATAAATTATAAGACAAAGATTAATGAAGACAGTAATAGCTGGGAATTCATAATAAATGAAAAACTAGCTGCTTCTGGAAATGCTAACATTTGATTAATTACAAAATAGAGAAAAAATTAATTATACATTATCAACAAAATAAACTTGAGAGAAAAATAAAATAAAATAATTAAAATAATGTTTTTGTTTGCAAGTTTATATTTTATTTGTAAAAGCATAAGTTTCATATATAGTAACACAGAATCAATATGTTAAAGTGAATTAATTGTAAGAATAAAACTGCATTATGGCATGAATCAACATGTCATACACTTACACAATTTAGATTTTAAATTTATTAAGATTTATTCTTTGAATATTAATATAACATTAATAGACACAAAGATAATGAAATCTGTTCATAATATATTTATTTAACAAAGATAGGTAGAAATCTATTTGGAATATCATTTCTTAAGTCTGAGAGTGGGGAGATTTCAACATAGAATATGAGGGCTTATAAATTTTAAAATTATTATGAGAAGTGCTTTGTTACGATTCAGGAAACTTCAATTCAAATATGAATACATGAATATATGGATAGGTAATTTTACTTATCCTTTGATAAAGCATGGAAACCCAGCCTTTCGAAAGTGTCCACTTCCATTCTGACTACAGGAAGATCACAATTATGAAAGAAAATATTCTTTTATTTGTAATATTTAAAAAGAGTATAGGAGAACTAGCTTTTTAAAAATGAAGTTAATATTATTGTCACAGACACTACTGTGTGCGTGTGTGTGTGTATGTATATATACATATATATATATTTAAATGGAAGAAATCTTGATTTGTATTATGGGATTTGTGTTAGGATGAGCAACAATCATCATTATTTTATAACCCTAAAAAATGGCAAGATATACTTGTCATTTATGTCATTACCATTATGGAATTTTGCATTCTATTACAACCAAATTTACCTTTTATTAAAGAGTTTACCCTCTATTTACCTTTTTCCTCCCTCAGGAATATATTCTCTATTACTTTTGTGAGAAGTCATATACATAGTTTGGAAAGATATTTACAAGTGAGCACATTTATTAATTCCTGCAGTATTTCACAAATAAGGGTAACCACCTTTTAAATTCCAGGAATTCTGCAGGATTCTGAAGATAAATGATACAAATTTCTACAGAAACTCAGCAAATGGAGAAATCCATTTAACTATGACATGGAGGAAAAAACACAAGTATTTAGAAATATAAATATAGCTGTAATCCAAAATAAGACTTGCTTAAATGTAAAGGTTATGTTTTTAAATCTAGTATAGTAGAGCATCAAAAATTAGTTTTGGATTTATTATCACAAAAGAAAGCAAGTGATGTTTGTATCCTGGATGTGTATTAACATATTCATAGTCACATACTCTTTCAATTTCAAAGCAGAGACAGATATTTATACTGAAAAACATCTCCCTCTCTCTCTCTGACCCTGTGGGTTTTTTTTGTTTTTTGTTTTTTTGGTTTTTGGTTTGTTTTTTTTTTTTTTTTGTCTTTTTGGTTTTTGGATCTGCCCTTTTTTTTTTTTCTTTCTTTCACTCATAAGGTTTGTATAAGAAATTAATTTGTACATATAATTTTTGTTTTAATTTTAAGAAAATACAGTGTTTACAACTTCTGAATAAATGTCATGATGCTGTAACTTTATACTTGCACTAAATAGTATGTTTTTACACACATCCACATTGATACATGTAGCTTTAGTTTACATGTATACATGCTTATGTGTTGGGTGTTCTGGTGTAAGTAAAACTTTTAGTTTATTATTCCAGAGTAGAATAGTTTTCATTTGTTTAGTTATTGGAATTAGTGTTGCAATGAACATCTTTAGATGCATTTTCTTAGATATGGATGTCTATTCAAGAATTACTCTTGGTAGACACTGAGAATTAGAATTTTCTTGTGGTCAGGGCATGAATTTTTATTTGTCTAGAGTAGTCTTCTTGTAGGTCTCAGGCTCCAAATATAAAACCAGATAAATACTGTGTCAGTTTGTTGGGAATAATAGTATAGTTTTGCTTTGGTGGCTGGAGGGGCAACACAAAAAAGTGTATTTCCCTACTGGAAAATTTATAATAATTTAGGAAACCCAGATTTCAAGACTAATCATATTGAGAAAGGATGCATTTGTTAGCTTTCCTTCTTCTCAACAACAATCACATAGCTACATTGGATATCTAATCCTGTTGTAATATTCTTTGCAACTCTGCTTCTTCATAATCCATAAGAAATTTTGAGAGTCCATGTTAAATACATGCATGCATTCTGTTATGGAACATAAGTCTTGTCTCTGCATAATCTGCCCTTGGTTGTAATTTAGAGAGTGTAGTTACTAAAAAATGCAATTAGTACAATACGAGATATTATGAACAATTTTTCATGTGTCTTTATTAGAAGCAAGCACAGATTTTTCTCAACAGACTAAATGAGCCTTATCTTTGTTTTCTCCATTTATCTGCAACTGCTACTTCAGTTCTACCTTAGAAACAGTCATTGTCCCTGGAAAAGACAGAGGCTTTTACAGTAACCCTGGCTTCATATTTTGTTTTTATGTTACCCTTAAGCATACTGGAAACATATTACTACTTCAGTAGACACAAATAATTAAGTCAATGAGGTTGAGACAGATTAATTTATTAAACAAAAAATGTTGATATTTTGTGGCTCCTGCCTCAGCTCCATGGTCTTACCACCTTTCTGAGATTTTTAAAAAATTATTAATATCGTCAACTCTGCTTTCAGATTCCCCAATTTAACTGGAGGTGTATATCACAGTTCCTGCTAGTACAGAAATGGAGGACCTTCTCAGAGCCCCATCTGTGTCTAAAACATTTTTATCTCCTCCTACAAATTATTTTTCTCTGCCACATGTAAAATCTTTATTTTAGTTATGGTATGGTATCATTTGGGGAAACATTTTCCTTACTTCCATGTGTCATTAATTTTGCATTTACCAGGTCTTAAATTTGGAAATTTGGAAATAGCAAAGCCAAGATATGGTCCCTTTTTCTTTTCTACTAGCACTCATCATTCTTCTCTTCCTTGTGGACATAACATTAAATACCTTCATTAGATTCAAGAGCTAAAATGTTATGCAATATCTAAAAAAAAAAGAAAAAAAAACAGAACAATGAGGGGCCTGAGTGGCTCAGTTAGTTGGGCTCCCAACTCTTGATTTGACCCCAGGTCATGATTTTGGGATCATGGGTTTGAACCTCTGCATCAGGCTCCATGCTAAACAGGAAATCTGCTTGAGATTCTCTCCCTCTGCTCCCCCTTCCCCATTTTAGCAGGCTTTCTTTCTAAAAAAAAAAAAAAAAAAAAAAAATCTGAAAAAAACAGGAAGGGTGTATGCTGACTTGTGAACCCATAATAAATAGTTCTCCTATTTACATACCCAGCCTTGAAATGGTGAGATGATCTGGAAATACCCTTGATTATAAATAATTAGAAAACAAGAAAATAGATCAATGGAACTGAATAGACAGGTCCATTCACTATGATTCATTGTTTTTTGACAAAATTCTGAAGATGGCAAATTAATATAATGAAAAAATATTTTCAATAAATGGCAAATGGCAATAGGATATATAGGTATTTGTGTGGAAAAAATAAGGGATTTTTTTTTAAGATTTTATTTATTTATTTGACAGAGATCAGAAGTAGGCAGAGAAGCAGGCAGAGAGAGAGGAGGAAGTAAGCTCCCTGTGGAGCAGAGAGCCCGATGTGGGGCTTGATCCCAGGACCCTAGGATCTTGATCTGAGCTGAAGGCAGAGGCTTTAACCCACTGAACCACCCAGGTGCCCCGGGAACTTTTTAAAAAGATTTTATTTATTTGACAGAAAACAAGTAGGCAGAGAGGCAGGCAGAGAAAGAGAGAGAGAGGGAAGCAGGCTCCCTGCTGATCAGAGAGCCCAATGCAGGTCTCTATCCCAGGACCCTGAGATCATGACCTGAGCTAAAGGCAGAGGCTTAACCCATGGAGCCAGCCAGATGCCCCAGGAATTCTGTTTTATCTTACATACCAAAAAATAAATATCTAAAAGGATTGTAGACCTAAAAATAAGATATTTCTTACAGGAAGCATACAAAAAAATAATGATTTTTAGTTAGGAATATACTTTTTAATAGTACACAAATGACTCAAGTCATAAATGCCGAACTATTTTAAGAACTGACTTTACAAAAAAAAAAGTAAACTTCTGTTTTTCTAATGTTGGTGTTAGCAAATGAAAAGGCAAACACGTGGAATAAATTGTTGCAAATCATATCTGATAAGAACTTGTATAGAAAATGCATAGAGGACTTTAACAATTCAATACTAAAGATGAAAATAATTATTTAAAAATGATCATAATATGGGGCATCTGCCCCATCTGCCTCCTCATTTTTTTTTATAAAGATTTTATTTATTCATTTGTCATAGAGACAGAAGCGAGAGCAAGCACAGGCAGACAGAGTGGCAGGCAGAGGCAGAAGGAGAAGCAGGCTCCCTGCCAAGCAAGGAACCCGATGTGGGACTCGATCCCAGGACGCCGAGATGATGACCCCAGCCGAAGGCAGGCGCTTAACCAACTGAGCCACCCAGGTGTCCCTGCCTCTTCATTTTGACCAGATCATGATCTCAAGGTCCTGGAATCGAGCCCTGTGTTGGGTGTTGGGTGCTGTACTCAGTGAGGAGTCTGCTTGATTTCTCTGCCTCTCCTTCTGCATGCATGCATTCTCTTTCTCTCTCTCAAATAAATCTTTTAAAAAATGAGCATGATATATGAAAAGATATATCACATTAAAGTAGTATATATAGATGGTAAGTGTATGAAATTATACTGAACATCATTATTCATTAGGGAGATGCAAATGAATACAACAAAGAAATATTAGTACATAACTAAAGTTAGAATTTTTGATGATACTGGTAATGTTAAGCTATGGAATAACTGGAACTCATATTGTTGGTAGAAATACAGAATGTTACAGCCACTTTGGAAAACAATCTGTCATTCTGCATGCATTTAAAATACTTTTTTTTTTTTTTAAGATTTTATTTTTTAGGGAGAGAGTGTGGGGGAGGGGCAAAGAGGGAAAATCTTCAAGCAGACTTCCTGCTGAGCCTGAAGCCAGACCTAGGGCTCAATCTTACCACCAAGAAGATCAAGACCTGAGCTGAAACCAAGAGTCCAATGCTTCACCGACTGAGCCACCCAGGTGCCCCTAGACAGCCCTTTTTCTTTTTTTTTATTTTAATTAAAAAAAATTTTTTTTATAAACATATAATGTACTATTAGCTCCAGGAGTACAGGTCTGTGAATCACCAGGTTTATACTTCACAGCACTCACCACAGCACATACCCACCCCAATGTCTATAACCCCACCATCCTCTCCCTACCCCAGTCCTCCTGGCCACCCTCAGTTTGTTTTGTGACATTAAGAGTCTCTTATGGTTTGTCTCCCTCCCGAGCCCATCTTGATTCATTTATTATTTTCCTACCTCCAAAACCCCCCACGTTACATATCCACTTCCTCATATCAGGGAGATCATATGATAGTTGTCTTTCTCCGCTTGACTTATATCGCTAAGCATGATACCCTCTAGTTGCATCCATGTCATCGCAAATGGCAAGATTTCATTTCTTTTGATGGCTGCATAGTATTCCATTATATATATATACCACTTCTTCTTTATCCATTCATCTATTGATGGACATCTAGGTTCTTTCCATAGTTTGGCTATTGTGGACATTGCTGCTATTAACATTCGGGTGCACGTGCCCCTTCGGATCACTGCGTTTGTATCTTTAGGGTAAATACCCAATAGTGCAATTGCTGGGTCATAGGGTAGCTCTACTTTAAACTTTTTGAGGAACCTCCATGCTGTTTTCCAGAGTGGTTGCACCAGCTTGCGTTCCCACCAACAGTGTAGGAGGGTGCCCCTTTCTCCGCATCCTCACCACCATCTGTCATTTCCTGACTTGTTAATTTTAGCCATTCTGACTGGTGTGAGGTGGTATCTCAGTGTGGTTTTGATTTGTATTTCCCTGATGCCAAGTGAAGTGGAGAACTTTTTCATGTGTCTGTTGGCCATCTGGATGTCTTCCTTACAGAAATGTCTGTTCATGTCCTCTGCCCATTTCTTGATTGGATTATCTTTGGGTGTTGAGTTTGATAAGCTCTTTATAGATTTTGGATAATAGCCCTTTATCTGATATGTTGTTTGCAAATATATTCTCTCATTCTGCCTGTTGTCTTTTGGTTTTGTTAACTGTTTCCCTTGCTGTGCAAAAGCTTTTGATCTTGATGAAGTCCCAATAGTACATTTTCACTCTTGCTTCCCTTGCCTTTGGCGATGTTCCTAGGAAGAAGTTGCTGTGGCTGAGGTTGAATAGGTTGCTGCCTGTGTTCTCTTCAAGGATTTTGATGGATTCCTTTCTCACATTGAGGTCCTTCACCCATTTTGAGTCTATTTTTGTGTGCAGTGTAGGGAAATAGTCCAATTTCATTTTTCTGCATGTGACTGTCTAATTTTCCCAGCACCATTTGTTGAAGAGACTGTCTTTTTAGACAATAGACATTCCTTCCTGCTTTGTTGAAGATTGGTTGACCATAGAGTTGAGGGTCTATTTCTGGTCTATTTCTGGGTACCATTGATCTATGTGTTTGTTTTTGTGCCAGTACCATACTGTCTTGATGATGACAGCCTTGCAATAGAGCTTACATCTGGAATGGTGATGCCACCAACTTTGGCTTTCTTTTTCAATATTCCTTTGGCTATTTGAGGTCTTGTCTGGTTCCATATAAGTTTTAGGATTATTTGTTCCATTTCTTTGAAAACAATGGATGGTATATTGATAGGGATTGCATTAAATGTGTAGATTGCTTTAGGTAGCAGACAAATTTTCACAATATTTGTTCTTCCACATTTTTCCATTTCTATTTTTTTTTTTTGTTTTTAAAGATTTTATTTATTTGACAGAGATCACAAGTAGGCAGAGAGGCAGGCAGAGAGAGAGGAGGAAGCAGGCTCCCTGCTGAGCAGAGAGCCTGATGCGGGGCTCGATCCCAGGACCCTGGGACCATGACCAGAGCCAAAGGCAGAGGCTTTAACACACTGAGCCACCCAGGCGCCCCCATTTTTCCATTTTTGTGTCTTCCTCAATTTCTTTCATGAGTACTTTATAGTTTTCTAAGTAAAGATTCTTTGCCCCTTTCTTAGGTCTATTCCTAGGTATCTTATGGTTTTGGGTGCAATTGTAAATGGGATTGACTCCTTAAATTCTCATTCTTCTGTCTTGTTGGTGTAAAGAAATGCAACTGATTTCTGTGCATTGATTTTATAACCTGACACGTTACTGAATTCCTGTACAAGTTCTAAAAGATTTGGAGTGGAGTCTTCTGAGTTTTCCACATATAGTATCATATCATCTGCGAAGAGTGATACTTTGACTTCTTCTTTGCCGATTTGGATGCCTTTAATTTCCTTTTGTTGTCTGATTGCTGTGGCTAGGACTTCTAGTACTATGTTGAATAGCAGTGGTGATAATGGACATCCCTGCCATGTTCCTGACCTTAGCAGAAAAGCTTTCAGTTTTTCTCCATTGAGAATGATATTTGTGGTGGGTTTTTTCATAGATGGCTTTGATGATATTGAGGTATGTGCCCTCTATCACTAAACTTTGAAGAGTTTTGATCAGGAAGGGATGCTGTACTTTGTGAAATGTTTTTTCAGCATCTATTGAGAGTATTATATGGCTCTTGTTCTTTCTTTTATCAATGTATTTTATCACATTGATTGATTTGCAGATGTTGAAACAACCTTGTAGCCCTGGAATAAATCCCACTTGGTTGTGGTAAATAATCCTTTTAATGTACTGTTGGATCCTCTTGGCCAGTATTTTGGTGAAAATTTTTGTATCTGTGTTCATCAAGGGTATTAGTCTGTAATTCTTTTTTTTTGATGGGATCCTTGTCTGGTTTTGGGATCAAGGTGATGCTGGCCTCATAGAATGAGTTTGGAAGCTTCCCTTCCATTTCTATTTTTTAAGACAGTTTCAGGAGAATAGGAGTTAATTCTTCTTTAAATGTTTGGTTGAATTCCCCTGGGAAGCTGTCTGGCCCTTGGGTCTTTTTTTGGGGAGATTTTTGATGACTGTTTCAATCTCCTTACTGATTATAGGTCTGTTCCGTTTTTCTGTTTCTTCCTGGTTCAGTTTTGGCAGTTTATATGTCTCTAGGAATGCATCCATTTCTTCCAGATTGTTCATAATATGTTCTTATAATTGTTTGTATTTCTTTGGTGTTGGTTGTAATCCCTCCTTTTTCATTCATGATTTTATTTATTAGATTCCTTTCTCTTTTCTTTTTGTAAAGTCTGACCAGGGTTTTATCAATCTTATTAATTCTTTCAATGAACTAGCTCCTTGTTTTGTTGATTTGTTCTATTGTTTTTTTGGTTTCTATTTAATTGATTTCTGCTCTGATCTTTATGATTTCTCTACTCCTGCTGGGTTTAAGCTTTCTTTGCTCTTCTTTCTCCAGCTCCTTTAGGTGTAGGTTAAGTTGTGTATTTGAGGCCTTTCTTGTTTCTTGAGAAAGACTTGTATCACTATATATTTTCATCTCAGAACTGCCTTTGCTATGTCCCACATATTTTGAACTGTTGTGTTTTCATTATCATTTGTTTCCATGAATTTTTTCAATTCTTCTTTAATTTCCTGGTTGACCCATTCATTCTTTAGAAGGATGGTGTTTAGTCTCCATGTATTTGGGTTCTTTCCAGATTTCCTCTTGTGATTGAGTTCTAGCTTCAGAGCATTGTGGTCTGAAAATATCTCTCCTTCTATTCTCAATGATCCCAATCTTTTGGTACCAGTTGAGACCTGATTTATGACCCAGGTTGTGATCTATTCTGGAGAATGTTCCATGTGCACTAGAGAAGAATGTGTTTTCTGTTGCTTTTGGATGGAATGTTCTGAATATATCTGTGATATCCACCTTATCCAGTGTGTCATTGAAGGTCTTTATTTCCTTGTTTATCTTTTGCTTGGATGATCTGTCCATTTCAGTGATCAGAGTGTTAAAGTCTCCTACTATTACTGTATTATTAGGCACCCATAAGGTGTTTCTTTGATTTTGTTATTAATTGGTTTATATAGTTCGCTGCTCCCATGTTAAGGGCATAGATATTTAAAATTGTTAGGTCTTCTTGTTGGACAGACTCTTTGAGTATGATATCATGTCCTTCCTCATCTCTTATTATACTCTTCGGCTTGAAATCTAATTGATCTGATAGAAGGATTGCCACCCCAGCTTTCTTTTGATGTCCATTATCAAGGTATTTTTTTTTTTTCCCACTGCCTCACTTTAAATCTGGAGGTGTCTTTGTGTCTAAAATGAGTTTCTTGTAGGCAGCATATTGATGGGTTTTTTTTTTTTTTATCCATTTCTGATACCCTGTGTCTTTTTATTGGGGCCTTTCCTTTCTGATTTACTACTTTTAGGGTCTCTCTTTGCTTAGAGGACTCCTTTCAATATTTCCTGTAGAGGTGGTTTGGTTTTTGCAAATTCTTTCAGTTTTTGTTTGTTCTGGGAGCTTTTTTATCTCTTCTTCTATTCTCAATGATAGCCTAGCTGGATATAGTATTCTTGGCTGCATGTTTTTCTCATTTATTGCTCTGAATATATCATGCCAATTCTTTCTGGCCTGCCAGGTCTCTGTGGATAAGTCTGCTGCCATTCTAATTTTTTTTTTTTTTTAACCATTGTATGTTATAGACTTCTTGTCCCAGGCTGCTTTCAGGATTTTTCTCTTTGTAAATTTTACTATTAGATGATGGGGTGTGGACTTATTCTTATTGATTTTGAGGGGGGTTCTCTGTACCTCCTGGATTTTGATGCTTGCTCCCTTTGCCATATTAGAGAAATTCTCTACAATAATTCTCTCCAATATACCTTCTGCTCCCCTCTCTCTTTCTTCTTCTTCTGGAATCCCAATTATTCTAATGTTGTTTTGTCTTATGGTATCACTTATATCTTGAATTCTGCCTCATGTCCAGTAGTTGTTTGTCTCTCTTTTGCTCAGCTTCTTTATTCTCTGTTATTTGGTCTTCTTCACTAAATCTTTCTTTTGCCTCATTTACCCTAGCAGTAAGAGCTTCCATTTTTTATTGCACCTCATTAATAGCTTTTTTTAAAATTTCAACTTGCTTAGATTTTATTTATTTTCTCCAGAAAGGGCTTTTATTTCTCTGAACAGGGTTTCTCTAATATCTTCTTTGCCTGGATCTTTTGGGGACCCCACTCACAGAACAGTAGCCTGTGCCACAGATTATGGTTCAAGATAACCCTGAGTTGAGAGCTCACTCCTCGGCTCTGTCTCTCTAGCTGGCTTCCCCACTCTAATACATGCAAGCTCTGTGACACTTAGACACCCACAATCTTTCTGTGACCCCGTGGGACATGGGGGCCATGCTGTGCTTAACCCTGGTTTAGCCTCTGGAGCAAGATCCCTCAGTGGAGCAGACTTTTGAAAGTCCTGATTTTGTGCTCTGTTACTCCACTGCTTGCCGGGAGCCAGCCCCTCCCCCGTGGTCTAACTTCCAATCTCTTTGAATTCACTTCTCCACACGTCCTACCTTTCAGAAAGTGGTCGATTTTCTGTTTCTAGAATTGTTGCTCCTCTTTTCTTCAATCTCCTTTTGGATTTGTCGGTGTTCAGATGGCTATCAAGCTGATTTCCTCTTACCTGATGTCATCTCAGCTGGCTATTTCTCTGCCATCTTGACTCGTCCATAATATACTTACTTAGCATGGATTATTTTGGTAGTTCTTCTTTTTTCCCTAATAGTTCTAATTTTGAAGTCTAGGTTTTTCCTAATATTAATATAGTCATTCTACTTTCTTTTGTTTTTTTTTTTTAATTTTTATTATTATTTTTTTTAATTTTTTATTTTTTATAAACATATATTTTTATCCCCAGGGGTACAGGTCTGTGAATCGCCAGGTTACAGACTTAACAGTACTCACCAAAGCACATACCCTCCCCAATGCCCATAACTCCATCCCCCTTCCCCCAACCCCTCTATCCCAGCAACCCTAAGTTTGTTTTGTGATATTAAGAGTCACTTGTGGTTTGGCTCCCTCCCAATCACATCTTATTTCATTTATTCTTCTCCTACACACTTAAGCCCCCATGTTGCATCACCACTTCCTCATATCAGGGAGCTTATATGATATTTGTCTTTCTCCGCTTGACTTATTTTGCTAAGCATGATACCCTCTAGTTCCATCCATGTTGTTGCAAATGGCAAGATTTCTTTTGATGGCTGAATAATATTCCATTGTGTATATCTACCACATCTTCTTGATCCATTCATCTGTTGATGGACATCTAGGTTCTTTCCATAGTTTGGCTATTGTGGACATTGCTGCTATAAACATTCGGGTGCACGTGCCCCTTTGGATCACTACGTTTGTATCTTTAGGGTAAATACCCAGTAGTGCAATTGCTGGGTCATAGGGCAGTTCTATTTTCAACACTTTGAGGAACCTCCATGCTGTTTTCCAGAGTGGTTGCACCAGCTTGCATTCCCACCAACAGTGTAGGAGGGTTCCCCTTTCTCCGCATCCTCACCACCATCTGTCATTTCCTGACTTATAATTTTAGCCATTCTGACTGGTGTGAGGAGGTATCTCAGTATGGTTTTGATTTGTATTTCCCTGATGCCAAGTGATATGGAGCACTTTTTCATGTGTCTGTTGGCCATCTGGATGTCTTCTTTGCAGAAATGTCTGTTCATGTCCTCTGCCCATTTCTTGATTGGATTATTTGTTCTTTGGGTGTTGAGTTTGCTAAGTTCTTTATAGATTTTGGACACTAGTCCTTTATCTGATATGTCGTTTGCAAATATCTTTTCCCATTCTGTCAGTTGCCTTTTGATTTTTTTAACTGTTTCCTTTGCTGTGCAAAAGCTTTTGATCTTGATGAAATCCCAATCGTTCATTTTTGCCCTTGCTTCCCTTGTATTTGGCGATGTTCCTAGGAAGATGTTGCTGCTGCTGAGGTCGAAGAGGTTGCTGCCTGTGTTCTCCTCAAGGATTTTGATGGATTCCTTTCTCACATTGAGGTCCTTCATCCATTTTGAGACTATTTTTGTGTGTGGTGTAAGGAAATAGTCCAATGTCATTTTTCTGCATGTTGCTGTCCAATTTTCCCAACACCGTTTATTAAAGAGGCTGTCTTTTTTCCATTGGACATTCTTTCCTACTTTGTCGAAGATTAGTTGACCATAGAGTTGAGGGTCTATTTCTGGGCTCTCTATTCTGTTCCATTGATCTATGTGTCTGTTTTTGTGACAGTACCATGCTGTCTTGATGATGACAGTTTTGTGATAGAGCTTGAAGTCCAGAATTGTGATGCCACCAACGTTGGCTTTCTTTTTCAATATCCCTTTGGCTATTCGAGGTCCATTTCTTCCAGATTGTCAAATTTGTTGGTGTAGAGTTGCTCATAGTATGTTCTTATAATAGGTTGTATTTCTTTGGTGTTTTTTGTGATCTCTCCTCTTTCATTCATGATTTTATTTATTTGGGTCCTTTTTTTTTTTTTTTTTTTTTTTTTTTTTTTGATAAGTCTGGCCAGGTGTTTATCAATTTTATTAATTCTTTCACAGATCCAGCTCCTAGTTTCTTTGCTTTGTTCTATTGTTTTTTTTGTTTTTATTTCATTGATTTTTGCTCTGATCTTTATGATTTCTCTTCTCCTGCTGGGCTTAGGGTTTCTTTCTTGTTCTTTCTCCAGCTCCTTTAGGTGTAGTGTTAGGTTGTGTACCTGAGACCTTTCTTTTTTCTTGAGAAAGGCTAGTACCACTATATACTTTCATCTCAGGACTGCCTTTGTTGTGTCCCACAGATTTTGAACTGTTGTATTTTCATTATCATTTGTTTCCATGATTTTTTTTTCAATTCTTCTTTAATTTCCCGGTTGACCCCTTCATTCTTTAGAAGGATGGTGTTTAGTCTCCATGTATTTCGGTTCTTTCCAAACTTCCTCTTGTGGTTGAGTTCTAGCTTCAGAGCATTGTGGTCTGAAAATATGCAGGGAATGATCCCTATCTTTTGATACTGGTTGAGACCTGATTTAGGACCCAGGATGTGATCTATTCTGGAGAATGTTCCATGTGCACTAGAGAAGAATGTGTTTTCTGTTGCTTTGGGATGAAATGTTCTGAATATGTCTGTGATGTCCATCTGCTCCAGTGTGTCATTTAAGGCCTTTATTTCCTTGTTTATCTTTTGCTTCGATGATCTGTCCATTTCAGTGAGGGGAGTGTTCAAGTCCCCTACTATTATTGTATTATTGTTGATGTGTCTTTGATTTTGTTATTAACTGGTTTATATAGTTTGCTGCTCCCACATTGGGGGCATAGATATTTAAAATTGTTAGATCTTCTTGTTGGACAGATCCTTTGAGTATGATATAGTGTCCTTCCTCATCTCTTATTATAATTTTTGGCTTAAAATCTAATTGTTCTGATATAAGGATTGCCACTCCTGCTTTCTTCTGATGTCCATTAGCATGGTAAATTCTTTTTTACCCTCTCACTTTAAATCTGGAGGTGTCTTCGGGCTTAAAATGTGTTTCTTGTAGGCAATACATAGATGGGTTTTGTTTCTTTATCCATTCTGGTACCCTGGGTCTTTTGATTGGGGCATTTAGCCCATTAACATTCAGGGTAACTATTGAGAGATATGAATTTAGTGCCATTGTTTTGCCTGTAAGGTGACTGTTACTGTATATGGTCTCTGTTCCTTTCTGATCTACCACTTTTAGGCTCTCTCTTTGCTTAGAGGACCCCTTTCAATATTTCCTGTAGAGCTGGTTTGGTGTTTGCAAATTCTTTCAGTTTTTGTTTGTCCTGGAAGCTTTTAATCTCTCCTTCTATTTTTAATGATAGCCCAACTGGATACAGTATTCTTGGCTGTATGTGTTTCTCATTTAGTGCTCTGAATATATCATGCCAGCTTTTTCTGGCCTGCCAGGTCTCTGTGGATAAGTCAACTGCCAATCTAATATTTTTACCATTGTATGTTACAGACTCCTTTTCCCGGGCTGCTTTCAGGATTTTCTCTTTGTCACTAAGCTTTGTAAATTTTGTTATTAGGTGGCGGGGTGTGGGCCTATTCTTATTGATTTTGATGGGCGTTCTCTGAACCTCCTGAATTTTGATGCTCATTTCCTTTGCCATATTGGGGAAATTCTCCCCAATAATTCTCTCCAGTATACCTTCTGCTTCCCTCTCTCTTTCTTCTTTTTCTGGAATCCCAATTATTCTAATGTTGATTCATCATATGGTTTCACTTATTTCTTGAATTCTCCCCTTGTGGTCCAGGAGCTGTTTGTCCCTCTTTTGCTCAGCTTCTTTATTCTCTGTCATTTGGTCTTCTATATCACTAATTCTTTCTTCTGCCTCATTTATCCTAGCAGTGAGAGCCTCCATTTTTGATTGAACCTCATTAATAGCTTTTTTGATTTCCACTTGGTTAGATTTTAGTTCTTTTATTTCTCCAGAAAGGGCTTTTACATCTCCCGAGAGGGTTTCTCTAATATCTTCCATGCCTTTTTCGAGCCTGGCTAGAACATTGAGAATTGTCATTCTGAACTCTAGATCTGACATATTACCAATGTCTGTATTGTTTAGGTCCCTAGCCTTCGGTACTGCCTCTTGTTCTTTTTTTTTGTGGTGAATTTTTCCACCTTGTCATTTTATCCAGCTAAGAGTATATGAAGATGCAAGTAAAATACTAGAAGTGGGCAACAACCCCAGGAAAATATGCTTTAACCAAATCAGAAGAAATCTCATATCGTGAGGGGGGAGAAAAGGGATAAAAAGAGGTTCAAAAAGAAAGAAAGAAAAAGGAAAAAGAAAAAGAAGAAAATAATTAAAAAAAGAAAATGAATAAAGAAAAGTATAAAAAAGAAAAAATATATATATTAGATAAAGTAATTAAAAAAGAAAGGGGTAAAAGTTAAAAAAAATTTTAGCAGAAGAAGAGAAAAAAATGAAAAAAAAATTAACTGCAAGACTAAAAAATCACAGGGAGAAAGCCATGAGTTCCGTGCTTTGCTTTCTCCTCCTCTGGAATTCTGCTGCTCTCCTTGGTATTGAAACCGCCCTCCTTGGTAGGTGAACTTGGTCTTGGCAGGATTTCTTGTTGATCTTCTAGGGGAGGGGCCTAATGTAGTGATTCTCAAGTGTCTTTGCCCCAGTAGGAATTGCACCGCCCTTACCAGGGGCTGGGCTGAGTAATCCTCTCGGGTTTGCTTTCAGGAGCTTTTGTTCCCTGAATGCTTTCTGTAGAGTTCCGGAGGATGGGAATACAAATGGCGGCCTCCTGGTCTCTGGCCCGGAGGAGCCGTGAGCCCGGGGCCCCACTCCTCAGTGCGCCCTCAGAGAACAGTGCCCAGTAACTCCCGTCTGCCTGACCTCCGGCCACGCTCGGAGCTCACCGAGCCTGTGGCCGGTTCAAGGTAACCCCGAGCTGTGAGCTTACTGTCCGCTCTGTCTCTGTAGCTGGCTTTCCTCTTCCAATACCCACAAGCTCTGTGACACGCAGACACCCCTGATCCTTCTGTGACTCTGCGGGACCTGAGACCATGCTGACCCTGCGTGGGCTTCGCCCCGCTTTAGCCTCTGGAGTGATGTCCCTCAGCGGAACAGACTTTTAAAATTTCTGATTTTGAGTTCTGTTGTTCTGCCACTTGCCAGGAGCCGGCCCCTCCCCCTGGAGTCTATCTTCCCATCTCTTTGGATTCACTTCTCTGCCAGTCCTACCTTTCAGAAAGTGGTTGTTTTTCTGTTTCTAGAATTGCTGTTCTTCTCTTCAATCTGCCGATGGTTTTGCAGGTGTTTGCAATCTTTAGATAAGCTATCTAGCTGATCTCCTGCTAGCTGAAGTAGTCTCAGCCTGCTACTTCTCCGCCATCTTCATCATTCTACTTTCTTTTGATTAAAATTTACATCGTAAGTCTTTTTAAAATATGTTTACTTTTAACTTTCCTTTGTCTTTATATTTAAAATGTTTGGTTTTTTTAAAGATTTTATTTATTTCAAAGAGAGAGAGAGAGAGAGAGAGAGAGAGCATGGGAAGGGGGAGGGGCAGAGGGAAAAGCAGACTCCCCGCTGAGCAGGGAGGAAAAATACAAAGCTTGATTTCAGGACTTTGGGATCATGGCCTGAGCCAAGGGCAGATGCTTAGCTTACTGAGCTTCCCAGGCACCCCTAATGTGTTTCTTATATATGGTGTTCAATAAGTCTTTTTTTTTTATCACCACTTTTTGACAATTTCTGCTTTAAATTTGTGTGGTTATGCTATTTCTGTTTAAAATGAATCATGTCAAACTTGGTTTTGATACACACATTGTTACTTTGAATTAATTCATGTCTTTCAAGGCTTATTTAAATTACGTTAGGAAATGTCCAGCCCAACCTTCATCTGGGACTAATTTAGTCCCACTACTAAGGCAATAAGCTCTGAGTACTTGACATTATATTCCGTATATGATGAGTTCTGTTTGTTCTGGTCTGTGGTAACTAACTCTTCCCATCTTATGTGAATTTCAGGAGTTTTTGCCCATTGCTTTCTGGTGATGTTTTCTCTAACATGCATAGTGAGTATAATCAACTAAAGACTTGAGGGGGCCCATCCACAGATCTTTGTCCCTCTCTGTCCATCTATATGTTCTAAGGTATTTTGACTTGCCAATTCTAGCTGCCTCTCTAAAATTTAACCCTTTGTCTTTTAATTAGTACAGTTTCCTAGTTGTTTGAGGTAGGAAGTTACTTTCAGTCTTTATTACTGTTATGACATTAAGTAGTATTTGGTTGTTGATATCTTGGTGAACAAATAATTGATCCCTCTCAAGGCTAGTTTATCACTAAGGAATTGTTTATGAAAATTGTTAATTTATGGTAACCATGTTTCTCATATCTTCCCTTAAATAGCATGAAACTCACTCCCCTGATAATAGAAGTTACACTGCATTTTGGCTCATCTTAAGGCAATTCTTGGAGGGGCTTTTTTTCTATGTGTGAAGAAAACTAACTGTTATTTTGAATATATTTCACAACTTAGCATACAACTCTCTACTAAAGGATGGAACACTAGAAAGCCTATCAATCGAATTCATAAAAAAGAGATAACAGAGTCTCCTTGCATTGAGTGGCCAACTCTTGGTCTCAGGCAGACTCCCTGCTGAACATGGAACCCGGCCCAGGGCTTGATCTCATAACCCTGAGATCATGGCCTGAGCCGGAATCTAGAGTGCAAGAGTTGGAAACTTAACCGACTGAACTATCCAGGCAAATTCTCTCCTCTTGATAACATCGGTTATTGGATTTAGGGCCCACTTCAAATCTAGGATGATTTAATCTTGAGATCCTTTAGTGATTACATATACAAAGAACCTTATTCCATATAAGATCCCATTCTGTGACTTTTCAATCCATTACACTGTACCTTAAATAAATTGCAGAGTTTTTTTTCAATTTAGGCAAATTTTTGGCAAGCAACAGAGACATACTCAAGATAGTTTAAATGTAAGAAGCTCTTTATACAAATAGTAAGCGGAATATTAGAGAAAAACAAGAATATTAATCATAAAGAGAATGAATAAAAAATACAAAGGTCAGATAAAGATTATTGAAATTCTGGATGAATATGGTTTTTTAGACTGTATTGGTAAGAGTACAAAATGTGGTTACCCATGGATCCTGAATTTATATTCTAAAGATAGAATCAATTATATAAATGAGCAAACATTTTTATAGTAAATTTTCTGCTATTATTACAAAATCAAAAAAACAAAAAACTTAAAAAGTACTATATAAATTATTTTAATGTATATAGAATATGTAGAAAGTGAAATGATATTTGAAAAAAATTACATTAGCTGTCAGAAACACATATATAATATGTGTTTTAAACTAAAACTAGGTTTAAACTAAAGAAGTTAAAATAATAAAACATCATTAATTATGTGCTAGAAAATAAAAATAAATAGCTTAAGACTTTTCAATGAAATATAAGTCTTAATCCATAGTCTTAGGTAAGGAACAAGAATTCGTTCTTTAATAGCTTTTTAAGTTACTTCAGTGGTATTGATCTGGTCTGGCATCCTGCAAATATTGATAGTTCTACCAGTCTATCAATATTTTCAAAGATTTTGGCATAAGCTATAATATATAATTATTTTATCTTTCTAATCTCTTGATTATCTAGAGTTATGTCTTTTAGCTGTACCATGTCTATATCTTTTTCCTTTTTAATTTATCATTTAACTAGTCCACTGATCTTTTTAACTATATGTTTTATAATATAGTTTTTTGTTATTGTTTATAAATGAGCTGCTTAGGATTAATAAATCTATATGTGTATATTTGGGGAATTAAGACATGGAAATTAATGGAACCAAACACAAATAGGGGGATTCTATGGTCTGTGGAAATGGCTTTACCCTGAAAATGGAAACAATCTGGCATGCTTATCTAGTCCCAGTAGTTAACTTAAGAGTAACATGTAGTTGGTATTTCCTGGTAAAAGTTGGTAGTTATTACTAATGACTATTGAAAATACAGACCCATTAGTACAATTTATCCAAGCTAAGGAGAAAAAAACCCTGTAAGTGAAATCTGCTAAAAAGACGACACTGAGATTCAAGTATTTCTGCTATGAGATCCTTTTAAAAGTGTTGAAATCAAAAGAAACACACTTCCCTACCTATTTTACAGTGGAGAAGTAAGCACCATTTTATTTCTGAGTGGAGTATATATCTTAAAAGAATCTGGCATGAGTAGAAACTGAGAGCTTGCCCTGGAATGTTAGGTCCCTAAGTAGAATGGAGGAGAATTTGAGCTCCTGAGCAAGGCAGCACCTGCTGTGTGAATGATAACCTAAGCACCAAAAGATGCGTACTGGCTATCAACAGTGAGATTGTTCTCAATTATGGGATAATGCAGGTTTCTTTTTTGTAGTTTTAATGCCCAATTGTATTTTTAATCTATTCTACAATAAAACTGAATTTTATGTATGCACTTGTTATAATAATAAAATTTTTACTATGCAAATAATTTTACGTGAAAAAGTATATATTCACTTAACAATTCTAAAAGACTCACAACCACACAGATATACCAATATTCCTTGAAACACACAATTTTTCAAGTTAAAATGCCAACACACTAATTCACCTTTCTTTGTTTAACTTCAGAGTAGCAAGGAAATGTTTATAAGTCCCCAAAATAATATCCAATTCTTTGAGTCCTGGCAAAACCACTCCATAATAAATGAGTCCCTGAGCACAGAAGAAAGACAGTATGTGGGGGCGAGGGAACAAAGAATTTGTACTTTGGGTTTTCTCTTGTCCAAAATACTGGTCGAGAGTCAGATGCACTAGGAATAAATTTCAAGCTCTGACTTTTACTATGCGTCTTTTTAAAAAATTACTTTATGTCTATGCTTCCATTTCCTTGTTTATGAAATAGAATTAGTAATATCTATCTCACCGGATTTCTCTGAATATTGTATGAGAAAAGATATAAAATCAATTAGTCCAGTGACTTATGAAAAAATCTTAATGAAAACAGTAACTAATGTATAGAGTTTAAATATTAATCAAAATCATTAATGATTAAGTTCTTAATAAATTATTTCTAATTATAGAATAATCATTAATTATTCTACTACCATGACAAAATGAGGTGTGTTCTAACGGTCTTCCTGACTTCCTGAAGTCTCTTAATTTCCTATGCTATACAAATTTATGAAAACTCTTGAATGATTAATTAAGTATTCCCAATGTTCCTATTATAATTACAGAAAACACAGCCTCTGTTAACATGCAGTATGCAAAACACATTTTATAAACCAAGTTTTAAAGGGAGGTAGACTCAGAGGTCCCTAAGATAGTTACCAATCAGCCAGCTACTAAGTGGAATAACCTCAGAATTGCATGGGTGCTTTGATCAAACATAAAAAGTTCTCGTTAAGCAGGCATAATGAAAGATCTTATTAATGATGGGATGTATGCATGTGTGTGTGTCTGTGTGTGTGAGTATGTGTGTGTGAATGTGAATGAGAATATACTCACCACTTTTTGATGAGTGTTATAGTTAACGAATGGTCTGGCATTTGTATTACTTTTGGAGACAGTCTCCTCCTGCTCTTAATTCAAGTTAGAGAGCTAAAGTTCATTTGTCTCTCAACCTTGAGCTTTAGAAGATGTTATTAGTAGTTTTTGTATTTTATTGATTTTTTAAAAGATCTTGTTGGCTTGTGACTCTATAAAGATTTAGATCTCCCCAGCTCAGTTGAATACATTTTACTGTGTTTTGTTGAAGGGCCAAGTCCTGAGGAGTAATAATTGATGTTTATAGTAAAGAATTATCTCTGAATCTTGTCTTTGCTCAGCCATGTACTAAGAAGAAAGAAAAGAATAAATATTTCTTTCATTACTAGTTTTCGAACCTGAGTTAATCTCCTGAAAAACTGCAGAAACTTTCTCAGATTAGTGAGAGGCAAAAGAAAAGTGTTTAACTTTCTTCACACTTTTCATTGAGTTTCCTTCCTAATATAGGCAGTCTAGAACTATGACTCTTTCTTGTGCACGGATGCCATTAGTGTTGCTTTAAATGTATATGTATATATGTGTATATGTGTGTGTGTATATATATGTATATATGTCTATGTGTATATATATGTATATATGTATATATATGTATTTTTTAAAGATTTTATTTATATATTTGACAGAGAGAGCATAAGCAGGCAGAGTGGCAGGTAGAGGAAGAGGGAGAAGCAGGCTGTCCACTGAGTAGGGAGTCAGATGCCGGGCTTGATTCCAGGACACTGGGATCATGACCTGAGCTGAAGGCAGCCACTTAACTGACTGAACCACCCAGACGCCCTATATATATTTATTTATTATAAATTATATATACATATATAATTTGTATATATATAATTCCAAACACAGCACAAGACTTTCTTGGATTGATGACTGAAGTACCATACTTTAGCTTGTACTATACTAATAGCTAGAAAACTACAAATTACATTTACTATAATATATTTTAAAATCCTTCTGAAGTTTTTATTTATCACTTAAGATGAAATTGAATATTATGCCATTTCTTTTAAAATTTCTCTTTAAAAGGTTCCAGGCTTTTATTACATCAATTTATAATGCAATTAAGTTTAATAAAATGCACACTCAATTTATTTACTCTCTAGAAATTAGTGTTATATTGAACAATGATTTTTTTCACTTTCTAATGAAATTGAGATACTTATTGAAAAAAGTATATTTTTGAAAGGGAGAAAATGCAAAAACAAATAAGCCAAAATTTTAAAGCCTGACATGCATTGAAAACAATTAGAAATAATGAACAAACTGAAAAATGCTAATATGTAACTTAAGATTTAATTGCAGTGCAAAAATTTATAAAACATCTTCCATGAACTAGATTTAAACAAAAATGTATAAATGTGATATATCTATATATCCTCCAGGTGATCAGAGCTTATTTCTGCCTTATTTTTTTCATGGTAACAAATAAACCAATGAAAATTCAGTACTATACTGGTTTAACTCTAATGGTCTCAGAGTTATGTACAGAGGTTGATAGAAACTTAAAGGAATTATTTTGGCAGAACCAAATTTCCCTTTGGATGCTATCTTTGAGAATAGAGTCATGTTTTGTTTCCATTATCTTCTCCTTCCATTATGGAAAAATTATGAACTAGCCTATCTTTATTTTATCACCTAATACCAATTAAATTTATTTTTATCAAAATGCAAGTTTACCATCTCTAGACAACAGTATCCATGGCACTAGGCAGCTAAAGAACCACCAGCAGGGTAAGGAAGGTTGAACCTGTTGTTATAATTATGTGAGATCATTTTTGCTTGTGGGTGACAAAAAATCAATTTGATCTAATTTAGTCAAAAAATAATTCTTTGGCCTAGTAAATAAAACTGTCTGAAGAGCAAGAGCTTCATTGGACCATAAGAGAAAATGAGAGGGAAAATGCCAGGTTCTTCCTATCTAAGTATCAGCCTATCTCTGCATGCTGGTTTTATTTGTTCCATCTAGCCCATATCTTTGCAGACTGATCATCAGACACAAGGACTTGCTTTCTTTGGTTCCAATTTTAAAATTTCCAAGGAAGTAATTTGGTCGATTTGGAAGTGGGGGAGATAACATTCCCACCCCTGATGCCATGGAAGCTGAATGCAATCATGGACCATCTCCCCCCACATGATGTGCAGTCAGACCATGATGAAGTCTCCTTAAAGAGGACAGCTGGGTAAAATTAATTAATTACTTTAAAAATAATGCTTACATTTGTATCAAATAGGGTACTTTGCAAAGTGCTTTCACATTTCCTACTCTTTTAAACCTTAATAATTTTGTAAAAAGAACATTTTGGCAATGATGGGATTGAGTCCCAAAATGATTAAATGGTTTACAAAGTTAACATTCACAGAGTAAATGCCAGAGCTTAGATTAGAACTGAAGAGTTGAAATACAGAGTCCTGTCCTTTCTCTGCTTTTGAAATTTGATGCTAACATCCCATATTCAGACACTCATGACTATTCAAAGTCATGGATTCACAAATCTTTTAATATTAGAAGCTTAAATGTAATCATACAAAGGAATACTATTCAAAGAAAAATAGAGTAACTTGAACTGAATGACAGAAGTTTTAAAAATCTCTTCCTACTGCTTCTAACCTCCAATTACCTTGATCTACAACCCGTTTCCTCTGCATTCCAGACAGTACTTTTTACAGCTCAACGCTGATTTTCACAGTGGATTTCCCCTCTTACAAGATTTATAGTAGAGACTACATGTCTATATGTAAATATTCTAGGCATTATTTCCTGGAATTAGATTAAAACATTGTTTTTAAGGAAAGCAGTATAAAACTGCGTATTTCCTTCATATGGTTTATTTATTTAAAAATGACACACTTTATGGTTATTAATGTCTAGAATGGATACAAAAGGCTTGGCTGCAGAAGATTAGGTGGACATCACCAGTCATAATGAATTCTAGAATGAGTCAAATTTTTCCAAATTTCATTTATATAACCCTTTATAAACCCTTATAAACCCTTTTATAAGCTCCAAATGTTTAAAAATGTTCAGTTTGGACTCTGGCCTAAATTCAGGTTAGGGTTAATTATAAACAAACAGAGAATGTACATGGTGATGCAAAACCTATTGGATCCTTCTTTCTTTCTTAATTCTCCCTCTATTTTTCTTCCTTTTGCCCACTGGTCTTGCCCCCTTCTCTATTTCTGAGGAGGTAATGCACTGTTTTCTTCTTTCCTACTGGGAAGACTATGGTAAATTTCTTATTTACCCTTTATTTGAAAGCTCAAATTTCCTGATTACTTTCTTTCTTTTTTTCAAAAAATTAAATATACATTTTATTTATACATTTTATTTTATTTATTATTTATTTTTCTCCTCCTTGATACCCACCACCAGACACACCAACCTTCACTCCCCTCCCCTCCAAAATCCTCAGTTTGTTTCTCAGAGTCCACAGTCTCTCATGGTTTGTTTTCTCCCTCTGATTTTCCCCAATTCACTTCTCTCCATCTCCCAATGTCCTCTGTGTTATTCCTTATGCTCCACAAGTAAGTGAAACCATATGACTTATGCATGACTTATTTCACTCAGCATAATCTCTTCCAGTCCCATCCATGTTGATGGAAAAGTTGGGTATTCATCGTTTCTAATGGAGGCATAATACTCCATTGTATATAAAGACCATATCTTCTTTATCCACTCGTTTATTGAAGGGCGTCTTGGGTCTTCCCATAGTTTGACGATTGTGGCCATTGCTGCTATGAACATTGGGGTACAGAGGCCCTTCTTTTCACTACATCTGTATCTTTGGGGTAAATACCCAGTAGTGCAATTGCAGGGTCATAGGGTAGCTCTACTTTTAATTTTTTGAGGAATCTCCACACTGTTTTCCAAAGTGGCTGTACCAACTTGCATTCCCACCAACAGTGTAAGATGGTTGCTCTTTCTCCCCATCCTCTCCAATATTTGTTGTTTACTGTCTTGTTGATTTTGGCCATTCTAACTGGTGTAAGCTCGTATCTCAATGTGGTTTTGATTTGAATCTCCCTGATGGCTAATGATGATGTACATTTTTTTTCATGTGTTTGTTAGCCTTTTGTATGTCTTCTTTGGAGAAGTGTCTGTTCATGTCTTCTGCCCATTTTTTTGAAGTGATTATCTGTTTTGTGTGTGTTGAGTTTGACGAGTTCTTTATAGATCTTTGATATCAGCCCTTTGTCTGTAGTGTCATTTGCAAATATCTTCTCCCATTCCGTGGGTTGTGTCTTTGTTGACTGTTTCCTTAGCATGCAGAAGCTTTTGATCTTGATGAAGTCCCCAAAGTTCATTTTCACTTTTGTTTCCTTTGACTTTGGAGACATGTCTTGAAAGAAGTTGCTGTTGCCAATGTCAAAGAAATTACTGCCTATGTTCTCCTCTAGGATTTTGATTTCCTGCCCCACATTGAGGTCTTTTACCTATTTCGAGTTTATCTTTGTGTATGGTATGGTCGAGATTCATTCTTCTATACATAGCTGTCCAATTTTCCCAGCACCATTTGTTGGAGAGACTGTCTTTTTTTCCACTGGATATTTTTCCCTACTTTTTTGAAGATTATTTGACTGAAGATTTGCTGGTCTATATCTGGGCTCCCTACTCTGTTCCACTGTACTGTGTTTGTTTTTGTGCCAATACCAGGCTGTCTTGGTGATCACAGCTTTGTAGTAAAGCTTGAAATCAGGCAATGTGATGCCCCTAGTTTTTTTTTTTTTCTTTTTCAACATTTCCTTAGCAGTTTGGGGTCTCTTCTGGTTCCATAAAAATGTTAGGATTGTTTGTTCCAGGTCTTTGAAAAATAACAGTGGAATTTTGATTGGGATAGCATTGAAAGTATATATTGCTCTAGGTAGTATAGACATTTTAACAATGTTTATTCTGATCCATGAGCATGGAATGCTCTTCCATTTGTTTTGTGCTTTCTTCAGTTTCTTTCATGAGTGTTCTGTAGTTTCTCAAATATGAATCCTTTACCTCTTTGGTTAGGTGTATTCCCAGGTATCTTAGGGTTCTTGGTGCTATAGTAAATGGAATTGATTCTCTAATTTCTCTTTCTGTATTTTCTTTGTTAGTGTATAAGAATGCAATTGATTTCTATACATTGATTTTGTATCCTGCCACATTACTGAATTGCTGTTTGAGTCCTAGTAGTTTGGAGGTGGAGTCTTTTGGGTTTTCCATATAAAGTATCATGTTATCTGAGAGGTGAGAGAGTTTGACTTCCTTTTTGCCAATTTGAGTATGTTTTATTTCTTCTTGTTTTCTGATTGTTGTTGCTAGGACTTCTAGTACTATGTTGAACAACAATGGTGAGAGTGGACATCCTTGTCATGTTCCTGATCTAAAAGGGAAAGCTGTCAGCTTTTCTCCACTGAGAATGATATTTGCTGTGGATCTTTCATAGATAGATTTTATAAAGTTGAAAAATATTCCCTCTCTCCTTACACTTTGAAGTGTTTTAATAGGGAACGGATGTTGTATTTTGTAAAATGCTTTTTCTGCATCAGTTGAGAGGACCATGTGGTTCTTCTCTCTTCTCTTATTGATTTTTTTCTGTCACATTGATTGATTTGCGAATGTTGAACCACCCTTGCATCCCAGGGATAAATCCCACCTGGTCATGGTGGATAATCTTTTTAATGTTCTGTTGGATTCTATTAGCTAGGACCTTATTGAGAATCTTGGCATCCATATTCATCAGAGATATTGGTCTGAAATTCTCCTTTTTGATGTGATCTTTGCTTGGTTTGGGAAGCAGGGTAATTCTGACTTCAAAAAAAGAGTCTGAAAGTTTTCCTTCTGTTTCTATTTTTTGAAACAGCTTAGGAGAATAGTTAATATGTCTTCTTTGAATGTTTGGTAGGGTTGTCCAGGGAATCCATCAGGTCCTAGGTTCTTGTTTTTTTTTTTTTTTTTTTTTTTTTTTTTTTTTTGGAGGCTTTTGATCACTGCTTCAACCTTGTTACTAGATACTGGTCTGTTCAGGTTGTCAATTTCTTCCTGATTCAGTTTTGGAAGTTTATAGGTTTCCAGGAATGCATCCATTTCATCTAGGTTGCTCAACTTATTGGCATATAACTGTTGATAATAATTTCTGATGATTGTTTCTATTTCCTTGGTGTTAGTAGTGATCTCTCCCTTTTCTTTCATAGTTTTAATTTGGGTCATCTATCTTTTCTTTTGGATTAGTTTGGCCAGTGGTTTATCAATCAATAAGATTTCTGTCTCATTGATCTCTGCTCTAATCTTGATTATTTCCCTTCTTGTTTGTGGGGTTGGCTTAATTTGTTGTGGATTTTCCAGTTCTTTAAGGGTTTAAAGAGAGCTGGTGTATTCTGGATTTTACAATGTTTTTGAGGGAGGCTTGGATGGCTATGTATTTCCCCCTTAGGATCATCTTTGCCATGTCCCATAGGTTTTGGACTGATGTGTCTTCATTCTCCTTTGTTTCCATGAATTGTTTAAGTTCTTCTTTGATTTCCTGGTTGATCTAAACATTCTTAAGCAGGGTGGTCTTTAGCTTCCAAGTGTTTGAATTTATTCCAGACTTTTTCTTGTGGCTGAGTTCCAGTTTCAAAGCCTTGTGGTCTGAGAACATGCAGGGAATAATCTCAATCTTCTGGTATAAGTTGAGCCCTGATTTGTGACCCAGTATATGGTCTATTCGAGAGAAAGTTCCATGTGAGCTTGAGAAGAACGATTATTCTGTAGTTTTAGGGTGGAATGTTCTGTATACACCTATGAGGTCCATCTGGTCCAATGTGTCATTTAGTGCTCTTGTTTCTTTATTGATTTTCTGCTTGGATGATCTGTCTGTTACTGAGACTGGTGTGGTAATATCCCCTACTATTAGTGTTTTCATATCAATGTGACTCTTTATCTTGGTTAATAGTTGTCTTATGTAGTTGGCTGCTCCTGTATTGGGGGCATAAGTATTTACATTTGTTAGATCTTCTTGATGGATACACCCTTTACGAATGATGTAATGTCCTTCTTTATCTCTGACTACAGTCTTCAGTTTGAAATCTAATTTATCTGATATGAGAATCGTTACCCCAGCTTTCTTTTGAGGCCCATTGACATGAAAGATGCTTCTCCATCCCTTCATTTTCAGTATAGATGTATCTTTAGGTTCCAAATAGATCTTTTATAGACAGCATATGGACAGGTCCTATCGTTTTATGCAATCTACAACCCTGTTCTGTTTTATGAGAGCATTTAGGCCATTCACATTGAGAGTGATTATTGAAAGATACATTTTTATTGACATCATGTTTCCTGTTAAGTCCTTGTTTCTACAGATTGTCTCTGTAAATTTCTGTTCCATGACACTCTTGGGTTCTTTCTTCTTTTATAGAACCCCCCCCCCCCCTTAATATTTCTTGTATTGCTGGCTTGTAGGTCACATACTCTTTTAACTCTTGGTGGTCTTGGAAGCTCTTTATCTCTCCATCCATTTCAAATGTCAACCTTGCTGGATAAAGTATTCTTGGCTGCATGTTTTCCAATTTAAGGCCCTGAAAATGTATTGCCAGCTCTTTCTGGCTTACCAGGTTTCTGTGGACAGGTCTGACATTATTCTGATGGACTTTCCTCTGTATGTAAGGAATCTCTTCCCCCTAACCGCCCTCAGAAGCTCTCATCTAAAATTATGATTTGTCAGTCTCACAATCAAGTGCCTCGAGGTCTTTGTAGATTCGTTGATCTTGGTGGCAGGGGGTTATTCTGCCTTTAGGACACGATGCTTGTTCCATTCCCCAGATTGGGAAAATTTTCATCCAGAATTTGTTCAACCATATCTTCTAGTCTTCTCTCTTTCTCCATCCCCTCAGGTATCCCAGTAATTCTGACATTAGAACATTTCATTGCATCATTTATTTCCCTAATTCTACTTTCATGGCTTTTAAGCTGTTTGTTCCAGGCCACCTCCTGATCATTTTTCCTCTATGGGTTTGTCCTCTAGATCACTAATTCTATCTTCTACATCATTAACCTAGAAGTTAGAATATTTAATTAAGATTGGATCTCATTGATAGCATTTTAAAGTTCTTCCCAGGTTGCTTTCACTTCTGCCCTTAGTGATTCCATGTTGTCACCATGGTTTTCTCCAACCTAGCCATCACCTAGATGACTGTTACCCTGAATTGCCTTTCTGACATACTGTTTATGTCCATAGCCAGTAGTTCTGGCCATGGTCTCTGAATTATTCCTCTGATGGGTATTCCTCCTCCTAGTCATTTTGGTGAGAGGTGGTTGAAGGAGTGTATAGCTGAATATATCAACTGTGATCCAGGCAAGGTGCACCCTGGAAGGCTTTGGAGCAATTGGAAGTTACCACCAAAAGGAAAGAAAAAAGAAAAAAGAGAGAAAGAGAGAGAGAGGGAAAAGATCCAGCCAGAATGAGCCCTCAAATTAAGATTTATAAGGTATATAAACAAAAACAAACAAGACTGACAAAAGTAAATGACAAGGAAAAAAAAGTCCCTTCTGTTTATCCTACAATATCAGTCTGAGTGTTCCCACTCCGCTTTACCTCTCCACTGGTGTCTTCTGCCCCCACAGAGATCCAGAAGTGTATTAATCCTACATCTCAGGCTGATTTCATGGGTGTTCAGGGTATTCTAGTAGATATTTAGCTCACTTTATGGGACCGGGTGAAACAGGGTCTCCTACTTCTCTGCCATCTTGCCCCTCCCACCTCCTAATTACTTTCTAATACTGAGTACTAAAAAGTTACTACTCTCTCCCATTATGTAATTTTGATATATTGGTACATTGATAATGTATTTTCTGTTTTATTAGTCCATAACACTCCCTCTTCATGAGGAGGAAGGATAAAAATCATTCCACGTTTGTTCTATTACATAATGTGATGAAATGTACTGTCTGTTTCTATTAAGTTACCAGGTGGAGCTACTGTTGAATAGAAAAGACATATATTACTAATAATGTTTATGTTAAAGTCATTCATTTGAGCTGGTATGTTTTCAGGCATATCTGCTATTTAAGCTACCATTGTATAAGTAATTGGCTCCTTCTAGGTTGCATTCTTTTTGTTGTATCTGCCTTATATTCTGTAAAATTCCACCTTCCTAAAAATGAAAAAAATTGAAAATTCAACTATCAATAGAATACATATAGCCATTCATACTGGCAACAGCCAAGAGGAGTGATCATGTGATCAGGGAAGCTGGGGAGTATGAATTCTCTTGCCTCACTGCTCAATTTTCTCATTGCTATCATCTTCCCAGGAGGGAACCCTCTGTCCTCTCTGATCATTCAACTCCTCTTTTGTACATTTATTCATTTTTCTGCTTACTACAACATGCTGTTTTCCCACAATTATCTAAATAGCATTTCACAAGTTTTTGTTATAAACATAGCACATACTTCAGATGGATCAAGTCTGGCTTTAAAACAAAATAATTTAAAAACAAGAGAGCTTTTGTGTTGGTTCAATAGTAAGAAAATAGAACAGTGATATCTACCACTTTGATGAATCACAGTATAGAGGTAAATTTTCTCGTTATTCTTTTAATGCCTTTGGTGTCTGTAGAGTGACCCCTATTGTGTGGTGACATTTCCTATTTTTCATCAGATATTGTAGTTTGTGTCTTCTTTCTTTTTCCTTGGTTAGTTTGGTTAGAGATTTCATAATTTTGGGGGGAGGGTCTTTCAACAAAAGAGCCTTCAATTTCAATGATTTCCTTTTTTTGTTTTTCAATGTCATTGATTTTTGTTTTTACACATATTGGTTTCTTTCTGTTCTTACATACATTACTTTCCTCCTGATAATAAATCTCTATTTTGATCTGACTTTTAATTTTATTTCATTTAATTTTTATAGTTAAATGAAGTGAAGCTGGGGTAAATTTGAGGCCTTTACTCTTTTTTACTAGACACACTTAACATTATAAATTTAGTTCTAAATACTGCTTTAAATACATTCTACACATTTTGATGGATTTTCATTTAAAGTTTTTTTTTTTAAAGTTCCCTTGAAACCTCTTTTTTTTTATATAATTTTTTATTTTTTATAAACATATATTTTTATCCCCAGGGGTACAGGTCTGTGAATCACCAGGTTTACACACTTCACAGCACTCACCAAAGCACATACCCTCCCCAATGTCCATAATCCCACCCCCTTCTCCCAAACCCCCTCCCCCCAGCAACCCTCAGTTTGTTTTGTGAGATTAAGAGACACTTATGGAAACCTCTTTTTAATCTATGGATTATTTAAAAGTGTTTTAATTTTTTTTTGAAGATTTTATTTATTTGACAGAAACAGATTATGTGTAGGCAGAGAGGTAGGCAGAGAGAGAGAGGGGGAAGCAGGCTCCCTGCTGAGCAGTGAGCCTGATGTGGGGCTCGATCCCAGGACCCTGAGATCATGCCCTGGCCCAAAGGCAGAGGCTTTAACCCACTGAGCCACCCAGGTACCCCAAAAGTGTTTTAATTTTTCATTGTTTTACTATTTTCCACATAACTTTCTCTTGTTGATTTCTGGTTTGGAAGGGGAGGTGAACCATGAACCATGAGAGACTATGAACTCTGAAAACAACCTGAGGGGTTTGAAGCAGCGGGGGGTGGGAGGTTGGGGGAACCAGGTGGTGGGTATTAGAGAGGGCACAGATCACATGGAGCACTGGGTGTGGTGCAAAAACAAGGAATACTGTTATGCTGAAAAAAATAAAAAAAAATAATTATGTTATGAGCTGAGAACACAGTTTGGGATGACTTTATTTTAATTGCTGAGGTTTCTTTTATGACTTAGAACATGGCCTATATTGGAGAATGCTCCATATGTATGCAAAAGAAAGTATACTATGCTGTTGTATAGAATGTTCTACAAATGATCATTAGGTCTAGTTTTTGATAATAGTGTTAATGTTTTCTACATTATTACAGAGTTTTTTTTTATCTACTTGTACTATCAATGACTGAAAGTGGAGTTTTGAAGTTGACAACTGTAATATTGATTTGTCTACTTCTTTACTCAGTTCTAATGGTTTTGCCTCCGATATTTGACTCTTTGTTAGATTCTTATATAATTAAAATTGTTGTCTTTGCACATGATGCAGTGTTCATCTTTATATCTGACAATGTCCCATACTCTGAAGTTTTATCAGTTTTATCAGTTTCTAATACTGCTCTGACAAATGATTATATTCTTGATGACTCTAAACAATGCAAATTTATTACCTCACTTTCTGTAGGACCAGATTCTAGAATCAATTTCACTGGGCTAAATCATTCCCTCTAGAGAGTCCAGGGAAGAATTCATTTCCTTGTCTTTTCCAGTTTCTAGATAGTGCCTGCACTCCTTGTCTCTTAGCCTTTTCCTCTACTTTTCAAAAGCAGCTGTGTAGCATCTTTAAACCTCTCTTCCTCTGTGACCTTTGCTTTCATCACCACATTTCCCTCTCTTATTCTTCTGTCTCCATATTTTTCTTTTTTATTTTTTAAAGATTTATCTATTTATTTGGGGGTGGGATACAAGGACAAGGAGAGAGTCTCAATCTCGCATGGGACCAATCCCATGATTCCATGACCCTGAGACCATAACCTGAGCCTAAACCAAGGCTTGGACATTTAACCTACTGCACCACTCAGGTGCCCCTCCCTCTTCTATCTTTTAAGGCCCTTTGTGATTACATTGGACTCACCTCTCAACCTTAATATTCTTAGCTTAATCACATCTGCAAAGCCCCTTTTGTCATATGCCCCTTTAGAGCATAATCTTTGAAAGGACCGTTATTCCATGTAACCAGAAATCTACTTTGTCTGATATTAATATAAACATTAAATCTTTCCTTCATTATATTTTAATCTATCTATATATGTATATTTATTTTTATTTATTTTATTTATCTTAGAGAGAGACAGAGAGTGCAGGGGGAGGTGTAAAGGTGGAGGGAGAGAAAGAAGCTCAGGCAGACTCCCTGTTGAACACAGAGCCTGACATGGGGTTTGATCCTATGCCATGGTTACCCTCAGTGCACTACAAGCTTCACATACCTGGGCAGTATTTTGTTTCTAGGGTGGGGTAGATTTGCTTGAGTATGTCTTAAATTCTAAGGTTAAAACTTTCTTGCAGTACATACCACAGAGAGGGCCATTTTCTATGCTCTTGTTCATTTCCTTTCCCTCTCCCAGTAGTATACTGCTGCTGTTAGTTATTTAGGGTTTATTAGCTTGGAGGCAGAGGTCTGTTATTCTGATTGGTTTAAGATTTTGGCAAGCACTGTATCTTGGGAACTCATGAATGCTCAACTCTTAATTCTCCCATACTTTCCTTAGCTATAGTTGAATCCAGAGTATGATCCTCCTTCTGTCCCAGGAATAGTGTTTTTCCCCTTTGTTCCCTTCCCCAGCTGCCACAGATTTTTACAAATGCCGAAGGAAAGGATTGTTTGTTTCATTTCCCCCCTTAAGTTGAGACTTCTCTTCTTCATAAAGGGGAGAGGCAGGGATCTGGGCAGAGCTTCTTACCCTTCACATACAACTTCCCCTCTCACAGGTCTCAGCACACTGCATACTTCTTAATACTCTTTCTGCCTTCTCAATGAGAGTTATGTGGGGTTCATGGAGAAAGAATAAGTAAGGGATTTGGAATCCCCCTGAGGTCTCACACTGTCCCCACTAGCTTGTGCAGCAAGTTATCAACCATTCTGGGAGAACTTCTCATACCTGTGTTCAGTTTTATAACTCTACCTAGATGAACAAGTACTTCAATTTCATCTATTCCTGCACATCTGTTTCTATCTAATTTAGGGCTAGTTTTGCTCCATGACCTTAAATCTCAGTATGTTAAAAAAATTTTTGATTTTTTTCATAAACTTTTACCATATACTAGAACTCACAATATGCATTTCAAATTTAATATCCATAAATAATATTGTTATAATTTAATAAAAACTACTATAAATAAATTTAATGAGAGAATAATAGTAACTGAATGTTAGTGAAAATAAATAATTATGAATAGGTTTGGTTACTTTCAAGAAAAATTACAGAGCTAAAATGAGGAAAGTGTCTTGCTTGAGAAGCAGGACATGACTTCAAACCCAGACAAGTCCCACGGAACCTATCTCAGAGAATAAATAGGGCAATAGTAGTGAAGTAGAATGGGAGTCATAGGTAAAGATAAATTATTGAAATATATATCTTTTGAAATTTTGAAACAAAAGGCCTCCAGTAGTAGTCTAAATGTGTGATATTTGTGTAATTTGTATAATGTTAAGTCATAATAGAACACGTTTATAATTTACTAATCCATTCTTATAAGTACTATTTAACTCTGGTGAATTCAATTTTCATACAGTGAACTTTTTTTTTTTTTTTGACTTTTTAATTTTTTATTTTTTATAAACATATATTTTTATCCCCAGGGCTACAGGTCTGTGAATCTCCAGGTTTACACACTTCACAGCACTCATCAAAGCACATACCCTCCCCAATGTCCATAATCCCACCCCCTTCTCCCAAACCCCCTCCCCCCAGCAACCCTCAGTTTGTTTTGTGAGATTAAGAGTCACTTATGTTTTGTCTCCCTCCCAATCCCATCTTGTTTCATTTATTCTTCTCCTACCCACTTAAGCCCCCATGTTGCATCTCCACTTCCTCATATCAGGGAGATCATATGATAGTTCATACAGTGAACTTTTATGTACTTAGACTATTATTAGTACGACTTAAAATTTTTACCATGATTTTGAACATTTTTTTACCTGCTATGATGTAAACATATCAAGCATAAAAATATGTCAGTTAACTATGTAATTTTGACATCATTATTATTGGTTTTAAAATGCATTTTCCAATTTCAGAATAAAACATGTTGCTGCATTTGATCTTACTTGTTGGGCACAGCAAAGATGGCGCTGGCCTGCCTTCTCTTCCGGCTAGAAAAGACGCCACCGTGGCAGTATTGGTGCCAATGTGGCGGTTTCGGTTCTGCATATCTCTGATATTTCCTCCTCTCGCCCAACACACCCTACCCAGTTACTGACTACATAACCAAACCCCATAGGCTCTCTCCCCGCTGACCTCATTTCCCATCCCCTATCCAATATAAGCTGCAACCCCGCTCAATAAAGTGAGATCCTGCTTCGACAGATCCCCCGAGCCTGGTGTCGTCCGTTGGTGCGTCCGGGTTCGCGACACTCGCCATCCCGCTCAGCCCCGGGAAGGGGCCTCCGGCTGGTCCGGTCGCCTCCATCCCTCCGAGGGAACCCCAACACTTACTGTATTATACAAATTTAAAAGAAAAAGAATGGAAAATGTAAGAGGTGAGGCTTGATAAGAATTTCAGATATCAAAAATGGAACATAATTAAAAGGCATGTTTAGGTACCAAATATATCATGTCTTTAGTCTCAAACAACCTATATTTTCAAGCTATATGTGTTTTATTATAAAGAAAAAGAAAAAGAAATTGAAGAATATTACAAAATAGTTTCTATAAGTATCTCTTAATTAAAGAATTAACAGACAAATAATCAAAAGTCTCTATTTTATAGACTAAGAGAAATTGAGCTACTTTGGCAATCCAAAATTAAAATTGTTCAGTTTTGTGAGGGGAAGAGTTGGAAGATAAAAAGTGAAATCCAAACATTTTTCATATGAGTTTGGGAGTTCCTAAAGCCTCAGAAGTTTCAATAATCTATAAGGCATGGAGGATTGTAGTTTACCCTGATTTTACTCTAGATTTTAGGGAGAATTTTTCCTTCTCTTACTTGACACTATCTTTTACTACTTTTTTAAAAGTGTTTCTTTTCTTTTGTAGTTTTAGTCATCTTTAGAAATCTTGGCTAGTGTGTGGATGCAGTACTACACTGGTATATTCTTTCTTTCTTTTATTTTTTTTTAAGATTTATTTATTTATTTGACAGACAGAGATCACAAGTAGGCAGAGAGGCAGACAGAGAGAAAGGAGGAAGCAGGCTCCCTGCTGAGCAGAGAGCCCGATGTGGGGCTCGATCCCAGGACCCTGGGATCATGACCTGAGCCGAAAGCAGAGGCTTTAACCCACTGAGCCACCCAGGCGCCCCTGGTATATTCTTTCTTAATTCTATTCTGAAAGAGATTCCAGAACAAAGATCTGTGGGTTCCAATAATAAAATTATCTGTAAAGGAAATAAAGTAAGTCTATTACACAGATTTCTGGCCATTCATTCCACCTTAAGATTTGTAGAGGAACTCTTATGAAAATGCAAAAGATTTGGATTTCCAATTCTATATTATAGATTTAATATAGCATCTTATTAATATTATTCGTCAGTACGTATTTGGAGGTGAATCAACTTTAGGTTCTTCTGTATAATCTAATTTTTCTACGGAAGCACGAGTCATTATCATAAAGATATGTGTGTACATGCACATGTACCTGTTTTTTGTGTGTATGATTAAGAGCATCTAATCTTTTTTATTATTATTTTCTTTATGAGAAGGCAAAAAGGGGCAAAGGGAGAGAGAATACTTAGCAGGCTCCATACCCAGCATGTAGCCTGGGCTTGGTCTCACAATCTTGAGATCATGACTGGAGCAGAAATCAAGAGTCTGACACTTACTTGACAGAACAACCAAGATGCCCCACATCTAATCTATTTTGGAAGCACCATTTACCTATTATCTATCTTGTGATATATTATTTTGATACTATTCCACAAAATAATTTCATAAATTATTTTAATACAATTTCCCATAAACCTCTCAAATATATTCTTCTCCTTTCTGATTTTCACTCTTTTATTTCTAACATATTTTTCTCTTAAATTGTTAACAAAACACATGGACCTTAAACTTCTTTAGATTATCTATCACATAATTCTAAATAGATACTTTTAACCTTAACTGATGGCTGTGGGAATCAGTTCTAACATGTTACACCATCTTAAAGGAAAGGTCCATTTTAAATATGGTGAAAACTGGTGTATATAAAAGTGATGAATCACTAAATTCTATTCCTGAAATCAGTATTATACTATATGTTAACTAGAATTTAAATAAAAAATTGAAACACAAAAACAAAGCCAGAAAAAAAAAGAAAGGCAAAATATACACATATGATGAAAAAGCTTCCTAGCAACACTCAGTGGACACAATTTTAGTGTTCTTTATTGCAGTTTTCAAGCTCTATAGAACTTTCTTTCACATAGTATTTCTGACATACAGGACATTTTGTAGAAGTCATGTAGTCATAGAAGAAAATTTACAAAAAAATCCTAGGCTCATAGAGTTATAGATCTTAAATTAGTTATTTTGGACAGATTTTTGGGAGGCACATTTAGGTATGAGATTCAGTATCTTAATGGCATCAGAACGACCCTTAGCTGATTGCACTTGGCTAGAGGCAGATTATTTATCATCTTAAGAAATATATAACCAACGAGACTGGGTGGCTTGTTGGTTAAGCGTCTGCATTTCACTCCGCTTATAACCCCAGGGTCCTGGGATCAAGTCCCGCATCGGGCTCCCTGCTTAGTGGAGAATCTTCTTCTCCCTCTATCCACACCCCTGCTCATGATCTCTCTCTATCTCACTCACTCTCTCTCAAATAAATAAGTAGAATATTAAAAAAAAAAAAGAAAAAGAAATGTACACCAATTGAAGTAATCACAGTAGTGTCTCTGATCCTAGAAAACTAAACATATGTGAAATAGGATGGACTTTGTTTTCTGTAGTTATTCTCTTTGTTGCCATTATTGGAGTAATATTACATTTATAATCACTTTTCTGTTATTAGTCTCTTCTTTTTGTTTTTAAGACTTTATTTATTTATTTGACAGAGAAACAGTGAGAGAAGGGAACATAAGCAAGGGGAGTAGGAGGAGGAGAAGCAAGCTCTTCACTGAGTAGGGAGCCTGATGCAGGGCTAGATCCCAGGACCCAGGACCTGAGTCAAAGGAAGACATTTAATGACTGAGTCACCCAGGTGCCCCCTGTTATTAGTTTCAAATAACACTTCATTTTTAAATAATTAAGAAGATATACCACTTTATTTTCATTATAATACTGATCCCAAAATGTTTCTCATGACTCTCCATAGAGGGTCCAATAGATTTAACTCTTTCTATAAACATATGGCTAATTTTTTCTTAATTAAAGATTTCCCTAAATACATATTACTAGATAATATATTAATGTCATCAACATATAGAACATTACCTACAAAAAAACTAATTGTAAAACTAATTTATTTATAACCACACAATGTAATATTTCTCATATATTTTTAAGTGTACTGATATAACATATAGTAGTGTATTAGTGATAGACCATTCATGCCTGCAGTTCTACCCCTTTGGACATGACAAAGGGATTAGTGATTAAAAAAAAATATCTCAGGACCAAAAGTTTTGAATATGGCTGTATGATCTGTTTATATTGATATTTGAAATGTTACAATAATTTCCCTTGCAATTTTAATTGTAAATCACTTTTTCTGGATGCTTTTCTTTTAAAATTAAAGTGCTATGTAACATATTTTTATAAGCATTTTTTAAGGCTGAGGGAAATTAAATGATCCTGATATAACTCTTAGCAAATTATGTATTATAGTTTGATAAGAGATATATATGGAACCAATTACTGAAAAATATGGATTATAGGTATTTCATAGAATTGTATTGTTGGTGGTTGGAATTACCATGAGGTGATTTTTAACTAAGTTTACAATGGCTTGTTGAGAAGCAAAAATAAAAAATAAAAAGGTGTTTGGTAATTAGCATATCAATGCTCTGTCAACAGAACAGAGAGAAAGTGATATTGTGTTTAAAAATATGATATTCTCATTCAACCATAAATTCATTCATACTCCTTCGAAAAGTAGAAAATTCGGGTGACTAGAAATAATTTTCAGCCTAGCTCCCTACATTCTTCTGTCATCAGTGCTCACACACAACAGTACCTATTAGATAGCGGAACCACAAGAGTGAACCAAATAGAATTTTCTCTATTTTCAGCATTGTCTCAGCTTTGCTTTCAGGATCCATTTGCTTTGACACACAAATGGTCACAGCTTTGTATCAGTCACATTTCCTGACTACAAATAGCTCTTAGCTATCTAAAATAAAAGATGAAATTACTGGAATGGTATCAGGGAATCACATATTCATTTGGAACCCCGGGGAAACAGACCTGAAAATGAGCAGGAAGCAAGATGTCTCAGACCATGACCACAGGAATGCTCTCTTTAAAAGCTTTTAGAAATACATATTTTGTATCTTAATATAATCAGACCTTATATAAATAACTCTAAATACTTTTTATTTAATATTTCCTGCATTCATTTCCACTTTCATAATTAAACTTTATAGTACACTCTTAACTGGTACTCAACTAACTCACCTACAAGAGTAATGAACATTTTCCTCACCTGTAAAATCTTCAAAACTAAAGCCCTTGATGTGCCTAGTGAGTCAAGACATGCCTGGGCACATCTACTCCAACCATTTCTCTAGCATTTGCCATGTGTTAGCAAGTGAAATGTGAGCCCTTGAATTTCCTATGTTGAAGCTGTAGTCCCCAGTATAACTATACTTGGAGACAGGGTTTTTAATGGAAGATAATTAAAATTAAATGAAGTCGTAAGAGTGGAGCCCTAATCCAAAAGGACTGGTGGTTTTATAAAAGAAGAGCTTTCTTTTATTCTCTCGACACTCATGTACTAAGAGGCCATGTGAGCATATAGAGAGAAGGTGGCTATCTGCAAGCCAGAAAATGAGATTTCACCAGAAATTTAATCAGCTGGCTCCTTGAGTTTGGACGTTCCAGCCTCCATAAGTATGATAAAGCAAATTTTTGTTGTTTAAGCCATCCAGTCTGTGGTGTTTTGTTATGGCAGCGTAAGCAGACTAATACAGCAAGCATATTTCTGCTAGTTGTTTGTTAGGATTATTATATCATGTCATAAGTGTGTAAGTCGATGGAGCTCAAAAAGGAACTTGTATGAAAGTTAAAGTGCCTGAAAGGGAAATATCTGTTAAGTTTGCTCAAAAAAGCGCTATTATTTTAGGCAGGTAAGGCAGGCAACTATATAACCCTAGAAAAAAATTACAAAATCGGACTATAACACTCAGTTGGCTTCACAACTTTTCAAAAATGGTTCCATTTTAAATAAATTCAACTTAAGAATCTTGAAAAATTTGTTATTATGTGGATTATATAAGAGATTTGATATGGAACTGTAATCAGCAGACTGATCGTCAAAGTGTCTTTGCCTTACCTGAAAAGATTCATGAATAAGTTAAAAATGCATAAAATTTCCCCAAGTACTTACATAGAGATTATTTAAGAATATTTACCATATCAGATAGGGAGATGTTTAGGCTTTATCATTTTCTTTTTTTCTTAATTCCTCTGTATTAGCTTGATAGGGCTGCCATAACAGAATACTGAAGATTGATTGGTTTAGACTACAAAAATTGGGATGCCTGGGTGACTCTGTTGGTTAAGCTTTTGCCTTTGGCTCAGGTGCCTGGATCAAGACCAGAGCTGGGCTCCCTGCTCAGTGGGGAGTCTGCTTCTCCTTCTCCCTCTGCTCCTTCATGTGCTAGTGCTCCCCCTTTCTCTCTCTCTCTCTCTCTCTCTCTCTCAGACTCTCTCAAATAAATAAATAAATAATCTTTACAAAAATAAACAACAAAAATTTGTTTTCTCACAGTTTTGTAGGTTAGAAGTTCAAGATCAAAATGTCCATAGGTTTGGTTTCTTTTGAAGCTTTTGCCCTTGGCTTGGTTGTCCCTTGGACTGTGTTGTCTGTGTTCTAATCTTTCTTTTCTTTTTTTCTTTTTTTTTTCTTTTCCTTTTTTTGGAGGAGGGTTCCTTTTTAATTTAAATTCAATTAATTAACATATAGTGTTTTATTAGTTTCAAAGAGAGTTCAGTGATTCATCAGATGTAATAACACCCAGTACTCATTATATCACTTTCCTTCCTTAATGCCCATCCCCCAGCTACCCCATTTCCTTACCCCTCTTCCCTGCACCAACCCTCAGTTTATTTCCCATCTTTAAGAGACTCTCTTGGTTTGTCTTCCTTTCTGATTTCATCTTGTTTTATAATGACACTAGTCATATCTGACTAGAAGTCACACGTATGATTTTGCTTTACCTTATTCACTATTTTTACCTTAATTACCTCTCAAATGCCCAATTTCCAAGTACAGTACATATGAGGTAATAGGTGTTAGAACTTCAATTTAGGAGGACACTATTCAGGCCTTAACATACCACCAAAATAATTTTGTGATTGTAAATAACAGTCTTCTACCATTAAAAAAAAGTTCTTTTTTTTCCCCCAAAAGGTTTTATTTATTTATTTGAGAGAGAGAGGGTATGAGAAGAGAGAAGGTCACAGGGAGAAACAGATTACCTACTGAGCAAGGAGCCCAATGGGAGGCTGGATCCCAGGACTCTGGTATCATGACCTGAGCTGAAGGTAGACAGTTAACTGATTGAGCCCCCCAGCACCCCCAAAAAATATGTTCTTAAGTTCAGATCAGACATAAGGTGGTCTTACTAGGAATTTTTATGACTTATTAGTAATTGAATATTCTATGTATTTTTATTTATCACATTTCACTGCAATCACTGACAATGACTAAATTTGCTGGCTATTTGATTTTCTTCTGTGGTGGACTAACTTTTCAAAACATTTTCCTGGTTTCCAACTTATTTTTTGTAGCAATTTAAAAAAATTCTTTTTTATATGTAAGAATATTAACCCTTTTTCTCTGTCTTATAGGTCATAAATTCTCTAGCTCTCTGTATTTTATATCATTTATATTTTCCTTTTAAAACATTTATGTCTATTAATATGTAACTCATGCCTCCTATTTTTAGCATTATGGTAAGTAATATCTTCCTGTTCTAGAAATCCTAACTAGTTCAATACAGAAAGAAAACTAAATCTATAAATTTGAAAGGAAGAAGTACAAGTGACATTATTCGTATTCGTTGTTATATACATATTCAGGAATCTATAACCAATTTGAATTAATTATTTGGTTTAATATGATCACTGGATAGAAGATGAATGTACAAAAGTTATTTGCAGTTTTAAACATACAAGAAATGATTATAAAATGGAATTTTAAAAATATATAATTTGCATTGAAAACAATGGAATCCTGAGAAATAATCTAAAGAAAGATGTGAAAGCTGAAAGATGTTATTGAAAATATGACATGTCAAATAAACAACATATTAAAGAATTTGAAGAATGTGTGATGATAAAATCAGCAAGCTATTTATATGTAAAAGATTGTCCAACAGTCAGAGAACATATATATTGTATAACAAACACCAAAATTATATATATAAATTTGTATATTTTATATATATATTTAAATTTCCACATGAAAATCTATGTAGCGAGAAACAAAATCATAATCATTTTCATCAGTAGAGATTTTAAGGCTGCATTTGCTAACAATATTCAAAAAATGGAAATTTGGGGGAAATAAAAATGTTGATAAAGAAAACAAGCAAGACAATTTCTTAAAAATTTGGAAAAATCTCTTTTAAGCAATAATTGTATCAAAAACTAGAAAATATTTTTCCTTGAAAGAATTTATTTAAAATATTTATGAATTCATTTTCATAAAGTTATTTTTATGAATGAATGTTTGAATGCTGCAAATTTTACATTGGATTTATATTTTATAATTAAATAATTCTTTTTGGTGAAGATGCTGTCTTTAATCTCTTTAATGTTACTTTTCTGTTATAAAATACTATTTGTATTTGTCTTCTGTAGTATTATACCACATTTTATTGTTACAGTTTTCAATTCATGGATTTTATTTTACTTAATTCTTTAAGTAAGCTTTTGAATGGGTTGAAAGAGTAGTTCATGCATTTCTCACTTATTATGGTAGTGGGATGTATTTATTTTTCCTTCTGTATTATTTTCCTTTTAATTTTTATTGTTTTTATTTCTTTTCTTTTTTTCTTTCTTTCTTTTTTTTTTTTTTTTGATTTTTCCTTTCTTATTAGTTCCTATTTATCTTTGGAATCTGCAAATTTACTAGGTAATCTTATCTATGCATGACTTTCCCTCATTTTTTTCCCTGAGAGTATTATATTGAAAATTTAAGGAACTCTTGAGATTTGGATTGTTAAAAGTTATTTCTGTAATTATTACTTTACCATTTCTTAATTTTCTCCTCTGGACTTGCTAAGTTTAGGTTTTAGATATTTCGCCCTTCACACTTTCTATCTCTTATTGTCTCTTATTGTTGTAAAATCTCTTTTGTTTATTTGTTATTAGATATTTCTTTCCTCTAAGGTTCTCAGATAATAGATTTTCTGTCTTTAATTTTTTTTATTTCTTCAAAGATGATGTTATTGTCCCTATTAGAAAGAATTGTTGGGTTTGTGCATTGAATATCCTTGACTATCTTGTTGTATTTTATTAAGCTTTTTTTCTACTTATACAAATTAACCTCAATAGGGCTAAGAGCTCAAAAATATTTATTTTTTCTGTTTTCTCTGTCTTTATTGCTCATATTACCTATTCACTGGAAATGATTTACAGTATTTCTTCACCTGTCCATGTTCACCTCGTATTTTAGTACCCAGATAAGCAAACTAATGCAATAAAATGGCTTAGGCAGAGAAATAAATGGGCACTGGAATTTGAGGAAGTTTTGTTTCTTATCATCTGGCATCTAATGACCTGGACATCTGTTATCTTCTGCTAAGACATTAAAAAGAAGCTTTTTTGTCACATATCACTGCCATTGAAGAATTATGTTCTTCCAATCTCTCAAATGTGGACTATATTCCACCAGTGCAGGCACATGGCAGATTTGTTACAGTTAGCAGATTCAGGCAATCCTTCCAAGGAGTACAGGCAGAAAGCCAGCAGACATACTCCTTCCCTGTGAATTCCTTAGCCCTAACTCTGCTGGGAGGAAAACTTAATGAAGATTAAATTCAGGCTTTCAGGATTGACAAGTGTTTCCCCATATCTATCTATTGTATCAGTTTTGATTCAGGATGTTGCAAAATGAATCACCCAACTATCCTAGTCAAGGATATTGGAGTAGTAAATAACTTTATTTATCACCATCAAATGAGACCATAACTACATTTGTGATTTTATTTCAAGTAGAGAGGTGAGAGGGAAAGATGGGTTAAGATTGTCTGTGTTTTGATATTGATTCCATACTTCTTATTTTATAGTTTTATATTTTATAATAAAATCATTAATTCACCTAGATGTGTAATGTGTATATTGGTAAGTCAAAATTCATCTAAAAGTTGAGTCAAATTTTCCGATTGCATTTATTGCATAATTTATTCTTTCCCATTAAAGGGAAACATATTTTCAATCTACATTAACTTGTTTAACATGTTGGAATTTTTTAACATTGTGTTAAGTTTCATTTATCTGCCTACTTGTAAAGACAAGAACAACAGTAATGTAACAACCATAGGTTGTAGGAAAATATTTTACATCTAGCGTGCCTGGGTGGCTCAGTGGATTAAGCCGCTGCCTTCAGCTCAGGTCGTGATCTTAGTGTCCTGGGATAGAGAACCGCATTGGGCTCTCTGCTTAGCGGGGAGCCTACCTCCCCCCTCTCTTTGCCTGCCTCTCTGCCTACTTGTGATCTCTGTCTCTCTGTCAAATAAATAAATGAAATCTTAAAAAAAAAATTTACATCTATAAGATGTCCATTTATTTAAAAAAAGTTTTCTTGGATATTTACCCTACAGTACTTTTCTTCATGTTTACAACTCTCTCTTTTGAACTAGTCAATTGTCACAAATAGTTATTTAGATTACTAGATTTTGGCTACATTGTAATACTAATCAAAATAAAGTAGTTTAATTAATAATGGTTAGTACTAAGCCTTTTAAATTGTTTTTGTGAAAAAATGAATTGCCCTGTGATAAGCTCAAACCTCTTGTGTAAAATCCATAGTGGGTCAGACCAATGAAAAGTCCATTGTAGTTAAGAATGATGAAATTGGCATTCTATCTGCCTCAAAACAAACCCAAGTCATAGAGAAAATAGTAGTAATAATAAAAATAAGAGTAATAATAATACTTAACTTTTAGATATTCTTGTTATATATCTACTAGATACAATATCAAAGATTTTTATCCATTAGTTCATGTATTCACCATAAGAAACCTAATAAATTATTCTTATTTAGATATGAGAACTGCAAGGAACAATGGCATGATATAATTTACTCATTGTCCCACAGCTATTACATAAAGAATATTTAGCCCATATTTTTTTGTTTCAGTGGATGTCCTCTGTTCCACTTTTCTCTTTTGTAATCAAATTATAAATTTGAATTTTATAATAAAAATTATAAAAATAGATTATAAAGGCATTAAGGGGCTAGATTAAGTTCTTCTAGCTAATATTAGTTGATTTTTCATCAAGAATTGCTCTAAAAAAATCATCATTGCTCTCTCTATATAATGATGAGTACTATAATAGCAAGCATATTTATGGCTACTTCTGCCATAGTTGATTAATATCAAAATGGGATCCTAAATCAAGGTGGGATAGGTACACTGTTTCCAATGAGAGACATAAGACTGAATTCTTACATCAAACTTTTATCAGTTTTGTAATTTATACTTAGAATCTATTATTTAAATCTATACAGTTGTCCACTTTTCTTTCACCATTTTTCAGAATTTAATTATTTCCTGTTATTGAGGCATTCTGTTTTACCACCCTGATATCAGTATTTAATTTAGTCTAAAGTTTAAAAATTAAGCTTGTTGCCACATCTTTTGTTATAGTTTTCCATGTAAATTCTTGGTATGCCTCACATGGTCTCAAGGATAAAATATTCCTAAAATTCTTGCACATTCAAACATTCAAAATTGTTTTCCCATAGTTTTTATACTTGAGGGACAGATTGGCTAAAATATAAAATTCTTGGCTTACAATGTCTCCTTTTGAGTGTTTTTAGGTACTGCTATACTCTTTTGTGACATTGAATTTTGCTGAAAATAAATCTGAGGCAATATTTATTTTTTCCTCCTATAAGTTACATGCTATGCTTGTCTTGGTCATAGAAAAAAATCTTTATATTTGAACACTAGCCATTATACTAGATTATATTGTGATGTCAACTTTTCTATGTCTGTTATCCTTTGCATATGGTGTCTACATATGTATAGTTTTTTTCATTTATTTAAAGCATTTTCATATTATATATTTTTTATTGTTTAAACTTTCTTATGCATGTGCTATAATTAGGCATGTCTACTGTTCTGTTCTACTAGGCATTTCTACATATCTATTTGATCTACTTTGCACATCTTTTATATCTATCTATATTTTTTTTTGTCTTTTAAAAGTGTGTCCTTTTGTTTTACCTTTTTTGGCTAATTTCTTTTTTTCATATTTTTATTTATATTCTAGTTAGTTAACATACAATGTAATATTGATTTCAGGAGTTGAATTTAGTGATTCACCACTTACATGTAACACTCAGTGCTCAACACAACTGCCCTGCTTAATATCAATCACCAGTTTAGCTCATCTCCTACCCACCTCCCCTCTAGCTAATTCTTTTTTTTTAATTAAATTTATTTATTTTCAGCATAACAGTGTTCATTATTTTTTCACGACACCCAGTGCTCCATGCAGTCCGTGCCCCCCATAATACCCACCACCTGGTACCCCAATCTCCCACCCCCCACCACTTCAAACCCCTCAGATTGTTTTTCAGAGTCCATAATCTCTCAGGATTCACCTCCCCTTCCAATTTACCCCAACTTCCTTCTCCTCTCTAACTCCCCATGTCCTCGATGCTATTTGTTATGCTCCACAAATAAGTGAAACCATATGATAATTGACTCTCTGCTTGACTTAGTTCACTCAGCATAATCTCTTCCAGTCCCATCCATGTTGCTACAAAAGTTGGGTATTCATCCTTTCTGATGGAGGCATAATACTCCATAGTATATATGGACCACATCTTCCTTATCCATTCGTCCTTTGAAGGGCATCTTGGTTCTTTCCATAGTTTGGCGACCGTGGCCATTGTTGCTATAAACATTGGGGTACAGATGGCCCTTCTTTTCACTACATCTGTATCTTTGGGGTAAATACCCAGGAGTGCAATTGCAGCGTCATAGGGAAGTTCTATTTTTAATTTCTTGAGGAATCTTCACACTGTTCTCCAAAGAGGCTGCACCAACCTGCATTCCCACTAACAGTGTAAGAGGGTTCCCCTTACTCTGCATCCCCTCCAACACATGTTGTTTCCTGTCTTGTTAATTTTGGCCATTCTAACTGGTGTAAGGTGATATCTCAATGCGGTTTTAATTTGAATCTCCCTGAGGGCTAGTGATGATGAACATTTTTTCATGTGTCTGATAGCCATTTGTATGTCTTCATTGGAGAAGTCTCTGTTCATATCTTCTGCCCATTTTTTTATATGATTGCCTGTTTTGTGTGTGTTGAGTTTGAGGAGGTTATTACAGATCCTGGATATCAACCTTTTGTCTGTACTGTCATTTGCAAATATCTTCTCCCATTCCGGGGGCTGCCTCTGTTTTTTTGACTGTTTCCTTTGCTGTGCAGAAACTTTTGATTTTGATGAAGTCCCAAAAGTTTATTTTCGCTTTTGTTTCCTTTGCCTTGGAGATATGTCTTGAAAGAAGTTGCTGTGGCTGATATCGAAGAGACTACTGCCTATGTTCTCCTCTAGGATTCTGATGGTTTCCAGTCTCACATTGAGGTCTTTTATCCATTTTGAGTTTATCTTTGTGTACGGTGTAAGAGAATGGTCGAGTTTCATTCTTCTACATATAGCTGTCCAGTTTTCCCAGCACCATTTATTGAAAAGACTGTCTTTTTTCCACTGTATATTTTTTCCTGTTTTGTCACAGATTAACCATAGAGTTGAGGGTCCATATCTGGACTCTCTACTCTGTTCCACTGGTCTATGTGTCTGTTTTTATGCCAGTACCATCCTGTCTTGATGACCACAGTTTTGTAATAAAGTTCGAAATCAGGTAACGTGATGCCCCCAGTTTTATCCCTCTAGCTAATTCTTGTATGCTATGTCTATTAACTGTTTCTTCCAGTGTGTATTCTTTCCTTCCATTTTCATCTCCATTTCCATGATGTCTCACTAATTCTCTTTCCTGAACTCTGCCAATTCATAACTCATATTTCACCATATTACCATTTTTTCCACATGTTGTCCCATGATAGATTTGTAGAGTCCACTATCATGGGAGCAATTGCTTTATTAGTATTGGTTTTAATTAATTGTGAAATAGTTGATCAAAACATGTATTAGATCTGTGACATCGTTTTTTCCCTAATGATTTACTTTGATAAATTGGCAGATTATTCTTTTCTTTTTTGTAGATTTTCCCCTTAGAGTTTTTCAGTGCTAGTGCTATGCTAAAGGAGCTTTCTGAACATGTTTTCTACAGAAAATACTACTTTTCGGAGTAGGGCCAGGGTATTTTTAGAATACATTTCACAAAACCTTTTTCCTTTGTTGGCATGGAAACAATTGCTTTCTGCAAATGTTGTTGACCAGTGGGATTTTTATGGGCATTTCTAATTTTCCTGCTCCTCCATAGAGTCAAACAGCTGTTGCCCATATTAATTCCTACGCCTGTCTTGCATAGATGGGATACTGATTCTGTTTTACAGTATGATTCTTTTCTCTTAAGAAAGTGGGATTTTGTTGGCACTTTCTAGATAATTGCTGCCATTTTCTCAATGCTTTCTGTATTTTTTTTTTTTTTTAATTGTGATCTCTTATGTGGAGCTTTTTAACCAATCTCTGGTGATTTGGCAATCTTTACTTAATTTTGGTTGATGGATATTTCTGTTACCATTTTCAGTAAGAATTTATTGCTTTGTTTCTTCAAAGGTATATCTTAGTTTCTTTTGTTAGATTTCCAGAAGGAAAAGATGCCAAGATTCACAGATATTATCATGCTGGAAGCTTTGAGTTATTTTAATTTTAGCCTTTAGGGAAGAATGTTCATGAGGTCCTGGTTCATGAGTTGCCTGGAGCTCCCTTATTTCTAGACTGTCCCAGGACTTCACTGTTCAAATCTTAAATTTCAGCATCCTAAAAACTATTTCTCTTTGCCTAAGCTATCCATTACCACTTTTTTCTTTCACCTAGAGTATTATTAAAATTCAATATTTTATAAATACTATAGTATAGTATTATTTCATCTGAATTTCAAATGCATTTTTGACTGTGTGTGTGCATGTGTGCATATACATGCACTTATACGAAACAGTAATACCAGTAGAGTTGTAAATTGTATGATACTACATAGAATGATCTTACTATGGTCACATAGACATTTTAACATCACTGAGACTCTCAGCTTTACATCCTGGTATATCTCTAGGATAGAGTCTCTTATTTTTCTTCTATACAAATTTCTTTTAGATTTATTTATTTTTGAAAGAGAGAGAGAGTGGTGTTGGGGATAGAGGCAGAGGGCAATAGACAGAATCTCAGTCAGACTCCCTCCTGAGCATGGAGCCCCATGTGGGCTTAATTTCACACTCCTGAGATCATGACCTGAACTGAAATCGAGTCAGATGCTTAACCACCTGAGCCACCCAGGCACTCCTTCCATTACAGTTTTTTAAAGTTTTCTTCATTTAGCTCTTACAATTTTTCTATTGATTTATATCATTACATGCATTATTTTATTATTTAGATGTCTGTTATTAAATATTCTAAGTACCAACTTTTAAAAAAATAATTTTAAAAATGTTTTAATAGAATAATGAAAGTTTTCAAGTTTAAAATATTTAATATATCAGAAAAAAATCACCTAAAACAAAGACATACACATACATTACTGTGTGTCCTTATAACCCAAGATATTTATATTATTTCAATCAAAATTTCTTATATAGAGATCATATAAAATTTTCCACTTGTCCAAGGTTTCCTGGGTGACTCAGTCATTAAGCATTTGCCTTCAACTCAGGTCATGATCCCACGTGGGATTAAGCTCCACATTGGGCTCCCTGCTCAGTGGGAAGCCTGCTTTTCCCTCTCCCACTCCCCCTGCTTCTGTTCCCTCTCTCGCTGTCTCTCTCTCTATCAAATAAATAAATAAAATTTTTAAGAATTTCACTTGTCCAAAAAAAATCTTTTAAAAATTATCTGCAGTGCAATCAAGAATAATGTCATACACTGGACTGTGATGTAGCTTTAGCATCTTTAATCTCTTTTCATTCTTAAATAGTTTCTTCAACTTTTAAAAGAATATATGCCAATTGTCTATTAAAATTACATTTTCACAATCTTGAATTTTGTGATTAATATTAATTATTAGGTTTAGCTTAAATATTTTTTTCAAGAAGACTTTATAGTTGGTGTATTTTTTCATTGCATATCAGAAAGCATATAATAGAAATTTCTATTGTAAAAATGTATTTTTTCTTGTATTTAACAAGTAGTATGTGGGGTAACAGTTTGAGACTCTTTTTTTTTTTAAAAGATTTTATTTATTTATTTGACAGAGAGAAATCACAAGTAGATGGAGAGGCAGGCAGAGAGAGAGGAAGGGAAGCAGGTCCCTGCTGAGTAGAGAGCCCGAAGCTCGATCCCATGACCCTGAGATCATGACCTGAGCCTAAGGCAGCGGCTCAACCCACTGAGCCACCCAGGTGCCCCAAAAGTTTGAGACTCTTGAAAGACCTTGTGACCCAAGAATTTTTCACAAATGTTCAGCAACTTTTGAATCTGCTAATAATTTGTCTGTGCCAGTAATTACTTTGGTGATTGTAAAAATTGTAAATCTCTAGATCAAATCATCTTTCTATATTGCTGCTGGCTTTTCAAAGAGAAGGTCTTTTTCCTCTCATCTCAGCCTCTTTTATAATTATGAGAGTCACTAGGAGTTATGGATTCTTCTGATGTCATTGGATATGTGATAATCTGTTGTCAGCATGATTTTTTTTTTTTTTTAATGCTGAAAATTTATCCCTTGGAAACCCCTTCATGCTATCTTGTTCCTTTTAGTATAACTTCATTAGTTTCTAAGTGCATTCTTACTGTTGACTCAAAGGAGTGTGTTAAGGCAATATTCTTTCCTTGCCTCAGCTTTGATATCAACTGTTACTTTAAGGAGAGCCCTTATCTTTTTAAATAGGAAATACATTTAGAATATAAGATGTGAATATGTTGGGTGTGCTCATTGCTTCTTGGCTACCAGTGGATTTGGGTTTTCAGTGAAGAGCTCTAGTAATAAAATATTTAAAAAATCATGTGTTTACCTTACACCTCCAATTCAATTTCACCATCACTTCTTCACCTTTTCCCATTTCCCATTTATGTCTGTCTTCTCCTACAGTAATAAATCTGGGTCCCAGAAAAATAAAAAAAATATTTATTTGCTGTATCCTAAAATGTATGCATAATGCTTTCACAATTAGTATATACTACTATCTCCACCAAGAACAGTTTTACCAAATAAATTCAGTATTTCTTCACAATTTGTTTTGTTCTTAGACTATATCCCACTATAAATACAAAGAGACACAAGTCACTTAAATTAACTTTTTATTAGAGGTACAGTTTGATTAACAAATTGTTAATCATTTGTAGTTTCATTTGTTTGCTTGTGTATTCAATTTTATATTTGATTTTTGTTCTTTTTGAGTAAAATTTATTTTTTTGATGACCAAAACATATACATCTTTCAATTTTAAAACAATAAAAAAATGTTCTACTTAAAGAAGTCTTACTCTCCATATAAATGGAGATAAAATATACACATTTATATATATAAATATAAATATATATATTATATGTATATAAATATACATATAAAAATTAATGTATACTAATACATGCACATAGTTTTTGGTATATTGCTTTTACATTTAAAAACATATCCCTAGGAATTAACCTTCGCGTGTTCTTAATTTTCTTCATTTCTATGGCTCTACAATACTCCACTAAATAAATATATCTTGTCTCTTCAACTAGTTGCCTATGTATTTTATAACTGCAAATATCAAAATAGGTAAAATTTTGCATATTGTTTCTTATATGTAGAACTAAACTACATACTTAGATTTTTGGATCAAAGAATAAATGTATACATAACAGTTAGAATGTCCATTGAACCTAATGATTGAGAGTGCCTGTTTTCTCACAGCCTTGACATTTAAGTGGGTTGATCTGACAGATAAGTATTATCTAAAAGTTAAACTTTTTAAAATGACTGCTTACTTAGTTTGTTCTAATAGTTCTATTTAGTGATTCTCTTGAGATTTGCAAGTAAACAACAATATTAATCATGGATTACTCAAAGTACAAGATTTCAGGATAAGGCATCTGTGCTTTACCTTGGTTAATGGATATTTATTACAATTATACAACACACACACAAACACACAAAAACAAGGATCATTGAGTTCTGCTAGTAAGAATCTGGGAGAGAATTTATCTGAACTAATAGCCAGGTTCTACTTTACTTTGAAATGGCAATTATTTTGTTAATTGAAAACAGAAAACACATGAAATAAATATTTTTTGCTAGAAACATTTCTTATCATGCCCTTTAAATTTCTAAATCATAGGCTGCAAACTCTGAAAACTAATTTTATCTTACCTCTCTTATGAGAAGTAAAATAAGTGACAATCAACTGGTTGTGTGACAAAACAAATTCTCTTCTATTTAGGTTTATTGGTTCACTGCTTTTATTTCCACTAAGAGCTTGTGCATAACTGCCATAATCTCCAGATGAGCTCTCTGCACCTAGCTGAAGCTGTTAAAGTCAGGGCTAGGCTCAGCTTTTGCACTTTGGATAAGAGCTCTTTCCACCATCCTCCTCATAGATAGAGAGACCTGGCATTTTGATTTTTCTATTTCCAGAATAAAGAAAAAGACAGAGAATGAAAATTAGCTTTTAACTTCTTTGTATGTCCCTGAAATATGTCCAAATAAAATTCACATAGTGAAAATTATTTTCAGTTTTATTTTAAAGCAGCAGAAAGTCTTCTAATAAAATTATATGTTACACGTTAAGTGATAAAAATCAGAAGTTTTTACAGTGAAATTACATATTAGTATTTCCCTAAATTTAGATATTAATTTTACTTGTTGGAAAATGAAGTTCCATTACCAAGAAATGATGTCAATATTGTCAGTCTAGCTATGAGAATGCAAATGAAGTCATGCATTCCAAGCACATTTTATGTTTTACAAACATGCCTTACAGCTACATTAAAGACTGTTTACTACCCTCTGTCCATGAGATGTTAAGCTTGCGGGAATAAGAGGAGTAGTGTGATGTCTTTTCCTGGCAGAAATGTGTTTGTACTTGCTTTCAAAGACCAAACTGTAACCCAGTGTTCCATTTTAATGTTGAACTCCTTATTTTCTCTACATCCAAAACATCTCTCCCATTTAAACACCCTTAAATGCTCTCTACTCTGCTTTCTCTTTTCTTTTTTACCAGATCCATATGATGTGTCAATAATTGTAAAACGTTAATATTTTTTCTTGTTATTTTTAGCTTTTGTTTTCCTTTATTCAACCATTGAAATTAGTTCTCACATTCGTTTATAGCCTTCAAGAGGGAACAGTATACTGTATATTTAAATACAGTAGAAATACATGTTAAAATGGTTTACATTAAAAGGTTGAAGTCTGTGACTTTTTTGAAAAAAGAAAACATATATCTACATTTTAGTTTCATGGATGAACTCCTTCATTCTTGGTTATCTTATGGGTAAGTAATCAGCTTGAAATTTCTCCTGGAAAATATGGAAGTCCAAGATACCTTGCACTTCCCTAAAACTTAGTCTGGAAAATATTGAAATCCTGGAGTAAAATGAGATTTTCAATATGGTAGAGTTTGAAAGTCTTGTTAGGATATAGAGCCTCTGATTCAGTTTTGAGGTGGATAGTATTTTGTTCTGGAATTACACATAATGGATAGTCCCTGACTTTTCATGGAATAATGACTCTATGAGTCTTCACAGAGAGCCCCAGGGCTCTGTAGAGCCACTTTTAACACTTCTGATAAAGTTCACCTCATTTTCCAATTGAGAAAGTGATATCTACAAGGACAGGTCAACAACTTCACAGTCATTTATTTAATCAGAAACAGAACTAGAAGTAGAACCTGGCATTTATTAACATTAACATTTTTTTTCAATCTAAAAATAATATTGGTCTACAGATTTAACATCATCCAGAAGTCAAAAGTCCTGCTATGTCTAGGATATTTTTTTTTCATTTACCAATCAGATTTTTTATTGATTACTTTCTGATGAAACATTTTAATAGAGCAAAAGGAAAGAGGAGAAATAGTAAATGGAGGGATGAAAGAAGGGGAGGAATATGTGGAGACAGGTGGCCAACGTTACACATTTCAGAATTTTGTCCAGAGTTTGCTCATGTGTTCGCTTATACTGTAAAAACAATTTTTTGTTAGTTGCTGCCAGGCTATGCTGGCCGACTTCCCTTGCTTGGTCATTCTAAGAAGTTGGAGTCCTATGATGCTGTTCTAAATCAATTACTAAGTTAGACCAACACAAAACATGTGGAAAGCCTGAGAGCTGAAAAAGACAGATAAGATAACAGGATCAGTTGTGCTCACTGACTGTAAGGGCATTATCTTCTGGGAGAGCCCACCACCATCAAGTCTGTCAGCTACTCAGTGACTGTACCTGGGGAGAGCTTCAGGTGAACACATTTTTTAAATAACATAATTCAATATCTTCATTAGAAAGAATTCTAAAACAAGGATTCTAGGATCACAAACACTTTTTTAAACCACAGGTGTATTTTACCTAGTAGCATACGTGAGTACAAATACAAAACAAATGTAGAACAGTACATTGTAATTGAAAAAAGAATCTGAGGGGCGCCTGGGTGGCTCAGTGGGTTAAAGCCTCTGCCTTCAGCTCAGGTCATGATCCCAGGGTCCTGGGATCGAGCCCCACATCGGGCTCTCTGCTCTGCAGGGAGCCTGCTTCCTCCTCTCTCTCTCTGCCTGCCGCTCTGCCTACTTGTGATCTCTGTCTGTCAAATAAATAAATAAAATCTTTAAAAAAAAGAATCTGGATTTGGACACTTCTTATTTCAATATTTTTGTCCAATTATCATGCCGTGTGTCTAATCAAAATTCTGATTTTAGAGACTGTATGCACAGGCAAAAAAGTTCCAAATAAACTTTATTATCTTAATTGAATGTGAATGAATTGCAGCTTTTACTCAAATTGCATAGCTTCCTAAGTTAGTGACTAAATAGTTTGAACTTTTAACTCAAACAAAACTCTATAAAATAGTTGCTATTAGTTTTTAAACACATTATGTTAAGTGTGATTCAATATTCACAGAAATATTAGTGTTGCAGATGATGTGGTGTCAAGATATAAACCCACATTTTTCTTATTTCCATGTCTGTGTTTTTAATCATTCGAACTCTGTCGAAGCATGTTTACCTGAGTTAAAATTGAGTAGACTGGTCTGAAAATTGTTCTCACCTGATTAGCTTTACTGTAAAAGTAAAGGTTTTTTGGTGAGGAAATGACTTCCAGGAACTTAAAAAAAAAAAGAAGGAATATACAGATAGAAATAGAGATAGTTGCTTTTATTTTACACTACATTTGGCAGCTGATTATAGGGAGAAAATATGTCTACTGTGACTAGAAATCAATGATAGATGGGAATTTTTAAATATGCATTTTTACAAAAGATCTCTGTGAAGTCAAGACCACTTCAGCTATACCAAAGATATCCCTGACAAGTAAGGACTGCCTGTACCATTTGGAAGAGTATGTATGTGTATGGATGTGTTTCTACCTCTTTGTTTATTCAAAATGGCCTTTGCTCTTTTCCTCTTTCAGTGGTTTTCCATTTTTATTCACAAGACAATCTAGCAAACATCCTTCAAAGACATTTTATGTGCAAGAAAAATCTCAAGACATTTGGAGAAAATTTAATTACAATGAGTAGAATTATACACATTTTAAGCAAAAAATCGAGGACAGAAAGTTCTTTCTCACTGTGTGTGTGTTTGTGTATGTTTGTGTTGAAAATAATGCCCTTTCTTAGACTGGAGTCTATCTTGCTAAAACAGCATCCGATAATAGAAGTACTTTTAAAAAATATCACTGATAAATTAATATTTTGATTTGAAAAATTTTAAATTATTGAATTGTATCTGTTATTTTTCAGTCTAACTCTGTATAAAATTACCTTTATGTAGGAGGATGTTTTCCTCTTTGTACCAACTTTATGTGGTAAATTTACAATTCTACATAACAGTTATAGTTCAACAGTAACTAAAACACAGGCTCCTTTTCTTATCCTACTAGGTTCTTCTTAGCACTTTTCTTTTATTCTTAAATTTGCCTGTGCTCAAAATGGCTACTGAACTTAGCCATTAAAAGTATATATGTATATAAAAAATATATGTTTATAAAAAATAAAAAATTAAAAAAAAAAAAAAAAAGTATATTCAAATAGCAGGAAGAAGGAAATACAAAAGATAAATGAATTGTATTCCTGGTTGAGTCAGCGTCTTCAAAACCATCTTCTCAGCAGTCTCATACAACACTACTCTTTCTATCTTATTAGATAGAATTTAATCATATGGCTGCAGTGGAAGCTAGGAAATAAAATCTTTCACCTAGGTGCATCACAGTCCTCCACAAAATACTAAGAAAGAATATCACGTGCTAACAAATCCTCTTAAGCCACCATATAGAGAAATAGAATCAGATAAACCAATTATTTTCATTACATTTTAATTCTAAGTATGCTTTCTCTTAAGAAATAATTAAAGCTGAATTGTTCACATTCATTTTCTAGGGCTCTCATAACACAATACCACAGACCAAGTGACTTAATAGATTTCTTTTCTCACAATTCTGAAGAATAGAAGTTCAAGATCAAGGTGTAGGCCAATTTGATTTTTCTCTCAGGTTTCTCTCCTTGGCTTATAGGTAGCTGCCTTCTTCTTGTGTCCTCACATGGTCTTTCTTCAGTGAGCTTTTACTCCTGGTATCTCTTTGTGTATCTAAATTTCCTTTTTTATAAGGACAATAAAATGATTAGGGCCTTCCAAATGACCTCATTTTAACTTAATCACCTCTTTAAAGGTCCTGTTTCCAAAGCCAGTCACACTTGAGGTACCAGGGATTAGGGCTTTAACATAGGAATTTTGAGGAAATATAATTGAACCATAAAACTTTGCCTACAGGAATGTTATATAATTAATTTTATTATAATAGCATAGAATTCAGTGAAATGGACTTTTGGCTGTTTTTGTTTTTATATTTCTTTCATCACTTCTAGCAATCTTCTCTATTTTACCTCTTTCAAAAAGAAAATAATGTATCTTACTTTACTTTTTTTAGTTCAAAAGTTAATAATCTCTATCTTAAAATAAAAATTACACAATTTTATACTCAGTGATTCACAAGAAAGGCTTAACTATCTTCCAGGAATATTTACATTTTATCCACACAATGCGTTTTACTTCAGTCATCCAAGTTAATGCTATTTTTTCTATTGAATAATAAGTAACCAAATCCATAATGTTTGGGTTTTTTTCAGTGAACTGTAAACACTGGTCTGTATTTTTCCATATTATTTTTAAAATGAACACACACATATATATATCTCTACTTTATAAAGATTTGATCAGATAATATAAATGATTTTGCCAAGAGATTTCTTTTCTTAAAATATAAAGCATAATCATCTTTCCAATCAACATTTATACTTCTACATCGTATATGTAAGTAGTTGCACAATATTTCATAATAATTTAAATTTATTTGAAATTTATTTATAAAATTTAATTAATTTGAAATAATATAAATTTAAATCAATCCTCTTTGAGGGCACCTGGGTGGCTCAGTGGGTTAAAGTCTCTGCCTTCAGCTCAGGTCATGATCTCAGGGTCCTGGGATCGAGCCCCGTATCGGGCTCTCTGCTCAGCGAGGAGCCTGCTTCCCCTCTCTCTCTGCCTGACTCTCTGCCTACTTGTGATCTCTCTCTCTGTCAAATAAATAAATAAGATCTTTAAAAAAAAAATCTATCCTCTTTGGCAATATTTAGGTATTTTTCAAGACTCCCCTAACTCAAGAAAAATGGCTTTATTATTTACATTTCAAAGGAAAAATATTATGACCCCCCCAAAAAAATTAAGATCAAAGGAGTCACCCTATCTTGATGGTATTTTGTATTAGGGCAAAGAGTTTTGCCCATTTCTCTTCTAAGTTATATCAGGAACATCAGCATTAAGATATATTTCTTATAAGACAAACTTAAGATAAATATAAAATATAATGCCCTTGCTTGTGAATTAATAGCCACAATTTTTTCTGAGCATAAGAGTCCCTGGGAGGTGCAATGTGAATACAAAAACCAAGGATTTGGGGGAGCCTGGGAGGCTCAGTGGGTTAAAGTCTCTGCCTTCAGCTCAGGTCATGATCTCAGGGTCCTGGGATCGAGTCCCACATCGGGCTCTCTGCTCACCAGGGAGCCTGCTTCCTCCTCTCTCTCCGCCTGCTTCTCTGCCTACTTGTGATCTCTGTCTGTCAAATAAATAAATAAAATCTTTAAAAAAGAAAACAAACAAGGATTTCAAGAAGAATACTTATAATAAGGAGTCTGACTTATTAAATTTTGTCAGTTGGCTCCATGATCAACTATCCACAGGCAAACTAAATGTTTATGCTGTTTTAACTGTGACACAATAACAGTCCCCAAAGCAATTATATTGCAAAAACTTTCTTGAAATTCTGCAGTTTAGAATTATCATTATTCAATGTAGAGTGGTGAATGAAAATATTGAGCATATTAATGCTCAGAATTATAATAATTTCTAAAAATAGGTCTTTAATTTATGTAGTACCCTTTGGAATCTGACTTCAATACTACATAGTTGTTACTGGCTTGGTATTTCAGTTTGGTAATTTGGTATTTCAATTTGGTAATCTCAATTTGGTATTCTTTCATGAGAGAGAATTATCTTTCTCAAAGCCAATTAGATTGAATGATTTCCTGATATTTTACCTCAGCATTATTTGAAATTCACACATCAAAATCCAAATACGCAAGACTGCTTTGTTTGTTGTTGGGGAGGTGGGAGATTTATTTGTTTACCAATTTTCAGAGATTTAAATGATAGTCTTATTATTGTAATCTTTACGAAGTTTTATATTTTTTCTTTTAAATTTCCTTCCTATTGATTTTGCACAATTAACACAAACCTTTTTGTTAATTTTTATAAACAGTTTTATGCATATAATATATATATGGAATAATACACAAATCTTAGGAACTCCACTAATTTTCGAAGAGAACATGCTCATGTATGTAGAACTCAACATCCGTAAATGGAACCGTGCCAGCACTCCAGAGTTCACAACGACCACTTGTGCATTCTGCAACTTTCTCCTATAAGAGTAACTATGGCCTTGTCTTCTCTCAAAACCCATAAAACTGCATATGAATGGAATCATATTGTAAGTGCTCTATTCTATTTGAACTCTTTTGTTCACAATTTTATGAGATTCATTCCTGTCTTTTCATGTAGCGATGATTTGCTCGTTCTCATTGCTGATGAATATATGATTTTTCATTGTGTCAGTATGTGATTTTTCACTTTTTCATTTTTGCAGGTAGGCATTTGAGTAGTATTTCAACCTACTAAGAATGAATGAGGCTCCTTGGGAATGTTCTTATGCAAGGTGTTTGATGCACATTTGTGTATTTTTGTCTTAGGGTCATAGGGTATATGTGGTTTTCAAATTTAATAGATATGGCCAAGAGACTTGCCACGTAGTTCCACTTTACAGTCCCAACAGCTCTGTATAAATATATATGCATGTTTTTGATGTGGGAGATACAGAGATATCTCAATTTTGATTGATTGTAAAAGAGAGGATAAGAGATTTTCACTCACAAATACAGATTTTGACACGTTTTACAGAAGAGTTTGAACTGATTGACTGCATAAATGTTAATAAAATTATTCCCACAAAATAGCTTACATCTGAAGATTATGATGTTGCATTAATCACCAGAAAATATCTACTAAAATTTTTGACTATCTGGATCATCTTTAGTTATCAATCAACAAACCTTCAGATAATGATTATCTGAAGATTTATATGCTTGGAATTATACCATGCTGGCAGAGAGTTCCTTAAGAAGATTAATATATTTTTTTCTTGAAATCAGAAATATTGATATTCCCTAGGATCCAAGTTCTAGCATTCCCTAGTGAAGGCACTATAATTGGTTGAGTTTTATTTATTCATTTTGTTAATCAGTGATAATTTATCTCTTTAACTGTATTAGGAAAATGTACTGAATAATTATTATTTGTTAACATCTGGTATTCCTTGACATTTTTTTTTCAACACCCCATTTGCCTATATGAGAAAGAGAGGCTATAATATCAAAATATCATTTTCAGTCATTGACTTTAAACTTACTGCTGATTTTTTAAAGCTAAATATGTGTCTACACTGATAAATAAATCAGATCTCTGCCATGAACATTAAAGGATTAAAATAGAACTATAGATTTTCAAAGAGTTTTTAATATGCCATGGTTTAGGTGTGCATTTATTTTGCAATTTTCATGCATGATAGTCTCATTTCACTAACTGAACAAGTAATCCATGCTTCTTTCTAGGCACTTCCCCTTGTTGAATCTTGATAGATGCACCTGGTTTTCCAGCCTACTTTGCCACTAATAGTGATTGTTATATAACTCAGTTTAAACCAAAAGCATATAAGTAGAAGTCATCTGAGGGGACTGGTTGGAAAATTCTTGCTTCTTTTTAAAGGATCAAGCACAAAAGAAGCTACTTACTCTGCCTCTTATCCCCTCTTCCCGGCTTGACCATGGATGTGGTTTCAAGAACACTAAATTTAATCCAATGATCATGAAGCATTTAGCCTAAGAACAAACAACCGGCACTGTAGGGATCTTGAAATGGAGCCTGGGGTCTTGAAAGCATAACTGAGCCATTACATGAAAACCTGGAATCACCTCTCCCCTGACATTCTGTTAAGCATTATAAAAATGACTGTTTTCAATCATTTTTAGCCAGGTCCTAACCTTCTACCAAATGCGATCCTAACTGGTATATTTTTATAGTCATAGAATAGGTATATTTTTGCTGAGCAGGTTAAGAAGTATTTTGTTGCTTTAATTTTCTTCATCAAATTAAATAGTACTTTAAACATCTCTTTGTTGTGAGAAACATTTACTCTAATCAACCATTGTCACTTAGTGGGGAGCTGTTTCCTCCTCACTGAGTTTCTACATTTGCCTCATGGGGACTTTCACTGACCAGAAAATTGGAATAAAGCACTCCCCTACACACAGATTTACTCCCTGCCATGATCTATTCAACATGTCAAACTAAGGCCTTTGCTCATTTTGAAAGCTTCCAACTTTGTTGGCTAATGTCTTATCTCCAGCATCATTCACATAGACAGAACTGAGTTGTCTGGCTCCAGGCCAGAATCCTATGTCTGATTTTTAGGTCCAACAATTGCCAATTGCCAAGGCTGTACCTCACCAGCCTCCCAGGGGAAAACAGACTGTCTGCCAACACCAGACTTGGTGCACAGCCATTGCATTGTGGTCTCCAAAGCGAGTTGCAGTCGAGATACGAGGGCTCCCTCATTGTCCATGCCTCTATACATATCTGAAATCCTAGCTCCAGCTTTCCATTTAGGGGCCTCTTTATCAGGGGGACCATTGGGAAGAGGCTTCCTTGGGAAACTCTGCCCAGACCACTTTATCAGGAATCTTTGAAAACATTTCCCTCCACTCTATTCTTAGTTCTCCTCCTTTGCCTCCCCTGCAATCCTACTGGCAAAAAGGAAGAAGCTTTTTGACTAGGGGTTCCTAGACAGTAAGACAAACATCTATATTGATCCACGAGATTATAACTTAGTGCTATTCCATGGGGAGACCATGGACCAGTGGGGAAGCCGGCACTTTCTCCTGTTTAACTTCTTACTGTGCTATCTCAACAAGCAATTAAAGGCTTGACCATTACCTTCATTTGGCTTGTTGTCTTAATTCACTGTTGAACATCTGGAGCTCATCTCTCTTCAGCTCAGCTCAGCTCTTGACAAGACCCAGAGGACGTACACAGATGCAAACGGTGTGTGAAGCAGAACTGCCTCACAAGGCCAATCCTTGGGAAAATAGTCTAGGAAAATTCCATCATGGGGGGGGGGCATATAACTGTTATGCCTTTTTTGCTTTTACACATTTTGGAGCATTCTACTTCTAAAACTTGAATATTTAAAACAAAGTTGTGCTCACGATTTTCCCCTCAAATCCAGATAAGTCACAATCTCTGGGGCACAATGCTTACCTGGCTTTGAGGAGGGTAACAGATGCCCCCAACTCTTTGTGTTTAGTATATAATTGTAGGAATAAAGCAGAAATTAGCATCTGTTAAATATTCCTGTCAAATTTGTGATAATAAAACTTACTTTCTGTGTTTTAATACCTTCCTGGGCCTTTATTTCTCCTGCAGCTTAAGCAAATTACTCTCTTTTCTTCAGTCTTACTTGCTACCCTGCCTCTGCTTCCTATGTCCTTAATGTTTATGGTGGCAGCTTTGGGACAGCATTCTTGATTGTGGTCTTTCCTCCCCTCCACTTCTCTTTTCTTTCCTTTTTTTAAAAAATTTAAAAAAAAAATAAGGGTTTTTGCTTTCTTTGCTAGAAAAGATGGCTTACCAACTCATGGCCAGACTGTTCTGTTACATAGTATGAAATGGCAACCTGACAGGGAAACAGAGAACAGATAAAACACACACACATGCACACGTACAATCAGAAAAGTGGGTGCTGTGGCACTACAGCTATCATGCTTTACTATTCTTGAAACAAACTTTATATTTCTGTGACTTTGCGGTGCATCTGTGTCTGACAAAGAGGAAGTAGGTAGGAAAAGAGGAGGGAAGGAGAAAAAGATGACACCAGATTCATGAGAAAGAGATGACGACAGATAACCTATACTTTTCCATTGTGGTCCTTTTCCAATGTCATATCTTCCAGATCTTTTAAAATTTTACAATATACTTTTTTATGGGAAAGAAATAAAAATTTAAGATTTAAGTTTTTTACTCAGGGAAAAATTGGGTTTTAAAAGGAATAAAGTCATGGGGCGCCTGGGTGGCTCAGTGGGTTAAGCCGCTGCCTTCGGCTCAGGTCATGATCTCAGGGTCCTGGGATCGAGTCCCACATCGGGCTCTCTGCTCAGCAGGGAGCCTGCTTCCCTCTCTCTCTCTGCCTGCCTCTCTGCCTACTTGTGATCTCTGTCTGTCAAATAAATAAATAAAATCTTTAAAAAATAAATAAATAAATAAATAAAAGGAATAAAGTCAGAAGAGTGTGTGTCCTGTGAGGAAACATGACTGGCTGCTGCAGGGTTAAAATAAGAAAGATATGAGGATAGCATCACAAATGTATGGTTATCTATGTTTCTCTCTAAAATTCTAAGTTCCATAATTTATTATGTTTATTTATGTTCCCGAACCTTGAAATAGAGGATAAAACTAGTCTCTGAAAATACTAATTCTCAGGGCACCTGGGTGGCTCAGTGGGTTAAACCTCTGCCTTCAGCTCAGGTTGAGATCCCAGGGCCCTGGGTTGGAGCACCGCATTGGGCTCTCTGCTCAGCAGGGAGCCTGTTTCCCCCTCTCTCTCTGCCTGCCTCTCTGCCTACTTGTGATCTCTCTCTCTCTGTCAAATTAAAAAAAAAAAACATTTTTAATTCTCAGTTTCTTAATAGTTTAAAGAAGAAAAACATTTTTCGTTTGTTCCTCCAACAAATTTACAATTAATTTTTTTGATGTCTTAAAAATAGCTTTTTGAGGCTTCTGGAATTTTATACAATATCAGACTTACATTATTAGGATCTGACAGCACCAATAAATGGGAAACTCTATCTGCAGTCCTCTTTTCCTTCCTTTATGAATATGTAAATGAGGCAGTGTCAAATAACTCTTTTCCATTATTTTAGGCAGATCATAACTCCACTGTCAGTTGTTCAAACTTTTGACATTTTCAGATTGTAATTTTTGGCTTGTAATAGTTCACAATTTCAGCTGAGCAAAAAAAAAAAAAAAAAAAAAAAAAAATGCATCCTTTAAAAAAAAAAAGTCTCTAAATTTTTATCACTAAAATCATTTCTAACCAAACAAATTGATTTTTTTCCTTGATGGACAGAGGCCTTGGAGGGCTTCTTGTATGTATCTTTGGAGACTTATTGAGGAATATCACTGATAAAAATTGAACGTTTGCAGCTTAGAAGATATCTATAGGAATCCCATTTGTAAGAGAACAACAAAACACATTGTACTCTCGCATTAATCAGCCATCTTGGTTAAAAGTGACAGTGACTCAAACTAGAGTAAGTCACAAAAGAGTATACTCTGGTCCACATATTGGGAAAGCTAAATAGCTGTGCTTATTTCACATGAGAATGAATCACAGACTTGAGTATGTCCTTAGCAAATATGTCTCTCTTTGTCATTATAATACAGACCCTAGAGCTCCACTTTAACCCAGAACTTGTTTTTTGTTATCTGCCATGTAGAGAGAGCCTCTTTCCTGGCTTCTATGTTCATACATCCTTCTGCCACCCTGACAAAAGTATACATCAAATTAAAGAAGCAAGCAAGCAATCACAATTCTGATGGGCTCATCTTGAACCATGTGATCATTCTTAAACCAATTACAATGTCAAAATGGAGGAAATCTTGTAATTGAAGAGTTAGCCAATGTTCCGTAAATTTCTTATAAAATCACCCATTTGGCTTTGAAAAATAATCATTCATTTTGCTCATGGATTTTGGCGGTCAGTAATTCAGGTAGGATGTGATGAGGAAACCTTACTTCCTTCACTTGATGTTTGCTGGGCACCTCAGAGCCAGGAGTCTGGAATCCTCTGAAGTCACCCTTCTATGTCTAGAGGTTTATTCCAGATGGAATTGAACAGTTTAGGAATAGAATAGCCAAGACTTCTCAGGCATTTATCTCTTGCTCTATGTGGTCCTTCTACCTGACATCTCATTATGAAAATTTTGTTTTTGTTTTTTGATTTTAGAAGGAGAAAGAGAATGTGTGTGTGGTCGGAGGAGGGGCAGATGGAGAGGAGAGAGAGAGAATCTTAAGCAGGTTCCCAGGTATGCCTGGAGGCCAACTCCAGGATCAGGACCCTGAGATCATGACCTGAGCAGAAGTCAAGTCAGTGGCTTAACCGTCTAAACCACTCAGGTGCCCATTGGTATGAAACTTTTAGGGGAACCAAGACTTTTTACATGTCAGCTCAGAGGTCCAGAGAGTGAGTGAGCCAGGTGGAAGTTGTATTGCCTTTTCTAACTTAGGGCAGAAAGTTATACAATATACTTCTGACACATTCTGTTCTTTAAAAGTGAGTCAGTAAGCCAGTCCATTTTCCAACAATTCACATATTTTGTGATATGTGAATTTGAGAATGTGTTTAAATCAACATCATGTGTCTAACTTTGGGAAGAGTGAATGACACATTCTGATAGAAACTTCTACCAGGTATGAGAAGAATACGTAACAAAAAATGAGGTGTGTTACCAGCATATGAGAAAGCAATAAATAACTAGTAATTACAATCTATTTTAGTTTCAGGGGCCCAATATACCATAAATATCATTTTATTAATTATAATTTGCTGTTAAAGTTCCAATGAAATTAATAATAATTTATATCATTTTTGAATTGTCACTAAGACTTGCTCATTATAATATAATATACATTTTTTCCAGCCTTTCCATTTATGAGTATTCATTTTGTTTTTTTCTGTCAATTGGCTGCAATTGATCTTTATGGAATATTTTAAGAAAGTAAATAGGTTCACATTTTTCTTGAGTTCTCTTTACTTTGAGTAGCTTTTATCTTTTAAGATAATACCACTGCAGAGAAAATTATCTGGCCAAGCTTTTATTTTTTAACATTAAATTGCTTTATACTTTGTCATTTGGGTTTCAACAGAAAATGTGAGGAATTTCAGTTTATTTGTTATTATAAGTATAAAGTTAACCTTTATTTTTGACTTTGCTTTTGAACATTTTATGGAATGAGGTTTCTCCCCCACTCCTATTTGTTTACATGTAGGTGTCTTGAGAGTGATGTTACATGGACCATAGTGAACCCTTTCATTACACATGCAGTGGATTTTTTTGGTCTAGAAAGCATTATCCACCCTATAATTTTGGCTAGCACTTCTGCCCTATTTGTTCTGTTCTATCAGTAATCACCAGCAATCTGCATTTTAAATCGCTGGTTTACAGCCTCCACAGATACACTTGCATCTTTTTTCTGTTAATTTTCATTTTTTTCTGTGAATTCTGGGAAAACTTTTCAAATTGTTTCCCATATCACTTAATCAATAACTTCTGAGAATTCAAAACTATTTCTTAAACATTTTTCAGATCTGTGGAATAGGTCATTTTCAGAATTAATGTCTTCCTTTAAGTATTTGTATACTATTTGATATATTTGATTCTGCATTATATCTTCATGGGTTTCAAGTTGCCAGTAATTTTTTTTTTTATTGTCATTTGAATAGTAATCTCTACAACATTTTTCATCAAGAGATGGGGTATGTTGACTATGTCTCTATCCTTATGACAATTCCCCTTTTCCTGAATACAACGTAATTTGTAGAAAGTTTTGAAATTGGGAAATGTGTCTTCCAACTTTTGCTTATTATTGTGGCTATTCTGGGTCCCTTGAATTTCTATGTGAATAATTAGGGTCTGCTTATCAATTTCTATGAACAAAAAGCCAGGTGAAATTTTGATAGAGAATCTTCAAATCAATTTGAGGATTATTGACATCACAACAGTTTTGTCTTCCAATCCACGAATACAGAATGTCTTCCTATTTATGTGGGTCCTCCTTAATTTCTTTCAAAGATGCTTTATGGCACCTTTCAGGGTATAAGTCTTGTACTTCTTTTTCTAAATTTATCCTTATACATTTTATAGTCTTATATGTTCTTGTAAATCGAATAATTTTTTTTAATTTTTTTTTTTTTTTTTTTTTTTTTTTTTTTTTTTTTTTTTTTTTTTTGTGGAGAGGGGCAGAGGAGGAGAGAGAGAGTCTCAGGTAGACTCCATGCTGAGCCCAGAGCTTATCATGGGGTTTGATCTCACAACCCTTGAGATCACAACCTGATCCAAAACCCAAGAGTCAGCTGTTTAATTAACTGTGCCACCCAGGTGCCCCAGAATACTCTTCTTAATTTCATTTTAGATTGTTCATTGTTAGTATATGGAAATACAATTGATATTTTATACTGATTTGATTTTGTATCATACAATCTTAACTAAACTCATTTATTACTTCTAGCAGCTTTGTGTGTGTTGTGTGTGTGTGTGTGTGTGTGTGTGTGTGTGAAGTACTTAGGAATTCTCTATCTAATAGTTTGTCATTTATAAATATGTGTAAAAATGTTTATATTAAGCAAAATAGTTCTCATATTTCCTTTAACTCATGAGACATATTTTTAGTTTAGTTCTTGTAAGTTACTTATATAGTTCATATGAAGTCTTTGTCATATAAATTCAACATCTGAGTTTTCTCAGGGACAGGTTTCTTCACTCTTGTCTCCCCATGTCTGTACCATACTTTTGTGATTTCTTGCATATCTTATAATTTTTGTTGAAAACTGGACATTTAATATAATGTGGCAATTATGGAAAGAAGATTCTCCCTCTTCACAAGGTTTGCTACTTTTGGTTGCCATTTAAAAAAAAATTTCTGATCTAATCTGTGAAGTTTATATTCTGGGACACGTGTTGCCACTGGAACCCCCCCCCCCCCCCCCCTGCTTGGTTAGCTAAGTGGACACGCTTCTCCTCAGATGTCTTGATCCAGTAAGTCTCCCAGACTTTGTTGACGGGCTTTGTGTGCGTGTTGGGCACATCTTTAACGTTCCTTCAGTTTACACCTGTGCTTTAGCCTACACTTTGGGTTTCAAGATCAGTCAGACATGAGATATTAGGGCCTTTTCAAGTCTTCCTGAGTATATGAATAGCACCACACATGACCTTCCAGGCAGATCCCAGGTAATCTGTCAGAGCTTTTCACTTGATCTTAGCTGAAAGGTCAAGAAGCAGTATATCAGAGCTTTCCAAAGTCTCTTACATACATCTTGTTTCTCAGCTGTTTCTTTTAAGTGTTTTGGTCATGTTTCCGATTGCCCCAACTATTATTATTGATTGGTTTAAGCAGTGACAGTATTAAATTATTGCCTCTGATGGTTTTAACATATACCCCAGGGTAAAGATTGTTTACTTTGAGTGAGTTCTGACTCAGATCAAATAAAGACAAGCTGTCTAATTTGGATTTACAGGGAGGTGCCAGGCCAAGAAAACCCCCCAAAACTAAAAGAACAGGACCTGTAAAATGGCACTCTGGGTGCTTTGAACCCATTTTGCCCCAACAGAGCACTTACTTCAGGAAGCATCCCATCCATTTATTTTTAAATAGATGTTAAATGTATTTGAAGAACGTTGTCCTAGTTATGCAATGAACAGAAGGTAACTGCCGTAATATTATGTATTCTATGAAACTTTTTATAAATGTCATATTTAGTAGAAACCCTTCAGATGTGTTTTTTATTTCTTTTTTTTTTAAATATTTTATTTATTTATTTGACAGAGAGAGATCACAAGTAGACAGAGAGGCAGGCAGAAAGAGAGAGAGAGGGAAGCAGGCTCCCCACTGAGCAGAGAGCTTGATGTGGGACTCGATCCCAGGACCCTGAGATCATGACCTGAGCTGAAGGCAGCAACTTAACCCACTGAGCCACCCAGGTGTCCCAGATGTGTTTTTTCTTAAGATTGAGAATATTTGAGGTCACCCACTGTCATTAGCCAAATTACCATAAATTCAGCATAGTTTAAATTAAAATTCCTGATGGATATTTAAAAATAAATTCTCAGCAAACAATTCTAAAATACGTGTAGGAGCACTGGGTGTGGTGCATAAGCAATGAATGCTGGAACACTGAAAAGAAATAAAATAAAATAAAATAAAATAAAATAAAATAAAATAAACCCCCCAAAATCATTTATCTACAATAGGCCAGTTACTTAAAAAAAAAAAAAAATAGTATGGAAGACTTTCACCACCTGAGAAGGCATATTTTAAAGGAACCATGTTAAGGAAACTATGTGGTGAAAACATCACATTAAACAAATCAGTTTGTTGAACAGAGTGAAATCTTAACAATAGAAATAAAGCACATGTGAATGTATCTGTTTTATAATAAAAGTACTGCAGAAATCGGATAAAGTGCTGGATTATTTAATAGATAATGTTAAGAAAAAGATCCATGGAAAAAGAGTATATATAACTTTGGATCTCTACTTATCACTAAACATATACAAAGACCTATATGAGAATGGTATAATGTAAAGTTAATAGAATAAAGCTAAGGAAGCATATGTGTATCCTTCAACTGGGTAAAGGATTTTAAAGAAACATCTGAAAACATATATCCTTAAGTCAAAAACTAAAAGTCTGGCTCTGTATACCACATTAATATTGTTATTTAAAGACATGGCTGAAAAATAATGCTGGGGTAATAGAGAAGGAAGGTTATTTTAAAAATGAGTACCTGAAAAATATTTCATATCTACCATATACAAGAAGTTTATATAAATCAAATAAAAAAACAAAGACAATACAAAGAGGTCAAAGCCTATTAATAAGCAATTAAAAGAGAAACCTCTGTGTATTCAAGAAATATCATACCTTTTAGAAGATATCTGCCCTGGGACGCATGGGTGGCTCAGTTGGTTAAGCAGCTGCCTTCAGCTCAGGTCATGATCCCAGCATCCTGGGATTGAGTACCACATTGGGCTCTTTGCTTGGCAGGGAGCCTGCTTCTCCCTCTGCCTGCCACTCTGTCTGCCTATGCTCACTCTTGCTCCTCTCTCTCTGACAAATAAATAAATAAAATCATTTAAAAAAAAAAAAAGAAGAAGATATCTGCCTTTTAGGAGATATTTGTGAGATATTTATCACAGTATTGTATATGGAAGCAGATAATTGGAACCATCCTAGTGATCAATTACTTAAAAAAATTTTAAAAATAATGCAACAGTAAGACATATAGAGTACATACATTGTCATAATGTAACAAAATGTATAAATTAGAGGCAAATACAGCTATGAATAAACCTTAAAATGTGAAGTTGAGTAAAATAAGAAAAATAAATAATTATTGAATTATTACTGCTCATTACCATTTATGCATCTAGACAGCATAAACATATAAGAAAAATACTATATTCTTGAAGATATGTGTATATACTCATTTGTTCATGTCTGCTGGGGAATGAGAGTATTTAAAGCAGGCAGAAAGTGGAATGGGGAAATGAATGCTTAACTCTTTGCATTAGACGTCCAAAAGAGTAGGGTGCCTGGGTGGCTCAGTGGATTAAGCCGCTGCCTTCGGCTCAGGTCATGATCTCAGGGTCCTGGGATCGAGTCCCGCATCGGGCTCTCTGCTCAGCAGGGAGCCTGCTTCTCTCTCTCTCTCTCTGGCTGCCTCTCTGTCTACTTGTGATTTCTCTCTGTCAAATAAATAAATCTTTAAAAAAAAAAAAAAAAGTCCAAAAGAGTGAGAGGAAGAAGACGAAAGCTATTTTTATCTAATGGGTAAACCATATATCTTGACCTGTTTTGCAGTGGTTTTTTTGCTTTTCCTCTTACAGTTTCTTTTCACAAACTATTATTGCACATATAAAATGACTGTTGATTTCATGGATGCAGGTGGCCAATATTTTGGATTTTTTTTTCCTATAACATCAAAATAATAAAGGTATCTGCTTCATATTATTGTCATAAAGATTATAGAGTTTAATATGTGGAATTATTTGTTCAATGGTTGAGACGTATTAAATGCTTAGTGAAAATGTCTTCTTAAATTAAAAAAAAATATTTTATTTATTTATTTGACAGACAGAGATCACAAGTAGGCAGAGAGGCAGGCAGAGAGAGACATAGAGGCAGGCTCCCTCCTGAATAGAAAGCCTGGTGCGGGACCCAATCCCAGGACCCTAGGATCATGACCTGAACTGAAGGCAGAGGCTTCAGAGCCACCCAGCGCCCCAGTCTTCTTAAAATTTTTAACTATTAAAATACATGAAGAAAAGTAAATGAGGTTATAAAATGAGTCAAATGTATATGTCCTATAACTTTAGGTTAAAGGACACTATGATGCTATTTATTCATATATTAAGAGACTAGAAATCTGATTTCATTATTGTTCATCTACTTCTAGGGCTTACTGATAATCTCAATTTTGTACCAATCTTTAAATAATTTGAGAATCTTATAGTTGAATGTGACATATATAATATATATGTTTTGCATATATAATATATGTAATATGTATACACACAAAATACATGAAATATGTGTATATATATATTTATATATGTATATAGGATATGTATTATATATATAAAATGTAATATTTAAATGTGTAAATATGTATATTTTATTTAAAGGTTATATCCTTTAAATAAAGAAGTAAGTGTTTTTTTTTTTTTTTTTGAAGATTTTATTTATTTATTTGACAGAGAAAGATCACAAGTAGGCAGAGAGGCAGGCAGGGGTGGGGGGAAGCAGGCTCCCCGCTGAGCAGAGAGCCCAATTCGGGACTCGATCCCAGGACCTTGAGATCATGACCTGAGCTGAAGGCAGCGGCTTAACCCACTGAGCCACCCAGGTGCCCCAGATAAGTGGTTTTTTAGCTGAAAAGCCTAGAGGGAGAATTGGATTCAATCACATTAATTTCAACATTCACATCCTCAGAACTTTAGTTCTATTTCTGTTTTCTGTGATGCTTTTGGCAATTTTCCTCCTCTGTGAGTCACTTTCACCATTAAGACTGCTCATCTGATGAGTAAAAGTATATGCAGCAGTTCCTGAATTCCCATCTAAACACCATTCCAACTCTTCCAATATTCTTTTAGTTCTCAAGGAGCTAGACAAAGCTTCTTTCCTCAGTGCCCTAGTGAAATGTTCTGAATGTCACATGGCCTAAATTGGATCTCATAATCATTTCAGAACTGAATTCTGTGGCTAGAAGAGTGGGAGTTCTTCATGGAACAAGAGAAGGGTATGGGGATGCCATTACACAAAAGGGAAGCTGTAGGCACTAGCGAGAATTCTAGGGAGTGAGTCTTGGGTAAGGAGCATAATATATCAACTTCAAAAGGACTATTTGGAATTTTTAACAGTACTATGCATTCCTTCCAGAATATTTTTTTTTTCTTTCTTTTTCTCCATATAAAAGCCCACTCAGCGTGTGTGGCTCCATTTTGTCTCTTTTTTCCTCATGTGTTTGAAGGCTTTCCCATTGTCTCTATGTTCTTGACTTCTGTGTCAACACTTCAGATTCTAACAAATCCATTGGTCTTTTGATTAATTGTTACTGATATTGTTCATAGGGTATTTAGATGCTGTGCTATAACAGAAAAGCAAAAATGACAAAGCAGCACATAATTTTTACCTGAAAATACCTGCTCTACAAAGATATTCAATGTTGTATTTATATGTTATTTTTGTGTTTTGGACAAACAAGAGCAAATGCATATACTTTGATGAAATCTGTTCAACTGTGAAATTATCAGGGTCAAGCTAAAGGATACAGGTTGCCTGCATCACTTAACTACATATTCAATTTTCCTGTAGTGTAAGACTAAGAAATAGTGATGCTAATATGCTACATAGAACTGAACCAAAGTGATACTGGAGATGTCCCTAGGGAAGGAATCAGACCAATTTCAGATTCCCAGGGTGCGCTATATTTTCCTCTAGAGACATGGCACAAATTTGAGGATGGTTTCAGAGAATGTGTCCAAAGTAGGAAACAAATGTAAAACCTTTTTTTCCTCCCTTACATATTGTTGTAAGATTTCAGAAAAGCACAAAAGGAAGACCTGTATTTGAGGGATTGAAAGTTATTGAGAGACATGAATGCATAACAAAAATAACCATAATGAATCTATCTCAGACTGCCCAATGGCAAGAATCAGGATTTCATCCAAGAAATTTAGGATTATTTTTTTCATGATTATACTACCTATGTAGTATAATCTATAGTACTACCTATGTAGTACAAAAGTTAAAGGAGTGTATTTTTGTACTGCTAATTTTGCCATCTTGAAAATAAAAATTAAAATGCCACTGAGGTACAGATTTTAAGTCTTAGATCAGAGTTTATGAAGTTCAGATAGTAGATGTAAATCTGCTGCATACCAGAAACAATATTACCAATGTGGTCAGGTCACCAGGAAACTTTCTAGAGAAGCAAGAGCAAGAGGCCAGGGCATGCAATCAGATGTTCTAAGTTCAAATGACAGAACAGCCTGAAACTGCACGAAACTTTCTTTGTTGACACCTGGTGCTGTCAACAAACACCCAATTCTCATCTTCTTTGTTTGCCACCTGAGTGTGTTTGATTTATCTTGCCCTCAGATAAGGTTAACGGCTGGAGTGTAACACACTCCATACTGATGTAGCCACGGCAAGTAAATTCATTCTGCATTAAGAGTTTCTTTTTTCCAAATGACAGAACTCTTGAAGTTAGTAAGAGCAAAGCCACTCTCAGTGGCATTAACGGTACAATAAGCCACATTACCAAGAACCCATGAAAATATTCATTCATTGTGTTTGCACATTCATTTAAGTAAATGTAAATCTAGACAGTGTTTCAGTGAAATTCATTTTCTGAATGCCCTGGTTCTCCGTGTACCTGACAGGGTTTTCTACATTAAATTTTTTGTCTGATAAGTCTGATTACTTAACCTTTTCATCTAGGGTGATACTAGAGGCCACGATTATGATCATTCTTAGACTATTATGTACTCACTTCTGCTTGATACATTTTTGGTCGGTTAATTTTTCAAGCTGGTTTTTCCTATTTTATATCTGGGAGTTTTTTTTTTGTTTGTTTTGTTTTTGTTTTTGGGGTTTTTGGGGGTGTAGTGGCCACACAATGTTACATTTACAATTTCAGTTATACAACATAATGATTCCACAAGTTTACACCTTATGCTGTGCTCACCACAAGTGTAGCTGTCATACATTGCTCTTACAATATCATTGCCTTTATTCCTCATGCTGTGTCTTTTGTTCCCATGACATTCATTCCATAGCTGGAAGCCTGTATCTCTCACTTACCTTCATCCATTTTGTCCATCCTTCTAACCCCTCTCCGATAACCATGAATTTATACTCTGTATTTATAAGCTTGATTCTGCTTTTTGTTTATTTATTCAATTTTTTAATATTACACATATGAGTGAAATCTTATGGTATTTGTCTTTCTCAGTCTGACTTGTTTCACTTAACATAAAACTCTTAAGGTCTGCCCATGATTGGTCCAAATGGCACAATCTTACCCTTTTTTATGACTATGTACACACACATACACACACACACGATATATATGTATCTGTGATATATATGTATGTGTATATGTATATACATGTATACATATGAGAGATACATATTCCAGTAGTAGAATTACTGGATCATATGGTGTTTCTATTTTAAATTTTTTGAGGAACTTCTCTGCTGTTTTCCACAGTAGTTGTATCAATTTACATTCCTACCAACAGAGTGTAAGTGTTCCTTTTTTCCTACATCCTTGCAAACACTTGTTATGTCCTGTCTTTTTGATTTTAGCCATTCTCATGAGTATAAGGTTGTATCTCATTGTGGTTTTGAATTGTATTTCCCTGATGATTATTAACATTGAGCATTTTTTTCATGTGACTGTTGGCCACATGTCAACAGTCTTTATGTCTGGGAGTAATTTTTAAATGCCAAATTTGTAAAGGGAATTTAGTCTATTTCAAATACTGATAGAGATTTTTACTTATTTTATATTTCTTGATGATCCCAAGAAATTTGAAAGATTAAGTTAAGGGTGGGAAAAACATACTCTTCTGACATTCTAATTTTTTATGATGACATGTAAGCCTTTCCATGTTTATGGAACATTAACGTATTAAAAACATTTTGTGTCAATACGAACATTTTGATCTGCTCCTTTCTCTTAAAGTATATAGAGAAAAGTGAACTATCATTGATCATAACGCTGTAAGATGCATAATTATTGCTATTAATACAATTCACTAAACTGAAAAAATAACAAATTACTTTTAATGAGTCCTCCAGCCATACATTTATTTCAATCTACAAACTCATTTGTATCTTTATGTATATATAAATAAAATTAGCATTCTCTGATGTTCTTAGAAGAGCTCTTTGTAAAGTAATAAAAATAGCACATATATCAAAACAATTTCCTTAAAGTCAAGTTTTCTAGCACTTGCAGGAAATTATTAATATTCTGGCAAACTTTCTGCTTTTTAAAAGTATTATTCTTTTCTGTTCAAGTGGGTAAATTCAGCTATCTCTATATCATGTGAAGTGGAACAAGAAAAAACACATATATAAAGAATTAATGTTATATATAAAATAATACATAATTATTTTTATCTAAAGTATTGCAGATATCACAACAGTAATGTAGATATGATGTTAAAAATTATGAACAGTGGAGTCAAACTGCTTAGATGGGAATTCTGGTTCAAGTACTTTCTAGATATGAGCAAGTAACTTTCATGCCTTAGTATTTTTCAAAAGTATATTACTGTATTTGTAAAAGTACAGAAGATAATAGTATCTTCCGGGTAAGTGATTATGGCAATCAAATATTACAATGCAGATTCAATATTCATTAAAGTCATATCACTTAAATTAATAGGTAAGAAACTTACTTTTTTATCTTGAACCTATAAATATAAATAAAATAAATATTTAATCTCTGCCTCCAATTTCTAATACAGAACTCTTAAAACCCTTGTAATTTCCTGAATAATAGGGGTGCTAGGATCATCTTTTGTTCTAATATTTGGTCATTGACCCCAGCTCTTTCTTTTCTTTTTAAGATTATGTATTTATTTTTATTTATTTGACAGAGAGAAATCACAAGCAGGCAGAGAGGCAGGCGGGGGGGCGGGTAGCAGGCTCCCTGCTGTGCAGAGAACCCCATGTGGGGCTCAATCCCAGGACTCTGGGATCATGACCTGAGCTGAAGGCAGAGGCCTTAACCCACTGAGCCACCCAGGTGCCCTGACCCCAGTTCTTGATTCAATTCCTAAATTCTTTGGAATTTCTCGAGTGATAAGATAGGAATATCTTTTGTTCTAACAAACCAGTTCCACGGGGCTCCTGGATAGCTTCAAAATGGAGGTGGTCACCAGAAAAAGCAAGCTATGATCAGAAGCTTGGAACTTTTTGCCCAATCACCATCCTCCAGGAAGGGGAGATGGGCCAGAAATTGAGTTAATAATTGTTCATGTCTATGTAATGAAGACTCCATAGAAATCCCTCAATTATAGGGTTCTAGAGTTCCGTTATTGGTGCACATGGGAGGATGGTGCAGCCCAGCTTTACAGGGACTCTTCCTGACATTGACATGTGTATCTCTTCATCCTCTGATTCATCTGTATCTTATATCATATCCCTTATGATAAACTGGTAAGCATGAGTAAATCTTTCCCTGAGTTCTATGAGTTGTTACAGAGAATTGTGAGAACTTCCAATTTATACTTCATTGGGTGTAAGTATGTGTGACAACCTGGGACTTGTGATTGATGTCTACAGTGGGAGATGGTCTTGCAGGACCTGTGGGGTCTCAAACAGCTCCAAGTAGTTAGTTTCATAACTGAATTACAGGACACTCCAATGTCTAGAGAGTTGGATGATTAGTTGGTGTAGGGGGACAAAAACCAACCCTACACATTTGGTGTCAGAACTATTGTGAGTGTAGAGGAAATCAGATTTTCTTTTAACATGTACATGCAAAGTGTGTCCTTCCACAAAATGATAGCAATTACCATGTTTTGTTGGTCATTTTATTAGTAATTTTTGCATTTTCTCTTTAAAATTCATTCTCACTTTTGTACTTCCTCATGCTTACTTATTTTTCAAACCTCTATTTTTTCTTTAAGTATATCTTATTCTTCTTACAGACTCTTCTCCAGTCATTCTTGGTTTTGAAACTGTGCCAAGTTTATTCTGCTTGTAAATACACAAACTTAAAGAGGCATTTGTTTTGAGAAGGAAAATAAGAGATGAGAAAGAACAACAAATGTATGTAATTTATTTGTGGTTGTAAATTTGAAGGACTAATTCTATATGGGGAGGAGAATATTTTAATGAATCAAATCACTATTTTGAAATGTTGAGAACTATGCATGTAACACTGATAGTCCAATCAGATGGTTTCATATTTGTAATAGTGTTTAGTTTTAATGACATATCCAATCAGAGACTAAGATGTGCCTGAGTATCTTTGAACATTTTGTTTCAAAATGTATGAGAAGTCTGTTTGTTTGTTAGTTTATTACCTTGAAATGGCTACCCAAACTTAATTCTTTTCTACTTCTCACATCATTTCTGATGAGTGTTTACTGTCAAGAATTATGCGAAGGGTCTGCTATTTTACCTTATGAGCAAACTAGCAAACTAAGCTAGTTTCATAGATACTAGCAGAAGATGTGAGACTACTGCATGAAACACAAAATACTTTATTTCTTGTGACACAGAGGAAGCATGAACTTAATGCTTATATCTGTTCCCCGTGTCCTCCAAATCTTACCAGGGTATGTGGAAGAGTCCATATTAGGTGGTGCATACTCAGGGAATCATGTCATAGTTGAGGAAACTTAAACTTTTTTTATTTTATTTTTTAAAGATTTTACTTCTTTATTTGAGAGAGAGAGAGAGAGAGAGAGACAGTGCTCGGGCAGGGAAAGAGAGAGAGGAAGAAGCAGACTCCCGGCTAAGCAGGAAGCCTGATGCAGTTCAGTCCAAAGACCCTGGAATCATGACCTGAGCTCAGGGCAGACACTTAACTGACTGAACCACCCAAGCACCCCCTTTATGCCTTTAAAGAGATCTGCCAGCTAACATATCTAACTGTTACCCCGGGAAGGGACACGTTATCATTAATATCACAGGCAGCAACAGATAAGAGACCTAAATAAGAAGAGCAAAATTTTTTTAAATTTCAAAAAACAAATGACAATGTCTTATTTCTGTAGGTAGAGATGAATCTTAAAAACAATACACTAATCAGTGGTAAATTTAACTGAACTTATAAAATAGCATGTATGTATGAAAAAAATCTTTAAAATGTCAGTTACAAACTGAAAATATTTGTAAAATATTAAATTTATAAAAATACATGGAGAGATTTATGAATTGCTAATAAAATGAAAAACAAGCCAATAGTAAATTTGCACAAAAACTGAACTAGCATCTCAGAGAAAAATAAACACAAATGACTAATGAAAATGTCAGAAGATACTGATATTCAATAGTTATAAGGGAATGCACACTTAAACCAAATTGCACCACTATTTTAATATCTATTTCAGATACAGTTGGTACATCAGAATGAAAAAAATAAAAATAAAAATGCTTTCAAGGATATGTAGCCATGGGTCTTATATATATGCTCGTGGAATAAAAATTTTTATTATCATACTTGAGAAAACAGTTTGCATTAGGCAAATAAAATTGAAGTCACACACATAAAGCAAGGCAGAAATCCCACTTCTAGATATATACTCTAATTACTCAAAAGGAAAGATGATCATGACAGTATATTTTAGTGATAGCAAAAGCAGTGCATAATACAAATATGTGTTACCAGGGGAATGAACAAGCAATGTGTGGTATATTTAAAAAAAAAAAAAAAACTATAGTAGTAAAAATGAGTGAACAAGAGCTCCATTCATCAACATAAACTCATGTGTTAACATAATATTAAGCAAATCTATAGTTACAGCATACATACTGTGTTTCTATTAATATAAAGTTCCAATCTTACAAGGCTAAACAATATACTGCTCAGAAATACAAATGTAGAATGATATTTTTAAAATCAAACAAAAAAGAACCAAAAATGGAAGATAACTGTAGAAGCATCATAAATAAAAGTGACAAGTTGAATTATGAAAGGTGCTAACAATGAAAACCTAGATGAAATTATACACCTCTAGACATATGCATATATTAACAAGATTAACACAAGAAGAAATAAGAATACTTAATAAATCAGACACATAATTATTAAACAATTTGAAATGATGGACAACTTTTCACAGTTTCTCAAATATTAAATATTTTTCTTGAGATAAATAATTTTTAAGAAGATAATTTTATTTTCAGACATCCAATGATTAAAGAGGACACTTGTTATGTTCACAAGTGTTAGGAAACAAGCCTTTACAATGTTAAATAACAGCAGTGAGAGTAGGCATCTCTGTCTTGTTCCTGACCATAGAGGAAAAGCTGGTGCAGGCACTCTGGAAGACAGTATGAGGCTCCTCAAAAAGTTAAAAATGGAATTACCCTAAGATCCAGCATTGCCTACTAGGTATTTACCCAAATAATACAAAATGCTAACTCAAAAAGGTAACTGCACCCTGATGTTTATAGCAGCATTTTCTATAATAGCCAAATTATGGAAACAGCCCATGTGTCCATCTACTAATAAATGGGTAGGGAAGATGTGGTGTATATATACACATACAGGCAGTGAACTATTACTCAGCCATAAAAGAGAACAAATTCATACCATTTACAATGATGTAGATGGAGCTAGACAGTATTAATGTTAAGTGATATAAGTCAGAGAAAGACAAATACTATTATTTCACTCGTATGTGGAATTTAAGAAAAGAACAGATGAACATAGTGGGGAAAAAGAGAGAGAGGGGCAAACCATAAAATACACTTAACTCTAGAGAATACACTGAGGGTTGCTTGAGGGGAGGTGGGCAGGGGGATGGGTTAAATGGGTGATAGGTATTAAAGATATTAAAGAGTACACTTGTGATGATCATAGAGTGTTGTATGGCACTGTTAAATTACTATATTGTACACTGAAACTAATACTACATTTTATCTTAACTAACTGGAATTAAAATAAAAACTTAAAAACTTAAAAAATTAAAGATATCCCCCCAAAATAAATGTGCCTTTAAAATTCTGAAAAACAGGGATGCCTGGGTGGCTCGGTTGGTTGAACGGCTGCCTTCAATGTGGCTCAGGGGGAGCCTGCTTCTCCTTCTCCCTCTGCCCCTCCTCATGTGTGCTCGCTTTCTCTCTCTCTCTCTGTTAAATAAATAAATAAATTCTTTAAAAATTTAAAAAAAATTCTGAAAAACGACAAAAATATCTTTTTTTTTGATAGAGCACAATTATTTTACAAAATTTCTGGAGTGGTGGTTGGTTAATGTATCAATACCATCAATGTGTCCTCTAAAACTTCTTTTTTACAAATCAATACACCAAGGGAATAATTTATCTAAGAACTGAAGTCTATAAGCTCTGATGTCTATTGTATTGCTTTGTACAACACCAGAATCTGCAAGCATACCAAAAAGTTGTAATAGAAGTTGTTATAGCCTTAAAATAGAGAAGATTTCATCCTTTTAACTTTTACTTTTTAAATTTTTAAAAGAAATTTTGAATTTGAGTATAATTGACACAGGATGTTACATTAGTTTCGGGTATAGGACATAGAGATTCAATAAGTAGATACATTACCCTGTATTCACTACAAGTGTAGCTACCATCTGTCACCATATAATACCGTTAAAGTATCACTGACTGTATTCCCTATGCTGTACCTTTCATCACCATGACTTATTCTCAGTATGAACAAGTTCTCATCCTATTAAAAAAAAATTAAAAACATATGGAGTCAAATATAAACAGTTCAGCACTCAAAAGTTCAGAAATATATTGACTGATGTACACAACTAGTGTGTCTAAAAAAGTTTTCACTCTTTTATCAGGGCTTATTCAATAAAATCATTTTAACATTAAAAAAATTGCATTTTAGATAGCAGTGAAACTATGAGAATGAAAGTGTTATCAAAAAATATAATTAGTAAACTATGATAAAACATAAGTTAATTTTTGAAGTGTGAAATATGTAGAAATACTTTAAGTACATGCACATATAGATATTTAGAATGTAATATATCATCTAGAAAACAGTCTTACCTATCAATAAATAAAGGCTAGGAATCCATGAGAAAGCATGTAAAAATGCAATTCGCGGGAGAGAGAACTCCTCAGTCACTACATGTTCTTATATACACATAATTCATGATATGCAGGACAAAGGTAGAGTGAGATACAACTTTATACCAATCAAATTGGAGGGAAATTAGACAACTGACTATTAATAAATTGAACAAGTCTGTGGAGATATGGATATAGGCTTTTGTAGTAGTCTGGGAAATTTAACTTAATTAAGCCCCTTGAAAAGGTAATTTAACAGTAGCTGTTGAAATAAATAAACATAATGTCCAGATCTGGTATTACAGTTGATTGGCATCTGTAATTCCATATGTGTACAGCTAGATGCTGCAGCAACGTTCATTTAAGTCCTGCATTTAGTAGTCAGAAAGAATAAGAAACAAGTTAAAAATTCATCTGTGGAGGAATGGTTCCATGAAACTGGCATTTTATATTAAGATGTTCAAAAGCAGCTCCTAGAAAGCATATGTAAACACCTGTATTCACTAACATACATTCCCAAATACATTGTGCAAGGAATATCATATGCTATAGATTATAATTTACCACAAAAGTTTATAGAACATCTCTACTCTCAGTACTTTCTTATATGTTTATATTCACATATACATATATAAACATTTATATATTTATTCACTTTTGCAAATGTGATGTATGTGTGTACACAGATTTACAACTTTATAAAACACAAAAACCTGTGACTTACTTTAGAAACGATTTTGTATCTTTAGAAACTCTTTTATATGGTCACGGTAGCCAATAAATAAATAAAAGTGTGCCCTCCATTTTTCTTTAAACTGACAGTTGCCTATGGCATATTAAAAACCACTATTAAAAAGGTAATTTCTCGGGGCACCTGGGTGGCTCAGTGGGTTAAAGCCTCTGCCTTCGTCTCAGGTCATGATCCCAGGATCTTGGGATCCAGCCCTGCATCTGGCTCTCTGCTCCGCAGGGAGCCTGCTTCCTCCTCTCTCTCTCTCTGCCTACCTGCAATCTCTCTCTGTCAAATGAATAAATAAAATCTTAAAAAAAAAAAAAAAAGGTAATTTCTCATGTGACTATGTACTTCTTTCCTTATCCCTAGAGTTTTGCTTATCAAGGTTCATTATTTCTCAACCTGTTTCCTAACCTGTTCATACAAAATGTTTAACTTCGTTATGTTTTACTTTTGGTTGGATTTATCTAATTAAATACGGAAATCTATGAGTACAAAAGAAAACATTTCTGTAAAAACTGAATTTAAATTTTCTAAAATGCCAAAAAATGTCTTTTAACAAAGTTCATAAAACTTAAGAATTTTTATCTAAATTGCTTTGCAATTAAAGATTTTCATCCAATATAAAGACATCAAAACTGGAAACCACTTAAAATGGATTATAGATAATATTATGGGAAAAAAAGGCATGGGATTCCTTGGGTAGTATGAATATGGATGTATATAAAAATAAGACTAGTTTATGGTTTAAATTAAATTTATATAAAATAATTGAGATATGTATGTCTCTTATAATTCTAAGAGCTAATTAAGTATTTCACTTCACTGACTAACCAATAGTGCACAGGATTAGGGGTCTTCAAATACACATTTTAATCCATAGAACATTACCTGCAGATGTGTATCACAAATAACAATGACGGACAGGCTGGGGAGAATGGTTGGAGTCAAGGTGACTTAAAGTGGTGGTCAAAGTGTACTTCAGCAGTATCTGAATATTTTGCTGCATTGTCAAGATTTCTTTTTCAATCCATTGTTAAGCAATTAAAATTGATTTTGAAAAAGGAATTAAGCCCAAATGATGCATAGATGCACAAAAATGCATACCATATTTTCGCTAAGCATGATATAAGTCAAGCGGAGAAAGACAACTATCATATGATCTCCCTGATATGAGGAAGTGGTGATGCAACATGGGGGCTTAAGTGGGTACGAGAAGAATAAATGAAAGAAGATGGGATTGGGAGGGAGACAAACCATAAGTGACTCTTAATCTCACAAAACAAACTGAGGGTTGCTGGGGGGAGGGGGTTTGGGAGAAGGGGGTGGGATTATGGACATTGGGGAGGGTATGTGTTTTGGTGAGTGCTGTGAAGTGTGTAAACCTGGTGATTCACAGACCTGTACCCCTGGGGATAAAAATATATGTTTATAAAAAATAAAAAATTATATTAAAAAAAATACATACCATATTTTCAATTGCAAACCTTCTTTCTAACTAAAGTTACAAGAAATCCCATATCATTCATGGTCTTTACCTAGAAGAATTGTATTATATTGAAAATAATTAGCTAAAATTAGAGTCACATTTTAATAGGTAAATAAGTAGTGCATTTTATCTCCTTTTTTCATGAACTCTTCCTGGGCAGTATGTAAACATGTCAGTCAAGTTTTTTTCGTATTGCCTCAAGATGAAAAGCTATTTGTCACATATAGTTTGAATTTCCTTATCTACTAAAAAATATGACAAAGGAAAACAACTTTCCTTTAATTTATATACACATAACCAAGTGTTTTAATAGCACTGATAAATATGATTATATCATCAATGCACTCTTCTTTTATTGTTTCTCTTCTCATTATCTTTCCTAGAACTGTCTTTTCCAAATAAAGACATGGGGAGTTATCTTGTTTGAAAAAAGGCTAAACTGATAAGCACAAGAGCTGATTTCGTGTACAAATGTGCTTATATCATTTTTGTAATAATAAGATAAACTCTTGGGCCTCCGTTTTCTCTCACAAATATGTAAAGTCATTAAAAAGAACGCTAAATTAAGTACAACTTTTAAAATAAAACTTTTCCAAAATAACAATAGAAAAATATAGCATAAATATAGCATAAAATCATTAGCTCACAAACTTTTTGATATCAACATTTGTGGAATTAAAAAAAATTATTAAGTTTTCAATTTTGATTTCAGTATAGTTAACATAAAGTGTTATAGCACTTTCAGGTGTTTGATATAGTGAATCAACATTTATATGCCTCCCTCAGTGCTCATCATGATAAGTGAGCTCTTTAATTTCCATCACCTATTTCACCCATCCCCTCACCCACCTCCCTCTGGCAACCATTAAGTTTGTTCTTTGTTTCTTTGGTCTGTTTCTTTAGCATTGGTGGAATTTGACATTATCGGAGGGTATTAGGTTATGTAACTTATTTCTACTTTAGTAAGTACAAGAATACCAGACATACAGCATTTCTCATAATGTACTGCAATACAATATCATTTCCCTTTCTTCCTTTAATTTTCATGACATTGTTTTCTGTTTGGTTAATGGAAGGAATTTAACAAGAGCCGCAAGAGTTACAAGGGGATTCCTTGATCATTCCTGTCTCTCAGAATCCTTTGCTTTCTTCTATTTGAAGGAAACTCTGGTTTCAATGGGAAGCATGACTTCCTAGGACTGTTAGCACCCCTGTTTACTCAGTAATAAATATAATGTGCCTACCTTGAATAAGGAGCTCTACATCTTTATTTTGCATTGGGTCCAGCAAATTGTATAGGTGGCCCTGTTTTGAGACTTGCAAAATTGTCACAAATTGTGAGGATGCTGGAATTGTGTACTCAAGGGGCATTTCAAATACCGTATGCTAGGAACCACATAGCTTCTCCACTGATGTGGATGTCCCAGAAGACATCAGATAAAACTATTATAAATTTCAAGATTGTAACAGGAGCATTAAACCCATCATGGGGCCCTGAGTAACCACACAGCTTGAACAACTTTTGAAGCTGGTCCTGTTGTCTGTACCTATTGGCTCCACATTTTGAGATATTGTTCCTTGTTCATATCCTTAATGACCACATTTGAAATGAATATTGGAAAATTTGTCCTCCTTGAGGGCTGCATTGTTAATGTCATCTCCTTCCTTCAGGGAAATTTAGAGGCTCTGGGTGTTTTTTTGATATTTAAATATTTGAAATATCTTCGGGTAGGTTTAGTTGTTTCTTTATCAGTATAATTCTCTCAAAATAAAGTATATTTGAACTATTTTCTTATAGTCAGTTTCATGAGTCATAACTACAGCTAAACTGCTTTCCTAGATAGAGTTCTTAAAAATGGCTTATTTCTTTTCTTCTTGGCCCACAGTCCTCAACTTAATGGTGGCTATTTGAAGCAATTGGCTTGGGTGGGCAGGCAAACCCTTAATCTGATCCTTACTGATGAGATAAATTTCTGCCATTAGTTGTAAAGTACTAGAGGGACTTTGCCATTTAAATCTCTTATAAAAATGGAATTTCCTACTGTTTTGGGTCCAGGAACATTCAGCTTTTCTATCTCTTCAAGGCACACATTTCTAGGCTGTATCTATTCTTCATTTTTTTTGTGTGTATGTGTTTGAAACTAGCTAATTCTAGCTGGACCTCATATCATATCTTATGAAGTAATTTGAGAAACGCTAATAATTACTGATATTCATTAATATAGAGGCTACTTTCAAGCTCTGCATTTGATTTACTTTATGTCTCAGAAAACTAAATCACCTACATACTGGACATTGCATTTTGAAGTTTTGTATGGCTTCATATATTTTATTCCTCATGAAATTGTGATTGGACTTAACAAATCTGTGTTTAGATTTTTCCCTCCAGAAATACTCAAAACTAACAAGGGAAAAGATTCTTGTTTTAGTCTGTTATCTTCTTATATCCAGTTTTACTGTTAAGAATTAGAGGTATAGAGGACATTAGGAGAAGGATGGGAAAAATGAGGTGGGGGAAATTGGAGGGGGAGATAAACCGTAAGAGACTATGGACTCCAGGAAACAAACAGAGGGTTTTGGAGAGGAAGAGAGTGGGGGGTTAGCCTGGTGATAGGTATTAAGGAGGGTAAGTACTGCATGGGGCACTGGGATTATATGAAATGAATCATGGAACAAACCATCAAAAATTGATTATGTATGGTGACTAACATAAAATAACTTAAAAAAAAGAATTAGAGGTAATATTATTCCTCTTCCTATGTGGATGATTTTTTTTTCTTTCTTAAATGATGCAATAGTATGTGAAAGGATGTCATTTTTTCCTCTTTCTTAGGATTTAAGTCTGTTTTTCAATTTTATTTAAGAATTGGAAATTTGCTATTACTATGCAACTACATGTCTGCTTTAATTAAAAAAAATTTTTTTGTGTGTGATCTTTTAGAAGACCCATTCTTAGATCCAATGGTGCTTTCTTGAAAAAATAATCAAACAGAAACCCCACCAATGTATATTCTGTTATTATTGGATAGATTGTTTTATAAATGGGAATTAGATCAAGTAGGTCAATAGTATTGTATGTGTATACTCTATACTTGCTGATTCTCTATATACTCATTCTATTAGAGAGGAGTTAGATGACTACCTGTAATTTTGGTTTTGTTTACTTTTCACTTCACTTCTGTCAGTTTTTTATTTATCTATTTTGAAGTTTTTGGTTGGGTGGACAGTTATTTTAGATTGTTGATATTAGTGAATTGATAACTTTTATCATAAATATTTCTTTTCACTGGTAATTTTCCCTGTTCTAAATTCTACTTTATGATATTATAGTTTCATGCTATGTCTTTTCCCATCCTTTTGCCCTTTTAACCTATTGATATAATTATATTTAAAGTGGATATCTTGTGAGTTTGGGTGTAAGCGCTGCTTCTTTGGTAGCCTCACAGCTCCAAGACTGGGGTTTGTCTTTAGGAGGGCTAGGAAAGAAGAAAGAAAATAAATGGGGAAAAAATGTGGATTTCTCCACACTCTCCACCTCATAGAAGTCCTATTTTTGAGTCCTCTGGTCAGAACAAGTATCTTATGGGTCATTGTTGCCCTTGCCTGCTGTACAGTTTTTCAACTACTTGGGCATCTTTGGGCTACAAAATATGGAGATAAAGGAGGAAAACAGCAAACAAAATAGGAAACTCCATGTTGTAGTGGTAGTTCTTCACGTTTTGACTTCTCTGCTCAGCATCCTCAAGTAGTTGTTTTTTGAATTCTTTCCAGGAATTTTAGTTGTTATCTGTGACAGTGATTGCCTTTAGTGAGCTTCTCTCATCTTGGATGGCACAGAAAGTAAATGGTGAATTTTTGAAAATTAAAAAAAAAAAACTTCCCTAATGCAAGACAGCCTACTACCATCTACAAGGATATAGTTATAATAAATATACAAATATATGATGAGTGTGGACCTAAATAGCAGACATTCAAGTTATGCAGTATACAGTGTGCATAAACCCATATGAGAATGCTCCCTGTCTCCTTATGTTGGTCCCTCTAGTTCTATCTTCCATTTATAATCTCTATCCTTTAATATTCTTTTATCCCATTGTCTTTCCTCTCTTTAGGAAATTTCCTTTAATTTCTTTAGATTTTTTTCCTTCTAGTCTAAACTTTCTCATTAATTTGTTCTTTACTTTTTCTATTTTTTTTTGTTGTTGTTCTTTATTTAATTTATAATCTTCATTCTTTATTCTTCCATGTGATTTTTTTTATAAGTTTATGTTTGTGCTTCATATTTCTAATATCCTCCATTACATTTTTGGAAAGTATTTATTATAATTATTTTAAATTCTAGATTTTTCTATCGTAATACTTCTGTTTCAGGTTGTAACTGAGTCATCCTTTCATAGTAGTTCAAATTGTTAGGTATATAGGTTTTTTTTTTTTTAAAGATTTTATTTATTTATTCAACACAGAGAGATCACAAGTAGGCAGAGAGGCAGGCAGAGAGAGAGAGGAGGAAGCAGGCTCCCCACCAAGGAGAAAGCCTGATGGGGGGCTAGATCCCAGGACCCTGGGATCATGACTTGACCCAAACGCAGAGGCTTTAACCCTTGAGCCACCCAGGCGCCCCTAGGTATGTAGTTATTTTGACAAACAAGCAGAATTTCTGACAGTATCAGCTTTCCTGTCAGAAAAGCTACAGTTCATATGAAGGACGGGGTCCTTCTCAATGAGGTTGAGAGGGAGGCCACATAAGACTTCTGATGATCACCTCTAATTGTTATTGCTTCATTAGGTGACTATTCTTCTAATGAGTGAACCTTTAAACACAAAGAACTAGAGTTGGAAAACACACCATTTAATTTCCTCAGTTTAATGTACCATTGCTGGAAATTTGAGGTGAGAGTAAAAGGAGTTGTCAATGTCTGGCATCAAATACTCAGTCACACCTCTTTTTGCAGCTCTTCATCCCAATAAGGTTTCATGCCAACCCAAAATTACCCCATTTACATTGACCAGCTTAGGCCTGATGCTCTCCATTTCCATTGTGATAGGTCAGTTAAATGTTCTCCCAAATGATTTAAGAGTGTGACAACAGTACAACTTAAATTTTTCCTTCAGTGTATTCTCTTCCTAAGATAATACCATGTACTCTCTCATGAGTTCATAATACTCTATTCTGCCCAGGAGTTTCTCAAAATTTTAATGTCATTTCTTGTATAAAATCTTTCCTGTAATTTCTGTTTTTACCCCCATAGCTGGTTTTAAGGGATGCAGACAGCAGCCCATTCTATCTGCCATATTGTCTGGAGCCTTTAAGCTTTTGACAGTTTTTCCTGTTTTTGTAAGCCCCACTTAACTGTCTTCTTCCAAATGATTGTTTGGGTATCCTGCCTTCGAATCTTAATATCACCAAGAACATATTTTAGAAGTCTCCCTTTGGGTTAGAATTATTTGTATTATTTACATGCCCCCACTGGATGGTTTTCCAGATTACTTTTGCACTTATTTCTTTTCAGATAGTTTGCCAATTGTTTTCAGCAATAAGTGTTTTAGAAATCATTCCATCCTGATTATTTATAGATAAAATAATCTATTACTTAAAATTGAGAAAACGTTAAAGTATTATTGAGGGAAATTCCAGTGCATAAATATTTCTTATTTTTCACAATAGAATATACATATTTATGGAGAAAGCCTGAGCTAGAAAGCTGTAGAAATGAAAGCAAATGTGCAAAAGTGATCTAATGCATATCTCAGAGTATGTATTTTCATTATTATGCAAATAATATATTCTACTGATGAAATGTTCAGAGTAATAGATAGTGCAAAATAATAGATAAGTTACCTAGTTATAACTTTTCATTAAGCAATGCTGCATTAAAGGTAACATATTCATGGCACATCTTACATTTTCTTAGCATATCTAAATAATATATTTTATTATAATGATGCTATAAATGGTTATGATAATGAGAATATACTTTCAGCACAGGTAGAAGTTATAACTAACTCAAGTCTAAGATAGTATTACATATAATATAATCCTAAATGTTCACCATGGTTGGTAAGTGCAGCTTTCTGATTAATTATATAGTTTAAGTTAACAATGAATAACTATTCATTTAACACCTACTCTGTGTGTGCGCAGAATATGTGACAAAGAAAAAGTAAAAGGCACAGTACTTACTAAATACCTAAGGGTTTAAAATACATTTGAGCAGACAATGCATTCTTTTTTAAAAACAATAGAGGAAATGTATAATGTATATTATAATTTGAGAATAAATAGTAAGTACAAAGAATATCATTATTTAGATACTATATTTAGACAAGAAGTTTTGAATACAAAAAGTAAGTGTCATCAAAAAGCTTCAATTTTATAAGTATTTTATTCAATATGGCATACATAATATGAAAAGTTGGAAAGCTTATTGATTTCAAAAGTTTTTTGTTTGTATTCTAATAAATTTACTGCGTAACTGAGTATAGTTAAGCTATTTTACTAAATGTAATAGGGCTGCAATCACTAATTACCAGTCTGTCTCTTACACACACAAACACATAAGTAAATATATATATATATATACACACACACACATATGTATGAGTATGTATCTAGATAAATAGCTACAAATCTCTTAATATTTTGATAAATATTTTTTGAAAAAGAACTTGATGGACATATTCACAGAAAGGAAAAAATGCACATGACTACACAAAGAAATACTCATATAGTTGAAATGAAAATGAGTGTGCCAAACAGAAGTTTAAAAAAACCAGTTGTCTTTCTCTGCTTGACTCATTCATCTGTTGATGGACATCTAGGTTCTTTCCATAGTTTGGCTATTGAGGACATTGCTGCTATAAACATTCGAGTACACGTGCCCCTTTGGATCACTACGTTTGTATCTTTAGGGTAAATACGCAATAGTGCAATTGCTGGGTCATAGGGCAGTTCTATTTTCAACATTTTGAGGAACCTCCATGCTGTTTTCCAGAGTGGCTGCACCAGCTTGCATTCCCACCAACAGTGATCTCCCTGATATGAGGAAGTGGTGATGCAACATGGGGGCTTAAGTGGGTAGGAGAAGAATAAATGAAACAAGATGGGATTGGGAGGGAGACAAACCATAAGTGACTCTTAATCTCACAAAACAAACTGAGGGTTGCTGGGGGGAGGGGGTTTGGGAGAAGGGGGTGGTATTATGGACATTGGGGAGGGTATGTGCTTTGGTGAGTGCTGTGAAGTGTGTAAACCTGGTGATTCACAGACCTGTACCCCTGGGGATAAAAATATATGTTTATAAAAAATAAAAAATTAATAAAAAAAATACCAGTTGTGTAAGGAAATTGCTTAGCCTTGCAGGTGTAAGATCAAGAAAGTCACAACATAAAATTGCATGCAATTTGCCAACTATGTCAAGGGAAATGGGAAAAAAAAGTTCTTGAACATATAGAAACAAGATGAATATAACAGAAAATATAGACTTTACTATCTGTGAAGACAAAAATTTGAAATTCAGTGACTCAGAGAATCAGTCAACCATCAACAGAAATTTGTTGAATGTTTATTAGTGTGAAGAACATAGAAAGGAAGAAGAAATGTCTTACCCTTAGTATTTTTTCCCACTCTGAAATGGGATGTAAATAATCAGATGCAAGTTCATCAGTTCTGTTGGCTTTCTCCACTCCCACACCATAGCCACGATTTGGCTTCTTTCTCTGAACAAACGTCAGAGTAATGTATAAATAGCAATTTGTTGCTTTCTCTGCAGAGAAGATGAGTTCAAATAGTATTTTACTTTTTGCTAGCTCCGTGACATTGGGAAATTTAGTAAATCTCTAAAAACTATGTTTCTCCAGCTTTCAATATTTTTTCAGTATTATCTTGATACTGCATTTTAATATAGTCCCAGAATTCTCCTGTGAAGGAAATTAAAGGAATGCTCACAGATTATAGCTTAGATGCTAACAAGGAAGTCTTTCTGCTTGATCCTGTTCATATCTACTATGATTATCGTAGTAATAGCTTTCCACAGATCTCCATAAGATTTCTGTTTTAAATAAGACACTTAAGTCCAAAGATGACTAAGTTTTTTGTTGAAGTTTAGCAAATGAAAGACAACTTCTTCTTTGTGCATATTCCATTGAAAACATATGTACAAGAGCTACCTGTACCATGAGGTCTAAAAGGTTTTTTAATGAAAATCTTTTAGTTTTGTGACTTGGGTTGGTGTCCAGTGGTGGCTCAGCTGAGAGACTTACCCAAAAAAACAAACACTTTACTACAAAGTTACATCTTTCATTTAATGACTAGGGCATTTCTTATAACTAATGAACTTTGGTTCCTCTTTCTAGAGTGGTTTATTTTTCTATAGATTTCCTAGTCCCAACATAAAGGCTACCTCATTTATTTGATAAAGAAATGTGTTGCAAGTTTTGTGACTGCCAGTGATACTTTATATGTTTCTGACTTTTTGCTATAATATGTAATAGGGAAATGAACATCTCTACTTCTGAAGCTTTCAGTTACATTGGTTTATTACTTTGGGATCACTTCCCAGAAATGGTATTACTTTAGAAATAATATGAATATGTTTATGGTTTCAGATACTTATTGGTGAACTGCTTTAAAAAAGTGATGTATATAAATTTGTAATTCCTCTGAAATATAGAATTGAGCTAATTTCATCACACATATACCAAAACTGGAGATATTAAACAACACAAGAGGCAAAAGCCATAGTGAAATGGAATATAGCACTGTGAAAATAAATTTGAAAAAAAAATTGAAAAAATATGGGTGATTACTGTAATATAATGGTAGGGTGCCAGGGTGACTCAGTCAGTTAAGCTTCTGCCTTCAGTTCAGATCATGATCTGGGGGTCCTGGGATCAAGTCCCACATAGGGCTCCCTGCTCAATGGGGAGTTGGCTTCTCCCTCTGCCACTCCCCCTATTGTGCTCTCTCTCTCTCTCTCCCTCTCTCTCTCTGTGTTAAATAAATAAATTTTAAAAATCTTTTAAAAAATATGCAATGACAATATTACCTCAAAAGCAGGAAAATTGTAATCATACTGGTAAACTTAGACGATATTGGACTTTTTATCAAAAGGTTTTAGTAAGAAAGGCACTAAGCCGAGAACATTATAAAGAAAATGATTTCAAATCATTTCAAATGGATAATCCTCATGTAGTATAATCTGATGCATATCATATAATTTTTAAAAATAAAGCAATTGAAGGCACTAAAATTATAAGTACTTCTAATAGAAATAATTAGTATTCACACATAACTAAAACCAATAGCCATGGAAAATTACAGTAAAATTCTCTTCACAATGGAAACATAGACTATAAATTATGACATTTATTTATATACGAAGAACAACCAGTTAATATTTATAATAGAAGAGTACACATTTCAATGAGCATAACATTTTTAGGGATAACAATTAAACAATTAAACTTTTTGTTGTGATAATGGAGATGGAGAAACTGGAAACAATTCATGGGAGGGAGGGGAAGCTCTTAAAAGCAGTAAGAAAACCCTAAATAGAAGATCAGCTGGATGTGGCTGTCCAATTTTCCCAGCACCATTTATTGAAGAGGCTGTCTTTTTTCCATTGGACATTCTTTCCTGCTTTGTCGAAGATTAGTTAACCATAGAGTTGAGGGTCTATTTCTGGGCTCTCTATTCTGTTCCATTGATCTATGGGTCTGTTTTTGTGCCCGTACCATGCTGTCTTGATGATGACAGCTTTGTAATAGAGCTTGAAGTCCGGGATTGTGATGCCACCAACGTTGGCTTTCTTTTTCAATATCCCTTTGGCTATTCGAGGTCTTTTCTGGTTCCATATAAATTTTAGAATTATTTGTTCCATTTCTTTGAAAAAGATGGATGGTACTTTGATAGGAATTGCATTAAATGTGTAGATTGCTTTAGGTAGCATAGACATTTTCACAATATTTATTCTTCCAATCCAGGAGCATGGAACATTTTTCCATTTCTTTGTGTCTTCCTCAATTTCTTTCATGAGTACTTTATAGTTTTCTGAGTATAGATTCTGTGTCTCTTTGGTTAGGTTTATTCCTAGGTATCTTATGGTTTTGGGTGTAATTGTAAATGGGATTGACTCCTTAATTTCTCTTTCTTCTGTCTTGCTGTTGGTGTATAGAAATGCAACTGATTTCTGTGCATTGATTTTATATCCTGACACTTTACTGAATTCCTGTATAAGTTCTAGCAGTTTTGGAGTGGAGTCTTTTGGGTTTTCCACATAGGGTATCATATCATCTGCGAATAGTGATAATTTGACTTCTTCTTTGCCGATTTGGATGCCTTTAATTTCCTTTTGTTATCTGATTGCTGAGGCTAGGACCTCTAGTACTATGTTGAATAGCAGTGGTGATAATGGACATCCCTGCCGTGTTTCTGACCTTAGTGGAAAAGCTTTCAGTTTTTCTCCATTGAGAATGATATTTGCGGTGGGTTTTTCATAGATGGCTTTGATGATATTGAGGTATGTGCCCTCTATTCCTACACTTTGAAGAGTTTTGATCAGGAAGGGATGCTGTACTTTATCAAATGCTTTTTCAGCATCTATTGAGAGTATCATATGGTTCTTGTTCTTTCTTTTATTTATGTGTTGTATCACATTGACTGATTTGCGGATGTTGAACCAACCTTGCAGCCCTGGAATAAATCCCACTTGGTCGTGGTGAATAATCTTTTTAATGTACTGTTGAATCCTATTGGCTAGTATTTTGTTGAGTATTTTCGCATCTGTGTTCATCAAGGATATTGGTCTATAGCTCTCTTTTTTGGTGGGATCCTTGTCTGGTTTTGGGATCAAGGTGATGCTGGCCTCATAAAATGAGTTTGGAAGTTTTCCTTCCATTTCTATTTTTTGGAACAGTTTCAGGAGAATAGGAATATGCAAAAAAACTGAAATTGGACCATTTCCTTACACCACACACAAAAATAGACTCAAAATGGATGAAGGACCTCAATGTGCGAAAGGAATCCATCAAAATCCTTGAGGAGAACACAGGCAGCAACCTCTTCGACCTCAGCCGCAGCAACATCTTCCTAGGAACAACGCAAAAGGCAAGGGAAGCAAGGGCAAAAATGAACTATTGGGATTTCATCAAGATCAAAAGCTTTTGCACAGCAAAGGAAACAGTTAACAAAATCAAAATACAACTGACAGAATGGGAGAAGATATTTGCAAACGACATATCAGATAAAGGACTAGTGTCCAGAATCTATAAAGAACTTAGCAAACTCAACACCCAAAGAACAAATAATCCAATCAAGAAATGGGCAGAGGACATGAACAGACATTTCTGCAAAGACGACATCCAGATGGCCAACAGACACATGAAAAAGTGCTCCATATCACTCGGCATCAGGGAAATACAAATCAAAACCACAATGCGATATCACCTCACACCAGTCAGAATGGCTAAAATCAACAAGTCAGGAAATGACAGATGCTGGCGAGGATGCGGAGAAAGGGGAACCCTCCTACACTGTTGGTGGGAATGCAAGCTGGTGCAGCCACTCTGGAAAACAGCATGGAGGTTCCTCAAAATGTTGAAAATAGAACTGCCCTATGACCCAGCAATTGCACTATTGGGTATTTACCCTAAAGATACAAATGTAGTGATCCAAAGAGGCACGTGCACCCGAATGTTTATAGCAGCAATGTCCACAATAGCCAAACTATGGAAAGAACCTAGATGTCCATCAACAGATGAATGGATCAAGAAGATGTGGTATATATACACAATGGAATACTATGCAGCCATCAAAAGAAATGAAATCTTGCCATTTGCAACAACGTGGATGGAACTAGAGCGTATCATGCTTAGCGAAATAAGTCAAGCAGAGAAAGACAACTATCATATGATCTCCCTGATATGAGGAAGTGGTGATACAACATGGAGGCTTAAGTGGGTAGAAGACGAATAAATGAAACAAGATGGGATTGGGAGGGAGACAAACCATAAGTGACTCTTAATCTCACAAAACAAACTGAGGGCTGCCGGGGGGAGGGGGTTTGGGAGAAGGGGGTGGGATTATGGACATTGGGGAGGGTATGTGCTTTGGTGAGTGCTGTGAAGTGTGTAAACCTGGTGATTCACAGACCTGTACCCCTGGGGATAAAAATATATGTTTATCAAAAATAAAAAATTAAAAAAAAAAAAAAAACCACAATGAGATATCACCTCACAGCAGTCAGAATGGCTAAAATCAACAAGTCAGGAAATGACAGATGCTGGCGAGGATGCGGAGAAAGGGAAACCCTCCTACACTGTTGGTGGGAATGCAAGCTGGTGCAGCCACTCTGGAAAACAGCATGGAGGTTCCTCAAAATGTTGAAAATAGAACTGCCCTATGACCCAGCAATTGCACTATTGGGTATTTACCCTAAAGATACAAACGTAGTGATCCAAAGGGGCACATGCACCCGAATGTTTATAGCAGCAATGTCCACAATAGCCAAACTATGGAAAGAACCTAGATGTCCATCAACAGATGAATGGATCAAGAAGATGTGGTATATATACACAATGGAATACTATGCAGCCATCAAAAGAAATGAAATCTTGCCATTTGCGACAACATGGATGGAACTAGAGCGTATCATGCTTAGCGAAATAAGTCAAGCAGAGAAAGACAACTATCATATGATCTCCCTGATATGAGGAAGTGGTGATACAACATGGAGGCTTAAGTGGGTAGAAGAAGAATAAATGAAACAAGATGGGATTGGGAGGGAGACAAACCATAAGTGACTCTTAATCTCACAAAACAAACTGAGGGCTGCCGGGGGGAGGGGGTTTGGGAGAAGGGGGTGGGATTATGGACATTGGGGAGGGTATGTGCTTTGGTGAGTGCTGTGAAGTGTGTAAACCTGGTGATTCACAGACCTGTACCCCTGGGGATAAAAATATATGTTTATCAAAAATAAAAAATTAAAAAAAAAAAAAAAACCACAATGAGATATCACCTCACAGCAGTCAGAATGGCTAAAATCAACAAGTCAGGAAATGACAGATGCTGGCGAGGATGCGGAGAAAGGGAAACCCTCCTACACTGTTGGTGGGAATGCAAGCTGGTGCAGCCACTCTGGAAAACAGCATGGAGGTTCCTCAAAATGTTGAAAATAGAACTGCCCTATGACCCAGCAATTGCACTATTGGATATTTACCCTAAAGATACAAACGTAGTGATCCAAAGGGGCACATGCACCCGAATGTTTATAGCAGCAATGTCCACAATAGCCAAACTATGGAAAGAACCTAGATGTCCATCAACAGATGAATGGATCAAGAAGATGTGGTATATATACACAATGGAATACTATGCAGCCATCAAAAGAAATGAAATCTTGCCATTTGCGACAACATGGATGGAACTAGAGCGTATCATGCTTAGCGAAATAAGTCAAGCAGAGAAAGACAACTATCATATGATCTCCCTGATATGAAGAAGTGGTGATGCAACATGGTGGCTTAAGTGGGTAGGAGAAGAATCAATGAAACAAGATGGGATTGGGAGGGAAACAAACCATAAGTGACTCTTAATCTCACAAAACAAACTGAGGGTTGCTGGGGGGAGGGGGTTTGGGAGAAGGGGGTGGTATTATGGACATTGGGGAGGGTATGTGCTTTGGTGAGTGCTGTGAAGTGTGTAAACCTGATGATTCACAGACCTGTACCCCTGGGGATAAAAATATATGTTTATAAAAAATAAAAAATTAATTTAAAAAAAAAAAGAAGATCAGCTGGGACTAGCATCCTAGTAGCTACTAAAAGGTATAAAACTTCAAAAGGATGGTATGGGAACATAGGTAGAAGACCAATGTGAGTAGTAAAGAAAATCTAGAGAAATAAATTGATATAGGAGGATGTAGCATTTTAGTTCTGTGATGAGAAGATATAATTTTCAATAAACAGTGTTGGAATAATATTGTAGACAGCTGGAAAACTATATACTTAGAAACCCTCGGCATATACTAATATAAACTCCAAATGGATTAAAGATATATATGTGTAACAACCTAAAAAATCTATGAAACATAAAAATTATTTGAATATTTATAGAAATATACACTAGAAGCAACCATTTAAGAAACTAATTAAAAAATTCTGTTATAAAAATAGCAAACATACCTTTACATCTCAAAAACATATGTTAGAATGAAATATAAAGTCAGAAAAACATTTGCAATTTGTATCAGAGACAAGCTCCATAGCATATAAATTTCAAAATATATAAAGAGTACTGATAAAAACTGATAGGGAAAGATGAACCATGAAAGAGGAGATGAACCATGAGAGACTATGGACTCTGAAAAACAATCTAAGGGTTTTGAAGGGGCAGGGGGTGGGAAGTTGGGCCAGCCTGGTGGTGGGTACTATGGAGGGCACGTATTGCATGGAGCATTGGGTGTGGAATTCTAGTACACTAAAAGAATTCTAGTACACTGAAAAGTAATTAAAAAAATAAAAAATTTTAAAAAATGATAGGGAAAGAATGATAATCCTATAGAAAATGGTTCAGAACTCACATTATGCAAATATGGAATTGAAAATAGTGTTTAAACATACAGGACACCTGGGTGGAGTAGTTGGTTAAGGATCCATCTCTTGTTTCAGCTCAGGTCTTGACCCTCAGGGTTCTGGGATTGAGCCCTGCATTGGACTCTTCACTCAGTGTGGAATCTGCTTAGGATTCTCTCTGCCTCTCCCCGACTTCCCCACTCCAAATAAATAAATAAATCATATAAAAGAAGAAAATAATATTTAAACATATGAAAATATAATCCACTTTATTTTTATGTAAGGAGACACAAAGTAAATTTGCAGTGCTACCACTTTTGTTAACAACATTGCCACAATTAAAAAACTTAACTATCTCGTCAAGGATGTAGGGAAACAGGCACATAAAACATTGGTTGCTGCATTAGAATCTGTTAGTATACTTAGCAAAATTTCACATATGTACAGACAGTGACCTAGTCATCTCATTTCTGTGACTTAAACTTCTGATATATTTGAACAATTGCTTGGCATTATTTATTTATTAAGGCTTGCTTATAAATGATAAGGACTAGAAACAAGTGATGTATTCAGCAATAGAAAATAGTGAAACAAATTGTGATACAGACATACAATGAAATACTAATTAGACAAATTGCTTCCTACAAAAGTGTTTTCTAATATAAATAAATATCTAATTTTTGAAACTAAATACCTGACATTATTAAAAATTAAGGAGGGGAGTGCCTGGGTGGCTCAGTGGGTTAAAGCCTCTGCCTTCTGCTCAGGTCATGATCCCAGAGTCTTGGGATCGAGCCCCGCATGGGGCTCTCTGCTCAGCGGGGAGCCTGCTTCCTCCTCTCTCTCTCTGCCTGCCTCTCCACCTACTTGAGATCTCTGTCTGTCAAATAAATAATAAAATCTTTAAGAAAAAAAAATTAAGGAGGAACGTAAGTCAATATTTAATAAATAAGAATGAAAATGGGTTGTAGGATTCAATATTTCAAATATATGCATGATTCACAAATGAAGGAAATTTTTTCAAACTTTGTTTAACCAAGATATTCATAAATTATATACATTATAACTGCAAGAATAAAAAAAAAAGAATTAGGACATAATGACACTATCCCAAAATAGATTAATAGGGCATAAAAGAAAGTCTAGAACATATTCAAAAATAGATATTGAGAATACAATTAATATAGCTTTCCAAATTTGGTATTAAATACAAATTATTCAAAAAATATACAGAATTTATTGAATAAATTGATAATTACACCCTTATCTCATACTCCAGATAAATTTTAAGTGAATTAAAATTTTCAATGAAAATAAAGTTTTTTGTTTTCTTTTTTTTTAGAAAGAGAGAGAGAGAGACAGTGAGAGTGAGAGAGCATAAGCAGGATAGGCAGCAGAGGGAGAGGGAGAAGCAGACCCCCTGCTGAGCAGGGAACCCAACATGGGACTCAATCCCAGGACCTTGGGATCATGACCTGAACCAAAGGCAGACAGTTAACTAACTGCGTCACCTAGGCACCCCTTAAAGTTTTGATATAAGGAATATAAATTAATATTTAGATGCATTAGGTTTATAAATGAATGTCACCAAAAGCAAATAAATAATATTTTTAAAGATTATTTATTTATTTATTTGACAGAGAGAGAGAGAGAGATCACAAGCAGTCACAGAGGCAGGCAGAGAGAAGGGGAAGCAGGCTCCCCCCTGAGCAGGGAGTCTGATGCAGGCCTTGGTCCCAGGACCCTGAGATCATGACCTGAACTGAAGGCAGAGGCTTGACCTACTGAGCCACCCAAGTGCTCCAAATAAACAACATTTTTATATTATTTGAATAATAATATAAAGTTGATATTTATTGGCTATTGCTACCTGCTAAATATTTTCCCCTTATTCTCTTTCTAATGTATGAAAGTCTATAGATCCATAAATATCCTTACAAATCAAACTAAAATTCAACTATTAAAATAGTTAAACTATAAAAGTTCGTATAATGTCATGGGAAAAGGTCCAATAATATGTAATTCCAAAACCATTTTGTTTATAATATCACATGAAGCTTGATCAGCAAACAAATGGAGTAAAAATGGTCACTTTCTTTTCCTTCATTCTGTTTTCTATTTCTCTCTGATGCTTTTCCTCATTTAATCCATGATCAGGTTTGGCAACTTACTTGGCTGTTCATTTTGTCTTTAAGGAGAAAAGCTAACATTTCCCCAAACATCAAACAGAACCCCAAGGTCACAGCTTGACTGGATCTTCTTTTGACCTACGCTCATTACTGGAACTATTCCTTGTCATTGCCTGACAATGGATATACTGCTATCATGACTTAGATCTGAGCCACAAGCCCTACCCTAGAAGCAAATAGATGGTGGTGAGCAAAAACGGGGGTGCTATAACCAAGAATAAAAGTGATTGAAGCTAGGGGAGGAATAAGAACAAATGCTCACTCCAAATGAAGCACCAAATCTTTAATATATTAAGAATATTTCCAGACCACTAAGTATAGAGAACTTCCCAAGAAAAACATCAATTAAGAAAATAACATATAAGTTAATGCTAAAAAATTTTTAAAGCTAATAGATGAATGGAAAAAAAATGACTTTGGTAATGGTGAATGGGATGGCTAATTGAACCATAATGAGTCAGGAATTTAGGTCTCTAAATTGGCCCATAATACTTCTCCTGTTTTAAAATACAATATCATGGGTGCTAAGGGTAAGCAAAATGGGTATTCTTAACTGCCGGCAGAAATGTTAATATAGTAACTATACTAATATGCATATCCATACATCTATATCAGCATATGCATATGTGTATGAATGCGTACATGCCTCTGTGTGTGTGTGGTGTGTGTGTTTGATATGTGTGAGCAGAAGGATAAGTTTGACAATGTGTATGAAGAACTAAAAATTGTATCTTCCACATGTTTCTCAAGATAGATATTTCACTACTAAATATTTATGCTTAAGGCAAAAATCATAAATGTAAACAGAATAGCTTGAACAGTAGTCTACACTGATCTGTTTTTCACTTATAATCTTTTAAACAAAGTATTCTTATTTAATTCATGGTATGAGATGGAATGTGATAAGATGTTTAAAGTTGTATCATTGAGAAATCATTATAAATGTGGGAAATGTTCATAACGCATTGCTAAGTAAAAAGTAAGATCTCTATATAAAACCTGGAAAGTAATGAAAATAAAAATAAAACCTATTACATCATCACCCAGAACATAAATCATGTTTATGAGAGAAGGGGTTGTATGGTGAAAGGTATGAGGTTACGCCTACACATACAGGCTTTATGTGTGAGAAACTCTATTTTTTCTAGTGTTTTCTTCATCAAGTATAAAATACGTATGTAAAAATGGAAATTATTTATAAATTTATTTTCCTTAATAATATTTAAAAATCCATATGATTTATGAAATGAATATTAAGAAATTAAAACTGTCTTCTATCTGTGAATGGAACTTTCATTCAATTGACTAATCCATTTTTTTCAGTTGATGCTGGCGAGGATGCGGAGTTTTTTATTTTTTTAATTTCTTTTCAGTGTACCAGAATTTATTATTTATGCACCACACCCAGTGCTCCATGCAATACGTGCCCTCCATAATAACCACCACCAGGCTCACCCAACTTCCCGCTCCCCACCCCTTCAAAACCCTGATTGTTTTTCAGAGTCCATAGACTCTCATAGTTCATCTCCCCCTCCAATTTCCCTCAACTCCCTTCTCCTCTCCATCTCCCATGTCCTCTGTGTTATTTCTTACGCTCCACAAATAAGTAAAACCATATGATAATTGACTCTCTCTGCTTGACTCATTAGATTCTTTTCTCTTTATCAGATGTATAGTCTTAATTCTACCAAAAAAGTGTGATATCTTCAACATTTGAAAAAAGTAAAACTAGATAGTGTTTTGTTAGGACAGAAAATAATATACGTATCATATTTTCAAATTTGTAGCCTAGAGTCATAATGATGTTTAGGAGTAGTTTCATCATAGTACTGATTTATAGAGAGACTGCTGTGAATATGAGCAATTGCACTGTATTTGTGCATTTTGTTTTAGACATAGTGATGGTAATGGCTATAGATTTTTTTTTTTAATGAGAGGAGAAAAAGAAATATAATGGCCTTGGAATTTACCTTCTTTCGATTATTGTACAAACATTAGATTTTTGCCAACTCAACCTTAGAAAGATATTTAGGTAGTGATGCAGATGCCAAAATCAATTCTAGGAACTAAGTCCCATTAAGTGTGTCAGTAATCTGAAGTGTTTGCTTGAAGCCTATTTGGGTTTTTAGTATTTATCTCTATCATTCTAGATATAAGCTCAAGTTAGCAGCCTATTTAATGCTCACACAAATACAGGCATGGTTCTGACTCTTTATTCCTAGTATGAATGTTAGGAATGTCACACTTCTTGTGATGGAATTGAGCTATCTTGGGCTAATTGTCTGACTTAAATGTGGGGAAAATAATGTAAGAAACAATAAAACAATGAAAATTCTAGGTTGATTACAGTGGTATACATACATACAGTACAGACCTCCAGTGATGAGACCAAAACCATAGGCTCAGTTATCTGTTCTGATTCTGACATGTTGGTGACCTTAGCAAGACACTTAATCCCTTGAGTGTTTATTAAATTATATATTACTTTTATTTCAGAATCTCTTTCTCTCTCTCCTTGTATCTATTAGCCTCTCTTACTCTTTCCTTATGTGCATGCATGTGTGATGTACTGTGGGAATATATATTTAGATCTCAGTCAGGGGGCTTGTGGGTGGCTCGGTTCCTTGGGCATCTGACTCTTGATTTCCACTCCAGTCATGATCTCAGAGTTGTGGGATCAAGCCCCAACTCACGTTCCAACTGCGTATGGAGCCTGCTTGGGATTCTCTCTCTCCTCTCTCTGCTCCTCCCTCCCTTACTCACTCTCACTCTCTCTCCAATCAATCAATCAATCAATCAATCTCGGCTGTATCCATTTAGAGCTTGCCAGTGAAAATCAGAATCAAAATATATGTTAGATATAAAATTTCAATTTAAAGACTAGTATCTCTTTATTCTATATATTTTATTTTGTATCCTACAGATATGATTCATAACTAGTTTCCCTCACTTTTATGGCTATATTGTTACAAAGAGTATTCATGACAATGTTTTTTGCTCACAATGTAAAAATAGATAAAGAATTATTTTGAATGAAAATATTAGGAAGGGGACAGCTGGGTGGCTCAGTTGGTTAAGCCACTGCCTTCAGCTCAGGTCATGATCCCAGGGTCCTGAAATGGAGTCCAACATTGGGCTCCTAGCTCAGAGGCTCCTGCTTCTCTCTGCCTCTGCCTGCCACTCTGCCTGCTTGTGCTCTCTCTCTCTCTCTCTCTCTCTGCCTGATAAATAAATAAATAAATAAATAAATAAATAAAATCTTTTTTAAAAAAGAAAATATTAGGAGGGAAAATATTAACCTGGTTTAAAAGATGAAGATATATCTATCATCATCCTAAAGAATACTACTCTGGCAACATATTCTTTCTTATTATAAAAATTTTAACTCTGTATTATAGATGACTTCAGTTCATTAATTTTTTAAAGCCTTACTTTAAAGGAAATCTGAATTAAATTAGAAAATTCCAGTAACTTCCCTTCAATATGAAATAGAGAAAAGAGGATTCCATTTTAACTGGACACAGATGACTATAATTTAATTTTTTTGTTTCCCTTTTTGTGCCAAAATTAGGCAAGGCACTAAATTTATATCGATTACAGGGGCTTATAATATTCTCATTCACCATCTTATTCATCACTGCCTCTGAGATATCAATGGAGAAATGCTACAATTGGAACTTTTCTTTAATGCTTCATCTGAAACCACAGGCAGAGTGGGAATAACTAGGGATGTGCAATTGTTTCCCCCAAAAGAGTAGGTAGGATGCAGGAACAATGAGTAAAGCTGTTTAAAGGAAATAAATATCACCATATTGGTGAAGAAGAAAAAGTGAGCCAGATGATAAAACCTTCAAGAAATGGGTTGAAAAAAACCCAAATTCCTAAGAAGACTAAAATGAAAAGAAGCATGAGTTTTGAAAGAACTAGCTGTTTAAGGTAGGCAAATGGGGGATAAAAATGGAATGAGAAACCAGGAAAAAAATCTACACCACCCTCATGTCTATGGAATATTGAAAATATAAGCAAACTATTAGAAATATGGGAAAACAAAACAAAGAAGCCAAATTTCATTTATAGAGGCCCTTCAGAGAAGCACTTGAGAATTAAAAGAGAGACTGAAAACACATGCCAGGCACAGTAGAGGGTTGGGTTGGAGAGGGTTGGGGAATTGAGTTAGTCCAGGAGATTACAGACCTGGATGGATAGGAAAATCTATAGAGGAGGGAGAGTGTCAAGTATGTCCCACAGGGTATAATCAAGATGCGTTCTCTTCAGGTGAAAGGACAAATCCCTGAAAAAGCATATGTGAGCATCAAAAGAAAAAAAATAAAATCAAGGTGGACTCAGTGAAGATAATTATAGCTAATACTTCTGTGTTCATTTTAAACAAAATATCTATATGTCAATCAAGAATAACTTTTGCTTAGATTTCATTATCTTGCAAACCCTTTTGCTTAATCCTTTCTATTTGATTCTTACAACTCAGAGGCACAGTGAAAGAAAGTCTTCACATTTTTTAAAAAATGTACCCCCCTCCCAATCCCGGGAGGGTATGTGATTTGGTGAGTGCTGTGAAGTGTGTAAACCTGGTGATTCACAGACCTGGGGATAAAAATATATGTATATAAAAAATATATGTTTATAAAAAATAAAAAATTAAAAAAAAAAAAAAAAAAGAATGCTAAAAAAAAAAAAAAAAAAAAAAAAAAAAAAAAAAAAAAAAAGAGGTAGTTTCCTTCTTTTTGTGGTTCTCTTTCTCCTAATACATCCACCAATAATACCTCCCATGTAATGGATTGGGTGTGTATGTGGTTACTTGGCCCTCTATCAATTTTTTTCAACTTTCTTTAGGAATGACACACCATTAACTATCATTCCCCTAAATCTTCCATTTGGTTTAGTTGTTGCTGTTATTATTATAGTTTGTTTTGCTTGTTTTGTTTATTTAGTTTATTTCTTTACTGCATTTAAAAATTTTTTTTTTAAGATTTTATTTATTTATTTGACAGAGAGAGAGATCACAAGGAGGCAGAGAGGCAGGGTGAAGCAGGCTCTCCACTGAGCAGAGAGCCCTATGTGGGGCTCAAACTTAAGACCCTGAGATCATGACCTGAGCCGAAGGCAGAGGCTTTAACCCACTGAGCCACCCAGCTGCCCCATTTACTGCCTTTTTCAAAAATAACATTATAATATCTAAAGGTGCCTGGGTGGCTCAGTCAATTAAGTGTCTGACTCTTGATTACAGCTGTGGGATCAAGCCCTGTGTCGGGCACCATGCTTGACCTGCTCGCACTTCACACTCTATCTCAAAACAAAACAAAACAAAAACAAACCAAACCAACCAACCAAATAAAAAAACCCTGTTATATCTTAATCTTGAATTCCATTTTGAGAATTTAAAATAATTGGGGGGCATCTGAGTGGCTCAGCTGGTTAAGCCGGTTAAACCTTTGCCTTCAGCTTAGGCCATGATACTGGGATCTTGGTATCAAACCCATATCAGGTTTCTAATTTGTTAGGAGTGTTAAAGAGCTTGATGAGAAAACAGATAATTATCACTTAAATTTGGGAGAATGCTAAAATCTAGAGAGAAAAGAAAAATATCTCCCAAATAACTTTTACCTTGACGGAGTTTTTAAGGTCAAAGCAAATTGAGGCTTTAAGCCAGTGGCTTTAAGGGAAAAGGAGATGAATGCCCACATTCAAGGTCTAGGTGGACCTAGGAGGTCCAGGTTTAAGGTCAAGGTCTAGGAAAGGAGATGAAAGCCCAGGTTCTGGTCACTTCTAATAAAGGGTCTTAAGGTCACAAAATTAGAATGAAAATTAAAGAGAGAAACCCAATTCTTCACTATAATAACCCCCATTTCCAAGAGACTACAAAAGTGGAGTAGTCAAAAAAAAAAAATAAATAAAAAATAAAATAAAAAACAGGAAAAAAAAAAGAACAACTCAAGAAATCTTGGCTTTAGACACCTGTTTCATGGGCTTTTTTTTTTTTTTTCCTGTAGTTAGGATTTTCAGCCCCATGATGAATTGTCATTTATAATGGTCTCTGACTTCCACAGGCTTTTAGACCTTGCAGAAATAAAAGGTATCTTCTCTGGAAAAAATGATCCTCCAGTGAGTTGGTAAAAATAATTGCCAACCAGCAATTCTAAAATTGGTAATAATGTATTCCATAAACAAAGATGCAATAAAAACATATTTCTAAAACACACACACACACTCACATACACACAAGTTAATTATATTAAAGTCTCAGTAAATAAAATTCCAAATGGTATAACTCAGGCAGATGGAGAATGATTACTGATGGATTAGCAGATTAGTATAGAGCCAAAGTGTGATAAAAATATAGGAAATAATAGTAATACCTTCTGAGGTTTTATTTAAAATGTGAGAATTAAAAGTCAAGGAAAATAACATGTAAGTGAATTGTAAAGTGTGTAAGTAACAGGACTTTCAATGTTATTGGTGAGAAAGGGGATTTTTAAAATTAAAATTATATATTGATAAAATAAAAATATATGTTTTATTTTTAAGGGTAACAAATGAAACAAATATAAAACTTTCACATTGGTGAAAGGACCATAAAATTAATGATAAAAAATAATCCAGTTGGAAAACTTGAGAGAGAAAAATCACAGATAAAATAAGGAAAATATAATGCATAAATGAAGTAGTAAACTTAGCTGAAACATGTTAGTAATTACATGAGTTTTATATGGATCAAATGCTCCATTAGGGGAAAAAAAAGTAGAATTTTAGAATAGACTTATTTTTAAAAATTCAGACTATTTATGAAGATGAATCATGCAATTAACCCAAAGAATAAAGAAAGAGTAAAATAAATGGCTCTAAAAAGGGATGCCTGGGTGGCTCAGTCAATTAAACTAACTCTGGCTTCTGCTTGGGTCATGATCCCAGGGTCTTGGGATAGAGTCCTGCATCGAGCTCCTTGTTCAGCAGGGAAACTGTTTCTCTCTTTGCCTACTGCCCCCCACCAATTGTGCGATCACTCTCTCTCTCTTTCTCTCTCTGTCTCTCTGACAAAAAAATAAATAAAATCTACTAAAAAATGGCTGTAAAAATATAAAGCATGCAAATGGGAACCAAAGAGTTGATATGTCTAAATTAATGTCATGGGAAAAATATTTATAAAAAATTATTATGGATTAAATAAATTTATTCCATAATGATCAAATATTGCACCAGAAAAATATATAATTTGAAAAAATAGGTCATAATGTGGCAGAAAGTAATGTATAAATGTATAATGTATAAATGTGACTGCAATTTTTGACACAGAGATTAATGAAAAAATACCATTGTCATGACAGCTTACAGATAAATATAAAAACAGCTAAAGAGAATAATGAGGAAAACATTTGGATAAAACTGTATTACAGGTAAATTCAATTAGTAAAAAAAAAATATTTAGAAAGGTTTTAAATTCTCTGGATCAAAGAAACGCAAATTAAATTCAAACCTCTATCAGACAGGCAAAATTTTAGGTCTGGAAATATGAAGAGATATTGCAGATATATAGCAGTTCCAGGGCAATTTCACATTCTGCCCTTGGGAAGATGCATTGGTAATAGCACTCCCGAAAATATTTAGACATTACCTCTAAAGTTTAAGATAGTCACAGCCAGTGAACAAGCAGTTTTACTTCTATATCAGAGATTGTTAAACTTTTATGAGTGTGTGCCCTGTGGAAATCTGATAATGCTTATCGACCACTTGTCAGAATAAAATCTTAAATGAATCAATTAAAATACAAAAAATTTCAGTGAAACAATGATCAAAATGTTAACAGAAAAAATAATATGTACACAGGAGTGTCATAGAGTGAGTTCATTTATCAAAATTATTTGGCATTTTTTTAGAATTAATTTAACTTCATATTTACTGCATAACATTAGATGCCAGAAAACAACAATCCTTGTAAAGAAATTTGTATGGGTACAAACAACAAGAAATAATTTTTTGAGGAAGCCCTTATGGGGGTTGCCTGGATACAGGCTGGAAATGCTCAGTATGACTACCCCTTTTGTTCATTTTTTACAAATCTTTATTATGAAGGAGTTACATGACAGACTTACCTCTAGGAGTCAAGAATCTGCTCTTGTTTACCAGATACTAATGAGACTATGATATTAGGCACTGATAAATGCCAAGAAAAATATAAGACTGGCTAAGGGGATTTGTAAGATGGATGTGAAAAACTGAACCATAAGGTGTAAGAATATCTGTGGAAAGAGCAACACCATTTCATAGAAAGTCTATCATATGTTTATAATTTTGTGCAGTTCTGAGACATTAACATAAAGCCAAGGAACAATAGTAATAAGTTATCCTAATGACAATAGGATAGAAGAGAATGAGTCCAATAAAAATCATAGAAAAAATGTTTATTAATAGAGTGTCTAATTAAAGGGGAAAAAAAGGATTTAATATCATTGTCCCTGAATCAAGATATCAGCCTGCTAGAGGCCATGACCAGGGACAGGACAAAGGACACAGGAGGACTGACAAGACAGTAAAAGGTGAAATATGTACATGCTTTTACAGTATAATGTAGATTTCAGCACTCCACAAATCCTACTGTCAATTCCATAAACTTGATTTTTCTAATGCCTCCAACTGCCTTACAAGAAGATGTCTGGATAGACTGGGAATGCTCTCACGTATGAGATAAAGCTTGTATTCTTAGAGCAGGGAAATGAGCTAATGCACATTCAGTAGGGAGATTTATATTAAGTTATGTTAAGTATATTTAAACTGATAATTTCTTCCTACATGTAACCATTTGGAAAGTATATGATACATGCTATTGAGTTTTATTCTTTTCCTTCTCTGTGAACAGCAAACTGATTTTGGAGTAAAAGTATGGGCAATGAGTTCAACACTTCCACTTAATATCGATATTATATGGGAAACTGACCTAATACCTTTGAGCCCTTCTTTATTCGTTTTTTTAAAAAAATGATAGTTATACTCCCTGACACATTTTTTTAAGTTACTCTGAGATCCCATATTGCATAATGCTCCCAAGGTTGTTTGACTCATGGTACATATTATATGTTGCTAAATAGAAATAGTCATTGCAAAAACTTATGCCAAGTAACTGTTTCCTAAAAAGATAAGTTTGTAGTATAAAGTAATGGGATGCCTGGGTGGTGGCTCAATTGGTTGAGTGACCCACTCTTGATTTCAGCTCAGGTCATGATCTTAGGGTTGTAAGATTGAGCTCTTGTTGGGCTCGGTGCTGGGAGGTGGAGCCTACTTAGGATTCACTCTTTCCCTCTGCCCCTCCCGGCTCTCTCTCTCTCTCTCTCTCTCTCTCTCTCTAAAAACAAAAGTAAATAAAGTAAAGCAGATAGTTTTTTTTTTCTTTTTGGCTAATTTGATGCTAAATATAATAATATTAATTTAGGCTATAGACCAGGGTTTCCCAACCTTGACACTACTGATGTTTGGTTTAATCATTCCTTGTTGGAGAGGGAGCAGTCCTGTACATTGTAGATTCAGCAGCATCTCTGACCTCTACTTACTACTCGTAGCAACCTCTCCCCTGCCACACACACATACCCAGTTATGACAACTAAAAATATCTATAGGTATTTTCAAAAGTCTCCCAGGAAGCAAATTGGCCATGGTTGAGAACCACTGATATAGATGTCTCATACCATGGAAAAAATGTCATAACATCAAAAATGACAGAAGAAAGAGTAAACTAAAAACTTCCTTGAATTGCACATGGAAATAATGTTATGTCATTAGTACCTCAAACCTATGTTGCCCAAGGATGTATAGTTCAAAATTAAAATTAAATTATACAGTAAAACATGAAATTACATGGAAGTAATCAAATAGCTATGTAGCTAACTTAGTAGGATGTAGGCTCTTCCACGCTGAACAGACTCACAGTAAAAGGTTTACCAGTATAAAGAATTCTCTTCTTAGAGAGAAGATATGTTTTATTTAATCTATCTGAGCCCTAAAGTCCTTAAGGATATTGTAATAGTTATTTTTAACTTAAAGCTTTATCATATTATATTATATTTTAAAAATGTAAAATTAGAGAGTGTTATATCTTTTTTAAATCCATTAACTCAAAAGAATGAGTAAAACTATAATTTATTTACTTCTATATGTAGAAACAAAAACATTGTAAAGAAACTTTGATACATCTTTAAAAATCTCTTTAAATATGTAACTGAGCTGTGAAAAAAGAGTAAGGAAGCGATATGTTAATTTATATTTTTTCATGTATTCCCTCCAAAAATGGGTGTCATCTCTCTCTGATTTTTTTCAAATGTCTTAGATAGAAATTTCTAATTTTTATAATGGAATTTTTGCTTTTCTTTTATATTGAAAATATATTCTGGTCATGAAATCTTGTGATTAATATAATGTGTTTTTTTAGTGTAATAGGTTTGGAATATATAGTTTTGCTAACTATTTTTAACAATGTATGATCCTCATCAGCATATACAACTGATAGACTTTCTGCTGCCAAGTTTTATTGAATATTTGAGGCTAAAAGAAAATTATTTTTGTTGACATTCTTGATGTCATAAAATACATTTTTTGAAGCATGAATTTCAGCATGTATCCGTATATTCTCTGCATCTATATATTTAAAGCATAACACAGAAAAAGGTTCCAAACTGTAAGTGTATAATTCAAAGAATTCTCCAAAGTGTGTAAATATCAGTAAAACATCATCCAGGTCTAGAACTAGCCAGAATAAAAAATCCCCAGATGTTCCTGCTGGATCACTCTGCCTTCCGTCCTCATGAAGGGTAAACACTGCCTTGATCTCCAACACAGCAACTGGCTGCTGTCATTGTATTTCTTAACTTTGTATATACAGAATCACAGAGAATTATCTCTAGGCTCTTTCACTCAAAATTATATTATCGTGAGATTCATCTATGTGTTATGTGTAGTTTCAATTCATTTATTTCAAACTAGTACATTGTCTCACTGTATGAATACATTCAAATTTTTTTCAATTTCACTTATGGTGAATTTTAAATTTTTTGGCTTTTTTGTTTTGTTTTTCTTTTTTTGTACTTGTTGATCATTGTGGTTTAGAGCTATTATGAATGATTTTGTCATGATCAGTTTGTTCCTGTCTCTTAACACACATATGAATGAAGGTCTCTTGAGTTTATTCTTGGGAGAGTAATTACAAAATCATAAAATATGTACCTTTTCAACATTAATAAGTAATGTGAATATTTTTCCAAAATGGCATTCCAGTTTATATTCTCATGAACAGTTTATGTGAGCACATATTTCTTTACTTTCTTGCTAGCCCTAAAAGATATTAGTATGTATCCTTCTTAGCACTCCAGAGATGTGTGTTATAGTTCTTTATGTTATACATTGCATTTACCGATTTTTATTAATAATGAGGAATTTTTCATATGGTTATTGACCTTTGGAAATTCTTCTATGTAAAATACTTGTTTAAGTCTCTTGTTCATTTTTTTTTTCCTCTGTGTGTTGTCTTTCTATTGAATATGAACACACTCATATAAAAACACGCATATGTACTCCCTTACATGAGGGACAGGTCCTTAGTTGTTTGTCTTTTGTAAATATTATTTCTTCTTTCACTATGTGCCTTGATTTTATTCTTTTAAATTTATGTTTTGAAGAACAAAATTCTTAATTTTATAATAATCCAATTTAGTCTTTTTTTTTTATGGTCAATAATTCATTTGTCTTATTTAAGGAATCATTACCAATGCTGAAGTAATAAAGGTGTTCTCTTCTATAGTTTTTCTACAAGTATTATTATTTTGCTCTTTAGATTTAAATACACAATTCATCAGGGATAATATTTTATTTAACTTTCATCCATTTTAAATAGTGGATTTTACCTACATTTTCTCTATGTTGCACAATAAAATTGTTCATTAGGAACCACAAAGAACGCTCCCTTAGTCAAGTACTATCTTTTTTTCTTTTTTAAGATTTTATGTATTTATTTGACAGAAAAAGAGATAAGTAGGGGAAGCAGCAATCAGAGGGAGAAGTAGGTTCCCCACTGATCAGAGAGCCCAACACAGGGCTCGATGCCAGGACCCTGGGATCATGACCTGAGCTGAAGGCAGACGTTTAACAACTGAGCCACCCAGGCACCCCAGTCGAGTATTATCTTAATCATATATTCAAGTACTTCCCTAGTTTCTAGAAAATTTCTGTAATCTTAACTTTTGGTTTTCTAGATTTAAAAATAACAAACTAGGTAGTAGATGAGAAGGAATAAATAGGAAAAGTGTGTGTGTGTGTGTGTGTGTGTGTGTGTGTCTGTGTGTGTGTGATGATTATTCCTTTGTAGCTTAACCAGTCAAAATTATTCCCTTGGAAATCATTATTTTGGTAATTTTAAAATTATATGATTTGAAGTAGTCTTCAGTTACTTTATCCTCTGTATTCTGTAGTACAGGTCACAAAATGAATATGAGTAGGCCGGCACTACTTCATGAACAGTTTACAAAACAGAAACAAACAAACAAAAATTAGTGTTCTCATATAAGTAAGGGGGAAAACCTACTGCTTGCTTTATTTAATGGGCAAAACCAAAAGTTTTATCGGTAGTAAAAATAATCTTTGTAGAATTACCAAGCCATTTGGAGTGCTATAAAGGAGCTGTTGTCAATAAAAGCTGTGATTATTACTATGGTTTCATTCCATTTCTGTGGTAATTAGTTATTATCATTTATTTATTACATTATTTTATGGTTATTGCTTGCAATTTCAGACTTTAAATACTGAATGCATAAACAGTGCTAACTTAATTACAGTATTAGAATTTTGAATACTGCATGCAGTGTTAAGATTATTAATAAGTATATTTCAAATGAATATTCTAATAGCAATTTGCATTTTTGTCTGATTTCTTGTTCACCATAATTTTTAACAAATTAATGTTTGTAGTCTTGAAAATTGTCATGCAGAAATGAATGTCATTCCCATGGGGCTGAATTTAGGAACTAAACTTTATGATGTTTATAGTTAAATAAAGAGATAACAGTGATAAAGGAGAGGACTCATATTTTTAATAAACTATATAGCCATTATTTAAAGGCTAGAGACCTAAAGAGAGATCTAAAAGTTCTTAAAATATCACACTTAGAAATATAAAATAATATGAAAAAGAGATGACATTTTCACACTCCTCCATTTGTTTTCCATTTAATAAGGCATAACATTTCTATTAATTTTAGGATAGTTTTGTTTTAGATTTATCTTGAACTTTGCTGATTCCATTTGATTTTATATTTCTAACACCTTGTCTTGTTTATCAAAGCATCAGACACTTGCATCATTAAAAGGTTAATAGATTTCATGAGTGAGAAAAGTAATCCCATTTGATCAAATAGAAATTAGCTGGAAAGAAATATGAAGATGGATGGCATTTAGGGTATTTTGAAGTCTTGCATGTTTTTTCCTGCAAGTAATACATTAAAAGTAAGGTAGGAATAATGTGCAAATATCTTTTCATTATAACATACTAGGATTTATTAGGATAAAAAGCAATTTTATGTGGGACAGATTTGTAGAAAAACAAGGTGGAAATATTTTGGTAGAGACAAGAATGTATCTGAATTATTTCAGCCAGATTCCCTGTGAAAGATTGAGAAAAATATTTGCATACTGGAAATTTACTGAAGCGTGCTTTCATAAACATCTGTGAGAGAGTAAGGGAAGTGAGACTGAGAAGTACAGGACTGATCAGCTTTAACTGATTCCATGAAGAACTCTGAAACTCATCCACTCCTTCAGAACTGTGGCCTGTTGAAGCACTAGGGAAGTTTTAGAACTGCCATATAGAATAGTCACTGGAGGTTGGTTTCTTCTGGTGAGAGTGTAAACTTGTGCAAGATAATTCTCTAAGGCAATCTCAGGAAGAGACTCCATTCTGAGCCATCAGTAGCCAACAAGCCTGGCAACCAAAGTAATGATAGCATCAATCCTGAAAGGAAGACCTGAGTGTCACATTATAGCATTAACTTCAACATACTGAATAATAGGATAATACATATCTTGAAAAGTTTCCAAAGGTGGAAAGAGAAAAAAAGAGAACTAGGCAGCTCTGGGTCTCCCTTCTTCCACTGAGACACTGAGTTAATAACAATACCCGGATGAGAATATTGCTGTAAGAACTCTGGAGACTAACTGATTTCTCAGCAGGTATCTTGAAGGCCAGAAGGAAATGAGATGATACAGTCAAAGAGCTAAAAGAGAAAACAAAAGTGTTAATCAAGAATACTGTTTCTGGCAAAACTGTCCTTCAAAAATGAGGAAAAAATTGAGGGGCACCTGGGTGGCTCAGTCAGTTAAACCTCCAACTCTTGATTTGGCTCAAGTCTTAAGATCTAGCTCCGTATTGGCTTCTGTGTGTGAGTGCAGGATAAGTCTAAATAAATCAAGAAGGTGGAGAACATACAAAGTAACTTCTATTATAATAATGGAATAAAACTAAAAATAAATAGCAGCAAGAAAACCAGAAAATCCACAAATATATGAAAATTCCACAGCATACTCTTAAACAACTAATGGGTCAAAGAAGATTTCTCAAGAGAAATTAAGAAATGCCTTCAGACAAATGAAATCAAAACATGGAAATGCTGTGAAAGCTGTACAATGAAGGAAGTTTATAGCTCTAAATGGATACATTAAAAAAAATAGGATTTAAATTCAATAACCTAACTTTACACCTCAAGAAATTAGAAAAAACATATAAACTAAACCGAAATGTAGCAAAAGAAAGGAAACAATTAAGATTGGAGCAGGGATAAATGAGATAGAAAAATTTTTAAAAGTTTTAAAAATTAAAAATTTAAATTTAAAAACTTAAAAATTTAAAAAAAATTTAAAAAATAGACAAATCAACAAAACTAAGAGTTTTTATCTCAAAGAGATTATTTGTACATCCATGATCATAGGATCATTCATCACAATACCTAAGAAATGGAAGAAACTCTAATGTCCATCAATAGATGGATGGATAAACAAAATGTAGTACACATGTACAGAGGAATATTATCGAGCCTTAGAAAGGAAATACTGTTATGTAGCTACAACATAGATGAACCCAAGTACATTATGGTAGAAGAAATAAGCCAGTCACAAAAGGCAAATACTATATGATATATATAAATAAGATATATATATAGATAGATATGATATATCTATAGTAGTCAAATTTATAGAAATGGAAAGTAGAATGGTGGTTACCAGGGGCTCAGGAGAAGGCAATGAGAGTTTTTTGGTGGTATAGAGTTTCAGATTTGCCAGATGAAAGTTATAGAGACCTGTTTCACAATGTGAATATACCTAACACTACTGAACTGTGTACTTAAAAATTAAGATAGTAAATTTTATATCACTTTTTATCAAAATAAACATATGAGTATGTTTATATGCACTATTTATAATAAATATTATAATTACAGAATGTTATATACTAAGCATTATTTTATATAACGTTAAATATGTTACTCTAACACATAATACATACATATTAAATACATATATATGTTATATACATATCTGTGTGTATATGTGTATATAAATCTGTGATATGTATGTATATACATATAATGTATATATAAATATAATCTCTGGAGATGAGATCTAAGCATCAGTATTTTTAAAGGTTCCTGGATGAAAACCATATACAGCCAAAGTTAGCTTGGCGCTTGGCACTGAACTAGTAAACGGACTTAGCAAGTGGTTCTGAAGCTCATTTTTCTTATTTTTAAGATAATCATAATAATACCTGTGCTGTTTACTTTTAATACATGAGAATGGGCTTTCTAGAATTCAAAAGTAACTTAAAAATTAAGTTTTAAAGGAAAATCTTGATAGAATCATGTGTTGTGTGTATGAGTGTTGTTAAATTATTTCAACTTTACTATATATTTGAAAATATTTTTCATTTAAGAAACATGCTTCATTGTGTTTTTAAAAATCCCCAATATTTAGGCATGATTTTATGGCCTTTCATCAAAAGAAAAAAGATATTCTTTTTTTTTTAAATTTTTTATTTTTTATAAACATATATTTTTATCCCCAGGGGTACACTATTGGGTATTTACCCTAAAGATACAAACGAAGTGATCCAAAGAGGCACATGCACCCGAATGTTTATAGCAGCAATGTCCACAATAACCAAACTATGGAAAGAACCTAGATGTCCATCAACAGATGAATGGATCAAGAAGATGTGGTATATATACACAATGGAATACTATGCAGCCATCAAAAGAAATGAAATCTTGCCATTTGCGACAACGTGGATGGAACTAGAGCGTATCATGCTTAGTGAAATAAGTCAAGCAGAGAAAGACAACTATCATATGATCTCCCTGATATGAGGAAGTGGTGATGTCACATGGGGGCTTAAGTGGGTAGGAGAAGAAAAAAGATATTCTTAATCATTTGCTATGCAGGTGAAATTATTGTTGGTCCTAATTATTTACTTCTCCTCCCAGTAAAAGTATTATATTTCTTTGCTCCATAAACATCAGATGTCCCATTTTACTTTCTTTGGTCAGTGAAATCTGAACAAGAATGACATATGACTGGCACTTCCGAGAAGAGTCTTTCAGAGTTGAATCAGGGATCTTACTGGTAGTGAGGCCATCTTCCCAGGCTGGGGTTTTTTCTTTGTTCTTGAAGAAAGAGAACAGCTGCAGGTGAGCCATGGAGAGACAGAGGAGGAGCAAATAATAAATGTCTGTTGTGGAAAGCAACCAAGATATTTTAGGTTTTTTTTAGTATAATATGATGAGAGCTCACTAACACAGCTTGAAGGTTATTAAAAACAAAAAATTACCCCTAACAAAGCAAATCGGCCTGATGAAGAAAAAAAGAAGTTAACACCTAAAGAAACTCACTTGTACAGACAGTTTTAGAAATGTTTCGTTAAAAATTATGGAATGAAGAACATATAATTAATAGCACTCTTAAGTTATGTCTGTACCTTTCTGCATTTAACAGCATGTCTTGCGGATGGTTTTATATTATCCCAAGTAAAATCTACCATCATTTCTCATGAATTCATTCTAAAGCTGTAGTGTGCTTTCATTAACCAATTTTCTGCTTGGGAACAATTAAGGTTTTAATCTATCTTTTATTAATATAAACAGTGCAACAATGAAAAGCCTTGGACAAATCGGTCCGTTTTTTAGTAAGTAAACTGGCCATTCTTTTGACTGGCTGCCCTTTCAAGTCTGTTCTTCTGTGAGCTGTGTTAACACTCGCACAGGTCCTATATGCACTGTCATGCTCACGCAATCAAATGTCTCCCAGTGTCTTTGTCTTTCTAACAATGTCATTTCAATACAATTAATCTTCATCCAATTAAATAACTGCTTTACTTTTCCTGTTGGGGTCTATCTCAACTGGAAAATCTTCAGTGAAGTGAACTGGTAAGATAAACTCCTCTTTTTCTTACTGTTTTTCCATTTAATAGCTACAGTTTGAGGCCCTTCCAACTATGAGGTATTGAGAACAGGAGAAAGAAAAAATATCTCAAGTATCTAATTTGACTGGCAGAAAAAAAAATTGTGAGAATTTAGACAGGTAAAATTGTAATCTGATCCTTTTTTTTAATCTGAATGCTCTGTATGTGGCAGAATCCAGTGTTGATTCTTTGTCTCTTATCACAGGCTTCTGGGTTCTTTAAGTCATCCCTTACCTCATATGGCTGAGGGTCCTTCATCTGTAGAATATTTGCCTTGGGCAATGCCATCTCCATCTGGCAAATTAAAAATATCCCACACTTTGGGGTTTCCAGCAGCACACCTTATTGCAAATTTCATCTCAGACTTCTGGAAGTAGTATTATGGAGCCAACATCTGTCCGTAGGAAATTTGTATACTTCTGCAATTGAAGCCCCCGTATATCCCTGTTTCTTTGCTATGACACATGTAGGCCAGCTGCAATGAAAACATTTTCTTCAGTCAGGTGTAATTCAGGCTCTAAACACTATGATCCTTAAACTACACAATACAGGTGTCAAGCAGTCTTGGAGGTTTATTGAAGTCTGTGTCACTTAGCTTGAGAAAGTTGCTAAGTTTTTCCTTCTCTCCTCACATGGAGAAAGTACAGACTATACTAACGTGCTGAAATTTTCTCAAACTCTCATTGAAGTTGTACTCATCACATGCCTCCTGAATCACTCGTTAATATCTTAGCCTTTTTCTTTATGGCCCAGAAAGGCATTGGCCGGTCCTACCAGAGCTGGTTTCACTATTTCTCGGTAGGTTTGGGCTGTGAAGCAGCTAGCTTTTAGGGCATTGGGATATTACAACTTGGCATAGAAAATAGGAAGATATTGAACAAAGCATTGAACTTATCGTTTCATAACTTGATGTTCACATGTGATCTGTATGTAGGCTATATCCCCAGAGGTGTAATTGCCGTGTTAAAGGGAATATGCATTGTTAAAGGGATTGCCTTAATAGTCTCCAAAGAGGTCCCATCTATTTTCATTACTGCAGAATTTAAAATTACTTGTTTGCCCACTCCTTTGTTGACTCAGTTTCACCGGTATACTTCTTTGGATAGATCAAAACACTGTAATGATTCTTTTCACTGTACTCTTTAAAAAATTACTGGGGTTGCATATCTTCCCATTTGTTGATAGGCCTTTTTTTAATATACACACTCTAAGTTCATATTTTAAAATATGGCCTGCTTTATCAACTTATATGTTATTTTACAGACAAAATAATAATAGTATAATTAAATTTCTCTATATTTGTTGCCAGAGTGAATAATGACAATATAATTTGATCAGTGATAAAAAGATTGCCATATTATAGTCTATTATTTAATTCATTGGCAATCAGTCACCTTATTTATTAAGTTAATTAAGCTAGACATTGAAGCATAATTTTTGACTTATTCTTCTTCAAGTTAAAGATCTCTGCTAGATGTTCACTTCTCTTCATTTCCAAGATATATCATATATTTAAAAATTATGTACAAATTTTGATTCAGTAATTTCGTGTCTGGGAAATAATAAAATGTGTTCAATGATCTATATACAGAAAAGCTTGTTATAAAAATCTATCAAGCAATTAAGGAATGTTTATATAAGATAATTTCCTTGCATTTGATTAAGTGATTTAGTATCTTATGCTATGAAAGGCATTTTATTAATTGAAAATGCTTATGTTTTTAAATACAAGGTAAGGAAAATAAATTTTAAAATAAATAAATAAATGCAAGGTGAAGAAAAGATTATGAACTAATAGAGTGTTATATCATTTTCAGAACCACTTATCTACATATATGTGGATATATAGAATACATGCAATTATATATTCATTAAAAGCCCATCCATGGAACACATAGAATATACGTGCAATGTATACAGTATATATATAATTATTGATGCATCTATAAGCCCATTGAAAGAATTGGAACTAGATTTTTGTATACATTAGTGTATAGTACTTGGTGTATTTTACTTTTTAAATAATAAGATTATAAATGCTTTTATTGTGATTTTCTTTAAGTGTTCTCTGTTGACCATGATTTTCACATTAGAAAATAATTATATGTGGTATCTCAATGTGGTTTTGATTTTAATCTCCCTGATGGCTAATGATGATGAACATTTTTTCATGTGTCTGTTAGTCGTTTGTATATCTTCTTTGGAGAGGTGTCTGTTCATGTCTTCTGTCCATTTTTTGAAGTGATTATCTGTTTTGTGTGTGTTGAGTTTGAGTTCTTTTTAGATCTTTGATATCAGCCCTTTATTTGTAGTGTCCTTTGTGAATATCTTCTCCCATTCTGTGGGTTGCCTCTTTGTTTTATTGACTATTTCCTATGCTGTGCAGAAGCTTTTGATCTTGAAGTCCCAAAAGTTCATTTTTGCTTTTGTTTCCTTTGCCTTTGGAGACATGTCTTGAAAGAAATTGCTGTGGTCAATGTCAAAGAGGTTACTGCCTAACTTCTCCTCTAGGATTTTGATAGATTCCTGCCTCACATTGAGGTCTTTTATCCATTTTGAGTGTATCTTTGTGTATGGTGTGAGAGAATGGTAGAATTTCATTCTTCGATACATAGTTGTCCAATTTTCCCAACACCACTTATTGAAGAGACTGTCTTTTTTCCACCTTACAACAGTTAGAATGGCCAAAATCAATAAGACAGTAAACAACAAGTGTTGGAGAGGATATGGAGAAAGGGGAACCCTCTTACATTGTTGGTGGGAATGCAAGTTGAAGCAGCCACTTTGGAAAACAGTGTGAAGATTCCTCAAAAAAATTAAAAGTAGAGCTACCTTATGACCCTGCAATTGCACTACTGAGTATTTACCCCAAAGATACAGATGTAGTGAAAAGAAGGGCCATATGTACCCCAGTGTTCATAGCAGTAATGGCCACCATTGCCAAACTGTGGAAAGAACCAAGATGCTCTTCAGCAGATGAATGGATAAAGAAGATATGGTCCATATCTTCTTAATACTCTATATACAATGAAGTATTATGCCTCCATCAGAAAGGATGAATACCCAACTTTTACATGGATGGGACTAGAGGAGATTATGCTGAGTGAAATTAGTCAAGCAGAGAGAGTCAATTATCATATGGTTTCACTTATTTGTGGAGCATAAAGAATAACATGGAGGACATTGGAAGAGGAGAAGTGAGTTGGGGGAAAGAAGTGAGAGGAGAAGAGAAGTGAGTTGGGGGAAATCGGAGGGAGAGAAAAACTATGAGAGACTGTGGACTCTGAGAAACAAACTGAGGGTTTTGGAGGGGAGGGGAGTCGGGGGTTGGTTGAGCCTGATGGTCAGTATTAAGAAGGGCATGTATTTCATGGAGCACTGGGTGTGGTGCATAAACAATGAATTTTGGAACACTGAAAAGATTAAATTAAATTTTTAAAATTATATATATTTTAATATATGAATATAAATATAACAATTAGGTTGAACTGTAGATTTTTTTGAACTTTTAAAATAGAATAATGTGATACACCCCAAAATTAGGTTGAATGAGGATAAATATGAAATTACAATCAGATCATTAATATAAGTAATTAAGAATAAATTTGATATGAAACAGAAACACATACATACATTATTATACATCTGATAGATAAGAGCCATGAATTTGATCCTTCTTTAGATGTCAAACCATTAATAGTTGATAACAGGATTATTAAATGGGCAGGTAAGATAGAGCACAGGTTTCTAGGTGGCAAAGGTCAGTCTATTTTTCTCTTTTCGTCCACTTAAGAGAGGATACTAACATCTTTGCAGCATTACTATCTTATGATCAGTGACAGGTTTTATTAAGCTGTTTGCTGTAATGTTTCATGACCATAGAAAAATAATAGTATAAATTTAATATTTGAAATGAAAAACCATCTGGCTAATAATGCAAACTAGTTCTAGGAGAAAAATGTGTTTGTGTGTTTGTATGTATACATACCTATACATTTGAGGAAGTCAGATGGAAAGGAAGATGATTTAAAAATAGATGTCATAGTTCAGTGATTCTCCTATATCAAGTCTGATCTTGATTATATCTTTAAAAGGTTAACATTCCCTGTGGGAGGCTCCCTTTTTGGGTAAAAACATTCTATTTTAGAATTACCCATGGTGAAAACCTACATGTGCCCTAAAGAAAAACTGTTTCTGAGATATTTAAGTAAGCTATTGTTTGGAGAAATCTTCAAAATAGAATCTTTCTTGAAGGTGCACCGAATGTTCACAAAAATTATTTTAACTGCCTCTTTACAATTCTACCATGAAATAATATAGTCTATAAAAAAGATCCTGGAGCAAAACTTAGAAGTATGGAGGAGGATATGTATTGTTTAACCAGCTGCTATAAATTTAATGTGGTAACATTATTGTCACAAAGAATTTTATTGATTTTTTCCAAGTTACTTATCTACACATTTATTGTGTCAGTTCCCAAATTTATTTTACTCTGAATTCCCGTAAGAACGTATTAATTAACTGCTATTTATAATGAAAGGAAAGAAATATGATTTGATTTGAATAAAGGTTTAACTGAATACAAGTATTGCGCTGACATTTAAATGCTTTTATTTTGCCTGAGTTTGGAAAATGTCACATAATTTGAAATTTAATTTATTTTATCAACATACACAGCGTGACTCTTTGAAACAAATTTTGAGTTTGTGTACTTCTCCATTGTATGGTATATTTCTTAATCTGAGTAGATTATCCAATTGATTTTCACGACTACAGTTATAATATATGAATTACTATGGGTTTTTTAATATAGGAAGACTACTATAAAACAACAAAATAAACATTAAACAACATGTTTGTCATATCAATTGGCCACATATACTACTAATACCCTTTAATGATAATTCAGTGCTCTGAAACATTGCTCTGATATTTTTAATATTGAAAATATATTCTCTCTAAAAAAATTTTAAAGATGGCTAAGATTAATTAGGAAGTATTTGTAGCTCTATAATACTTTTTGATATTCAGTTAGTTGGGTGAATGAGCATATTGGTTGTTTATAGTCATGTCTCTCCTGATTTAGCAGATAACAGGGCCCCTACTATACTATGTTAAATATGTTGAATCTTCCCCAATAGCAAACAATAAAATGCTCTTTAACCATTAAGTTTTTTTTTTTCTCATTCAATGTAAGGTAAAAAAATATATATATAAACATCACGTATGATGAAATCTTAACTTGGAGGTATACCAGAAAGAATTTTATTCAAGATGCTAACCATGAATATTAAGATTACAAATAATGTCTTTTTCATCAATGTTTAATTAAATTATATTTGTCTACAAAGATTAAGCATGAAAGTGGATTTATATAAACACTTTGTGTTCCTTCTAATATTTAATGAATTGACCATGAGCTTTAAATTTGTTTCTCTTGCTGCATTTGTTTTACCTTGCAACAATTTAATATTCCTTTTCATGAAACTTTGTAGAATGATACATTATAAACAAGGAGTGCATTGCTTTATGTTTCTAATGTGATTCTTTGCATTACTTGCTGAGCATATAAGGAAATAAGCTATCTCCGATTGCTCTCAGAATTACACATTACAGAAAGATAGTGTTATGAGTCATATTTCGGAGTATCCTGGGTAATGAAATTTAAAGCATCATAAAGGCAAATGGCATTAGGCATGTGGTTACAAGAGCATGTGCTCACTCAGGTTCTGGTCAGTTGATTTTTAAATAGGAAATAGAAATCTAGGACACATATCTTCCACGCTGGGGCCTCATCAGAGTTTTAACCACCATTGCCTATGTGAGGGAAAATCCTTCCTTGAGATACTTAAGATTGGCAAAAGTTGGTATGATTAAGGAATCAATTTCACTGCTAGGTCTCTATATATAGTTTTGTAAAATACCCTCCCATTAGTCTGAAATGTAAATTTGGAAAGCATTTGTGTCTAGATGACACAAGAAGTTATATATACAATTTTCTAAGTTTGTTCTACTTATAAATTAAATAGTAAATTTTATATACTACAGTTTCCTACCTAAAATCTACCAATCAATATCATGTTGTAGAAAATCATCTATGAAGTATTTTTTTTCAGTCATTTTATTTAATTGTAATTGTGGAAACTTACTGATTTCATGGGATTTTTTCATAATTATGTATTTTTAAATATTTTTGTATTTGTAAAATCTGCTGTTGGGGTGATTTCAGGAAATTAAACACATGTTTATACTTCTTATGGTCATTGAGGTAACATTTAGTAAATCATTCTTCAAATTTATTATACTATGCTGTATGGCCTGTAGATTAAATGTATATATATTTTAAAAGTTTATAAGGAATCCTATGGAGATAATTTGCATTCTTTAGGCAAACATATTTCTATATCTTGTTTGGTTTCTGTTTAATATACACAATATCTTTCTATTCAAGTTTGTATCTTCTTATATGATATCACATAAATTTATTTCTGACAACTTCTTTTCTGGATTGTCTAGCAGATATAGACTTACTATAGCCTTACAGAAAAGAAAATGTGGGGCACCTGGGTGGTTCAGTGGGTTAAAGCCTCTGCCTTCAGCTCGGGTCATGATCCCGGGGTTCTGGGATCTAGCCCCGCATCTGGCTCTCTGCTCCGCGGGGAGCCTGCTTCCTCCTCTCTCTCTGCCTACCTGTGATCTCTCTCTCTGTCAAATAAATAAATAAAATCTTAAAAAGAAAAGAAAATGTTATTATAGTTTCTTACAAGTTTGCATTTGTATAGCAAAGCTGGATTAATAACTGAGAAAATGTGGATTTTTATTTATCTATAAATATTTGAGTGCACAATAAGCCAAGACTAAAAGGAGAATTTTGTGCATAGCTATTTCTCTGGAGGGAAAAGATTTTTGTCATGACTTACTATATTAGTTTACAGTAAAACTCTATAGAGCAATTAATATCATTTTTAAAATTTTTTATTGTAGATTTTACTTCATTAAAAAATTGGAATTCAAATATATTTCAAGGAGTGTACTGTAGCCTTAAAGTGTTAAGACATATGTTACTTTTTCATTGAAGAAAAAAGATAGAATTTATCCCTCTTGATAACTATGAATAATGGAAAATTAAAGAGTATCATTTTAGCTATGTTGGAAAGTATGGCTCACCTTTTGTAGGCTTTTACTTAAGTTTTAACTTCTCAGTTAACTAACCTCTTCCCAACCACAGAAATATGTGTATACAAATTATAGCTCAAGTTTACTTCATAGCACTTTTAGTCTTTGACATAACATAAGAATTCATTTATTTATTAAGTTATTTCATTCATTCACTTGCTAGTTTATTCATCTGTTTTCGGTGTCTCCCCACTAAATTAGAAACTCCAAAACAATAGAAGTTTTTGTCTGTTTGTTTCACTGCTATATACCTAGAATAGGGCTCAGTACATAATAAAAGATGATTTAATATTTATTGAATTGATTACTTATTGGGACTTATGCATAATATTCTAACTGTAGATGTAAAATAGATTTCTACTACATTGTATCAGAGACTATTATATAAGTTGCTAACAATAAAAACTTTTTTTTTTTCCTAATTGAAAATTGCAAAGGAACAGTCATTCATCTTTATGGCTTCACTGCAACATTGGCCAACATTACTGGAATTTCATAGATATTTATAAAGTGAATTAATGGAACCAATTTCAAAGCATGTTATCAGAGGGAAACAAATATAGTACTGACTAGATAGATAAATACTATGGAATACAGGGTAAAAAGTAATGCTTTAGGTGGTGTCAAGAGTCCATAACTTACATATATTGTGCAATGATTATATGAATTTAATATCCATCATCTCATACAGAATCAAAAAGAATTTTTTTTCCTTATGAAGAGAACTCTTGAGATTTATACTCAACAATTTTCAAACATATCATATGCTTGTGTTAACTATAATCATCATATTGTACATTACATCCTTAGTACTTATTTATCTTATAAATGAGACATTGTACGTTTGACCATCTTCATTCAATTCCACCTTCTTCCACCCCCCATCTGTGGTAACCACAAATCTGTCCTCTTTTTCTGTTTTTGTTTTTTTTATTTTTTTATTTTTTCCAGATTCCACATGTAAGTAATTGTCTTTTTCTGCCTGACTTATTTTACTTGGCATAATGTCCTCAGGAACCATTCACATGGTCACAAATGACAGGATTTCCCTTCCTTTTTTTTCCTTTAAAGATTTTATCTTCACTGTAGATGACCTGAGCCAAAGGCAGACACTTCACCAACTGAACTACCCAGGCACCAAGCTTTAAAAATTATTTCTTAATCCATTTTGTTTTTCTCACAAACATCTTTTACTTCATGAACTTTTAAAATAATTATTAGACAATAAATGGCCATCTTATGCTATATATGTTTTTAATCTTCTGTATTTGATTAAAAATTTTTATCTCAAGTTATAGGATGTTATAATTGCCTTGAGCTTATTAATAGTAAACAAAGTATATAGGATCAATGAAGAAAATTCAAATATTTAGAGAAGTAAAGGAACATAACAGTCATGCTCTCTCCAGTCATAGGCAAGAGATAATTACTATGGATGTAATCATTTATTCTCTTAAAAAATCAAGATTATGACTGAGCATATTTCTATGTGAACCAGTTTAATTCTATGACATTGTTTTCATTACTGTCTTAGCACATGATCCCTTGTATACAAATTAATTTCCTCAAACTATCCCTACACACCAAGGTCATCTGCAGTTTTTTACCATTTAAGTAGAACAACAATCGTAGAATTAAATCTTTATGCACATATTTTAGATAAAGTTGTGGAGTCATAAAATTGAATAAGAGAGTTTTAAGGTTTTTACCATTGCAAACTTATACTTCAGAGGAGTTGTATAAGTTTATAGTTCATCTAGCAGTGTATGAGAATGCTGGTGTACTTTTTTTTTTTTTTTTTTTTTTTAAAGATTTTATTTATTTATTTGACAGAGAGAAATCACAAGTAGATGGAGAGGCAGGCAGAGAGAGAGAGAGGGAAGCAGGCTCCCTGCTGAGCAGAGAGCCCGATGCGGGCCTCGATCCCAGGACCCTGAGATCATGACCTGAGCCGAAGGCAGCGGCTTAACCCACTGAGCCACCCAGGCGCCCAATGCTGGTGTACTTTTACTTACTGTAATTCTTTTTCCTTATATTTAATATTTACCTAATCATAGCCAAAATTTTCATGTTGTTGTCATTTCAAGAAGTCTTCCTTGTATTCTGAAAACATGGTTAGTTTTCTCTTTTGCAATAGTTATAGTTTTTTAACAATTTTATTGTTGAATTTCACAGGACACTATTAAGTATTAGTGGCAATCATTGGCTGTTTTCATTGCTTTGCCAGTTTGCCACTTCAGGTCCTATTGGTTCTGTAGACATTAAACTCTGGCATAAAGGGTGCCTATACTGCCTTTTCTCTGGACTTGGAATATTCATCTCATGCTGGTATTTTTAGTTTCTTCCATGGCCTCCAGTCCTGAATAATGTCTTTGCCACCTCCTCATTTTGATCCAAGATATTTGATGTCGAGAGGTCAGAGTCTTTGAAAAATGCTTTTCTGGTTCTAATCTATAGTCTTTTAATATATGCAACAATCAGAAGGAAATATGTAAACGTAATATATATGTTCAGGTTTTCTGCAAAATTCACTTTTTCAAAAGTCTGCTAAAATATAGTGTAACAACTAAAAGAGACAGTAGATCTTATACAAGGCAGATTTATAGCTATTGCTTCTTTTTTCCTCCCCCCTGCTTGTGGCAGCTAACCTTGGCAAAAAGAACCCTTTTTGCTTTTGGAGTAAAACCTGTAAATTCAGATTTTTCTCTTTTTTCCTCCCAAAACCTTGTCTTCGGCTTTGTCATTGTCTTCATTCATCACCAATTAACTTAAATGTGGATGAAATTCTGGAATATTTTGTTATTATATCTTGAACAGTCCTTTTAAATTTCACTTGTAATTAGTAATTAATATTCTTCTTTGTTCAAATACGGAAAAGACTTGGTATTTTGAAGAACTCACTTTTTTTGATTGGCATTATTCTACTTTTAAATTAAAAGAAAATGTAAAAAGGCTATTTTTGTATAGCATATGTTAATAAAAATAATGCTACTGATTTTCATTTGCAACTTGTACAAATAAATGTTTTAACATTACATAAAAATTAAATTTTGACATTTTACATTTTAACATTATATACAAATTACATAAAAGCAGTAGGTCAGAGAGAGAGAGCGTATATGTTGTATCTAAATTGTTTATTATGCTCAAATATGAAATATTGATATAGAATATATAGTATTCAACATATATCTGATGGCCTTAATTGCTTACACTATTTAAGTGTATTTAAACAACTTTGAGGTGAATTTGATAAAAGAAACCATACCATTTTAAGGAGTAAATCTTGTTGCCTTTCCTATGTATTTAAATTGGACCATTTTACTTAATAAATCATAGGCATTTTCCTTTTTATTATCTGTAGTTCTCTTTTAAAACTTTAAATCTTATCAACTCTTTTAGTAATATTAACTTCCCCTGTCTAGGCTAAGGTCTGGATAATTCAGAGATCTTTTAATCCTAAAGAAAGTGGGAAGGTGTCCACATGCATGGCCATTGCTTAAAGATACTCAGAAACAAAACCCACACACACATCCATGTACAGATACCAATAATACATTTTTATATGTAATTTGGAACTGTTACTCTAATGTTGTCTTTGATCATTTTATTCTTTTAATTAATACGTATTTTTACTACTTTTTAAAAAAATTTGGGACTACGTTAATTTACTTTCATTGTCCTTTCTAGCAATTATGGTGGGAGTTATGATTCTTGGGAGAAATTTTACTTTTTCTTTTTCAGGAAATAGTTTTCTTTTTTTAAGATTTTATTTATTTCTTTGAGAGAGAGAGAGAAAGAGAAAGAGCACAGAGGGAGAGTTAGAGGGAGAAACAGACCCCACTGAACAGTCCCACTGATGTGGGGCTCGGTCCCAGGATCCTGAGATCATGACCCGAGCTGAAGGCAGACACTTAACCAACTGAGCCACCCGGCGCTCCTTAAGGAAATATTTTCTGTAAGAAATTTACATGTTCTTTTGTTTACTGTGAAATCAAGACAAGCCATGAAAATAACATGAATGTAATACCCTTTACAACACTGTAAGACAGCTTTTAAGCTTTTTGCTGATTGGCCTAGGTTAAGGCTTTTTGTTATTATAAGTAAGGAATTCTTTTGTGTGGAGGAACCAAAGAGAGATTTATGAGAAAATTGTATTTATCCTGGAAATCTTTTGATTTTTAAAAAATCTAGCTTTTATAGAAAATTAATTTGTAAAAGCAGTCATTTGACTTAATGCATGGAGAATCAATCCTCACATTTACTGAATAGAAAATAGAATTTGTGGTCAGCATAATAAGATTTCTTCTCCTGATTAAGATAGATGTTTCTGCAAGTGGGTTGTATACATTTTGCAAAAGAAATAACCTTGCTAAATGCATCACTGCATTATCTTGCTTACAGAAAAATCCTTCCTTTCTTAGTTCTTGTGACCCTAATCTATTGGTTAAATGGGTGTAAAATGGTATATGCATGGTGCATAATAGTAGACTGTAGAGATTTGTATATAAAACACTGAAAGCAAGTAAAAGTAAAGTCCTCAGAAATTTATCTCCCTAGGGTTAATACATTAAGTTTGAATTTACAAAGCTACAACTGTGTTCACATTACTATGAATAAATATCATCCATTCATTTAAAAAGTAACTCTCATGCTGTGAAGTGTGTAAACCTGGCGATTCACAGACCTGTACCCCTGGGGATAAAAATATATTATATGTTTATAAAAAATTAAAAAATAAATTAAAAAAAAACTAATGATGCATTATATGTTGGTTAATTAAATGTTATAATAAATTTTTTTAAAAAAGTAACTCAATGTAAAAGTACATAGATGCACTCTTGGCTCATTTATCTCATTATGTGTCATAATATTAAAAAACAATACTTGTGAGTTTTTAATTTTTATTAGTGTTCCAGTTAACAAGAGCACCAAAATTTGCTCACAACCTTCCCCAGCTTAATGTGATATCTGAGCAAAGAGATGTTTCACACCCTGCTCAGCATACAGGTTTTAGCAGTGGACCAGAAGCTCACAATTTGGGTGTGGATTTCTATCAAAATTTGGATGAGACTCCTCTCCTTTTGGGAGAATTATGTTAAAGTAGAAAAAGATCTAAATGTGGGGTTTGCTCACTGAGGTCTCAGGTTTCAGATCATATACCTGGCAGATGTCATAATGGATACTGACACATGGGGGAGACTGAAGGCTTTGAGAATTGGGCTTGTTTATCTACTTTATTTAGCTTAGCTTGACTTTCAAACCAAAGATGTTTTCCACTGTGAATTATTTACACAAATTTGGGTATTTTCTTGGTTTGAGTATCTGGACCACAGAATCTTTTTGTTGTCTGTTATTTTAAAAAGACTAGGTTCTAATTTTAGAAATACTTGTTTATTACAGATATTTGGAAATAAAATAGAAGAAAATAACCCAACAACACAGAGTATAAAAATTTTAGAGGCGAGGATGTATTATTGTTAAGTCTTTCATGTCTTTTGTCTTCCTATTTGTCATTATCTCTCTCTATCATCTAACTCATCCATCTGCCTATTTTTAAAAATGAAACAGCTATAGTACTGCATATGTCCCTGTAGAACATGTATATTTGTATATGTATCTATTTACATCTCTATTTAAAAACTGCAAAGTAGTCCATCTTAATTATATAATGTTATAAGCAATACTGGAATAAATATACATTAGAGATATATTTACAAATAATCATTATTAGTTCCTTAGGAAAAATTCATAAAACTGCAAGTTTAATAAGTTCACTTTAAAGAAATTTGATTATTGTCAAATCTCACCAGGAAGATACCAATTGGTTGGTATAATTTTTGTAATATGTTTAATAGCTTATATGAGTTTAACTAGTTTCTATTTTTATCACTTCTTAGATGGTCTTTAAAATTTATTCTTTTTGGAAAATCATTAAAATCTTCTTTGTGTCATTATGGGTCTGTATTATAAGTGATTGAGATTTAAGAAGTGAGCCCTTAATCATTGACTGTATAGCATAAGCAAGAGGCTAAACCAGAGAAGATACTGACTACCACACTGTTTCATTTTTCCTCAAGGAATGGCTCCAGTGATGGAGACATGGCTTAGCGCAGATGTGGGGAATAGTCTCATTGTTTTGGGAGCCTTGCAGTTTTGTGGACCAAAGTTTCCTGCAGTTTTATGGACAAGAAGACTGGGCCAGAGGGAAGGAGAATGGTAAGGGCTAAGAATGAAAAAGCACTAAGGCAGAGTAGATAAAAAATATCTTCAGGTTTTCTTACCTCCGTCAGATCAGGATATCTCAGAAGAGATGCCTGGGAAAGGCCTCTTCTGAAGGCTCCAGGGCAGAGGTCTCTGAATGCAGATATCTGGGCTAGGATTTCAGATATGCAGCGCATGGTGGGCTAGGGAGACCTGAGTTCTTGACTCTAACTGTCTTTAGAAGCTGCAATGCATTGACTGCACAAGCCTTATGAGGACAGGGCAGCTTTCCCCCAGTGAGGAGTACCAAATAAAGCCTTGGTAATGGCCTATGGTTAGGTTTCAGTGATTATATATAGATTTGCGGCCAGGGGCCAGACTTCTCAACAAGATACGTTAAATCAAAATAAATATTTATACATTATGTGATACATATGCATATATATTGAATCACATAAACTTTAATTATGATTGCATAAAAAAATAGCCCATGTCTGAAGGTGGTGATTTATCAACCTGCTTACTGCCAGTAGAAATCTGTGGGCCAACAGCTTTCTTTCGTTTTGCCCCCACCCTTTCCCTTGTGGTTCAGGCTGGCAGTGTTTCTGCTGATAGGAAATTCTTAAGAATTTTATGGGTCTCCCTTATATATCACGTGGGTTCAGTGAACTCAACAAGAGGCACCTCCCCAACATCTTTAGGAGATAATTCTATCTCAATTTCTGACTTCTGCTGACGTGGTTAAGACCAGTATGCTTGTGTTTTGTGATGTCTGTTAGTTTGGTTAAGAGAGTTCGCGATCCATATCCTTAATCTGTTATGACTACATACTCTGGATTTTGGTCTTTCTCAGTTTTAAGGGAAGAGATGTAGAGTCAAACGTGTTTTTTTACTCTAAATCATGTTTTCCTAACAGGGAATCTCTCTTTCTCCCTTTTTTTTTTTTTTTAAAGATTTTATTTATTCATTTGAGAGACAGAGAAGAGGGGAGAAGGGAGGTGCGGGGATGAGGAGGGAGGTAGGAGAGACAGAGGAAGAGGGAGAAGCCGACTTCCCACTGAGCACAGAGCCAGATGTGGGCAATCCCAGAACCCAGAGGTGAGGACCTGAGCCAAAGGCAGAATCCCACCTGACTGCTCCACCACGGTGCCCCCGTGAGAGTGATTCTCTTTATACTAAGGTCTTTCCCATCCGGAGAGGCTGAGGGTTGGCCAAATTGTCAAGTCCTGGTTATTTTTTCTTTTACAATTATTTTTGCGATGTGCTTTTATTTTACTACAACCAGTCAAAGAAATCAGACCACACCTCCAGTACCTTGCTTGAAATCTCCTAGACTAAAAATTCAAATTTATTCACCAATTCTGCTTTACCCATAACTGCAGGACATAATTCCATTAAACTTTCTGCCTATACCTGTTAAAATGTTTCTCAGTTTCTAAGGCCACACCAGCAGCAGCTTTAAGTACCATGTTTCTACTAATAGTCTGTTCATGATGATTTATATACTCTCTAAGGCAATTTAGATTTTCTATTATGCTACTCAGTTCCTTTGGATCCCTTACTAGCAAATGTGTTAGCATCCATTTTACTACTAACAGCTTGTTCAAGGAACTCTAGGGTTCTTTCATCATGTTCTTCAAATTCTTCTAGTCCCTGCCAACTGCCCATTTCCAAACCCAGTTCCACACTTTTAGGTATCTGTTCAATACACCTCACTTCTGAAACTGAAGTTTATATTACTTTTCTGTTGCTGTCATAATTGATGACCACTAACTTGGTGGATTAAAATAAGACAACTTCATCTTACAGTTCCAGAAGTCAATCATCTCAATGTTCTTGGCTGGTGTGAGTTCTTACCTGAAGGCTCTGGGGGAATGCCCACTTCAAAGTTCACTGAAGTCCTAATGGTTGTGTTTTAGGACTGAGGCCCATGTTTCCTTGTTGGCTGTTAGGAGCATCTCTCACCTCCTTCTAGCCACCTGCATTTCTTGTCAAATTGCTGCTTCCCTCTGCAAACCTGCATAGGTGAATAAATTTTTTCTTGAGATTCAAAACTCTCTAACATCCCCTTCTGCTGTACCCCACTACCTCCATCTAGAGAAAGTTTTCTACTCTTAAGAGCTCATGTTATGGGCACCAGTGTGGCTCAGTTGGTTAAGTCTTCAGTTCAAGTCATGATCCCAAGGTCCTAGGATCAAGTCCCTCATCTGGGTCCCTGCTTAGCAGGGAGCCTGCTTCTCACTCTACCCCTTCTTCCCACGTGTGCTCTCTCTCTCTCTTTCAAAAAAATAAATAAAATCTTTAAGAAAAGAAAGTACTCATGACCTTAGGCCCACCCAGACAACCTAGGATAATCTCCTTGTCTTAATTATACATAATTATATTTGTGAAATTCTTCTTGCCTTGTAATATAACATATTAACAGATCCAGGAGATGAATATGTAAACATCTTCAGGAAGTGATTATTCTGCCTACCACAATGGGAAGATTTTAGATATATATATAAAATTGCATATATATATACACACATAATTCTAATATATATATATGAGAATTCCTTTCTCAGTTCTAGTGCCAAAGGACAGTTGTACTTAGCTGCTTAGTATAATTCTCAAAAGTAAATGTTTTTTTTCCAGGCTTATTAAATGAGATTTCTTTTTTTTTTATGCTAAATTTCCTGTTGCAGAAGTTTGATTATGATTTGCATTAAGGGAATTGGAAATTTTAATTGCCTGCAACAAGTATCTGGTCATAAATCATTTTATTGATTAAACCCAAATCAGTGATGACAAAAATTATAAAATTGTACTTCATCATTTGACCCCAAAGTACAAGTATGTAAACAAAGTCCATATATACCAATACATGAATTAGTATAAAATAAAAAATACTTTTCAAGAAACAAAAAACGTGCATCTTACAAACATGGAGGAAATAAAAACTAACAAAATTCTGTAGTGTGGCATATCAGTGAGAGGAAAGTTTTCCATGGTTAGGAGTTATAAGTGAAAGAAGCAGAATAAATGGGATATAGCTGGTATGAAAGTTATACCTAAGAGGATATTATAGTATTTATAGTAACTATGAATGATAATTTTAAAATCCCAATTTCACTAATTTTTTAAACATTGTGCCATGAATTTAGCAAGTTTAGTTAGAGAGCTTTGTGAAAGTAAGTTACCCATAGGCTATAAAGGTTCTTGCAAACTGTAAGAGAATTTCATAAGCCACCACAAATTCATAATTAAATTCAAATTGCCAAAAAAATTAGGCAGGAATATTTATCTATTCAAAAATATTTTCTTCGCAAATTTAGAGTAGTGGCCATATCATCCAGTGCAACTATTTGCTTGAAATTGTTGCAATTATGATATCTAGAATATAGCATCAGAACATAAATCCAAAGAATCAGTATTTCTACGTGCTAGACCCCAAAATGTATTTTCTTGGAGTATTGAATACATTAAAGTCACAAAATTGACAGACTGTATAACTTTCATAACTAGAATTTAGGCATACTCTTTGCATTTTTAAAATACATGAGGGATGGAATCCATTTTCTTTCTTTCTTCAATCCCACCTGTGGTAGGACATGAGAGCATCAAAATTACCAGCTCTCAAGAGAAATGCTGGTCTGTCACTAGCAGAATCCAAGGTTCCAGCCTTCCTGAGGGAAGTAATTGGCTTAAGGTGTGGTTATTTATAGTAAGCAATACTTTTTGCCTTCTTATAATTTGAATAAGTTGGCATCTTTAGTAAATTATATCATAAACCTCCAAAGGATTCTAGTTTTATTTGTACAAAGACCAAAACTCCATATGTAGCTATTGCAAAATTTCCTTTGTAATACTAATAAACACATAACCTCACAAGAAATTAAACCTGAGAGTTAAGCTATAAAATGTGTGTACAAGAAGATGGCAGTGGGAGTGGTTATAAACTATTAATAAGGCCAAGGCAGGTAGATTATGTGAAATTAGGTTTCACCTCTTGGCCAATCATAGCTTCAATTCATGAAATAGATCCCAAATAGGAAAGAGAGTACATGTACTTTACTTGGAAACTGTATCCAAATAATGGGAGAGCTATGGTATGCTGCATTGGGTGATTCTTTTTGAGGTGAAACCCATTTACCCCATTCACCCCCTACTCTTAGCCTTTATAAATTGCAGATATATTAAGATCTAGAGAAGAAAAATGAAGAGAGTGGAAGAAGAAAGAGGTTTAATATTGTGTATTGTTTTATGAGATGATTGCCTCATAAAGTATTCTAAGTAGGAGAAACCATAGGGAGAATCTTTATTACAGTTTATGCTGGAAGTGTTAGCTTTTATTTTTATAGTAGCTCAGTATAATATAGAATCAGACTTCCGAGTTAGAAGAAGTAACAGTTCAGTGCAATAGTTTTGCATGAAACATTTCTGAGAAATGAAAAATTCTTCTAAAAGCTATGCCCATTAACTTAGCCCCCAATTTAACGTTGAGAAAGGAATTCTATCATCAACCAGTAAACAATAAACAAATATAAATCTTAAGTTTTAGCAAAATTAGGGCCGGAAAATGTTTTTATTTTAAAAGTAAAATTAAAAAAATCTGTGATCTCGGTTATTTTTTGGTTGTTCTTAAAGTTGTTAGACTGCTCTCATGTATCTTAAATGGAAGGCCAACTCTACTTGTATTTTCTCTTCATTTAACCACAGCTTAATGGTTATGGTTATAAGGCTGTGTTACAGACCATTGTCATAGAGAGATTTTTTGACTCTTGATGATTTCATTTCAAGTGTGATTTCAACATTTTTATTCAGCTTTATCCATTTATTTGTGGTGTCTGAAGCATATTTCAATCCCCATGCTACTAAACAATTACATTCAATAATTTTACAAACAGTTTAAAACATATAAAACACTAGTTCTATGATGGCTTATGTTATTCATTTTGCCTATCACAGCATGGAAGTATTTATTACTTGGATGACTACTTGGCCTTGGTATAAGCATATTTAAATTCTGATGATCTAACAAGGGTCCAACCCAACTTCCTCATCCCTCTTCCAAAATTGATCCTCATCCTCATTCCTAACCTCTAAATGCTGAAATTACTACAACACTGACTTCCTAAGCCTATGTGTACTGTTTGATCTTGTCTAAGATACACTGATATCTAGGTCCTAGATAATCCTCAATGCTTGCAGCAAAAAAATAGCCCCTCGCCTAGTTTCTATCTATTATTATGATGATTTGTTTTATTCCCCATGTATTTTTTTTTAATCAACCTTTCTCAATTTCAGTCAAGATTTAGTTATTCAAGAGTCAGTTCCTGAGGTGCTTGGGTGTCTTAGTTGGTTAGGCATCTGCCTTCAGCTCTGGTCATGATCCCAGGGTCCTGGGATTGAGCCCGGCATTGAGCTCTCTGCTCATTGGGGAGCCTGCTTCTCCTTCTCCCTTTTCAGTTCCCCCTGCTTGTCTCTACAGCTGTCTGTTCCTAAGTTCAATTAGTATTATTATATTTTCTTAGAATTTATCTCTCTTTCTCCTCTATTATTTCTTTTTTAATATTTTTAAGAAATTGATAGCAATATGATGGTCAGTATTTTAACTGGAAAGCTCAAAGAATTGTTGCAGCCTAAGATCACTAAAATAATTACCACAAATTGTAAGAGTAATGCCATACTGGGAAGAAGTGGTTACCTCTAAAGGAGGAGCTCTGTTCCTTTCAGATTCAAGATAAGAAGCAGTATCAGTCAGCAAGAATGAATTTAGATCATTGTGTGTGCACAAAATGATGTCCAGTTCTATATCCATGTCTTTATCTCTGTTCTAAAATCATCTACCCAGTGAACTTTCAAGTCCAGTTCCTAATCATTATCTTAGTCTCCCCTTGCAGTAGACAGAATTCTAAGGTGGGGCCAAGATTCCTGCCCCCTGGTGGACAAGTCCTTCATAAATCTCTTCTTGAGTGTGAGCAGGACCTAGGAACATGATGGGTTGGTTGATGTTTCTATGACAGGACTCCATTTCAGCAGATTGGAGAAAGATTCTTCTTACTTTGAAGAAGTAAGCTTTCGTGTTATGAAAGGATCATGTTGCTAGAATTGGAAAGTACCCTTCAGGAACTGAGAGAGCTCGGTAGGCATCTTGGAAGAAAACAGAGACCTCTGTCTTACCACAATGGAACTGAATTCTACTAACAACTTTAATGAGCTTGGAAAAGGACTGCAGGCTGCATATGAGAATACGTCTGGTTGATGCCTTGATTTTAACCCAGTGAGGCCTTGAATGGATCATCTTTGTAAGGCCTGGATGCCTAAGCTACAAAAACTCTGGAAAAATAAATAGGTGCTGCTATAAGCCTTCAAGTTTGTACTCAAATTTTAATACAGTAGTCCAAAGCTAATATTCTTTTCAAATGCCTACTTAGACTTCTTTTCAAGTGCCTCAATCTGAACTCCACCCCACATAGTCATATCACTATCTATTTTGTTGCTTTGTTTATTTTCTTCATAGAATTTATTACCATCTGGGTGCCTGGGTGGCTCAGTGGGTTGAGCTGCTGCCTTCGGCTCAGGTCATGATCTCAGGGTCCTGGGATCGAGTCCCGCATCAGGCTCTCTGCTCAGCGGGGAGCTTGCTTCCTCCTCTCTCTCTCTGCCTGCCTCTCTGCCTACTTGTGATCTCTCTCTGTCAAATAAATAAGTAAAATCTTAAAAAAAAAAAAGAATTTATTACCATCTGAAATTATATATTTTCTTGTTGAACTGTAAAACATTTAATAATAGCTAATAATAATGGCATTCTTATACAGTATCCATCTTTGTGCATTACTCATTTAAGCCTCATTCTCAACCCGTGAAGAAGGCAGGCTAATTTTTATTTTTTAAGGGCTATTCTGGGATATTGATGTGTTAAGTAATCATTTCAAGATTACGTAACTGTCAAATGGAAAGACTTGGATTTAAATCCAAGTTATTCTTATTTGGTAGCTCTTACTATATTATTCTGCTTTAAATAATATATTTTATGTTATTATACCAGTTGTATGTTATTATTACCTTAGTCTTCCTATTGCATTCTTCCACACAAAAAAGAAAAATAAAAGATAACTTTATGATCTCATATAGAGCCAAGTATTTATTTTCAACCTTCATGATAAAATATGCTTTTCCTTTTTTATAATGATTGAAATGCCCAAGATAGATTTTTCTTGTGAAAAATAGTTGACATTAAACTATTAAAGCAATAAAAAACAGAAATCCAGAGAGACTTTAATACTGTGAAGATCAGTTGCAAAATTGTTCTACTATATTACAGTGGAGTCTCAAAGGGTTTTGTTTGATAGTTACAACATGAAATAGCAACCAAAACATGGGTAGAAACAAACTGTAATTTACTATATATGCAAATTATTTTTCTTATTATGAAAGTAATGAACATTTGCTGTGGAAAATTTAGACAATTCTGTTAAGGAAAATAAAAAGAAGCATCTAAAACTCACACGTAATCTCACCAACTAAGAGATGGCAATTGTAAACATTTAGCTGTAAGATTTCAGTATTTTTCTATATTTACATTTATGCAAAGGGGTTCATATTGCACATAATTTTTAGAAGATTTTCCCAATTCACAATATACCACAAGCATTTCTTCTTTACATTTTTCCGTATTATCATGTTAGTAACTATATTTTATTGTCAAGCTCTGGAGAGTTTTTTAGTTGTATCACTAATTAATATGAGCATGTGGATCAAAATTCTTTGTACAAAGACATGAGCACACCCTTTATTATTCCTGTGTGATAAGTTCCTAAACATAAAATTGCTGGATTAAAAGGAATATAAATATGCAGACACACACACTCATACAGTATGTTTACACACATGTATGTTATTTTACTATACATAAACTGAAATGTTCTATGCAATTTTTGTATCAATTTATACCATCCATAGGTTGCATCTAAGTGTCAAAATTGTCATGCATGTTGGATTTAACATTTCCAACATCTCTATTGTTACTGTCTACTCAGATGTTTAAATTGCACGTGTTGACACATTATTTAAAAATGTTAATTTTTTTCACGTGATAAATGTTCTGGGATATTTTTCTTTCTTTATAGCTTTTACAAGATTTGGACACATTGAGTGTTTAATGTTTTTTTTCTCTACCTTATCGCTCTGATAAATATATCTAAATTAACTTTTGTCCTTTAAGGACAGATATCATTATTTAAGGATGGTTTGCAATCAGGATATCTTTAATAAAATATAATATGTTAAACATCAAAGGAATGATACAGATGATCATCTCAGCTGATATCTATTTCCTTTGTAGAAGTTATCTTCAACCCCATCCATCTCCCCCACCTGTCTTGCTATTAATATAAAAACTGTTCTATTTATTTCCAACATGAATCTCTATTTGAACTCTGGACTCCGTCTCTTTTTGCCTTCCCCTGAATGCCCATTTTTTTCCTACTCCCCACTCCTGTAATTATATATTATCCAGAGTATTGACTTTATGATTATATTTATGTCAAGTTTTACAAAAGGTAAAATTAATCCCTGGTGAAAAAAAACACAAGAACATTGATCGCCTGGTGTTGGGGAGGGGTTAGTCCTGTGAATTGACTGGGAAAGGGTGTGAGGGGAATGAGTAGTCCCACTCTTGGCCCAGATTGTCCGAGTGATCTTTCAGGTCTAACTGTAGGGAATCACAGAGGCTTTACCTGTCAGGCTTCATGGGAGAGCTGCCGTTCAGTCATAGTTGTTGGACAGCCAGTGCGTTGAAATCTATGAGGGGATTTGCAGTCCAGGACTCAAATTGTCCCTGATTAGCCTTATGCCTTTCCACATATCTGTATTCCTAACGCAGGTGGCTCTATTCAGAGGTCCTGTATATGGACCTTCTCAGGTGCTTCTGCGAAAAATTTCTCTGGCTCAGTTGGAAGAGCATGCAACTCCTGATCTCCAGGTCATGAGTTTCAGCCCCATGTTGGGTGTAGAGATTACTTAAAAGAGAGAGAGAGAGAAAGGAAATAAAAGAAAACCAAGAAAATGGAGGAGAGGAAGGAGAGGAAACTTGGAAGACATGTTTTCTCTGCTCTCACTCGATACTTTTCCTCTTCCAACCCTCCCTTCTCCTACTCCCTCTCCCTAGCCCCAGGGTCCGTAAAACTGCAGGGCCCTTTTAAGAAATACAGTGCAACAAACATGATGAATATAAACTGCCACTGCTGGGCAAAACAACAAGAACAGAACACCAAAAAACCCTAAGGAAACAGGAAACTGAAAACTAAAGAAGTGGGAAATACACAGGGTACGACATGTCTCTCCCTCCACTTCCAGCTTTCTAGTCCCCATTCTGGATTCCCCGTTGGAAGCAGCTGCTGAGGTTCAAATGTTTTTACAAAGTTCTGACCTCATCATTGCCAAATAGCACATAGAGGAGAAGGACTGGAGCTGAGAAACCATTATTTAACGTTGGGGCAGAGCATTTGGCCATTACCATAACAAACTTAAGCCTCAATTTTCTCAATCTTCAAAGTGTGTGAATCTACATATGAGTGTGTGTAATGATTAATATAGGCACATATGTGTGTGTATGTATGTATACATACACACATACAGACACTTATGCTTTATACCAGGTTGATAAATTTATTTGATACTAAATCTGGGGGAAATGTCCAGGTCACTTTAATCAAGAGAAAATAGTCCATTTGTATTATTACAATAGACTATAGATGTAGAATCCCTGTACTTTTTGCTTCTATGTAGCTCAGTTTTGGGTTTTTTGCCTTTTTCTTTTTTTTTTTTTTTTCAAACAAAGGAATCATTTAAAGTTTGTATTATGCTTATACTACAAGAGTATAGAAACCATAAGATACAAATCAATGGTGCAACTTATAAAATACAGCCTGATTAGGCATAATATCACAAATTGCAACTCTCCTAGAAAGTCTTGAAATTTGTCAATACATAAATGTGTCCTCAGACTATATGTTTCTTTTTATTTTATAGAAAATAAACTATTCCTATATAATAGGTAGGAAGCCTTGGTAATTTAGTGGAGCACCACAAGATTATTCTGAGGATTAGCTGACATTTGTGTGTATAAATACAATGCTGTCTATAGTAGCATCTAGCATAGTAGGTACATAATGAATATTTGTTGAATGCATAAATAGGAAATATTATAACTGTACCTTTCCATATTAAAAATACATTTGGATGCATAGAAACAATTCCAATCACTAATTCAAAGACTTCTAAGTCAGCTAGCATTAGATGATCAATGACTAACTGCCCCCTATTGTGTTAAGTCCCTTAATATATGATTTCTAATTAAACCTCTAAAGATCACATGGCCAATGGGTGTCAGTGACAGAGTTGCAATTTAAGTCTGTTTGTCTTCAAATATATATTTCTTTAATTTATCCCAACTTCCTGCAGCAATGTTATTTGAGTACATGCTAAACTTGGGGTCATGGTGTCTACTCAGTAATTAATGATGAGATTTTTTTTGTTTTGTTTAGGTGTCTTGTGATCATCTTACCTGACTATAAAAATAATAAATGGCTGAGCTCCAAAATTTGTATGTGGTATAGCCATGCTGTATTTTTCTTCTAGCCCTTTAAAATCTTTTGGAAATTGGTATTTTAAAAGACTTCATTATATTGGGGTACTTGGGTCACTTAGTCAGTTAAGCATCTGCCTTCAGTTCAGGTCATGATCCCAGGGTCTTGGGATTGAGCCCCACATTAGGCTATTGGGAACCTGCTTCTCAGTGGGGAACCTGCTTCTCCCTCTCCCTGATGCTTTACCTACTTATGATCTCTCTCTGTCAAAAAATATAAAAAATAAATAAAAGACTTCATTATTGTGTGATGGAATATGCTTTGTGAAAAGGCACACTTTTTATTTATTGACTTCAAATCAAATCAAATAAAACAAAAGAGGAGTATCAATTAAGATGCCAAGATAAGGGGAAAAAATAATCTAAAAGTTAGTCTTAATTTTTTTTTTTTGCATTTTGCAAATACTACAGTGTAATAAATGGCATAGCACAGGATTCTTTCTATGCACAGGCAAGAACTTTTCATGTCATACTTACTTCTTAACATAATGCAATAATTCCACTACGCTAGCACCTACCTTGTGCATAGAGCAAGGAAGAACAAAAGATTTCTGTGAAGAATTCTGACTCAGATTTCATTTTTATTCCACAAGAATCTTCATCTCATAGAATTCTGGAAATAAAAGATTCTTGTGTAATTTACTTGCTACTTCTTTTCCTTTTTCTTACTGCTTGTTATTCCTCTTTCTCTTTATGTGTGACCCCCACACACCCTTCAACCCTCTTGGTTGTTGTAATTATGTGTGTTTCCTTAGTCCGCTTAGGCTGCCATCACAGAATAGCATACTAGATGGTGTTGAAAACCAGGTATTTATTTTCTCAGATTTCTGGAGCATAGAAGTATAAGATCAAGGTGCCAGAATGATTGGTTTCTGATAATAGATCTCTTCCTGCTGTGTAGTTGGTCATCTTCTGAGACTTAATATCAGGGGGCTGGTAGGGGTGGGGGGAGGGTAAAAGAGGGAAATCTGTGGTGTATTTTTTTATGAGGGCACTAATCCTATGATGAGTGCCCCACTTTTATGACCTCATCTAAATCTAATTATCTCTTAAAGTCCCATCTCCAAAAACCATCCATTGGGGTTTAGGGTTTCAATATAGGAATGAGCAAATGTAGTATTATATTTTAAATTTCTTATTAAAGTGACTAAGGCAACCTACATTATATTATCCCTTTCATTTACCATTTTTCAAGTTAACTTTCTGAATTATCAATTTTAGCCAAATTTTAACAGAATATAAATGTTCACAGAATTCAGTACAACTCTGCTGTTTCTAGATTATCTGGCAGATACTGCATGTGGATTTCACTTAGAGTATATGCTTTCATATACTCTTAAAACATTGTTTTTATCTGTTTATGTCTGGATAGCCCATGGACAATGACAGATGTGGCCTAATTCTCATATCAATTGCTAAGTCTGACTTTGTTTGATTTACATATTCAGGTAAAATGCTGGAGAATCAGCATTAATTTCCCAGAGGCGTTTCCAAATTTATAAAATATATGCAAAATCACAAAGAAAGGGGAGATTGCTCAAAGAAGACTTTATGATTACTGACTGTGTTGCTCTGTCATTATGCTCCCTCCCCTGCAAGAATAGCTGGAATTAAAGCAGGCAATGTCTTATCATTATGTTTTGTACTGTTATTTATCCCATTTATTTTGTTTAACACATAATGGCCATTATTAGTTTAATCTTGGTTTTGAGCTTGAAATTCAGTGCAGGAAAGTGAAGATTCTTTTTTATCATCAAGTTTCAGGCAAATATAAGTTACATGCTATGGAAGATTCATATATTTTAAGCATGTATGTAACACACACACATACACACATGCACACACACACACACACACACACACACACACAAGTTACAATTCCAAGTCAATTGTTGAAACAGCTAAGGTTCTGGGACTATTGGTCTCCAAATAATTGGAAGTAAAACCCAAATGTAAAGTGACTATGCCTTACTGTCCATGTATAAGATAAGGAAGTCTTATTATATATTCCTGAGGCTTAGAATTGTTGCCTAAACTCTGATTATCTTACAGAATGCACAGACAGGGAAGAATATTTGGGAGAAAAATATTTTTCAGAAAAGACTTATATCCAAAATATGCAAAGAACTCTTAAAGCTCAGCAATAAAAAAACAAACAACCTGAATTAAAAAAAAAAAAAGTAGGCAAATTATATGAACCAACAACTAACAAAAAAACATATTTAAGTGGCAAATAAGCATATGAAAAATGCTTACTCCCTATTCTTAGGGAATTTCAAATTAAAACAGCAATAAGATACCCTTACACATCTATTAGAATGCTAAACTCCAAAAATCTGACACCACTAATTGCTAACAAGGATCAGAGCAACAGGAACTCATGCACTGCTGGTGCTCTATGGAAGACAGTTTTTCACTTTTTTTTGAAAGGTAGTAATGGTTTTCATACATGATCTAGTAATCATAATCCTAGGTACTTACCCAAATTAGTTGAAAAGTCATGTCCACACAAAAATCTGTAAATTTAATCATAATTACTAAAAACTGAAAGTAACTAAGATGTCCTGCAAAAGGTGAACTGGTAAACAAACTATGGTATATCCATACAGAGGAATATTATTCATTGATAAAAAGAAATGATATAGCAAGCCTAAAATAGACATGAGAGACCTTAAATGCATATTTCTTATTAAAAGAAGCTTGTAAAAAAAAAACAAAAAACAAGATGAAATGAGTTCAAGAAATTCAGTTACTGTATTGTGAGTTCTGGAAGAAGAAAATCTTAAATCACAGAAAACTTAGCAAGAAATACATTGCATTATTTTATTGAATGTTTTAGGTTAGAGATACAGTTTTTTAGGTTAGACAGATACTTTCTTAGTTTAGGATTTTGACCACATGGTTGCAGAATCTAAGAGAGATAATATGTACACAGATTGAACAAAGTGAATATATTCATAAGTTAGAGGAAATTGGGGGCCAAAATTATATAGAGAATTAGAGAAAATATTAAACTAGAAAGTAATAGTAATGGTTGGATAACATCTGGGCAATAATCAACATGAATTAACAAAAGGAGAACTCTCTGCAATTTTAAAAAGCTTAAAAACACTGCAGTATCTAGAGGTAAACAAGCTTTGAGAGATCTTTTTATAAAATGGGAATATTAAACACAGATTACTTGGCTAATGACGTGCACTAACTATGTGGAACAGACTGAATATGCAAAAGAGAAAGTTTGATATATATGTGTTTGATGGAAGAAGTTCTTAAACTACATGACCAGGGAAACAACAATGGTTTAATTTAGGAAGAGAAGGATCAATTATTTCAACTTATGAGAACACATAAACAAGGCTTATATTTATGGTAATGTTTCTAAATTGGCTAAAGGGACAAGAATTTGTAGGAGATTATGCAGGATTGCTCCAATTATCTTATAGAGGAAGGGAACAGTTTTCTTTTGAGAGTACAGTTGGGGCTTTTATTACTGTTCTTTGGTTTTGAACCAGAGCTTGAGGAATAAGTAAAGGAGAGCATAGAGGTGAATAGATGAATATGTGATTCTGAGGACACTGTCTAGTTTTAAAACAAGGAATTTTAGGGGTGACCATCTAGTTGAATGATTTTCTCCAGAATTGTACTTAGCAAAGCAGATACAGAGTTGCAATAGTTATCAACTTTTTTTGTCCCCCTTCTTTTTCTTTTTTCTCTTTTTCTGGGTCTTTGTGGCTTTAGTAAGTCATGAAAGTTAATTATGGTACTGTTGAGAGAACACGGGGACATAAATATAAAACATAAAATGCAGGTGGGCTGAGGACTATAGCTGATCGATATTCTGAGAAATATTGAGAGATCAAAGGAGTGTAATTCTATGAGGTCTAGAATCTGTGAATGGGAGTGAGAAGAGGAGATAAAAAGTTATGAGTTTGGGGCTAAAGGCAGTAGTATTGGATTTTAGAGTTTATATGGTGAAGTAGCCCTTGGGGATGAGAATATCTATGTCAACGTTGCCCAAAATATGATCAGGAGAAACACCTGAATCAGAATTTCTTGGAGTTTTAATCTAATAGAAAATCTGAGGTTTGCCTGGGTATCACTATTGCTAACCAAGACCCAGATGATTATTAGGAAACCATAGTTGAAAGGCCGCTGATAAAAGTTATGACAGGTAAGGAATGGCAGAGGCTGAGGTGAAGTTCACTGGAGTTTGAAAATTATAAAATATCAAGGGTAAGATTCTAAAACAGGGAAATCTTTGGACATTAATGATAAAGGTTGAAATAAAGAGAAAAAAATAAAAGAATAAATATCTCCTTAATCCATCAAATTTAGATGGATATGGCTACAAGTAAGTGTGATTTTTTTTTTCTGGATTATATGACATGACTGGATAAACAATCCATGCAGATAATGATAGAGTTGGGAATCCATGAATCAGAATTCAAAAGTAAAACTTCAAATACAAAAGCTGAACTCTACTGAACAACAACTAGTTCATTTAGCATACCTTGATCCAACAGATATGTCAAGTTTATGATTAATGTCACCAGCCCTTGATATGTAAGAAAGTTCAATATTCCAGAACACCCAAAGTATCTTAACTAACCATTCCTGCATCACCTAACTATCATCATTGCTCATCCTGCCCTAGGGAGTTGACTAGTAAAATAAGAAGCTTGGCATAGTCTTGAACTTTTACTTGATATGAGAGAAATACTCAGAAAGAATGATACTGTGGACAGTTTGCATCTTTGGAGCAACATATCCGAGAACAGGGAGAGTCTGGGACTAGTTGCCATCATAAGCACTCTGGCAGGGCCAACACTAAGGCATCCTAAACAGCATATGACAAAATACAGTCTTATTTTTCTAGTCTATTTACTCTTATGAGGAGGTACTTTATATGGTTCCTTTCCTGTGCAGAATTAGATCAGGAATGTGTAAGAGAAAACTCGAGAGTTTGGCAGCCATGACTTCATCTGGAAGGGCTACCAAATTTCAGACATTCAGAGGACGATCCATTTAACTTTCAAGTGAAGCACCAATTACTGTTAGCATGACCTTTCATTTTCAGTTCTCTCTGGTGTAGAAGAAAGTGCATCTACGATGAAAGCAGTTTTGTGTGAAGAAAACATAGGTGGTTTAACTGATGATGTGGAGTCGGGGAGAACATGTATTTATAAGAAATTTAACCAAATAGAAAGTAATCAAAATCACAAATCTAGGGACCTCAAAAGCATTGAATAGTATGTAATGAAAAGTGTGTTTTAAATATTAATGTCAACTTTAGAGAGCTTTTCTTTCTTTTATTCCTCATGTTTTAATTCCTCAGTAGGAGAGCTCTCAAGACAGAAAACAAAGAATAGACTGAGACAATTAGTTAATTGATTTCATTCAATTTGGTTAGAGCTGCTAATAGATGAATTCCACGGTGTTCCAGAATTTTGGATTACACTAGACTCCAATTTAAAAAAATCCTCATATTTTGGTGTGTGTGTGTGTGTGTGTGAGAGAGAGAGAGAGAGAGAGATAGTGGGAGAACTAGGGAAAAAGAGAATATAAGTGTATATGTGATGACATACATGTATAGTATTACATGTACATAGTCTACAACCTCATGTATTATAGTGTATTTCAATGATATGCTTATTGAAATACAGGAAGTCAGGCTAAGAGCTAAATTTGTTCAAGCTATTTCAGATGGCTGGGTATTTTTCAATATGAAGAAGATTCCTGACATATCCATTTCTTGAAGCAGGAGTGAGATGTGATATTACTGCTATAAAGCGTTATAGTGCTTCTTGTTCTATGTAGAAATATGGGATTACATAAGCAAAATTTCCTTAATTGTTTTGTTAGTTCAAAATTTGCACCTAAATGAACATTCACAAAGTAACTTTGACTCAAATGTAACAAACATTTGATTCAAATGTAAATGTATGTATATTAAATTATATAAAGAACAAAATGACATATAGAAAAATTGGTGCTAGCAACACTAACCATGGTATAGTTGTTAACTTAGGTCTGTTCCCTACTAATTTTTTTTTTTTAACCCAGTCCCAGCAATCAAGCAAAAAAATGGATCATTGGGTCACAAAATTACTTCCTAAAGTATTTAACATGATATTTTTCATGTTTGATAAAAGCTTGGGCTTTTGATATTATTAAAATAGTGTGATTGCCATCAAAACTCATACCACCAAAATTCACCCTAAATCAGAGCTTTTAGTCACCTGGAACAAATTGTATAGCAGACTCATTGTCAATTACTAGTGGGTAAACTCCCGCTGCAATGAGCCCACCTAAATGCCATCACCACTCAAATACCCAGTTGATCCCCTAGAAATTTCTCTGGTTAAGCAACTAAAGAATTAATTCCTAGCATAGCTAACTTTTCTAGGATCCTGCACTAGCTGTTAGGCCAGCACCTATCTTGATGTGTTGGTGATGCCCAGTTGTGAGAGATTCTGAACATTACCTGTGTCCTAAACTATCTTCATTTGAACCATTTAACATATTTAAAGATGATATAACTGCCAAGAGCAATGAGAGAAAAAAAAAAAAAAAAGAACACTTTTTAAAAAAAATCTATATTGATGCATAAACCCACTTTTGGGAAACCGAAGTGAATTCTATGCAGCAGTGTGGTTTTGATAAGCTGTTTCGGACTAAATAACTTCACACCAAAATAAGACACTTCACAGCTGCAGGGGAGTCCATCACTGAGAGAAAGGCAACCGGGAGCTCAGGACTTAGCATTGGTCTCAAATGCCTGGTGGTGATCTGACTTCAGTTGCTAGACTACTGCTGTTTAGAGTCTCCATGTTGGCTGTCAGAAAGGAGGCATGATTGGGTGCCTGGGTGGCTCAGTGTCTTAAAGCCTCTCCCTTGGGCTCAGGTCATGATCTCAGGGTCCTGGGATGGATCCCCGCATTGGGCTCTCTGCTCAGCAGGAAGCCCGTTTCCTCCCCTCTCTGACTCCCTCTCTGCCTATTTGTGATCTCTCTCTGTCAAATACCTAAATTTTAAAAAATCTTTAAAAAATACCATAAATGACTCTTAATCTCACAAAACAAACTGAGGGTTGCTGGGGGGAGGGGGATTGGGAGAAGGGAGGTGGGGTTATGGACACTGGGGAGGGTATGTGCTTTGGTGAGTGCTGTGAAGTGTGTAAACCTAGCAATTCACAGACCTGTACCCCTGGGGATAAAAATATATGTTTATGAAAAATAAAAAATTTTTAAAAATCTTTAAAAAATATATATAAAAAATTTTTTTAAAAAGGAGGAGGGAAAATGGAGAAGACAGAGAGTCTGTACACAGGGTATATCTTGGGACCCATTACTGTCCAGATAGCGCATGTGCAAGACAGAAAGAAGGCCTCTAAAGCATGCCGGGATGTCATCTCATGAGCTAGGCTGTGGCTCACAGAACAAGAATGGTACAGAAAGGAGGGAAGTAGAAAGTGAACCATACTCAATGGGTAAATCACCGTGCCACAATCTGTCATTCCGCTTAGTATTAATATAAGTGAATTTTTTTCTTAATAGGTTAAGATTTTGGCCTTATCCATGACTCGAGATATTATAGGAATAATAACTATAGGGTTCTCATATATGTTCCTTATGTTTTGCATATCTACTTTTAAGCTAATTTTTGCACAAATGTCACAGGGAACAGGGCAGAGACTGTAAAGAAGGAGGAAGGATGATTGTGAAGATAGGACCTCACAAGGAAATGGGAAGTTGAAGGCTAGAGTCTGATCCTTAGGTTTAGATGCACGATTTTCTTCTCACGTTTATTTTCCACAAGTTTTCAAAAGAACTGGTATATATATTAGGATTTCTTTTTCTTTTTTTTTTCCCCCCTGTACAGAATCAGAGCAAGGAAAGTTACCTGAAGGCTCTTGATGGGAACAAGCTATGGGGCCTGTAATACCCACCTCTGCTGTAAAAAGGCATTTGCTATCTAGTTCAAAACACACGCTTTTGTTTGTCTGAGCACAAGATCCTCTGGAGAGGGCTCAAGAAACACTGCTGACTACTTATTCCCAGAAAATTCCTCTTTATTTACCTGGTATTGTTGTTCATAAAGTAATCTACATAAACTTTCCTTTAACCAAGTTTAAGATTACCTGGTAGTTGTCTTGACCAGATTTAGGAATATTGTCAAACTTCCATTTGTAGAATAGGTATTGGGATTAATCACTTCCACAAATAATAAATCATATTCATGGGGTGCCAATTTTTGAAGCTTAGCTTCCAAAAATAAAGATGAAAAAATTCATTATCAAATAGTCATTTTGTAATCAAGTTCTGAAGGAAAGTGACTCTAACCGCATGTATTCCAAAGCATTATTGTACCATTTAATCCATACAAATCTGGAGGATATGCAGTGTTTTTCCTTGAGGTTTTTATGTTGTTTGGTTTGTTTTACCCTGCTCACTGGTGTCCTATGTTTAGACCATTCACTGTTCCTCCAAGTTGCCCCCACCCGCAGATGTCTCACTTACACTTCAACATTAACTGAAGGTTTTATCAGCAGACTCTTCACCCTTCTCTTCAGACCAAGCCTAGTCATCTATCATACCAAGGTAATTCAGCACGTGAATCCTTAGTTCTTTAACGTTCTAAATTCCTGGAACCTTCACCTTGACTCTATTTCAGCCACTTATTCCCATAATTACCTAGAGTTGCTGCAGTTCTAAACTCTTGAAATCTGACACCCCGTTCTTGCATGCAGATCTAGCGGGGCAGCTCTCACGTGGGGCTGCACCCTGCAAAGGGTCTGTGTCTTGCCCAGAACTCCAGCCTTGGGACTTCTCTAATACCTTCGCATTGATTAGCCTCCTCCCCCAAATCCCCATGATTGTATTTTCTATCTTGTCTATTTTTCTAAATTCTATGATACGTCATTTTAATCATCCTCTTGCCAAATCCTTAAATTCTTTCCTTATTTGCATTTCTATTACATGCTGCCAATAAAACTGCAATTTTCAAAAGTCTAAAATATTGGCTGGTCAGCTTTCCTACCCCTCTTTTAAATGCTGCTGAAGAAAACCACATCTTTAGGCAGACTGGTAGTATCATACTGCCCGTGAATCATTCTGTATTTACGTGATCACAGCAATATTTAAAACAGTCCCTAATTTCCTCAAATAATCCATTCCACCATATCTGCCCTTTATTCAAAGCAACATGACAGAGAAATAGAAGTGTCCTCCCAAGAACATCATTAATTTTTTACAACTGTGCGATATTGGAATGTTATCTTTGATGATACCACTTTAACAGCCTTGCTATCCTGTATCTTTCTGTGGACTTGCCTATTCTCATCAATGTATACATGTATTTGATGTTCTCACACATTTAAAAATCTGTCCCTTTACTTCCTGGTTTCCTCTAGTTAATAAGCAAAACAAAAGAAAACCACTTATTTTTTTCAACCTTTTTGGTAAATAAGTTTCCTGAAACAGTTTTATGTATCTGTCGTCTTTGATTTGTACTCCCCTGGACTCCTCCAGTAAGGAATATAAGCTACCACTGCATGGATATTGTTCTTGTCTGAGTCACAGAAGGCACACGTGCAGTTGAGTCCAATGAATATTTCTTAGAATTTATCACACTTGAGTTTTCTAGAACATTTGACCTTGCTGACTACATGGTAATCATTAAAACATACTTTGCCCTTGACTTCTAGAGCCTATCCTTGTATTATCTTCCCAATGCTCAGAAAACACTTTCTCAGAATATTTGTTATTCATTTTATAGTATTGGTCTTTTTCAGAAGTTTTGTCCTTGGAACTTTTGTTCTTGTCATATATGTTTTCTGGTAACACCATTCAGATATCTTCACTTGTTAGTCTTTTTCAGTTTGGATGCACCTGAGACAATGAGTGCATTCACATGAATGATAACTGACTGTAAAGGCATTTTTTTTAACTACAGAGAATTCCTCTAAACTACGACATCACTAAAAATCTTGAGAGCTGTTAATATAGAAGATACAGAGATTAAAAGTAGTGTCCCTAAGATGATTATGGATTACACTGGTTTATTTTTTATTCTAAACTCCAAGTGCATATATTAAAGCTCGTATTGGACTTACCATTTGGTATTATCTCTGATACTTCAAACTTATCTCGTAAAATATCAAAATTGTCATCATTCCCTTTACCCCATCTTAGCCAGGATAACAAAGGGTATAGTGACTACAATTTAAAAACACAAAACAACTTATGTAATAATGATTAACACAATGTGATAAATCGAAAAAGGCCCTTCAGAGATTTCTGGGTCCTCATCTTCAGGATCTGTGACTTTGGTACCTTACACAGGAAGAGGGACTTTTCCAATGTGATTAAGTTAAGGGTTTTTAACATGGGACAATTACCCTGAATTATTTGGGTTAGTACAGTGTAATCATAAATTTCCTTATAAGAAGGAGACAGGAGGATCAGTGCCAGAGTCAGAGGATATGTGGCAAAAGAAGTTGGAGTGAAAATCAGAAAAGGAGGCTATGCCCCTGGGCTCAAAAATACAGGAAGCACGGTAACCTCTAAAAGCTGGGAAAGGTAAAGAAATGAATACTCACTTGGAGTCCCCAAAAGGAATGCAATCCTTCTCAGCAATTTGATTTCTTCTGACTACAGAACTGTAAGATAGTGATTTTTCTATTGTTTTAAGCCACTAAGTTTGTAGTAATTTGTTACAGCAGCGATAGGAAACTAAAAAAAATAATAATAAATTCTTATGACTGCAGTCCCTGGTTCTCCTTGCTCTCATCCAAGTGATGTAGATTTCTGATATTTAAAATATGTAATTCTTATGTCACCACAGAAGAAGAGAAATTCTGAACAATTATACTCAAACCTTTATGGCAAAGCCTAAAAGTGTGTGCATCCTGGGGCACTTGGGTAATTCATTTGGTGAAGTGTCTTTCTCTTGGTTTCAGGTTAGGTCATGATCTCATGGGTCATGGGATTAAGCCCTGCATCTGGCTCCCTGATCAGGGGAGAGTCTGCTTGAAGATTCTCTCCCTTGGCCTCTGTCCCACTCATTTGCACTCCCTCTGTCTCTCAAATGAATAAATAAATCTTTAAGAAATGTGTGCATCCCATTCAAATTATAAGGGAGCTTCATTTATGTAGTTTTGATGTGCACCCAGAAAAAGTAACTGATATTAATAAACATCTAGCAGGTCTCTGCCATCTTCCATCCTCTTGGTCATCAGATACTTATTTCATTTTTCTCTTGTACATAGAATAAATTTACTGTCTCCCTAAAAGACCCTCCTGAAGTCCCATCCAATTACCACTGTCAGGCCAAGGATAAGGTTTTCTGGATAATGCTCAATTATCTCCATTAGGTCCAGATTCTTTTATTTTTTCCCCCTGACAACCAGTAAACTAAAAGAACAAGTTAACTGTACTCCATCTCCATTTACACCCCTCTTATACAAAGATGAAACAGGGACAAGATATCTCCAGTAAATTGTCTCCTTTAAAAAAGAAGAAAAATGGGAAAAACACAACAGTCAGTACTAAACAGCAATGCCAAGATTCTTCTAAGCAAATACTGTGAGGAGCCCCTCTCCTGGGGATGTCAAAGATTTAACTGAGCTTTGATTCTGCTGTCTGGGAGGAATGGCCTTATCCAGTGCTCTTCATAGTCACATAGTTCTAATGATCTTTTTAGAAAGATCCCCACTCATAATTTTCATGGTCACATTTGAAACATTGTTCTTTTTAAGGTAGTCACCATTAGGTTGAGAGAAAAGCTTGGTGCTGAGACAACAGATAAGTAAGCAAATTTGAGAACTGTGTCAAGGTAAATACTTTAGGTAGAGTTCCTAAAATATAGACCAACAGGAAACAGCAATTGAAAAGTTTTGTTAGAATGATAGAGCCAAAGGAATCTCAAGCCGAGACCCCTTAGCTCCCACCAAGGGAAACTAACTAATCAAGACTTAAAACAGTCTCTGAGAACTTTGCTTTTTATGATGAGAAGGCAGGTTTTCAGAACTATACAAGCCTCAATAATGGTTATATTCCACAGAACCATAACTCAAAAAAGGCTGTGAGTCACATAAAAAAAAAAAAAAAAGGACATTCATGATGCAAGAGTGGTGGTGAAAAAATAGATGAATGATCACAAGGGCTTACTATGATCACATAAGTCCTACCTACAGTTGAGCTATATAGTACACTATCTTATTTTTCCTTTTCTATTCTTATCATCTTCAGTTCTTCAGGGCCAGTGCACTTTATGAAAGGCTTCCAACATCCTTGCATATTTAAGTGGGAAATCAGAAGGGTGTCCAAGCAAACAGGTAATTTTGAGAGAATAATAATAATAATTTTGACAGATGGTTAGGAACATGGACTCCAGCAATGGGGGCCAGCATATCATCAGTTTACAAAAACCACATGGAACTTACTTGCCCTCACTGGTCATCACCCTAGAGAGAGGAGTAGGTCACCAGTTTTCTGCAGTTCCCACAGAGTATTCAGAAGACACAATGTGTTTTTGTGGACCTCAATCTCTTGCAGCACATGAAGTCATATTTACTTCTCCACTTTCTCATATACACATATGGCACATCCAAAAGGAACACATGGAGAATGAAAATAACTTTTTATCATACAAAGTAAGTTACAAAAAGTCATAGTTATTAGCTTGGGCATAGGTTACGGGAATTGGCCATTATGACATCCCCAGGCCCTGCCTTGTCCCATTCACAAAATAGGGAGTAAGGAGATAAAATCAGGAGTGGAAATACAATACATAAGGGAAATACATTTTCTGTGGATGTATAATTTAAGATGTGGGTAAATTTATGACCTCACTAGAGTTATAGTATAGTTCTTCCATTAATTGTAAAGTTTTAAGTGAAAAATGCAATTACTGTAAGTTGCAATATTCTCATTGACTAACTGAAAGCAAGAGTTTTCGATTGCCAAGTTTTTTCTCTAGTCCACAATTATGTATAAGTCTTTTTATCTTCAAACCTTTTCATTTGGACCTCAGGACTAAAATGGTCACATCTTCTTTAGTCTTTCTTCGGTGAGTTTATTTGTGTAGCAGTGTAAATAGTTTTCTCAATAGGGAGAAAATTAGTTGGTTTCTACTAGGTGGGAAGAGAATAAATGCCTTCAACTTTAATATAAACACATTAGCTACATGTGAAGATTTAAACCATCTAATTTGCATAATGAACATTTTATGCCACATTATTTGCACCTGGTTTACAAATTTACTGAGCTTTTCACAACAATTATCAATGATCATATCATCAAAATGTCAAATGTCCTGAAGTGACATTTCACTAAGTAGTTATCAAAAAGATTGTTTTCCCTTTGATATTTGTTGACAATTTAATTTGTTGCACTTTATTATATAAAGAGAACTATTGAAAAAAGTGTCATCTTTTTTCTTATTTTTGCCAAGGAAAGAATGAAGAAAAAAAAAGTGAAGTTTAGACCTCTCAAAATCACATTTAATACTGTGGCATAAAGAAATATATATGTCTTTTAAAATATGTTTATTATAAAAATAATTAAGTTGGAAAATGCACATAAGCAAGCAATATACATTTTAAAACGTCTCACTTCATAAATAATTTTTGTTGGATTTTTTCTATTATTCTTAGCATTCTATATTGTATCTTTATACTTAAATACAATCAGATCAGGGCGCCTGGGTGGCTCAGTGAGTTAAAGCCTCTGCCTTCAGCTCAGGTCATGGTCCCAGGGGCTTGGGATTGAGCCCAGCCTGGGGCTCTCTGCTCAGCAGGGAGCCTGTCTCCCCCTCTCTGCCTGCCTCTCTGCCTGCTTGTGATCTCTCTGTCAAATAAATAAATAAAATCTTTAAAAAAAATACAACCAGATCAAATTTGTACCTAGTGTTATAATTCTACTATCATTTATCAAGATATCAGAAGTTCATACAGATAAATATTTCTAGTGAACAACTTACTATTTATATTGCAATTCATTCTATTATACTGTAATTTATCTAAGCAAAGTCCTATTTAGGTAATTCCTGTATTGCTAATTTTGCTGTTATAATAAAGACTGTAATGAATATTTTGCAGTTCAATCCTACTATAGAACTTTATATATTTATATATTTCCTTGACATAAATACTTTTTAGGTTAAGAGTTAGTATAAAAATATAATCCCTTTTAATTAATACTCAGCAGTATTATTAAAACTCTAGTCAAAATAATGTTTTGAAATATGTTGAGCTGGAGGAGATTGTTTGTATAAGGTTTTCACAGCAATATCACAAAACCCTTGAACTATTATTTCAGATAATTAAGAAAAAATTTTTTTTTCTCATATTGAGCAAATGCTGGAGTTTTGAGATTGACTTGTCAGCTATACATGCAAAGAAAAAGGATTTGTTGAATATAGACAAATATCAAAAAATTCCACGAGTAATGAATTAGCAGTGTTCTAATGAAGAATGGTGAAATAATGAACTGATTATTATTTGTTACATAGCCCATGAGTCTGGAGTTGATCAATGTCTGAAATGTTTCTTCTACCTCTGTGGAATTAGCTCATCTTTAAAGCTTGCCAACTACAGTTTTCATGCTGTTGTGGAGGATAGCTTTGATGAAGCTTGTCTCTCTCCTCCAAACCTAAACCAGAATTATGTCTAAGACCCATCTTAACACTGAGGGAAATATGCAGGTCTATTCTAGAGATGTGAATCTGCCTTCCATCAGCCATTTTTTGAAACTGCAAGCCTAAATCTGGAGTAAACTATATTCTCCCTATCTCTGGAACACATGAGAAATACACCTGGATATTATCTTTTTTTTTTTTTTTTGACATTATCTTAATTCTGTTAATTTCACCCTTTTCCTCCCTTACCCAGATTTTGGGGATTTGATTTTGCTTTTTTGAAAAGATGGATATTACTACTATTTTAGTAGAAGAAATAGGGATAATATACAATTTATATAAGCTCTTCTCTTATTTCCCTGGAGTCTAAATACTGATTTAACCCAGGTTCCCTGAGTATATTAGAAAGACACAATAGATTATTTATTTGAGACATATTTAATACAGACTTTTCCTAAAATTTAAGACTAATGTTAGTATAATTAAAGATAAAAGTCAGGGTTTTGTTGGTTTTTTTGTTTTGTTTTGTTTTTACCAGCAATTAAAAATATACCAAATGAACAACAAATCTTCCTGGCGTTGTTCAGATCAGCTATTCAAGTGTAAGTAGGACACCAGCTATGTGCCAGTCCTTTTGTTTCTCTCTTTGGTTAAAGTTATATTTTTAGGGTCACATAATCCCCCAACATTTAAGAAATAGCATCTCAATATCTCAAGAGAACAGGAAGAAAAAGATTACTAAGGATCATCTTTTGGAAAAAATAAACGATCAGTCTATAAAATAATTGATACTAATGATTGCAAATGATCTTACTAATGACCTAAATTGTTGTTTTTTTATGTGAACATTAATATTTGGACAAAATCCCTTAGTTTGTAGCTGATTCAGAGCCTGTGAATTGTGATATTGATCATACCATTGATTTGTTGTTTGGCACCAAGAAAGGCACTTAATAGCTGTCAGTTAGTACTTCTGAAAATATGGAGTTGAATGTGCTCATAATAGTGTTTTGACAATTTAGTGGTAAAATGTCAAAATATTCACAGATCAACTTATTTTAATAATGTCTTTTTCATGTATTGCTAACATGAATGCCAATGTGTAGTCACATTTTAAAAACTGCTAATTTATCCTTTCTTCTATATATCCATCACTTCACAATTGATATAGGATAGAATTTCCTTAAAGCACAATGAAAATCAATTCAAAGCAAAATTAAAAATATATTTTGGTTAATGTTTTGAACCTTTGGATGAATTTCAAGAAAAGTAACTAATGTCCATGCTGTGACAAATATAGTTAGTATTTTGCCTCTGTAAAAGTGTGATTTTGAAGCTGAGATCTCAGCAAAAATATGCATAAAAATTAAATAAGATTTAAGAATTTAAAGATAAGTTATTACCAGAAAATTAGGGCTTACAGATATTGCAGTGTGAACATATGCACACATACACACACACACATGCACACACACACGTCCAGCCCATTGTTGAGCTTTAGGCTGTAGTTCCTGGCTGCACTTAATGTTTTATGTAATGAACTGAAAAAGAAAGAAATAAAATTTTCAGCGGGCACTTACAGTAAGCTAAAGCATTGGGTTTTTATTCCCTCTGCCATAATTTGTTAATTGATGGAGAGGAAGGAAAATATGAAACCACAAAAATGCCTTTAGCAGCTACTATCAGTCAAGCCTCATTTAATTTAGTTTATACAACCATGTGAAGTAGAAAGCAACTGGGGAAAAACTCGAAGGTTTCTCTGAAGAAGTTAGAAAAAATGAAGAAGGGGGGTAAAGTGGCCTTCTGACAACTGGTCTAATTAATTACATGGATAGTATATGATAAAAGTAAATGATTTGATATATACTAACAGTAAAGGTTATTAAATGGGTTTTAAAGAAAAACCCAAGGAGTCTGACCACAACTAACTTCTAACAAAGTGACTAGTCTAAACTCAGAGATGGAAACTTGTAATACAAGAAAATCAGACTGAATTTATTGCATTCAAAGAAAATTCTTTGCTAAGGAAATGTTGACGCATAAAGAGGGATAGTTTAAGAGTGTTGACTCAACCCTGCCCCGCTGAGAGAGATGGTTATCAATGATCATCAATGTTGTCACAGTGGTGAGCTGTTTTTTTGTTTCTGTTTTTGTTTTTGAAAAAGGAAGGTTGATTGATCAGTCTTCTCCCTGTCTCCATGGTTTGGTTAAAATATTACATATTATTATTTAATTATTTCCTATGTCTTTTCCCCATACTTGACCAAGCACAGCGGTTCCCAAAGTATTGTTACAGAAGTGGCAGAGACCACTTATTTTATTGCTTAACTTATTTATTTTATTTCACTCTCTCTTCCATCAAAACAGAGCATCAGACCTGGAACCTCTAGATTTCTTTCAAGCCCCAGTTTTCTTATCTACAGATAATAGGAAAACCTCTGCTAATAATGGAGCCCAATAATTATTATTTTTTTATTTTTTTAAAGATTTTATTTATTTACTTGACAGAGAGAGACACAGTAAAAGAGGGAACACAAGCAGTGGGGTGTGGGAGAGGGAGAAGCAGGCTTCCTTCTGAGCAGGGAGCCTGATGTGGGACTTGATCCCAGGACTCTGGGATCATGACCTGAGCGGAAGGCAGACACTTAATAACTGAGCTACCCAGGTGCCCTGAGCCCAGGGATTATTAAACCTGATTTGTAACCAAAAAAAATCTCTTAAACAGAAGCATCCCAGGAGCATAATCTATCCACCCTTTCGAATATCAAATGGTTCACTACAGTTACAATTACTGCCTTCTTCAAAAATGACCTCCCATAGAGAGCACATTGAATTGAAATAAAAAGTGCTTTTGCTCCTGTGAAATAAGACAATTGATTATGGCCTGTAAAGCAGGAATTATGAAAGACTTCTCATACTTGTGCATTCTTAAAGCACACATATGTATATACTACATACTTATATAAATATATAAAAATATAAAAAACATGTAGAAAAAAATAAATAAAAATTAAAAAATAAAAAGCATGTAGAAATGTAAAGCATGTATATAATATGTGTCTAAGCTTCCTAAAGACCTACCTTAGAATAATACTCATCTTCCAAGAGTCTTCCTACTTTAACTCTTCTTCAAATAATTTACTGAAAATCACTCATTTATTAATATTCAGTATGCTATATATATTTAATATAGACGAAACAGGTTATATATCAATTTTATTTTGAAATATAGAAAGAAGTCATCTGAAAACCTTATAGCCAAACTTCTCAGGTGCGTAATGGTTTTGAATATTTATGTTTAGAGAAAGAGGTAAAGTAGGAGTCTAGGAAAAGGTGGGACTTTAATATTCTCAGAGCAGCCAAGTAAATAAAATGGCACACAATCTATTATGCATCAAGTTCTCCAGTAGACAGCAATTTCATAACCTCCTTTTGCCATGTATTCTGCTTCTGCTCATTAGATTGAGGAATCCAAATATTATACATAATTTGTGCCTTTTCTAATGCTTTTCTCGCTCTCTAGAAAGCTTTTATGCATTGCTTTGATGAGTAATGTGTAGTTTAATGATGTTTATTCTAGGATGGCTAGTGTAAATTGGATTCCAGGAATTTAATTATAGATCATCTTGGTGCCTCCTTCTAGAAGTCTAATAGAGAGACTAATTTGATTGCTTGTTGCAGGATTTCATTGAAGAAACTTCCCCAAATAGGATTTCCTGTCTTTTTTCTTACATTTTTGTTTTCACAGAATGATCAATGTTGTAGTTATTAAGTGTTAAGGACCACAGATTTAAATATTTTGTTCCTTTTATTATTTGTGTTTATTTTTTTCTTGGCTAGAATTTTCTAATTTTCTTAAAAAAAAGACGTCATGGTGGGAGAGAGGTTTTGTTGGAGAATTTTTTCTCCTAAGAGAATCCACTAAGGCATTAAAAACAAATAAACAAACAAACAGCAAATATACAAATTAGAGATACTGATGGATAATCTATATTCTTTGAGACAAAAATGATCGTGCTGTAAGAAAAAGACATTTAAATTAGAACTTGTAATTAATGTCTATAGTAAAGAAGCTCATTACTCTTTTATCAGAATGAGGAGTCATTGTAAACTATAACCTTCTAAACAGCAATCAATAGTTTGCTGTTGGGGATGTTGCCAAAGTCTAACAAACCTTCGGTAGTGATGGACATTTAAAGTTCAATAACTTCTGTCCCCGGAAGTTGCCTGTGTCCTAAAGGAAATCTGCTTTCTAAGATCTCAGCTGTGATTGGTATTTTACTGACAAACAACTGGAGGATGATTGAAAATTCATAAATGCAGTAATAAAGAGTAAATACTCTGGAGTCAATCTGGAATCAAAGTACCAATACTTAGATTTGTGTGACCTGGCAAAGTTGTGTAATTTCACAGGATCACAAGTTCTTCACTGGCAAAAGGAGGTTCAGGTTAGTTATAAGAAGAAGGAGCAAGAGAGGTAGGAGAAGAGAGAGAAGGAGAAGAAAGGAAAAAGAAAATTTGGTGATACCTAATGTGTATGTAACAGCCTAAAGTAGTGAGGTGGAGTCAACAGTGATAGGAAACAGTGAATACTTATTTAGTCTATAGGTTTTATTAATCAATTGTTTTCCTGTTGAAAATTTTAACATCTACTCATATATACACTTATGCATATTTAAAAATTTGAAGCACCTGGGAGCAGAAATCTGAAAAGACTGCTTATATTTTAAGTTTATTTATTTATTTGGGAGAAAGATAGTATAAAACAGGATGGAACAGTGGGAGAGGGAGAGGGTAACCAAAGCGGACTCTGCTGAGCACAGAGCTAGAGGCGGGCTCAAGCTCACATCCCCATCCCCAGGATTGTGACCTGAGTTGACCAAGAGTCGGTCTCCCAACAAACTGCGCCACCAGGCCCCCCAAAAATGTTTTTTGTTGTTTTTGTTTTTGTTTTCCCCCTCCATAGGGAGGGTATCAGGGAAGAAGGGCAAGTGGAAGGAGGTCAGAGTGAGTTTATTTTATTTTATTTTTGCCATTTTGTTTTCTTAAAGCCATTCAACATAAAATACGCAATATGCCAGGGTGCCTTATTTCGGGATGGCGTGTAAGAGCCAACTGTTTTAAGGCCCATACAATTAAGTTGTAAGACAAAATATCATTCAGAAATATGATGACTTCTGGTTTCTGGTCTCCCAATTAAGGAGCTTGGGAGTTTCCAGTGCATCCTAAAGAACTAAATAGACTGAAAAATGAACAATTCTTCCTGGATCCATAAGAAAGTGGAGGACACAGTGCATGCTACTGCTCCCAGGTTTGGAATGATAGAGGTAAATACAGGAAGTTGAGGTTTCCCAGAGTAGGGACCCAAGAGTGAATGGATGCCGCTTTGGGTATGAGTACAGGATAAGGAACTCCTGACTGTAATGAGAAAATTGCTGGAGGCCTAGTGAAGGCAACTGTGAGAGTTAACAACTCCAAGAGAACCCAGTCATGGGAGTGGGGAGGCATGCTACTGTGAAATTTACCTCTGGGAGCCCTACCAGGTCCCCACAATGAATGTAAGAGAAAAATTCCCTCATGTTTCAGGGGCAGAGAAAAAAGGAATCATTTTTCAAATATGTCAAAGCACTCTATACTTTTTTATTAAATTATTTTTATTAACATATAATGTATTATTTGCTTCAGCGGTACAGGTCTGTGAATCCCTAGGCTTACACTTTCACAGCACTCACCATAGCATATACCCTCCCCAATGTGCATAACCCAACCACCCTCTCTCCACCCCCAGCCTCCCAGCAACCCTCAGATTGTTTACGAAACTAAGAGTCTCTTATGGTTTGTCTCTCTTGGGGTCCCATCTTGTTTCATTTTTTCCTTGCCTACACCACCACCACCACCCCCGCCTCTCAAATTCGTCATATCAGGACATCATATAATAATTGTCTTTCTGATTGACTTATTTCATTCAGCATAATACCCTCTAGTTCCATGCACGTCATTGCAATAGTCATTGCAAAAGATTTTGTTTCTTTTGATGGCTGCATAATATTTCTCTCTCTCTCTCTCTCTCTCTCTCTGTGTGTGTGTGTGTGTGTAAAACATCTTCTTTATCCATTCATTTCTTGATAGACATCTACATTCTTTCCATCGTTTGGCTATTGTGGACATGGCTGCTATAAACATTCAGGTGCACGTGTCCCTTCAAATCACTACATTTGTATCTTTAGGGTAAATACCCAGTAGTGCGATTGGTCATAGGGTAGCTCTATTTTCAATGTTTGAAGAATCTCCATACTGTTTTCCAGAGTGGCTTATCAGCTTGCATTCCCACCAACAGTGTAGGAGGGTTCCCCTTTCTCCACATCCTTGCCAACATCTGTCGATTCCTGAATTGTTAATTTTAGCCATTCTAACTGATGTGAGGTGGTTTCTCATTATGGTTTTGATTTATATTTCTGTGATGTCACGTAATGTAGAGAACTTTTTCATGTGTCTGTTGGCCACCTGGGTGTCTTCTTTGCAGAAATGTCTGTTCATGTCCTCTGCCTATTTCTTGATTGGATTATTTGTTCTTTGGGTGTTGAGTTTGATAAGTTCTTTATAGATTTTAGATATTACTCCTTTATCTGATATGTTGTATGTAAATATCTTCTCCCATTCTGTCTGTTGTCTTTTGGGTTTTTTGACTGTTTCCTTTGCTGTGCAAAAGGTTTTGATCTTGATGAAATCCTAATGCCTCATTTTTTCCCTTGCTTCCCTTGCTTTTGGTGATGTTTCTAGGAAGAAGCTACTGAGGTCGAAAGGTTGCTGCCTGTGTTCTCCTCGAGGATTTTGATAGATTCCTGTCTCTCAATGAGGTCTTTCATCCATTTGAGTCTATTTTTGTGTGTGGTGTAAGGAAATTGTCCAGTTTCATTCTTCTGAATGTGGCTGTCCAATTTTCCCAACAGCATTTGTTGAAGAGGCTGTCTTTTTTCTTTTCTTTTTTTTTTTTTTTTAAGATTTTATTTATTTATTTGACAGAGAGAGATCACAAGTAGGCAGAGAGGCAGGCAGAGAGAGAGAGGAGGAAGCAGGCTCCCTGCTGAGCAGAGAGCCCTATGTGGGACTCAATCCCAGGACCCTGAGATCATGACCTGAGCCGAAGGCAGCGGCTTAACCCACTGAGTTACCCAGTCGCCTCGAGGCTGTCTTTTTTCCATTGGACATTCTTTCCTGCTTTGTTGAAGATTAGTTGACCATAGAGTAGAGGGTCCATTTCTGGGCTCTCTATTTGGTTCCATTGATCTATGCATCTGTTTTTGTGCCTATACCATACTGCCTTGATGATGACAGCTTTGTAATAGAGCTTGAAATCAGGAACTGTGATACCACCCACTTTGGCTTTCTTTTTCAACATTCTTCTGGCTATTCAAGATCTTTTCTGGTTCCATATAAATTTTAGGATTATTTGTTCCATTTCTTTGGAAAAAAATGGATGGGGTTTTGATAGGGATTGCATTAAACATGTAGACTGCCTTAGGTAGCATAAACATTTCACAATATTTTTTCTTCCAATCCATGAGCATGGAATACTTTTCCATTTCTTTGTATCTTCCTCAGTTTCTTTCTTGAGTGCTTTATAGTTTTCTGAGTACAGATTCTTTGCCCCTTTGGTTAGGTTTATTCCTATTTCATCTTATGGTTTTGGGTGCAATTGTAAATGGGATTGACTCCTTAATTTCTCTTTCTTCTGCCTTTTTGTTGGTGTATAGAAATGCAATTGATTTCTGTGCATTGATTTTATACCCTGACACTTTACTGAATTCATGTGTGAGTTGTAGCAGTACTGGAATGGAGTCTTTTGGGTTTTGCACATAAAGTATCATATTATCTGCAAAGAGTGAGAGTTTGACTTCTTCTTTGCTGATTCAGATGCCTTTTATTTCTTTTCATTGTCTGGTTGTCAAGGCTAGGACTTCTAGTATTATGTTGAATAGCACTAGTGATAGTGGACATCCCTGCTGTGTTCCTGACATTAGGAGAACAGCTCTGTTTTTCCCCATTGAGAATGATATTCATTGTGGGTTTTTCATAGATGGCTTTGACAATATTGAAGTATGTAAAATATGAGTATAACAATGAAAATTTAAAAATATTTTTTTAAAAAGCTATTGTTAAGATAAAATAGTTAAAAACATTAAAAAGGAAAGAGGAAAAGTTTAAAAAAGTAGAATAAGAAAAAATAAAATTAGAAATATTTAATTTTGCAAAGCTAATGGATCATGGGATAAAAGCCATGAATTCTATGCATTGCTTTCCCCTAGCTCTGGAGTTCCACAGTTCTTGTTTAACAGTTAACTTGGTCTTGGCTGCTTCTTCTTGCTCCCCTCTGGGGGAGGGGCCTATTGTAGTGATTCTCTAATGTCTTTGCCTGAGGCGGAATTGCACTGCTCTTGCCAGGGGCCAGGCTAAGCTATTTGCTTAGATTCCCTCTGGGGAGCTTTTATTCCCTGAAAGCTTTCCATACAGCTTTGGAGGACAGGAATGAAAACGGCGGCCTCCCAATCTTGGGCCTTGAGGAGCCAAGAGCTTGGGGCACCCACTCCTTAGCACCCTCAGAGAAAAGCAGTCAATCCTTCCTGTCTCCCTGGTCTCCGGCCATGGTCTGAACTCACCCAGCCTGTGATCAAGTGCTTATATCTCTGGCACACAGCCCCGCTTGGAGTCTCCAAACCTAGCAGATTCCTGATTTGTGCTCCTGCACCACTCCTCCTGGAGGAGGAAGTGGGGGGGGTCTCTATGGATTTGTCACTTGTGGGGTCCTTGCTTGAAGAGCAGTGGTCCGACTGTGCCTTGGATCATGGTTTAAGGTAATCCTGATCTGAAAGCTCTCTCCTTGGCTCCATCTCTATAGCTGGATTCCCTGCTCCAATACCTGGCAGCTCTGCCACACTTGGACATATCTGGTCTTCCTGTGACTCAACAGGTCCTGAGGCCACACCGTCCCCACAAGGGCTCCACCCCTGCTTAACCTCTGGAGTGATGTCCCTCCATAGAGCAGACTTCTAAGAGTTCTGATTTTGTGCTCTGCTGCTCCACCACTTGCCAGGGCCGGCCCCTTCCCAGCAGTCTATCTTCCCATTGCTTCAGATATCACTTCTCCGCACATCCTACCTTCCAGAAAGTGGTCTATTCTCTATTCCTAGAATTGTTGCTCTTCTCCTCTTCTATCTCCTGTTGAGTTTGTAGGTGTTACAGAATGATTTGATAACTATCTAGCTGAACTCCTGGGACCTAATGATATTTCAGTCTGCTACTCCTCCACCATCTTGCTTCCTCCCAAAGCACTCTGCTTTTAACAAGTTCTGCCCTCAGAGGAAACTAGCTAACCAGAGACTAACCTGCCTCGTTATTGTCAGATCCTAACTGACCTGGGAGAAAGGAAATATATAACTTCAGTACACTCTAGAAATGCTGTTCTACTACAGGCTGGGGGGTTTAGGGAGGAAGCCTTGATGGAAAAACTCTTATGAAGTTCACTGATCAGAGACATAGGCTCAGTTAAAGACTGAGAGATAATCCTGGTATTGTAGAATGCTTCCTCTCCCACACCACACCACCTCATTACAAAAGGCCTACCTATTTATAGCAGTTCTTATTTATTTTCCTTTCAATTTTCAACTTTATTGAGGATATGATTTACAAATAATATTATATATATTTATAGTATACAATGGGATGGCTTAATTCACATATGCATTGCTAAGTGTAGAGATCTCTAAGATGTCAAACATAGAGTAGGTAAATAAATTAGTGTGAGTCATAACAGCTAGAAATTATGCACATAGATACTTGGTGATATATGTATCCATAATATTGCTACAGATATTCATGATGCATATTTTTGTTAGAAGAGCTCCATTCTTTAACCCAAATGCCGATATGGGTAATATTTTGATTTTCTTCTTGCTTTGCAACTTTTTGGTTTGGTATTAATATTATAACTCCCACTTATTTTGCATTGATTTTTGTAATATAATTTTGTACATTTTGCTTTCCTGTTCTGATTCATTTGGCTTTAGATTATCATTTTTATGCTGCATATTATAACCTTTGCTTTTTCTGCTGGGTCTGACAGACTTGTTTGATTTACAATGTCATGTAAAGCTTTGACATTTATTGTTACAATTGTTATGCTTCGCTTACCTCTTTTATCTTATTTATGCTTTGTAGTAATACACTTTTTTATTTTTAAATTTTCTTTCACTTTAATGTTTGGCTGTGTGGATGATACTTGTGGTTTTCCTTTGATGATTTAAAATATAAGCATTCTGTGGTTATACCTTGTCAAAAAACTTCAAGAGTTGAGGAAGTGTGGAATCCTACCAAGTCTGGATTAAGTAGTTCTAGAGTTCAAACGTGGATCTTTCTGGCACATAAGCCTTAGCTTTTCTTTTAGACCAGACCAGGATGCAAACAATAGTCTTTTCAACTGGCAACATGTCGTGCAAGATATTCTGTTATATAAGACAGTCAGAGTCCAGAAATTGCCATGAGAGAGCTTAATCCTTCTCAGCCCTCCTAAAATGTAATGATTTTCTTTTGGACTTCTTGAACTGTCCCTCTTTCCTTTCACTGGAGACCCAAACAAATGAAGCGAGATTCCCAATACAGAAAAATAGTTGGGCTGTTAGGTTAAACTATATTATTTTTAGGAATATTGGACTTGTGGGAAAAAGACTTATGGGAGCAAAAACACATAGATACTGCATGGAGATATTTCATCTCATCCTTAGAAATAAATCCCTTTGATTTAATAGATTTTCTTTTACAGTGCAAATGCTTTACCTTTTTTATGGCTCAATCACAGATAATATGAGTAAGAAAGTCCATTTAAATGATAAATAAAGATCAACTGTGAAGGAAAGGGAGTAAAGTTAATGGACTGCGAAGTAGAGAGAGATGATTTTAGAATATTGTGGTGAAGGGTTTGAATATTGAAATTTTGAAAGAATTAGACAGAAGAAAGAGACGGGGAAGTACAAACTTGGGCATTTTCATTTTGATATTCCAGTGCCAAGAGTATCATCCCTAATTTATAGCCTGAAAAGGAGCCTGAGTGAATGTGAGGATGTTCTCTTTTCTACAAGTTCTTATTTTCTCTGTGAACTTTTTAAATATTCATGCTAACAAAAAGGTTTTCTTTTCACAGAAGGAGTTCCGAGTAGGGGAAATCTTTGGAAGCATTAATAAATAAATTGGTAATTGGTTCAGCTGTTTCATTTCTTCTTCCTTCATTCTTTCTCGTAAGTTCCTACCTAAAATCTCACCTCTTAACTTTCTTCCTTTTTTCTCTCTTTCTATCCTTTGTTCCTTCTCTGGATGAATATGTATTTCACTTCTTGAGCAGGGTAAATCATTTACAAGGTGCTAAATGTGAAAAATGAATGAGACTTTATTCCTGGACCAAAGGAATTCATAGTCTGGTGTTGCTAATCCTATAAATACATACAAAGAAGGAAAGCCAATTTCACTGTACTTAAAAAAAAAAAAAAAGAAAAAGTAGCAAGTTGACTAAATTTTAAATTATAAATCAGGAATGAAATTATACATATTTATAGGATTTTAATTTTATAAATGAAGAATATGAATATAGTGATTAAAAATCATTTTTAGTTAGTACATACAGATGTTGTTATCAGGATATTGGCACTTGTGCTATTCTTAATCTAATCTTGTTGTTCATATATTAATTCTTCAAGTTTTAATTTATTTTCTGCATAATTATGATTTCTATGCCTGTGGCACTTATTATCTGGATGCATTGATGGGGCTCATACTCTAAGGGAGGGTCCAACAAAGTCCTTGGCCCAGGTGGAAGGATGGGGGTAGGTGGTGTTGTGGAAGGGAGGGGCAGGAAAAGGTAAAGAGATGTAACATAAATTCACACATGCAACTTTATGTTTACTTGTATTTGTATGACTTTGTGCAGAAAGCTTTCATCTTTTTCATCAAATAGTCTGAAAGTCTGCAGTTCTCCCAAATTCAAAGATTATACATCTAAATTCCAACAGAAATAAAACATGTTTTTTTTTTTTTTATGTTTCTACTTAAATTCCAGTTAGTTAACGTATAGTATATTAGTTTCAGGTGTACAATATAGTGACTCCACACTGCTATACAACACAGAGTGCTCTTCATAACTGGTGTTCTCCTTAATCCTCACTACCTGTTTAATGCATTCCTCCACCCATCTCCCCTCTGGAAGCCAACAGTCTGTTCTCTATAGATAAGAGTCTGGTTCTTGGTTTGCCTCTGTCTCTATTCCCCCCTCCCCCATTTATTTGTTTGTTTTGTGTTTTAAATTCCACATTTGAGAGAAAGTATATGGTCTTGGTCTTTGTCTTTGACCCACTTATTTCATTTAGCATAATAATCTCAAGCTCTAATCACATCATTGCAAATGGCAAGATTTCATTCTTTTTCATGGCTGAGGAATATTCATCAGTGTGTGTGTGTGTGAGTGATAGCTTATTTATCTATTCATCAGTCAATGGACATTGGGGCTTGCTATTTTTTTTTAATTAACATAAAATGTATTATTTGTCCTGGGGTACAGGTCTGTGAATCATCAGGCTTACACACTTCCCAGCACTCACCATAGCATATAGCATTGTCAATGTCCATAACACAACCACCCCCTCCATAGCCCCCTCCACCAGCAATCCTCATTTTGTTTTGTGAGATTAAGTGTCTCTTATGGTTTGTCTCTCTCCTGATCCCATCTTGTTTCATTTTTCTCTTTCCTATCCCCCAAACCCCCTCTTTGTCTTTCAAATCGCTCATATCATGGAGATCATATGATAACTGTCTTTCTCTGATTGACTTACTTCATTCAGCATGATACCCTCTAGTTCCATTCATGTCATTGCAAATGTAAGATTTTCTTTATTTTCATGGCTGCATAGTCTTCCATTGTGTGTGTGTGCATAGTATTCCATTATATATATATATATATATATATATATATATATATATATATACACACACACACACACAACATCTTCTTTACCCATTCATCTATTGATGGACATCTAGGTTCTTTCCATAGTTTGGCTATTGTGGATATTGCTGCTATTAACATTTGGGTGCACGTGCCCCTTCGGATCACTTCATTTGTATCTTTAGGGTATATACCCAGTAGTGCAATTGCTGGGTCATAGGGTAGCTCCATTTTCAACTTTTTGAGGAACCTCCGTGGTGTTTTCCAGCATGGCTGCACCAGATTGGATTCCCACCAACAGTGTAGGAGGATTCCCCTTTCTCTGCATCCTGGCCAACTTCTGTCCTTTCCTGACTTATTAATTTTAGCCATTCTAACTGTTGTGAGGTGGTATCTTGTTGTGGTTTTGATTTGTATTTCCCTGATGGCGAGGGATGTGGAGCACTTTTTCATGTGTCTGTGGCCATCTGGATGTCTTCTTTGCAGAAATGTCTGTCCAGGTCCTCGGCCCATTTCTTGATTGGATTATTTGTTCATTGGGTGTTGAGTTTCACAAGTTCTTCATGATTTGGGATACTAGCCCTTCATCTGTTATGTCATTTGCAAATATCTTCTCCCAGTCTGTCAGTTGTCTTTTGGTTTTGTTGACTGTTTCCTTTGCTGTGCAAAAGATTTTGATCTTGATGAAGCCCCAATAGTTCATTTTTGCTCTTGCTCCCCTTGCCTTTGGCATTATTTCTAGAAAGAAGTTGATGTGCTGAGGGAAAAAGAGGGTGCTGCCTCTGTTTTCCTCAAGGATTTTGATGGATTACTGTCTCACATTGAGGTCCTTCATCCATTTTGAGTCTATTTTTGTGTATGGTGTAAGAAAATGGTCTAGTTTCATTTTTCTGCATGTGGCTGTCCAATTTTTTGAAGAGACTGTCTTCTTTCCATTGGACATTCTTTCCTGCTTTTTTAAGATTAGTTGACCATAGAGTAGAGGGTCCATTTCTGAGCTTTCTCTTCTGTTCCATTGATGTATGTTTCTGTTTTTGTGCCAGTACCATACTGTCTTGATGATGACAGCTTTGTAATAGAGCTTGAAATCTGGAATTGTGATGCCACCCACTTTGGCTTTCTTTTTCAACATTCTTCTGGATATTCGAGGTCCTTTCTGGTTCCATATAAATTTTAGGATTATTTGTTCCATTTCTTTGACAAAAAAAAAAAAAAGGTTGGGATTTTGATAGGGATTACATTAAGCATGTAGATTGCTTTAGGTAGTATAAACATTTTCACAATATTTGTTCTTCCAATCCATGAGCATGGAATGTTTTTCTATTTCTTTGTGTCTTCCTCTATTTCTTTCATGAGTGCTTTATAGTTTTCTGAGTACAGATTCTTTGCCTCTTTGGTTAGGTTTATTCCTAGGTATCTTATCATTTTGGGTGCAACTGTAAATGGGAATGACTCCTTAATTTCTCTTTCTTCTTTTTGTTGGTGTATAGAAATGCAACTGATTTCTGTGCATTGATTTTATATCCTGACACTTTACTGAATTCTGTATGAGTTGTAGCAGTATTGGAGTGGAGTCTTTTGGGTTTTCCACACAAAGTATCATATCACCTGCAAAGAGTGATAGTTTGACTTCTTATTTGCTGACTTGGATGCCTTTAATTATTTTTTATTGTCTGATTGCTAAGGCTAGTGGTGATAGTGGACATGCCTGCTTGTTCCTGACCTTAGGGAAAAAGCTCTCAGTTTTTCCCCATTGAGAATGATTTTCACTGTGGGTTTTTCATAAACGGCTTTGATGGTATTGAGGTATGTACCCTCTATCCCTACACATTGAAGAGTTGATCATGAAAGGATGCTGTACTTTGTCAAATGCTTTTTCAGCATCTATTGAGAGTATCATAAGGTTATTGTTCTTTCTTTTATTAATGTGTTGTATCACATTGGTTGATTTGCAGATGTTGAACCAACCTCGCAGCCCAGGAATAGATCCCACTTGGTTGTGTAAATAATCCTTTTAATGTACTGTTGGATCCTACTGACTAATATTTTGGTGAGAATTTTCACATCTGTGTTCATCAAGGATATTGATCTGTAATTCTCCTTTTTGGTGGGGTCTTTGTCTGGTTTTTGGATCAAGGTAATACTGGCCTCATAAAATGAGTTTGGAAGTTTTTCTTTTTTTTTTTTTTTTTTTTTTTTTTTTTTTTTTTTTTTGGAACAGCTTCAGAAGAATAGGTATTAATTCTTCTTTAAATGTTTGGTAGAATTCCCTGGGAAGCCATTTGGCCCTCGGCTCTTGTTTACTGGGATATTTTTGCTGATCACTTCAATCTCCTTAGAGGTTATGGGTCTTTTCAGGTTTTCTATTTCTTCCTGGTTCAGTTATGGTAGTTTATATGTCTCTAGGAATGCATCCATTTCTTCCAGATTGTCAAATTTGCTGGCATATAGTTGTTCATAATATGTTCATATGATTGTTTGTATTTGTTCAGTTTTGGTTATGATCTTTTCTCTTTCATTCATGATTTTATTTTTTTTTGGGTCCTTTCTCTTTACTTTTTGATAAGCCTGGCTAGGGGTTTATCAATCTTATTAATTCTTTCAAAGAACCAGCTCCTAGTTTCATTGATTTGTTCTACTGTTTTTCTGGTTTTATTTCATTGATTCTGCTCTGATCTTTATGATTTCTCTTCTCCTGTCAGGTTTAGGCTTTCTTTGCTGTTCTTTCTGCAGCTCCTTTAGGTGTAGGGTTAGGTTGGTACTTGAGACATTCATGTTTCTTCAGAAAGGCTTGTATCGCTCTCTACTTTCCTCTCAGGACTGCCTTTGTTACGTCCCACAGATTTTGAACCATCATGCTTTCATTATCATATGTTTCCCTAATTTTTTCAATTCTTCTTTAATTTCCTGGTTGACCCATTCATTCTTTAGTATGATGCTCTTTAGCCTTCATGTATTTTGGTTCTTTCCAACTTTCCTCTTGTGATTGAGTTCAAGCTTCAGAGCATTGTGGTCTGAAAATATGCAGGGAATGATCCCAAACTTTTGACACTGGTTGAGATCTGATTTATGACCCAGGATGTGATCTACTCTGGAGAAGGTTCCATGTGTACTAGAGAAGAATATGTATTCTGTTGCTTTGGGATGGAATGTTCTGAATATATCTGTAATGTCCATATGGTCTAGTGTGTCATTTAAGACCTTTATTTACTTGATGATCTTTTGCTTGGATGATCTGTTCATTTCAGTAAGGGGCTGTTAAAGTCCCCTACTATTATTGTATTATCTATTGTATTATCATCGATATGTTTCTTTGATTTTTTATTAATTGATTTATATATAATTGGCTGCTCCCATGTTAGGGTCATAGATATTTAAAATTATTAGTTCTTCTTATTGGAGAAACCCTTTATGTATGATCTAGTGTCCTTCCTCGTCTCGCCTTATAGTTTTTGACTTAAAATCTAATTTATCTGATATAAGTATTGCCAGCCCAGCTTTCTTTTGATATCCATTAGCATGGTAAATTGCCCCCCCCACTTTAAATCTGGAGTTTTCTTTGAGTCTAAAATGAATTTCTTGTAGATAACATATTGATGGGTTTTGTTTTTGTTTTGTTTTGTTTTCCATTCTGATACCGTGTGTGCTTTGTATGGGGGCATTTAGCCCATTGACATTCAAGGTAACTATTGAAATATATGAATTTAGTGCTATTGTATTGCCTATAAGGTGACTGTTACTGTGTATTGTCTCCTTTCCTTTCTGGTCTACTACTTTTAGGTTCTCTCTTTGCTTAGAGGCCCCCTTTCATATTGGTCTTTCAATATTTCCTTTGGGGCTCATTTGGTGTTCGTAAATTCTTTTAGTTTTTGCTTGCCCTGGAAGCTTTTTAATCTCTCTTTCTATTTTCAATGATAGCCTAGCTAGTTATAGTACTCTTGGCTGCATGTTTTTCTCATTTAGTGCTCTGAATACATCATGCCAGTTCTTTTTGGCCTGCCAGGTTTCTGTGGATAAGTCTGCTGCCAATCTAATATTTTTGCCATTGTATGCTATAGACTTCTATCCCTGAGCTGCTTTCAGGATTTTCTCTTTGTCACTAAGACTTGTAAGGTTTACTATTAGATGATGGCATGTGGACTTACTTTTATTGATTTTGAGGGGGATTCTCTGTGCCTCCTGGATTTTGTTGTTTGTTCCCTTTGCCCTAGTAAGAAAATTGTCTACTGTAACTCACTTCAATATACCTTCTGCCCCTCTCTCTTTTTTCTTCCTGTGGAATCCCAATTATTTTAATATTGTTTCAACATATGGTATCACTTGTCTCCTGAATTCTCCCCTCATGGTCAAGTAGTTGTTGCCTCATTTTATGAGGTTTTTATTCTCCGTAATTTGGTATTCTATATCACTAATTCTCTCTTCTGCCTCACTTATCCTAGTAGTAAGAGCCTCCATTTTTTATTGCACCTTATTAATAGCTTTTTTGATTTCAGCTTGGTTAGATTTTAGTTCTTTTATTTCTCCCTAAAGGGCTTTTATTTCTTCAGACAGGGTTTCTCTAATATCCTCCATGCCTTTTTCAAGCCCAGTTAGCACCTTGAGAATCATCATTCTGAACTCTAGATCTGACATATTACCAGTGTCCTTACTGATTAGGTCCCTAGCCTTTGGTACTGTCTCTTGTTTTTTTGTTTTGTTTTGTTTTGTTTTTGTTTTTGTGGTAAGTTTTTCTGCCTTGTCATCTTATCCAGATAAGAATATATGAATGAGAGAATAAAATACTAAAAGGGTGGCAAATACCCTAGAAAAATGTACTCTAACCAAATCAGAAGACACCCTAAATCAGGAGGAGAAGGAAGAGGGTAAAAAGAAATTAAAATGAAATTTTAAAAATATATACATATATAAATGTATATATTATGTATATACATTATGTAATATGTATATACAGATAATTATATATGTATACATACATATGTATGTATAAGTATCATACATATGTACTTATACATATGTATAAGTATACATATCTATATATATATATAGATAGATAGATAGATATATTAGACTGGTGAACAGAACAGAGCCACCCACTTGAATTTGAGTGTATTTTGGTATCTTAGAAGAAACTACCTCCCAAAACTTTTAAAGAAAGAAAAACTTATATATATACAAAAATAAGGTAAACATGATGAAAGGATGCAATATGATTGTAAAGATGAAATTTAAAAAAAAATTCTGAAAAAGGTATTGATAAGATAAGTTGGTTGAAAAGAGAAAGAAAAAGAAAGTGAAGAGAATTTGCTCAGGCTGGAGACTAGAACAAAGCCCTGTGCTAGATTTAGGGTATATTTATTATATACCTTATTAGAAGAAATTACATCCCAAAATTTGTTAAAAGAAAAAACCATAGATCTATACAAAAAATAAAGTTAGATACAATGAAGGTTAAATCTGACTATAACAATGAAGGTTTAAAAATTTTTTTTTAGAATGCTATTATTAAGACAAACTACTTAAAAAACATTAAAAGAGGAAAGAGGAAAAGTCAAAACAATTAGAATAAGAAAAAATTAATTTAAAAAAATTTAATTAACTTTGTAAGACTAAATAATCATGGGGAGAAAGCCATGAATTCCATGCTTTGCTTTCCCCTCCTCTGGATTCTGCTATTCTTCTTGATCAGTGAGGTTGGTCTTGGCTGGATGTTCTTGCTGATCTTCTGGAGGAGGGGCCTGTTGTAGTGATTCTCAAATGTCTTTGCCTGAGGCGGGATTGCCCCACCCTTGCCTGGGACCAGGCTAAGTAAACTGCTCGGGTTCGCTCTTGGGAGCTTTTTTTCCCTGAACACTTTCCACAGAGCTCTAGAGGATGGGAATGAAAATGGTGGCCTCCCAATCTCCTGCCCAGGAGCTGAGAGCTCAGGGCCCCACTCCTCAGTGCACCCTTGGAGAAAAGCACTCAATCACTCTGGTTTCCCTGGTCTCCGGCTTTACTCTGAGCTCACCTGGCCTGTGACTGAGCATTTCTGTCTCTGGCACACAGTCCCATATGGAGTCTCCAAACTCAGCAGATTCTTGCCATGCTGTTCTTTTGGTGGAGGAAGGTTGGTGTCCCCAGATCTACCACTTGTGAGGTCCCTGCTCAAAGAGCAGTGGTCCAACTGTGCCACAGATCACAGTTTAAATACCCCCAAGCTGAGAGCTCACTCCTTGGCTCCATCTCTGTAGTTGGATTCCCCACTCTGATACCTGTAAGCTCTGCTACACCCAGACACTGCCAATCCTTCTGTGACCCTATGAGACCACACTGTCCACATGAAGGTTCCACCCCCACTTAGCCTCTGGAGTGATGTACCTCAGTGGAGCAGACTTCTAAAATTTTGGATTTTGTGGTCCATTGCTCCACTACTTGCTGGCAGCTGACTACCCCCACCCCACCGTCTATCTTCCCATTGCTCCAGAGTCACTTCTCCACACCTCCTACCTTGCAGAAAGTGGTCAATTTTCTGTTTCTAGAATTGTTGCTCTTCTTCTCTTTGATCTCCTATTGGGTTTGGAGGTGTTTGGAATGGTTTGATAACCATCTAGCTGAACTCCTGCAACCTGATGTCATCTCAGTCTGCTACTCCTTTGCCATCTTGACTCTCCCTTGGGCTTGCTACTTTTAATTTTATTGGCCATTTCATATTTATTTTCAGGTTAGCCCATTAGCAGAGAGTTTAAAGCTTTGGCAAACACACCAAGAAAAAAATTCCTAAATTGAACTGTTCTCATTCTTTCAAACTCTCTTCCTTAACATTGCTCTGCATAATACATTCACAGTAAATATGATTTTGTTCCAAAGGTTTCATTTTGCATAGTATCAGGATTGTACTTTCTACTAGTGCAATTACAGAGATTAACATTTGGGTTTCTTTACAAGAAAAGGAAGCCTTGACCATTTTACTCTATCTAAATATTTGACTTCTTATGACTGAGGTAAAAAGAATATCATGTACTTTATCTTTACCACTCCCACCCAAATGCATTCCTTTTTAAAAATCTGCAATTTTGCACACTCTTTTGTTCATGATATCATATCTGTATCAATACTGAGTAGTAAAGGTGACAGTGGCAGCAACAGTAGAAAATCAGCTGGTTGTACAGAAATTAATTAATCCTCCATGATGTGTTAAATCTAAGCATTTCCTTAAAAAGGTTGGCACTTATTTCTCGGTGCAACCCCTAGAGATGTAAGGAAATGCACAGTAGTGATTACATAGCAACATAAAAGCTATTTTGGGTCTAAAGCTAACAGTTTGCAAATAATCCAGATGTTGCTGTATGTGCTTCAGATAGATTATTGAAGTCCCCAGTACCACTACTTCCTTAGAGAGATGCTTCATTTTTAAAGAACTCATTAGGTAATACAATTTGACACCTTTCCTTAAATATAAATAAGGAATTATAGGGAAGAAAAGCTCTACTGGAAGATTTTTTCAGACTCAGAAATGCTGCTTGAAATTTTGAATCCTCTGGTAGAAGATGATTTCTTGGTCATGCTTCTTGAATATAAGAATCCAACACTAGGTTCTTCACACTGGGTTTTGCATTTTAGTAGACTAAGATAATGTCCAGTGGTGTTAACTGAGTTGTAAAGCTTATTCTTATACCTGAAACATTTTTCCAGATATTCTACCATCACCCTATTTTCTACTTTTTAAGACTTGGTCTGTAGAATACACCTGTTTAAAGAATGCTGCTTGAGGCAAAAACAGCTTTAGGAAATGCTGTAGGTTAATTTATCAAATTTTATGCTTTTTTTTTTTTTTAATCTGGAAAAATAAAGCTGCAGACCTACAAAACTGAAGTATAAGAAAAATAAACTTTAAATAAGTCACAGTAGGTTTGTGACAAAGGTGTTGTATTCATTTATCTATTAAATCATTTTTCATTGTTTCCTTCTTTATTAGTATATTCACCAAGTATATAAAGAGTGACAACTTAGTATAACACATGGTGTTAAAATTTTACGTGCCCTAGAATTAAAATAACCTTCCCTGACCACTTTAAATACACCTTCTGATAGATGAGAAAGAAAAAAAGACAGTCTTTATTCCTTAATTCTAAAAGCAATACAAGATAATTGCAAAAACTACATGTAAAGTATGTGAAAAATATAAAAGCATATGTATCATAAAGAAAATGCACATGCATAGTCATACCAATCCCTTCATTCTAATTCCCTAAAGTAATAATTTTAATATTTCAATGTACTAAATATGATTATTGTATTATTACCAGCACATTTTTCCCTTCTTTCATCTACATTTAACTCTAGTTCTAGCTCTTTGTATATTTCTGACAAATATTATGTATGCCAATAACAGGGAGCTAAAAGAGCTGGTAAATGGAGAAATCTAACCAATACCGTAGCATTGTGAAGAAAAGGACATTCCATCGGACTAGGCATGAAAACGAGGATTAATACTCAGTGCTGGGAAGGATTGTGAAAGTACAGCTTTCAAGATTTGTGAAGGCCTGTAGGTGAAAAGGAACAATATGATTGGTGGAATGGCAACAAGGCCAGGCTGACTGACATGGGAAGCGAAGAGATTTCTGGTTGGTAATGCAGCTAGTCTGGGGGCAGCAGGTAGCTCAAACACCTATTTTTGTACAATCCATACTGAAATAAGTCTTCGGAGCTAACAAAAGTTGCTGAAGTGTTTTTAAAAGGTTTATGACATGTGTATTTTTAAATTATAATTCAAGAGGCAACATTAGAAGAAAAGGATGGTACAAGAAGGTAGATGGAGTTGGGAAACCTTTAAAGTGGTGTTTGTGACCAGAGATGACAGGTCAGCCTAGGGTCATGGCAGTGAAAATGAAGATGTCTTCTTGAGGTAGAGCATCAAGGGTGGGACTTGGGAGAGTAAGGAAGAAATCCTCTAAGATTTAAACTCTACCTAAAAATAAGATATGCCTACAATAAAACAAAATGAAAGAAAACGATACCCACCACCCCACACACACACCCCTGGATATCCATGAAACCAAAAGAGAAATCTTAGTGGCCCTTAGAGACCCCAAGGCAGAGGCATCTGAATTAAAAGTATTTTTCCCGGATTTGCCAAACTCAGGTAAAACCCACTCATGATCTTAGAAGCACCACTTTTTTCACTTTATCATTCGCTGAAGAACTGAGATATATAAATTTAAGGCTGGGATAAAGAACGTTTTTCCCTCTGAAATCTGTGACTCTGTTTCTGATTTACCTAGCAGACTCTGATGGGATTTTTCATACCTCCCTCCAAAATGCTTAAGAAGGCATAGAAATGGATAAAAATCTGAAATAATCCATGGAAGTGAGAATGACAGCCTCTTGTCAGAATCTGGAAGAACTTTCCAGTTAATGAAAAGTGATGGTTGATTGATAAATCACTACCTAGTCTTCACTTTCAAGTATATTTCTACTTCACCTAATGAAATAGAGCCATGCCAACAAGATCATAGTGATCTAACTTCCTACACAGGCTCAGGAAAATGCAAGCTGTTTGAATATAAGCCACCTTATATTCAAGAAATGTGAAGAGAACCTGCAAAATACCTCTTCCACCTTCATTCTATTTAGTCTCTGATCTTCATCTATCCAGCAAATAATTACATAACCCTTGATAGCATGAAACTAGAACCTGATGATACAGTAGAGATGAAGATTTCTGTTGGCCTTTCCTTCCTGGGATTTAAGGTTTCCGAGAGACTGAAAATTTAAGACCAATAGGACAAGAGAGTAATTCACAGGTTACACAAACCTTTTGGTCTCAGTCCAGTGCTGCTAAATGGTCTTCCCTGAATCTCCCAGCTTGCAGATAGTATCACAGTGGCCTGTTCTTTTGGAGGTTTTTTCAGTCAATTGTAATTATTGAGAGTTCTGTAAATGCCTGGTCATTATCAGCATCACTCATCACTCACCACTGTAAGCCTGATAATAACAGAAGTTGACAGACACCCTATATATGGTCCTATATAAATAAAGCTAAGAATGCTTTATTTATTTTTTTCAAACCGTTGCAAAGTTAAAAACAGAAGAAGGGGAAGGAGAAACAGGAGGAAGAAGAGGAGGAGGAAAAGGAGAGAACAGGGCAGGAAAAATTTATATGACCCATGAAACCTAAAATATTTGCTATCCATTCATTTATAGAAAAAGTTTGCTGACTGCCTTAGCACATAGTAAACTCTCAAAAAATATGTGTTGAATGAATGCACAGATGACATTTAGGACATTTGGAGCTCAAAAGTACAGTAACAGATAGGACCAGATATATGCTCTCAAATCATTAGCAATGGTGGTTTTCTATGACCTGGATAAGCTCAGGATGAAGGAATAAAAGTCAGGAAAGAAAAATCCTACTTATAGGGAGATCCAAGGCTAGATAATAAATGCCTGCTAAAAAGACACAATTCAACAATAAAGTAGCACATTATCTCAGGATATATTAACAATACATTTAGTAATATTCAGAAAAGACTTCCAAAATGAAGTGAAGAAATGCCTACTAAACTTGGAGATGAGGATGACATGTCTAGTTAAAAAATATCTTATTCCAAATCTGTGAAATATAAAGCCTGTTCCAGTAGAATCAGGTATAAGTATACCCAGTATTATTTCGTCCATTTATTATTAACTAGATATTTTAAGCAACATTAAGATTTTAAATTAAAACAATTTAATTTTTAAATTGAAATTTTAAGAAAATGTACAGTAAGCTAACATTAAAAGGTGGAAAATTATTTTTGTGTGCTAATATATAAACAGAGATAAAGAAGATAATCAGAATATTTAATTTAACAATAACACCCACCAAATTGTTCATTCTTTTTTAATTTCAGAAATCAACAGAAATTCTAGAACAACTAAACTGACAAGCAGTTGGACTTTTTAAAATTCTACACCACATTAGTAAAATAGTGTGAAATCATTAATGCACATAAGAATGAGTTATATAAAATTATGAAAGTTGATTAACCTGAAATGACTGAATTATGAAAGTTGCCTATTATAAATATCCTATCTGTCTCTCTATTAATTCTATATATATTAATTCTATGCAACACAATTGGAATTAAAATGCCAGTTAGCTAATTGGCTGATTCACTGGGGTGGGGGTTAGTGTGAACAATCACTTCTGGGAATCATTGACTAGACTTACTTCATGCAAAGTAAAGAAAACCCATTTCTGTAGATGATTATAATTGGAATAGAGAAAGGAAGCATATAAGCAGATAACATAAAGTTTTAATAATGAATGAAATAGTATACTTGCAGGGAAAAAAAAAACAAACAAACAGACTGAGACTCAAGCATAAAGAAAACTTCATTACATGAAAAAAATGAAAATTTAAATCACATATTCTTTTGTGGGAATAAATAAAGTCATGAGTCCAATTATCTAGCAACTGTGTTTTATGTGGAGGGGATAAAAAATGGGGAAAAAAGAAAATTATTAAAAATATACAAACACACATACACTGAGTAAGAAATAAGAAATAAGAAATTAAAACTGACTTGAAGAAATTAGAAAATACAGGCCAATATTTATTTAATAGAGGAGAAAGATCACCTTTCCAAAGCATAATAATATTAAAGGCAAAAAATCAAGGAAATGACAGGTAGATTTCTGTATTAAAAATCAATTTTTTTGCCATAAAATGCCATAAATAGCTCAAAGTAAAAAAAAATTAAAATAACAATTAGCATATTTATTCATTCATACCGTATGAAAATAATTTTAAATTTTTAGTCCTTTATTCTGTGAAGATGCAAGAAAGGGTTAAAAGCCTGAAGTGAGTGTTTTGTAGGGGGCGGGGGTGGGGATTTGGGTGAGCCTGGTGGTGGATATAATGGAGGGCATGTATTACATGGAGCACTGGGTATGGTACATAAGCAATGAATGCTGGAACACTGAAAAGAAATAAAATAAAATGGAAAAGAAGCATGAAATGACCACATAAAACAGTATATTTAATCTCAAGAAAGTAGTTACACATTAGTGTTAATAATACTCATTCTAGGGGACCCTTGATGGCTCAGACTGTTAGGTGTCCAACTCGATTTCAATTTAGGTCAGATCTTGGGGTCATAAGATGGAGCCCTGCATCAGAATTCATTCTCAGGGCAGAGTCTGCTTGTCCCTCTGTGTCTACCTGCTTGCTCTTTCTCTCTCTCTCAAATAAATACATAAAATATTTGAAAATATAATATCCATTATGGTCAGGTTCAAATATCAACTTTGATGGTTCCTTGTTGTGAGGAACAAGTTATTTATCATATTTTGTGACTATCGCTTCATCCACAAGTGATGATATTAATAGTACCTACCTCATAACCATATGAGAATTAAATGAGTTAATACAGATAAAGGCATAGAACAAAGACTAGCACTTATTAAACTTCAATTCCTATTAGGAATAATATTAGTAACCACTATGTTACATCTCCTAGATTTACTAAGATTGCCAAAAAAAACAAAACAAAAAAACTCCCAAAAAACAAAAAAACACAAACCATTAGAGTTCACTTTGGTGTGGAGAAAAAACTTTATATACAGTTAATTAGAATGTAATTGTAGTCTGTTTAAAGAGCAGTCACTCATCATTTTTCAATGATGTAAAATCAGCAGATTTTAGCCATTCTAATTCTTAGGGTATTTATATTTGTAAAAGAAATCAGAAATATTTAAAACATTACACATGTAAGAAATTTTCTTAAACACTGTGTACATTATAAAAATGGGTCTTATAACCTTGAAATGGTTATATTTACTGAAGCATATAGCAATGATGAAACTTTATGTACCCATTCAAAACCATAATTTAGAAAGATAATTATAGACATAAGAGAGTACTTGCAATATAGTAGTATCTCCCCCAAGCTCCAGTTTCTTTTAAAATTTTTTTCATTTGACTTTGGTTTTCTCCAGTTTAGTTATATGATATACCTGGGTATAGATTCTATCCTGTTTTGTATTCTCTGAGATTTCTGGATTTATAACTTGGTGTCCATAACTATTAATAAAGTTCTGAACCAATATTAGCTTGACTATTTTGTCTGCTCTATTCTCTTTCTCCTTCAGGTATTCCAATTACATAGATGTTACACTTTTTGAAATCATCACACCGTTCTTAAATATTCTGTTTGGGTTTATTTATTTATGTAGTATTCATTTATTTTACTTTTTTAAAAGTTCTTTTTGCATTACGGTTTAGGAAGTATCTATTGATCCCGTTAAGCTCACTGACTCAGTCTTTACTATGCCTATTCTCCTGATGAATCAAAGATAACTCTTCATTTCTATCACTCCTTTTGATTTCTAGTATTTCCTTTTAGATTTTCCTTCACTCAGCTTACAGTAACCATTTGTCCTTGCATTGTCTCTGCTTTTACCTGCAACATGTTAATAATGATCCATTTTTAAAAATTCTCCAGTAATTCCAATTTCTGTATTATATCTGAGTTAGGTTTTGATGCTTGCTTTGTCTCTTCAGACTATTATACCTTATCTGTTAAAACATCTTGTAATGTTTGAAGACTGGCATATTGTATGAGATAACAGGGATTGATACAAACAGGCCTTTACTGTGAGGTTTTATGCTAATTTGGTTTACATCAGATTGTGTTTAATTTTTGCTTTAGCTACAGGTGACAGGCATTTCAAATTCCTCTAGAATCTTCCTTCTTGTCTCCCTTGCCATTTCCCTAAGATCTTCTTAAATAGAGTCCGAGCCTTCCAGCTCTATGTTACTATCCTGGAGACTCTTAATGAGATGGTTATGTGAGGGGTTGGGAGAGCAGGGGAGGGAGGGTGGTCAATAATCTTACGATTAAATTTCAGTCTTTTAATCATCTTGTTCCCTTGGCTATGACCTTCACAAAATTTTCTTAGATTTCTTTCCCTGTTAGGTGAGACAGAAAGGCCAGTTGGATGGAGTAGGTAATTGTTCCCAGATATAGTAATGATCTGGCAAAGTCTTTTCTCCTGGAGAATAAGCTTTTGTTATGGGGATTACTTTAGGTGTATTTCCAAATGGTATCTTTCCCCTTGCTCTTGTAAGAAATACAAGGTGATTTTTTCTTGGCTCTTCACCATGAGAACATACTGGATTTGCCAGAACCTGAAAGTATGAGGGAATGCAGCAATTATGACTCTCAGACATTTCATATACCCAGCCTACTTCCCACTTGGCCTCTGGCCATATGTCAAAACTGTCCCTTAAGTAATCTTAACAGTTTATGGTTCCAGCAAATTCTGTTCCAGGTAAGTTGATCTCAACTGTGATTCTCTGTGTTCACCTGTGTCTCCAGATTTAAAGAGCAGCAGTTTTTGCCCTAAGACTTTAATTCTCTGATGGGTCCAAGAGAAGTCATTGATATTTATGTTACTCTTCTTTTTTTCTGTTTATAAAAACAAAAGTTACAAATACCAAGTTCTATACTGATTGGAACTAATGCTTGCAATATAATATAAAAATAAAACCAGAAATTTTTAATAAAAGAAAAACAGATTAAAATGTAGAATATATAGAAATGATTACAACTGTTAAATATGCCCACAGTTTAAAACACTATTCCTTTAGGGGTACCTCTGTGGCTCAGTTGGTTGGGCATCCAACTTGCTTTCAGCTCAAGTCATGATCTCAGTGTTGACTCTTGATTTCAGCTCAAGTCATGATCCCAGGGTCATGAGATCAAACCCCAGGTCAGGCTCCTCAATCAGAAGGGAGTTTGCTTAAGATTCTTTCCTTCTCTCTCTCTCTCCCCCACCCCTACCCCTCTTCCTACTTGTGCATATTCTCTATCAAATAAATAAAGGAAAATAACATTTTTAAAAAATAATTTTCCATTAAATGGAAGGGTAACAGCCAATTGTCCTTTTTTTTTAACCTTTCTGTACTTTCCAAATAGTGTTTTTATATTATTTTATTATATTGTTTTACTTTTATAATTACAAATGTAGTTTGAAGTATTCTAGGATTCCATGCAGAAATGTAGTGTAGTTATTTAAGGACTTTGGAGAAAACTTACCTACTTTTGATTCTTGGCTTACTTCATTATATTTTAAGTAACTCTGGATGAATTCCTTAATTATCCAGTGCCTCAGATTCCTCATCTGTAAAATGAGAATACTAGGATTGCTAAGCCATAAAATTGTCATCAGAATTAAGAGATTACTCTACTAAAACTGCCTAGTACCTTAAATACTTATTATATTGTTTGAAATAAGCAATTGAGAAAGCATTGCATTTTTGAATTCATTAAAACAGATGTAATTTATTATTCATTTCCCTTGATGAATCCATAGTCTGAGTTACTGATCATCTTCTCAAGTGGGTCAATTAACTGTTCTTCACCATCTGTTTGGCCAGTGATCTGGTCTCTTGCTTCCAGTCATATGCAATGGCCTTTAACAGTGCGGGGGACTGAGAATACTGGAAGGGCACCAGATTGGAGAGTATCTGGCCATAAGAAAACATCACAGAAAAAAATATCTGAATATTTGGAGAGCATGAAATGTGCGACTTTAAAATGTTGTTTTGAAAATCTTTTTCCGGCTTACAAGTCTGGTATCAGTACAGTAATTGTAAATATCATGTTTACCCACTTGACAGTCATTCCTCTATGAAATCAATATGTCATTTGTTTGAGGGATTTTAGCAGAGTTGGCAGAGATCATATTTGACCTTCCTTGTTTATTATACCTTTCACTAATATATGTTTAATTTATATTTAAAAGGACAAACATATGTTTTTTAACCAATGTAATACATTTTTGCAGTATTAAATCTTTCAGTAGTTTGATGTTCTTTATTAATCCATTCTTAGAAAACTAGGTGAACTTTCATTGTTAATGATAAAAATAAATAACAATATTACATTGGAAAAGGACCCTTAGAGCATGCTTGTAGGCTTAACCCAACATTTCCATGCCTCTATTTAATCTAGTTAGAGCTTTAATTGAGACCCCTGTTTTTAACAGGTGAAAGGTGATATAATTTTTGGCATGAAACTATAATTTTTAGCATGAAACTACAATTTTAAGTATGATTTTAAAAGTGGATTATAGAAAATTTTATGTACTATTTAAAAAAGGATTGGTCCAGAGTACTTATTCAGATAATTTATCCTGTATTCAACAAGAAAGGGCATAGGTATATGAGATAGATGCATGGAGAACTATATCTATGAAACAACTACATTTTTCTCTATGTTCAGTAAAGTGTATCTATTAGAGTTAAAGAAAAACAAAATTAAAATATATTGGTAAATGGAGATTTTTTTAAAAAACTAATTTTTAACCCTTGCACACAGAGTTTTATATGCTTTATATCTGGTATTCCTTTAAATTTCCCCAATAGCCAATGAACTACAGGCTGCTATTATCATCACTTTACACATGTTAGTGATAAAATAAAGTCCTTGGAAAATCCAGAAGAAGCATTTTACTATTAGGAAGATATAGAATAATTTACAACATTTTGTAACAGTGCTGAAGTTAGCCATGGGATCTTTAGATCTTCACACAAGACCACAATGCATGTATACATTATTAATAAAACCTTGAGAAACAAGAATGGATTCACTAAAGAAAGATTGAGAGTATACTCTTTATATCATGATACTAACAAATGGTAGTTTTGAATTCATAAGCTCCCTTAAACTAGAAATGACTTTCAAAGTGGAAACATAGTTGTAAACAAGAATGGTTTCCAAATGAATTTTATCTCTCTAGTACTTGGAGAATCACTGTTGAGTATTTGAAATAACAGAAGAAATAAAAACAGTGTAACAGACTGGATCGGCAACATTTTCAAACAAGGAAGAGGAATCTGATGGTTGATGGTGTCAAGTGGACAGTAAACAATTCATTATGGTAGTAGTAACAATAAACCAAATAAAGAAACTTTTATTTCCTGAAAACATGAGAAACTAAACAAGCTTCTTTCTTCCTCTTTTCTGGAAACAAAGCCTAAACACAACATGGCAATGAATGAAAATAGAAGACAAGATTGTGGAAAACTCCTTATAAAGAGAAAGTGGCTGATTCCTGATGTGTGTAGGAGTGTATGAACATGGAGAGGAAGGGATGAAGGAAGAGGAAGCATATGAAATACAGGCAAGGGAAATGTTGGGACAGATTTTTTTCTTAAAGTTTTATTATGAAAATGTTCAAACACACAGGAAGTTGAAATACTTACAGTCAACACCTTTTCCTAGATGCTACCATTAACTTTTTAAAAATGCACTTTATTTTTTGGAGCAGTTTTAGGTTCACAGCAAAACTGAACAGAAAATGCAGAGTGTTTCCATATAACCCCTGTCCCCACAGTTCTCCCACTATCAACATGACATATCAGACTGGTCCATTTGTTAAAGTCAATGCATGCACTTATATCAGCCGTCCCTGTCACTCAAAGTTCATAGTTTACATTAGAGTTCTCTCTTGGTGTACATTCTTGAGATTTTGACAAATATCTATGAGATTTTGATAATGATGTATTCACCACTATTGTATCACACAGAATAGTTTCACTGCCTGAAACCCCCCTGTCTTCTGCCTACAACATCCATTCCTGCCCCTAACCCCTGGCAACTGCTGACCTTTTACTGTCTCCATAGTTTTGCCTTTTTCAGAATGCCATATAGTTGGAATCACACAGTTAGCAGCCTATTAATAGTGGGTTTTTTACACTTAGAATATGGACTTCAGTTCCATCCACGTCTTTCCACAGCTTAATAGCTCCTTTCTTCTTAATGCTAAGTAGTATCCCATTATCGGGATCTACCACAATTTATTTATCCACTTAACTACTGAAAGGACATCATTTTTGCTTTAAAAATATTTGCAGTTATGCATACAGCTGCTGTAAACGTCTCTGTGCATGGTTTTGTGTGGACAGAAGTTTTCAACTCAATTTGGTTAAAAACAAGGAACATAATTGCTGAATTCCATGTTAAAAATATGTTTAGTTTTATAAGAAACTGCCAAACATCTTCTAAAGTTGCTGCTATGGACTGAATTGTGTCTCCAAAATTCACATGTTGAAAGCTTAAGCTTTGGTATGGTACTATTTGGAGATGGGGTCTTTGAGAGATAATCAGGTTTATATGAGGTCACAAGGACAGAGCCCTCAAGAATAGACATCACAGCTCTGGCTCTCTACCTCTCTCCACCATGTGAGGATACAGCAAGAAGGTGGCCATCTGCAAGCCAGGAAGAGCGTGCTCAAAAGTAGCTGAACATACTGACGACCTGATTTCAGAGTTACAACCTCCACATCTGTGAGAAAATAATTTGATGACATTTTGTTATGGAAGCCCAAGCTCACTAATACAGATATGGACACTGAGAAGTGAGGTGTTGTTCTAACAAAATATTTAAAATGTGGAGGCAGCTTTAAAACTGGATAATGGCTAGAGGCTAGAAGAGTTTTAAGATGCGTGCTAGAAATAAGGACACTAAGGAAGATTCTGGTGTGATCTCCAATGGAACTGAGAACATGTTATTGGAAAGTGGAAGAAAGGACATCTTTGTTATAAAGTGGCAAAGAGCTTGACTGAACTGTGTTCCAGTGTTTTGTGGAAAATAGAACTTGTGATGAATTTGGATATTTAGCTGAAGATATTTTAAGTAAATTGTTACAAGAACAGCTTAGTTCCACCTGATGACTTATAGTAAAATGTGAAGGAAAAGAGATTAATTGAAGGAATTATTAGGCAAAAAGGGACCAGGACTTGAAGATGTGGAAAACTCTCAACCTATTCACAGTGCCAAAAATGAGAAAGCATGGGGCGCCTGGGTGGCTCAGTGGGTTAAGCCGCTGCCTTCGGCTCGGGTCGTGATCTCAGGGTCCTGGGATCGAGTCCCGCGTCGGGCTCTCTGCTCAGCAGGGAGCCTGCTTCCTTCTCTCTCTCTCTGCCTGCCTCTCAGTGTACTTGTAATTTCTCTCTGTCAAATAAATAAATAAAATCTTTAAAAAAAATGAGAAAGCATGTTCTGAAGAAACATTAAGGGTGTGGTTGCTATTACTTGATACTTGATATAGGAACAGAAACATTGTCAGTTTGAACTGAAGGGACAGAGAACAAAGGAAAGGAATGCTATTGGCCTTCCTGGGTTTGATAAGGTGGGATAATAGTGTTAGTTGGTTGCAAAGTGTGTTATTTTTCAGGAACAGGAAAAATGACCTCAAAGGTAATTCATGTTTCATCAGGGTAACTGCCTTGGTTTCAACAGATCAGATGACCTCCATCCAAAGCCCTGAATGTAAGAATGCCTGGCAGAACCATGGGGTTGGATCACTTGGCAGAGCCTGGGGTAGAGAGGCAGAATGCTGGCCCAACCCAGTCATGGGACAAAACCCCACTTAATGTTATGGGAAAGATCTGTTGTCTTAGTGGTTTTGGAAGGCAGAGAATCAAACCAAAAAGTATTGTATTCCCTTTGCCTTGCTAGATTTTGGACTTGCTTGAAACCCATCACTATTTTATTCTTTCCAATTTCTTCCCTTTTGAATGGGAATGTCCATCCTATGCCTATCCCACCATTGTATTTTGGGAGTGCATTAACTTATCCCGTTTCGCAGGTTCACAGATGGGGAGGAATTTTGTCTTACGATGAGTTCTGCCTTGAGTTTCACCAATAACTGCCATAGATGTTATTTATTTATTTATTTTTTGAAGGGTTATGTAGTACATATTTTTTAACATCTTAATTTTATTTATTTACTTATTTTTTAATGTTCCAAGATTCATTGTTTTTGCACCACACCCAGGGCTCAATGCAATACATGCCCTCTTTAATATCCATCACCAGGCTCATCCAAACTCCCCCACCCCTCCCCTCCAAAACGCTCAGTTTGTTTCTCAGAGTCCACAGTCTCTCATGCTTCATCTCCCCCTCCTATTTACCCCAGTTCACTTTTCCTTTTCTTCTCCTAATGTCCTCCATGTTATTCCCTATGCTCCACAAGTAAATGAAACCATACGATAATTGACTTTCTCTGCTTGACTTATTTCACTCAGCATAGTCTCCTCCAGTCCTGTCCATGTTGATACATAAGTTGGGTATTCATCCTTTCTGGTATGAAAACAGACACATAAACCAATGGAACAGAGTAGAAAGCCCAGATATGGACCCTCAGCTCTATGGTCAAATAATCTTTGACAAAGCAGGAAAAAAATCATCCAGTGGAAAAAAGACAGTCTCTTCAATAAATGGTGCTAGGAAAATTGGACAGCTGTGTATAGAAGAATGAAACTCGACCTTTCTCTCACACCACACACAAAGATAAACTCAAAATGGATGAAAGACCTCAACATAAGGCAGAAATCTATCAAAATCCTAGAGGAGAACATATGTAGTAACCTCTTCAACATCAGTCACAGCAACTTCTTTCAAGACTTGTCTTCAAAGGCAAAGGAAACAAAAGCGAAAATAAACTTTTGGGACTTCATCAAGATCAAAAGCTTCTGCATAGAAAAGGAAACAGTCAACAAAACAAAGAGGTAACCCACGGAATGGGAGAAGATATTCACAAATGACACTAAAGACAAAGGGCTGATATCCAAGATCTATAAAGAACTCCTCAAACTCAATGTTCAAAAAACAGATAATTATGTCTTAGATGATATTTATATGAAACTTTTTGCCATTAGAATTTATAACTGATGCTAGAACAAGTTAAGATTTCTGGGGCTGTTGGGATTCAGTGAGTGCATTTTACAGACAAGAAAGACATGAATTTGGGATGGTGAGAGATGGAACGTTATAGATTGAATTGTGTTGTCCTTACCCGAATTTATATGCTGAAGCCCTATCAGCCAGCCTTACTATATTCAGTGATAGAGTTTCTAAGGTTAAATGAAGTCATTAGGGTAGATTCCTAATTTAATACAATTGGTAGCCATATAAGAAGAGGAAGAGGAGAGACAGAGAGACAAAAAAGACAGAGATCATGAAAGAGATTGATTCCAGGTGAACACACAGTGAGAAGGAAATTATCTTCAAGTCAAGGAGCGGGTCTCACAAGGCATCAAATTAGCCAGCACCTTAATCTTGGACTTCTCAGCCTCTAGCACTGACCAAAATACATTTCTGTTATTAAAGTTACTCAGCGTATGGTATTTTATTATGGCAAACTGATGAAGACAGATCGATTTGACTTATTTTTTGTTAATGGTATGAAGTCTGTGTCTAGATTATTACTTTTTTAATCGTTTTGCATGTGGTATCCTAGGACCATTTGTTGAAAAGGCTATCCTTTCTCCAGTGAATTGCCTTTGCTTTTTTGTCATAATTCATTTGATATATACATGTGTGGAATTATTTTTTCTGCTCTCTATTCTGTTCCACTGATATATTTGTCTATTCTTCTGCTAATACAATGCCTGAAGTTGGGTATTGTTAATCTTTGAAAATGTTCTTTGATACACAGTTGGCTATTCTGAGTCTTTGCATTTTCACATAAACTTTAATATCAGTTTGTTAGTATCCTCAAAATAATTTGTTAGCTTTTTGATTGAGAATTTGTTTTTTTTTTTTGAAGGTTTTATTTAAGGATTTCATTTAATTATTTGAGAGAGAAAGTGAGTGCACACTAGCAGGAGGAGGAGCACAGAGACAGGGAGAAACAGACTGTTTCTCTGTTGAGCAGGGAGTCTGATACGGGTCTTCATCACAGGACCTTGGGATCATGACCTGAGCCAAAGGCAGGCACTTAACCAACTGAGCCATCCAGTGCCCTGGTTGGGAATTTGTTTAATCTATGGATTGAATTTGGGAAGGATATTGCCATCCATATAATACTGAATCTTCTTATCCATGTACATGGAAATCCATGTTCATTAATTTATGTTTTTATTTCTTTCACCAGAGTTTTATAGATCTCCTTACATAGATCTTGTACATAGTATGTTAGATTTATATCTAGATATGAGATTGTAGATGCTAATATAAATTATATTATGTTTTTTTCAAGTTCCAATTGTTCGTTATTAGTATATAGTAAAATATTTGACTATTTTATGTTAACTCATATGTGACCTTGCTATAATTATTTATTAGTTCCAGGAATTTCTGTTGGTTTGGGATTTCCTATATAGATAATCATGTCTCTTATGAGCAAAGACAGCTTATTTTCTTTTTTTCCCAATATGTATACATTTTACTTCATTTCTTTGTCTTACCCAATTAGTTATGACTTCCAGTATGATGTTGCTTAGCAGTGGTGACAGAAAATATACTTTCATTGTTCCTAATTTTAGATGGAAAGCATCTATTTTCTTACCATTAAATATAAAAGCACATATAGAACTGAATACTTGTATTAAGAACAAGGAAAGTTCTCAAATAAATAACCTAATTTCCTAATTCAAGAAACTAAGAAAATAAGAGCAAAATAAAATCAAAGCAAAAAGAATACAAAAAATAGTAAAGATGACAGTTAAAATTAGTAAAATTGAAAAAAGGTAAAAGATATAAAAGTCAATAAAACAGAAAACAGGTCACTTGAAAGAAATCATTAAGGTGAATACATCTCTATCAAGATGGACAAAAATAAAAAGGGAGAAAACACAAATCAGCAATGATGGTAATGAATAGCAGTATCACTTCAAGCCCATGACATTAAAAGGATATTAAGGTAATCTTAAAAATAATTCACTTCATAAATTTGAAAATCCTGATTACATAGTTCAGTTTGTTAAAAAACACACATTACCAAAATTTAACCATGATGACAATCTATACAGTCTCATTAACCATTTAATAAATTGAATTTTTAATTAGAATGTCTAAACATTAATTCCCAATGTTGATTGTTTTACCAAAGAAATCCTACCAAATATTTAAAGATCAGTTAATACTGATTTTACACAATGTCTTACAGAATATATAAATGAAGAAAACACTTTCCAGCTCACTATAAGAGACCAGTATTACCCTGATAGTAAAACCAGAAAAAGAAACAATACATAAAAGAAAACTGCAGACCATGAACAAGATGCAAAATCCTCAAAAAAATGTTAGCAAATTTAATCCAAAAGTATATAAAATAATTATACACTATGCCCATGAGTGATTTTTTTTAGGTATATAAGACTGGATTTGCATTTAATAAAAAAAAGTCAATAAATATTATCATATCAACAGGCTGAAGAAGAAAAATCATATGGTATATCAATTGATCGAGTAAAACCCAATAGAGGAACTACAATTAAATTTACAAACAAAACAAAACAAAACAAAAAACAGAAAATATCAAACCTAATGAAATGGTGAAAGAATAAAATGCTTTGCTGCTAGAATTGGAAATGAAGCAAGGATGTCCAGTTTTATGACTTATTCAACATAATGCTGGAAGTTCTAGGTATTACAATGTACATGCATGATATGTGATATAATAACATATCCTATATAATATATTCATATTATAATGTATAGTATGTATTTTATATGTATAAATAACATGGGATAAATATAAAAGCAAAGAAAAACATCTAGAAAATTATGTCGGGCTTAAAAATTTTAAGACCATTCAACTTTATATATCTGGTTTATATGTATATATAATACATGTATGTAGATGTATTATTTGTAAATGTTACAGGTATGTAATGTATGTGTATATATAACATGCATATTTTACATGTAATACATAAAAATAAGATATGTAATAGTTTTGGAAAGATTATGGATTTTTAAATGTAATACTCAAAATTATATAGCTTTTAGAAAAAATAGAGAAAATCTTCAAAGTCTAGAACCAGGCAAAGAATTCATAAACTTGACATGAAAGCACAATTCAGATCGCAAAATCCAAAATAATTCTAAGCTGGATGGGACCTTGGGTAAAAAATAGAGTATTCTGGGAATGTCCCATGTAACAAGTCTTCATGTTGTACAAGATTTAAATTCTTCATTGTTAGGGACATAATAGCATTATACACACAAAATATTGGACAGTAAGCACAGAATATGGCTATCTTGACCTAGTCATGTTAAGGTTTTGTTGGTTGGTTTGTTTGTTTTTTCAGGGAAACAAGAGACAAGGCTTAGGAGACTACAACAGTAATTTTATTCTAAATATGTTAAAGTATCATGATCTTTAAATTTTTTTTTTTTTACTTGAATGTAGTTGACACACAAAGTTACATTAGTTTCAGGAATAGAACATAATGATTTAATTTCTCCATACACTATACTTTGTTCACCACAAGTATCATCCTCTTAAAAACACCCTCTAGGGATGCCTGGGTGGCTCAGTTGGTTAAGCAGCTGCCTTTGGCTCAGGTCATGATCCCAGCGTCCTGGGATCGAGTCCCACATCAGGCTCCTTGCTCGGCAGGGAGCCTGCTTCTCCCTCTGCCTCTGCCTGCCATTCTGTCTGCCTGTGCTCGCTCTCTCTCCCCCTCTCTCTCTCTGATAAATAAATAAAATCTTAAAAAAAAAAAACACCCTCTAAGTTATTGCATCAGCTATTTTGGACCTAGAATCTAATTTCGGGCTTATTTTTAGATAACAGAGCATAATTCAGAGAACCACTCAGTTCATTGGTATTTCAGTTAGTTGTCAATGAATACAACTTATTTCTCCAAAAAAAAAAAAAAAATCGAAGTGTTAGATGACAATGTATTATTTTGATGACTGTATTGTCAGTGTATAGATTGATTAGACTTTAAAATTCTTAAGGATATTCAATTACTTCTATGGATATTATGAATCTCCATTATATGTGACAAAAAATATGCTTGTCATACAATATAATGAAAATATTTATACTATGTCACTTTGAAAATTTTCTTCCTGTATTGACCATACATGTATATTAAAAAGATTGTTTCTTTAAAAATTTAAAGATTTTATTTATTTATTTGACAGAGATGACAAGTAGGCAGAGAGGCAGGCAGAGAGAGAGAGGGGGAAGCAGACTCCCTGCTGAGCAGAGAGCCCGATGCGGTCCTGGGATCATGACTTGAGCTGAAGGCAGAGGTTTTAACCCACTGAGCCACCCAGGTGCACCAAGATTGTTTCTTTAAAAGGTAAGAAAAGTCCTTTGTAATGGAAAAAAAACGATGGACTAGAATAAAAGGAACTGAGGTTCTTTAATGAACTTCATCAATTATGTGCTATTTGTCATCTAGCCAATTAGTCCCATGCTGTTGGATTTGAAAGATAGGTGGTGGATTTGAAAGATATGGATCAGAGGGAAACAATAGATGGAATAAAATAAGAAAGGATAACAAAGAACACCATTGCAGGAATAGCAAATTATTCATTCAAGTATGTTCATTATAATATAAAAAAAAAAAAACTTCTCTGCTTTATCTTCACTGTGCAAGAGAAAGGATATACTAACAGTGAAAAAGTAAAAAGAAGATAATCACAGAGTAAAAAGACACATCAAGAGATGGAATAAGGTTGCTTGTATGAAAAATTCAAAAAATAATTCCTTTCTTTTTTTTTTTTAATTTAAATTTTAGTTAGTTAACATACAGTGCAATATTGGTTTCTGGAGTAGAATTCAGTGGTTCATCACCTACATACAACACACAGTGTCCATCACAAGTACCCTCCTGAATATTCATCACCCACCTAGGCCATCCCTCACCCACCTCTCTCCATCAACCCTCAGTTTGTTCTCCATCATTAAGAATCTCTTGTGACTTGTTTCCGTCTCTCCTTTTCTCCTCCTTCCCATTCCTTCATATGTTTTGTTTCTTACGTTCCATATATGAGTGAAATCATATGGTATTTGTCCTTCACTGACTGACTTATTTCACTTAGCATAATACCCTCTAGCCCCATCCATGTCATTGCAAATGGCAAGATTTCACTTTTCTGATGGCTGAGTGACATTCTGTTGTATATACATGCCACAACTTCCTTATCCATTCATCACTCGCTGGACGTTGGGGTTCTCCATAGTTTGTCTGTTGTTGAAAAATGGGATATACTATATTTCATCTGTTTGTTTATCACTTGCTGAACTCAGTATTTCTACTTTTTGCGATTTTGAATAATGCCACTAGGAATATTTGTGTACCATTTTTTCTTGAATATAGTTTCATACTGCTGCATGTATACTAAGGAGTGGATTTTTTTGGACCTCTATGTTTAATTTTCTAAAGAAAGTCCCAGACCATTTTCCAAAATGGAGAAGTAATTACTTTAAAATATTTTGCCTTGCACATATGAAAATTTTTTCATAGATCTTTATTCGGATTCTGAGAACAGCTGAACTAACCATTCTTCTCTTGGGTTTCCCTTTCGTAAATTGGGAATTATTACTTTTTACCAATTGACATCAGAGAGGACTGACAAATAACATTGGGGGAAATACGAGGCAAAAGAAAAATGTTCAGAAAAGTCATTGGACTTAAAATTTTAAGAATATAGTCAACTTTAATATTTTCCTAAAAACAAGTGTGCTGTAAATGATTCAAGAACTTTTTTGTTTTCTTTCATTCTTATACCTTAGTAGAGTCGGCCACTTACTTCCCCAGTCAGCAAAAATGATTTATATATACATTTTAAGTACTTAGTAATTATCAGTTCTCATGCATTAGAAGAGACACAAAAGAGAGGTATAAGGTTTGGACAGGTGGTTAGATATTTAAATGTGGATTTAATGCCTTAGGAATACTTATCTAATATATGCTTAAGCAATTTAGATGTGCTTATTTATATAGGTATCTCCCTGATCACTCATGATAAAGCATGTGCCAAATTGTGTTATGAAAAACTGAGCACATTTAATTGTAACATGTGACATTTGTTTTGATCTTTTGCTAAGGACGCTGACAGGTAAATGTTTGTGAATCCATCATTTGGCAGATTGGTACTGTCAATTTGATGACATAAAAATAGGACTTAAAGTAGAGCAGCTCCCAGGAGCAGATGGGAGAGAAGAAATACTTCACAATCACCCGTCATTTTTTATGGCACTTTCTGAAACTACATACAGGACAGAATATAACTGGCCACACGGGCTAGATAACAAAGACTCTTAAAGTAAAACTTTCCAGTAATGTATGGATTGTTGTCAAATAGTAGAAAAGATAGTTGCACATGTGAAGGTGCTGGAAAGGTTGGGTACATGGTTGCCTATCATGGATTCATTTGCATATAAATGCCTTTGTGATGTTTTAATTACTGTTTCTAAATAATACTTAGATGGTGCTCTGAAATCATCTAATACAAAGTGAAAAAATATGGTTTACATCAAAATTATTTTTTAATTTTTTTTTCTTTCCTCCTTCTCTCCCATCTTCTACTATTCCTACTTCACCTCTGAACTGGCTATCAGAGTTGTACAATCTATTTTATAATTTATTAATTAATAAACAACCCCATTAAAAGTTTAGAAGTATAAAACAAAGATGAAAGGAACAAAGCCCTAGCTTTCCACAGCTTGGCTATGTATTAAGATAAACAGACAATTACAGGTGAAAGAGCACTTAAATATTTTTATGTTGTGTTAGACAAAATAATTTGCATTCTATAAAGGTATTTTAGTTCCATTAAGTATGTATCTTATCTTTTTTCATTAATTTTTCTACTTGATTTGTCAAATTGTGAAGGAGTTTCCTTATATCGTTCTAGTAAAATAGATATTTTCTCATGCAATCTCTAGATTTATAATCAATTTTATAATTTTTATATTTTTAATTAATGATTTGGGGCTCATAATTATATATATTTTTACAATGTAAAATGTTTCGAGGTGACATCATCATTGGGGTGGAATAAGACAGCCCTAGTTTTTATCCCTTTTTAATACATACAATTCTTTTTTGACTCTGAGAATTGTTTTCAATCCTAGAATTAAAGGTACTCATGTGTTATTCAGAGGCCTTTCTATAATTCTGGACTGGAATTGGCCATACATGGAACATAAAATAATTTCCCTGCTTGTCTGCTCCCCAGATCCTGTGATCCAAGGATGGGGAAGGGAAAATAAAGAAGGAACAGAGTACCTGGCCCTTTGAAAAGAAGGTGAGTGTGGAATCAGTACAGACCCAGCAGGAAAGGTATTCAGTTAAAAACTGAAGTAAGATGCTCAAGAGAGGAGGTCAGAGAAGGGGGTCTCCCAGGACCTGCATAAGGTAGATTCCTTGTACTTGGGAAAGTAACTATAGGAAAAAAACAAAGAATTATTATGTACCACCTTTGGCCTCTGTGTGTCTAAGGGTAAGATTGTTGATAATTGCTAAGGGACTTTGATTAATATCAATTGCCTATTAAGGTCCATTGCCATGCAACATTTGTTTCCATCCCATGTGAAACAAATAAGAAAGATACTTAATATCCATTACTGAGAAACAGGAAGGTCTCTGGACTTATTCCAAGAAAAATTTATCTTTATTTAGTGAAGAAGGAAAATTAAGGCAATGATTAAGTACTTAAAAAAAAAAACTTTTTTAAATGATTAATAGACTCATTTAAAGAAGAATACATGAAGTCATTTCACTAGACTTAATATGAAATGTTACATGTTCGATCTAATGTTCTTTCCTGGATAATGTTTTGTTTGTTTTTTGTTTGTTGTTTTGTTTTGTTTGTTTTTTACTGTCTGTTAGTTTTGAAAACCTAACACTAGGAAAGGAGGGCCTCAATTCCAAACAAAGGTCCTAAGAGTGAAGTCTCGGAAATGGGTCTGAAATTGAGATAGGTACTTGCTGATCTTGTGTAGGTCCATTGAATCAAGGAGGGTCTTCAGTGAGCTCTGGAGTTCTACTGAAGCAGGTAGGCTCCTTGTAGCTGGTATCTATGGCCATCTGCAGAGTCTGCACCTTCCTGGCTTTCAAGATACATCATATTGGGCTGGGTCCAGGTGGGCATGCAGCATGGCTAGGTACTCTGACTGGTGCTTGAGGAACATCTTTGGCAACTGGCACACAACTGTACCTCGACTAAGTACTTTTTTAAACGTTTGTTTTTTCAAAGGCTACCTTTTATTTGAGACTAATGTGTGCTTACTAGCTAGCTTTCTAGATGATACAATTTTATAAAATTGTAGAGTAAAGTTTAAGTCATAATGTTTCAAGTAAGGAAAATCTTCTCTGTGAATATTTTTATGGGCTTTGCATTTTGCTCTTCACAAAAAAAAAAATAGTAAGTGGGGTTCATCCCTTCTTTTCTGACTCTTATAGTTCTTATACAACTAGACCTGTAAATCACAAGAAATGGTTTTTGGGTTTTGGTTGGTTGATCAGCTGTGTGTTTTTTTCCATTTCTCTTGAAGAATGAGGTCTTCCATGGCCCAGTGGCTGTTATGGTTGCTCAAATCCAACTTTAAGCTAAGGGTTAAAGCTATTTGGGAAATTATGAATAAAACTTAGCCATATGATTAATTAGGAATGGGGGGATAATACATCTCTTGACCAATCTCTGTCTTTTGGTGTTCTATTATTTCTGTTTTATGCTGTTAAAAATGTCAAAGTACAGTACAGCTTTGGAAAGACCCTTAGACTTAGACTTTCCTAATTTTGACTATGCCCTAAGCCTTTATTTTATGTTTACTCTTTAAGAGTATTTTTCACATTTGTTGTCAGTATTTTGATTGTATTTATAAAAGTTTGTAAGATTTTTTAGTTTAAAATCCACCTTACTTCTAACAGTGTTTTCAGCCCCTATTGGAAACTGTGTTGGCCCTAAGTGAGTTCCTTTTATCTAATTTTATTTTCTAAGTTAAAAAAAAAAAAATACTCTCTTTCAGTATTTACTTTTGAGTGTCTTTTTTTTTCTTTTGAGCTTTTTTTCTTTTTTTTTCTTTTTTTTCTGTTGATAACAATTAATTTTTGAGTTTATTGCTGTAACCCTGACACCTCTAAACATCTTAAGATGTACAGTCTTAATTATTCAGCACATTAAACCTATGATATATATCCTATTATGAAAAAGTTCAGATTCATATCAGTTGCCGTTACAAAGATCAAAGATGGGAGAGCTCAGATTCAAACCTGTTTTAAGCTACTAAAACCCAAACTCTTGACTACAAGGCTGTAGTACTCTATGTAAATTAATGACTGTTCTGCCCTCACAAGTGGAGACAACTGGGCTAGATATAAAAGGTGAGTGCTGGGGGAGAGGTGAGCAATGTTTTGTGCTTTGTGGGTTTGTTTTTTTTTCCTTATTCCTTCATGCTTACTTATGGAAATACACCCCTAAATATAATACTCATCTATTTCCTCTTATTCACTGATGGGAGTTGAGTGTTAGCTTGTGGGGTAATGTAGCTGATCCATGTTTAGTTTCAAACAAGGTTTGCTTAGCTCAATGCCATTCCTTTCTTCTTTACTTTGCAGGCAGCCGGCTATCAATAGTGTGCATTCTGGTCTGCTCCTCCCTGTTTAAGTGTACAGGATTAGGCATTTCGTGTGGAAGGCCAGCAATTCTTTAACTTGCTTGTGGCTGGGTGGTAAAGAAAATTCTTAGTTTCACTTTCAAAAACTCATTCGTTCCTGCATACAAAAGCAATGTTTACCAACCTAAGCTTGTTTCAGTAATATAGTGAATATTCTCATATCTCTATGCCTGAGTAAGTTATCGGTCTTCCCACTGTTTCCTAATTCAAATGTAAAAGAATGGTGTCCACTACCTTAAATCTCTCAAAAGGTATTAGAGTTTTTTTCCCTTAAAAGTCAGTAGGTATCTGGGTATATATCCTAAAGATACAAACATGGTGCTTCAAAGGGGCACGTGCACCCAAATATTTATAGCAGCAATGTCCACAATAGCCAAACTATGGAAAGAACCTAGATGTCCATCAACAGATGAATTTTAGGTTATAGAATCTATGTGTTACTGAATAAATTTGTAAGATTTGTACCATATAATAAGGTAACAATTGCATATACAAAATATATATTTTTATTACTTTACTTTTGTAAATATCACTGGCTTGATATTTAATGCTGCTAACAGTTCTAGGAGCCTATGCTTTTGTTACTTTCAGGTAAATTTTCTCAATCAAAAATATTAATGTGGCAACTCTCCAATTATTTTCTGATAATTGTCAGTTTGGTAAACTCTCTGTAGATTAATTTTAAAGATCTTATATTCAAAGACATTTAAAATTACTTTAATTGGTCTTTGATGCCCAAGGTTGTTTAATAGATTCTTTTCTCTATGTGGGAAAACTATTCTTTTGCTAGACTAATGAGTTTTAAGTCAGTATTTGTGGTTAGAGGGAAGTTCAAAGGCATCAGCCTCCATGATGAGTGCTATTTAAACAAGACTGTAATGATGACTACAAGATGTTTGCAAACATAACCCTCACATCTTGCTGACATAAGATCATATCTTTAATTCAACAACTTTAGCAAATGATAAGCTCTATAGGTTGATTGACAGAATCTTCTTTATGTAGATGGTATAAAATTTATTAATGTACCAGATGGTTTTGAAATATTCAGTGAAAGTGTCAAGTCACATGCATAATGTTAACATTTTACTATTTCATTATTTAAGGTGTACATACTGTCACTCCTTAAATATAATCATTATTGTCACTTTATAGTCTGTCATTTTGATTTGTGTTTGGAATTCAGTCCCTTCTGTGTTATAGTCAAAGTTGTTTAATTCACTAAAATTCAGTGATAGATACTACATTAAACACTACATTTTTTTCCCTCTTCTGATTTATGTAAAGCAATCTGTTTCCCTTGAGATTCTTCCATATTCCCATTTGAGAAAAATTACTCAGTCTATTTGATTTCTTTGTCTCTTTTTACAGCATCAAAGTCAACAGTGTCTTGGTTTAGAAGATAAATAGAACAGCAGACTCACTTCATCTCTTCAAAGAGTGGATAGAATTGTCCACTCACAAACTACCAAAAAAATATTTCTGAGTGAGTCTGCTCTGGGAGGGGGAAAAAAAGAGATTAGTTTTTCTTTCCAAATTATAATGAGAATCAGTTTTAAATGCAAGAAAAAAAGTTTTAAAAAGTTTAGATAGACTTCCCCCCCATCCCTTTCTTAGAAAATAATTTCTGGTTCAGATATTCTTATACTATTTTTAAAAGCATAAAACTTGTAGTGTTGGCCTCTGATTTTTAGTAATAAGTGGTAAGATAAGCAATGAATTTCAATTATCTATAGTTAATAAGTGGAATAAATAATTTTATAATACACTATCTTCAATAAAATTTTTAACTCAACTTATAGATAAAATATTTGTTTTCCTAATATTTATGATATGACAGCAAAATAAATTGAAAATAGAATGTCTGCAGTCAGAAATGAATCTGACTTCTTCAATTTTGCAGCTGGTAATTGGGCCCTGGAGGATTTAGCTTGTAGACATATTGTCTTCACCTGTAGTACCTGTCCCTGCCAACTTTTTCTCTTACCAGTCTCACAGTCAGGATTTCTGACAGGAACTATGAGGATAAACACCCCCAAAAAAGAAAATAAAACTGTCTTTTGAGGTCAAATTAAAGTGATCTGGGTTTCATTCTGTTAAGCTGCCCTTTTGGGAATTGAATAAAAATCTGAAAGAAATTTCCATTTTAGTCTGAAGGAGAGAAAGTTCAGAAGTTCAGTCTGAGCTTTGGTCGCTCAGCTTCTATTTTGTTTTTGTTCCTCTGTAGAGACTATTTAAATACTTTCAATATTCTACTGAAACTCTACCATGCCTTGTAACTTGGCATCCATTTTCTTGATTTTATTTGAGTTTACAATATATTCACTAAAATCAGAATATTTCTGAGCATCATATATAAGGACACAGTGACCTGTGGTTAAGAGCTACATCCCTGACAGTGAGATTACTCCTTCACACCCTGAGAATAGAAAAAATGAAAGACTGAAAACCCTAAAAGTTGAGATGGATGTGGAGCAATTAAAACTTATATATTGCTAATGGGAGTGTAAAATCATATAACCACTTGTTAGGACTGCTTGGCAGTTTATTAAAAGTTAACATCTATCCTCTGATTCTCCAATTCTCCTCTTATTTATCTTAGAGAAAGGAGAAGATAGGTCCACAAAAATTTTTGTGAAAAATGTTCAGAGAAGGCATGCCTGGGTGGCTCAAGTCTGTTAAGTGACTGCCTTTGGCTCAGGTCAGGATCCCAAGGTCCTGGGATGAAGCCTCACATCAGGCTTTCTGCTCAGTGAGGAGTCTGATTCTCCCTTTCCATCAATTCTGCTCCCTTGGATGCATTCTCTCTCTCTATCTCTCTCTCAAATAAATAAATAAATAAATATTTTATTATCGTATTTTTATTTATTTTTTATTTTTTATGTTAGTCACCATACAATATATCATTAGTTTTTGATGTAGTGTTCCAAGACTCATTGTTTACATATAACACCCAGTGCTCCATGCAACACATGCCTTCCTTATTAGCTACCACCAGGTGAGCCAGGTGGTGGGTATAAATAAATCTTTAAAAAAAAAAAAAAAGAAGAATATTCAGAGCACCTTTATTTATAATAGCACACCTGCCACTTCCCGTCCTTTCCAAAACTGGGAACTCCCCACATGTTCAACAAAACAAGAATGGATAAGGAATCTGTGGTATATTATACAATGGAATAATCATTAGAAACTTTAAAAGAATAGACAATTGATTGGCAACAATATGGATGAAACGTAAATATTTCATATTGAGTGAAAGAAAAAGGACAAAATAATAAATACTTTATTACCATTTATATGAAAATTGTGAGCAGGCAAAGTTAAGTATGGAAAATGGTTACTTCCTTGGGACTAGAGAGTGCAGAAAGAGACAAGAAGGCACTTTTTTGAGATGTTAGCAATGTTCTGAAATGTAGTTTGAGTGGTGATTACACTAGTGTATACAATTGGCAAAGCTTATTGAGTTTGAACATTTAAGACTTGTGCGTTTTAATGTATCTAAATTATATCTCAATTTTGACAAATTAGGGGAAAAAAAGTAGAACTTCAAGTCCTTTTATCTGGATTCAAATGCATATTCCATACCCTATTACCTATATGCCTATAGTAAGGTTACTTTTATGTGCTTCTCTAAAGGAAGTGTAAGGATATAGTACATATCTTAGAAGGTAACTGGGAAGAAGGTAGTGTTAGGAATGTGATAAACTAGGCATCTTTTAGGTATTGTCATGTTTTAATGACCTAATCTTGTTTTTATTTCATTTATAGCCATTTTAACAATGAGTAACTTTAAAATGTTATTAACTGGACTTCAGTTTATATTTTTTAATATATCATTTTGTCTTTTATAATGTAATTTTTTTAATTAATTTTTTATTTTTTATAAACATATTTTTATCCCTAGGGGTACAGGTTTACACACTTCACAGCACTCATCCAAGCACATACCCTCCCCAATGTCCATAATCCCACCCCCTTCTCCCAAACCCCCTCCCCCCAGCAACCCTCAGTTTGTTTTGTGAGATTAAGAGTCACTTATGGTTTGTCTCCCTCCCAATCCCATCTTGTTTCATTGATTCTTCTCGTACCCACTTAAGCCCCCATGTTGCATCACCACTTCCTCATATCAGGGAGATCATATGATAGTTGTCTTTCTCTGCTTGACTTATTTCGCTAAGCATGATACGCTCTAGTTCCATCCATGTTGTCACAAATGGCAATATTTCATTTCTTTTGATGGCTGCATAGTATTCCATTGTGTATATATACCACATCTTCTTGATCCATTCATCTGTTGATGGACATCTAGGTTCTTTCCATAGTTTGGCTATTGAGGACATTGCTGCTATAAACATTCGGGTGCACATGCCCCTTTGGATCACTCCGTTTGTATCTTTAGGGTAAATACCCAATAGTGCAATTGCTAGGTCATAGGGCAGTTCTATTTTCAACATTTTGAGGAACCTCCATGCTGTTTTCCAGAGTGGCTGCACCAGCTTGCATTCCCACCAACAGTGTAGGAGGGTTCCCCTTTCTCCGCATCCTCGCCAGCATCTGTCATTTCCTGACTTGTTGATTTTAGCCATTCTGACTGGTGTGAGGTGATATCGCATTGTGGTTTTGATTTGTATTTCCCTGATGCCGAGTGATATGGAGCACTTTTTTATAATGTAATTTAATTTTGTATCTGTGATATTCAGAATTGAATACACAAATCTATGGATTAAAAAAAAAAAGTAAAAACCTACCCTTGGAGAGTTTAGTTTGCTTCCCAATATCCTACAAAGCTAGATTTGCTGAAGTTATTAATTTAACACAGATCTGTGTGACTTCTCAACCTAGGATCTTTCGCAGCCATCAGGGATAGGAAAAGAGTGCACAGAATAGGACTTCAGAACTTGAATGACTGAATAAATTGTTGGTTGTTTCATTTTAAAACTTTCTACAATTCATGTGTTCTGTGTGTATGTGTGTGCTATACAGATTATTATTCTTTACCAAGAAATTAAGAAAATTTACTCCGCCTACTCTGAATACACTAAATCTGCTAGCAGTTGTTCATTTTCCATCACCCAGGGTTTTAATATAGTCTCTCTTTGTGCTTTAATTTTTCTTATCTACTTTGAGGTAATTTTGTTTTCTTAAACTTAACATAATAATATCTTGTTAGAAATTGATTTGATAAATACATCTAATCACCACATCTGATCTACATCAATTATTTTGTCCTTATTAATGTGATCATTATACTTAAAACTTATGCCTTATGATTTAAAATTAATTGGATACAACTTGTTATATCTGCTCTAGATTCAGCACTGTTGTCATACATTGGTATTAGGTCTAATGCACAAGTGTATTAGTGCCTAAGTTACTAACTTTTCTTTAGAACCATATCTTAGATACCCTATTGATAACAAGGTGTAAACAAGGCCAAAATAATAGTTAATAATATCCATAGGATAATATTGTACTCCCTTTGCTTAATTTAGATATGAGCAAGAAGCTTCAGTAAAATAAGAGTGAGACAAAGACATTTTGCAGAATGATTTCTGTGCATCTCGTAATTTAAAAATTACCTATCTCAATTCTTTCTAGCCCACCTGGATTATTCAACCCAATAAATGTTTAGTAATCAGAACTAAAGGAACAGGGAAGAAAAGAAAAACAGAAAGGGGAGTTACTGTTTCTTGGATGTAGGGCATTAAATAAAAAGATAGTAACACATTTGGTGATCCCCCAACTTAAAACTGTAGCTCTGATATCACACACACAAACACACACACACACACCCAAAATCTCTGGATTTTCCTTAGGTTGGATAGGGTTTTTGTTGAGAAGTCTCAAGGCATAATCTGAGTAGCTAAGGTTAGCATTGCAACACCCTCGTTCCACCTGGGGCTTTTCTTATCAGGTAATAAGTTGTTGCTACATGGCATATTGAGAGGAGGGTGGAATGCCATGATACTGAGTGTTGGAGGTAACAGTTGCAGACCAGTGGGAGCCAGTGTTTATCTTTTTTTTGTTGTTATTATAATTCACTTTTTTTTTAATATAATTTTTTTATTTTTTATAAACATATATTTTTATCCCCAGGGGTACAGGTCTGTGAATCACCAGGTTTACACACTTCACAGCACTCACCAAAGCACATACCCTCCCCAATGTCCATAATACCACACCCTTCTCCCAAACCCCCTCCCCCCAGCAACCCTCAGTTTGTTTTGTGAGATTAAGAGTCACTTATGGTTTGTCTCCCTCCCAATCCCATCTTCTTTCATTTATTCCTCTCGTACCCACTTAAGCCCCCATGTTGAAACACCACTTCCTCATATCAGGGAGATCATATGATAGTTGTCTTTCTCCGCCTGTCTTTCTCCGACTTATTTCGCTAAGCATGATACGCTCTAGTTCCATCCATGTTGTCGCAAATGGCAAGATTTCATTTCTTTTGATGGCTGCATAGTATTCCATTGTGTATATATACCACATCTTCTTGATCCATTCATCTGTTGATGGACATCTAGGTTCTTTCCATAGTTTGGCTATTGAGGACATTGCTGCTATAAACATTCGAGTACACGTGCCCCTTTGGATCACTACGTTTGTATCTTTAGGGTAAATACCCAATAGTGCAATTGCTGGGTCATAGGGCAGTTCTATATTCAACATTTTGAGGAACCTCCATGCTGTTTTCCAGAGAGGTTGCACCAGCTTGCATTCCCACCAACAGTGTAAGAGGGTTCCCCTTTCTCCGCATCCTCGCCAGCATCTGTCATTTCCTGACTTGTTGATTTTAGCCATTCTGACTGGTGTGAGGTGATATCGCATTGTGGTTTTGATTTGCATTTCCCTGATGCTGAGTGATATGGAGCACTTTTTCATGTGTCTGTTGGCCATCTGGATGTCTTCTTTGCAGAAATGTCTGTTCATGTCCTCTGCCCATTTCTTGATTGGATTATTTGTTCTTTGGGTGTTGAGTTTGCTAAGTTCTTTATACATTCTGGACACTAGTCCTTTATCTGATATGTCGTTTGCAAATATCTTCTCCCATTCTGTCAGTTGTATTTTGATTTTGTTAACTGTTTCCTTTGCTGTGCAAAAGCTTTTGATCTTGATGAAATCCCAATAGTTCATTTTTGCCCTTGCTTCCCTTGCCTTTTGCGTTGTTCCTAGGAAGATGTTGCTGCGGCTGAGGTCAAAGAGGTTGCTGCCTGTGTTCTCCTCAAGGATTTTGATGGATTCCTTTCTCACATTGAGGTGCTTCATCCATTTTGAGTCTATTTTCGTGTGTGGTGTAAGAAGATTTAACAATTTTAAATATCTATGCCCCCAACGTGGGAGCAGCCAACTATATAAACCAATTAATAACAAAATCAAAGAAACACATCAACAATAATACAATAATAGTAGGGGACTTTAACACTCCCCTCACTGAAATGGACAGATCATCCAAGCAAAAGATCACCAAGGAAATAAAGGCCTTAAACGACACACTGGACCAGATGGACATCACAGATATATTCAGAACATTTCATCCCAAAGCAACAGAATACACATTCTTCTCTAGTGCACATGGAACATTCTCCAGAATAGATCACATCCTCGGTCCTAAATCAGGACTCAACCGGTATCAAAAGATTGGGATCATTCCCTGCATATTTTCAGACCACAATGCTCTAAAGCTAGAACTCAACCACAAAAGGAAGTTTGAAAAGAACCAAAACACATGGAGACTAAACAGCATCCTTCTAAAGAATGAATGGGTCAACCGGGAAATTAAAGAAGAATTGAAAAAAATCATGGAAACAAATGATAATGAAAATACAACGGTTCAAAATCTGTGGGACACAACAAAGGCAGTCCTGAGAGGAAAATATATAGCGGTACAAGCCTTTCTCAAGAAACAAGAAAGGTCTCAGGTACACAATCTAACCCTACACCTAAAGGAGCTGGAGAAAGAACAAGAAAGAAACCCTAAGCCTAGCAGGAGAAGAGAAATCATAAAGATCAGAGCATAAATCAATGAAATAGAAACCAAAAAAACAATAGAACAAATCAACGAAAGTAGGAGCTGGTTCTTTGAAAGAATTAATAAAATTGATAAACCCCTGGCCCGACTTATCAAAAAGAAAAGAGAAAGGACCCAAATAAATAAAATCATGAATGAAAGAGGAGAGATCACAACTAACACCAAAGAAATACAAACTATTATAAGAACATACTATGAGCAACTCTACGGCAATAAATTTGACAATCTGGAAGAAATGGATGCATTCCTAGAAACATATAAACTACCACAACTGAACCAGGAAGAAATAGAAAGCCTGAACAGACCCATAACCAGTAAGGAGATTGAAACAGTCATTAAAAATCTCCAAACAAACAAAAGCCCAGGGCCAGACGGCTTCCCAGGGGAATTCTACCAAACATTTAAAGAAGAACTAATTCCTATTCTCCTAAAACTGTTCCAAAAAATAGAAATGGAAGGAAAACTTCCAAACTCATTTTATGAGGCCAGCATCACCTTGATCCCAAAACCAGACAAGGATCCCACCAAAAAAGAGAGCTATAGACCGATATCCTTGATGAACACAGATGCGAAAATACTCAACAAAATACTAGCCAATAGGATTCAACAGTACATTAAAAAGATTATTCACCACGACCAAGTGGGATTTATTCCAGGGCTGCAAGGTTGGTTCAACATCTGCAAATCAGTCAATGTGATACAACACATCAATAAAAGTAAGAACAAGAACCATATGATACTCTCAATAGATGCTGAAAAAGCATTTGACAAAGTACAGTATCCCTTCCTGATCAAAACTCTTCAAAGTGTAGGGATAGAGGGCACATACCTCAATATCATCAAAGCCATCTATGAAAAACCCACCGCAAATATCATTCTCAATGGAGAAAAACTGAAAGCTTTTCCGCTAAGGTCAGGAACACGGCAGGGATGTCCATTATCACCACTGCTATTCAACATAGTACTAGAGGTCCTAGCCTCAGCAATCAGACAACAAAAGGAAATTAAAGGCATCCAAATCGGCAAAGAAGAAGTCAAATTATCACTCTTCGCAGATGATATGATACTCTATGTGGAAAACCCAAAAGACTCCACTCCAAAACTGCTAGAACTTATACAGGAATTCATTAAAGTGTCAGGATATAAAATCAATGCACAGAAATCAGTTGCATTTCTCTACACCAACAGCAAGACAGAAGAAAGGGAAATTAAGGAGTCAATCCCATTTACAATTGCACCCAAAACCATAAGATACCTAGGAATAAACCTAACCAAAGAGACACAGAATCTATACTCAGAAAACTATAAAGTACTCATGAAAGAAATTTAGGAAGACACAAAGAAATGGAAAAATGTTCCATGCTCCTGGATTGGAAGAATAAATATTGTGAAAATGTCTATGCTACCTAAAGCAATCTACACATTTAATGCAATTCCTATCAAAGTACCATCCATCTTTTTCAAAGAAATGGAACAAATAATTCTAAAATTTATATGGAACCAGAAAAGACCTCGAATAGCTAAAGGGATATTGAAAAAGAAAGCCAACGTTGGTGGCATCACAATCCCGGACTTCAAGCTCTATTACAAAGCTGTCATCATCAAGACAGCATGGTACGGGCACAAAAACAGACCCATAGATCAATGGAACAGAATAGAGAGCCCAGAAATAGACTCTCAACTCTATGGTCAACTAATCTTCAACAAAGCAGGAAAGAATGTCCAATGGAAAAAAGACAGCCTCTTCAATAAATGGTGCTGGGAAAATTGGACAGCCACATGCCAGTGTTTTTCTTTTACTGCCTTTTATATTCCAGAGATTCAGCCAGAGAAATGCGAAGAGAGCTTTTCTAAACTACATTATGTTCCGTCTCTTCTCTTCTTTAGGAAAACAGTATTTAGCAAACAAAATAAAAAAGAAACTTTCTCTGGCTAGAGTATAATGACCAATACAGATTTATCTCATCCTTGTACATTAGATCAAAAATATTTTAACTGTGTTTATATCATGAATATGTGAGTGTAATATATCTTTGTCTTGGGTTTTTTTTTTTAAGATTTATTTATTTAAAGATCTTATTTATTTATTTGACAGAGAGAGGGGGAAGCAGGCTCCCTGCTGAGCAGAGAGCCCCATGCAGGGCCCAATCCCAGGACCCTGAGACCATATCCTGAGCCAAAGGCAGAGGTTTAACCCACTGAGCCACCCGGGCACCCCTATTTATTTATTTTAGAGAGAGAGTGTGGGGGAGGGGCAGGAGGAGAGGGAGAGAGAATCTCAAGCAGAGTCTTCACTGAGCACAGAGCCCAGTGTGGGGCTCAGTCTCACAACCCTGATATCATGATCTGTGCCAAAATCAAGAGTCATATGCTTAACCAACAGGGCCACCTTAGCACCTCTGTTTGTCTTTATTAATGAAAAAAGTAAAAAGAATTAATATGCCTATAATTAAATGTAATTAATATGCCCAAGATAATGCCTCCTCTACTTTTTCATTCAAGGATGGAATTTGTACTGCTTTGTTTATCAGAAATAGAACAACAAAGAGAGAGTGATTCTAGCACAATCACACATATAAATATACATATATTTTGTGTATCTGTACACATACTACATGTTTACTATATGTTGATTTTATGTTTGTTATATCATATGTTTATTAAGTGTAAATATTAAAGAAATACTCTAGTGGGGTTTTTTCAATGGCTGAGTTGGGTTCCAGATGCTGCTAATGTACACATTGTATTTCTTCCTTCTTAAACTTCTCCTTAGAGTTTCATATTCCCAGTATGAGTTTTTCTTTGTCAGTGCATGTAGATTTTATTTCATGACTAAATGGGAGGGTTTAATTTTGTTTTTTTGGCAGGATCTTGAGAATGCTGAGGGAAATGGAATGTTGATCTGTCCCACTTTTCTATCAAGCACTTGAACTACAGTGAAATTAAATGAGTAGTGAAGAAATGGCCAGAAACTAATAAATCTATTAATCTCTTTCAGAAGTAGCTTGATGGAAATTTGATCAAATGATGCTCGTTAGAGGTCAATGTAAATGTTAAAGTGGGATTTCGTGACACTCATGGAATAAGAAAAGCTTCTTTGGACTTCAGGTGATATAGACTGATTTTGGGAGGGGAAGTTATCATTTCTGTTCATAACACAGTGACGGGAGTTGGAAAAAAGAATATTCAGAAATAGCACCCTTTCCATATCAGAAATAGTTTGTTCATAAATATAGCTTCTCTAAGTGATTTTCAGGCAGTAAATCCAATGGACAAGCTGAAATTGAAACAATCCAGAAAAGACATGGTGACATCAATTGATATACATAAAGGCATATTTTTAAATACCCCTAGAAATAATGGGAAAATTTCATCTTTACTAAGTATTAAACTATTCAATAATGTTACTGTATCTAAAAGAGTATAAATTCTTAAAGTGCCATTCACTAAAAAGCCAAATAGTATTAAAAGCCCAGAGGCAGATCCATGTATTTAAGATTTGATAAATATAGCAGTTAAAATCTGTAACACACAAAATTGTTCAAAGACAATACATCAGTTTTCTAACAGCTTAATGATTAAATAATATTATACTAAATCCTTTTCTGGCACTATAATTATAAAATATATTTTAGTCATTTATATATGACATAAAAATAATGAAATCATAGTTTGGTTGAAAAATAATGAAAATAAATATAAGACCTATATTAAAAATAATTAATAGCATTAAAGGACAAAGTGGTTAATATACATGTAAGGGAAATTATTATGCATCTTGAATACTACAATTTGTATTATTAAAAATACTTCATTTATCATGCAACAGATACATATATGGTCATTGTCATGATTTTTTTGTAATGCTGTTCAGACGTTAAAGGGACTACATGCTATAATTTTCTCAGAGCTTCCATGTGGAACTTTCCTCCCATACATTATATTTCTTAAGAAATTGAATATGGGTAAATAGTAAGGTAGTCTGACTTATGACTACAAAGACACTGTTCCAGAAGAATGCCAAATCAAACTTTCTTTTTTTAAGAGATTTGTTTATTTATTAGAGGGAGAGAGAGAGAGCATGAGCAGACGGAAGGCCAGAAGGAGAGGCAGTGAGATTGTTAAGCAGACTCCAAGCTGAGCATGAGCATGGTGCAGGGCTCAATCTCATGAACCTGAGATCACAACCTGAGCCAAAACCAAGAGCCAGACACTCAACCACTGCACCACCCAGGCACACCCAAATCAAAATTTCTGATCAATTATTTTGAGTTGGTCAGATATTTCACTGATATTAATAATGAATAATATTGGGCAGAAGAAAAATACATCATATGAAGGAGTAGAAATGATTATGTTTATTTTGCATAATTAGAATATGATTCAGGGTATTATACCCAGTGCAGCAAGATCCTAGGCAAAATAAACAGAATGAGCATAAATATTTTGCATGCTTATGATCAGAACATGAAAATGAATCAAGAACATAGTTAGAAAATTATAATTTGAAGAAAAGAAACAGCTAGAATAAGTTGAGTGAATTGCTGAGGTCCAGCTCTGGTTAAATTAATGGCCAGACTATAGATCAGTTGATATAGTTATGAGAAAAGTCATCTGTGAAAGAATATTAGCCCAAATTAGAGTAGCAATCTTTGGGAAAGATTGACATAGAGTTAACCAATATACATGAATGTTGAGATAGATGGAAGTTGTGATAGATTTGCTTAGACACCAATTTTACAGTCTGTTTGCTTGGATGTTTTCTAGGTCCTAAAACAAGATGAATTTCCAGGTTACAAAGTACAGACTCTGTCAGTAATGAAATAAAGGCTTATTTGATCTGTCATTGATAGCTCTATTGCATGGAAAAAATCTCCACTTTCAACAATTATAGAGCAAAATAAAATGGGATAAGCAAATTAATAATTAGTTTTGGTTCAAATAGCATTCCTTAATAGAATAGTCTTAAGATTCTTATTTTTAGATAAGAAAATTTAGTATTTATTAAATATGTTTTTCATACCTAGTTTAGTATTTTAGTTTTTATAAGAAGATTGATGATCACTGTGGTAAGTTGAATTTTTCCCTCCAAATTGTGATTTTAAAAAAGTTAATCAATTAAAGAATGAAGTGTTTATTAGATTTTCTTATATAGTTAGTTCTGCAACAGGAATTATGAGGAGTCTAGAATAAATGAAATTATTATATTCTTCTGCAAGGAGGGGATATGAAATTGAAAAGATATAATCAGTACATTATAAGTATATCATATAAATCATTGATATTCACAATATACACAAAGCATAAAATATATGAAATAAATCTGTGATTTCAACAAGAATTACAGTTAGTTCAGTGGTATTTCAAGGAGAATGCAGTTTAATGTATACTGCAATAGAAATAGAAGAATCCCTGAGGGGGTATAACTGGAACATTGGGTAACTTTTGGTTAAACAAATAGGACAAAGAAACCACTTCACCAAAATAAATACATGTGAAGGTGGAATAAGTATGGTATGTTCATGGATATTTGAGAAAACTTAGTGGACTAATGAGCTACTTGACCTTAAAGAGTCATTATGAAGGAAGATGAGAGTAGGGAAATAGACCTCATATCCCCCAAAGCCTTGCTTACATTGCCAGGTATAGGATACATGTGTTAACTATTTAAGTGAAGAGAAAGAATATTTTTGAAAGAATGTAAAAGTTGACTTATGTATGTTGAATCACTAAGGTTCCTAATAAAAATAATTCCATTATCATTTTCAGACTTCATCTCCAAATGAGAAGATGAAATGATATAGTATTTATGACTGAATAATATAGAAACTGATTTGTCTATGGTATGTGTCATAAAGTTGTAAAAATCTATTTCATTGATTTAAAAAACTCCTGCATCCAAAGTTTTGTGGATAATCAGAATAATTCTGTATGTTTCGTCACACAATTGGTTCTACAAGTATGTTTTTGTCATCTTTTGGTTACAAAACAACTTATGTGATTGTCTAGTTTGGTAAGATTGGTAGCAGAAGGTAGCATGTAACTGAAAAACAAAACAGTTTGCCCATTTATGATCTATTCCTGTAAACTGCAAGTTTACAAGTACAACAGCATAAAAGAATGAAGCTGAACATTTTACTTTATGGTTGGGAATACTTATCAGTGCATATTAAGACTGTAGTGAGTTCTTGAACAGAATGACATAGACTTACACAATATTGAATGATAATATTCCTGAAATAAGTCACATGTGTGACTGGTTTTCAAAAGAAAATTCCCTCATAAAGTATAAAATGTAAAACAGGGAGTTAGAGGCATGAGTGGAGAATATGGAAGCTAGCCTGGGAAGTTTCCATGGGCCAGGCATAGAGGGAAGAGTGTATGGAGAAAGCTGAAAAATTATTATTGGCTAGGAGCCCATCTCTTTTGCCCGCCTAACATTTGCATCTTGTTCTAAATGCAAAGAGGTCTGGGAAATGTGGTCTAGCTTTTTGAACAGAAAGAAATGCATACAGGGTTTGGTAACATAAAGCAGTCTTTATCACTCTTCCTGCAGACCAAAAGTACTGTGATACTATCAGAAAATGAGTAACACAAATAGAATTTGTCTCATGCTAGCTTGCTTTAGGTAAAATCTCAAAGCTATGGGTCTTAATAGTCAGTACATTAAAATATCCAGGCTTGAGGATGATTCAGTATGAAAACAACCCTTTTATATACAAATATAAGTTAATATGGCAAACAGCTCTTTGGTATAAATTAACTGTGCATTTCCAGAGATTAGAAACATATATCAAGCCTTTGGAAGTATTCTTGGTTCATTTTGACATAGACTCTTCTTAAATTAGAGTATAAATTGTTATTAAGTTTAAAATCTCTGACAGGAAGATACTTCTTTCAGAAGGTTGCATATAAACATAAAATTAAAAGAAGGGTATACTCTCATGTGAGAAAAGCAAAATTAAATATCCAGTTGTGTAGACAAGGTAAATCAAGGACCGAGTGTTTACATTTTAAGTTTTCATAGCAGGCATCATTTCACCATGACACATTTCAACCCAGAATGATTAGAAGTGATTTGCTTATAACACACAATTTAAACAGTTTGGGCTTATGTGACCCCTTATGAAAGAGATGAGATTCGGCACCACAGCTTTAATTCTTAAGGTTTTAATTGTCTCATATCTATAATCATGTAAATAAAAACAAATTGGATAGATATAGTAGAAGAATGAGAAACTATAGGCAAAACTGACTTGCAAAAATGAATTTTAAAATTCTAAACAAAATAGTACAGTGAATCTAATGCAAATATATGTATATATAATAAATGTTAATATGTTAATATACTTAATATATATAACATAGATAATAAAATATATACCCATTAATTTGTACAGGCAAACCACCTTTCATAGTGGCAGTATTTCAAGAATGTAAGGTGGCTCACCAAATAAAATAAATCAATGTAGTATAGCACATTAATAGATTATAAAACTATAGGAGAAAAAGCAATTGATCATTTTAGAAGATGCAGAGAATGTATGTGATAAAATTCCATACTATTCCTGATAAAAGCTCTTAACAAATAGTAAGTAGAAAAGAATTTCCTTCTCCTGATAAAGGATATCTGAAAAATCCCAAAGTACGTCTTACTCTGATCAATATGGAAATGTAAAAACATTACCTTTAAAATCCAGAACAAGATAAGGATGTCTACTATGACCTCTCCCATTCATCATTGTAAGGGAGGTCCTAAAGCACTCAGTAGGAAACAAAACCAAATGTGATATTTATAAGAATTGGAAAGGAATAAGCTAAAACTTTAAAGATAATAATACAAAAAGAGATAAAAGAGCAGTGATCCCATATTAAATATCATTTATATTTATATGCTTAGAAACCAAGTGTTAGAAAATGCAATAAAAAGATAAAATTTGGGGATGCCTGGGTGGCTCAGTCATTGAGCCTCTGCCTTTGGCTCAGGTCATAATCCCAGAGTCCTGGGATCGAGCCCCACGTTGGGCTCCCTGCTCCACGGGAAACCTGCTTCTTCCTTTCCCACTCACTCTGCTGTGTTCCCTCTCTTGCTGTGTCTCTCTCTGTCAAATAAATAAATAAAATCTTTAAAAAAAATAAAATTTCCACCACATAAAAATCAGAAAACAAGTTCATCAAATCAAATATTTGTAGACTATTAAGAGAAAAACTATGTAACTATGTGGGAATTCATTAAAAAAGACATAATTAACTGGAGAAATTTAACTTCTTCATGGATATGAAAAGTTGATGTTTTAACAATGTAAACTTTTGCCAAAATGATCCAATGATTCAATGTTCTATCAGTAAATTCTGTCAGAGGTTTGAATGGAACTTAACAAACTTACTCTAAAATTTCTACAAGAAGATGGGTGGATAACAGTCAAGACACTCTTAAATATCAGGTGAATGTGAAATCCTAACATAGTAAATTGGCAGGGGCACTCAGCAGAGAGCCTAGAAAAATACTCAGGCAAATGCAAATGTGAACCTTATGGATCACAAGTAGTAGAGGAGCATAAGGAGAAAAGAAATGACTATTTATTAAAATCATGGTATAACAATTATAACATTGTATGATGTAACAATGTAAAAAATTGATTCATGCCCCTATATAATACACAAAACAATTCTAGACAGAGAAAATATATAAATGCCAAATAAAATTATTGTTTATAAGAAAAATAAGAAAACTTAATTGATTATAGAAAATAATTTATTATTGGGGTGCCTGGGTGGCTCAGTGGGTTGGGTGGGCCGCTGCCTTCGGCTCAGGTCATGATCTCAGGGTTCTGGGATCAAGTCCCACATTGGGCTCCGTGCTCGCAGGGAGCCTGCTTCCTCCTCTCTCTCTCTCTGCCTGCCTCTCTGCCTACTTGTGATCTCTCTCTGTCGAATAAATAAAATCTTAAAAAAAAAAAAAAAAGAAAGAAAAGAATTTATTATTTAAGACATAAAATAAGATAACCATAATGGAAAGGGAAGGGTATATTTGATTATAATATAATAAAGACTTAAAGTTTTTTAAAGATACTGTAAGAAAACATAAAATGTATGACACTGGAGGTAAGGTTGGTGAGGGGCTGGGTAACTGGGTAATGGGCATTAAGGAGGATCCTTGATGTAATGAGCACTGAGTATTATATGCAACTGATGAATCACTAAATTATACCCTGAAGCTAATAATACACTGTATGTTAATTAAATTTAAATAAATTTTTTAATAGTTATGACAAGAGAGTTGATAGGTGCCTCATAGATAATAAAAGGTTTATTGTTTAAAACATGCAAACATATACCTACATGCATTTAATCTCTTACAAATAAAAGATAATAATAGATCTAAGAGAAATATAGGCAAGATACAAAAATAGGCATTTAAGAAAATGTAAACTACTGACATGTGAAATGGTGATCAGTATTAGTGAAAATTTACCTGATAGCATTGATAGCCAAGAAAATGTAATTTAACCACAAAAATGCTATATTATATTCACTAAGACAGCAAAAATTTAAGTAAAGGAAGAATATTAAAAAGTATTGCTTAGAGTATAACTTGAAAATTAATTTTAGAAAAATTATTATATTCTCACAAGATTAAAGGTATGCACACTAAACTCAAGCATTTTCTGTACTAGTTAACCTTACTTTTGACTTTTTCTTGTCTTCATTCTTTGTACACTACGATATTTACACAAGTATGTTCCTAACATCATTGTTTATAATAATCAGGATTATAAGTAACTCAAATACCCATTATATGAAAAACAGATAGATTGGGTATTTTTTAAGTCTAGTTTTAGACAAAAAATTAGTTATTCATAAAATCAAAAGATTGTAATAAAAGAAATTTCAGAGGAAGTTATATGGAAAGGTAAGAGAGTACGAGCAAGGAAGAGAGACAGAGGCAGAGGGAGAGAAAATCTCAAGCAGATTCCAGGCTGAGTGAGGAGCTTGAGGCAGGGCTCCATCTCAGGACTTTGAGATCATGATCTGAGCCTAAAATATTGTGCCCCACAATATTTTTTTATTGATAAATGCATCTGTTCAAGAAATTATTAAGAAAAGCAAGTAAGTTTTAAAATTTTAAAATCTCAGGATATCTATGTAGTGAAGAAGGAGAGGTGAATAGAATAAAAATGGAAACACAGTAGTGGCTTTGATAATAATGGGCATGATTTATATTTACTTTTATAAAGGATATTTATACATTTTAATTAGCTAGGATATTGGCTATCTCTATTGTTTAAGCTTTATCTTACCTATTTAGCTTTATGAGGATTGTACAATTTTTGCATTATGAAATTGGTAGAGATTTCTTTTGTGACACAGTTAATTTTTGTCATTGTTGTAAGTGTACTTACAACAGTTGTAAGTGTACACAACAACCTTATGAAGGTTACAAATTGTTAGACATATGTTGTAAACTCATTATATCCTGTGTGGGTTTTTTTTTTTTTTTGCCTAATTCATCTGAAAAGTTTTAAGGGATTTGTTTTCTGTTGTTGTTGAATACAGAGGAGATATACATACGTGTGTGTGTGTGTGTGTGCCTGCACGCATGTGCGTATATATATATAGAAAGAGCACCAAGTCATGGCTGCTACAATCATTCTCCCTAGAGGAGGCCAGATGTCACAGGATTTTGGAAGCTCTACAGGGACTAACAAGAAAGACCTTGTATGAAAAACACCTGTGTATGCATGTGTGTAGCAATTTTAGGTTCATAGCAATTTGAACAGAAATGACAGGGAATCGCCTCTCTTACCATAGTGGCACATTTGTTACAACCGGTGAATCTATATTAACACCTCATAATCACCGAGAGTCCATAGTTGCCTTATGGTTTATTCTTAGTGTTGTACAGTCTACGGGTTTGGACGAGTGTATACTGATACATATCATATCTATCATTATAGTATGATACACAACTGTTTCACTGCCCTAAAATCCTCTACACTCCACATATTCAGTCCTCTCTCTTTCATAATCCCTGGCAACTGTTGATATTTTTATTGTTTCTCTACTGTTGACTTTTCCCAAATGTCATATAGTTGAAGTCATATAATATGTAGACTTTTCATGGCTTCATAGCTCATTTCTTTTAGTGCTGAATAATATTCTGCTGTTTGGATGACCACAGTTCATTTATCCATTTACCTACTGAAGGACATCAGGTTGCAGCAATTATGAATAAAGCTGTTGTAAATATCCATGGGCAGAGTTTTGTGTGGACAGAAGTTTTCAACTCTTTTGTGTAAATTCCAAGGAATGTGATAGTAGAATTATATGGTAAGGGTATATTTAGTTTTGTAAGAAGCTATCAACTGTCTTCCAAATTGGTTTAGCCATTTCGTATTCTCACCAGCAACGAATGAGAGTTCCAATTGCTCTATATCTTTCACAGCATTTGGTGTTGTCACTGTTTTATTTTTTAAGTTTTTATTTAAATTTCCATTAGTTTACATACAGTGTGATATAGTTTCAGGTGTAAAATGTATTATTTCAACACTTCCATACAATGGCACTCATCATGACAAGAGCATTGCTTAATCCCCATCACTTATGTAATTCATTCTCCTACACACTTCTCTGGTAACCATCAGTTTGTTCTCCATTGTTAAGGGTCTGTTTCTTTGTTTGCTTCTCACTTTTTTTTTTCTTTCTCCCCTTTGCTCTTTTTTTTATTGTTTTGTTTCTTAAATTCCATATGTGAGTGAAATCATGATATTTGTCTTTCTCTGGCTGACTTATTTCTCTTAGCATATACTCTCTAGCTCCATCCACATTGATTGTTGTGAATGCCAAGATTTCATTCTTTTCATGATTAAGTAATATTCCATTGTGTGTGTGTGTGTATCGCCCTCCACCCACAAGGACAACAAGAAGCCTGGTTCGGTGTTAATGCTTCATTTCCTTTTTTTGGTGTTAATGCTTTATTCCCCATTTATTTCGTCAACTTTCTCAGCTTATATGTGGCAGGGTGACCAATAAGGGGCCAAGCGATGGGGAGAGCCAATGAGAATCCTGTTACTATGCTGATTAAATTTGAAACAGCCAATGACTATGTCCTCCTTTAGGCGGGCTTCACCAGAAAGTTCATTGTTTACTTGCAGTGTATTTTGCTGGCAGTGAGTCAAGCGCCATCTTGTAATGGTGGGGACTTTCCTGCCCGGAGGCGGTCCCCGACGTGTGTGTGTGTGTGTGTGTGTGTGTGTGTGTGTGTGTTTGTGTGTGTGTGTGTCTACACACACATGTATATGTCACATCTTCCTTATCCATTCATCATTCAATGGATATTTGGATGGTTTCCATAATTTCGCAGCTATCAAATGCTATAAACATCAGGTGTACCTATCCCTTCCAATTAGCATTTCTGTAGTCTTTGAGGAAATACCTAGTAGTACATTCAGTGGATCATAAGGTAGTTCTATTTTTAACTTTTTGAGCAACTCCATACTGTTTTCCAGAGTGGCTGCATCAATTTGCATTCCCAGTGCCAGAGGGTTCCCCTTTCTCCAGATCCTCATTAACACCTCTTTTTTTCTTGTGCTGTTGCTTTTAGTCATTCTGATAGGTGTGAGGCAATATCTCATTGTAGTTTTGATTTGTATTCCCCTGAAGATAATGGCTGCTTTTTAGTTTTCTTTATTGTTTCCTTTGCCTTGCAGAAGATTTTTATTTTGATGAAGTGCCTATCCTTTATTTTTGCTTTTTGTTTCCCTCACCTCAGGAAACATACCTTGTAAGAAGTTTCTATGGCTAATGTCAAAGAGGTTACTGCCTGTTGTTTTCCTCTCAGGTTTTAATTTTTTCCTGTCTCACATTTAGGTAATTAATCCATTTTGAATTTATTTTTCATGTATGCTCTAAGAAAGTGATCCAGTTTCATTTTTTTGCATGTCGCTGGCCAGTTTTCCCAACACCATTTATTGAAGAGACTGTCTTTTTCCCATTGGATATTCTTTCCTGCTTTGTTGAAGATTAACTGACCATATAATTATGGGTTCACTTCTGGGTTTTCCAATCTGTTCTGTTAATCTGTGTGTCTGTTTTTGTGCCCATACCATATTATTTTGATCACTGCAGCTTTGATTCTGGCCATTCTAATAGGTTTATCGTGGTATCTCATTTTTTTTTAAAGTGCATTTCCCTAATAATGTCTGGTGTTGAATATATTTTCATATGCTGCTTACTCAAAATCTGTTATCTTCTTTGGTGGGGTGTTCATTCAGGTTTTTTGCTCATTTTTAAATCATGTCATTTGTTTTCTTATTATTAAGATTTAAGGATTGTTTATATGTTTTGAATAGCAGTTCTTTATCGGATATGTCTCTGCAAATACATCCTCCCAGACCACAGCTTGTCTTCTCATTCTATTGAAGATTTCTATAGAGCAAAAGACTTTCATTTTAGTGAAGGCCAGCTTATGAATTATTTCTTTCATTGATCCTGATTTTTATGCTATCTTTCTAAGAAAAATCACCATAATCAAGGTTATCTAGATTTTCCCTTATGTTGTCTTCTAGGATTTTTATAGCTTTATGTTTTAAATTTAAGTCTGTGGTCCCTTTTGAGTTAATTTTTGGGAGAGTGCAAGTTATGTCTGGATTCACATTTTTTACATGTGGATATCTAAATTTTCCAGAACCATTTCTTATTCTTCTATATATATATATATATATTTTTTTAAAGATTTTATTTATTTATTTGACAGACAGAGAGATCACAAGTAGGCAGAGAAGCAGGCAGAGGGAGGGGGGAGCACGCTCCCAGAACCCTGGAATCATGACCTGAGCCGAAGGCAGAGGCTTTAACCCACTGAGCCACCCAGGCACCCCTTACTCTTATATATTTTGAAACGTGATTTTTCAGCTAAAACAGGTTTATGATTATTATATTATCTTGGTACAAAACAGCTTTTTTCTTTTTTTAGTAATAAATTATCCAGAAGTTCTAAGATTTATCTGATGGTGTTTTTAGAAAAGTAAACAAAGTCAAAATAAAGGCTAAATAATCCATTACGTAGAGAACGATTTTTTCAGAGATGGAGTAAAATACATATACTTGTAATAAAGAGCAGGTGGACAAAAAATCAGAACATTTTCCTGACACATAGTAGAAATATATATAATGAAAAATATACTTAGAAGATGTATAAATACTGAAAAATAATTAACAAAAAATACCAATAAACAGATTTTATCAGATACTTTATTTGTAAAAGTGGATTCAAGAAGACACTTCATGAATTTCATGTTTGTCAGAAAGTCTTTTTGAATTTAAAATTCTACATATAGCCAAAATATCATGCAAGATTGAAAACAATGAAATTATCTTCAGTGATGTAAAGACTGAGGAATTTTTGACATCTGTAAAATAAATCTGAAAGAAAAACAAAATAAAGTCACTCAGCACAATGGAAATGAATGCACAAAATTTTATGTGGGATACAAAAAAGAGTCATAAACAAAGAATTCAATAATACATATGGGTAAGCCAAAGTTGTGTCAATTGTCCTGTTAAAAGACATAGATTCTGTCTTTTTTCCAATGTATATTTTTTTCCTGCTTTGTGAAAGCTTATTTGACCACAGAGTTGAGGGTCCATATCTGGGCTCTCTTCTTTGTACCACTGGTCTATGTGTCTGTTTTTGTGCCAGTACCTTGCTATCCTGGTGGTCACAGCTTTGTAGTAAATGTTGAAATCAAGCAATGTAATGCCCTGAGTTTTGTTTTTCTTTTTCAACATTTCCTTAGCAATTCAGGGTCTCTTCTGGTTCCATAGAAATTTTAGGATTGTTTGTTCCAGCTCTTTAAAAAATGCTGGTGGAATTTGATCAGAATGGCTTTTAAAGTATAGACTGCTCTAGGCAGTATAGACATTATAACAATGTTTATTCTTCTGATCCATGAGCATGGAATGCTCTTCCATCTTTTTGTGTCTTCTTCAATTTCTTTCCTGAGTGTTCTGTAGTTCCTCGAGTATAGATTCTTTACCTCTTTGGTTACGTTTATTCCCAGGAGATTCAAATCAAAACCACATTGAGATACCACCTTATACCAGTTAGAATGGCCAAAATCAACAGGACAGGAAACAACAAGTTTTGGAGATGAATTGAAGAAAGGGGAGCCCTCTTACACTGTTGGTGGGAATGCAAGTTGGTGCAGCCACTTTGGAAAACAGTGTGGTGATTCCTCAAGAAATTAAAAATAGAGCTACCCTATGACCCTGCAATTGCACCACTGGTTATTTACCCCAAAGATACAGATGTAATGAAAAAAAGGGCCATCTGCACCCCAATGTTTAAAGCAGGAATAGCTATAGTTGCCAAACTGTGAAAAGAACCTAGATGCCTTTTAACAGACAAATGGATAAAGAAAACATGGCCCATATATACAAGGGAGTATTATGCCTCCATCAGAAAGGATGAATACCCAACATTTGTATCAACATGGACAGGACTGGAAGAGGTTATGCTGAGGGAAATAAGTCAAGCAGAAAAAGCCAATTATCGTATGGTTTCACTTCTTTGTGGAGCATAAGGAATAACATGGAGGACATTGGGAGATGGAGAGAGGTAAGTTGGGGGAAATCAGAGGGGGAGACAAACCATGAGAGACTATGGACTCTGAGAAACAAACTGAGGGTTTTGGAGGGGTGGAGGGTAGGGGGTTTGGTGATCATGATGGTCAGTATTAAGGAGGGCACGTATTTCATGGAGCATTGGGTGTGGTGCATAAACAATGAATTTTGGAATAAATAAATAAATAAATAAAATTTAACTTTTAAAAAAGACATAGATTCACAGATATTTGGGAAGAAAATAGTCTTAGGGTATTTCTAAGAGAAGTGTTTTAAAATGGTGCTTAAAAATGATTGAAAATAAATGCATGAAAAATAAATATTAGAAGGAAATACCTAGTACTATAAAAAGTAGTATCAGTTTTAATTTTAGTAGCATAAAAAGTCAAGGGTGAATATATTGAAAATGTCATGTTCTATTTCTTGGTTTGGGTGGTGGACTACTGGATATATATTTTACAATTATACTAATGAATAACTTGTCTGATATCACTTTTACTAACAATATAAATAATCATATTAATGTATATTAACCTGGTGCAGTACATTTACAAAATACAATCCATTACATTGAAAAATTATTTTCAGGAATCATTTTCATTAGTATTTGCTTTGAAATGATGTTTTCAAAATAAATTGAGCCTTATGAGTTCTTAATACTCATTAATACAGCTTTCATATAGCAATATCTTACTTCATACATTTCTATTTAGATTTATCCTTTGGTTTTGTACTTTTTAGAAAGTTTTATTTCAATTCCAATTAGTTAATATACAGTGTAATATTATTCAGGTGTATCATATAGTGATTCAACACTTCCATACAGCACCTGGAACTCATCATTTGGCATAGACATAGAATACATTTTGATTCTCTGAGAATTTCAGTGTTATTATGGTTTGACTGCACACATAAGAAGTTTCATAGTAATAAGATTATAGAATTATTATATTTTTGTCTCAAGGCTTTATAGTCATTTCCCCAATATTTAATTGTCTAATTAAATCTGCTAATCTGTCTTTTATGGAAGAAAATAACACCATGCTTTGTTTTTACTATACAAGTATCCCTCTTCTTTGCAGGTTTCTTTTTTGTTTGTTTTTTATTAACATATAATGCATTATTTGCCCCTGAGATACAGTTTTTGAATCATCAGACTTAAACATTTTATAGCACTCACCATAGCACATACCCTCCCCAATATCCATAACCCAGCTACCCTATTTTAACCCTTCTGACCCCCAGCAACCTTCATTTTGTTTTGTGACATTAAGAGTTTCTTGTGGTTTGTCTCCCTCCCAATCCCATCTTGTTTAATTTTTACTTCCTTGTATCCCCGTGACCCACCACTCTGTCTCTCAAATTCCTCATCTAAGAGAGAACATATGATAATTGTCTTTCTCTGATTAACTTATTTCATTCAGCATAATATCCTTTAGCTCCCTCCACATCACTGCAAATGGCAAGATTTGATTGCTTTTGATGGCTGCAAAGTATTCCATTGAGTGTGTGTATATATATATATATATATATATATATATATATATCTTCTTTATACATTCATCTATTGATGGACATCTAGTTTCTTTCCATAGTTTGGCTATTGTGGACATTGCAGCTATGAACATTCGGATGCACATGCCCCTTTGCATCACTACATTTGTCCCTTAGGGTAAATACCCAGTAGTGTGATTGTTGAGTCTAGGGTAGCTCTATTTTCAATGTTTTGAGGAACGTCCATGCTGTTTCCCTGAGTGGCTTCACCAACTTGCATTCCCACCAACAGTGTAGGAGGGTTATCCTTTCTCTACATCCTTGCCAACATCTGTTATTTCCTGACTTGTTAATTTTAGCCATTCTGACTGGTGAAGTGGTATCTCATTATGGTTTGATTTGTATTTCCATGATGCCCCATTGATGTTGAGCACTTTTTCATTTGTCTGTTAGCCATTTGGATGTCTTCTTATGAGAAATGTCTGTTCACATCTTCTGCCCATTACTTGAATGGACTAATTGTTCTTTGGGTGTAGAGTTTGATAAGTTCTTTATAGGTTTAGGATACTAGCCCTTTATCTGATATGTCATTTGTGAATATCTTCTCCTATTCTGTCAGTTGTCTTTTGGTTTTGTTGACTGTTTCCTTTGCTGTGCAAAAGCTTTTGATCTTGATGAAGTCCCAATAGCTCATTTTTGCCCTTGTTTCCCTTGCCTTTGGCAATGTGTCTGGGAAGAGGTTGGTGCAGCTGAGATTGAAGAGGTTGCTGCCTATGTTCTCCTGAAGGATTTTGAAGGATTCCTGTCTCACATTGAGGTCTTTCATCCATTTTGAGTCTATTTTTGTGTGGGGTGTAAGAAAAGGGTCCAATTTCATCCATCTGCATGTGGCTGTCCAGTTTTCCCATTTACCAATGCCATTTGTTGAAGAGACTGTTCTTTTTCCATTGGACATTGTTTCCTGCTTTGTCAAAGACAAGTTGAACATAGAGTTTAGGGTCCATTTCTGGGCTCTCTATTTGGTTCGATTGATCTATGCATCTGTTTTTGTGTCACTACCATACTGTCTTGATGATGACAGCTTTGTAATAGAGCTTGAAGCCTGGAATTGTGATTGCCACCCACTTTGGCTTTCTTTTTCAACATTCATTTTTCAGCTATTCGAGGTCTTTTCTGGTTCCATATAAATTTTAGGATTACATGTTCCATTTCTTTGAAAAAAATTAATGGTATATTGATAGGGGTTGTGTTAAATGTGTAGATTGCTTTAGGTAGCATAGACATTTTCAGTGTTTGTTCTTCTAATCCATGAGCATGGAATGTTTTTCTATTTCTTTGTGTCTTCCTCAATTTCCTTCATGAGTATTTTATAGTTTTCTGAGTACAGATTCTTTGCCTCTTTGGTTAGGCTTATTCCTAGGTATCTTATGGTTTTGGGTGTAATTGTAAATGGGATTGACTCCTTAATTTCTCTTTCTTCTGTCTTGCTGTTGGTGTATAGAAATGCAGCTGATTTCTGTGCATTGGTTTTATATCCTGACACTTTACTGAATTCCTGTATGAACTCTAACAGTTTTGAGTGGAGTCTTTTGAGTTTTGCACATAAAGTATCATATCCTCTGCAAAGAGTGAGAGTTTGACTTCTTGTTTGCTGATTCAGAGCCCTTTATTTCTTTTTGTTGTCTGATTGCTGAGGCTAGGACTTCTAGGACTATGTTGAATAGCAGTGGTGATACTGGGCATCCCTGCCATGTTCCTGGCATTAGGGAAAACACTCTCAGTTTACGCCATTGAGAATATCTGCTGTGGGTTTTCCATAGATGGTTTTGATGATATTGAGGTATGTACCCTCTCTCCCTACACTCTGAAGAGTTTTGATCGTGAAAGGATGTTGTACTTTGTCAGATGCTTTTTCAGCATCTATTGAGAGTATCATATGGTTCTTGTTCTTTATTTTATTAACGTGTTTTATCACATTGATTGATTTGTGGATGTTGAATGAAACTTGCAGCTCAGGAATAAACCCCACTTGGTCATAGTGAATAATCCTTATAATGTGCTGTTGGATCCTATTGGCTCGTATTCTGGTGGGAATTTTCACATCCATGTTCATCAAGGATGTTGGTCTGTAATTCTTCTTTTTGATGGGATCTTTATCTGGTTTGGGGATCAAGGTGATGCTGGGCTCATAAAATGAGTTTAGAGGTTTTCCTTCCATTGTTATTTTTTGAAACAGTTTCAGGAGTATAGGCATTAACACTTCTTAAGTGTTTCGTAGAACTGCCCTGTGAAGACTTCTGGTCCTGGGCTCTTGTTTTTTAGGAGATTTTTGATGACCGCTTCAATCTCCTTATTCGTTATGGGTCTGTTCAGGTTTTCTGTTTCTTCCTGGTTCAGTTTTGGTAGTATTTGTCTCCAGGCATGCATCCATTTCCTCCAGATTGTCAAATTTGCTGGCGTAGAGTTGCTCATAATATATTCTTATAATTGTTTGTATTTCTTCAGCGCTGGACATGATCTCTCTCCTCTTTCATTCACTATTTTATTTATTTGGGCCCTTTCTCTTTTCTTCTTGATAAGCCTGGCCAGGGGTTTATCAATCTTATTAATTCTTTCAATGAACCAGCTCTTAGTTTCATTGATTTGTTCTACTGTTCTTTTGATTTCTATTTCATTGATTTCTGCTCTGATCTTTATGATTTCTCTTCTCCTGCCAGGTTTAGGCTTTCTTTGCTGTTCTTTCTCTAACTCCATTAGGTGTAGGGTTAGGATGTGTACTTGAGACCTTTCTCGTTTCTTGAGAAAGGCTTGTATCGCTATATATCTTTCCTCACAGGACTGTCTTTGCTATGTCCCACAAATTTTGAACAGTTGTGTTTTCATTATCATATGTTTCCAATAATTTTTTCAACTCTTCTTTAATTTCCTGGTTGACCCATTCATTCTTTAGTAACATGCTCTTTTGCCTCCATGTATTTGAGTTCTTTTCAACTTTCTTCTTGTGTTTGAGTTCTATCTAAAGAGCATTGTGGTCTGAAAATAGGCAGGGAATGATCGCAATCTTTTGGTATCAGTTGAGACCTGATTTGTGACCCAGGCTGTGATCTCTTCCTGAGAATGTTCCATGTGTGATGGAGAAGAATGTGTATTCTGTTGCTTTTGGATGGAATGTTCTGAAAATATCTGTGATGTCCATCTGGTCCAGTGTTTTATTTAAGGCCTTTATTTACTTGATGATCTTTTGCTTAGATGATCTGTCCATTTCAGTAAGGGGGCTGTTAAAGTCCCCTACTATTAATGTCAATGTATTTCTTTAATTTTTTTATAAATTGGTTTATATAACTGGCTGCTCTCATGGGTCATAGCGATTTAAAATTGTTAGGTCTTTGTTGGACAGACCCTTTAAGTATGATATAGTGTCCTTCCTCATCTCCTATTATAATCTTTGGCTTAAAATCTAACTTATCTGATATAAGGATTGCCACCCCAGCTTTCTTTTGATATCCATTAGCATGGCAAATTATTTTCCATCCCCTCACTTTCAATCTGGAGGTGTCTTTGTGTCTAAAATGAGTTTCTCAGGTGCCTGGGTGGCTCTGTTCATTAAGTAACTGCCTTCAGCTCAGGTCATGATCCTGGAACCTGGGGATCAAGCCCCGCTTCAGGCCCCTACCTCTATGGGCAGTCTGGTTCTCCCTCTGACCTTCTCCCCTCTCATGCTTGTTCTCACTCTTTCTCTCTCTCTCCCTTTCAAATGAATAAATAAAATATTTAATAAAATAAAATGAGTTTCTTGCAGACAGCATATCAATGGGTCCTATTTTTCTTTTTCATCAATTCTGATACCCTGTGTCTTTTGATTGGGGCATTTAGCCAATTTACATACAGGGTGACTATGGAAAGATATGAATTTATTGCCATTGTATTGCCTATAAAGTTATTGTTACTGTATATTGCCTTTTCTCTTCTGGTCTACTACTTTTATTCTCTCTCTTTGCTTAGAGGACCCCTTTCAATATTTCCTGTAGAGCTGGTTTGGTGCTTGCAAATTCTCTTCGTTGTGTTTGTCCTGGAAGCTTTTCATCTTTCCTTCTACTTTCAATGACAACTGGCTGCATATTTTCTCATTTAGGGCTCTGAATATATCATGCCAGTCCTTTCTGGCTTGCCAGATATCTGTGGATAAGTCTGCTGCCAGTCTAAAATTTTGCCATTGTATGTTACAAACTTCTTGTACTGAGCTGCTTTCAGGATTTTCTCTTTGTCACTAAGACTTGTACATTTTCCTATTAGATGATGGGGTGTGGACCTATATTCATTGATTTTGAGGGAGGTTTTCTGTGCCTACTGGATTTTTATGCCTGTTTCCTTTGCCATATTAGGGAAATTCTCTACTGTAATTTGCTCCAATATACCTTCTGCCACCCTCTCTCTTTCTTTCTCTGGGATCACAATTATTCTAATATTAATTCACATTATGGTATCACTTATCTCTCAAATTCTCCCCCTGTGGTCCAGTATTTGTTTGTGTTTGTCTCCCTTTTGCTCAGCTTTTTTATTCTTCATCATTTGGTCTTCTTTATCACTGATTCTCTCTTCTGCCTCATTTATCCTAGCAGTAAGAGCCTCCATTTCTCCATTTTTATTTCACCTCTTTAATAGCCTTTTTTATTTCAACTGGGTTAAATTTTAGTTCCTTTATTTCTCCAGAAAGGGATTTTATTTCTCCAGAAAGGGATTCTCTAATATTTTCCATGCCTTTTTCAAGCCCAGCTAGCACCTTGATAATTGTCATTCTGAACTCTAGTTCTGACATATTACCAATGTCTATATTGATTAGGTCCCTAGCCATTGGTACTGCCTCTTGTTCTTTTTTCTGTGGTGAGTTTTTCTAGCTTGTCATTTTATGCAGATAAGGCTATATGAATGAGAGAACAAAATACTAAAAAAGTATCAATTGCCCCAGAGAAATGTACACTAACCAAATCAGAAGAGACCTGAAATGGGGGGAGAAGAAAGGGGAACAAAAGAAAAAAATATACATATATGTATATATATATATATATATATACATATAAAATATACATATATGTATATATATATATATATATATAAAATAGACTGTATATAGACTGTATATATATATATATATATATATAAAATAGACTGGAGAGTAGAACAGAACCACATACTTGATTTTGGGTGTATTGTGGTCTGTTAGAAGAAACTACCTCCCATAATTTTAAGAACAGATATATATATATATATATATATATATATATATATATTCAAAAATAATATATATATTATATATATTCAAAATAAGGATAAACACAATGAAGGGTTGGAATATGACTATGAAGATGAAAATTTAAAAAGATTCCAAAAAAGGAATTGATGAGATAAGAATTTGATTGAAAATGAAAAAAAAAAAAAAAAAAGATGAAAGAATGTGATTAGGCTGGAGACCAGAACAAAGCTATGTGCTAGATTTAGGGTCTATTTTGATCTATTAGAAGAAATTGTATCCAAAAATTTTAACAACAACAACAACAAAAACTTATATGTATACATAATTAAGGTTAAATATAATGAAGGGATTAAAAAATGACTATAACGATAATTTTAAAAGATCTTTACCAGATGTCATTGGGAGAAGGAGAGGAGAAAGTTGTTAGGGAAAATGATGAACTATGAGAGACTGTGGACACTGAGAAACAAACTGACAGTTTGGGAGAGGTGGGGGATGGGGAGTTGTGAGCCTGGTTGTGGGTATTAAGGAAGGCAAGTATTGTGTGGCACACTGGGTATGATGAATAAGCAAAGAATCTTGGAACAGTGAAAAAAAAATTTTTTAAGTTAAAATTGATAAGATAATATAATTTTTAAAAAGTCAAAATAGGAAGGAGGAAAAATTTAAGAATAGAATAAAAAAAATAAAATTAACAGAAATTTAACTTTGAAAAACTAAAGGATCTAGGGAGAAATCCATGAAATCTATGTGTTGCTTTCCCCTAGCTCTGGAGTTCCTCAGTTCACATTGATCAGTGAACTTGATCTTGGCTGGATGTTCTTGCTGGTCTTCTGGGGGAGAGGCCTGTTTTAATGATTCTCAAATGTCTTTGCCCAAGGAAGAATTACATGCCTTTGCCAGGGTCCAGGCTAAGTAATCTGCTCAGGTTTGCTCTCCATAGCTTTTGTTCCATGAATGCTTTCTTTACAGCTTTTTAGGATGCAAATGAAAATGGTGGCCTCCCAATCTCCAGCTCCATAGGAGCCTAGAGCTCAGGGCCCCACTCCTCAGTGCACCCTCAGAGAAAAGAAATCACTCCTGTCTCCCTGGTCTCTGGCCACACTCTGAGCTCACCTAGCCTGCGACTAAGCATTTCTATCTGTGGTGCATAGCCCCATTTAGAGTCTCCAAACCCAGCAGATTCCTGCAGTGCACTCCCGTGAGGATGATTGGGTCTCCCCAGATCTGCTGCTTGTGGAATTCCTGTTCAGAGAGCATTGGCTCAACTATGCCTTGGATCCCGGTTTAAGGTAATCCTGAGCTGAGAGTCTACTGCTCAGCTCCATCTCTGCAGCAGCTTCCCTGCTATGATACCTAGGAGCTCTGCCACATTCAGACACCTCTGGTCTTTTTGTGTCTCCATGGGTCCTGAGACCACACTGTCCCCACAAGGGCTCCGCCCCCTACTTGGGCTCTGGAGCAACATCCCTCAGGGGAGCAAACTTCCAAAATTTCTGATTTTGTGCTCTGCTGCTTTCTTACTTGCCAGGAGCCGGCCCCTCCCCTCATAGTCTATCTTCCCATTGTTTTGGATTCCCTTCTTCACACCTCCCATCTTCTGAAAAGTGGTTGATTTTCTGTTCCTAGAATTGCTGCTCTTCTCTCTCCTGTTGAGTTTGAAGGTGTTCAGAATGGTTTGATAACTATCTAGATGAATTCCTGGGACTTGATGGTATCTCAGTCTCCTACCCCTCCTCCATCTTGTTCCTTCCCACTAGAAGTATCCTTGTTTATAGCTTTCTCTTATTCAGTTGCTTGTCAGCTTTTATTTTATTTTATTTATTTTTTTCTGTCACTATAGTTTTTTAAATTTTTTATTATGTTATGTTATTTAGAGTACATCATTAGTTTTTGATGTAGTGTTCCATGAGTCATTGTGTGTGTAAAACACCCAATGCTCCTTGCAATCCATGCTCTCCTTAATACCCAACACCAGGCTCACCCATCTGCCCACACCCCTCACTTCTAAAACCCTGTTTGTTTCCCAGAGTCCATAGTCTCTCATGGTTCATCTTTTAAATTTAACATTTTGAAAAAAGTAAGAGCCATATATGTATGTATGTATGTATGTATGTATGTCTATAGATAGATAAATAGGTAGATATAGGTAGATATAAATATAGGTATAGATATAGATTTTTTTACATTATAATTAGCCTTTAAACATGATGTTCTTCTAATAATCTTATTATGCCTGTTTCTCTACCCCTGAACAAATCAGCATCTGACTGATCACTTTACCTTCCTGGCTGTTCTCCAAATTCCTACAAGTTGGATCAGACCGATGCTTAAAGAGTTCACTATGAGAGATAATCTTTAAATTTCAATAATTAATTAATATTAATTCATGTAATTTTTAATTTGATACTTAGAAATAATCTTAAATAATAATAGAATAGAGTAAGATAAATGATTTTGGAGATTAAGAGGGTTTTTTGTTGTTGCCCTTTGGTAAATGCCTGCTTATGTGCATAGTGGCTTCTTATGCAATATCCATAAAACAATAATGCTTAAGAAATTCACATATTATGGAGGCCCCTGGGTGGCTCAACTTGTTAAGTATCTGCCCTTCATTCAGGTCATGATCTATGAGCCCTGGGATCCAACCTCCCATCTGGCTTCCTGCTCAATGGGGGTCTGCTTCTCTCTCTCCCTTTGCCCCACCTCCCCCTAACTGATGCCTTCTCTCTCTCTCTCTTTCCCAAATAAGTGAATAAAATCTTTTTAAAAAGTTTTCATATTATGTATTTATAATCACATCTGAGCATATAAAGAAACCTGTTTCTTCGTCTCTGTGTGTGTGTGTGTGTTTTAATATGTACTCATTCATTTTAGGGAGAGAAAGAGAGCAAAAGAGAGAGAGAGAGAGAATGATCAGGGGGTAGGGAAGAGGGAGAAGGAGAGAGAGATCCTCAAGCAGACACTGTGCTGAGCACAGAGCCCAAAGCAGGGCTTGATCCCAGGATCCTGAGATCATGACCTGAGCCAAAATCAAGTCAGTTGCTTAACCAACTGAGTCACCCAGGAACCCCTCTTTGACTGTGTTTTAAGTTTTGTATTATTTTCATCATTACAAGCAATTCAAAAGAAAGATTTACTTAGTATAAAAGTTAGAAGTGAGGCAGTATTTACCATGTAAAATAAAGATTGTTACTTTTGTTAGATTATGGTTGTTGCAGATCAAATGAGCTAAATCTCTGGAGATTCCTGAATTGCCACAGAGATCTAACCATAATAAAGATGAGGCTGAGTCTGTACTAGCATTGCTAGCTATTTTATATGGATCCAGAATGAAAAAAATATATATATAAAACAACTGAAAAATGTTAAGATTATACCACTATGACTATTTTATAAAATTTAAGCTTTTTAAACATTTTATGTTATTTTAGATTCTTTGTTTAAAAAAAATACCTTTGGATATACTTAAATCATTGACTAGAACTTTCACTGTCTCCTTGATGAGTCACTTCATAACAAATATTCAGAGTTTTCCTTATTCAGAGTTTTGTTTCTCATTTTAAGTACAGTGATTGAAATTTAGTTTTAAAAGCTCTTGCTTTTATTTTCAGTGTCACTGCCAATCTTTCAACAGTTCACTTGACCTTTCTTTTCAATTGGCAATAGTGGTGGAAGTAATGACTTTTTCCTGCTATAATGATCATAAGAGAACAAATAATTTTTGTAATGACAGTCTGTACTTAGTGAAGAAATTTCTATAAAAGAGAGATTTATTATCATTATTATATAATTTTCTTGTGTGTAAGCCAGTGTAATCATTAGTCATTACTTTTATTTCAGGTACTTTCTCAGGACTTCTGAATGTCCTTAATATGTTTCTTAAGCTCCCTATTTGTCAGACAATGGATTGGATCAATGCATGTTCCATATTCTAAAAACATTTTTGAAGAGAATTACATGTTTTTAGAATGACTTTCCCCCCCTTTTTCTCATTTTATTATTTTTTCTGATAGTTGATGAGCTTCCATTTTTAACTCAGACGAAAAGTGTCTAATACTACTTTTTCAATTAGCTTACTTTTATTTGTTGTTTTCTCCTTCTAGAATCCTCATGTTAAGCATAACAATTTCCTTGAATTTTTTCATAGCACTCATTACTTTAAACTTTCCTTTTATTTTTGGAAGAATTCTATCTTTAAGTCATTTTTCTGCACTAACTACTCTGCTTAATATGTCAGTCATTCCTTTAAAGAGGTCATTTTTTTTTTTTAATCTAAACAAGATTTTGCTCACAAATTTTTTCCCTACCCAAATTTATGGAACTGATTGTTCTTCATAATCCTTATGTCCTACCAAGGACTTACTTAAATTAATTACTGTAAATTAACTTTTTTCTTTTTTCCTGACTGCAACTGGTAGTGACTTTAAATTTCTAATGCTATTTTCTAATTTTGAGTTCTTGATTAATTTTTTCTATTATTTCTTGTACTTGCAGAGAAAAGCTTATATTTATATGCTAATGGCATGGGTTTTGAGTAGGATGTGGGGGGTCACAATTCAAATATTTAGTCCATATAGATGTTTGCTCTAAATAACAATTTTCTTGTATAATGTCAATTTCATTCTTTCTCTTCTCCTTTTTTATTTTTTTTGGGGGGGCACTTACCAAGTTATTTCTTGGCAAAGTCTTATATGAACCAATATGTAGGTGAAGGAGATGGATATATATATATATATATATATATATATATATATCTACTAAATAATCATATATATTCTACTAAATAATCACAAAATCCATTTCTCAAGTCAACTCAAAACCTTTTAAAAAATGTGTTTTTCTTTAATTAAACTTAATTATTTTTATTACTTATTTGTTAAGGAGCATTTCTTTACCACATAATGACTGTAACCATCTTTTCTTTCTGTAAGTCATTATGTTTCATAATAAATTTATAAGTAATAAGAATGGCTTAAGAATTCTGTAAGGATGTATGAAAAATTGCCATGATCTTAACACAGCTTGCCATCATTAACATGCCTTGTAGAATAATGTCTATACTAATGTATATACTAAAAGAATGCTTGACTATTTCATACTTCTACAGTTATAGCCTTATTATTGTACTATGAAGGATTATACCTCAGTAAGACACATTGAACTCTTTAACCACTTTCTATGAATTCACTTAGTTCAAATTATTAACAAATTAGTTAATGAATCAAAATTGTATAAAATATTATTTCTCATGATAGGAAAAAGAATAAGATGAAGTAAATTAAATCTAAATCCATTAGAATACTCTAAGGCCTTCTAATGATAAGAACATTAAATATAAAATGTTCCATTTCAGAAATACTTTCAGAGAATGTAATAAATGGTGAGAGAGACTGTGTATTATATGTAATTTTTTACTTTATTAACTTGATTATATTATAGCAAAGGAATATTATAGGATTAACATTAAAAATGCAAATCAACTGCACATATAAATTGACCTCAAACTTGGGTTGTAACTAATTTTTAAATGCATCTTTCAGTTCTCTTGTTTTTCAAATTATTTTAGAAAAATAATAAATTTTAATACATAGATATACAAATTTGAATGCTTATCCAATATATCTTAATCTCAAGAGTCCTAAAATTCCTCAAACTCCTTTCCTTCCTTCTGCCTTTCTTTTCTTATTTATTTATTGGTAATTTGGTTCTGAAATTTATTTATTGGCAAAATCTTATCTAAACTCTTACTTAGATTGTAAGAACATACATCCTTCACTGATCCAACTTGGACTGAATACTTGTATATTGCTTTGCAAAATTATTAATGGGTTAAATTACAGGATATCATCCTTTACCATTTTTAGTATTATATAGGATATGTACTCATTACTATTTTATACTGTGAATTTAGCTATTGGATGTCTATCTGCATGTATACAAAAGCCTAAATAATTATAAAATTACAACTTAATAATTGTGATATAGGAGAATTACATGGTGTTAAGAAATTAAGCTACTGTAATGGACTTTAAGAATTCACAGATAATTGAGCTGAGGCCTGAATGATAAATGGGAATTAGGCATGCAAATCACTTGCATGGAGTTTGGAATGATTGTGTGAAAGATCTTTTCCAGGAGTAAGAATAGCATGCCTCATGGCTGTTTAGCATAAGGGAACATGAAGTTTTAAGAGGTAAGTATGCCAATAGTGATGACCATGAAGGTGAGCAAGGAATAATTTAGGGCTAGTAAAAAGAGTAGGACTAAATATATAAGAGTTGATATATAATGATGCTGTCCTTAACAGAAGAGCAATAGGGAGACTTTGGAATGTTGACATGGTCAAATTTTGCTGATTATAGAGTTTGATGTTGTGTGACAAACAGTGCAAAGTTGAGTAATTAGACCAGTTGGAAAACTACAAATGTAGTCTAGGAACAAAATATAGGCTTCTTAAAAAGGCAAAAGGACAGGTATTAAAGAAAGTGAATAGATTGAAGATTGATTCAAGGTATAGGTGGAAGGGAGATGATATCAATAAAGAAATCAATACTCATTTCTCTCTTTTTTTTAAGATTTTATTTATTTATTTGACTCAGAGAGAGAGAGATCACAAGAAAGTAGAAAGGCAGGCAGAAAGAGAGGGAAGCAAGCTCCCTGCTGAGCAGAGAGCCTGATGTGGGGCTTAATCCTAGGATCCTGAGATCATGACCTGAGCTTAAGGCAGAAGCTTAACCCACTGGGCCACCCAGGCACCCCCTCAATATTCATTTCTTGAATGAGTTGGATAAATCACTAATTAGAACAGACTTCTGAGAAGAAATCATGTGTTCTGCCTTGGACAAGCTGGTATGAGTTCTTTTTAAGACAACCAAGTGAAGATTTTTTTTTTATATATAATTTTTTATTTTTTATAAACATATATTTTTATCCCCAGGGGTACAGGTCTGTGAATCACTAGGTTTACACACTTCACAGCACTCACCAAAGCACATACCCTCCCCAATGTCCATAATACCACCCCCTTCTCCCAAACCCCCTCCCCCCAGCAACCCTCAGTTTGTTTTGTGAGATTAAGAGTCACTTATGGTTTGTCTCCCTCCCAATCCCATCTTCTTTCATTTATTCTTCTTGTACCCACTTAAGCCCCCATGTTGCATCACCACTTCCTCATATCAGGGAGATCATATGATAGTTGTCTTTCTCTGCTTGACTTATTTTGCTAAGCATGATACGTTCTAGTTCCATCCATGTTGTCGCAAATGGCAATATTTCATTTCTTTTGATGGCTGCATAGTATTCCATTGTGTATATATACCACATCTTCTTGATCCATTCATCTGTTGAAGGACATCTTGGTTCTTTCCATAGTTTGGCTATTGTGGACATTGCTGCTATAAACATTCGGGTACACGTGCCCCTTTGGATCACTACGTTTGTATCTTTAGGGTAAATACCCAATAGTGCAATTGCAGGGTCATAGGGCAGTTCTATTTTCAAGATTTTGAGGAACCTCCATGCTGTTTTCCAGAGAGGTTGCACCAGCTTGCATTCCCACCAACAGTGTAGGAGGATTCCCCTTTCTCCGCATCCTCGCCAGCATCTGTCATTTCCTGACTTGTTGATTTTAGCCATTCTGACTGGTGTGAGGTGATATCGCATTGTGGTTTTGATTTGTATTTCCCTGATGCCGAGTGATATGGAGCACTTTTTCATGTGTCTGTTGGCCATCTGGATGTCTTCTTTGCAGAAATGTCTGTTCATGTCCTCTGCCCATTTCTTGATTGGATTATTTGTTCATTGGGTGTTGAGTTTGCTAAGTTCTTTATACATTCTGGACACTAGTCCTTTATCTGATATGTCGTTTGCAAATATCTTCTCCCATTCTGTCAGTTGTCTTTTGATTTTGTTAACCATAAGATACCTAGGAATAAACCTAACCAAAGAGACACAGAATCTATACTCAGAAAACTATAAAATACTCATGAAAGAAATTGAGGAAGACACAAAGAAATGGAAAAATGTTCCATGCTCCTGGATTGGAAGAATAAATATTGTGAAAATGTCTATGCTACCTAAAGCAATCTACACATTTAATGCAATTCCTATCAAAGTACCATCCATCTTTTTCAAAGAAATGGAACAAATAATGCTAAAATTTATATGGAACCAGAAAAGACCTCGAATAGCCAAAGGGATATTGAAAAAGAAAGCCAACGTTGGTGGCATCACAATTCCGGACTTCAAGCTCTATTACAAAGCTGTCATCATCAAGACAGCATGGTACTGGCACAAAAACAGACCCATAGATCAATGGAACATAATAGAGAGCCCAGAAATAGACCCTCAACTCTATGGTCAACTAATCTTCGACAAAGTAGGAAAGAATGTCCAATGGAAAAAAGACAGCCTCTTCAATAAATGGTGCTGGGAAAATTGGACAGCCACATGCAGAAAAATGAAATTGGACCATTTCCTTACACCACACACAAAAATAGACTCAAAATGGATGAAGCACCTCAATGTGTGAAAGGAATCCATCAAAATCCTTGAGGAGAACACAGGCAGCAACCTCTTCGACCTCAGCCGCAGCAACATCTTCCTAGGAACAACGCCAAAGGCAAGGGAAGCAAGGGAAAAAATGAACTATTGGGATTTCATCAAGATCAAAAGCTTTTGCACAGCAAATGAAAGAGTTAACAAGTGAAGATTTTAATAAAGCAATTGAATATACAGGGCTGAAGCTTCAGTGAAATTGTTGGATTGAAGATATAAACTTGTGAATTATCATTTATATGTGACCATTGAACTACAGATATACATATATATAATTGCCTAGAAAGCTAGAAAGTTAAAAGAGGAAAAGGCCTACTGTTGCATATAAAGTTTACAAAAAAATAAGGAGTTGAACCCTCTAGGTAAAAAGAGAAGAACCAAGAAAAAGAAGTGGAAAGTCAGGAATATACTGAGCCATGATATTCAAGGAAAAGGATATTTTCAAGAAGGGAGCCATGAGAACCATGTTACTATAAAGAAAAAAAAAACTTATGAATTGAGAAAAATATTTTTTGCATTTATAGAATAAAGGACATTGGCAAAGATATATTCCAAACAATTAACAATTATATAACATGTCAGTGATTGATCAGATACTAGCTGTAAAGCTAAAGCAGGACCCTCAGTTCCTCTTCTGACAAACAGTCTTTTAGATACAGGTTCTTGGAGAGTTTGGCAAAAGGCTGCCTAAGGTAAAGCTAGTGATGATGGGATGAAGGGGATAAGGTTGGACAGGGGTGTATCTCACAGTAGAAGTAGTTTGTTATTTTAGCAATTGCTATAGTAATATTTCATTCTTAAAGACAAGTCCTGGTGATTAGTGATTTTAGAAAAATCTTATTCAATAAACTGATGGACCAGGAGTCATAGTAGAGAAAGATGTGAATGAATATAATAAAATTAATTTGTGATGTTGATAAGGTTTTTATATAGCATGCCTAAGAGAGACAGGTATGTGTAACTGGATAGAGATAAACAGTAGAATAAAGTTGCTTTGTTTAACTAAGACTATGTTTTCAAACCAGTGTGCCTAGCCATCTTGAAAACTAGAAGAAAAAAAAGCAAGAGGTCATATATTGCATATCTTTTTTTATTATATTTAATTTTTTTTAAGATTTTATTTGTTTCTTTATTTGACAGAGAGAGAGAGAGTTAGAGAGGGAACATAAGCAGAGAGAGTGGGAGAGGGAGAAGCAGGCTTCCCACCAAGCAGGGACCTGATGTGGGATTCTATCCCATGACCCTGAAATCATGACCTGAACCGAAGGTAGACGCCCAACAACTAAGCCAGCCAGGTGCCCTATTATATTTTAATATTTAATTGATCATTTGCTTTATTCTCTTTCATCGTATCATTACCCTTTTTTTTGACAGTAGGTTTCGTAGCCTAAGAGAAATCTCTACATCATTATAGTAATAACAACCTCTTTTTTCTAATATCCTAATTACTTAAAAGTGAAAATTTTGATTTTGGTTATAACGATGGCAAATTTACACAGTGTGCTGTGTTTTACGTAAGAGGGAGATACAGAATTAGGAACTTTGCAAAACATTCATTAGAGAGTAAAACTGAATATTTATTAAGGCTTGGAAAATATAGCTGTGTCCAATCTTCAGATTTAATCAAACATAAATATTTTTAGGTTTCTGCTGTATATATTACATATCTTAAATGACAGTGAAATGATTACTTTTTAAAAAATTTATTTCTGTTAACATGTAATGTATTATCTGCCCCAGGGATATGAGTCTGTGAATCGTCAGGCTTACACATTTTATAGCACTCACCATAGCACATACCCTCCCCAGTGTCCATAACCCAGACACCCTGTCCTTACTACCCCCACCCCCAGCAACCTTCATTTTGTTTTGTGAGATTAAGAGTCTCCTATGGTTTGTCTCCCTCCAAATCCTATCTTGTTTCATTTATTTCCTTTGTTAGCCACCAACCTCCCATCCTACCTCTCAAATTCCTATATCAGAGAGAGCATATGATAATTGTCTTTATCCGATTGACTTATTTCATTCAACATAATACCCTTTAGTTCCATTCATATCATTACAAATGGCAAGATCTCATTTCTTTTCATGGCTACATAGTATTCCTGTGTGTGTGTGTGTGTTCTTTATCCATTCATCTATTGATGGACATCTAGGTATCTAGGTTCTTTCTATAGTTTGGCTATTGTAGGCATTGCTGTTATAAACATTTGAGTGCACATGGCCCTTCTCATCACTACATTTGTCCTTTAGAATTAATACCCAGTCATAGGGTAGCTCTATTTTCAACTTTTTGAGGAACCTCCATGCTGTTTCCCTGAGTGGCTTCACCAAATTGCATTCCCACCAACAGTGTAGGAGGGTTATCCTTTCTCTACATCCTTGCCAACATCTGTCATTTCCTGACTTGTTAATTTTAGCCATTCTGACTGGTGTGAGGTGGTATCTCATTGTGGTTTGATTTGTATTTCCATGATGCTCCATTGATGTTGAGCACTTTTTCATTTGTCTGTTAGCCATTTGGATGTCTTCTTTGGAGAAATGTGTCTGATCACATTTTCTGCATCTTTTGGGTACAATTGTAAATGGGATTGACTCCTTAATTTCTCTTTCTTCTGTCTTGCTGTTGGTGTATAGAAATGCAGCTGATTTCTGTGCATTGGTTTTATATCCTGACACTTTACTGAATTCCTGTATGAACTCTAACAGTTTTGAGTGGAGTCTTTTGAGTTTTGCACATAAAGTATCATATCCTCTGCAAAGAGTGAGAGGTTTGACTTCTTTTTGCTGATTCAGATACCCTTTATTTCTTTTTGTTGTCTGATTGCTGAGGCTAGGACTTCTAGGACTATGTTGAATAGCAGTGGTGATACTGGGCATCCCTGCCATGTTCCTGGCATTAGGGAAAACACTCTCAGTTTACGCCATTGAGAATATCTGCTGTGGGTTTTCCATAGATGGTTTTGATGATATTGAGGTATGTACCCTCTCTCCCTACACTCTGAAGAGTTTTGATCGTGAAAGGATGCTGTACTTTGTCAGATGCTTTTTCAGCATCTATTGAGAGTATCATATGGTTCTTGTTCTTTATTTTATTAACGTGTTTTATCACATTGATTGATTTGTGGATGTTGAATGAAACTTGCAGCTCAGGAATAAACCCCACTTGGTCATAGTGAATAATCCTTATAATGTGCTGTTGGATCCTATTGGCTCGTATTCTGGTGGGAATTTTCACATCCATGTTCATCAAGGATGTTGGTCTGTAATTCTTCTTTTTGATGGGATCTTTATCTGGTTTGGGGATCAAGGTGATGCTGGGCTCATAAAATGAGTTTAGAGGTTTTCCTTCCATTGTTATTTTTTGAAACAGTTTCAGGAGTATAGGCATTAACACTTCTTAAGTGTTTCGTAGAACTGCCCTGTGAAGACTTCTGGTCCTGGGCTCTTGTTTTTTAGGAGATTTTTGATGACCGCTTCAATCTCCTTATTCGTTATGGGTCTGTTCAGGTTTTCTGTTTCTTCCTGGTTCAGTTTTGGTAGTATTTGTCTCCAGGCATGTATGTATCCATTTCCTCCAGATTGTCAAATTTGCTGGCGTAGAGTTGCTCATAATATATTCTTATAATTGTTTGCATTTCTTCAGCACTGGTCATGATCTCTCCTCTTTCATTCATTATTTTATTTATTTGGGCCCTTTCTCTTTTCTTCTTGATAAGCCTGGCCAGGGGTTTATCAATTTTATTAATTCTTTCAAGGAACCAACTCTTAGTTTCATTGATTTGTTCTACTGTTCTTTTGGTTTCTATTTCATTCATTTCTTCTCTGATCTTTATGATTTCTCTTGCTGGGTTTGGGCTTTTTTTGCTGTTCTTTCTCTAGCTCCTTGGGATGTAGGGTTAGGTTGTGTACTTGAGCCCCTCTTGTTTCTTGAGAAAGGCTTGTGTCACTATATATTTCCTCTAAGGACTGCCTTTGCTGTGTTCCAAAGATTTTGAACACTTGTGTTGTTTTTTTTTTTTTTTGAACACTTGTGTTTTAATTTTCATTTGTTTCCATTAATTTTTTTCAACTCTTCTTTAATTTCCTAGTCAAACCATTCAGTCTTTAGTAGAATGCTCTTTTGCCTCCATGTATTTGAGTTCTTTCCCACTTTCCTCTTGTGTTTGAGTTCTACCTTCAGAGCATTGTGGTTTGAAATATGCAGGGAATGATCCCAATCTTTTGGTACTGGTTGAGACCTGATTTGTGACCCAGGATGTGATCTCTTCTGGAGAATGTTCCATGTGCAATAGAGAAGAATGTGTTTTCTGTTGCTTTGGGATACAATGTTCTGAAAATACCTGTGATGTCCATATGATCCAGTATTTCATTTAAGGCCTTTATTTCCTTGTTGTTCTTTGCCTGAATCATCTGTCCATTTCAATAAGGGGAGAATTAATGTCCCCTACTATTATTTTATTATTATCATTGTGTTTCCTTGATTTTGTTTTTAATTGGTTTATATAGTTTGCTGCTCCCATGTTAGGGGCATAAATTTAAAATTTTTAGATCTTCTTCTTGGACAAACCCTTTAAGTATGATGTAGTGTCCTTCCTCATCTCTTATCATAGTTTGGCTTAATATCTAATTTATCTGTTGTAAGGATTGCCTTTTGATGTCCATTAACATGGTAAATTGCCCCCCCCACCTCAGTTTAAATCTGGAGGTTTCTTTGAGTTTTTGTAGACAGCATATTAATAGGTTTTGTTTTTTCATCCATTTTCATCCATTCTGATGCCTTGTGTCTTTTGATTGGGGCATTTAGCCCATTTACATTCAGGGTAACTATTGAAAGATATGAATTTATTGCCATTGAATTGCCTGTAAAATTATTGTTACTGTATATTTTTGCTTCCCTTCTGGTCTACTATTTTTAGAATTTGTTTGCTTAGAGGACCCCTTTCAATATTTCCTGTACAGCAGCTTGGTCCTTGCAAATTCTCTTAGTTTTGTTTGTCTTGGAAGCTTTTCATCCCTCCTTCTATTTTCAATGACAGCCTAGCTGGATATAGTTTTCCTGGCTGCATATTTTCTCATTTAGTGCTCTGAATATATCATGTGAATACTTTAGGGCCTGCTAGGTCTCTGTGGATAAGTCTGCTGCCAGTTTAATATTTCTACCATTGTATGTTATTGACCTCTTGTCCTGAGCTGCTTTCAGGATTTTCTCTTTGTCACTAAGACTTATAGGTCTTCCTATGAGATGACGGTGTGTGGACCTATTTTCATTGATTTTTTGAGGTGGGTTCTCTGTGCCTCCAGGATTTTGATGCTTGTTTCCTTTGCCATATTAGGGAAATTCTCTACTATAATTTGCTCCAATATACCTTATTGATTAGGTCCCTAGCCATCAGTACTGCCTCTTGTTCAAAATATTTGGTTTTTCTGCCCTGTCATTTTATCCCTTTAAGACTATATGAATAAGTGAATAAAATACTAAAAAGGTAGTAATGACCCCCCAAAATAAATGCTAACTACATCAGAAGAGACCCAAAACTTGGGGACAAAGAAAGGAGAAAAAATAAATAAACATTAAAAAATATGAGATATATATATATCTCATATTTTTTCATCCCTCCTTCTATTTTCAATGACAGCCTAGCTGGATATAGTTTTCCTGGCTGCATATTTATATATACATACATATATATATGTGTGTGTATATATATATATATATATATATATATATATATATATATATGTTAGACTGGTGAGTAGAACAGAGCCATCCACTTAATTTTGGGTGTGATCTGGTCTCTTTGAAGAAAGTACCTCCCAAAATTTTAATGAAAGAAAAACTTATATATATACAGAAATAAGGGTAAACACAATGAAGGGATGGAGTATGACTGTAAAGATGGGAATTCAAAAAAAAATTCTAAAGGAGAAATTGATAAGATAAGTTGGTTGGAAAAAGTCAGGGGGGAGAGAATGTACTCAGGGTGGAGACTAGAAGAAAACCATGTGCTAGATTTAGGGTATATTTTGATCTATTAAAAGAAATTGTGTCCTAAAATTTTAAGGAAAAAAAAACCACCTATATGTATACAAAAAAATAAGGTTAAATACAATGAAGGGATAAAATATAGCTATAACAATGAAGGTTTAAAAAGATTTTTCTTTAGAAAGGTATTGTTAAGATAAACTAGTTAATAGACATTAAAAGAGGAATGAGGAAATGTTAAAAAATTAGAACAAGAGAAAAAATAAAATTAAAAAAATTTAACTTTGCAAGACCAAAGGATCTTGGGGGAAAAGCCATGAATTCTGTGTGTTGTTTTCCCCTAACTCTGGAGTTCTGCTGTTCTCCTTGATTGGTGAGCTTGGTCTTGGCTAGGTATTCTTGCTGATCTTTGGGGGGAGTGACCTGTTCCAGTGAGTATCAAACGTCTTTGTCTGAGGCAGAATTGCATCATGCTTGCCAGGGACCAGGCTAAGTAATCTGCTCGGGTTCACTTTCAGGAGCATTTGTTCCCTGAGCACTTTCCATAGAGCTTTAGAGGATGGGAATGAAAATGGTGGTCTCCACCCTAGAGGAACTGAGAGCTCAGGGCCCCACTCCTCAGTGCACCCTCAGAGAAAAGCAGTCAATCACTCCTGTGTCCCTGGTGTCCGGCCGTACTCTATGCTCACCCAACCTGTGACCAAGCATTTCTATCTCTGGCACACAGCCCTGTTTGGAGTCTCTAAACCCAGCAGATTCCTGCCTTGCTTTTCTGCACTGTTCCTCCTAGAGGAAAAAGGAGTGAGTCTCTCCAGATTTGCTACTTGTATAGTCCCTATCTAAAGTGCAGTGGCCCAGCTGTGCTTTGGATCATGGTTTAAGGTAACCCTGATCTGAAACCTCACTCCTCAGCTCTATTCTGTAGTCAGCTTCCCTGCTCTGATACCTGGGAGCTCTGCCATACTCAGACACCCCAGATCTTTCTGTGACCCTGTGGGACCTGAGACCACACTGTCCCTATGAAGTTTCCACCTCTGCTTAGCCTTGGAGCAATGTCCCTCAGTGGAGCAGACTTCTAAAAGTTCCAATTTTGTGCTCCACTCAACCACTGCTTGCTGGGAGCTGGCCCCTCCCTCTAGTGCTATAGTACTGTGCTATAATACTATCTTCCCATCGTTTCGGATTCACTTCTCCTCATGTTCTACTTTTCAGAAAGTGGTCGATTTTATGTTCCTAGAACTGCTGCTCTTCCTCTCTTCTATCTCCTATTGAGTTGTAGGTGTTCAGAATGTTTTGATAACTATCTAGCTGAAATCCTGGGATCTGATATCATTTTAGCCTCCTACTCCTCTACCATCTTGGCCTCTTCTATCTGAAATGATGATTCTTAGAATGAGGATGGTTCTTTTAGTATAAATTGAGATGAGGATAAAAGATAAATAGAGTAGAAGACAGATTTATGGGGGGAAAAATGACCTCCATGGAGAGTAACAGAGTAAGCTGACCAGGGAGCTCCCTGGTTTGGAAGATTTAGGAATTTTGATTGTGGATTTGAAGCTGAATCAGTTCATCAAGCTGTGAATTTCTGTAGAAATTTGTACCTCTGTATTGTAAATTTGTTTAAACTTTATAGTTTTCTAATGCTTCAGCATCCCCACGAACAGGCTTTGAGTGCCTTGCTTAGGCAACCGTGTATACCAGTGTGATAAAGCTGGACCCTACCACAAATTCCCCTTCTTGCTTAATGACATTCAACCACATCAGCGAAATACCATCAGGCCTTTTGCTTAAGTATTCCACTCTCCCTCATGAGTCCTCACTCTCTCAGCTCCCCATCTGCTTGGTTAAGCCCACTCCTTTGGTGCTCCTCACATGTTGCTTCCTGAGTGGTGTGCCACATCTTCCTCTAGGACTTTAGAGTATGAAAAATCTCTTTTCTTTTCATATGCCACTTCACAGCGCTATTTTGCCTTCATACCAGAATGATCATCAAAATCCCATTTTAAGTAATATAAGTATTATTTACAAAATAATCTCTCTCATAGGATGCAAGCATGATAAAATGAGATAATTGATTTTTTAATGTGCTTTAGGAATCTAGAATCCACTAACAATCCACTAGCACTGAGTATATAAAAGGGTCAGGTTGGAAGATAAGTATATGCGGAGGGAATTTCTTTGTAGAAAGTTGCTATGGTACTATAAATGCCACTGTTCCCATGAAGAAAGTATGTTTATGTTGGATGGAGTTCCAGTCTCCCACCTTAAGCCCAGGGAATGTACTTCAAGTGGGGATTTCAGTAATGTTCGAAGGAGTTTACTTAAAATCGGAGGAGTTGGTAAGCTGACATGTTATTGCTGTCTGGGAAATCTAGAGGTTGAGAACTAAATTGTCTTCTTTGGTAATGAGGTAGAGGAGCAAGTGGCTATTATGTTAAAATTAAGTTGTGCTCCCACAATTTATGAAGCAAAAATGTGTGTGGATCATGAATGAAGGGATTAACATGAAAATACCTTAGACTGTGAACAAAAGGACTACAGAGAAGTACAAATAGGTTTTGCAAGAGAAGAACCTAAATGCATACTGATAAAGTAGAGATGAGCCACTAATTCAAGAAAGTACATCAATTCAGGTCAAGGGTATTGTAGAACGGTAACTGTTACAAAGTAGCAGGGTCTCCAGTGAAAGCATTCTATTAAAATGTTAACTCACAGAATGTGAAGACGCCAAGTTACAAGAGTGACAATGAAATTAACATAGTACTTTCTAACTCTTCTTCTTTCATCATTTCAGCTTAAGGAGTCAGATACCGTCTTGCCATTTGGGAAAGAGGCAAGAAAAAAAAGGAAGCAAATGCCATTCCTACCCCAATACAATCACTATAAGCTGAAAAAGAAAGTAGACTATATTTATCATTAATTAATCATGGCCCTTAAGACGTTCTCTGGACTAACCAATACCATCACAAAGTATATTTCTGATCATCTCAATTCCCCAGGAAGAAAAAATCCTCTTGGCTTCTACTTTTATCCAAACTGTTTTACCTATGGCTCTTTATAGTTCATTATCTGATTCCATCTCTAATCTCTCATGATCTCCCATATACCCTAATTTGTGACTCACGATCAGAACAATCATACCTGTAGCCCGATCTCTGAAAATTTGCTTTCTATAGCTACACTGTTGTTTTGGTTTTATGACTGTCTCAAGAAAATACTTACTTTTTAAAAAATCTATACCTCAAATATGAATTCAGAAGTGGGGCAGTTGCCCTTCCTGTTCTAGAGGGCATCTTCTTGCCTTTTCCTAAAACCCATCTAATTCTTTGAGGTTATCAACAAGGTCATTCTCTTTTATAGATTGGTGATTATCAGTACTAAATCAATCTTTCTCTCCTTTCCTTTTTTTTTTTTTTTTTTTTTTTTTACCATCCTTTTGGAAAACTCCCTCATCAGCCTCACTCAATTCTCCTGTGTTACCAATCTTTTAATGATCCCTCCCCTTAGCCACACATTCCCTTGACCAAGCATTTCTAAAGTGAGATCACCTTGAAAATCTCATTATCTGCTTCTTGATCACTACCTTTTACCTTCCTTTAGTAACTCTACTACCTTAATATGCCATTCCCATGGCAGCTTCTAATCCATCTATCTACCATTTGTTGACAGTCTGTTGCCTATGTGTATTTCCTCACTTACCTCCTTGTCTTCCTCTGCCTCCATAATATCTTCTAAAATATTTTTTTCTAAACTCATATCCACAGCCTTCCTTCCCCTTAAAATGACATCTTCTGAATCCTAAGTCTAATCCCTCCATATACTCACACAATTGCATTCTGTCTGCAATTAACACACCTCTCCTTGGTATAATCTTTTTTTTTTTTTTTTAAACCTTTCTGCTTTCTCATTTCAATGCAATTCAATACAATTTCAACACAATCAGTTCAATAATAGCTGTAATATTTACAATCTTAAAGAAAAAAAATCTCTTTCAAACCTAGATTCCTTACCAGTTGGTTTCTTAACTTATGGCCTTTTTCATAATAAAATTACTCTTATTGTCTAGTGTTTTTGTTATCCTCACTTTCTGACCTCTTCACTCTATCTTAAAGTTTCAACAGTCTAGCTTTGACCCCACTATGTTTAGGAATACTCTTTTCAAGATCACCAGTAAAATTCATGGCTGCCAATCCAATCTTTAGTGAGCAACATTAGAAAAAGATTCTCATTTTTTTTTTGAAAATGTGAAACAATTAAGGATAAATGAAGAGCGAGTGAACCAGAATAATGTTAGTTTATTTTAGAATATTTTGGGTTTAGTTAAAATCATGCGTGTTTAAGTATTTCTGTATGATATACTCTATCTATTGTAGACCCATGAGCCACTGGGGAACTCTGCTAAGTGGGCAACGTAGGATAAAGATTTTCACATTTTGCTGGGTCTCTGGGTCACCCAAGAACAGGCATATAGCAGAAAAGCCTGGGCTAGTAAAAGGGACTTTTACATGATGTAGCACTTAGGAGTATTTACATAGGATGTAAAACAAAGCCTGTAGAATCAGAAGCAAGAAAGACAAGAGAGGCCTCAGAAACAGCAGGATGCAGAAGGGGTGAACTGTAGAAAAATTATTAGTTTGTAAGAAATGCTCCAAACAGTCAGTGTTTAGAATTACAGAAAAGTGAGAAAATTATAAAAACAGAAATAGTGAACTTGTTTCTACTGTGTCATAATTGAATTTGCAATCAAAGTTAATTTATATGCTCTGATAAAGCATGTTAATCACATGCACATTATTATTTTTACCATAAGCCACTATTCAGAATGACCAGATATCGTGTTTATTTACAAATATATGCAGGTATCACTATGTTAGAGTTATGGAGTACATCTAAAAATAACTTCTGCTTCTGCTTCTACCACCAAATTACCCCTAAATTGAAGAGAAAAGCAGATTCCAGAGCTTGTTTCTTATTATTTCTATAATGATAGGACCGTAATGGCAGTCTAATGATAGTAGTCCCAGTGACTCCATTCAGGGAAAGAAGTGAGAATTGCACATTTATTTTAGCAAATAAGCATGCAGTTAATTATAGCTCTTGGCTTTAGTCCGCCTTTCTCTTGCATTTTTGGAAGCTGGATTCACACAGTTCATTAAAATAGCAGTTTTTCTAAGAGTTACAATGTTTCTTTAAAAAAATAATATGGATATAAAAACTCATTTACAACCTAAGGAGAGAAAGCTTTTCTTTCATTATAAGAACCCAATAACTATTTTGTGCCTCAACAAATGGACAACTGAATCACAATGTATTACTAGTATTGATTTTCAGCTAGATTTCAAATAGCTTTGTACTAACCACAGTTGTTGCTTTCCATATAAGTCTTAACTTCTTGACTTATGTATTTCCTGTATTTTTCTGTGCCACTCATTGGAATGTTAATAGATCTTTTAATTTTATTTTATTATTATTTTTTAAAAGATTTTATTTATTTATTTGACAGAGAGAGATCACAAGTAGGCAGAGAGAGAGAGAGGAGGAAGCAGGCTACCTGCTGAGCAGAGAGCCCGATGCGGGACCTGATCCCAGGACCCTGAGATCATGACCTGAGCCGAAGGCAGTGGCTTAACCCACTGAGCCACCCAGGCGCCCCTAGATCTTTTAATTTTAAATGCATTTGCAAAATGATTATTCATGTCATATAAATGTAGTTAAAGAAGTATACGGTGCTTCCAAGATCCTGTGATGACAGACGATGAAGGTTAAGGGATCCCCTATAAGCTTAGTCTGAAGGAATGACAACAAGGAACAGCCAAGGTTTATGTTTGGTAAACTTACAGGCTTTTTTGGAGTACCATGGGAATAAATACTTTCCAAATAAAGAAATAAGAAAGATTCTAACCACAAGTGATAGAAGAGATGGACAATAGCTGAATGTGATTCTATCCATACACTCAATCTATACAAGGAACTAAGTAGTTATAAACTCTCATTTCATCTCTAATAGCAAGAAACATTAAAAGAATCCCTTAAACATGCCACACTACAGAAGGTTTTCTTGATTATTTTGAGCACCCAGCCAGATCTATGTTGTCTACTTTTTTATTGTAACACCCAAATAAATGAACATTTGTTTTATGGGCCCAGATTCAAGAATACTTTATTTGACAGATTTTTTCTAAAACTAGAGGGGAATTAAGATACTTATCAAGTTCTATGATCTTTTAATTTTCAGCAACAATATGAACCTACCATGGAAACACATTACATGTATGCTTTAACTCAATGTTTTTCTGTTGTTTTGAAAATCTATGATTGTGTCTTAAGAATTTCAGAACTTGTTTAATCAGATAACTAGCTTTATATGCATAATTTTAAGACATTTTCCTGATTATACAGTCTTGTGCTAATCACGATAATATGACAGAAAAAAGTGTAAGAAATAGACAATGTGACGCAAAGAATTAAATATGTAAATATGTTGATGGAAAAATAATGAGGTCCCATGCCTCTCAAAGATGTAAGATTTCCCAAAATTCTCTACCATGCAGCCAACTAACATCACATTTAGCCACCACATTTCACATTAAGCAGTTATAAAACTGAGATCAAGGTAGTAGTAACATCTTAGATACTGTACTAACCTTAACTAGCAGACAAGATGGAAGGTTGCTGTGAGTGCCTCAAGAAGGGGGCTCACGCTTTGGGAACTTCAAAAGCAGTTTGATCGTTGTCTTAATTTCCTCTGGAGATAAAACAATGCTGATCCCCAGAATCTATGGGATAGGTCAGTGGAAATCAGCATTTTTAAGCCCCTCAAGATATGAAATCCTGCATGCTGCAGCCAGGATACCTCTGTCCCTATTTTCCATGAGGTCCAACATCAATAATGCATCAGGATTAAGCAAGCAGGACAATAAATAAAACCTGCATGGCAATTTGTGGAAGATGAAGGATTAAAAAGCTAACAGGATGTAATAATATGCAAAGGCACACATATAGTTATGCATACATGAGATTAACAAGGATATGCATAATGGTTAAACAAAGCATCACTTACAAAACATTAAAATAATTCAGCACATAATTCAGGCAAAAAAAGAATCTAGGAGAAAACTTAACTTCCCTTGGATCAACCTCATTCCTAAAACCATGTCTAATATAGTAAACCTTGTTCACATCCTGTTTGAATAGCCCATATCTCATATCCGTTATCACATAAACAAGTTCATCTGAATGGTGTTTTTTACCTCTTATATTACAATTTAACTTTGCCTACATACAAAAACTCTACCTTTTATTTTTAGCTCCATTTTTATGTTTTTGATGTCAAAATTTATATCTTTATATATTGTGTGTTCATGACCAAATTATTATAGCTGTAGTTATTTTTAATACTCCTATCCTTTAGTGTTTATTATTAGCATTAAGTGGTTCACATACTACCATATTGCAGTTTCAGGGAAGTCTGGACTTGGTTATTTACTTACCTTTAATGTGTTTATATTTAATGTGCTGTATATTTTCAGATATTTTCATGTTACTATTCAGTACCCTTTCACTCTAGCTTGAAGATCTCCTTTCAGTTTTAAGTCAAGTCTAGAGATGATGAACTCCCTACATCTTTGCTTGGGAGAATCTTTATTTCTTTTTCATTTCTGGAAGATAACTTTGTTGAATAGAGTATTCTTGGTTGGCAGTTTTTCCAACTGCTATAAAATTTTAGTAATCTAACAATTTTTTTTTCATTTTGTCCTCTATTTGTCCTGTTCTAACAAATCTGCTAATATTCTGTTGACCTAATATCCTCATTTTGGGGTTCCCATTTATGTCCAGGGATTTACTCCATTATATAAGGGGCTTCTCAGCAGATTTTTCCCAGACGGCTTCATCTCTATTTTTGGCTTCTGCTGAGATAGTAGAAGGGATCCACGTGACAAATGCCTAATTTTCTCTATGTGACTGAGTACTGTGCCCTTTGGTTCCCTCCTAGACACTAGCAAAAGTTGATCCAATCACACTGTTGGCTTATGGTACAGCAATTTCACTTTGCAATATTTATCCAAAGGAACTGAGTTAGGATCTCAAAGAGATAAGTGCACTCCTATGTATAATGTAGCATTATTCAGAGCAGCTAAGACATGAACACAACCTTAGTGTCTGTCAACAGATGACTAGATAATGGCAATATGATACATTTGATGGAATATTATTTGGAACACAAAAAGAGAAGGGAAGTCTGTCATATGCTACAATATGGCTTAACCTTGAGACTTGATACTAAGTAAAACAAGCCAGTTATAGAAAGACAAGCAGTACATGATTCCACTTACATGCTGTATCTAAAGTTAGTCAAACTCATAGAAACAGAAAGTAAAATAGTGGTTGCCAGTGTCTGAGTGGATAGGAAAATTGTTGTTCAGTTAGTATATACTTTCACTCATGCAAATGGAAAAGTTCTAGAGATTGCCTGCATAACTTTGTGTTTATATTTAATACTGAACTCTACACTTAAAAATTTGTTAAGAGGTTAGATACCATGTTGTGTTTTTTAACTACAGTAAAATAAGCTTTCCTTCTAGATTTTAGCTCAGATTTCATTTACCCTGTGTACTCTCCTTCCACTCTAAAAGAAAGAAAGCCTACTCCTCTTATGCAAGCACTGTAATAACCATACCTCAACTATGCAGTTTGCTGACTAGTGTTTACACCAGAGTTTGCATATACAGCTTTCCTACAGAACTGAGAGTCTATGCCCTAATCATTTCTTCACCTTTAATGATTAGCATAACATTTGACACATGGATTCAATGTGTAATTTTAGCTGAGTCTATAATTTTTACAAATTTATGAATGAATGCATAAATGAGTAAGTGAATGAGTGAATGAAGGAATACTCAATTTTTTAAAAATTATTTTTTATTGAGAGAGAGAGAACATGAGCACAAGTTGGTGGGGAGCAGGGAGAGGGGGAGAAGCTGACTCCTCTGAGCAGGGAGCCTGATACAGGTGACCCTGGGACCATGAGCCAAAGGCAGATGTATAACCAACTGAGCCACCTAGCTTCCCCAGAATAATCTATCTTAATACAGTATTGAAATAACATTGCAGCTGAATAAAGTCCCACTGAGTATACAAAGACTATAAAGTCACATTAAAAAAAAAATTGAGTTCTTAATGTTGCTTTAGGCTTCATATGTGAGGAATTTGTGTATGCATGAAAGAGATGAAAATAATTTTTCAAGAGGGTAAACAAAATTCTGACAAAGAAGAGAGCTAACAATTTATATTGTGTTTAGATTCTTTGTAAAATGACTATAATATTGTGTATGTGTATAGGATTTGTAATAAAGACTAATTTTTCTCCTTTGAAAAAAGAGAATAAGAAAAAAATTTAAAAATTGACCCCAGGAGAAGAATAAATGAAAGAAGATGGGATTGGGAGGGAGACAAACCATAAGTGACTCTTAATCTCACAAAACAAACTGAGGGTTGCTGGGGGGAGGGGGTTTGGGAGAAGGGGGTGGGATTATGGACATTGGGGAGGGTATGTGCTTTGGTGAGTGCTGTGAAGTGTGTAAACCTGGTGATTCACAGACCTGTACCCCTGCGGATAAAAATATATGTTTATAAAAAATTAAAAATTAAAAAAAAATTGACCCCAGGAATGCTCTTACATTATACATAAAAAGAAAGAAAGAGGGGCACCTGGGTGGCTGAGTGGGTTAAGCCACTGCCTTCGGCGCAGGTCATGATCTCAGGGTCCTGGGATGTAGTCCCGCATCAGGCTCTCCACTCAGCGGGGAGCCTGCTTCCCTCTCTCTCTCTCTGCCTACTTGTGATCTTTCTCTGTCAAATAAATAAATGAAATCTTTTTTAAAAAAAAAGAAAGAAAGAAAGAAAAGAAAAAAATATTGTACTTTCATTTTATGGCAATTCAAATGGCCTAAAAAATCCATATATTTGTTATTTTTGTATAAAATAGCCCAGTGGGTTAAAGCCTCTGCCTTCGGCTCAGGTCATGATCCCAGGGTCCTGGGATCGAGCCCCACATGGGGCTCTCTGCTCAGCAGGGAACCTGCTTTTCCCCCTCTCTCTCTACCTGCCTCTCTGCCTACTTATAATCTCTGTCAAATACATAAATAAAAAAAAAAAAATAGCATAGTGATAGCCACTTTCAGATCACATGTTAAGATCCATTTCCACTCTAAAGGAAGTGAATTCTGTCATATTATGAAGAGGCAGTGTGTTTTTCAGGCATCTAATTGTAGAATTTTTCACATTTCTTGAAAAGTCTTTTTCCAAGTGTGACTGTGAAGTGGGTTAGATTTTCTTTATAATCAAAATTTATGTTTTTTTATTTTTTAATTTTTAAAGATTTTCTTCCTCTTTATTCTTTTTTTCTTTTTGTTTTTTAAGATTTTATTTATTTATTTATTTGACAGACAGAGATCACAAGTAGGCAGAGAGGCAGGCAGAGACAGAGGAGGAAGCAGGCTCCCTGCTTAGCAGTGAGCCGGATGGGATGCCAATGCTGGGCTTGATCCCAGGATCCTGGGATCATGACCTGAGCCGAAGGCAGAGGCTTTACCCACTGAGCCACCCAGACATCCCTATGTGTTTTTTAAATTAAAAGTGTTTCTGATCAACTTTGTGCTACTGTACGAAGGGTGTAACTGTGAAAAACAACAACAAAAAAGGCACAATTTTTACCTTTTGAGGCCTACAGTATAGTGGAAGTAACAAAATTAATCAGATTTTTATAAAATACATCTGCTAGAAGTTATTATGTTAAGCGAAATCAGTCAGAGAAAGACAAATGACATATGATTTCACTCATTTGTGGAAAGTAAGAAACAAAACAGATGAACATAGGAGAAGGGAAGGAGATATAAAATAAGATAAAAACAGATAAAAAGGGGGGGGGGCGCCTGGGTGGCTCAGTGGGTTAAGCCGCTGCCCTCAGCTCAGGTCATGATCTCAGGGTCCTGGGGTCCTGGGATCGAGTCCCGCATCGGGCTCTCTGCTCAGCAGGGAGCCTGCTTCCCTCTCTCTCTCTGCCTGCCTCTCCATCTACTTGTGATTTCTCTCTGTCAAATAAATACATAAAATCTTGCGCTCAGTTGGTTAAACATCTGCCTTCAGTTCAGGTCATGATCCCATGTCAGTGGGGAGACTGCTTCTTCCTCTCCCCGCTGTTCATGCCTTGACTATCTCTCTTTATCTCTCTCTCTTAAATAAGTAAGTAGAATCTTAAAAGAAAAAAAATGAAAACAGAGGAAGAAAAACCATAAGAAACTCTTAACTATTGGAAACAAACTGAGGGTTGCTGGAGGGGCAGTAGGTGGGGGAGATAGGATAATTGTGCGGTGATCATTAAGGAGGGCACTTGATGTAATGAGAACTGGGTGTTATATGCAACTTATGAATCACTAAATTCCACCTCTGGAACTAATAATACAGTATATGTTAACCAAATTGAATTTAAATAAAAATTTTTAAAAATACATCAATAAATATATAAATGGTATCAATTCAGAGGGAAAGTGTACACTGCTATGAACATTTCTAGTAGACTAAACTAACTTCACTTGGTAGGATGAAAAGTTTTCTCTGAGAAATTTATATTTGAGATTTTGTGGGAGAGAAAGAAATTTGGTGAAGTCCATGTGAGTATTGGATTTATCTTAGATTAAATAATAATTGTTGAAAATGTGGTTATGAAGTTCACTCTACAGTTGACTCTTGAACAACACAGCAGTTGGGAACATTGCATGCTATATAATTGAAAATCCACATATCTAACACTCCAGAAACTTAACTACAAATAGCCTATTTTTGTCCATAAACCTTACCATTAACATAAATAGTTGATAACACATATTTTGTATGTTATATGTATTTTATACTGTATTCTTACGTAAAATAAACTAGAGCATTGTAACTGTTAGGAAAATCACAAGGAAGAGAAAATATATTTCCAATCCCATACTGTATTTATTGAAAAACATCTGTGTATAAGTGGATATGTACAGTTCAAACCAATATTGTTCAAAGGCCAAGTGGATCTGCAAGGAAATAATTTCTAAATAGAAGATGATGCCAAAGCTCAATAATTAAATGGTAATTAGTCACAAAGTCATCAGATGATTTGAACCAAATTCTGATTTGAGAATGTGGCAATAGAATGGGAAGATGGAAAAGGAGGGTATATTTTGTCTGAGGCTGTGATATTAATACTGTATCATATCTAATAATTACAATAAAACTAGGTTTGGGAAAAATTTATAATTACTAATATGATAAAATAGAATATAGACTATTTCAAAAATACAAGAAAAAAAACAATGCATCTATCGAAAGCTAAAGAAAACTCAACAAACATATTAAATACATAAGAATTTCATGAGGGGTGCCTGGGTGGCTCAGTCATTAAGCATCTGCCTTCAGCTCAGATCATGATCTCAGGGTCCTGGGATCAAACCCCGCATCGGGCTCCCTGCCTGGTGGGAAGCCTGCTTCTCCCTCTTCCACTCCCCTTGCTTGTATTTCCTCTCTCATTGCCTCTGTCTCTGTCAAATAAATAAATAAAATCTTAAAAAAAAAAAAGAAGAATTTTCTGAAAGGAGAAAAAATACAGTACCACAAAGTAATCACTACATCTTTGAAGGGGGTTAATTACCCTATTAAAAGGCGACAAATTTTAGTATATATTTTTAAAATATTTATTTATTGGATAGAGAGAGACAGAGAAAGAGAGGGAACATAAGCAGGGGGAGTGGGTGAGGGAGAAGCAGGCTTCCCGTTGACTAGTGAGCCTGATGCTGTTAGGATGATGACCTGAGCCGAAGGAAGACGCTTAATGCCTGAGCCACTCAGGTGCCCCCAAATTTTAGTATATTGTTTGGATTCAGTTACATGCTATTTTCAAGAAGGTGTTTATTTGATGATTGTATGCAACCTATAAAATGCCCCCAAATAATCCCTGCCTTCAAGTATTCTTGTCTTTATATAATTTCCTCTCCTTGAGTGTAGGTTGCATTTAGTAAGTCTAATAAATAGAATATGACAGAAACAATGATGTGTCACTTTTCACTTTAGGTTTATTTTGCTTTGAAAATAAATACATTGGTATTCTCTCCATAAATCTGTGACATGACAATTGCCGTTCAAGTTGTGTCTAACAGTTGTCTTTGGAATCCACATCTCCATTTTGCAGGCTAAGAGAATATTTGTGTCTAGAACCCGTTAAAGTGTTATTATCGGTCTAAGATATTCTTCACCATTCTTGGCTCATTTTATCAGTCTCACTTGAATGAATCATGTAACCTTCTTTTTCCATAGGTGCATAAACTAAGGGAAATTGGGGGTGGTTTTGAGAAGGCTTTGTTTTCTGAAAAAAGGTTCAAAAGAGACAGAAATAATTGATCATGTCCTTACTGCATGCTCCTTGATATTAAAAGTGGATGGTTGGGGTACCTGGGTGGCTCAGTCAGTTAAGTGTCTGCCTTGTGCTCAGGTTATGATCCCAGGATCCTGGGATGGAGGCCCCTGCATTAGGCTCCCTGCTCTGTGGGGAGTCTGCTTCTCCCTCTGACCTCTGCCCCCAACTCTTGTACTCTCTCCAGCTCTCTCTCTCTCTCAAACAAACAAACAAATAAATAAATAAATAAATAAAGTCTTTAAAAAAATCTTTTAGGAGGGTGATTGGAGCCATGGCAGCCATATTTTAAGCATCAAGACAAGACCATGGCAGCTCTTATATAGAAACCTTGCCAAATCCAGTAACAGCTCTTTTCCAAACTTCTCGTCATTTGAGAAAATCAAGCCTGATTTTTTTTTTTTTTTTTTGGTAGTTGGAAGTTAGATTCTATAACTTGCCCCAGGTATTGCTGATTTGTTATTCTTGAGAAAGATACATGCATAGATAGTATTAACTTATCAGGATCTTGAGTCTACTCTGAAAAACCATAAAAAAAAAATAGTACCGATATTCATTTGAGGACTAAGTCCAGCATTTTAGATGTATCATCCATTAGTCTATCTGAATAATTTGTTCTAAGTATATAATGTGTTTGGACCTGAAGGAATATAATGGTAATGTTTGTTAGAATGGATATTTCTGGCTCATTTACCTTCAGAGATCTAATTCTTTAAATTCTTTGTCTAGGCTAAATGCAGGAACTGGGGTTATAACCTGAGCTAAAGTTCTGAAAATACCCATAGTCTACCCATTCTAAAATGAGTTATTCAAAGAAAACATTATCTATCATCATCTATCATCTGTCCTTATCATATTTTCATGTGTAACTAATTATAACTAATTTTCATGTGTGACTAGTTAAAAGCCAAGTACTTTCTCTCCCCTTGGATTATAGAATTGAATTGTTGGAAACACCAGCAGAAGTTTTCTGTCTGTAATAAAGATAAGCAATGTTGCACATAGTAGCTATTCCAGAAAAGATCTTTGTTCCAAACAACACAAAGATCAAACAAGCAATCCTTGGTGAACATATAGAATAAGCAAAAAATAAGCTACTTTTTTTTTCTTAAGCCTCCCATATTTGCTAATTTTATTGCATTACAACCTAGTATATCTTTTGTTCCAACCTAGCATATCTTTAAATGACAGTTATGGAGAGAACTACAACTAGTACCAAAAAAGAAGAAGGAGGGAAAAAAAAAAAAAAGAACCTACAACACTCTGGACAAGTTACAGAATCTTACTTCCAACTATCAAAGATAAATAAATGAATGAATGAATAAATAAATAAATAAATAAAATCAGGCTTGATTTTCTCAAATGATGGGAAGTTGGGAAAAGAGCTGTTATTTGGCAAGGTTTCTCTATAAGAGCTTCCATGGTCTTGTCTTGATGCTTAAAACATGGCTTCCATGGCTCTAATCACCCACCTATAAAAATTTTTTTTGAAGACTTTATTTATTTATTTGAGAGAGAGAGAGCAGGAAGTATTACCTATTGGTAATAGTCATTATCATTGTCACCTGATACTTTGGAGTTTATTCTGGTGATTGTGTTCTGGAATAAGATGACTACTTTTAAAGATCAGTGCAGCAATTTCCATCTTTAGGTTGAAAGGTAAATGGGATGAAAAAGATGTGACTGACAAAAAGGACAGAAGAACTGCTTAATTTAGATTGTGAAGATTTATAGGAGCTATATTCTCTAAACCTAGCTTTCACAACTAGAACTGAAGGTGACCAACAAAAGTGATTATATTTTAAAGAAATGACCCTCTATGGATGTAGGTTTTTTACTCACAGGAAGCTATGGCTATAAAGATTCAACAATTTGTGAGGGGAAAAAAAACCTATTATTTTATTATTGTCATAGTATAAAATAAATATCCATGAATCATTACTGATATAAATTAAAAAAAAAAACACCACCACCAAAAAACAACAAGGAAAGTCAGAGACACTGTCATGACCAAGAGAAAACTAGGAGCCTTAGATTATCTTAATAAAAGGTAACGTTGAAGTAGAGGAGCATTTCTTAGTTTCATGATTACAACTTGCCCTGGTTATTTAAACACAATTCTGGATTCTGGACAGCGACCTCTAAGGGTAGTACCATGTAGATCAAATAGTCAATTCAATCAAAGAGGAAGCCAGGAAAACAAACTATCCTGGGGATGATATTGGAGAAAAATGATACATCATTACTGTCTATGCTGGGAACATTAGAAGGTATAGTTTTGATATGCAGCTATCCTTCATCTACATTATAATCGTAGATAATAAAAATACATTACGTATTTTTTTTTTATTCCAAAGAGAAGACTCTCTTTCATTTTATTCATCTTCTTTGAGTTAGTTTGCAGGCTATTTAGTTCCATTAAAATGGCAAGTAGATTTATGGACAAGTTGTCTGATAAATGATTTCTTTTTCTTAATATGTGTTTTACTGGGTGTATTTCCTCACACCATGATTTATTTGTGGAAAGAACCAAAAGAATTCCCCTCTGTTTCTTATATCAACCTGTCCCTTAACTCTGAACAGTCAATAAGTTATTAGCTTAGGGATAATGTATTACTACTTCTCTTTTTATATGGGTATGTATTTGTGTGAGTATATTCTCTGTGTGTGCTTATCATTGTTATTAGCTAACTGTATGTTAGACAGCAAGCTATGTACCCTAATGTGAAGATCTAGGATTTCATAATTTCCCTCTAGGAAATTTCAGGATTTATTAGTTGAAACACTACGTTGAATGCATAATTATTGCACTTACTTGTCCCTACAGAATTGCTTTCCTTGGCATTTTAAGGAGGTATTAATCAGAAATGTTTAAAGGCATTGCATAGCATTGCTTAAACCCCCCTCTTTCCTGAAGAAAATTTCTCTCTTTTTTTTCAGCCTTATTGATATATAATTGACAAAAAAATGGCAAGATATTTTAAGTATACATCATGGTCATTTAGCATACGTATACACTGTGAAAAGATTCCCACCATCTAACTAATTAACGTAGCCATTGCCTCACATATTTATCTTTTTTTAATGAGAACATTTCAATCTACTCATTTAACAAAATGCAATGATATAATCACCAGGTTTTACATTAGATTCTCAGAAAATTTCTTTTTAGTCATATTCTTCCATTGCCTAGTAAAATACTTCATCTATTTAACTCAGTGATGATAGAATTCAGCTATCTTGTATATATATTTTTTATCTTTCTATATTTTTACAAAAGCGTTTTAGACTAAAACCCAAGACATAACACCAATGTATTTACAAAAAGAGAGAGTCTACTTCTACTCTTTCTTAAAGGCCTACTCACTAATAATATTCAAGATAATCCTTCCATTTTAACTTGCTACATTTTTAATGTTCCACAGTTTTTCTCTACCAGATAATATTTCTAGGTAAAGGGACGCCTGGGTGGCTCAGTTGGTTAAGCAGCTGCCTTCAGCTCGGGTCATGATCCTGGTGTCCTGGGATCGAGTCCCGCATCGGGCTCCTTGCTTGGCGGGGAGCCCGCTTCTCCCTCTGCCTCTGCCTGCCTGTGCTTGCTCTAGCTCCTCTCTCTCTCTGACAAATAAATAAATAAAATCTTTAAAAAAATATTTCTAGGTGAATATTGGATTTGTTGAATTGGGTCCAGGCATATATTGAGCAGACCAATATTCAGTACTTTTAATTCTATCTCATTTTCCTCTCTGCTCTTGCATAGTAAGGTCAATTGTCACAAAATCTTCAAATAACCCCTTTGAGGAGTGTGAAACTTGTTAAGGTGGTTTCAGGTTTTATTTCACTGAGTTGTTTTCCCTCACCTATAGGGTTCCCAACCAGATTGGAGGTTTGAGAAGAATTTTTGCTTTTTCCCACCATCAAGTGTTGCTAGTATTTGCCTCTAGGAATTGGAGATATTAGCAAACCTGGATAGGATAAAGAAGGGAAGACGCTGGTTCATTTACTGTCTGAGCATATGAGAGGAATTGGTAGGAATTACCTCCATTTTGGTCTCACCTGCATCTTCTTCTTGAACCCCTTTACTTTTACATGAAGCTCAGCAGAACTGTCCACTATTTTCAGTCATGGAGTGGAATGCTTGCATTTGCATTGAACACAATATAATCATCTATTAACAATACTAGCATCTTGGACTCTGTGCCACAAATGTTTTCCTCAGTTTTTTTCATAACCTCATACTCATTTGGTGTATTTTTGGTATACCCTAATATATGTTTAAAATCAGAAGTCAATATGATGAACTTTTATGCATGCAACATCTCCATGTTCAGACTGTAATCCACTGTAGTCCAACCCAAATGTAAACCATAGAAGGAGTTCATGGATTCTGATGTATTCATACAATAGATATTATTCAGTCCTGAGCATATGTAGATTATGTTATATTCCAGAATGGATGAATCTCACAGGTGTAATGTTGAGCAAAAACAACAAGACACAGAAGAGTAAATGTCTGTATATAATGTATGAAAACAGGTAAAAATTAATGTATTATAATAAAAACTAGTCATCTTGGGGGTAAAAATGTCTAGGAGAGGGTACCCGTATTTTCTATTTCTCAGTCTGTGTGGTGGTTACATAGTGTCTTTATTTGTAAAAAAAAATTATTGAGCTATATAAATGTGTGATTATTCAACTTTTACATACACTGTGCTTTAATTAAAATAGTTAGTCAAAAATGTAGGAAAGGGGGCGCCTAGGTGGCTCAGTGGGTTAAAGCCTCTGCCTTCAGCTCAGGTCATAATCCCAATGTCCTGGGATCGAGCCCCGCATCCGGCTTTCTGCTCAGCAGGGAGCCTGCTTCCTCCTCTTTCTCTCTCTCTCTGCCTGCCTCTCTGCCTACTTGTGATCTCTGTCTGTCAAATAAAAAAAAAAAAAAAAAAAAAAAAGTAGGAAAATAGGGGACTGCAATAGTTAGACTGATATCCAGATCCTTGCCAATGTATATTTGTATTTGATTGGGAAATTGGCAGTAAGATAGGAATAGATATTCCCCCTCTTCACAATGTGCTTCATGAAGACAAAGTTGGATATATATATTTTAGAGTCTAAGCATGTTTCTCCTATTTTGGCTTCATCATCTTATATTTACCAAAATTTCTATTAGATACATTTTGCTTAAGAATTCAGGTGATTCATCAGTTTCACTGTTCTTATTTTACTGGGAAATTTACAATATAATCATAATTTGTCTACTTTTCACGCCCTTTTTGCCATCACCAGAGTATCTTCTCATTTCTCCAGATTATTGTAAGAGAGGCTTAACTGGGTCTCCTCATCAACCCCCCTCAACCCATCAAACCCAACTCTCTCCATCAACCCCAATCTTCCCCTAATCTTTCCTTTTCTTCTCAAGTCAGCAGCAGAGTGATTCTGAGAAAATATCATTTTAATCTGATTTTTTTCATTACAGACCTCTAATAATACCCCACTTCAATCATATTTTAAAAGCCCTTGTAATCTTCCTGACCTCATAGCCTACTCTTTTCTCAAACACTCCTTTCAACCACAGCAACCTTCTGGCTATGCCCATGAGTACAGTTCTTTCTGCTTGGGTGCTGTCCTCATATACATTCTTGGTCACCTTTCTCACTGCTTTCACATTTTTATTCAAATTTGAACCCTTGCCCTTATTCCAAAACCCATGTTCCCTTTTCCTGATTTGTGTCCTAAGTGTTTATAACTGTGTAGTATACACTATTTATATAATATCTGCTTCACTCACTACAGGCAGAGATGTCTACCCTTCCATGCCAATTTGTTCACTGCTATTTCTAAAACTTAACAAAATGCCTGCCTGCTAAGGTAGGTCTTCAGTAAATGTTAGTTGAAATAATGAATAAAACATGTTATTTTCAATTTTGAAACCCTTGGTTTCTTTTTAGATATGTAGATAAGTGTAATGTTAATGAAGAGATCATTCTTGTTTATACTGATATGAAACGCAAAATCTGGTTTTCATGTTCTGCTGTGGGGAAGTCATAAAGTGATAGATCTAATTTATTTATTTATTTATTTAAAAGATTTTATTTATTTATTTGACAGAGATCACAAGTAGGCAGAGAGGCAGGAAAAGAGAGAGGAAGGGAAGCAAGCTCCCTGCTGAGCAGAGAGCCCGATGAGGAGCTCGGTTCCAGGACCCTGGAATCATGACCTGAGCTGAAGGCAGAGGCTTTAACCCACTGAGCCACCCAGGTGCTCCGATAGATCTAAATAATTTAAAACAAGTTCACTACACCTTTGAATAAATTTCTTCTGATAAAATGAAAAACATATATAGTAAATGTTACCATAGAAGATGGTATTTAGGCACTGGTTATAAAAATGATTTATTCATGCACGTACAAAAAAAGAGATAGGAGAAAGAGTTTTAGGAAAAATTCATTTAAAAATAGTTCCTAGCATCAAACGGGGATACTCACTCATAATCTTGACCATGGTTAAGGAAGTATTCTGTGCTCCACACACATAATCATATGACCAAATCTTAGTCTTTCTTCATTCAAGAGCATTTTTTCCCTACCACACCCCTGCTGCAGTGAAAATATTTTGTTAAAATAAGCATAGCATTAGCAATACTGGTGAAGCAAGAAAATGAAGTAATACTGTGTTTCTCTAAATAATTCTTAGTTGTAATAAATAAATAAATAAATAAATAATTCTCAGTTGTAGAAATAAATGTTGGCTCATATATTCAAAGCTTTTAATGAATCTTAAATGAGAAAATGGGTAAAATGTGGAGGAGTAAATTTATTTAAAAAAAGGAATCATGAATGGAAATGTAGATGGAGCATATACAGACTTAATTAACTTTTATTTCTTAATTGTGGAAAGCAAGAAGTTATTATATTTAGTATTCTACCTGGAATCAAATATATAGTGGTATATCTTATGTGCTTTATCTCACTAATTCATTAGCCATTTATGGAGAAGGTGAGGGAAGATAAGGTTCAAAATTTTTCATTCTTCTTCACTTTTTCTGTTTCAATAACTGTTGCCTTTTCACTTTTGGAAGACTTTAGAAGCCATGCAGGCAGTATAAATGGATACTTGGACATATTTTGATTGTATGTATGTTTCCTTGAAATGTTACTGCTTTGCTATTTCTATAATATTACTATTTCTGTTGAATAATTGGTGTGGGAAATTGACAATAATTCAGTAAAAATGTAATGTGACATATGTCCTCATGAGGATTATACTTCAAATATGTGAAAATCTTAAAAAATAGACAATTAATAACTGTCAAGGTATGTTTCCACTGTAGTTAGACTGTACACACCAGCTATAGATGCTGCCTCCATCCTTTGCCTTTTTGGATAGGGCCTCTTCAACAGAGACAAGGACTAGAAGGCAGAATCAATGTAGCAACTTCCATACATATTAGAGAACTAATGTACAAATAGACAAAACCCAACTCCTGAATGCCAGAAGAAGAATAAAAAGCATCACCACCCAGGAAAAGCTGCCCTACTTGCCATGCTGTGTTCTCATAAAACAGACAAGTGCCAGGGCCCCTGGGTAGCTCAGTCTGTGGCACATCCCACTCAGGTCATGATCACAGTGTGATAGAGTGAGATGGAGCCCTACATCAGGCTCCATCCTGGGCAAGGATTCTGCTTGGGATTCTCTCCCTCTGTTCCTATCCCCATGCATGTTGTCTCTTTCTAAAATAAATAAATACATAAATTCTTAAAAAAAAAAAAAAAAAGGAGATAGATGCCTTGCCCAGATGTTCTCAGGGCATTACCCCAGCCCTTTTCTGAGATATTTTAGGCATTTTATTATTAAATCTTCCAAATTCTATCCCAGGATTTCCCTACATTTAAAGGTTTCAAAATTGTCTAAATAGTGCTCTCCTTTACCTGATTATCATATCACGGTCATCAGTAATCTCTGGGCTGAGAAAAGGTCTTACTGATAATTAAATTTAAATAGAATATTTTTTATTTCTGCATATATCTATAAAACTCTGTGCTTACTACTCAATATATTAAACTCCTTTGTATCAGTGGTTGTCCTCATGATCAATGTATAGCCAAAAATTTGTATAGTCTTTACACAAAGTCATATCTCTCTCCATGAAGCCCATGTATTGAAGTTTGCTCCTATAAGATATATCCCTGACACTGTGTTCTATTTTAACAGTCTGCCATTTGCATTCGAATAGGAATTAATAAAATACGCTTTAATTAGTTACCAGGCATTAAATAACTGGTGATAGCATTTGACTTTTCTATAAGCTTGCAAATGTAAAATCGAATATAGTGATAAAATCATAGTGGCTTGAGATAAAATCATAGTTTTGTAAAGTAGATATTTAAATTTATACTTACCTAAAAGTAATTTTCTCCTATATTAATTTTCTCCTATATTATTCACTAAAATATTATAGAAAAGCATTCTTGGCATCAGAAATGATCTCCCACATACCACTAGTGAAGGATAATAAACAGCTTTGCATAAACAGAGAATTTCTATGGGAAAAAAAATGCCATTTCAAAATGAAGACTTTAAACATGATATAAAACCTTTTTATCATTTAATAAGTATTGTTTAATTTTATTATTTAATCTCTCAAGCATTGCAACAAAAGTTAATGCACTTTTATTATTTTGCCATGACAATTATTTTTGTTCATTGCAACTGTAAAGTTCTATAGTAGCTTATCAACACCTACCTTCTTCTTTTAGGAAAATGTACTTGTGTGATTCTTCAGTGTAATTATTGTGGTTCATAAAAACTGTGTTATTATGTTGGCTTAGTATAATATGCTTTTTACATAAAAATAACTTATAGTTATTCTCTCCTCTGTTGGTAATTATAACCCAAGTCCATTGCAGTAATAAAATTGAGCTGAGTACTTGATGGACCACTTTATTTTATTCTAACTACCCTTTTTCTATTACGACTATTTATTATGTCTTCATAAATGTGATGCACAGCAATAGTAAAATGCAAGACACTGACACATCATACTTTCTTCCCGAGGTGTGCTTTTTTTCTTAGGCAAATTCTTCAAGTTATTTATTTGGAACATTGGAAAATATTCCAAAGCCATATTCTCCCAGGTGTTTTCACCATGAAAAAAGAGCTATATGAACACTCACTTTTGAAAACACCAACATTCCCCATGAGACATAGCATTGTTACCTATGGTGGCTTCACCCCTAACTTCACTGAAATGAAGCATTAAAAAAAAAAAAAAAAAGGAGGATTGAACACAAAGAAAACATTGACTAGGTAGAACTATGCTTAGTCATGTCTGTGACAGAGGTTGTCAAAAGCTGGAAAATAATCTAATAAAGCTTCTTTCCTATACAGACTATATAAAAGATGAAATATGTACAGTATACTTTTATAGTATACCTCATATATACCCCAGTCTTTCCATTTCAAGAAGTATTGTTTTGTTGATTTTTTGGTACTTTTTATGATTGTAGAGAATATGAACATTTATCTGCAGAGATAAACCATTTCTTGAAATTGAGTTTGCACAAAACATATCAGTAAACTATTATAAAAAGGATGTGCTAATCTCTCCGCCATGACCTTAAGTCATACTTCACACTTATAAAAAGCACAAAACAATGCTTTTCAACTCAATTATGTGGTATCTCCAGTTTATAAGCTGATTGTGTGACAACTTAGTGGAAGAAATTCTAGATCCAAAGCTATTGTTATCCAGATATTTTGTTTATTGTGATCCAACCTAATTTGATTTAAACCCATTGTAATTTTCCTCTTGTCAATAAAAACTGCCTATTAAATGTTTAAAAATATTTATATTATCTTTTCTCCTTTGCCAAGGTAGGATTAAATTTTCTATTCCATGTCTGAATGATTTGCTGACTATGAGTGTGTGCTATGCTATGCTATCAACATAGGTCCTATTTTCTAGAGCCCTAGAATTCTAGGAGATGTTGCTTTACTTAACTTGGAAAGACAAAAAGAAAAAAAAAAAAAAGGGAAGGGAGAGAGGAAGAAAGAAAGGAAGGGCAAAGAAGAAAAAAAAGGAGTAAAAAGAAAGAAAGAACAAAAAGAAATAAGAACCAGAAAAACAAGAACAAAATCTAAATTCATTGTGTAAATTAGTTCAGCTGGATCTGTGATCTACCTGTTGACATTCATAACAATATTGGCCTTTATTTCAATATTCTTAGTGGTGAAACATAGACTTTAAACTGAGCCTTCTGTCTGTCTGTCTATCTATCTATTTATCTATCTATCTATCACTGACCACTGTCTCCCTACTCCCCAAACCCCCAGCAAACCTGTTTCTTTTGTGAAACTGAGTCTCTTGTGGTTTGTATCCCACCCAATCCCATATTGTTTCATTTTTTTTCATTCTCTAGCTCCCAAACCCCCTACCCTGCCTCTCAAATTCCTCATATCAGAGATACCATATGATAATCGTCTTTCTCTGATTAACTTATTTTGCTCAGCATAATACCCTCTAATTCTATCCACATCATCACAAATGCCAAGATTTCATTTCTTTTGATGACTGCATAGTATTCCATTCTATATATGGAATAGAGATATAGACGTATCTAGATATATATCTAGATATACATATATATAGATATACATATATATATACATACATATATATCTAGATACGTCTATATACATATACATATAGATATACATATATCTAGATATATATCTAGATACGTCTATATCTCTATCTATCTATCTATCTATATACCACATCATCTTTATCCACTCATCTGTTGATGGACATCTAGGTTCTTTCCATAATTTCGCTATAAACATTCAGGACATCCCTGCTGTGTCCCTGACTTTAGAGGAAAAGCTCTGTTTTTCCCTATTGAGAATGATATTCACTGTGGGTTTTTCATAGATGACTTTGATGATATTGAGGTATGTACTCTCTATCCCTACACTTTGAAGAGTTTTTATCATGAAAGGATGCTGTACATTGTCAAATGCTTTTTCAGCATCTGTTAGGAGTATAATATGGTTCTTGTTCTTTCTTTTATTCCTAACCTTTGCATCACTACATTTGTATCTTTAGGGTAAATACCTAGTAGTGTGATTGCTGGGTCATAGGGTAGCTCTCTATTTTCAACTTTTTGAGGAACCTCCATGCTGTTTTCCAGAGTGGCTGCAGCAGCTTGCATTCCCACCAACAGTGTAGGAGGGTTCCCCTTTCTCCGCATCCTTGCCAACATCTGTAGGTTCCTGACTTGTTAATTTTAGCCATTCTGATTGGTGTGAGATGATATCTCATTGTCATTTTGATTTGTATTTCCCTGATGCTGAGTGATGTTGAGACTTTTTCATGTGTCTGTTAGCCATCTGGTGTCCTCTTCGCAGAAATGTCTGTTCATGTCTTCTGCCCATTTCTTGATTGGATTATATGTTCTCTGGGTGTCATTTCATAGGTTGGGTGTTTCATAAGTTCTTTCTAGATTTTAGATACTAGATCTTTTCCTGATATGTCACTTGCAAATATCTTCTCCCAATCTGTCAGTTGTCTCTTGGTTTTGTTGACTGTTTCCTTTGCTGTGCAAAAGCTTTTGATCTTGATGACATTTTAATAGTTCATTTTTGCCCTTGCTTCCCTTGCCTCTGATGATCTTTCTGGGAAGAAGTTGCTGTGGCTGAGATTGATGAGGTTGCTGCCTGTGTTCTCCTGAAGGATTTTGATGGATTCCTGTCTTACATTCAGGTCTTTAATCTATTTTGAGTCTCTTTTTGTGTATGGTGTAAGGATATGGTCCAGTTTCATTCTTCTGAATATGGTTGTCCAATTTTCCCAACACCATTTGTTGAAGAGGCTGTCCTTTCTCCATTGGACATTCTTTCTTCCTTTGTCAAATATTAGTAGACCATAGAGTTGAGGGCCCATTTCTGGGCTCTCTATTCAGTTCCATTGATCTATCTGTTTTTGTGCCAGTACTATACTGTCTTGATGATTACAGCTTTGTAATAGAGCTTGAATTCTGGAATTGTGATTCAACTCACTTTGGCTTTCTTTTTCAACATTCCTCTGGCTCTTTGGGGTCTTTTCTGGTTCTATATAAATTTTAGGATTATTTGTTCCATTTTTTAAAAAAAATGGATGGTATTTTGATAGAGATTGCATTAAACATGTAGATTGCTTTAGGTAGCATAAACATCTTCACAATATTTTTCTTCCAATCCATGAGCATGGAATGTTTTTCCATTTCTTTGTGTCTCCCTCAATTTCTGTCATGAGGACTTCATAGTTTTCTGAGTACAGATTTTTGCCTCTTTGGTTAGGTTTATTCCTAGGTATCTTATGGTTTTGGGTTCAATTATAAATGGGAACGACTCCTTAATTTCTCTTTCTTCTCTCTTGCTATTGGTATATAGAAATGTAACTGATTTCTGTGTATTGATTTTATACCCTGACACTTTACTGAATTTCTGTACAAGTTCTAGCAGTTTTAGAGAGGAGTCTTTTGGGTTTTTCACATAAAGTATCATACCATCTGCAAAGAGTGAGAGTTTTCCTTCTTCTTTGCCAATTCAGATACCTTTTATTTCTTTTTGTTGTCTGATTGCTGAGGCCAGGACTTCTAGGTCTATGTTGAATAGCAGTGGTGATAGTGGACATTCCTGCTGTGTCCCTGACTTTAGAGGAAAAGCTCTGTTTTTCCCTATTGAGAATGATATTCACTGTGGGTTTTTCATAGATGACTTTGATGATATTGAGGTATGTACTCTCTATCCCTACACTTTGAAGAGTTTTTATCATGAAAGGATGCTGTACATTGTCAAATGCTTTTTCAGCATCTGTTAGGAGTATAATATGGTTCTTGTTCTTTCTTTTATTAATGTGTTGTATCACATTGATTGATTTGCCAATGTTGAACCAATCTTGCAGCCCAGGAATAAAGCCCACATGGTCATGGTGAATAATCCTTTTAATGTACTGTTAGATCCTATTGGCTCGTATTCTGATGGGAATTTTTGCATCCATGTTCATCAAGGATATTGGTCTGTAATTCTCTTTTTTTATGGGGTCTTTGTCTGGTTATGGGATCAAGGTAATGCTGGCCTTCAAAAATGAGTTTGGAAGTTTTCCTTTCATTTGTATTTCTTGGTATAGTTTCAGGAGAATAGGAATAAATTCTTTAAGTGCTTGGTAAAATTCCCCTGGGAAGCCATCTGGCCCTGGGCTCTTGTTTATTGGGAGATTTTTGATGACTGCTTCAATCTCCTTACAGGTTATTGATCTGTTCAGGTTTTCTTTGTCTTCCTGGTTCAGTTTTGGTATTTTATATGCTTCTAGGAATGCATCCATTTCTTCTAGATCATCAGATTTGCTGGCATATAGCTTTTCATAATATGTTCTTATAATTGTTTGTATTTCTTTGGTGTTGATTGTGATTTCTCCTCTTTAATTCATGAATTTATTAATTTGGGACCTTTCTCTTTTCTTTTTGTTAAGTCTGGCCAGGGGTTTATCAATCGTATTAATTCTTTCAAAGAACCAGCTCCTAGTTTCATGGTTTGTTCTACTGTTCTTTTGGTTTTTCTTTCATTGATTTCTGTTCTGATCTTTATGATTTCTCTTGCTGGGTTTGGACTTTCTTTGCTATTCTTTCTCCAGCTCCTTGGAGTGTCAGATTAGGTTGTGTACTTGAGGTCTTACTGGTTTCTTCAGAAAGACTTGTATCACTATATACTTTTCTCTCAGGACTGCCTTTGCTGTGTCCCAAAGATTTTGAACACTTGTGCTTTCATTTTCATTTGTTTTCATAATGTTTTTCAACTCTTTTTTAATTTCCTACTTGACCCATTCAATCTTTAGTAGGATGCTCTGTAGCCTCCATGTATTTGAGTTCTTTCCAAATTTCTTCTTGTGATTGAGTTCTAGCTTCAGAGCATTGTGGTCTGAAAATAGTCAGGGAATGATCCCAATCTTTTGGTATCAGTTGAAACCTGATTAGTGACCCAGTATATGATACCTTCTGGAGAATGTTCCATGTGCACTAGACAAGAATATGTATTCTGTTGCTTTGGGGTAGAGTGTTCTGAAATATCTGTGATATCCAAATATCTGTGATGTCCTTTAAAGCCCTTATATTCTTGTTAATCTTTTACTTGATCTGTCCATTTCCGTGAGGGAGGTGTTAAAGACTCTTATAATTATTATATTATTGTCAATATGTTTCTTTGATTTTGTTATTAATTGGTTTATATAGTTGGCTGCTCCAATGTTAGGGGCATAGCTATTTAGAATTTTTAGATCTTTTTGTTGGACAGACCCTTTCAGTATGATACAGTGTTCTTCCTCATGTATAGTATTTGGCTTAAAATCTAGTTTTTATGATAAAAGGATTGCCACTCCAGCTTTCTTTTGTTCCAGATTGTCAAATTTGTTGGCGTAGAGTTGCTCATAGTATGTTCTTATAATTGTTTGTATTTCTTTGGTGTTAGTTGTGATCTCTCCTCTTTCATTCACGATTTTATTTATTTGGGTCCTTTCTCTTTTCTTTTTGATAAGTCTGGCCAGGGGTTTATCAATCTTATTAATTCCTTCAAAGAAACAGCTCCTAGTTTCGTTGATTTGTTCTATTTTTTTTTTTTTGTTTTTATTTCATTGATTTCTGCTCTGATCTTTATGATTTCTCTTCTCCTGCTGGGCTTAGGGCTTCTTTCTTGTTCTTTCTCCAGCTCCTTTAGGTGTAGGGTTAGGTTGTGTACTTGAGACTTTTCTTGTTTCTTGAGAAAGGCTTGTACCGCTATATATTTTCCTCTCAGGACTGCCTTTGTTGTGTCCCACAGATTTTGAACCATTGTGTTTTCATTTTCATTTGTTTCCATGATTTTTTTCAAATCTTCTTTAATTTCCTGGTTGACCCATTCATTCTTTAAAAGGATGCTGTTTAGTCTCCATGTATTTGGGTTCTTTCCAAACTTCCTCTTGTGGTTGAGTTCTAGCTTCAGAGCACTGTGGTCTGAAAATATGCAGGGAATTATCCCAATCTTTTGATACTGGTTGAGTCCTGATTTAGGACCAAGGATGTGATCTATTCTGGAGAATGTTCCATGTGCACTAGAGAAGAATGTGTATTCTGTTGCTTTGGGATGAAATGTTCTGAATATATCTGTGATGTCCATCTGGTCCAGTGTGTCATTTAAGGCCTTTATTTCCTTGTTGATCTTTTGCTTGGATGATTTGTCCATTTCAGTGAGTGGAGTGTTAAAGTCCCCTACTATTATTGTATTATTGTTTATGTGTTTCTTTGATTTTGTTATTAATTAGTTTATATAGTTGGCAGCTCCCACGTTGGGGGCATAGACATTTAAAATTGTTAGATCTTCTTGTTGGACAGACCCTTTGAGTATGATATAGTGTCCTTCCTCATCTCTTATTATAGTCTTTGGCTTAAAATCTAATTGATCTGATATAAGGATTGCCACTCCTGCTTTCTTCTGATGTCCATTAGCATGGTAAATTCTTTTCCACCCCCTCACTTTAAATTTGGAGGTGTCTTCGGGCTTAAAATGAGTTTCTTAGAGGCAATATATAGATGGGTTTTGTTTTTTTATCCATTCTGATACCCTGGGTCTTTTGATTGGGGCATTTAGCCCATTAACATTCAGGGTAACTATTGAGAGATATGAATTTAGTGCCATTGTATTGCCTGTAAGGTGCCTGTTACTGTATATTGTATCTGTTCCTTTCTGATCTATCACTTGTAGGCTCTCTCTTTGCTTAGAGGACCACTTTCAATATTTCCTGTAGAGATGGTTTGGTGTTTGCAAATTCTTTCAGTTTTTCTTTGTCCTGGAAGCTTTTAATCTCTCCTTCTATTTTCAATGATAGCCTAGCTGGATACAGTATTCTTGGCTGCATGTTTTTCTCATTTAGTACTCTGAATATATCATGCCAGCTCTTTCTGGCCTACCAGGTCTCTGTGGATAAGTCAGCTGCCAATCTAATATTTTTACCATTGTTTGTTACAGACTTCTTTTCCCGGGCTGCTTTCAGGATTTTCTCTTTGTCACTAAGACTTGTAAATTTTACTATTAGGCGATGGAGTATGAGCCTATTCTTACTGATTTTGAGGGGCGTTCTCTGCACCTCCTGAATTTTGATGCTTGTTCCCGTTGCCATATTGGGGAAATTCTCCCCAATAATTCTCTCCAGTATACCTTCTGCTCCCCTCTCTCTTTCTTCTTCTTCTGGAATCCCCATTATTCTAGTGTTGTTTCATCTAATGGTGTCACTTATCTCTTGAATTCTCCCCTCATGGTCCAGTAGCTGTTTGTCCCTCTTTTGCTCAGCTTCTTTATTCTCTGTCATTTGGTCTTCTATATCACTAATTCTTTCTTCTGCCTCATTTATCCTAGCAGTGAGAGCCTCCATTTTTTACTGCACCACATTAATAGCTTTTTTGATTTCAACTTGGTTAGATTTTAGTTCTTTTATTTCTCTAGAAAGGGCTTTCATATCTCCCAAGATGGTTTCTTTAATATCTTCCATGCCTTTTTCGAGCCTGGCTAGAATCTTGAGAATTGTCATTCTGAACTCTAGATCTGACATATTACCAATGTCTATACTGATTAGGTCCCTAGCCTTTGGTACTGCCTCTTGTTCTTTTTTTTGTGGTGAAATTTTCTGCCTTGTCATTTTGTCCAGATACGTGTATATGAAGGAGCAAGTAAAATACTAAAAGGGTGGCAACAACCCCAGGAAAATATGCTTTAACCAAATCAGAAGAGATCCCAAATTGGAGGGGGGAGAAAGGGGATAAAAAGAGGCTCAGAATGAAAGAAAGAAAAAAAAAAGAAAGAAAAGAATTAAAAAAAGAAAACGAAAAAGAAAAGTATAAAAAAGAATATATATATATATATATATATATATATATATATATATATATTAGATAAACTAGTTAAAAAACGTTAAAAAAGAAAAGAGTAAAAGTTAAAAAAATTTTAGCAGAAGAAGAGAAAAAAATGAAAAAAAAAATTAACTACAAGACTAAAGTATCATAGTGAGAAAGCCATGAGTTCCATGCTTTGCTTTCTCCTTCTCTGGAATTCTGCTGCTCTCCTTGGTATTGAAACTGCACTCCTTGGTAGGTGAACTTGGTCTTGGCTAGATTTCTTGTTGATCTTCTGGGGGAGGGGTCTGTTGTAGTGATTCTCAAGTGTCTTTGCCTCAGGTGGAAGTGCACCCCCCTTACCAGGGGCCTGGCTAAGTAATCCGCTCCGGTTTGCTTTCAGGAGCTTTTGTTCCCTGAGCAATTTCCGTAGAGTTCTGGAGGACTGCAATACAAATGGTGGCCTCCTGGTCTCTGGCCCGGAGTTGCTGAGAGCCCGGGGCCCCACTCCTCAGTGCGCCCTCAGAGAACAGCGCCCAGTAACTCCCGTCTGCCTGACCTCCGGCCGTGGTCTGAGCTCACTGAACCTGCGACCGATTCAAGGTAATCCCGAGCTGTGAGCTCACTATTGGCTCTGTCTCTGTAGCCGGCTTCCCTGTTCTAATACCTGTAAGCTCTGCGACACTCAGACACCCCCGATCCTTCTGTGACCCTGCGGGACCGAGGCCACGCTGACCCCGCATGGGCTTCACCCAAGTTTAGCCTCTGGAGCAATGTCCCTCAGTGGAACAGACTTTCAAAAGTCCTGATTTTGTGCTGCGTTGCTCTGCCGCTTGCGGGGAGCTGACCCCTCCCCCCAGGGTCTATCTTCCCGTTGCTTTGGATTCACTTCTCCGCCAGTCCTACCTTTCAGAAAGTGGTTGTTTTTCTGTTTCTAGAATTGCTGTTCTTCTTCTCTTCAATCTGCTGATGGATTTGTAGGTGTTTGCAATCTTTCTAGCTGATCTCCTGCTAGCTGAAGTAGTCTCAGCCTGCTACTTCTCTGCCATCTTGACTCCTCCCCCCAGCATTCTTTTGATGTCCATTATCATGGTAAATTGTTTTTCACCTCTCACTAAAATGAATTTCTTGTAGACAACACGTTGATGGGTTTTTGTTTTTTTTTTAATCCATTCTGATACCTTGTGTTTTTTGATTGGGGCATTTAGCCCATTTACATTCAGGGTAACTATTGAGTAATATGAATTTAGTGCCATTCTATTGCCTTTAAGGTGACTATTACTGTATATTGTCTCTGGTCCTTCCTGGTCTCCTACTTTTAGGCTTTCTCTTTGTCTAGAGGACTCCTTCCAAAATTTCCTGTAGGTTTGGTTTGGTGTTTGCAATCTTTCAATTTTTGTTTGTCCTGAAAGCTTTTTATCTCTCCTTCTATTTTCAAGGATAGTCTAGCTGGATATAGTTTTCTTGACTGCATACTTTTTCTCATTTAATGCTCTGAATATATATGCCAGTTCTTTCTGGCCTGCCAGGTCTCTGTGGATAATTCTGCTGCTAATTTAATATTTCTACCATTGTATGTTACAGACTTCTTCTCCCGAGTTGTTTTCAAGATCTTCTCTTTGTCACTAAGACTTTTATGTTTTACTATTAAATGATGGGCTGTGGAGCTATTATTATTGATTTTGAGGGGATTCTCTGTGTTTCCTGGATTTTGATGCTTGTTCCCTTTGCCTTAGTAGGAATATTCTCTATTATAATTCACTCCAGTATACTTTGTGCCCCCTCTCTCTTTCTTCTTCTGGGATCCCAATTATTCTAATACTGTTTCATCTTATAGTATCACTTATCTCTTGAATTCTCTCCTCATGGCCAAGTAGCTGTTGTCTCCCTTTTTCTCAGGTTTTTATTCTCTGCCATTTGGTCTTCTGTATCTCTAATTCTTTCTTTGCCTTAATTATTCTAGAAGTAAGAGCCTTTATTTTTTTTATTGCACCTCATTAATAGCTTTTTTATTTCAACTTGGTTAGATTTTAGTTCTTTTATTTCTCCAGAAAGGGATTTTATCTCCCCAGAAATGGATTCTCTAATATCGCCCATGTCTGTTTGAAGCCTAGCTAGCACCTTGATAATTGTCATTCTGAACTCTAGCTGTGACATAGTACCAATGTCTATATTACTTAGGTCTGTAGCTTTCTTTCTGATGAGTTTTTCTGCCTTGTCATTTTATCCAGATAAGAATATATGAATGAAACAATAAAATACTAAAAGGGTCACAAAGCCCCCAGAAATATATATGCTAACCAAATCAGAAGAGACCTGAAAATAATATATATAATATATAACTAATATATATGCATGTATACTAATGTATATTATATATTATGCATATACATATATTAGTTATATATTATATACTAATATATATTAATTATATACTAATATATTGCACATATACTAATATACATTAGTATATATATACATATACATATATATTAGTTATATATTATATATATATTAGTATATATATACATACACATACGTGTGTGTGTGTGTGTGTGCGCGCTTATGTGTGTGTGTATTAAAACTGGTGAATGGAACAGAGCCACCCACTTGATATTGGGTGTATTCTGGTCTCTAAGAAGAAACTACTTCCCAAAATTTTAAAGAAAGGTATACACATATATACAAGAATAAGGGTAAACACAATGAGGGGATGAAATATGACTGTAAAGATGAAAATTGAAAAAAGAGCCTAAAAAAAGAATTTATAATAAATAAGTTGGTTGGAAAAAGAAAAAAAGTGTGGAGAGAGTGTGATTATGCTGGAGACTAGAACAAAGCCATGTGCTAGATTCTGGGTATATTTTGATCTATTAGAAGAAATTGTATCCCAAAATTTTAAGTAGACAAAACCTATATGCATACGAAAAATAAGGTTAAATACAATAAAGGTATAAAATATGACTATAGCAATGAAAATTAAGAAAGATTTTCTTTTAAAAAGGTATTGTTAAGTCAATATAGTTTTAAAAACGTTAAAAGAGGAAAGAGGAAATGTTAAAAAAAATAGAATAAGAAAAAATAAAATTAAAAAAAGTTAACTTTGAAAGACTATAGGATCATGCAAAAAAAGCCATGAATTCTATGCATTGCTTTCCCCTAGCTCTGGAGTTCCTCAGTTCTCGTTGATCTGTGAACTTGGTCTAGGCTGGATGTTCTTGCTGGTCTTCTGGGTGATGGGCCTGTTGCAGTGATTCTAAAATGTCATTGCCTAAGATGGAATTGCACCACCCTTGCCAGGTGCCAAGCTAAGTAATCTGCTCAGGTTTGATCTCAGGAGCTTCTGTTCCCTGAACACTTTCTATAGAGCTTTGGAGGATGGGAATTAAAATGACGGCCTCCCAATCTCTAGCTATGAGGTTCCAAGAGCTTGGGTCTCCACTTCTCAGCACACCCTCAGAGAAAAGCAGTCAATCACTCCCGTCTCCATGGTCTCCGGCTGCACTCCATGCTCACCCAGCCTGTAACTGAGCATTTCTATCTCTGGTGCACAGACCCATTTAGAATCTCCAAACCCAGCAGATTCCTGCTGCATTCTCCTGTGCCGCTCCTCCCAGAAGAGGGTGGAGGGGGTCTCTCTGGTTCTGCCACTTTAGGGGAACCTGCTCAAAAAGCAGTGGTCCGACTGTGCCTGGATCACAGTTTAAGGTAACCCCGAGCTGAGAGCTCACCCCTTGGCTCCATCTCTATAGCCGGCTTCCCTGCTTCGATACCTGGCAGCTCTGCCACACCCCTGGTCTTTCTCTGGCCCCGCAGGATCTGAGAGCACAATGTCCCCGCAAGGGCTGCATCCCTGCTTAGCCTTTGGAGTGATGTCCCTCAGTGGAGCAGACTTCTAAAAATTCTGATTTGTGCTCTACTGCTCCACTGCTTGCCAGGAGCTGGCCCCTCCCCCTGCGGTCTAGCTTCCTGTGGCTTCAGATTCACTTCTCTGCACATCCTACCTTCCAGAAAGTGGTCAATTTTCTGTCCCTAGATTGCTGCTCTTCTTCTCTTCTATCTCCTGTTGAGTTTGTAGGTGTTCGGAATGATTTGATAACTATCTAGCTGAACTTCTGGGACCTAATGATATTTCAGTCTGTTACTCCTCCACCATCTTAATTCCAGATTGTTGATGCTTTTGAGAAAACTCTAGATTGCTTCTTTCTGCTGGGCAGCACAATTTTGCATCAGGAATCAACAAATGATGGAAATAACATGGGCAGGATTGGGGGGCTTCTTTCTCTCCCCCTCAAGTCTTGGATTCATTTCTTTTTGATGCCTTCAAACAGTTGGAATTTTTATTTTCTTGGTATATTTCCTAGTTTTATAGTTGTTCTCAGGAGAAAAATTGGTCTGGTACAAGTGAAGTCCTTATAGCCAGTAGGAGAAGTCTGTTTTGTCTGGTTTTAATTTTGTTATCAAGTCCTGTAAAACTTTGATATCGTAAATTTACCTCAGAGCTCTTCTGGAGTCAAGGACCATAGGTCCTAATACATATTTTATTTTCTAAACTCTGACTTTTAAATTTAACTCATATTATTTTAAAAGGAGTTTACAGCTTTCCAGTTATAAGCACTATTTGTCTCATATTTTGTTATTCAGTTATAATTTTATTAGTTTTCATAAAGGGATGACTTACACTATTTCTATTTTTATAAACTATATTAAAGGGTTTTTTTGTTGTCTAATATATTGTTAACTATGAAAAATTCTTATGGTAGCTGAAATATTTTGACATGTCCATATTTCTTACAAACTGATTCTTGAGGGCAAGTCTTCATCTCTGTAGCTATAGTGTTTCACAAAGTAAAGCTGCCCAAGAAATCTTGCTCCTTAGACTGCTGAAATAAACACCTCCTATAACTGATTTATTAGAGATATAGTCCCTTTAGAGAAGATAAAACTTTTGTACTGAGATACGTTAATACCTCCAAATAATTAATTTCTCCCTCAGTAGAGACAACATACTTTTTCTTATTATTTTTATAATTTCTTAATCATGTTGCATGAAAAAAATCAGACATACTCTTTTAAAATGATTTTGGTTTTGACCATAATATTGTAAATACTTGCGTCTTTTCCATTTTCTTGATTTTGGACATTTCCAGTTCTCATCCACATAGTATTCAAGATTTTTTTTTTTTTTAATCACAAAGTAGATAGTAAATAGCACATAAGATTTTTAAAATATGATTTTGCCAGTGGATTCTTAATTTAGAGAAGTCCACATCATATTACTTCTTTCCAAAGAAAGGGTTAAAAATTCTATGTATTGAAAGCAAAGAGCCTGATGATAAACAAGAGGGAAATCAGTAGCATTGCTAGTAATATTCTTTATCATCTTTCTATTGATCTGTCTAGGTCTTTGTGTATCTATGTACCTATGAACCTTGGCACGTAAGTGTACACATAAGTGATTTTCATGTACAGATTTGCTTATACATACATATTTAGTTTCCCTGAATGTGTTTTTAATTAGTACAATAAAAATTTTACACTGCTTTCAACATTTATTAAAACAGAATTGGGGAAGAATAGTATTGAAAATTTTGTTCTAATGCCCATTGTTTCCCTAAAACTTCTGTTTTGCATCTCATACAAAATTGGAAATGTTCCCATTTTCTTATAAAGTTCAGAATTTGCCCATTGTTTCCTTAAGACTTCTGTTTTGTATCTCATACACAATTGGAAATGTTCCCATTTTCATATAAAGTTCAGAATTTTAAAATCTTATTATCTTTCAACATGATATCAGTAGTGAGCAATAATAAGAATTCCTCATGAGTAGTAGATAATAGTATGAAATGTCAGCTTTTATTATGAATATTTAAGTATTCTTTTTTTTTATGATTTCTATTCATTTATTTGACAGAGAAAGGGACAGCAAAAGAGGGAACACAAGCAGAGGGAGTGGTAAAGGGAGAAGCAGGCTTCCTGCTGACCTGAGCTGAAGGCAGACGCTTAATGACTGAGCCACCCAGGGACCCCTACATTTGAGTATTCTTAAATGACAGCTTTAAAATAAAATTATGCCTTGACTCATAGATTTCAAAAAAGTTATTATAAATTTAACTGTTGCTTCTTATGAATGTACTTTATCAAGAGAGGTATATATTTTTTTCTTTCTAATAGTATCAGAGTAAAGTGCTAAAGCAATAGCAATAACAAAAGTACAGATAAAGAATATTCTGCTTTAATATTTAGGTATTTATTTAGCAGCACATAAGTACTTGACACAAAAAGATAATATAAGACAACAAAAATCATACATTGTATATTGAATAGGCTACATTATAAAATTAACACTATTAATATAGTATTAGTAATTTAATAAATCATCTGACACACTACTTACTCTTTCTGAAATACTTTAGGCCCCCACTTCCTGAGTTGGAAATAAACACACACCACACACATCCTAATAGCAAATTTTTTACAACTGAAAGATTCATTCTGCTTGGAAGTAAATTAGCATTAAGCAAGCCCCTACAATAGGGTAACTAATTTCAGAAAGGTATAAAACTTAGCTATCATAGAAATTACAATGCATGTATTTTATTCATTTTAATAATACAATTATTTATGGGGAAATTGTTCAAATGATTTCTAAATGACTTTTTCAATGTCATACAGCTGGCAAATGGTGAATTCTGAACTGTAACTCTAGCTTGTCAACCTTCCAAGTGCATGCACTTTCCATTATACTTCACTACTTTCAGACTTAGACTTAACAAAAAAGTATGATTGATAAATTGGATTGGGAGAACAAAAGATTATGGCCTTGAAGGCCAAGTAAGTGAGACTGTAGAATATTAGACAGGGTGATAGATGGACACTGTGCTTGGAAAATTTTATTCCATAATTCGTTCAAAGGATACACAGAAGCAGGTAGAGATAAAATAAGCAGGAGATATAAACATCTTTGACCCTATTCTAATTAGTTAAGAATAAGCCAATAAGCTTTGGAAAACAATGTCATTGATCATTACTGAAAAACTAAGAGGGAGAAAATGAAAAACAAGAAAAAAAGTATTCAGATAAATGGCACCCAGAGATGAAGAGATGGGAAATTTAGATTGATGTAAAATTCCTTGGCTAGCAAAATTAGAAACAATGTGGATATTATTAATAATTAATAAATTTATCTGATAAATTTTGAGGGGTAGGCTATCTTTAATCCTTCATAGATGAACAATATTGTTATTTTACAAAAGCTATGTGTGTGGGTATTAGCATATGTTCCATGAATGTTTCCCTATTCTTTAATTTGTGATCATGAGGAGAAAACATTGTCTTTGTTAGTGTCTTTACTAACCTATAAAACAAATAGAAATTCATACTTGGTAATATCATTGTGAAATTTTTGTAAGATGTATGTGAGTTATGCCTGATGGTGTAGATAGATATTCAATAAAGAATTTTTGTGGATTATTATTGCATTATTATTTTGGCAGTGTATTACATTATTATTTTCTTTTAAAAGTACATTTAAATATTTGGTTTTATTTTTTAATTTTTTTTTTTAAGATTTTATTCATTTGAGAGAGAGAGAGTGACAGAGAGAATATAAGCAGGGGGAGAAGCAGAGGGAGAGGAGAATCAGACTCCCCCTGAGCTGGGAGCTGGATGTGGGGCTCAATCCCAGGACCTGGAGATCATGACCTGAGCTGCAGGCAGATGCTTAACCACCTAAGCCACTCAGGTGCCCTGGTTTTATTTTTATAACAAGATTCAAAGGAGTTATTAAGACTTCCCTTCTTAGTAATTTTTATATATATACATCACTTTTTAAAAATTTTCCAACTGTAGTTTAAGTGTTATAATTATACAACAAAATAAAACTTTTTGAATAAGTATATAAAGCATTGATTTTTTTTTTTTTCCAAAATCCAACATATATAGGAATATCTTTGCAAATGAGAACAGCATGTTTGGGCAAATGTTCTAAATGTCACTCAAAACAATAGTGTTACATCAAGAAATCTAAAGATCATTTGATTGTCTTTTTCCCCCTTGTAATTATCAAGCATTGCAAAAAAATAGCCTTCGTGTTTTGTTTTTTTCAATTGATTTTACTTTGCCAAGGCTGAGTCCTCATGTCAATATTCATATAAAGACCTTCTTTAGTACAAAAAAAGATTTATTTGCTCTATTATTCATTATGTTTTTTTCACTTTTTTTGAACACTCAAGATCACAAATGATCTTTAACTATTGATTCTTCAACTTCCCCTTCATGTCTGTTATCTTCACTTTTTTCCATTTAAAAAATTAATACAGAAAAGTCTCTTTGAGTTTCTTTTCTATGTGACAACCTTTTTATTTTTTTCATTTGCAGCATTATGTCAGTCTTTAACTTCTTCCTTTGTTTTAATCTCTTACATATTTTATTTCATGCATATTTACTTCACCTTTTCCTATCTATTTCTTTCTTAGACATTATCTCCTTTTGACTCTTTGCTACTATTTACAGAAGCTATATATTTTTATATGCTAAAGGATATAAAAGGGTTTATCTTGAAGTTTTTATCATATACTTTGAAAGACATTCTTCTCTTTCTTTGTAATTTTCAATGTTTCTGACATGGCCAAGTGCATATATAAAAGAAATAAACAGGTTGAATTGTAATTGGTCCTGTTTACCATTTATTTCTTATTGTTAATATCAAAATGTATCTCAGATCAACCGAAGAAGTACAGGTTAATATGTTGAAATCTAAGTCAAGGTCATAGGTTTAAAGAGCAGTCGTTAACAAATACTGCTATCTGGTTTCATTCAGTATCTTTCTCTTCCCCATTATTTTACTCAGATCAAACCAGAAATTATAATATCAATTTTCTTGGCCATGTGAAAAAATACTGTGAAAATTTAAGGGATTATTATCTTAATTTTTCATCTTTATAATGTTTTGTTCCTTTTACGGTGCCTTGAAGCAAAGATAGCATCTGGATTATTGGAGGAAGTTTCCATAGGAAACAGACTCTGAGACAGATTTTATACATGAGGTAATTATCGAAGGAAAGCTTTGAGGAAAAATAGATATGAGACAGCGAGGGAGAACAGGATTGGTTAGAGGAGATACTGTACTCTGATGCAGTTCTACTGAACGGGGAATCAGTTTGGCTTCAAAATCCCTATTCCAACTCTCATAGGTCAGGTGTTCTGGGAAATAGCCTCTGAACCAGAGATTGACTTGCAGGTGGCTTGTTGAAGGGAGCTCTCAGGAAACTATGGATTGGGAGAAGCAGTGTTTTCACAGAGGGAGAGACTGAACCGAGACACATTGCCTTCCCAAAGCTTCAATAATTTTTATAAGCAGCTGCAGCTGGGATAGGATTTCAGCCTTGTTCTGGACAGGGGTGAAAAGACTGGTTCTCTTAACCTCCATCAACCGTTATTGAACATGGGCCCTGTGATACTGTGATAAAATACATGTTTTGTCTTTTCCCTATTTCTGACACGGAGTTTCTAAAACTCTTGGAATTTCCTAAGTGATGTGAGAGTGATAAAGCCATTTTAACATTCCTAACAAACCCCTTATCAGCCACCCTGAGGTTATGTTAATGCAGTGACTTTTGGAAAGCTGTTAAGAATGAGGCTGGTTGCCAGGGGATTTAACCTGATCATTGGAGGGTTGGAAATTTCAGTCCCGCCTCCTGACCTCTGGGGAGGGGAGAAGGGCTGGAGGTTGAGTTGATGACCAGTAGCCAATGTTTTAATGAATCGTGCCCATGTAATGAAGCCTCCGTTAAAAACACGAAAGAAGGTTTGGAGAACTTCTGGGTTGGAGAACATGCAAAGATTCTGGAAGTATGGTGAGCTGGAAGAAGGCACTGAAGCTCCATATCCTTTCCCACGTGCTTTGCCCTTTGTATCTCTTCCATGGTGCTGCTGCTGAGTTATAGCCTACTACAGTAAACTGTCCTCTAGTAAGTAAAATGTTTCTCTGAGTTTTGTAAGTCATATCAGCAAATTAACAGAACCCTAGGTGGAGGTCATTGGAATCTCTGAACTGCAGATGGTTAGTTAGCACAGGTAATAACCTTGACTTGCAACTGAGGTCTGGAGATGGGGGACAGTCTTGTGAGATTAAGCACTTAATCTGTGGGATCTGATGTTATCTCCAGGTGAATGGTATCCGTATTGAATTGTAGGACACTTAACTGGTGTCTTAGAATCATTTAGGGTGTGGAAAAAGGCCCCATACTTTAAAATTGGTACTAGAATTATTGTAGACCCCCCTTCGAGAGGTCTGGTAACCTTGTATGAGATAGTTCCCTTCAGCCAGGGTCAGTTGGTGGAGAGGGCCAGTTCTGCACCAATAACAGGCAATATTCCCAGCAGCTTGGGAGAATGAGTATCCTTGTCTTGATGGGGAACCACTATGTCTACTACAAGGATATAAAAACCATCAAAATATGTGTAATAGAAAGGCATATTTTTACATGTTTACTTATTTATTCTAGGATCTTATATACCTTTTTGCCTTATAACTCCATACTGACTGTATCCACAGATAAATACCACCTAAAACTAAAATATAATTATTTACTTACAAGTCTTAAATAGTTTTGTATAATAACAATACTATTACTTTAAGAGTTACTTTTTTTTTTTTTTTTAAGAGAAAAGAGACATTTCTAAATTCTTTAACATGCCAGTAACTTATCAGGAGCCAGAACTGGAGAGCTGCACCTCACTGTTTCATGGAATGGGAATCTTCCCAGAGAAGGGGAAAAATGGAAAAAGTATTTCCATGTCAGAGGGCTGCAGTTAAGGCAAGAGAGAGACATGCCCATCTTCTGCTTTTTTTTCCCCCTCCATTTTCTTCTCTTGCCATTGAACTCCAAGGAGAGAGAAAATGTTAGAAAATCCCCAAAATTCAGGCAGCCAAGGATGAGTAATTTCACAATTGGGTTAGGAGGCACAGCTTGAAAGATCCTGACCTCTAAGCCATATCCAGTATGTCCTGGAGAGAGAGTCTATCATTTGCTGTAAAATGAGGCATAATTGACAGCCATACAGAACATTACTGGCTCAGAAGGTTCTATGCAGGGCATACATGCATTCTAAATATTCTAATGAGCCATGGTGAGGAAATGTGGAAGAGCTGAGAGCGCTGGACAACAGGAAGTGGTCTGGGGAAGAATAAACAGGTGGAGAGGGTGGATACTTCTGTGCTGGTATAAATTTCTGAGTCTACCGACGATGGCAATGGGTAATGTCCCAATGATCAGCACAAATGAGCACACACACACACACACACACACACAATCAATCAATCAATCTGCAGCAAGGATACTCCCCTATCCCAAGCACTCAAAAAGGCATCCAGGAGATGACCAGGCAGTAGAGGGAATCTGAACAATTACATACAAAAGACTGAGTCATTAAAAAAAAAAAGAAAAAGAAAAAAGAAAAAAAAAAAGACTTTAAAAAGTTAAAAAAGGACTATGAATCTGAATTGACTGCATATTTAAACGTTCAAACTGGGGGAGATTATGAGATTATTAATTCATAAATTACTTTGCCCAGTGTCCCAGGGAGGATAGAACAGGGAAAGTAATTAGTTACAGGACATGAAGGTGCCACATTTTGAATAGCATAAGTAGTTGGAGTGAATTTGTTATGCTATTCCAAATGTGCAGGTGAATTGACCTCACTTCAGAAACCTCATTGAATCCCTGGCTTTCTTTTATTTACTTGCTATGGTTAGCATATAAAGCACACTAGAATTTAAAAATAATCTCATCGACTGAGAACCATATTGATCCAAATCCACAAATATCTATCAGTTTTAAAATAAGAGAGAAGTATCTTCTTGAGCTCAATAAATCTAAGGCAAAATTGCAGAAAAGTAAAAAATGAATATAAAAGCAAGTCATGCAATGTTGCAAATATATTTGAAGAATTAATGTGTCAAAAAGATGAGTTGTCTGGAATCTTGAATAGAAGGGCCTAAAATCAAACTGATCTTGTTCATACTTCACTGTCTGGCAGATATGAGAATTCCTGTCATAAGAAAAGAGTAATCTACGTGAGGACAAAAAGTATATTTATTCATTTATTCAATCAATAAATACTTAAGTGCTTAAATAATTGAGGTCCCATGCTGTGCAGGAGGCATTCAAAGATGAATAAGAAAATGGGCATTGTCTCTAATCACTTCACAGTCTTCTGGGAGTGATAGACAAAAAGGAAAAGTATCTCATAAAGAATATCAAATGCTATAATAGATGTTGTGGGGAGCATAGGAAACATATGGTTTGGAATGGTCATGGAAGGTGCTCTGAGGCACTTGTACCTCCTACTATAGTTAGGAAGTGGGCAGAATCATAAGCAATTGAGGAAAATTATTGGCAATAATATTCCTAAATAAAGAATAGCATTTTGTATACTAAAAGACAGAAATGTTTTAATAGGGTTTAACACCTTTTAAAAAGGACCTGTATTTCACATAGCAAGAAAATAGGGTATACCATGATGAAGCTTAACATATTCTTCTGAATTGTAGATAAAGACCAATTAGTAAGGAACATTTAATATCACAATAAAACATTTGAATTTTATACTTAAGGTATGATTTAAAGCACGAGTGTGGTCTAATTATATATGCTCTTTAGTAAAAGCAATATTCTTGGATATGGAGGAGAATGATATGAACAGAAATAGGAATAGATTGTGAGGATATTAGAAATATATTCAGGTTTTGAAAATACAAGCATGAGGAACTAATCTGAAGCATTTAGATTAACAGTAAGGAAAAATCTAAGAGTTAATTAAGTTATTGAGCAAATTGGATTTGCTGATTAGATGTAGGAAAATGAAGAGGAAGGACAAATCAAGGATGAGCCTTGATTTCTGCTTTTTTGACTAGATAGAAGTTAATGCCACTCCGTGAAGGTAGAATATAGATGGAGCTGTTTGTTTGTTTGATTGTTTGTTTATTTTTCAGGGCAGGGTTGGTGAGAAGGAGGTGAGTCCACTTACTGTTTGATCTACCCTGAATATAATATGCTTGGGAATTACTCAAAATGTGCGACAGGTCGCCAGCTATATATGTCAAAGCTCAAGAGAATATTTAGTGCTGAAAATGTTCATTGTGCTCTTCTTTAAACAGTCAGTGGCATGTGAAGTAATATGTGTGAGTTAGAACAACCCAAGGAAATGCTCAGAATTAAAACTGAAGAGGAACAAAAAGGGCAAACGCAAAGAGAATTGAACTTTTAAATGGTGAATGAAGGGGAACAGAAGCTATATAAAGAAGAGAATACAAGTGCTGGAATTAAAGAAAGACAAATAGGGCGCCTGGGTGGCTCAGTGCGTTAAGCTGCTGCCTTTGGCTCAGGTCATGATCTCAGGGTCCTGGGATCGAGTCCCGCATCGGGCTCTCTGCTCAGCAGGGAGCCTGCTTCCCTCTCTCTCTCTCTCTCTCTCTGCCTGCCTCTCCATCTACTTGTGATTTCTCTCTGTCAAATAAATAAATAAAATCTTTAAAAAAAAAAAAAAAAAAAAGAAAGACAAATAGACTCCACTATTAGAGAAAAAGCATTGGAGATCAAGAGGAGGCATGATTTTAAAATAAAAGTATTGATTAATACCATTCTATACCTCAGAGATGGTAAGCTAGAATTGAATAGTATCCAGTGTACGCATGGGCATCCCGAGATAGGTGAAGTGATGGAAAAATAAAGAAAATAAATAAATTTTAAAGAAATTTAGCTATAGATTAGGAAACTGCATTTGAAGTTACATGGAAAATGACAGATTAAATTTCATTCTTTTTAATACTGGGGATAAAAAGAATGGGGAAGGAAGACTATTAATAAAAAGCTGTGATATTAAAATAGAGAAGAATTGTTGACAATGATGCATTAGCAGATGACGGTATTACTGACTTGTGCACAATAGGAGACTTTTTCTGTGGTAAGGGTCTAGATTTAGATGAGGCTACAGATATTGGTGGGGGGTGGGTGAGGGGGGAGATTTGAAGAGGTTTATATAATGAACTTTCTACCACAAAAGACTATATAGTCCTCTGCTGAGATTATAGGGAGAATACAGTTCTGCATCTTTAAGAGAGTGGAAAACATCTAGAAAGGAAATTTACAAAATGGCAGAGTCAACACACAGAAAGCCTGCTATTCAGTGGGGAGGACCAAACTAATGTTGTTGATCATGAATTTTTATTAGATCCAACTAACATGTTTTTGGAATTCCTTCATGTAGTGCTGGATAAATTAATCAAAGGGAAATCTTCTAGTTTTGGGTTGATACAAGATCAAGTGTCCCACGAAGCTAAGATGGAGGACAATGACTTACTGGATTTTAGATCTAAGGAAACCGTTAAGGGCACAGAAAAAATTATGGGGTTTGAAGTGAGTAAGAAATAATAAATCCAGCACAGAAAGAATAGATAGAAAAATGGCGATGTCAGGAAACAAGGTCTCTATTAAGTTGGAGAAGAGGAGCAATGGGAGGAAGAAGAGAGAGCTGGGCAGATTCTAGGGATTTAGAGTGTGATATAATGTTTAAAATGTCAAAAGTGGACTTTCCTAGAATGTTACCTAATAAAATAATCTCAGTGACCTTAATATAATACAGCTGGAGTTCATATAACAGATTGAAACAACCGAGCTAAAGGGCTACCATATTTTAAAGCCCAGAATCCAGTCAGCTTTCCTTTTAAGCATCATGCTCTGATTTAAAAAGAATGCTAGTTGTTTAACATTAGACTATGCACAATTGTTCCTTATCTCAGTTATTCATACAATGTTGAATTCTTATATTTCTTGAAAAATTGTAGTAACCCAACTTTGCAGAATACTAAATAAGATATGTAAAACTTTCGTCCTCACTAGAGTTCAGAAGATGAGTAAATGTTACCATTTTAGGTATTAAATATGCAAAAATTAAATGAACTTAAAAATTACCTAGTATGTGGTATATAAAATGTAGTAAACATCAATAAGCAATAATTCATTCAAATGGTTATATTACCAGATCTCAGAACCCTGTAGCTTGCAAATATAACCCAAAATTCTGAATCTGGTTCCTCATATGGTTTTAAGGTAAGCAGGGTCATTTAGGGGTAATGGTAACAAATGCTGGCAGTGTTTTAAAGCTAATTTGAGAAAGAGTTGCCTATTTAAAAGGTATTTGTATGATAATAGCCTCCCCTTATTCATTTGAAGTTTCATATAATTAGTTGTTGTTATTGTGGAAGTGAACAAAACATATAAGAAAAATTCACATGGGTATTCATGCAGAGGCTTTTGTGTTGGATTAATTGGAATCTAAAAGGGTAATGCAAATCTAAGTATATTTCATTACAAGGAAAAAAAAATAACACAATATGGAGATTCACCTGATTTTTTTAGTTCCTCATTACTACCAGCATCCTAATGATAATTTCAATTTTTAATCTTTATATGTCTTTTGTCTAATTTAATGGATCTGTTTAGGTTTCAGGCACTAATCTCAGAACTTCATAAACTGCTTCCTTTCATCAATGAAACCATCTGGGGATAAGTTTAGAGTATTTATTAGGGAGATTTTAAAAAGCACTAAAGCAATGCCTTAATTAAAATCTTATAAATTTATAAGTAGCAAGAAGAATCCTATTAATTTAAACCATTAATCTTTTACAAATGCTCTGCCTAAAAATCTTTTGGATCAAACCAGCTTGAATAGTAAAATATTGTTGCTCATCTAACTTTCAGAATTGAAATTATAATAGTAAATGAGTGAGGCATATCTAAAGAATTAAAAATTGGTTAACAAATAGTGTCTTCACAGTATCTCCTAATTACTACCTTTTATTTTTAATGTACATTTTTGCCTATTACAGAAGTATTTTTAGCATAGTAAAGACAATTTAGGAAGTAAAAAAGGGAAACACAAAAATTATGCAGTTTCATCCAGAGCATAAATTTCTGTATTTATATTTGACTGGAAAGGTTCCTTCAGTACTGCCTAAGATATTTGCTGAAGGAAGGATAATCTTTGCAGAAACAATTGGATATCTATTGACAAAACAAACAAATACCAAAAAGGAAAAAAAAAGAAGCCCCAAACAAAAACACTTCGACTTAAACATTATACCTTATAAAAGTTAACTAAACATGAGTTACAGATTCAAATATACAACTATAAAACTTTTAGAAGTAAATATATGTGCAAATTCTTGACATATAGGGCTGGAGGAAGATTTCTCAGATATGACACAAAAAGCATAATCCATAAAAAAAAAAATGGATAAACTAGACTTCATCAAAACAAACAAACAAAAATTTGCCAAATGAAAAACACTCAAAAACTAAATGTGGTTAAAGGAAAAAATATTTGTAAATTACATATTTCAAAAGTATGTAAGCTACATACTACAAATAAGTAGTTTTGACAAAGCTCAAAAAAAAAAATAGATAAAAGGCATGCACAGACTTTTCATGAAGAGGAGACATGAATAGCAAATAAGCACATGAAAATATGTTGAACATCCTTAACTGCTTGAGAATCTCTGGATTAAAACTATAATGAGATATTACTGCACACCTTACAGAATGGCTAAAATGTGTTTGTTTTTTTAAAGACTAAATATTAACAAGAATTTGGAGAAACAAGTTTTTCTCATACATTTCTAATAATGTAAAAGGGCACAATCACTCTAGAAATTATTTGGAGGTTTTTTATAAAATCAAACTATACTTATAAGATAAGCCAGGTAAAGGGGCTATTGAACAGTTATCCCAGAGAAACAAAAGCCTGTGTTCACACCAAGACTTATATATGAATGTTTGTAGGTTTTATTTGTCGTAGCCAGATATTGGAAACAACACTGTCTTTCAGTGGGTAAAGGGCCAAATAAATGATGATACACATGTATACATGGCATTTTAGGGGGAAGTTAAAAAAAAAACACTATTGATACATGTAACAATTTAGATGGATTTCAAAGGCACTGTCTGTAGTGAAAAAAGCCCATCTCAGAAGGTTACATGCTACATGATTTCATTTACATAACAGTCTATAAATGGAGAAGCTACTTGAGAGCAAAAATAAATTAGTGATTTCCAAAATGATGAGGAGCAAGTGGGTAACTCCAGAGTAGAAAAAGAGAATTTCTTTGTAGTGAGGGAACAGTTCTATATCTTGATTGTGGTGAGGATTACATAAATAAGTCTTTATATGTAGAATAAAACTGTAGCAAACTACACATGCACATGGATACTTACAAAATTTAGTGGAACTGAGTAAGATCTATAGTCTTGTGTTCATTAATGTATCAGTGTCTGTGTTCTGCTTTGATATTATATTTATATAAAATGTTACCACTGGGAAAAGTTTAGTAAGGCTGCACAATATTTGTACTATTTCCACAACATCCTCTAAGTTATTTACAAATAAACAAGCTAAGAAATCAAAGAATAAAGAAAATTAACAGTATAGATAGAAATGGATTGATTTGAAAATAGATGCATTGAGAAAGATAATATAAAATGCTATTTAATTAAAGAAACAAATAAGATAGCCAAATATCTGACAAATAAAGATTAAATAGATAATATTATGGAAATAAGGATACAACTAAAGATAGGATATTTTCTCAGTTATACTTAAAAAAAAAACCTTTGAACAAAAACATGCCTAATGTATACGAAAACTTTTGAAAGACTTGATTTTTTATAAATATAAAATATAAAAATGAGATAAACTTTAAAATACTTTAAATATAATATCTTTTTTTAAAATATAAGATACAAGTTTATGCATTTAAATGATAACTCCCGTTTTCAGTGCAGAAACATATCTAAATATTTGTAACGATAATGTCTCCAACTCTCGTTATCTGAACTTTTCAAAGTATTATTACTTTATTCCGCTATATGGAATTTTAAGTCTATAGTATTTAGATAGGGAGATATAGTAATACATTTGCTTAGATTTCTATTTTTAATCAAAACAGTTGTTGGGTTACCTAGGTGGCTCAGTTGGTTAAACATCTGTCTTTGGCTCAGCTTATGATCTAGGGTTCTGGGATCTGACTCCCATGCCAGGCTCTCTGCTTCCACCTCTCTGCTCAGCAGGGAGTCCAATTTTCTCTCTACTTCTTTCCCTCCCCCAGCAGGTGTTCTTCCTCTCTCTCTCTCTCTCTCAAATAAAAGAATAAAATAAAATAAAATCCTTTAAACAAAAGTTGTTTTGGGCGACTGGGTGGCTCAGTGGGTTAAAGCCTCTGTCTTCAGCTCAGGTCATGATCTGGTGGTCCTGAGATCAGCCCTGCATCTGGCTCTCTGCTCAGCAGGGAGCCTGCTTCCTCCTCTCTCTCTCTCTCTTCCTGCCTCTCTGCCTACTTGTGATCTCTGTCTGTCAAATACATAAAATAAAATCTTTAAAAAAAAAGTTGTTTTATTTTTAAAGTTAAAACATTTATCTTTTCTATTCAAACTTATTCTATTTATATTCATTTAATTAAATGAATCTGTCTTTAGGAGAATATTTGCCAGAATGGAAACAGAGTAACTTGGCCCAGTAATTATGACAATAGTTAACAGTTTTGAAGCACTTAATATTTTTGTCAACCATGATGTTAATGCACCTTATGAATGTAGCATTTAATTACCACAGCAAGCATATAAGGTGTATATTATTTTGTTTTTTTTGTTTGTTTGTTTGTTTTTCTGAAAAAGAAACTAAGGCTAAGGAAGTTTAAGTAATGTACTCATTATTTCAAAGCTAATATATAATAAATGGACAAAAATAAGTCAGACTCTACAAATTTTCTTCTCTTGCAATAATTTTTCTGGGGCTTTTTAACCTGACATGGATTTGGAACTTTTGTTCTTTTGGGGCATTTTCAGCAACAATATATATATCTCAATATATATAACGATATACATATTCCTATATATCGTTAAATAGGGAACCAGGCACACCTGTGTAAGACCAAAAAAGAAATGGCAGTGAATAGAGAAAATGGAAGTGGGAAAAGGAGGGAGAGAAGGCAGCAAGTATTATGGTAAAAGAAGAGAAATCACCATGAATTTCTCTGTCCTAAGAAAGTTATACAAAAGCTCACTGCTACTAAATTGAAGACTATGTGTCAACAATAATTAAAATAAAATAAAACCACAAATGCTTCTCAGGGTTCCCTAATCTCCTGAACTGTGTGTAACTGTGCTTGTTTCTACCTTTGTCAATTTCTGCAAACTGGCTAAAAAGGTGAAAATTGGAATAGCCAATAGATGTCTGTGATCACAGGAGAAATGACAAACCCAGCACTAGTCTGAGCTGCTCTGCATGCACCACTGGTGCTCAATGTAATTTTGTGATTAAATCCAGATGCTTCTTTCTACTTGTAAAATCATATTAAAGAAAATATAATGTACAACATTAATCATGTCATTTTACTTGATAAATCATAAGGGGTTCTTCTAAATAATCAAAGCCACTAAATAATCTAAAAACATAAATGCCATTAAGAGAGAGTAAGTGAAATTCTCCCATGGGTTAACAGTTCAATTAAAATGGATATGCTTCATCAACACCTGCAATTTGCAAGACAGGTAGATTAGGTAACACCATCCTTAAGGTAATGGAGAAAAAAGTCAAAGTAGCAGCATCAGCATAAAGGTTTTTAGAGATGGATTCTAAATTTTAAATATTCAAGCTTAATTTACAGCAAGCCCTCTTCATTAACAAACTTCAGGTATAATTTCAGTGATGCAAAAAATTTTTCAATGCCGAGCATATAGTGTTTTTTGAAAGAAGTGTGTTACGAGTCCATATATGTGAAATATCTCTCCATTCACAATCTAATTGGGAAAAGATGTGTGTGTGTGTGTGTGTGTGTTTATAAATACAAAGTTCGAATTATGTTATAGACACATAAAAAATATACTTAAGCACAAAAGCTGAATAAGCTGTTCCTGGGGAAATCTTCAGTGCTTTTTACAAGAATTTTCTGGGTTGTAAAGGAAACATGGAATTTTGTAAATTCTATTCATTTGAGTTTACTTCTATAAAAAATTACTACATTAAATTACTATTATTTTCTGGGACACTACAAGAGAAAATGTTAGTGTTACCAGTGGCTTTGGTGCATATACACTTTTGTGAGAGTCTGACAGAAACAAATTTTTCAAATATAATATGATATTTTGAGATGTTAATAGAGAACTAGTCACAAATGGGATTATGAGGTGTAGTAAGAAATCAGGTGGAGAATGGGGTATTGGAGTTTTAGGGAGAGGTGTTTGCAAAGTCATGTAGGTCTGAAGGGGCAACTACTTTCATCCTCTACCCGCAAACAGTCGGTATGGTGAATGACCCTAGAGTGGGCAGCTTTATGAAGTTGGATTTTTCTGGGACAATCAGAGACAGTGGCTTTTAATCAGAAGAATGGTTGAGCTGACTTTATTTTTCAGGAGTTTATAAGTACAGAACAGAGAAGAGGAGTCTGGGGATTTAAAGCTGACGAAGACCTGTACTCATGCTCAGAAAGTTTAAAGAGAAAAGCCAGGATTTTAAAGACGTTTTTGTAATATAATTGATGAAGTGTGAATAAATTGATGTGAAGTGGAGAAGGTCGGAAAGAAAAAAGTAAAAACTAATTTTTAGTTTCTAACATTGGTTTTAGTGTCAGAGCTAGAAAGCATCACTCAAAATGTGGTATTGTCACGTGGTGATTGTAGTTAATAATACTGTATTGTAAACTTGAAATTTGTTAAAAGAGAGTAGGTCTTAAGTGTTCTCACTAAACATAGACACATGCGCGTGCATGCACGTGTGCACAGATGGTAAACATCTGAGGTGATGGATGTGTTGATTAACTTGATTGTGGTAATCTTTTCACAATGTATATGCCTATTATATGGTACTCCTTTTTTAAAAAGCACATTGTATAACCTAATATATACAATTCCTATTTTCTAGTCATACCTCAGTAATCTGGAAAAACATATGTACATGATATGATTTGGAATGGGTTCCAAAAATGCCGTAAGGTCAGAGAAAATCATGAAACAAAACCAATCACTGTAACTATTCAAACAAGGTATTTTTTTCTCATGGAGGGGGAAAAAGTATGGTATGGTCAGGCAGTGTCTTTAGAATGTGAGGGCTGAGGGCCATAATAGATCTGAGATTTATGCCATTTTGTGGATTTTTTAAAAAGATTTTATTTATTTATTTGCCAGAGACATAGAGGGAGAGAAAACATAAGCAGGGGGAATGGGAGAGGGAGAAGCAGGCTTTCTGCTGATCAGGGAGCCCAATGTGGTCCTCAATTCCAGGACTCTGGACTCATGACCTGAGCCAAAGGCAGCCACTTAATAGCTGGGCCACCCAGGCAACCCATGTTGTGGATTTTTTTTTTTTTTTAATGTTTGAGATACTTGTAAAATATACAAATGGAACTGTCCTGCAGGCAACTGAAATTCCGCAAATAAACGACAGAAAATATTGAGTCATCACTACTTAGATGCTAGCCAATGCTACAGGAATACTTGTAACCAGTCAAGTAGAAATTATGAATCAGAAATAGAAGGTCTCTTCTATTATGTAAAGGCTTATCAGTAGATACTTTTAAGATATCAGTTTAAATTTGTTGGAGAATTTGAATTCTCATGACCAATTTAAATCAAAGAGCTAGTTTTTTTTCTTCCTAGCTTATGCAATGGCAAAGTGGTTTTCTGCATTAAAACATGTAGGTAATACTCTGCATTGAATTTATCCAAAGTATTTCCCCTCAAGACCTAATCTATCAGAGGTCAGGAAAAGAAAGCAGTAAAATTGCTTGCCATTTATCTGTTTGGGGAGCCAACATTTATTCAGAAGCTAATTATGCAATTGTCATTGTTTGCTGTTATCAGAGATGTGAAAAGTAGTACTGACCATTAGACTCAGGATGAAATAAAGGCCTAATTCAGAACAAATGAGAAAAAAGAGGGCAGTTTGTAGAGAAAACTTTAATAGTAGTACCTTTGCTATGACTCTCTCTTGGCTTCAGGAAAGACAGATAAAAAACTAAGGAGAAGAAAGTCTTCTAAGCACATGTCAGGGCCTTATTCAGAGATGTAGAAAAGGGAAAAACATTGATAGCACACAAGATGGCATTTCAATGATTTGCTTCTCTGAGATCTTAATTGTATCTGGCTTCTCATTCACAGTCTGTATCACCAACCTCTTCCCCCAAATGACCGAGTTCTTCCCGCTTCTAAATAAACTGTATGTGCTTGTTGCTATGTTAAACTTTGATTCAGATCCTACTTAATTTCCATAATCTTTTTATGCCCCTATATCTCACTTAGATAATGACCCTTTAGCTTGAATTAAACCATGTACCATTGATCATTTACTTGTTTTCTCTTGGAGTTTAATTTAATCATTCTAGTTTAGTTCAAAAGGACAAATAGATTTCCACACAGTGTTTGGGTAAGGTATCTATTCAATTATGACCTTACTCATTATTATTGCCTCTGCAAGTTCTGCTTTTCCTGTTCCTCTCTTTCTCTCTAGCATCTTTCTAGGGAAATGCCATTAAGCCCGAATTTCCTCACATCACCCCTCCTCCATCCTCAGAAGCACAGAGTTGCACTGAGCTATCACTCCTTCCATTGCAAACATTGCACAACTCTCCATATTTGGGGACTCCTTTGGGACATTTAAGCAACTTGGTTAACATACAACTTCCTGGATTGATATCTACTACAACTTAACTCTTAATGATACATGGATATAAACAATCTATACATTGTAATTACATTGCTGGATGTAAAAACTATATCCTCAGCTACACTGATTTTGATATTTTATATCTAGACCCTTAATGCCACAAGCAATGTTGTTATCAAATCTTACAAATACGGGAATGGGGAAAAGACAGCCCCTGAAGTAGGGAGATAACCAGTACTCTGAGGCAAGGAGAGCAAACAATGAAACAGACACAAAGCAATGCAAAATTTTAAGGCTTCATAGCAGTTGTGGTTTTGAAGCTAGTAGTATGAGGAGCAGGTAGACACTCATAGGTATGCCCTTTGCCCAGGGACTCTGAGCACTTTTTCAAAGCCATTTTTTCATGGCTGATTTTGGTTTGTGAGGAAATAACTGATACTGGTCTTACTGATCTCAGCACACAAGCCACTAAATCTGCTGATCAGAAAAAAACAAAAAACGTCTATTCCCACATTTATATCACATTTTCTATGGGTCTTATTTTCAGTTCCAATTCCCTTGCACATGAACGAACTTTGATTTGTGGTCAGGTTTGCTAATAATCTATATTTAGCTACAAACCTTTGCAAGAATTTAAGTATTAAGAATTGCTTAATATTTGAATTTACTTTTCATTTTGCCTCATAGGTTGAGTATATAATTCTGCATTTATCAGTTCCTTTGAAAAATGAAGAATGACTTTCTCCAAGTCTACTGCCAATGACATATATCCTAATGCTGTCTGTTAACCCCTCCTACCACCCACCCATTCATTTTCATGAGTTCTGTCTTCTATTCCCCATCGACTTGTTCACATATGCCAAAAGACCTGTGGTTCTTTTATTTTCAAATCATTGTTATTCAAATAATGTACAGAATATTATTTTTCTAGAAATAATTATATTGATATTTGTCTTAGCTTGGGCTGACGTAGCAAAATATCATAGACTGGATCACTAGGCAACAGACATTTATTAGCTCACAGTTCTGGAGGCTAGAATTCCAAGACCAAGCTGCCAGCCAATTTGTTTCCTAGTGAGGATTCTTTTCCTGTCTTGTAGATGATCTCCTCTGTGGCAGGGAGAGAGAGAAGGAGAGAGCTCTCTGATAGCTCTCTTTAGGAGAGTATTAATCCCGAGGGCCCATACTCATCATTTCATCTAACCTTAATTAAGTCCCAAAGGCTTCATCTCCAAATACCATCACACTGGGAGTTAGGGCTGCAACAAATAAATGGGATGAGGGATATGAACATTCAGTCCCTAATAATATTTACATTCAATTTTATAGTAAGTTATATAAATTTAGTCTCATCACTATTTAAACTATTTCCAGAATTCTCTGTCATACTTGTTTAGGGCATGACATGGCCAATGTAAACAAATAGGTTTTACTGATCTTTTTGCTATTTCTTTTATATTTTCCAGTGATTCTATTCAATAAGGTACATGAATGCTATTTATGAGTCATTGTGTATTTGAAAAAATTTTCTGGTTCTCATCTACATTAACAATAATTTAATTTGCTTTGGTGTTAGAATCTCCAAAACGTACCCTCTCTCCAAAGCTTTCTCCATTGTTTCTTGGCTTTTACTGTTGGAAAGAAGTCTTTTTTTTTTTTTTTTTTTTTTTTTTAAGATTTTATTTATTTATTTGACAGACAGAGATCACAAGTAGGCAGAGAAGCAGGCAGAGAGAGATGAGGAAGCAGGCTACCCGCTGAGCAGAGAGCCCGATGCGGGGCTCGATCCCATGACCCTGGGATCATGACCTGAGCCGAAGGCAGAGGCTTTAACCCACTGAGCCACCCAGGCGCCCCTAGAAGTCTTAATTTAATCTGATTTATGTGTGGAATTTAATCTTTCTTTTTAAGTGTCTCTCTGCATTTAGGATCTTAATTTGTTCTTCCAATACTGACAACCATAACAGTCACATCTGATGTGTTAGGATGTGTTTTAAACAATTTGCCTGAAACATTGTAAATACTTGCAGTGGGTATACAGAAATTTACTTCAACTGGGAAAAATACTTTTTTTATATTTAACTCTTAAATTATTGCTGTTTGTTCTTCTGTTCCTTAGAAAGCCTGTCCCTGCTAGTGGTGGTTCTGAGTCCCTGCAGCTCCACACATAGCAACTTTTTTGGTTGATATTTATTTGAGAGAGAAAGAGAGTGGACAAGCAGGGGGATGGTCAGAGAGAGGGAGAAGCAGGCTCCCCGTTGAACAGAGAGCCTGATGTGGGGCTTGATCCCAAGACCCTGAGATCATGACCTGAGCCGAAGACAGACACTTAGCTGACAGCCACCCAGGCGCTCCTGTCTCCGTTTTTATATTCTGTGGAGTTTTGTGCTTGTCCTCAACATTTAGATTTGATTTTTGAGAGGAATTTTTCTCCTGTTGGTCATTCCCCCTGTATATCATAATTTTACCATTGTGTTTTACTTTCTTCAAAATACTTTTCTTTTTCTTTCTTTCTTTCCTTCCTTCCTTCCTTCCTTCCTTCTTTCTTTCAAGATTTTATTTATTTATTTGATAGAGAGAGATGCAGCGAAAGAGGGAACACAAGCAGGGGGAGTGGGAGAGGGAGAAGCAGGCTTCCCGCTAAGTGGAGAGCCAGATGGGAGGCTGGATCCCAGGACCCTGGGATCATGACCTGAACCAAAGTCAAACACTTAACAACTGAGCCACCCAGGCGCCCCTGAAAATACTTCTTTATCTCATGAGTCTTATTTCTTATCTCATTCAGGGGTATTTTTATCTGCTGAATTCTGTTCATTTCTACCCTTGTTCTCTGTTCATGCCTTTCTCCTTTTGATTTATTGAGGTCATTCTGTTGGAGTTTTATGTTCTATTAGGGGTATTAAATCTTTGTCCTGAATTTTTTTTTTTTTCTGAATTTGCAGTAAATAATTTTTATTGTTCTATAACACCTCTCAGTCTTGAAAAGAAAGGTCCAATCTGCCCCCTCCCACCAGACTCCACTGGCTACATAAATGCAGTAAAATATTTAAAGATTATGTTGGCAGCAAGACCAGGTATTCCTCTGGGTGGGGGAAAGAGAGAAGGTGAAACTGATTTCTAGAATCCAAGTCGATGTTCCTGTCCATGTACATGTTTCTAGCATGTATTATCCTACTATAGACTTGCTCTTTCTTTCTGGCCTTTTCTATCTTTCACTGCATATTTCTTCTAGTTAAATGATTTACTTATAATTGCTAAACTAACCTAACATTTTCCTCTATCTGTATTATTTTGGTAATCTGAAATTCTCATCCTTCCCTCTTCAAGCTGAAAATTCTGCTTATTCTTAACTCTTTTTCTGACAATAGCACAATCGTTTGATGATAACTTTTTTTCCCAGGAAGTATTGCGTCATCCTGCTCTGTTTCCCTAATTGTTCTCCCTTGGTGGTCAGTGGCGAGGTTTGGATGTGGTGGAATAATAACCACATGGTAACTACATGTCTTAGGTAAGTTATTTCATCACTCACTTAGCCTCTTTAAGTTTTATATTCCTTGCATGCAAAATTAGGATTTTAATACTGCTTCCCATCAGGTTTGTTTTTAAGAGCAAATGAACAAACCATGCAGAATTGCATATATATAGCCCCTGACATATAAATAACATGAGCCTAGCATGAGTTAGCTAGTGTCATTCTTCTGAGCTGCTGACTTTAGTGAACTGGTCACAAGAACAGAAACAATAAGTTTTGGGACAGAGCCTCACTTTCTGAGGTTAGGTGTAGTTAGAGAGACAAATCTTACCACTAAACAGTTGATCTTGTTTAAATGAGTTAAAGCTCAAAAATACCAATGTGTAGATACTTTGTCTAACTTGATCCATAAACACTGAAAAAATAAAATAAAATCTTAAAATAAAGAAATAAATAAATAGATCCATAAATTCCTAGTTAAGAGGCATTTTCCTCAATTAAAACTGGGATTAATACTTGTTTTTTTTTCTTCTTTTTTGTACATGTTTGTATAAAAAATGATTTTCAAATTAGAAGACAGACCAAATGAGAGGTTCTTATTTTGACTTCAGCACTCCAAACCTGCCATTTGTGCTAGCTGACTTTCATCATCTACCAGACCATGAGGACTCATCTTTCTGTTTTACTTTTCCTTTCCTAATTTACCTCATGTAGTTATTTTAAGTCACCTTTACCCTGTTACTCTCCTTCTTTAGACTTTAAGATTCACTTGTATAGACTGTGCCACTCTTATTTCTTTATGTGCAAGATATAATAAAACAGGCAAAAATATGTACATGCACAGACATGCCCTCATATTTAGTTGAAAGAAAATGCATTATTTAGATAGATGCCTCATGCCAGTCTACAGTAAAGAGGAAATATTTTAGATGATTGGCTTTTAAAAGAGGATAAGAAGAATCCATTATCTATTTTTTTTTAATATGACTTTTTATTTCTTACACTAAACTAAAATTGTCCACAGGTTATCCTTTCGAATTGCTTTGTTTACACATATCAGTCAACTTTTTAAAGACTTTAAATATTCTAATAAAAAACAATGGCTGAGCTTCATTTATCATAAATTCTAGGTAATACCCCAAACAAATAGAATATGTATTACATCACACTCAAAAGTGAGCAAATAATTAGTTATTAGTAGTTTTATTATTTAAAAATTTCATCATAAAAATTTTAAAAATAAAAATTTCATCATAGTTATACTTTAAACGGGGTGAGAGCGAGAATCTTTGTGTTAACTGCTCTATTTTTGGTGCTAAGCACAGAGCCTCTAAACAAGAGTAAGCATTCCATTGATGATTCTTGAATGACTGAATTAACAAATAGGTATTTTAATTCTAATAACTTCTCTAATCCTATTCAGTTGATTACAGGATTAGAAAAGGTGAATTCTCTTTAATAATGACTTCAATAACTTGCTCTTGAGAATCAGTGTTTAGTGTAAGGCTAATTGTAAATCATAAACTTATGGAGGATGATCCAACAAGGTAATATTGTTCTTTAGATGCTCCTGATAAAAAGTAGCACTACACGCACAAAGAAAACAGAGAAGCAAAAATATACAAACTATGTTTGTCTCAGAACAAATTAAAAAAAAAACAAAACAAAAAACTCTTGTATTATTATCTGTGCTTCCACCATGGGCCCAATTATCCACAAGTTCACCATGTAGAAATTGCATTGAGACTCTAAAGAGTGTTTTGAAAGGTTCCCACTCACATTTCATGGGGATTCTAATTAGATTTTTCAGTTCCTCCAGAAGCTGTTTTAGTTCTGTTTCACCGTCTTCAGTTCCATGTATTATCCATTCCTCTCATCATGGTACAGGGGTGAAAAGACAGTTCTTTTCGTGTGAATTTAAAAGAGGTAGGATATAGTCCACAATTCTGCTGGCCAGAAACGAGCCAAGTTTGACTCCATCCCTTTTCTGAGTTGATGAACACATCTTTCAGTGAATGGTGAAGCTCAGTGAACAGTGGTTCTCATTCTAATAACTGCCTCATCTTAATAACCAACAGAGATTGCAGACTTACTCAGAATGTTCTGTGTATTTCTAATGTTTGGCCAAAAATCAGTTTTTCTCTTTTGCTCTAAAAAACTTTGTTAGACCAAACTTGCTAGAAGTAGAATAATTAATCCCTTTTATAGAGAAGACCTCTCTCTCCAGCCCTATCTTTGTTCCATAGTATCTAGGACCAGCTTTTGATCAAACTGAGCATAAAGTAACATGATACATTGAGCATATGGAATTTGTGGTAATGAACTGTTAAAAAGTCAGTATACATGTGAAAGAAGTGTTCGCTAGAAGAGTTTTAAGAAGTTTTGAAAAATACCACTTTTATAGTACTTATGTTTAATTTCATCGTGTTTAGCAGGGATTTTTTGGAATCCTGTCCTAGCACAGTTTCTCACAAAATTTTCTATTAAAATTTTCCAAATCCCCCAAATTTGGAAATCTGTAGCTAATAAAAATGATCAATTGTTCAGCTGTTGTCATCTTCTCTATTGAATACTATTGCATAAAAGAAATCAAATAAAAATAGTCCTTAAAACAAGGAATGTAATAGTTATATTATTATATATATAATATTATATATAATATTATTATATATATAATTATATATAATTATAGATGTTCAATTTAAAATTAATTAAAAAATTAAAATCTATATTCAACATATTCAAACAGATTTATTAAGATAAGTAACTTTTGAATAGACCAGGAATAATAACAATACATCCTGAAAAAATTATTGTTACTGAAACAACAAAAATTAAATTAATCTTACATTCATTTATCCAACAAATATTCATTGTATACCTACTATGTTCCAGGTGCTTCTCTAGGTTCTTGGAGCCTTTCAATGTCTAAATTTCATAGAGTAAGCAAGGATAGTAAATAAAAGAAACAAATTGTGATGTATATGATAAAGATATGAAGTAATGTACCAGAGTGTTTGCTTTACTTTAATCAGAATTTTCTGAGGAAGAGATAATTGACCTGTGGTCTACTAGGCAGGTACTGTCCTTAGAAAAATCCATATTTTATTAATAGAAAGCAAGTATCTGCAGGGTATAAAATATATATTAGTCTTTGGAATTACAAAATTGCAAGAAATATAGTCCCTTTCCTCTAGGGACTTGCAAAATGGTTGCAAAGACCTGGCACTTGCCCTCAGGTCTAATATAAGGAAATAGGTTTAAATAAAGTTGCTTTAGTTTGTGTGTACTATATTCTGGTCCTGTTCTGAAATTTTTCCATATTCCAGCACTTTTAATCCTCCTATAACATTATAAGGTTGCCCTAACTATCATATATGAGGAAACTGAGAATAAAAGATAAAGTTTAGTGGTGTCACAAGTATGATAGTGCGCTGCACTGAAATTAAATTCAAATAGTCCAGCATATAGTTCACACTCCTAATTTCTAGAAGGAATTAATGTTATGAATACAGTATTATAAAATTATTTAAAAATAGATTTCTGACTGAGGTCCTCTGAGGAGTCATCAAGGTATATTTACTCTGCTGTGAGCACCTCATTGTCTTTCCAAGGAAATGTGAAAGAAAGAACCTTTGGAAATGCTTTCATCACAGCAGTGACAAAGATCATGACAGCGAACTGATAAACCATAGCTTAGATTATGAACGAACCTCTGGTTCCACCTGAAAATTCTCTTGGGTCATTTGCAATGTATCAATAAAGAGTTAATATAATACTAATAAATATATATGAGTAATGATTTAAAAAGAGACATGGTTATTAAGCAATAATAAAAATATGAACAAATGTTTTATGGAAATATGTTCATTCTGAAGAGTAATCAATAGGGTGGCAATTTAAATGTAAATCATGTTCCAATAACATTGACAAAGGAGAGGAAGAAAGAGAGAAAGAAGGAGGAAAAGAAGGGAGGGGAGGAAAAAGTGGGAAAGAAGAAAAGAAGGGAAAAAAAATTTCAGCTCTCCAGCTATGGCAAAGACTCACAAAGCAGCAACCTTCACATATTGCAGAGGAAGGAATAGCTGAACAATATCTTCAAAAGCCAATTTAAGGTCCATATCCTTTGGCAGAACAGTTTCACTTCTATGACATAAAAAACATACATGAATATCTAACTGCAATGAAATAATTTTTAAATAACTCATAATTTAAAGAATTTCATGAAATATAAAAATATTAAAGGTATATTTATTGATATATAGTCTATTCAAAATAAAATAAAATTAAGAATTGTATATACACACTTACCTTTGTTGCCTGTAGAGGGAAATATATTGTTTTTATTTGTCAAAGTCAAGTTTATTCATGTTTGTTCAAAAATGTAGTGAATGTCTGCCAATTCAACCTTCTTTAACTCTATTTAATATATGACAGTATAACACAATTATTTTTAGATCAGCTTTAAAATTGCTTTATTGCACATTTGAGTGCATTTAGTATAGTATATCCGTTTTAAAGTCTGGTTTAATACAACCACTTTCTCCATCATTTAAAATGCATCCTCTACAACTTAGGTATTGTTGACTTGCATATTTCTAGCATTAATTTTAGTTCTTTGTTTCTTTTAAAAATATTTGCTAGAGATAATCTGTGCAAACATATCATTTGGCTCTCCCTTATGTTTTTAATTAATCTTTTCATATGGAGTTAATTGTAGAATCACATTGAGTTCTGAGAAATAACACAAAAGAATCATATGAATGCTTTACTCATTTTCTCCCAATAAGAAATCTTGCAAAACTATAATAGTGTATCATTGAATATTGACATTAATATAGCTCAAGATACAAAACATTTCCATCATCCCAACAATCCCTCATGTTTTCCTTTCATAAGCACACCCACATCCTTTCCCTTCCCTGTTCCTAAACCGTGGCAACCACTAATATGTTCTTCATTGCCATAAATGTTCTGGTTCAATAATGTTATTGTAATAGACTTGTATAGTTGGTTAAATTTTGGGATTGGCTTTTTTCATTCAGTATAATTCTGTAATAGTTCATCCAAGTTGCCATGTATATTGTTTCCTTACCTTTATTGCCTGGTAATATTGCACAATAGAAACATTTCACAACCCGTTTTACTATACACCTATCTGATTGTATTAGTTTGTTTCAAATTTGGGGTTATAACAACAACAAGAAATTTGACATTTAGAAACTGTTAAAGTCATGGAATATATGAGTTTCTGAGATTGACTCTTTTCAGGAAGCATAGTGTCCCCAAGATCTATCTAAGTTGTTATACGTATCAATATTTTGTTTATCTTTGAGTTGAATTGCACAGTATGCCTGTGTAACGATTTACTTGACCAGGCACCCATTCAAGGACAGAGTTGTTTCAAGTCTTTGGCTACTACAAATAAAGCTATGAACATTCAATTACAGGCTCTAATGTGAACATAGGTTTTCAGTTTTCTGGATTAAATGCCTAAAGTGTAATTTCTAGGCCAGACAGTAAGTACATGATTAGTTTTATAGGTAACTGTCAAGTAATCACCAAAGTGACTATATCATTTAGTGTTCTCACCAGCAATGAATGAGTGACCAGTATCTTCACATTCCTACCAGCATTTGATTTAAAAAATCACTATTTAATTTTTAATTTAAGCTCTTCTGATAGCTGTGTAGTGATAACTTGTGATTTCATCCTGCAATTCACTAGTAGTTACTAATGTTTTTAATATCTTTCCATGGACTTATTTGCCATTTGTATACCCTGTTCAGTGAATGTCTGTTCAAGTCTTCTTTCCCATTTTCTGATTGGACTTTTTAAACTGAACATTGAGAATTCTCTATTTTTGAGATACAAATCCTTGACAGCATAAGAGATGTGCAAATCCTTTTCTTCCATCCCATAGCTTGTTTTTTCAGTCTCTTAATAGTGTCTTTCACATAGCACAGGTTTCCAGTTTTGATGAAGTCCAATGTACTCTTTTTCTCTTTTGTATTTTGTGCTTTTAATGTCAAATCTAAGAAGTCCTTGCTGGCCTCAGTTTGAAAAATTTTCTGCTAGTTTTTGTGGAAATTTTCATAGTTTTATATTTTATGTGTAAGCCCAAGAACCATTTTTTTATTAACTTTCAAATACAGTATGAAGTTAAAGTCAATTTTTCCCTCTCTTTTCTTGCTTTTTGCTTATGGGTGTCTATTTGTTTTAAAAGACTATGCTTCCTGCATTGAATTTGTTTTACTGACTTTGGAAAAAAAAAATCATTTGAGCATATTTGTGGATTCTCCATCCTGTTTCATCAATCCATCATCTGTCCCTCCGGCAATACCACACTCTCATGATTTCTAAAGCTATATGGTAAATCTTTGTATTGGGTAAAGATAGTCTGCTCAACTTATTCTTTTCCAAAAATGTTTTAGATATTCTGGGGCCTGTATCTTTCCATATACATCCTAGAATGTGTAAGCAGAAAAAAAAAAAAAAAAAGTTGCAATTCTGATAGGAGTTTCATGGACACTATAGGTAAGTCTGTATAAAAACATCTTTATTACATTGTGTCTATCTATGAATGTGATATCCTTTTATATTTATTTGAGATATCTTTTATTTCATCAACATTTTGTAATTTTTAGTATATAGATACTATACATGTTTTACTAAGTTTATGCCATGGTAATTAATTTCCTTGAAGCAGTTATAAATTACATATTATTTTAAAATTTGGTTTCCAGGGGCGCCTGGTGGCTCAGTAGGTTAGGCCTCTGCCTTTGCCTCAGGTCATGATCTCAGGGTCCTAAGATCAAGCCCCACATCAGGCTCTCTGCTCAGCAGGGAGCCTGCTTCCCCCTCTCTCTCTGCCTGCTTCTCTGCCTATTTGTGATCTCTCTCTGTCAAATAAATAAGTAAAGTCTTTAAAGAAAAAAAAATTTGGTTTCCATACATTCATTGCTAGTATATAGAAATGTAATGTGTGTGTGTGTGTGTGTGTGTGTGTGTGTGTGTGCTTGCTCTCACGCATGCGCACACGTGAATGCACACTATTTTATATGCTGCAACTTTGTTGAAATCTCCTACTAGCTTTGAAAGTTTTCTTTCTTGTACATTCTTTGGGATTTTTTACATGTATAATCATCTCATCTTCAAATAGGAACAGTTTCGTTTCTTCCTTTGCAATTTGCAGATTTTTTTTTTTTTTTTTTTACATAGCCTTACTACAGTGGCTTACTTTCAGTTTTATATTGACTCAGAGTGGCAAGAGTGGGCCACAAGAGCTTGATCCCAGGACCCTGAGATAATGACCTGGGTCGAAGACAGACACTTAGCTGACTGAGCCACGCAGGTGCCCCAATTCTACATATATATATATATATATATATATATATATATATGTGTGTGTGTGTGTGTGTATTTTTTTAAGATTATTCATTTTTTAAGAATATTCATTTAATATTTTAAAGGAAAAATATTAAATATTTCAACATCATGTGTAGAGATAGCTTGAGCTTTCTTCTCAATATCCTTATCAAGTTGCAGTAGCTTCCCTATATTCATAACTTAAAAGGTTTTTTTTATTATTATGAATTGATGTTACATTTTAGCAAATGCTTTTTCTTGCTTTGGTATGATCATATAATTTGTCTTCTTAACCCGTTGATATCTTGGATTACATTTACTAATTTTTGAATGTGGAACCCACCTTGTGTACCTGCAATAAACCCTACTCAGGTATATAATACTTTGACACATTGTTAAATTTAATCTGCTAATATTTTTTAAAATAATTTTGTGTCAAGGATCATGAGAGATACAGGTGTGTAGTTTTTGTGTTTTGTTTTGTTTTGTTTTTGTTTTTATTATCTGGTTTTGGGATAAGGTAATATTGTCCTGATAAAACGAGATGGTAATTGTTGTCCCCTCCCTTTTTTCCCCTTAAGTTGTCAAATTTAAGAGCATAATGTTTTTTATAGTATACTCATTACTCCTTCAGTGGCTGCAGGATACTATTTATTCCTGACACAGTGACTTATCTTCTTGCTTGCTTTTGATCTCTGTCAGGTCTACTAGAGCTTTTTTTCCCCATTTCTTTCCTTTGTTTTTTAAGAACCAGGTTTGTGTCACTGATTTTTCTCTACTAATTTCTTGTTTTCAACTTATTTGATTATTGATTAATGATTATTCCATAGTGCCTGAAAGAAAATGTGTGTTCTATGTTTTAGGTTAGAGTGTTCTATAAATATCAATTAGAATGTCTTAGTTGATTGTGTTGTTCAAACCTTTGGATCTTTGCTAACTTTTGTCATAGCTCTATCAGTTACTAAGAGGGGAGTGTTGAAGTCACAAACTTTTGTTGTGGATTTGCCTATTCTCCATTTTTGCTCTATCAGTTTTTGCTTTATGTATTTTGAGGCTCTGTTGTTTGGACACACATACGTAGGACATTTGTATTGTCCCAGTGGATGAAACTTTTTTGTTTTGTAATACCTCTCTTTATCTTCATAATTTTCTTTATTAAGAAGTATATTTCATCTGGTATTAAAGTAGTCACTATTGCTTTTTTCTTTTAAATTAATGTTTTCTTGGTATATTTTTTCCTAATCTTTTATATTCAAATTACCTGTATTGTTAAATTTCAAGTGGGCTTCTTTTAAACAACCTAGAATTGGGTTGTGATCATTTTTTTTCCTCCAACTCCTAATAATATTTGGCTTTAATTGCTATTTTTTTAGGTCTTTTACACTTAAGGTCATAATTGATATATTATGACTTCAGACTACCATTTCATTACTTGTTTTCTATTTATTTCTTTAATGTCTTATTCCTCTGTATTTCTTTTCATGACTTTAGAAAAAAGTGCTAACTCTTTAATATCATTTTGTTTATTAGTCATTTGCATACTTTTCTTTCTGGCTTTTTTTCTTAAGTTTCTCATACACATTGTGTCAAGAACATGAAATTAACTTCAACTCCTTGTCTAGCTTATGCCTTTATCTGATTTAGCAGATTTTGTTCTCTTTGCCTAGAATATCCTTCCTCACAAGTCCCTCTTCACTACATCTATCTGTTCTTCAAGATTTAGCTCTACATCTTATTTTATGGGAAACCTGCTCCGTCCCATTCATTCCAACCTCACAACCTTATGCTCAACCTTACACTATGTAGGCTAAGAGTCATTCATCTACATTTGTATCTCATTCCATCTTTTCTTCAATTTTAGCACATGTTGTGTTTTATAGTTATTGTTTACTTATTCTTCTTCCTCACCAGACACGGGGCCATTTGAAGTGTTCGCCTACATCATACTATTGTCTGTATCTCTGTCACTTAGCACTGTGCCTGATATGTAGAATTCATTTGATTATAAGTGCTGATTATATGAACACATTAAGGTAACTCACCTACACTCAACATGATGAAAATATGTAAACAAATATTATTTTTATTGTTAATTTTTATCTTCCCTATTTAGACAATAAAGTGATAAATCAATAAGTAGTAAAGGAGTTGCAACTGTGTACCCAGTACTGAATTGGAAAGGGCTGGAAATAAATAAGCCAGCTCCCTATCCTGAGGTTGACAGTAATTTGTTTGATAAGGCATGTTTATACTACAAAACTACAAGACTATCCAAAAACTGACTGGAGTTAATGACACCTGAGTCAGTGAGCTTGTGCACTAGTCAAGAAAAGAAGGATAGAAAATGCGAGTCTGGAAGCAGTGCTTTTCAAAATGTAATTTGCTGTCTACTACTAGATTTACAAACTTATTTTTTAAAGCAGTTTATTTATAGTCAGGACCAACAACAAAATAGAAGAGGTTTTTATGCAAACTTGGGAAGTGTAGTTGAAGTTTTGTGCTGTTTTTTTCTCCTTTACAAAAAGAGGGTATTGGATAAGATCTCATTCCTGAATGTTAAGGAAATAGGAAACAAAATCTATGTATTATAAAAATTGGGGACCTTTGAAATATAAGCAGAAATGTTACCAATTTGCCTATAACAATGGAACAATATTTTTTGTTGATAGAAAATACTGTACTCCAAGATTTTCAATACAAAATATTTCTCATGAACAAATATATCTGAACAGTGTCCTCCCCAAAGCCCATAAACACCTCTGAAATATTCTCATATTAATGATCTTTAATGATGCACTTGAATAATACCTAGATGACTATAGCACTACTTAGAAAAGAAACACACCTCTCAAACTAATTAGAGTTCTTGAATGACATTGAAAGAGGGAGCTGGTTAAATCATTTCTCCAGCACTAGGTTTAATTGACATAGATATAATGCCAGTGATAATTTTATGCAATTGCAAGATCAGGAGTTTAATATATTTGGCAGTAAGGCTGGGGTTTGCTTTCTCTGACAGTGTTGAATAAACCTCTCTAATCCTTTTCCGCTAGCTTTCCCTTATTTCTCAGCTTAAATTTAATAACAGGCTAAAAAAAAAAACCCCAAGATTCCACTAGTCTGCTCAAAGCTTAACCAGAGAAAGAGAGAGAAGATGTTATCTCAGAAAGGTTGTGGCTCAGAATAATTAAAAAGACTAATGGCAGGATCATAGGGCTAAGTTTATAATTCCCCTTGTACATCATAGAGGCACCATCTCTCATAGTAAACGCTTTATCTACTTTCCTCTTGCTTCCAAATCACCAAAATGAAGGCAACAATCCAAGAGGGATTGTATGATTATAGTTTTACAAGATGCTTCAAAATGTTTTGTTGGATGTTCAATTTGTCTCACATATGAAGCTTATTTATTCATTTATAGGTCATGCTAAAGCCTTGCTATATAGAACTAAGATATTTTGATATAGTGAACTTCTATAGCAAATTTCCTGTAACAGTTAAAGCTTTGCAGTTTAAATTGTGATGGTCTATCTGGGCCATTTGGCAGAGGTTATAAAAAGCACAATTTTTATTAAAGCCTCTGAAATAGGCCAAATGATTTCCAGTGAAACAATCTTTTTTTACTTTGTTTCCATTGTAAATTACAAACTACAGAACACAGACAGGTCTGAAGTCTAGATCTTTGTATGTTTGGGAAATTCCTGCTTTCTGTAAGTTTGTTTTATGCTTTTCTTTCTGACTCATTGAAAAAAATGCCTAGTTCGTAATTTTGTTGATCAGTATTATATAGGTGTTCATATACAACATTCTTATTTTTGTTGTTTTGTAAGGCTTCTATAATTATGGTTCTTATTAACACTTAGACCCAAGAGTTATTTCATTGAATATATATTTTTTATTTTGATGTGGCTCTTTTTGTTCTTTACAATCTATTTTTAAGCATACTTTAGGTTAAATGTGGCCATGGAGTATAGCCTCTGAATTGTTTCCTTTTAAATTCATTAAGGTTTTCTTTGTAGTCTAAGTATAGTTTGTTTATTTTTTTAAGTACAGTTTTTTAAAAATAAATATGACATGGGAATAAAAAGGCAAATTGTAGAGTACAATTCATTACATAATTTTCAAGTCCTCTGAAATCAAAGAATATAATCTGCAATATGCTTACTGTTAAGAAAAAAATAAGGGCATCATTTTAATAACAAAAATGGAACAAAATACCTAACAGGAAAGGGTTAGATAAATTTAATGACATCCAATAGGATAATATGCAACCATTAAAATTCATGGTATAGAAACATCACCATGATATATTATTAAGTAAGAAAAGCAGGTTATGAGTTTACAAATTATCTTTAAAAAATACATTTTGTTTTTCTCCACAATTCAACTGTGAACTTGAGAACAATACATAACAGCAATAATGAAGAATATGGTTGAACACAATCTTATGAAATGAGAAGTGATTCTATTTACTGCTACTGCTACGTTGTTGTCTTCTCCCCCTCCTCTTCCTCCTTCTTCTCTCCCTCCTCCATTTCCCTTTCCCTTTCTACCTCCTCATTCTTCTCCTCCTCTTCCCCTTTCTTCTATTTCTTCTGATACAGGAAGGGAGAATGGTTTGAATTTGACAATGACAAATAAGGGCAGTGGCACACGGATCTTATTCCAGGTCTAGTGAGTAAGTTCTATGGTAAGCAGAGTTAACCAAGATTCTTAGGGGGAGGTTCAGATTGCCATTAGGATAAAACTTGAAGGAAATATTTAGAGTACATGATAAAAGTATAAGGTATGTAGCTGATAATGGACCATGAATTTCAGAGGACATATGGAGATGGTTTTAGGATATGAGGAAGGATGGAAAAGTAGACAGAATTGTAGATATACAAAACATGTGAGGATTATTGTGAAAGCTGTAAGATGTTACTTGGGTATGGTAGAGTTTTCTTGAGACATAACAGAAAGAATTAATTGTGGTTGAAGGCAGATTATGGTGTTTGCATCAAGATGTAGGGATGGGTGTCTAGTGCCCTCTCTTCCAGTGACTGGGTAGATAGATGGCAAGAACTGATCTTCAACCCCATGTGGCTGTTTCTTCTCATTTCCTTTAAAGTAGCAGAGATCTTATTCCTAGTGTATATTTACTATCTTGATGGCTTGCAGAATTCTGGAGAACCTGGGCATTATACTAATCACACAGAATATTCTTCATCTTATTAAGTTATGCCTGTATCTGTGCATGTATGAAAATACTTACAAAATTTCACTCTGTTTTGTTGAAAACTAAAGGTGATACATTGAAATCCTGCTGTTTTCTGTTTTTGTTTTTGTTTTTTTTCTAGAAATGTCTTAATTTTATTCCAGATGCTGCTTTTTTCTTTTACCTCAAAGTATATAAAATTAACTTCTCAGAGAAATTATTAATTTCTTGCTCTTCTTTAAAATCCTATCTTCTGGGGCGCCTGGGTGGCTCAGTGGGTTAAACCGCTGCCTTCGGCTCAGGTCATGATCTCAGGGTCCTGGGATCGAGTCCCGCATCGGGCTCTCTGCTCAGCAGGGAGCCTGCTTCCCCCTCTCTCTCTGCCTGCCTCTCCATCTACTTGTGATTTCTCTCTGTCAAATAAATAATAAAAAAACATCTTTAAAAAAATAAATAAATAAAAAAATAAAATCCTATCTTCTTAAGATTTTGATTTTTGAAATACTTCTGTGTATTCCATCCTTAAAAGGGATAAGTTGCCATCCCTTTTTTCTTACCTTTTATTGAAGTGACAGCTTTTATTGTTTATATGACTTAGTGAATTTTCTGTGGGTATGGAAGTTAAATTTTGGCTGGGAATCATTGACATATTTTCTTGCATACTTTTATGAAGTGTTTGGATGCACTCACAAATCCGTCACAGGTAAAACTTTTGAATTTGTTTTATTTTTTAAATTTCAGGGAATATTTCTTCTTTATGGAGGTAAAGATTTTCCATAATTCATTCTTAAGGATATCAAATTGGGAAATGTTAGATTGACAACCACACTGTACTTTTTTTTTTTTTTAAAGATATATTTATTTGAGAGAGAGAGAGACCGAGCAGGGCAGGAGGGTGGAGCAGAGAGGGAAAGAAGCAGATTCCCTGCTGAGTGGGGAGCCCAGCAGGGGCTGGATCCCACCACCCTGAGATCAGGGCCTGAGCCAAAATCAAGAGTCAGATGCTCAATGACAGAGCCATCCAGGCGCCCCAACCATACTATACTTCTAAAAAATAAATGTATTATACTTTTTAGAAAATTTAGCTTTGCTTACACCAAACATTGCAATTTTTTTTTTGTTAAATAGTATAACTTATTTATCAATTCATCAGTTATATCTTGTGTTTATACTGTGTGCTAGGCAGAATTTTCAGTGTCTAAAATGTAATAGTAAATACAACAAATTATAATTCTTGCTAAATTCCTTTACATTGAAATCAATGAGCTAGGGTAGAACAGGGAAGCAGAAAATAAGTAAAATAATATAAAATAAACATAAAACAACCAAATTTAATGGTGTGTTAGAATGTAATAAATGCTATGAAAGAATGGGAATAGGTTGAAATGAATCAGGAGTGTAGGAGTAAAATTTTACAGAAGGCTGTTGTCAGGTCTCACTAATCAGGTGATATACTTGGGCATATTGGGGAAAGTTCAAAACAGACAAAGGGAGGAGGCACAGAAAATGCCTAAGGGTGGGATATGATTATCATGTTTGATAACCAACAGGGAGGTATTGGTGGCAGAAGTTTAATCAGCTGGTTAGAAGGAAATGAGATCAGAGAGGTAATAGGGTCACATAATTTAGGGCTTTATAGACTACTGCAGTGATTTTATGCTAAATAAAAACTGAGAGTAAATAATGAATTATTTGAATAAAAAGAGAATAAAGAATTCTTGAGTTACTAAAAGGAAGGAGCTGCCACCAGTTAAAGTGGAGGAGATAGTATATTTGTGTGTTTGGGGTAGCTATTAGATATCTTAGTGGAGATGTATGTGGACAGTTGGACATAGGATCTGGAGTTAAGGAGAGAGAGTTAAACTAAATGCATTCTACTTTTAGAGTTTGAACAAGGAGAAAATTTTAAGTAAACAATGCCTGAGCAGAGACCTGATGGCCCAGCAGGAGTGAAATAAGACAGAAGACAAAATTATAAAGCTAAACATATGCTCTAAGTGTCACAGTATGTCAGGAGCATATAAGTTGCTTACCCCCAGTGCTTGTTTCTATCTCCTACCACTCAATTACTTAATTTCCTTTTATAGAAATTATTTATTTAGAACAGTTTTAGATTAACAGAATTATTGCAAAGACAGTACAGAAATTCCTCCAATTTTCTCTATTATTAAAATTGTGTCAGTTTCCTATTGCTACACTAATAGCAAACTTTATGGCTTAAAACAGCACAAATTTATTGTCTTACAGTTGTGTAGGTCAAAAATCCTATAGCCAAGGTTTAGCCAAAGCTGTGTTTCTTCTGGAGACTCTAGAGGAAAATATTCTTCAAATCTCTCTCCCAATCTCTCTCTCTCTCCCTTTCACCTCTGTTTCCATCATTACATCTTTAAACTCTGAGCCACTAGCTTCACTACTACTCCATTTTGCAGTACCACCTGGTATCCCATAGAATAAATTTTTCCCCACTAACTTGTTCATGTATTTACTACTGGAAACACCTCTGGCATCTGTGGGAACCAGGAATAAGTCACCATTTGCAAGTCCTTTCTTTTTTCTCCCATCACTATAACTAACATGATTTATACTGGTTCAAAATGACAATGCCAGATTATCCATAAACGTGGTTTATAACAAATGTTTAAAAGTCATTGTGATGACATGGATGGAGCTAGAGAGTATTATGCTAAGTAAAATAAGTCAGTTAGAGAAAGACAAATACCATATGATTTCACCTATATGTGGAAATTAAGAAATGATCATAGGGGGAAAAAGAGAGAGAAAAAGAGAAAAAAAAGCTATGAAACAGATTCTTAGCCATAAAGAACAAATTGATGGTTGCCAGAGGGAAGGTGGGTGAGTGGATAGTTTAAAAAAAGCGATAGAGATCAAGGAATGCACTGGTGTTGTATGGAAGTGTTTAATCACTAAATTCTATACCTGAAACTAATATTACACTATATGTTAACTAGAATTTAAATAAAAACTTGAAAAAATGGATAAGTAGCAGGAAAAATCATTGATGGAGTTTTTAAACAAAAATTATAATTCTGTATATTCTGTATTCTGTAAAACATACAGTCTCTTTGTGACTCCTATCAAAGAATTAACTAATAACCCAAGATTTCCTATCAATAGAATATAAAATTCCTAGACTAGAACACAGGATAAGTGAAGACTAATCCACTGTATCAATGGACCTCAATTACTTTATTGTATATTGTATCAGTTAAGGAAGAAAAAAAAATCCTCAGAGGAGGAGTTAAGATGGCAGAGGAATAGGGAGACCCTAAATTTATCTGGTCCCTCAAATACAACTAGATAGTTTTCAAATCAGTATAAACACCTGAGACTCAGTCAGAGATATGAGAAAAGAAATCATACAAGTATACAAGTAGGAAAGTAACTACCATTTGGAATGTAGAAGGTGTGAAGTTTGAATCTGGTGTGATATAACTGAGGACACAGCAGAGGGGAGAGAGCCTGCTTAAGGAGGATACTGCAAAGTATTATATAAGCAGTGGAGTGCAAAATCAGAACTTTTAGAAGCCTGCTACAATGGGGGATGTCCCTGGCTTAAAAGTGCTCAGGTAGTGAAATGGGGTGGAATCCCAGGTGTGACATCATGGTCTCAGGATTTCCAGGGTCACAAGAAAATGGATGGTGCTTGAGTACAGCACAGTTCCCAGGCACGAGAGTGGGGAAGTTGGCTGAAAACAGTGAGTCTAGGTGTTGGCTTTGTGCTCCATGTGGCCATAAACTCTGAAGTGCTATCTGGTTATGTGACACCTTTCCTGGGAGGGACCCAGCAAAAGTCAGAAGTGTGGCAAGAACCCCCTCCACTGGGAGGAGCAGTGCAGATCCATGCCACAGGAATATGTAAAATTTAAGAGTTTTGGAATTCAGTCACATGCCTTAGATAAAGACACTTGGTCAAGGGCCAGGTGAACACAGAGTTCTGGCATAAATGAAGAGACAAGAGTGAGATGTTCTGTGACAGCTCACTGAAGAGTGGGAGGCTGTGAATTTTTAGCTCCTGGACTAGAGAGCAGGGTAACACCATGATCATTCCACCCATTGGTGCTGAAAGCCTTCAGGGAGTGAAATAAAACCACCTAGTGAAGTCTGACCTTGCTTACAATGAGTCTTGCCTCCCTTTGTACTGGTAGTGCATTTCCATTAGGCCAAGTCCACCTGAGAATCAATGAAAGAGGCCCCTCCTCCCAGAAGACCACAAACAACTTGCTCACACCAAGTTTACTGATCATAGAGAGCTGCAAAGCTTAAGCTTTAGGGAAAAACAGTATGTAGCATTCTTTGTATTTTTATTCTTTAGTCTTTTAGCATTATTTTTAAGTTATTTTCTTATTTTTTCAATCATTTTTTAATTATTTTTAATTCTTGTTATGAGATTTAGTTTCTTTTATAAGCACACCCAGAATCTAGCTGTTGTTTTTTTCCTTTTCTGTTGTTGTTATTATTGTGTTTTTCTCTTTCTTTTTCTTTTCTTTTCTGGACAAAATGACAAGACAGAAAAATTCACCCCAAAAGAAAGAATAAGAGGTAGTACTCATTGCCAAGGATTTAATCAATAAGAATATAACTAAGATGTCTGAACTGAAATTTAAAATGATTATAAAGATACTAGCTGGGCTTAAAAAAAAAAAAAAAAGCATAGATGACACTAGAGAATCCCTTACTGTAGAAATAAAAGAACTAAAATTAGGCAGACAGAAATTAAAAATACTATTACCAAGGTACAATCCCAAGAGGAGGCCATAAAAACAAGTATGAATGAAAAGGAAGAGTGTATCAGTAATGTAGAAGATAAAATGATGGAAAATAAGAAAGCTGAAAATAAGAAAGAAAACTATCAGATCAAGAAGGGAGACTTAGAGAACTTAGCAATTCCATAAAGTGAAATAGTATCTGTATTATAGGGTCCCCAGAAGATGAAAAGTGGGAGAAAGAGCAAAAAGTTCATTTGAACAAATTATACTGAGAACTTCCCTAATCTGTGGAAAGAAACAAGCATTCAAGTCCTGGAGGCAGAGAGAACCCCCTTCAAAATCAGCAAGAGTAGGTCAACACCTCAACATAATTAGTGAAGCTTTCAAATTTCAAAGATAAAGAGAAAATCCTGAAAGTAAGTTAGGACAAGAGGTCCTTAACCTACAAGGGCAAACATATAAGGCTGTCAGCAAACCTGTCCACAGAGGCCAGAAAGGACTAGCATGATATATTTGACGTGCTAAATGGAAAAAAAAAAATGCAGCCAAGAATACTTTATCCAGCAAGGCTGTCATTCAGAATACAAGGAGAGATAAAGAGTTTCCAGAACAAACTAAAACTAAAGGAATTTGTGAACCCTAAACCAACCCTGCAAGAAATATTAAAGGAGATCCTTTAAGCAGAGACAGACCCTAAAGTAAAAAAAAAAAAAACTGGAAAGGAATAGAGATGATTTACAGGAACAGTGATTTTACAATACAATAGCACTGAATTAATATCTTTCAATAATTACTCTGAATATAATGGAATACATGGTTAAATCAAAAAACATAGGGTATCAGAATGGATAAAAAAAAAAAATACAAACCATTGATATCCCACTTCCAAGAGACTCATTTGAGAACCAAATTGAAAGTGAGGTGGTGGAAAACCATTTCTCATGTTAATGGAAATCAAAAACTCTAGTAGCTATGCTTGTATCAGACAAACTATATATTAAACCAAAGACTGTAAGAAGAAATGTATAAATCAATCAATGACAAAATTTTAAAACTTCATTGATAATAATACAATAATAATAAGAGACAGCCCACCCACAGCAATGGACAGATCATCTACACAAAAGGCCAACTAAGAAACGAGAGATTTTCATGACACACTTGACCAGATGGACATAACAGACATATTCAGAGCATTTTATTCTAAAGCAGCAGAATCATTCCTTTCAAGTGCACATGGAACATTTTCCATAATAGATCACTATTGGGTCAGAAATCAGGTCTCAACAAGTACAAAAATACTCAGAGCATATCACACATATTTTCAGACCACAATACTATGAAACTTGAAGTCAACTACAAGAAAAAAGCACTACAAATACATGGAAGTTTAAGAACATCCTACTAGGGATTGAATGGGTCAACCAGGAAATTAAAGAATTAAAAAATAAAAACATAGAAGCAAATGAAAATATGATAGTTTGAAACCTTTGGGATGCAGCAAAGGCGGTCCTAACAGGGAAATATATAGCAATACAGGCCTTCCTCAAGAAATAAAAAAAGTCTCAAATATACAACCTAACCTTATTCTTGAAGGAGTTGTTGAAAGAACAGCAAATAAAGTCTAAATCCAGCAAGAGAAAAGAAATAATAAAGACTAGAGCAGAAATCAATGATACAGAAATAAAAATAAAAAAACAGTACAACAGATCAAAAAACTAGGAGCTGGTTCTCTGAAAGACTTAATAAATTGATAAACCCCTAGCCAGACTTGTCAAAAAGAAAAGAAAAAGTATCCAAATAAATAAAATCATGAATGAAAGAAGAGAGATCACAACCAACACCAAAAAAAATACAACTATAAGAGAATATTATGAGCAAGCATATGCTAACAAATTAGGCAATCTGGAAGAAAGGGATACATTCTTAGAAACATATAAACTACCAAAACTGAAATAAGAAAGAATAGAAAACATGAATAGACCCATAACCAGAGAAGAAATAGAATCAGTAATCAAAAATATCCCACAAATCAAGAGTCCAGGGCTCGATGTCTTCCCAGGGGAATTCTACCAAACGTTAAAAGAAAAAATTAGTACCTATTTTTCTGAAACTGTTCCAAAAATTAGAAATAAAAGGAAAACTTCCAAATGCATTCTATGAGGTCAGCATTACCTTTTCTCTGAACCAGACAAGGACCTCACTAAATAGAAGATTTAGAGACCAATATCCCTGACGAACATGGGTACAAAAATTCTCACCAAGATACTATCTAACAGGATGCAACGGTACATTAAATGGATTATTCATCAAAACCAAGTGGGAGTTATTCCTGGGCTACAGGGGTGGTTCAACATCCACAAATAAATCAGAATAATGCACCACATTAATTTAAAAAAAGAACAAGACCTTAATGATCCTCTCAATAGGTGCAGAAATAGCATTTGATAAAATACAGCATCCTTTCTTGATAAAAACCTTCCACCATGTAGGGATATAGGAAGCATACCTCAATACCATAAAAACCATATACAAAAGTCCCACAGCAGATATCATTCTCAATGGGGAAAAGCTGAGAGGTTTTCCTCTAAGACCAGGAACACAACAGGATGTCCACTCTCACCACTGTTGTTGAACATAGTACTGGAAGTCCCAGACTCAGAAATAGGACAAAAAGAAATAAAAGGCATCCAGATCAGGAAAGAAAAAATCAAACTTTCACTCTTTGCAGATGACATGATACTCTACGTAGAAAACCCAAACTATTATACCCAAATATTGCTAGAACTGATACTTGAGTTCAGCAAAGTCATGGGATTTAAAATCAATATACAGAAATCAGTAGCATTTCTATATGCTAACAATAAAGCAGAAGAAAGATAAATCAAGGAATTGATTCCATTTATGATTGCACCCAAAACCATAAGATATCTAAGAATAAACCTTACCAAAGAAGTAAAGAATTTGTACTGTGAAAACTGAAGAACACTTACAAAAGAAATTGAAGAAGACACAAAAAAATGGAAAAAACATTCCATGCTCATGAATTGGAAGAACAAATAGTATTAATATGGGGGGGGGAGGAGTCAAGATGGCAGAGAAGTAGCATGCTGAGATTGCATCAGGTAGCAGGAGATCAGCTAGATAGCTTATCTAAACATTGCAAACACCTACAAATCCAACGGGAGATTGAAGAGAAGAAGAACAGCAATTCTAGAAACAGAAAATCAACCACTTTCTAAAAGGTAGGACTGGCGGAGAAGTGAATCCAAAGCAACGGGAAGATAGGCCGCAGGGGGAGGGCCCGGCTCCCGGCAAGCAGCAGAGCAACTGAGCACAAAATCAGGACTTTTAAAAGTCTGTTCTGCCAAGGGATATTGCTCCAGAGGCTAAACCGGGATGAAGCCCACACGGGGTTGGCATGGCCCCAGGTCCTGCAGGGTCACAGAAGGATTGGGGATGTGTGAGTGTTGCAGAGCTTGCAGGTATTAGAACAGGGAAGCCGGCTACAGAGACAGAGCCAAGGAATGAACCCTCAGCTCGGAGTTACCTTCAACCAGTCGCAGGCTCGGTGAGCTCAGAGCGCAGCTGGAGACCAGGGAGATGGGAGTGATTGGGAGCTATTCTCTGAGGGCACACTGAGGAGTGGGGCCCCGAGCCCTCAGCTCCTCCAGGTCAGAGACTGGGAGGCTGTCATTTTCATTCCTGTCCTCCAGAACTCTACTAAAAGCATTCAGGGAACAAAAGCTCCCGAAAGCAAACCAGAGCAGATTATTCAGCCCAGCCCCTGGTAAGGGTGGTGCAATTCTCCCTGGGGCAAAGATACTTGAGAATCACTACAACAGGCTCCTCCCCCAGAAGATCAACAAGAAATCCAGCCAGGACCAAGTTCACCTACCAAGGAGTGCAGGATCAATACCAAGGAGAGCAGTGGAATTCCAGAGGAGGAGAAAGCAAAGCACAGAACTCATGGCTTTCTCCCCATGATTCTTTAGTCTTGCAGTTAATTTAATTTTTTTCAATGTTTTTTCTTCTGCTGCTAATTTTTTTTTACCTTTTACCCTTTTCTTTTTTAATGTTTTTTAACTAGTTTATCTAATATATATATATATTTTTTCTCTACTATATATTTTTTTGTTTTCTTTTTTTAATTGTTTCTTTTTTTTCTGAGCCTCTTTTTTTTTTTGAGATTTTATTTATTTATTTATTTGACGGAGATCAGAAGTAGGCAGAGAGGCAGGCAGAGAGAGAGAGAGGAGGAAGCAGGCTCCCCGCTGAGCAGAGAGCCCGATGTGGGGCTTGATCCCAGGACTCTGGGATCACGACCTGAGCCGAAGGCAGAGGCTTTAACCCACTGAGCCACCCAGGCACCCCACTGAACCTCTTTTTATCCCCTTTCTTGTACCCCCCACAATTTGGGGTCTCTTCTGATTTGGTTAAGCATATTTTCCTGGAGTCTTTGTCACACTTTTAGTATTTTACTTGCTCCTTCATATACTATTACCTGGACAAAATGACAAGGTAGAAAAATTTACCACTAAAAAAAGAACAAGAGGCAGTACCAAAGGCCAGGGACTTCATCAATACAGACATTGGTAATATGTCAGATCTAGAGTTCAGAATGATGATTCTCAAGGTTCTAGCCGGGCTCGAACAAGGCATGGAAGATATTAGAGGAAACCCTCTCGGGAGATATAAAAGCCCTCTCTGGAGAAATAAAAGAACTAAAATCTAACCAAGTTGAAATCAAAAAAATTATTAATGAGGTACAATAATAAATGGAGGCTCTCACTGCTAGGATAAATGAGGCAGAAGAAAGAATTAGTGATATAGAAGATAAAATGACAGAGAATAATGAAGCTGAGCAAAAGAGGGACAAACATCTACTAGACCACGAGGGGAGAATTCGAGAGATAAGTGACACCATGAGATGAAACAACATTAGAATAATGGGGATTCCAGAAGAAGAAGAAAAAGAGAGGGGAGCAGAAGGTATATCGGAGAGAATCTCCCTAAAATGGCAAAGGGAACAAGCATCAAAATTCAGGAGGTGCAGGGAACCCCCCTCAAATTCAACAAGAATAGATCCACACCCCTTCACCTAATAGTAAAATTTACAAGTCTTAGTGACAAAGAGAAAATCCTGAAAGCAGCCTGGGAAAAGAAGTCTGTAGCATACAATGGTAAAAATATTAGATTGGCAGCAGACTTATCCACAGAGACCTGGCAGGCCAGAAAGAGCTGGCATGATATATTAAGAGCACTAAACAAGAAAAACATGCAGCCAAGAATACTATATCCAGCTAGGCTATCATTGAAAATAGAAGGAAAGATAAAAAGCTTCCAGGACAAAGAAAAACTGAAAGAATTTGCAAACACAAAACTAGCTCTACAGGAAATATTGAAAGGGGTCCTCTAAGCAAAGAGAGAGCCTAAAAGTAGTAGATCAGAAAGAAACAGAGACAATATACAGTAACAGTCACCTTACAGGCAATACAATGGCACTAAATTCATATCTCTCAATAGTTACCCTGAATGTTAATGGGCTAAATGCTCCAATCAAAAGACACAGGATATCAGAATGGATAAAAAACAAAACCCATTAATATGTTGCCTACAAGAAACTCATTTGAGACTGGAAGACACTTCCAGATTTAAAGTGGGGGGGGTGGAAAACAATTTACCATGCTAATGGACATCAGAAGAAAGCTGGGGTGGCAATCCTTATATCAGATCAATTAGATTTTAAGCCAAAGACTATAATAAGAGATGAAGAAGGACACTATATCATAGTCAAAGGATCTGCCCAACAAGAAGACCTAACAATTTTAAATATCTATGCCACTAACGTGGGAGCAGCCAACTATATAAACCAATTAATAACAAAATTAAAGAAACACATTGACAATAATACAATAATGGTAATGGACTTTAACACCACCCCCTCACTGAAATGGACAGATCATCCAAGCAAAAGATCAACAAGGAAATAAAGGCCTTAAATGACACACTGGACCAGATGGACATCACAGATATATCCAAAAGCAACAGAATAAACATTCTTCTCTAGTTCACATGGAACATTCTCCAGAATAGGTCACATCCTGGGTCCTAAATCAGGTCTCAACCAGTATCAAAAGATTAGAATCATTCCCTGCATATTTTCAGACCACAATGCTCTGAAGCTAGAACTCAATCACAAGAGGAAATTTGGAAAGAACCTAAATACATGGAGACTAAACAGCATTCTTCTAAAGAATGAATGGGTCAACCAGGAAATTAAAAAAGAACTGAAAAAATTCATGGAAACAAATCATAATGAAAACCAAAGTGTTCAAAATCTTTGGGACACAACAAAGGCAGTCCTGAGAGGAAAATATATAACAGTACAAGCCTTTCTCAAGAAACGAGAATGGTCTCAAGTACACAACCTAACCCTACACCTAAAGGAGCTGGAGAAAGAACAAGAAAGAAACCCAAAACCTGGGAGGAGAAGAGAAATCATAAAGATCAGAGCAGAAATCAATGAAATAGAAACTAAAAAGAAAAAAAACAATAGAACAAATCAATGAAACTAGGAGCTGGTTCTTTGAAAGAATTAATAAGATTGATAAACCCTTGGCCAGATTTATCAAAAAGAAAAGAGAAAGGACCTAAATAAATAAAATCATGAATGAAAGAGGAAAGATCACAACTAACACCAAAGAAATACAAACAATTATAAGAACATACTATGAGCATCTCTATGCCAACAAATTTGGCAATCTGGAAGAAATAGATGCATTCCTAGAGACATATGAACTACCACAACTGAACTGGTACTTCCTGTACCACCAGGAAGAAATAGAAAACCTGAATAGACCCATAACCACTAAGGAGATTGAAGCAGTCATCAAAAATCTCCAAACAAACAAAAGCCCAGGGCCAGACGGCTTCCCAGGGGAATTCTACCAAACATTTAAAGAAGAACTAATTCCTATTCTCCTAAACTGTTACAAAAAAATAGAAATGGAAGGAAAACTTCCAAACTCATTTTATTAGGCCAGTATCTCCTTGATCCTCAAACAAGACAAGGATCCCATCAAAAAAGAGAACTACAGACCAATATCCTTGATGAACACAGATGTGAAAATTCTCACCAAAATACTAGCCAATAGGATTCAACAGTACATTAAAAGGATTATTCACGGGGCGCCTGGGTGGCTCAGTGGGTTAAAGCCTCTGCCTTCGGCTCAGGTCATGATCTCAGGGTCTTGAGATCGAGCCCCACATTGGGCTCTTTGCTCAGCAGGGAGCCTGCTTCCCCCCTCTCTCTGCCTGCTGCTCTGCCTACTTGTGATCTGTCCCTCTCTCTGTCAAATAAATAAACAAAATCTTTAAAAAAAAAAAAAAAAAGGATTATTCACCACGACCAAGTGGGATTTATTCCAGGGCTGCAAGTTTGGTTCTGCAAATCAATCACTGTGATACAACACATTAATAAAAGAAAGAACAAGAACCATATGATACTCTCAATAGATGCTGAAAAAGCATTTGACAAAGTACAGCATCCCTTCCTGATCAAAACTCTTCAAAGTGTAGGGATAGAGGTCACATACCTCAATATTATCAAAGCCATCTATGAAATACCCACTGCAAATATCATTCTCAATGGAGAAAAACTGAAAGCTTTTCCGCTAAGGTCAGAAACATGGCAGGGATGTCCATTATCACCAGTGCTATTCAACATATTACTAGAAGTCCTAGCCTCAGCAATCAGACAACAAAAGGAAATTAGAGGCATCTAAATTGGCAAAGAAGAAGTCAAACTATCACCCTTTGCAGATGATATGATACTATATGTGGAAAACCCAAACGACTCCACGCCAAAACTGCTAGAATTTGTACAGGAATTCCGTAAAGTGTCAGGATATAAAATCAGTGCACAGAAATCAGTTGCATTTCTCTACACCAACAACAAGACAGAAGAAAGAGAAATTAAGGAGTCAATCCCATTTACAGTTGCACCAAAACTATAAGATACCTAGGAATAAACCTAACCAAAGAGACTAAGAATCTATACTCAGAAAACTATAAAGTACTCATGAAAGAAATTGAGGAAGACACAAAGAAATGGAAAAATGTTCCATGCTCCTGGATTGGAAGAAAAAATATTGTGAAAATGTCTATGCTACACAAAGCAATCTACACATTTAATGCAATTCCTATCAAAATAGCATCCTTTTTTTTTTTTTTCAAAGAAATGGAACAAATAATCCTAAAATTTATATGGTACCAGAAAAGACCTCAAATAGCCAAAGGAATATTGAAAAAGAAAGCCAAAGTCGGTGGCATCACAATTCCGGAGTTCAAGCTGTATTACAAAGCTGTCATTATCAAGACAACATGGTACTGGCACAAAAACAGACACATAGATCAACGGAACAGAATAGAGAATAGAGAGCCCAGAAATAGACCCTCAACCCTATGGTCAACTAATCTTCGACAAAGCAGGAAAGAATGTTCAATGGAAAAAAGACAGCCTCTTCAATAAATGGTGTTGGGAAAATTGGACAGCCACATGCAGAAAAATGAAATTGGACCATTTCCTTACACCACACATGAAAATAGACTCCAAATGGATGAAGGACCTCAATGTGAGAAAGGAATACATCAAAATCATTGAGGAGAACACAGGCAGCAACCTCTTCAACCTCAGCCACAGCAACTTCTTCCTAGGAACATTGCCAAAGGCAAGGGAAGCAAGGGCAAAAAAGAACTATTGGGATTTCATCAAGATCAAAAGCTTTTGCACAGCAAAGGAAACAGTTAACAGAAACAAAAGACAGCTGACAGAATGGGAGAAGATATTTGCAAACGACAAATCAGATAAAGGGCTAGTGTCCAAAATCTATAAAGAACTAATCAAACTCAACACCCAAAGAACAAATAATCCAATTAAGAAATGGGCAGAAGACATGAACAGACATTTCTGCAAAGAAGACATCCAGATAGCCAACAGATACATGAAAAAGTACTCCACATCACTCGGCATCAAATCAAAACCACAATGAGATATCACCTCACACCAGTAAGAATGGCTAAAATTAATAAGTCACTTATTAATGACAGATGCTGGCGAGGATGTGCAGAAGAATGAAACCGGACCATTTCCTTACACCACACACAAAAATAGACTCGAAATGAATGAAAGACCTAAATGTGAGACAGGATTCTACCAAAATTCTAGAGGAGAACACAAGTAACAACCTCTTTGACCTCAGCCACAGCAACTTTCTTGTTACACATGTCTCCAAAGGCAAGGAAATCAAAAGCACAAGTGAACCATTGGGACTTCCTCAAGATAATAAAAACTTTTGCACCGGGAAGAAAACAGTCAACAAAACTAAAAGGCAACTTATGGAATGGGAGAAAATATTTGCAATATCTTATCAATAAAGAGCTAGTATCCAAAATCTGTAAAGAACTTCTGAAACTCAACACCCAAATAAACAAAAAATCCAGTCAAAAAATGAGCAGAAGACATAACAGATACTTCTCTGAAGAAGACATACAAATGGCTAACAGACACATAAAAGAATGCTCAACATCACTTGTCATGAGGGAAATACAAATCAAAACCACAATGAGACACCACTTCACACCAGTCAGAACAGCTAAAATGAATAACTCAGGAAACAACAGATGTTGGCAAGGATATGGAGAAAGGGAAACTTCTTACACTGTTGGTGGGAATGCAAACTGGTACAGCCACTCTGGAAAACAATATGACGGTTCCTCAAAAACTTAAAAATACAGTTACTCTACAACCCAGCAGTTGCATTACTAGGTATTTATCCAAAGGCTATAAATATATTGACTTGAAGGGGCACATGTACCTCAATGTTTATAGCAGTAGCGTCTCCAGTAGCCAAAATATAGAAAGAGCCCAGATGTCCACCAATATATGAATGGATGCAGAAGAGATGTTATATGTACACACATACACACACACACACACACATATACATACAATAAAATATTATTCAACCATCAAAAATACTGAAAGCTTGCCATTTGCAACAACATGGATGGAACTGTAGGCTACTATGTTAAGCAAAATAAGTCAGAGAAAAAAATACCATATGATTTCACTCATATGTGGGATTTAAAAAACAAAATAGATGAACATAGGGGAAGGACAGAAAAATAAAATCAGATAAAAACAGAGAGGGAGGCAAACCACGAGAGACATCATAACTATAGGAAAGAAACTGAGGTTTGTTTGAGGGAAGGTGAGTCGGGGGACAGGTAATTGGGTGATAGGCATTAGAATGGGCACTTGATGTACTGAGCACTGGGTGTTATACGCAACTGATAAATCACTAAATTCTACCTCTGAAACTAGTAACACATGATATGTTAACTAAATTGAATTTAAATTAAAAAATAACAAGTCCTCATTCCCAATATAGTTCCACTTATATATGTTATCTTATTATACTACTGTATTTGTACATTTTATATTGTATAATTATACAAATGTTTATATCAAAACATTTAAAGTTTTACATTTAAAAATTAAATATGAATTTAAGTTTTAATATTTTCTCCTAACACACTGATACATTTCCTCGGACACTAATTGGTTGACTTACATGAGACTTCAGAGTCCATTACTCTAGATCAGTGATCCTTAACATCCTATTCTGGAAACAGATAATACTATCTGTGTTAAAAATTCACAATAGTGAGTAGTGAAAACAAATAAATGAGATGAATCTAATGTTTATGAAGTTATACTATTTACATTTAATGGATAGTCCTTTAATCTGAAATTAATTCCTTTTGTTTAATATAATGGATGTTAGCATTCAATTTTCTGCAGCCTACTGGCCATATAATGTGTATATATTCCAATTTTTTTCAAGTTAAATTTTATTTTATTTTTTCAGTGTTCCAAGGTTCATTGTTGATGCACCACACCCAGTGCTCCATGCAATGCGTGCCCTCCATAATACCCATCACCAGGCTCACTCATCCCCCCAACCCCCTCCCCTCCCAAACCCTCACTTTGTTTTTCAGAGTCCACAGTATTCCAATTTTTAACTAATAAGCTCTATGAACTCCCAAAGACTGGAAACTATAGTTTTGCATAAAGTACAAAATAAACAGACTGAAGAAGTCACACAGGTGAAGCCGATGAAGTTTGCATTCAGGTAATGATGGTATTTACATTCTGAATAGATCTTCACCAAATAATAGGATAATATCACTGCTGTTCTACAGGTTAACCAATGAGAAAAACTGAAAATTAAGTCCAATTATGAAAGTTTCCATAGGAGACCTCTTAATAGTGACGTTTGATGGGTCCTACCCCACTTGAAGTGGAAAATGAGACTCCAAAGAAAAATACCTCTTACTAGCAAAGATATTTGTCTTTTCAGCACTTTTGCAAAGAGAAAATGCAACTACAACAAATACCACTGAAGATGAGAATAATTAATTGATTGTCATCTTATGTCAGATGAAATAGTAAAACTGAAATTCTAAACCCAGAAAGTCCATGCTAAAGTGATGTTAACTAGCAATTAGAGATTAAAGCTCTACGTTGGAAGAATCATAGGAAAAAAAAAAACAAAGGGAGATCTAAACATTATGGAAAACTCAACAAAAGCAAAAGGAAAATGTAACATGTTTTAATAGCCTGAAATTCTATTTTATTTTATTTTTAATTTAATTTATTTATTTGACAGTGATCACAAGTAGGCAGAGAGGCAGACAGGGAGGTAGGGGGAAGCAGGCTTCCCGCTGAGCAGAGAGCCTGATGCAGGGGCCCAATCCCAGGACCCTGAGATCAAAACCTGAGCTGAAGGCAGAAGGTTTTAACCCACTGATCCACACAGGCACCCCAAAGTTATTGTTTTCCCACACAAACATCTTTAAGTCTGTATTTGACACATTTAATTTTGAATAAATGCTTAAATACATAACCAATAGAAAAAAAAATAAAAAGTATTTAAGACCAAATTTGTTCTCCATTGTGGAATCTACTTGTTCTGACACAAGAGGAGCTAGGAGAGAAGCAAAATGAATAATTGGGTTGATACCCGCTAAATACATGTAAAGGGCCAACCCAGGTAATATTCTGGGAGATGTTTCTCACAGCAAGAAGAGACATCTGTAGCCTCTTTCTTTAATGAAATGTCCTCAGGTGGACAGAGGTATGAGACTTTTTGAAGTTTTTATAAATGCTAATGTTAAAGACAATGTTCTGCATATTTCATGGCAAAATTAGAAGTTTATAGAGTATCTGTTTAAAAAGTATCAGTATAGTAAGTATTTCAGATATTGTCAGCCAGCAGATAAATGTGGAGAGATATGCAGAAGAATTAGAGGTTAGCTCTTTAAGGATTTAAGGTATTATCTTGAGAGGCACAATCAGCCTCTCAACCATATAGACATAATCTATGAAGAATCAGGGAAAAGTGCCCACATTATACACATTATATTATGTAATTCAGAAAAGAGATAAGTGGGAGGGCAGAAGGGAAGTCTTCTTAGAGGAAGTACAACTTCAAAGCAACATACAGAAAAAACGGTCAGTTTTCACGGTGTGCTCCATCTTGATCCCTGGTCAAACAAGACTTGTAGGTAACTTTGGCGACACAGTGGTGGGAAGAGATAGACACAGCCTAATTGTGATGTGAATAGCGTTTCTTTAAGGCATTGTACCAACTATCCTTTCTTCCTTTTCAACACATCACAAAAGATTGGCCCTTCTTTTGTAAAAGAACAGTAATACTGTCAAGAACTTGAAAAGGAAGGTATCAAACTCATGAGTCTATATTTAGAGACCGCTTCTCTCCTGAATAGCTGCCCAGCATCAATAATGTTCATTGAAGAGAAAGTGACACTTTCTCTTCCTTCCCGACCTGAATAATCTGTGGGGGCTTCCTCTGTGATCTTTTGCAGGAATTGTGTGTGTGTGTGGGGGGGAATGTTTGAGACTGATTTCCTGTTTGCAGTTGTAGAAATTAGAATGTTACTAAAATACACAAACCAACAACTATTGAATGTAATTTCACAGTGTCATGATTGATTTTTTATTAAGATATTAATAGATGGGTAGGATTTAAAAAAAAAAACAATATAAAGAGCATCTAATACATCCATCATGCAAGATAAAATTACATAATACTGAGTATAAACCATTTTGAAATAGTTGCTTAGAAATTCATGACCAAAATCAGAGGAAAGAGAGAGATTGTATCATTATTTACATGCAGTAAAAACTGAGAGCTGCCCCTCCTTTGAAATTGGATCAGAGTTCTTGAATGAAAATAAAATTTTCTCTTTTATAATCCTATGAGGAAATAACATGTGGAAGACATTTTCAGGGATAAGGAAATAAAATACTGATTTTACAAAATATATATCAAAATGAAGCCTAGAGAGGTATAGAGAAAATAAAAGCAAACACTTTCACAAGTCCATAGAGTTCTGTATCTTAGAGGCAAGGCTAGTATTAAGTTCAGAAATAGAAACTTAGGCTATCTTTGAACATAGTATACACTTTACAATGTTAGCTATTCAATGAAAAATTGTTATTTTCACAGTTGAAAATATTCTTGGTCCTTTGAATGTCTGTATGAATTTTAAGAAAAATATCCATTTTTATTAATAACCTATTGGGATTTTCACTAGAATTTCATTGAATCTATAGATCAATATGGAAAGAATTGTTAATAAGATTGAGTCTTCTGACACATGAAAAGGGTACATTTCTACACTTATTTAGGCCTTCTTCAATTTCTGTTAGCAGTGTTTTACAATTTTCAATTTTCAGATCTTTTTCATTAGTTCTCAGATTTACCCTTGTATTTTGTATTATTGCTGCAACAGCAACTTAATAACTTTGGGGAACTAAACAGGACAGACTGACTTAGAGAAATTATGTCCTTTGGGGAATATAAATAATAAACAAAAAAAGATAATTTGAAATTGTGAAAAGGCAGTAAGAAAACAGGTAGAAAGGAAGGTATTTGGGGATAGTATCTGTACTTAGAAATAACAGTCCCATTGATAAGATTGAAATGTAAATTTCTCCTTATCTCCCTGTTTCCTTGGCAGGTAGACACCTAACTTTAGTGAGTGTCTTGCTCCAAGTTATAAAATTATTTGCAGGCATAAAGAAATTAGTTTATCTTTCTTGTTTTGTTTTTTGTTTTCCCTTTGACTAAAGTCAATTAACGAACATAGATGGTCACCCCATTGCCAGATAATGTCAGGATGAACTGTGTGTGTGTGTGTGGGGGGGTGTTGTCATTTCCTCTTGCTTAAGGACTAATTACTGTTTATTTAAGAAGACCTGTGTAACAGGTTGTATCTTCTTGCCTACACAAAAGGGCAAGATTATTTTCTGTTTTTACAATCTCTTAGGATTGTGCATCACATATGGTTTAATGCTTATTCCATGATAAAAGTGTTCTCTTTCTCTGCTAACTTTCTGGGTTGGGATAAGATTGGAAAAAAAAAATATATATATATATTTAATAAAAATTTTAAATATATATTTTTAATAAATATATATTAAATAAAATATATAAATATATATATATTTTTTTCTCCTTCAGTATCCAAAAGATAAGAAAAAGCTAGAAAATAGTACTCCAATGGAATAGCACATATTAAGCCCAAAACTGGAGAAAGAATTTGACTTAGTGGAAAGACAGTACAAGAAATCATGAAGTTGGTTGGCGGGAGAATAAGATGAATTTGGAAAGAATTATATCAACCGTTACTATATAAGAATATTATGCTATAATCAGGAGTTCAGATTTTATTCTACTTTCAATGAATGGATGTTGAAATGGTTCAAGCTGTATCTAATTTGGATTGTAAATGATCAAACCAGCTGTTGTGTTGAGAATTAATTTAAGAGTTAAGAAGGGAAGAACAGTTGGTGTTCCAATATCCTCAGAAAGAGCTGTGATGGCTTCAAGAATAGGAAATACTAATACTGAAAAAAAGTAGCCAGATATATTTTGTCACTTAAGTACAGGATAAAGGTCTGGACGAGATGTAGAAAAAAAAGGACGGTACAAAACTGATCCATATATATATATACACATACATATATATATGTATATGTATATATTTTTTTACATGAGCAACAAAGTTGATGCTGATGTATTTTATAGAAATGGCTAAAACTGGGGAGAGACAGATTTGGGTGGAGTGGCAGGCAAGATTTATGTATTATCACTTTTCACTCCCTTTGAGAATAATACAATATATTTTTAAAATACTTGCCTTTTAATGATGCTATGGCATTTCACCCTGTGGACATATGCTAATTCAAATGAACATCCCTCTAATTGTTGAATATTTCTCTATCATATATAGCATTGTGATTAATATTCTTATAATTAAATATGCATATAGACTAAACTTGGATTTTTTTATAAGGATAAACTTGTGGAAATAGAATCTTTAGTTCTATGTAATATTTCAAATGCTTTGTTATTGTTGATTTTTGCCCACCCAAAGACTACCAGGTGGGAAAACAAAACAAAATAAACAAAACAAAACAAAACCTGTTGAGTAAGCAAAGTTAAGTTTATTAGACTTCCTGTAATAAGGGGGAATACCAAGTTGACATAGCATCAGTAGTGTTTCAGCAGGAGGAAGTGGGGAGTTTGAGGACCTGAATTTTGTGATAGTAAGGTGAGACTTTCAGTGTATGAAATTGTTTGAGCTTAAGCAAATATTTATGATAATCTGGGTTTTTTTTTTGTTGTTTGTTTTGTTTTGCTTTGGTAATCTGTAAATTGGTCTATAAAATGAGGTAAAGATCTTGAAGTGAGTCTTAAGCAGCTATTATTCTTGATATGAAAGCTATTTTATTTTTAAAGATTTTATTTATTTATTGAAGAAAGAGAGAGATCACAAGTAGGCAGAGGCAGGCAGAGAGAGAAGGGGAACCAGGCTTCCCACTGAGCAGGGAGCCTGATACGGGGCTTGATCCCAGCACCCTGAGATCATGACCTGGGCCAAAGGCAGACTTAAACATGTGGGCCGCCCAGGCACCCTAAGGAAAGCTATTTTAGTTAGCCTACTGTCAGATCTCACAGAAGCAGATATATGCTTGTCCCTAACATTTTAAGATAAGAGAAATGGTCAGTATTATTCGATATAGGGATAAGGAGTTATGTTGATTTCAATCCTCAATATATATTGTCAAATTACTCTTAATGAAATTTGCATCAACTAATATTTTCTATATTTACTCTTTGAAGTTTAATTGTTGCCACTGATTATATTTTAATTGAATTTAGGGTATGGCTATTGTTAATCATATCATATGCTGCCATGCCACATCTGATCTGTGATACATGTCGTATTCATAATATAAATCTATACCTTAGTAAAGCAAAAAGTAAGCTATAATTGATCATTAATTAGTTGATAAATAAAATGATTAAAATATGCATATGCAAGCCAATCTTCATTTTCTTTGAAGAGACTTAGAAGAGAAAGATGTTGAATATTAAGTCCTAAACTTCGGGGCAAATTTGTGAATTTCTCTTAAAGGAGTCACTTCTGCATTATTTCCACTATAGCATTTCACCTGCCAGCAGAGATTAGGGAGCAAAAATGGCTTTGGCATATTTACAAAATGAGCTCAGTATTGAATCCTTCATTGAAGTAGGTACAGCAATGTTAGAGAGATGATGATGGAGTCTCTTCCAAGTGGGAAGACATGGGTTGCATGTCTCAGTTATCCATGTGCATAGTGACTATCAGTCATAGCTGTGGGAGATTAGCCAGTTAGGACCATTTTATCCAGGCAAAGCTCTAGTGGCAGGTATCAAAAGAAGGACACCTAGTACTCTTAATCCTTGTGAAATATAACTTAAGAGAGAGGAATTCCATTTTTGTATAGAAAACTTCAAAGGGAAATGCTTTATAAAGCAATAAGCATTTCAATCTCATTATTTTTCTATTGACAGGATTGACCTTTCTTACTACAAATGTCCCTTCCTTAGAACCAAAATAGTCACAAAAAGAATAAAAGTATTTAGTATTCATTCTTTAAGATTGCAAATAAATATAAAAATTAAAAACATGGGGGTGCCTGGGAGGCTTAGTCGTCGGGTGTCTGCCTTCAGTTCAGGTCATGATCCTGGAGTTCCAGGCTCCAGCCTGAAGTCAGACTCCTTGCTCAGCAGGAACTCTGCTTCTCCCCACCCCCACAACTTGTGCGCTCTCTCTCTTTCAAATAAATAAATAAATAAATAAATAAATAAATAAAATCTTTTAAAAAGCTAAAAACATACATATATGATCTTTTTGATGCAAAAAAGCAAAATGTTAAGGTAACTAACATAGTTGTATTTTCTGACATGTTGAGTGAAGGTGGCATAGATTGTGTATTTAATGATTTTATATTCTAATTTTAATAATTTACTATTGTAAATTGACATTGTTTAATATTTTATTTATGCTTCCCACATATGAATTTAATATATTAATATATATTTTCTTATTGAGCAGTACAGAGTGATTTTTAGATTCTTAGACAAAAATAGATAAGCCCACAGGGAAAAAAATAACATTTAAAATCACACCATGAGAAAGTATTTGTTAATATTTTATATTATATTTAACATATATATAAATATAAACAATCAGAAATTTAGATCATGAAGTAAATAATACTGCTTTTCAATTTAACAACTTAAACATTTTTATGTATGAGAAAAAATGAATTGTTTGATGGAACTAGAAGACAGAATGAAATTGTAGAACTATAGAAGAGACGAGTATAACCTCCATTTCTGTCCATTCATTCATGTTTTCATTAACATCCTATAAGGGAATCTAGTCTCTGTTTATTCTTCACCAATGATTTCCAAAGGGTGGTCCCTGGAATAGCAGCAGCAGCAGCATTTGGAATTTTTCTGGAAATGTAAATTCTGGAGCTACACCCAGATATACCCAATCAGAAACTCAAAAAGACTCAGCCATCTGTTTTTAATAAACCCTCCCAGTGATTCTCCTTCATGCTTGAATCTGCAATCCAGTATCTTAAACCTAAGATCCTTAGTAGTCATGGAATAAGGAAGACAAAAGAAGAGAACTTAGGAAACTTTCCCAAGGAGTAATATCACGGGAAAATTAAGTAGTATTTGAATAGCCAGATTCATTCTCTTGTTAAATTCCCTTGTTAAAACTTGAATCAAGTTCTCCACCTTTCTGTCAAAGGAAATTCATATGAGATACCTCATTCACCTTCCATTTTGTTCCCATTTTGCTTCACTTTTAATTACTAACTGGTTTAGTAGTAACCTGTAGGGAATTGTGCCGAAATAGCTTTACTTAAATAAAAAGTATGCCTTTATCGTCAATGTTGGTTTTGTAAAACAAAGATCATGCTCTCCTAAGTGGAAAACTTGTATCATATTCTGAAACATGGAATAACTTTGTTTAATGGTTTAGCTATAAACCATTCAACCTAGGGGTCCATGATATGAAGGCCGACGGTTTGTAATGTAGGGTTTAATTAAATTGGGCCCTGCTATAATTAAAGGTTTTGAGTTATTAATGCATCACTCTGGCAAACATTTAATTTTTATCTTGCTGGTGAAACCCTTATTAAAACATGATATTAGGATAGCTAAATAGAATTTGCTGCAGAATTGGTTTGGATTTTTAGATGTAATTCAGCACAATACACTGCAGTGATTGTTTTCTTTTTAAGTAAAAAAAAAAAAAAAAGAGGACTTTGGAAGCTCAAGAAAATGAGCACAGTGTGAGATAAGAGAGCAATTCTATTTTTAAAAGTCATAAATCAGGTATAGTGAAACTAACTTGGAGAGAAATCTCTCTAAATGCTCAGTGTTGGAAATCTGTCTGTGCTCACCACAAACCACCCTGGCATTTTGAATTGTCAATTTTGAGTCTCGGGTTTCAGGTTATTTCAGTATCACTTATACTATTTTAACAAATATTTTCCAGTTTGCATCTATAGGAGGCAAAGGAGCAGATGCGTCATTAACCTGTTGATTCTGTTTTTTCTTAGAGCTAATCCTAATTGAAAACATCATCTGTATTTTTCCATTGTGGGACCAGATGATTCTCTTAAGTAGAAGTATTTTTTCTATCCAGAATTCCAGTGCAGATTCAGTGTTATTGTCCCTTCTCTGGTATTTAGAAATTAAATATGGAATGTAGAAACACAAAGTTCAGCATTCCTTGGAATTCTAAGGAACCTTACTAGTCCCAGGGTTCAGCCAGCCACTCAACAAACCAAATGTTCAATAATGTTGTGTATATTACCTTTGATATCTCCCTTTACAAGACTCAAACTACATGACGGTACATTGCATACTTCTGAGGAGTACTGTGGTTAAGAAATGTAGGCAACTTTATGTCAGCATCTGTCAAACTTAATGTACCATAGGCCTCTCCTCCTTTCCTGACCCATGCTACTGTTCCACAGAGCATGCAATGCAAAATGCTCTTACAATGAAAAGAGGTCTGGTTTAGGCAGTAAGAAACCCCACATCAACCCTGCTTTCATTATTTGCTAACTTGTGTGAGCTTAGAGAAATTAATTAAATGCCTCAAGGTATACAGTTTCTCTTCTCTAAATGAAGGTTGATAATTATAGTATAGGCATACTGTACATTAAATTAATAGATAGCTCCAGAAACTTGGTAAATTTTAAAGTGCAATTGAAAAGTTCATTTTAATTTCTCTCTTACTTATTCAGAAATTTGTCATTAAACCTTTGAGTTTCCCAAGCACTTTTTTTTTTTTCCTTCTGTCATCCTCTGTACTCTATTGGGCATTACTCAATATTCAGCAAGTGATAGTTGGGTAGGGGAGTGCTTCGGTGTGCTCACTGAGCATCATAGGGTGAAGTATGTTCACTTTGCTATTTATGTTAACTTTGCTATTTCCTGGATATGTTCAGGTAGAACTTGTTAGAACATTGTACAGGAAATACTGTACAAGGTTAGTTAATGTCAGGTTCCTTCTTACTCAAAGACCCTTTGACTTGAAAAAAATATATTAATCCTCATAATGTAAATAATCCATTCACTTGATCACATAATGAATAATATTGGTAATATAGAGTATTCAGGTATAATGAAGAGGTACAAAATCATGATCATGTAAATTTCTACTAATTAGTTACAGTAGGTATGCTAAGGGAAAGTGTAGTATATGTATAATCAGGGGAAAAAAGGTCTATGTCAGACACATAATATGAATATTTTTCAAGACTTTGTTCATGGAATAAGTATGGAGTTAGAGGAATATTTGAAGAGATAGATTAGCACAAGTACTTTTTTTTATGAAAATGAGAGGATCTTATAATCATTTAAGGACAGAAGTGGGAAGAAAAGATTTAACAGGAAGCCTATCTCTTCTGGAGATGAAAATCTTTGAGAAGATGAAATAGAAATAGACTTTTAACTAAATATGCTTATGACCTAGACCAGAACTCTTATCAACATGTTAATGGTAAAGAACAGAGTTTTTATTTTTTTAAAGAGTAAATATAAATTTACTTTTTTATTTTTTTATTTTTTATATAAATTATATAAATATAAAAAGTAAATAGCAGGATATATGTGTTCTCTGTAATTGCCTATTTTAAATAAACCTGGAATTATAGATTTAAAAAGAATGCATGTAAAAAATATATGTTTATAAAAAATAAAAAATTAAAAAAAAAAAAAAAAAAAAAGAATGCATGACTAGAGAATGAGAGGAAGTCAAACACTTTGCATTCAAATAACTAACAGCATAAAACTGAAAAGACCCAGAATTCAAACAGCTTCTTTTGTGAATTGTTTTTTTGCTTTCATGATTCAGAATTTATCTGTTAATCCAATTCCAAGCATAGTCCTAATGTAAGAGAAGAAAATTCTTGGAAGCCGTGATCATTGCCTGCCCCACCAAAAGGAAATCCTCCATTTGGTTTTGATTCATGTTTGAATCTCATTAATCAAGTTTGTGGTCAGATAAGAATTATCAGGGGCACCTGGGTGGCTCAGTGGGTTAAGCCTTTGCCTTCTGCTCAGGTCATGATCCCAGGGTTCTGGGATCGAGCCCTACATCGGGCTCTGTGCTCAGCAGGGAGTCTGCCTCCACCTCTCTCTCTGCCTGCCTCTCTGCCTACTTGTGATCTCTGTCTGTCACATAGGAGAATAAAATCTTTAAAAAAAAAAGAAAGAAAAGAATTATCATTACATTAACAATGTAGCCCTCTGTATCAACAAAGACAGTTGTAATATCTTCGTTATCTTAGTATTATCCATTACCACCCACCCTCCATGTTTCTGCGGTCAATGTGCATCACTTACTGGGTTGCTCTTTCAAAGTCCCACTCAACTCAGAATGAGAATCTCTGGATTTAGATTTTGTTGTTGTTGTTGTAAACTCTCACGCAACTGTTAAGCTCTATAAAATTTTAGAATTGGTGTCATAGGCTGCCTTTTTCATTGACTTCAATTAGATAGTAACAGTTTCATCCAGGACGTTGCTATCAGAAATTTAATCTTTCAGATATTATAGAGTCATGGAGTCCACCAAGAGAAAAATTCATATATTTTTATACCACAAAGAATGACCCCACCAAGAGAAAAATTCATATATTTTTATACCACAAAAAATGACTGACAGGAAAAGTATTTCAATAGTCACATCTAGAATTTAACTCATTTAATATAAAGAGGTCTCTAACCATATCATTTAATGTTTTACACCTTTAAACACATTTAACTTCAGAAAAGTGACTGTTGTTTATGGAGAACATAATACAGGAAAAATTTCTGAACAAAGCGATGAGACATCCTTGAATTCGCTAGTTTGGGAAGTCGTCTCACTCCTTGACTTCCTTCCAAAAAAATCTGTGATGGTGGCAATATTTGTCAATCTTATAAAAATCACAGTGCAGTGATTTAAAAATCACTAGCTTTAAAAATCTAGTGCAGCATCTTACTTGAATAGTCCCAATTTAAATGCAAATTTTAGGTTCCATCTGTCATAAAATGAATTTTTCAATAAAAAAAGAGGTGTGTATTTTTTAAAATGTTAATGGCCTGTTTATCCCACTGCATGACTTGGCATTAACATCCAAGCCCAAGAGGTTTGTCTTTGGGAGGGGATAAAACAAGATAGATGTCCAGGAAAAGTACCTAAATCTTCTTTGCGGTTGAGAGGGAGATTTACCCATGAAATATGAAATTGTTTTAAAGAATTATTTTGAAAATGGTCTCTCAGGATACCTAATTCCATTTTATAAACAAAAGATAAAATCATCTTAGTGACTATTATTCCTGCAGGGAAAAGAATTTGCAGGGTTTTTTTTTTTTTTTTTTTTTTTTTTTTTATAAACCTTATTACTGCATAAAGAGATATGGCTGGGTTTGTTGATTTGAAAATGTAAACTGTGTATTCCTTTTGTTTTTCTTAATGGCGTGTGTTTTGAAAGGAATGAACATGTATTGAAGACATTTATTGAAGGCCCCCTATGTACAAGGCACCCTGCTCATCAGTAGGAGGGGATAGTCAGTCTGTGCTCTGCTTTCTAAGTTTTACTCACCTGAGAAAATATGTCTCACATTTCAGACACTCTGAATTCTTACACCTATTCTAACAGGAAGAAATTGGATAGGTGCTGTATATATGTAATTACTTCTAATACAAGGCAAAAAGATATAAGGACCTTGCGGCAAAAAAAGAAACAACAACAACAAAACAAAAGCAAGAACAAAATAATAGGGCTGGGGAAAGGGGTAGGAGGTAGGGATAGGAAAAAAAAAAAACAACCTGTATGGGCTTCAGAAACCTCTATCATTTAAACCTTAAAAGAGGACATGCATATATACTTGTGAGAAATCATAAAGAAAGTGAACTTTCCACTGGGAGAATTAAATACATAAAAAGATACAACATTAAATTTTAAGAATTTAAAATATTTAATTTTAAATTCTTTGTACAGTAATTTTAAAGCAATATAAGATAAATTATAAGGTAAAGGAAATTTGCTTGGGATGAAATTGAGGAGGACTTTGGTAAGGAACTTAGTTGTAATTTTGGGGGTGATAAATAGAAAATGATAAAAGTTTTCTAAAGAGAAGATTCAGATGTCAGACCTACATAGATCTCTTGCAAAAATTCATAATTTATTTCTGATTGTGTTACTTAATGTATATTGGTCCTGTTCTGTAATGTTGATTCCATTTGTAAATGTAACAGGAGAGGAAGGTTATCTCTGATCACTAACCCCAATCACGGAGAGCACCAGACTCAAGTTAGGGCTAAGAAAGTGACCTTTTGAACCAGAAGGTGGATTTCTCAAATATTGTAGCTTTGCATTCTTATGTTCCTTTATCTCCCAGTAATGTCAGCTTAACCTTCTCTCTCCTATAGAATGTTTCCTTCCATTTGCCTGATGTAGTAAATGGATTTGGCTAAATTTCTCAATTGCAAATTTCTAGGGATTAGTAGTTTAGATTCGCTCTGCTGTGAACCTTAGAAACAGACAGACCTCTTTTTTCTTCTTATCTGTCTCTCTCCCTCCTTTAGATTCATTAATTGTTTGCTTTCTTTCTCCATCAGAATGGATAGATAAATGATATAGTTCAAAAGATTGACATGAATGTAGCCAATGTGATAAGGGATCTGAGAAGCCACTCATATTTAAAGTCTAACTTTATTTACAACTACATTTCTGTATTTTAGACAAAAACCCTGGCTTCTATTTTAGGAGAGAACTTAGAAAAAGAATCTAGATGGCAGGAATTGTTTCTGGGGTTGGATGAACTATGGGGAGCATCTTACATTTCAGAAGAAGATAGTAGGTTCTCAGAATTTTCCTGCATCCCTCATTCTCCAGCTTTCCCATCTCTAACCAGGAAATGATCTGTTTTCTAGAGGCAAAGCAAAGGCATCTGAAAATAGAAAATTGTTCTATGGTGAAAACTTATGGGTCTTCTTCCACAAGCTATCCAATGAAGTTATTATTTCATGTAATACAAGTTCACAATTCAGCTATACTTCTCTTGTCTACAGTATGTCTAGTAGGCATATAAAATTTCTTTTTAATGGATGTTACCTTTCTTCAGCTTCAGTTGCTGCTGTAAATTTTTCTTTTTTAATATTTGTATATTTCTGTGCTCTCTTCAGTGAGAAACTGAGGGAGGTTAAGGGAGGTAGGCTTAAAACATGTGCATAATGCTTCTCAGTGTCTAAGTAGAAAAAAGACTTTTCAATAGTGTTTGGAGAACACTTTAAGATGCTTTAAATGTAGCAATATTTCCAATGAAAAGGAGAAGGAATACTGATTGAAAAACTCATTCCTTAGGTCACTCACTTTTTTTCTTAAGACTAACAATGCCTTTATAACCAGAGCCAAAATCTTGAGGGAATATGAACAGAAATTCAGGAATATAGAAAATCAAAGTGTTTCAAGGGGCATTTTCTTACCACTTTTTCTGACTCAAGAAGGAAAGCTTCTATGGAGAAGTGAGAATTACACTAACAAAGTGCAATTATGCTGTTGAAGACAGAACTAGGCAGAAAAGGTGTTGCTTAGACTCACCATTAATAAATGACTTTTGGGCCCATCCTATTCACATAACTCAGAGATCAAAATATGAAGTGCAGCCTTCAGATCTTAAGTTGATAATAACAATTCTGGAAATTAAAAGAGAGAAGGAAAACAGACAAGTTGTCTAAAACAGAAATTGCTGCTAGGAACCCTATAATGTGGCCAAAAACAAGTAGAATTTAGGCTCTAACACAACATCTCAGTAATAAGAAACTTGGGGTCCGTCAGAGCTAAAGGACTTATGTCTGAGTTATATAAAGCTAATTTTTTCTGGAATAGTCATATGAACTCACCATCCATTTACACTGTTGATAAGAGATGTATAAACTAAATTAAACAGCAAAGATAAGAATCTCTTATAATTTTGCTTGTTATAAACTACAGAACGGAAATCTGAAAATGGTAGGACATCACCTAAAAGAAGCCAGTTATTTCCTTAAACTGTAGTTCCAGATTCTAACCATTCTGTTTCTTTCTCTGTGTCTCCTGTTTGCCAGAGGAAGGGATTTAGGGAACTTGGATAATTCATTTCATTTATTCATTTATGAAAATTCATCTAGATTATGAGTAATGAATACTTACTATGCTCTTTGATCTCTCCCAAAGGGTATTATGTAAGTATATAAACATAAAAGTAGTTCTACTAATTATTTTCATGACCATTATTTCTATATATTCCATTCAGATTTCTTGAACTACTCAGTCTTAGATTTTTCTCTCATTTTTCCATTTTTTTAAAGTTTCCTGAACGTCAGTTCATTTTCTTCTAAGTTTACAGGTCTCTGTTGAATTGAAAGTTATACTGTGATTATTTCCATTGAAATTTATATTTGCCTTGAATGTTTGACTTTTGTTTTTTATTATATAAACCAAAGTACAAAAAAATTACCCCTACTTTCTTCACCTTTTGACAAAAAAAGTATATTTTATTCATGAATCAATGCCACTCAAGGTTAGAATATATTTCAGTCTTAATATGGAGGGTTTTTTTGAAAGGGATACTTTTAATTTCCACAATATCTGGAGTACTGTGTAAAAGGAATTATTCAGGATCAAATTTTTTAAAAAAATGGTTGTAAAATTTATTTCATTAAAATAGTGCTCAACTTTAATACTCTGTATTATGCAGACAAAAAGGTCAGTCTATACAAAGTCTGAAGATGAATATTGAAATAAAAAGAAAAAACAAAACAGTTCCAGAATTATCATGTGCATCAAGTTAATGTGTATCCTATTGAAGAAGACACTAAGTAAAATTGCTCAATAGCTCTATAAAGGGAAATAATCTGCTCAATATCTTGTTCTGGCTTTCAAGAGGAAATTATCATTAAAGTAAAAGTGAAATTCTTCTTTCCTTACACATTGAAATAAAATAATCAATATATTTTTTAAATTGTAATAAAAGATTTTTTAAAAGCCTTGATCTTGATCCATAAAAACAAAATAGCAATATTTTATTATCTGTTTTCTAGCTAGTAGACTATAGGGAAAAAAATGCAATTATTGTTTCATTGCATTTCCGCATGCCTGATTAAGAAAGAATTGCATTTTATACTAAACTGAAAAAATAAACTACATATCACAAAGCCCAAAGCAATATAGTATTGAACCAGGGATATTATATATTGTAACTTTTATTAAACCGTATGTTAATATATAGCAATTAGTGTATATAAATGTTATATTAGGACTGTAAACAGGGTCCCTTATGCTCTATCCCAGATGACTCAGCCTCACCTATCCTCTGGATCTATGCTACTTGCCTTATTCTGGGTTACAGTTGCCTCAGTGATAGGTCATTCCTATGGTCATAAAGTCCAGGCTTCAGGTAACATGACTCCAGCATAGGTTGTCATTAGTGAGCAGACCACACCATTGATCTGAAAAAGAAGGAAGAGAAGCAGCACGAGAAATAAGTCTTAAACCCAGCTCCAATGAATTTAGAATTACCAATGCTCTGGGTTTTCTAGGCTACCTAGCAGGGCGATGTGACATTAGCAGAAATATCACTGAAAAGCAGGAAACAGGAAGGAGCCAACAAATAAATAGCTTGTCCTTTCCCCTGGACTGATATGAGAAGCAAGGGCTTTATTGGAGGTGTTTTACATACTGTCAATCATCGTTTTCTGAAGAATTGTACACAATCTGTGATGTATCTCCTTGTGCTTGTCTTCCTTCTTCACTCTCCTCAACCCTCCATCATTTACCTTTTCTCTCAGTCAGTCCTTCCTGGGATTCTACCTCCTAACAGAAAAAAATGTATCCAGGGTCTGTTTCCTCGAAAACCTATTTTCTTCTTTTGAATGTCCTCTTGGTGAGAAGTTCAAAGTTTCTGTGGAATGTTTTATTATTTTATATTACTAAATTACAATTTTCTTAGTGATGTTAACACTTTTGTTTATGTTACCTTTGAGGGATAAAGAAAAGAAGAGAAAATGTCAGGCTGTGAATGGGGAATTTTCTTAGGAGTACTACTAGGATGGATTCTCCTTGAAAATATAAGTAAACAACATTTTGAAAAATTTGCTTTTAATCTAGGATGAACCAGACAAAGACTTATACTGCTTAACATTAAAATTTTACGGAAATATTTTAAAACCCAATTATTGTTTAAACTGTGATCTTTCCAAAAAAGTCATTGAGGCAAGAGCAATTAAGCTTCTAATTATTTGAGCGATGTTAAAAGAATATAAGCTAGTAAAAGATAACTCCCAATTCTAATATAAAAACACAGTGGAAAATATTCACTAGGAAACTGTCTTTTGTAGACAATAGATACATCATAAAGTACCTCTCTCAATGTTCTCCCCAATGCTGAGATGACCTTATGTTAGCAAAAATTCTGTGCAATACCACACCTTCAGGATTACTGAAAGACAGAGAATGTCAAAACCACAAATACTATGAGGAAAAAGAGAATAACAATAAATATCAATGCCAAATTCTCACATGCTCCCGTCCACCCCCCTCTGCCACAAAGCTTAGCATCAGAACAAGAAAAACTATAAGAAATATATCGTGTTAGAACACTAGGGAAGAAGCATGAAGATAAGGTGACATTAGGAAGATTAACTCCATTCTAAATATGAAAATCCTAAAAAAAAAAAATCACAAATATCAGATTATAAACTATGTGGAAAGTATTCAAACGATTCAATCCTGGTAGGAAAGAATATCATAAAAAGTGCCAGGCATGTGATTTAAAGTGGCAGGCTCTATTTAATGAAGCAAGCTGACTCAAAAAGACAAGCACAATTTTAGTGGACAGTCTTAACCCATAAATTCTGGTGAGGAGGAAAAAGCCAACAGGGAAGAAAGCAATGCCTGCTGGTAATTAGACAGCAAAGAATGAAGAATAAGGAGATTTAGGATACTAGCTGAAAGAAAACCACAACCCGTGTCATCAGAGGAAAAAAAAAAAAAAAAAAAACTCCACTAAGATAACTGGAATTTGCCAGACTGACAGAAAAGAGTGCTGTTAAACTAAGAATCATGTAAAATACCTTAATTTAAGAAAAATTAACCTAAGTAAAGACCATAGAGAACTACTACAGAAAAGCAGGGAAATGAAAAAAGGAAAGTAACTATGAAGCCAAAGAAAACCATAATTTGCTTTTCCAACAGAATTAAATATACTCAACAGATATTTTAGAGTATAGAAAATGACCTTGAGATAGAAATTCAGAAAACAACAACAACAACAACAAAGACAACACGAAAACAGAAGAAACAACTAGAAGAATTATTTGAACTCAGGAATGAAAAAAGACAACTTATCCCAGGATCGAAGAATAAGTTACAAGGTTTCCAAGAGAGAATGTACTCAAATTTCAATAATGGACATAGAAGGCAGTTTAACAACCAGTAGGATAAAAAGACAAAGAAGAGAAAAGACTGACCAAGAAAGTAATGAAAACAGAAGGCAAAGAAGTGATCTATCTGTGTTATTGGAATCCTTCATGAAGAAAAAGAGAAACATGGAACAGAGCAAATATCTAAAGCATATCCCATGAAAACATACAGAAACTGAAAGTGACAAGACATTAAAATATACTATAATGCCTCCATAATGAAGAATATGATAATGAAGTGGATAAAATGACAGTAGAGAACAGTATCTGAAGGCCAGATTTAGAACCAAATAACTGTTAGAAAAATATAAAAGAGAAATTTTGGCTTTAAAATGAACTGAGGGGTATTGAATTGCAAGTTAATGTATTGGTACAAATTCATGGTGTTTAATAGATGATAGATAAATAAATAATGGGATCTCAGTGAAAAAACAAAACAGTAAATCTTAAAATTCTCCAGATGGTCAAACCAGACCAATTTGAGGAAGAAAAAAAATTATGGTAATATTGGATTGTAGTATTAAATAAGATGAATATCCATGAACCTCTGCCAATATAATAAATAATTGATTAATAAACACATGGAACAACAGGGACTGATATTCCTTATAGATGTAGTATGCAAGAAAGAAATAGAAAATGCATCACACTGAAATAATTAATAGAGACTGATCCACTGATGTATGTTAAAATAAGTAGATAAAAGTTTAAGGAGAAACAGAATTGCATAATCTCAAAGCATATACCCAAGATATTTATTAACTACAAAGGGAATGATATTAACTTACAGTGGAGAAACTGTAGAAACAACCTTGCACAAATAATCATCAGGATCAACATCAGCAGTAATAAGATATATCAACCTCATGAGTACTGGGATGTAATCCACGAGAAGGATGTACTATCATTTCTATGGTATTCTTGGTGAGAATGCATAACCTCAATCCATTTTGAGAAAACATCAGACAAATTCAAACTAAGGGACATTTGGGGGAAAAAAATGAGAAACTGATCAGTGCTGTTTGGAAGTGGCAAGGTCTTGAAAGAAAAGAAAGGAAAGAGGAAATGTTACAGACTTAAGACACTAAGGAGAATGAACAACCATCTTTAATGTGGAATGCTAAATGGGATCTTGGAGAAGTAAAAATGAAAACAGTGAAAAAACTGGTGAAATTGAATAAGCACTGTAGTTTTGTTAATAGTATTGTTTAAGTGTTAATTTCCTGGTTCTGTTAATTGTACAATGGTTATTTAAGATATTATATATAAAATATTTTAAGATATTATATATAAGATATTGACATTGAATGAAGCTACCTGAGAGGTATATGGAAAGTATCTCTGCTGTTTCTGTATTTTTATGTATTTCTAAAGTTACTTTCCAAAAAATGTTTTTAAAAAATTCAAACAAAAAGGTGGCCTTCTCTGATACACTGAAAACGGATGCTTTTCATCTGCTATTTTCATCTGCTTTTCATTGCTGCTATGCCATAACCCGGAGATGCAACCTTATGAACATAGTTCTCCTAGAAGAGGGAAATGCAAGATGGTCTCAGATGAAATGCAGTCCAGATTGTACCATAAATATGGCACCAATGGTTAACTACCTATATGTGGGGAAGAAAAATATCCAGAACAAAAGGACAAGGCCACAGTGGGACCAGATATGGGAAAAAAAATTACAGAATATGGTTGTGCTATGTCCTTGTCTAAAATGTCTACTAATTATGACTTTCTCTTGAGTTTTTTTAGCCCTTTTATAATACTTGGCTTAATTTAGATTAATCTTGTGTAGATAAATAATTTAAAGATGCTATTCCAGTAGTTCTCTAACTTAGATTGCTCAGTTTCTATATCTTTACAGTGTAATTTTATAAGTTCCCATGGGTTTAGATAAATATTCCATTTTTAATTGCTTTATGTCTCCTCTTTGAAATTTTAGGACATGGCACAATCAGGATGAACAGGGATATGTTTGGATATCTTAGATAAATTACATTAAAGTCCTTCCTGCACTGCAAAAGTACAGATGTAGCTATTCAACCTAGGAGTATCCAGGATGAAAGTCATGTGCTTCTCCAAGTAAGTAAAAGCTGTATCAAAAAGAATATTAACTTGTTGCCAAAGAAGTCATTGTTTAAATTAATCATCCAGGAAAGAGAGCTAAAAATAAGTGAATATTACATGGAGGCAGATGAGAAGTTGTGACGTATGTATCACTTCTGCAACTGTGTGGTGATAGATGCATGACAATGATCTGGGGTTAACTTCGAAAATATTAAATGAATCAAGGGTACAGGAGAGCAAACTCTTTTAAGAATTTGGCATATGTGAACAGTAAAATCATCAAATCTAAGACTAATTATTATAATGAAAAGAAACATTCAATATAAGTTAAACTTTTCTCTAGATTTCATTTGGGCTCTATTCAAACATCTATGATAACACTAATTTCATTGAACTGTTATTGTACTGATTTTACTCTTTGTGCACTTAGTCATGAGTTCCTAACTTAGCACAATGCCTGGCACAGAGCAGATACTTAGTGTGTGTGCTTTTTAAAGCACTAAGTAAAAATAGTCTATTAGTCATTTCAGGAGATGTTTCA